>NC_059081.1:52618409-53870195 GCF_020497125.1 Mauremys mutica | reverse complement strand
AAATACAAGGTGGGCAGTGGCGGTTCTAGACATTTCACCGCCCCAAGCATGCCACGGGGGGGCGCTCTGCCGGTCGCCGGTCCCGCGGCTCCAGTGGACCTCCCGCAGACATGCCTGAGGAGGGTCCGCTGGTCCCGCGGCTCCACCGAAGCCATGGGATCAGCGGACCCTCCGCAGGCACACCTACGGGAGGTCCACTGGAGCCGCGGGACCAGCGGATCTTCCGCAGGCATGCTGCCGAAGGCTGCCTGCCTGCCGCCCTCCTGGCGACCGGCAGAGCGCCCCACGCGGCATGCCGCCCCAAGCATGCGCTTGGCGTGCTGGGGCCTGGAGCCGCCCCTGAAGGTGGGCCAGGTTGTTAAGCATAAGGGGTTCACACAAGCTGTAGGAGACCACTTAGAATGAAGTGGGCAATTAAGGGTTAAGCAGGGAGTGTTACAAAATGTGGTAAGTGTCTCTCTTAAGTCCATGTTTTTTAGTGTCCAGCAGAGTAATGAATTTAAATTCCCAGGCTTGTCTTTTGGACACATTGTGCAGGTTTCCTTTGAGGACAAGGACTGAGAGGACTATCCCATTTAATATTTAGCTTGGACACTCTGGTTACCTTCTCCATACTGGAGGAAGAACTCTGTGAAGCCTGAAAGCTTGTTTCTTTCAACAGCAGAAGTTGGTCCCATAAAGATATTACCTTACTTACCCGTTCTTTCTGTTTAATTACTCCATTTGAATACAAGAGCAATTCAAACTTTATAATGGTCTGCATGCCAGTGACTATTTAAAATACCAGGGCTGCCCAGACATGGGAGCAAGTGGGGCAATTTGCCCCAGGCCCTAGACCCCGCAGGGGCCCCCATGAGAATATAGTATTCTATAATATTGCAACTTTTTTTTATGGAAGGGGCCACCAAATTTGCTTTGCCCCAGGCCCCCTGAATCTTCTGGGCGGCTCTGTAAAATACTGTAGTTTCTCCTTCCAAAGACAATTGTGGAAGCTATGAAACCTTTTGTACTTTTAACAGTCACAGCAGGAATATGTATTTGGTACTCAGCACAGGCACTCTTACTCTTTGATGAACTAAGGAGTTCTATCTATCACAGCAACCGTGAGGGATAAGGTGAAGGTCTAATAAATACAGCAGATGAATTGAAAGATATGAGTATTAAACATCAAGGACAAATCTAAGCATTTACATTTTTCTCTAATGCATTTTTTATGTATGTAACCTATTGCATTGTATTATATTTACTCTCTGAACTAAGAGCTTCTGCATGTCAGATCAAATGTGAGGGGCAAGGTGAAAGTCTAATAAATAAAGCAGATGAACTGAAAGATATGAGTATTAAATATCAAGGACAAAACCAAGCATTTACATTTTTCACTAAATTCATAACTCAAGTATCATCTACTTTCTCTGCCTAACTTTTTGTGGACTACACATTCGGGTTCTCTACTATCTGACTGGTCAATTGGCCATGGATGCTTAAATATTACCACAGCGGTAAGAAAAGAAAAGTACTAAATGTTTCTGAAAAGAGACAGAAATTTTAAAAATAAGACTTCTTCTGAACTCTCCTGAAGAGAGATTTTCTGATGTAAATAACAATGAGTTTGAGCTTTTGGGTCTGGATATAAAACTTTTCAGAGTTTAGAGATTTCAGATTTGAAAATCCAGCTTTGACCTTCAGTCTACACTCTAGAGCTAATATATTAAATAAATGTATTTAAAAGAGAACCAAAAGAGGGGCTAATGAAATGTGCACCTAATATTAAGCACATGGCATAGTGTTTCATTAAGACCTTCACTATCATACTTGCATTCCTATCTCTCTTTTCTTTGGCACTGTATTAATAATACATCAGCACAGAAATAATAAAACATCAACAATAAATAAAATAATAATGAGACATGGCATGAGAAATGCTAAGTCCATGAAATGTACCCATTTAATAAATGACAATATTAATGATAATAATTAATAAGTAGTGTATTCTAATTATAATCACTGTATGACTTATGTCTATCGGAGCAAGAGAAGATGAAACCTATTGAATATCTTCATGGGTTGTTACTGGGGATTGAACCTGGAACCTCCAGTGCTAAAATAATACTGTAGATTCTTGGACTGAAAGAGTAATCCTGTAGGTGGTAGTTATACGGTAGATTTATTTCTGTGGCCCGGCCTCTAGAGTGTATGCCTGGGGAGGAGACACCAAACGCAATGAATGATGGTTTACACAAAATAATGGGCTGAACAGTGATACCCTTGATTAGATTCAGTGGGGGGCCTTACACTAGGAATAGTCCCACTGAAGTTAATGGGACCACGGGTGGAGGAAGATACTACATAGTATAGGGTATGGCAATCTGTCCCAAAATGATTAATTTGAATTTTAAATAGTTTGCTAAATGCCCTCTATCTGCAAATTGATTTTGTATTTTCCTGACCAAGAAACTTTGCTGGTAGATATACTCAATTTCCTCTGGATTGGTGCTGCACAAATGCAGTGTAAACTATAATGGGCCACAGCTTACAAATTATTGCTGGTGAAGAAACTTTTTTGGGAAATTGGCCAGACTTCTAAAGGAAAAGATACTGTAGCAGAATAAAAATAGATAAATAATAAATTGCAACTTCGTCTAGAGCTGTGGACTGTGCTAGTCTTTTCTGTTTTGAAAGATTTTATGGTGAAAATGTTTTATTTTTTATGTTTTGAAATATACAGCAACATAAAAATGTAATGGTTGGCTTAACCTATAAAGAGTTTTCTAATCAGTTAGTTCCTGACAGAAGGTGGAATTTGTATCTCAGTGGAAGATTTACTTATTTATTTTTTCCTTTCCTTTTAATTTTCGAAGTCCAGGATGCCTTGAAGTTGCTTGACATAATGGGATAAATTTTCAAAGCTACTTGCAGGAGAGATGCCAGTGCAAAAAACCATCAAGCAAACACTGAGTTATGTGTGCACATCTCCTGTGCTGTGTTTTGATAATTCATCCCATATATCTGAAAGACGATAGAATTTGCAAATAGAGTGAAATTATGGATTGGTCTGGTTACTTTCCTTCTTTTGCATTACATGGAAATTAATAAAGTCAGTAAGTGTTACATTTACTGTGCATTGAATTACTTGGTTGTTTGGTAATTATTAGTGTGGTTACAACCTGACATAAACAACTGTGTAACTCAAATGCGCAATTATGTTTGGTATGCTGAGCTGACTCTTATTGCACGTATTTTGCTGATTTTGCAAGCAATTAATAAATACTCTTACAATGTGGCTTGTACAAGGAGCCTATAAATAATGTCTCAGAGTCCATTTTTTGTTCAGCCAACACTTGTGCATGCACTGGGCACATTGTTATAGCTCATTAGTAAAGCCAAACAGAGACAATTTAACTAAATCACTATGAAAAGTAATTTAAAAGGAAGGTAAAGGCAATTTTGCTCAATCCTTGATTTTCATCCTGCTATTATTTTCCTTGTGGTGTATTTGTCAATAATGTCAGAGCTGCAGTATTGATAAAATGCTAATTTTTGGCTTACTGGAGATTTTTAAGATGTGTAGAATTTTGGCATATTACCCCTATTTCATCCTATTTCTTCATTGCAACCTAGTGACGTAAACAATGTGCTCTTGCATGGAGACTGCACTTTAGTCTTTCTTGGTTAGTTGTTCTCTTACTATTAAATAAAGCCAATTGTGGCAGAGGAAAACTCATATTTGTTTAAAAGATTATTGTGAAAAGTCAGCAATGTTTTTTTCAAAAATAAATAAAGGCTACGACTTACAATCTGTTCAAATAATTTGTATCCCTGAAATCAACAGAACTGTGGTGTTTTGTAACGAAGAAATTCAAGAACTGTTGAACAAGATGGTAGTTCTTGTCATATAAGGAATGAATACTAATAGTTCCACTGTATGTATAAAACTGTGAGCATTAAAAATATCTCCTCTTTGCTTGGTTACCTTAGAGGTCCTAGCAAAAAGTTGGCTATTATTTGGTTTGGTGTTGGGTATGCACATTAAATAACTACATATATTACAGCAGGATGAAGGCCTGTGCTCATTTACTCTCGTGTAAAGCTCAACCATCCTGATTTTGTGCCATTTTTTAAATCTACTTTGCGCCCTGCACATGTGGAAAAGACTATATACAATGTGCAATGTAGTAGAGAATCTGGCCCTTTAAGGATATCTATCATTCATTCAGGGAGCTGGACCTACAGTGTTATTCTCAATAGCATGAAAACAGTAGTGAGAGAGGAGACAAAGAGAACAGCATAGAAACAGAGCAGTATTTTGTTGGTGTACTATGCACATTATCTTCCTAAAAACTTTAGAACCTCTGGGTATCAACTGACCTTGAAAATTTTTTTCCACAAGTGCAACAGCAAAGCGAGTTTTTCTGCTTCACGCCAAGCTGATGACTTAAGTGTTGTGCTCTGCATTGGCTCAGTTGGGCCCATAAATCTTGGACATTTTGCTGCTAGTGCAGGTGTTACTGCAGCTTTTGGTATCACTCTGCATATTATTGTTTCTTCAATCCCTTTGGCATTCTAAGTTATTTCCTCATGAACTTGTGAAGATTGATTTATGGGCGTACTTGACTTCTGCAGAGAAATAGAGGAGGAAGAAAGAGAGAAGGAAGGAATATTGTGTGGCTCAGATAATATTGTATATGAAAATGTTCAGTGTCCTGCCTACCCAATCCCTAGAAAAATATCATTATTAATATTACTATATGTATTATCATAGCACCTAGGAGCCCCAGTCATGGACATCATTGTGTTAGGTGCTGTGCAAACACAGAACTCCTACTGCATACACACACACACCTTTCTGTTGTCATTATCATTCTGTTGGTTTAGGTGACACTAATTGGAATTATCTTCACATTGCAACTGGATTAAGGTTAAGCATGAGGCTAACCAGTTAAGATGAGTTAATAACTGACTTACGATGTTGATCTGGCTCTATTACTTGGTACAATAAACCCAAAGCAAAACTATGCCTTGAACAGTTCCTGTAATTGCTGCAACTTCATAACTGAGTAGGTTTAACAGACCAAGCCAGCAGTTTCTACTGAGGCACAAATCAGTAATTAAGGCAACTGGATCACCTGGATCGATCGGTCTTCAGCTGTCGTTAAGACTGTGCCAATCACAACATGTCCGCCATTCTTCTCGCATTCTTGCCTTTCTTCTCCACATTCGTCCAAAACATTTAACAATGTCATCTTCCCATCTTCTTGGAGGCCGACCCAGGTGGTCTTTTCTGTTCTCGCGGGTACCACTCAGTAATGATTGTGATCCACCTATTGTCCATGAGCTGTGCTATGTGGCCCGCCCATCGTATCTTATTATATCTGCTTTCCACGACAATATCTTTCACATCGCTGTGTTCTCTAGTCATTTCATTTGGGATACAATCCAGAAGGGAAATTCCCAACATAGCTCGTTCCATTGCCCTTTCAGCTACCAACAGTCGCTGTTCTTCTATCTTTGTCAGTGCCCACGTTTCACTGCCATACAGCATGGCTGGCAGCACTTTTGAATTGAAGATATTTGTACTTGTGGTCTTTTTTATTTTTCCTTTGAGGACGTCCTTGATGGAATTAAATGCACACCATCCTGCCCGAATTCTTCACGATAGTTCTCCGTTCATGTTTTGGTGCATATTAACTTCTTGGCCCAAATATATGTACTGTTCCACTTCTTCAATTTCTTCTCCTGTTACCGTTATTCGGGCTTTTCGTAAGACATCTGATTGCATGTATTTTGTTTTGCAGCAGTTCATTTTCAGACCGACCTGATGGCTTTCCTTGTTGAGTCTTTGTCTTTAGTTAATGGCTAAAACAACACAAGTAATTAAGGAACTTTGCCAAAATTAATCCAACAGGGAGTGCTGCATGAATCCCAGGAATCAGCTTCTCCAGATATGAAAATACAATATTCAACCTGGCATGCTGCAGTTTTTTGTAAGAAATATTACTTTTCTGCTAGGGAACTGATACCCAAGTAACAAATGGAAAGGTGGGCAGAAAAAGAGTTAAGCTGAAAGGCCTCTACCTCCTTTTGTGCTGGTGGAGATGGGTCAGACCACACTAATTAGACAACCTATCGATTCCAAAGATGTGCTGTGGAACAAGTGAGTATATAACTTGTGATAACAATTGAGAGGCACATTTGTGAGTCATCTGTGTATGTAGAATAGCTAATGCCATCTGAGTGGCTGAGGTAATTTACATGAATCAAGTAGGGGGGAGAGGAGGAGTGGGCAAAAAATGAAGCCTTATAGGATATCCATAGAAAGGGAGAAAGCTGATAAGAAGAATCCACTGAAAGATATTTGGATGGAACAAGCAGAGAGTTAGGAGGAGCACAAAATCCAAGGGTGCACAAGGCTTTCAAGAAGTAGGGAATGGTTAATCACGTCAAAAGCAGCTGGGGAGTGGAGGTGTTTGAGGATGGAGAAGAAGTGCTGAGATTTGGCCATGAAGAGGTCATTAGAGAACTTGGTGAGAGCAGTTTCAGCATTGTGAAGAGGGCCGCTACTAGACTGAATACAGGCCAGGGTTGGATAACAGGGACTTGAGATAACAATTGTAGAGATTCAACATAATAATGAATTATTAGAACATTCAGGCTTACTTTTGGCAAGAGCCTTCTCCTCTGCTGCTCTCACCAACTCTTGGTGCAATAAACCCAAGGCAAAACTATGCCCTGAACAGTTCCTGTAATTGCTGCATCAGTAATCTGTCTCATTTCAGATCTCCACTGACAATGTTTTTTATCTTTTGCCTACCCTTCTTAACCCTGTGAAATGTCATGGGCTACAGTTAATATGAAAGATGCTATGCAATCTAATAATAGAATCATAGAATATTAGGGTTGGAAGAGACCTCTGAAGGTCATCTTGTCCAACCCCTTGCTTAAAGCAGGACCAACACAACTAAATCATCCTAGCCAGGGCTTTGTCAAGCCGGGCCTTAAAAACCTCTAAGGATGGAGATTCCACCACCTCCCTAGATAACCCATTCCAGTGCTTCACCACCCTCCTAGTGAAATAGTGTTTCTTAATATCCAACATAGACCTCCCTCATTGCAACTTGAGACTATTGCTTCTTGTTCTGTCATCTGCAACCACTGAGAACAGCCTAGCTCCATCCTCTTTGGAACTCTTCAGGTAGTTGAAGGCTGCTATCAAATCCTCCCTCACTCTTCTCTTCTGCAGACTAAATAACCCCAGTTCCCTCAGCCTTTCATTATGAGTCATGTGCCCCAGCCCGCTAATCATTTTGTTGTCCTCCACTGGACTCTCTACAATTTGTCCACATCTCTTCTGTAGTGGGAGGACCAAAACTGGACACAGTACTCCAGGTGTGGCCTGACCAGTGCCAAATAGAGGGGAATAATCACTTCCCTCAATCTGCTGGCAGTGCTCCTACTACTATAGCCCAATATGCGATTGGCCTTCTTGGCAACAAGGGCACACTGATGACTCATATCCAGCTTCTCGTCCACTGTAATTCTCAGGTCTTTTTCTGCAGAACTGCTGCTTAGCCAGTCAGTCCCCAGCCTGTAGCGGTACATGGGATTCTTCCTTTCTAAGTGCAGGATTCTTTCATAAAATACTGTTATAAAATACTTACCCTCTCTTAAGTCTGTGGGCTTGGCTACACTTACAAGTTGCAGCGCTGGTGGAGGCTTTCCAGCGCTGCAACAACACCCTGTCCACACTTGCAGGGCACAACCAGCGCTGCAACTCCCTGGTTGCAGCGCTGGCTGAAAACCCATCCCGGCAGGGGTATAAGGAGTGCAGCGCTGGTGATCCAGCGCTGCTCAGCAGGTGTGGACACTCACCAGCGCTTTACCTGTCCTCCAGGGAATAAGGAGTTATCCCAGAATTCCTGTTCAGCCACTCTGCACATCAGTTTGCACTCTACTGCTCTTGCCTCAGGTGACCCGCCCTTTAAATGCCCCGGGAAATTTAAAAATCTCCCCCTTCCTGTTTGCTGCAGCCAGGTGTGGAGTGCAATCAGTTTTAATCAGTTACAGGTGACCATGCCTCCACGCGGCAAACGAGCCCCAGCATGGAGCACTGGTGAATTGCAGGACCTCATCAGTGTTTGGGGTGAGGCATCTGTTCAGGCACAGCTGCGCTCCGGCCGTAGGAATTACGATATCTTTGATCAGATATCAAGGGCCATGCTGGATCGGGGCCATGATCGGGACGCAGTACAATGCAGGGTGAAAGTTAAAGAGCTGCGGAGTGCCTATTACAAAGCCCGAGAGGGGAATCGACGATCCGGAGCTGCTCCCACGACCTGCCGTTTTTACAGGGAGATGGATGAGATACTTGGGGGTGACCCCACTGCCAATCCCAGGATAACGATGGACACTTCTGAGCAGGCTGGGGGACAGGAGGAGGAGGCGGAGGAGGCGGCGGGGGTGGGAGAGGAAACCGCGAGTGAAGCTCCTGGGATGGGGGAAGAAACCGCAGATTCCCTGGAGGCATGCAGCCAGGAGCTCTTCTCAAGCCAGGAGGAAAGTACCCAATCGCAGCAGCCAGCAGTTGCAGAAGGACAAGCAGAGGAGAGTGTTACCGGTAAGCGGCTTTTATTTTCTGGGTGAAATGTTTCTGGAGAGGAGGGGGGGTTATGGATGCATGCATGCCAGCCTCTAGATGTGGAATAGCCCGTTGATGTGGTCTATCACGTCGCGGTAATCTGCTTCAGTTATCTCAGCAAAAGCTTCATCCAGAGCGTGGGCAATATGCCTGCGCAGGTTTATAGGCAGAGCCACTGTGTCCCTTGTCCCAGTGACGGTGACGCGTCCGCGCCACTCTTCTGCCAGTGGTGGGGGGACCATTTCTGAACACAGGCAAGCTGCATAGGGTCCCGGGCGGAATCCACATTGCTCTAAAAGAGCCCCCCGCTGTTCCCTAGTGACTCGCAGTAGGGAAACATCTTCCAGGATTAAGTCCTGTGAAAAATGTTGGGAGACTCTTTAGTGAAGAGATAGGGAGATAAGATCACCCCTGCATCTGCATCTTCACTCAACCCCTCTAGCACTCCAGATTACCCGAAGCAACCAGCTCCCCTCTATCACCCAAGCCCCACTTCTCCCCATATAAGTAAGCACTCCTCACTCACCATTTCGTGGCTTCTGTTGTGTTATGCGTGTGGGGAAAAGAATGCTTAAATGAGAACTCACTCCCTCAGTGTAACAATTCATGTCTGGAGATAGTGGATACAATGCTGCCCGTGTTAAATGTTGTCATTTCTGTTTCTACAGTGACCTTGACTACTGGACTGCCCAGATGTTCAACATCACAGAGGCTTCAAAATTTGAGAAAAAATCCCCGAAAGAGCAAAGAAGACATGCTGAAAACTGTTCTTAATCAGTCTGCTCGAGAGAGTAAGGAATTGAAGGATTGGCGAGAGAGGGACACGCAAGAGAAATGCAGTGGCCAAGAGGAAAAGCACGGAGCGGCTGCTAAGCATCCTGGAGCGCCAAGCGGAGTCTATAGAGTCACTCGTTGCCATGCAAGCAGAGCACTACCGTGCTACTCCCCCACCCGCCCCGTCCTTTGTGCCTTGTGCCCCAATGTCAGCTCAAACCACCTTTCCCCAGCATCCAGGTTCTTACCACCACCAGCTGCCTCCAACACCTGTACGTTCCCCAACCAGCCCTGATACCTACCACCACCCTTACCCTCTGCATTCAACCCCCATCACCATGCAGTATATGAACCCTGAAGTGCAGGATTCATTAAACAGCAATCCAGACAGGGCATATGCAAACTTGTGACTGTACAGTTCACCAACCCACACCCCTGCCCTCTTGTGTTCATGAAATGTTGTGTGTCTGTCTGTCTGTCAAGGAAGTTTTTTTCTTTTCAATAAAACAATTCTTGGCTTTGAAAACAGTCTTTATTATAGCAGATAGTGAAAGATACCTTAGCCCAGTAAAGAAAGAGGCACTACAAATCATATTATTATTATGGATAATAGAATAACAGCGTAAGCAGTGCAATTCACTCCCATGCAAGGCAGCAAACATTACTGTTGGCTTTCAGCCTCAAATTCTTCCCTCAAGGCATCCCTAATCCTTGTAGCCCTGTGCTGGGCCTCTCTATTAGCCCTGCTCTCTGGCTGTGCATATTCAGCCTCCAGGACTTGAACCTCGGTGGTCCATGCCTCACTGAATGTTTCACCCTTCCCTTCACAAATATTATGGAGGGTACAGCAAGCGCTTATAACCGCGGGGATGCTGCTTTCCCCCAAGTCTAGCTTCCCATACAAACATCTCCAGCGAGCTTTTAAACGCCCAAAAGCACACTCCACAGTCATTCTGCACCGGCTCAGCCTGTAGTTGAACCGGTCCTTGCTCCTGTCAAGCTTCCCTGTATAGGGTTTCATGAGCCAAGGCAGTAACGGGTATGCGGGGTCTCCAAGGATCACAGTGGGCATTTCGACATCCCCTACTGTGATCTTCCTGTCTGGGAAAAAAGTCCCTGCCTGCATCTTCCTGAACAGGCCACTGTTACGAAAGATGCGTGCATCATGCACCTTTCCAGGCCAGCCTGTGTAAATGTCAATGAAATGCCCGCGGTGATCCACAAGCGCCTGGAGAACCATAGAGAAATACCCCTTACGATTAACGTACTCTGATGCCAGGTGGGGGGGGGCCAGAATAGGAATATGCGTCCCATCTATCGCCCCTCCACAGTTAGGGAAACCCATTTGTGCAAAGCCATCCACAATGTCCTGCACGCTCCCCAGAGTCACGGTCTTTCTTAGCAGGATGCGATTAATTGCCTTGCAAACTTGCATCAAAACGATTCCCACGGTCGACTTTCCCACACCAAACTGGTTCCCGACCGACCGGTAGCTGTCTGGAGTTGCCAGCTTCCAGATTGCAATAGCCACCCGCTTTTCCACCGTCAGGGCAGCTCTCAATCTTGTGTCCTTGCGCCGCAGAGTGGGGGCGAGCTCAGCACACAGTCCCATGAAAGTGGCTTTTCTCATACGAAAGTTCTGCAGCCACTGCTCGTCATCCCAGACTTCCATGACGATGTGATCCCACCACTCAGTGCTTGTTTCCCGAGCCCAAAAGCGGCGTTCAACGGTGCTGAGCATTTCCGTGAATGCCACGAGCACTGTAGTGTCACACGCGGCAGGCAAATCCATATTGATATCATCGTCGGACTCCTCACTGTCACTTTGGAGCTGAAGGAATAGCTCGACTGCCAAACGTGTTGTGCTGGTGACACTCATCAGCAGAGTCCTCAGCAGATCGGGCTCCATTTGCCACAGAAATCGCGATTCACACAGAGAGTAACAGAAAGACACTCACAATGGCGCCAAGCGCTGCTGGAAAGAGTGAATGCTGGGATGTGAAGCGATGCACCACGGGGCGCTGGCAAACAGGAAGCGGAATGACCCGCACACTTCCTTCCCCTTCCCACAATACTCAGCGCCAAAACGGCGCCAAAACGGGACGAGGTGCTCTGTGGGATAGCTGCCCACAATGCACCTCTCAATACAGCGCTGGAAAGTGCTGCAAGTGTGGCCACACTGCAGCGCTGGTAGCTGTCAGTGTGGCCACACTCCAGCGCTGGCCCTACACAGCTGCATGACCAGCACTGTAACTCCCAGCGCTGCAAATTGTAAGTGTAGCCAAGCCCTGTGGTAGTTCCTGTTGGTTTGTGAAGTGCTATGTATACTCAGTTAATTGCCATGAGCCAGAGTTTTGGATGATCATTCTAGAAGAAAAAGGCTTACCTCACAACACTGAGGTGTAGAAGAAGCAAATTTCTCTTGTGTAAAAGATTTCAATCAACTCATGAAGTTTCATGATTATAGTTTTCTTGTTTGTAAAATGCTTAGAAGAGCAAAAACACATTCATTTTTTGTTCTGTTTCATCCAGTCCTGGCACCTTTTATTCTCTCAAAACTATGGAGTAATGTTTCTTGTCTCACAGCCAAAGACAGGGATGAAATGAATTCAGATAGAGCTGTTTCTCAAACAAAGGGACACCATGTTCAATGCTTCAAAGCATTTCTACTCAGATTTCTGTTTATGTACCACACAGTTCTTTCCTTGCTCATGGGTAACATCATGTGTGGGCTCTTTTCACATCCTAAGAGTAGGTTAAATAAATGTCTACCAGGGATGGTCTAGACAGTATTTGATCCTGCCATGAGGGCAGGGGACTGGACTCGATGACCTCTCAAAGTCCTAGAGTCTATGAATCTATGAATCCTGGCATCAAATCTTTGACCATTATTCTAGACCTCACCTAGCATCACCGAGCTATTGTTTTTTTTCTTCACCTGACCTCTCTGTCTCTGGCCACATTGAGGAATTAGTCCCCTCCTTAATTCATCTGCTTCTTTGATGATAACATGCTGTCTCTTCAGTGAAATGCCTGTAATGGGAGACTTCATAGACAGTCTGGGAACTGAGACCATCTTTGGACAATAGCTCCTATCTTATGGTCTCTGGTTTCCAAATCAGAAACCAGCAAGGAACTTAACCCATTAGGACATTACTATCAACACCGTATATGGTCCTGTACTATTTACATGACAGTAGAAATTAAGGATGGAAAGTTGTGTAGTTAAGTCACTGTAGTGTGATTCAGAAAAGCTGGGTTTAGTTCTCAGTAGAGGTGGTCAAAAATGTGGAAAATTTCAATGAAAATGAAAAAAAAATTGGTATCAATTATGGATTTTTTAAAAATTTTCTGCAAAAATTTGAAAAACCAAACATTTTTGCTGAAAACTTGCGTTTTAAAGCTGAAAATTTCCATTAGGACATCCCACTGCATTACCTCTTGGGAGCTGTATTCCAGCCAAGAAGCCTAGACCAAATTACATCTCTCATCATGCACAATAGTTTCTCTTCTTGCCAAGCCACCTCAGTACCCTATGGGAGTGCCTGGGCCAGGTGCACCATGGAATAAGAGAGATAGACATGCTGTTCTCTCCTTCCTTCGAGGGAGGACTTTTTTAGCTGGGTATTAAGGCTCGCATTCTTGGACTGGGAAGGTTCTTAAATAATATATTTCAATAGCTCTAATATTTTCCTTCTACCCTTATTGGCTGTCTCTCCCATTGCCTTAGGCAGTATTACCTGAGCCGGCCAATAACAAATGTGAGGTGGCAACTCCCCCAAAGTACCCTGAAGATCTCAGCCATTCAGACGAAGATGTCCCCTTCATGCTTTATGTTATCTTGCTGTTAATTCTTTGTTAGTAAAGCCAAACTCCAGAGAGAAGGTGAGTGCTAACTCTACACGTTATGTACGTTTGTTATGAAGCATGTTGAGAAAGTCACTGCTTACATTAGTTCACATTTATTCATTGTTCAAATATTCAAATAGCCATGAGCTGTTCACGAAAACTTTTGCCAGTCTCTAAAAGTTTAATGAACTCTAATACAATTGATTTGTCAAAAAAATAAATAAATAAAAATAAAATTGTATCAGAAGTACCTTATTAATTATTAGTGTTTATTTGTTCATTTACAAAGTTTCAGTCATCCAATCACAGAACAGAAAACACACTGTGTTACTTAGGTGATCAGTCACAAAACATAAATAATGGGACAGGTCATGGGCTTCTGTGAATTTTTGTTTATTTCCCATGACCTGCCCCTGACTTTTACTAAAAAAACCTGACAAAATGGGGAGGGAGGTCCAGCACCACCACTGCTGTGGCTCCAGGGCACCCCAGATGCCCACAGTGGCTCAGAGATCTGGGATCCCCCTCACCACCTGGCATCCCCACCGGATGATAGCTCCAGCCCCGCGGGTGAAGCAGAAAATGTCATGGAGGTCTCTGGAAGTCACGGATTCTATGACCTCCATGACATAATCTTTAGCCTGTAATCTGGACAAGTTGAAATTGGTTTGCATAAGCTGTCCAGCAAGTATTTGTGTGTCATGAATTTGTAGAAATCAGAATTGGTTTGTGATTTGCAAACAGAAAAAAAAGTCAAATTCACCACAAATATTATTTGTAATGAAAAATTCAAGCAACTCGCAGTGGTGGCAGGACCCAACTAGCCAATGAACAAGTAACACCTCATCAAAGCAGAGGGCTTGATTCTGTCTTACCACTTATGTCAGAATGGTAGGATTTTACACTCATTTTTAGAGGTGTAAATTACTATTCAAGGTTAAAGACAGTGGAGAGCCAGGACCGAAACATGGCGAAATCTAAAGGCAATGACATGGCGAGTGCAAAAATCAGGAAATAAGATTTTGAAGAGAAAAGGGAGTAGGGGGATATTGTCAGGACCGAATGTATACAATTGGTGAACTGATTGATCTGTTTGTGGATTGTCAGGTTTCATTACATTTTTGAAAATAAGTAAAATAGTGCTGAGTATAACCTCCTCCTCCTCCTGCTGAGGTTACTCAGAGTACAATGATTCTTCAAGGTGCTAAGCACCCTCAGCTCCCATTAATTTCTGTGGGAACTGAGTACACACAGAACAATGCGGGACTGTCCATTGAAGTCAGAAATATTTCCTTTGACTTCAGGGGGTTTTGGATCAGGCCCAGAAGTACAATAGCAGTGAATTTACAATGGCATCCAAGCCCTGCAGAGTATGCATGATTCAACTCTCAGGTACTGAGCAATCAAGCTAAAAAGAAGAGACAGTTTCTTTCTCAACAGGTAAACCAAATCCCCAAAGTAAAAATTCTTTCCCAAGGAAGCAAAAGGTTAATTTCAAATGCTCAAGGTCTCCCATGAATCAAATGAAGTAATCCCATGTCTGAGTTTTAAAAGCATCCTTAAATTAGCCTGGTGCATTGCGTGGATCAAAGAGAGGGTTATCAAAGATTAATAAAGAGAGAGAGAGGAGAGAGATTCTGTTAGAAACTCCCTCATCACTGCAAGTGAATTGAAGAGTGCAATCCACTTATAATGGACACGGTTAGCATACCACTCAGTCTTCTGACATAGAAATCAGGGCAACACTACTAACAATCATAAGGAAGGGATAAAAATCAGAGACCTTTTTAGAAAATGGATAATAAAGACTTTAAAAAAATGCATGCAAGTGATTTTGGGAAAGAATAATGTAATTGAAAAGAAAAAAAACAGTTTTTTTTCCAGATCTAACTGTGGTTATTTTTCAGTGCCAGCCGTCTCTGAACTGCAAGCTACATGAAGAAAGGAAGTTTCAGTGAACAATCAGAGAGTCTTGAAGAAAGCTTCTGGTTAGATGAACAAAAAATGATTTCCCAAAGAAAACGTTATACAAATGATGAACCTCTTGCTGCTAAATGACCAGTCAGGAGCATCTGTTGCCAATACTTTTTACATGTGCAAATTCCTAGCATCTGATTACGTTCAAATAATAGGGCTGCCCCATTTATCCAAGTGGCTTGGATGTTATTTAAAACTTTTGGTTGCATGGAGAACAATGGAAGGTGTATATTGATGCTGCGGGTGTGACAGCACGTTAACAAACTGTGAGATTCTTTTAATCAGAGATTACTATGGGTCTGATCCAAAGCCCAAAGATGTCAGAGACTCCCATTGACTTTAGTTTAGATCAGGATCTAGAACAGGCTTATGTTTTCCCTTTGGTTATTGTGATGTCCTGTAGACAGCCAGGACCAATTTTCAAAAGTGAACTCTAGTTATCTAACTTTGCAAACAACTGAATGTATATAACTTGATCCATCTGTGTGTCCCTTTTACTCTGTATTTGTAAAGTGCACATCACGGTGGGGCCCTGATCATGATTGAGCCTCTTGGTGCTACTGTAAACAAATAACACTAATAATGATATTATTAATTATAATACAGTATTATTAATTTTCCTGCTATCCAATGCATAAATTAATACTGAACATACCTACAAATACCCTGACCTTTTGGTAGCTGCTATTTCACAGAGCACCACCTCAGATGTATAGTCCTGCATATTGCTAGATGGCATTTAAAAGTGGATGGAAGATTGGAGTTAGTTGGTAAACTTGAAGACTTAACAGGAATAAAAAATGGTCCCAAAATACCATTGAAATGAATCAGAAAAGTAAGAGGAGGGAAAGTGATATTAATTCATGGTTGATTCATGGATAACCACTCTGGCAAATTGCCGGCACTACTGTGAGGGGTCCTGTGCTTTCTCTTCTTGTGGGGGTGTTCAGGGTGCCATTTCTCACCCCTGATCTGGGGTATTAACTGTCCCACTAGTATCCCAGAGAAGGGGAATGGAGAGGAAGGGACCCAGACCCGCCCTCTACTCTGGGTCCCAGCCCAGGGGCCCTAGGGATAGCAGCAAACCCCTTGGACTAGTGATTCCTTCCCCTGGGCTACTTCCCGTTCCGGCCTTTCAGCTTGGGGGGCTTCCTGCCCTCTCTCTGCTTGGGCAAGGTTTGTGTCTGTGGAGTCCCTCTGCTTTGTACAAGCTAGGTTTCCCTTTACCTAGGGTCTTGGTCTTCTGGCCCTCCACAGGACTTTTCCAAACTCTCCTCTGCTTCCCTCCAAACTGCTCTCCTTCAAACTGCTTTCTGTTCCAGCACCAAACCACTCTACTTCAACTTCTCCAACTGTCTGATTGAAGCAGGGTTTTTTTATCAGGTGACTGGCTTCAGGTGCTCTAATTGGCTTAATTGACTTCAGGTGTTCTCATTAAGCTGTAGCAGCCTCTCTTCCCTCTACAGGGAATAAGGGTCTCATCATCCAGGGGCTTACATATCTCCCATCTATCACTCTCCTGCTGCCTTCTGGCCATGCTGTATCACACCACTAATCATTAAAAAATGGGGAGGGGAGGAGCTGTTGTCATTTTAGACAGAACAAACAGATTAGACTTGCACATCACACTGTCTATGAAAGTGCTGACCTGCCAAGATTCCGGCTGCATCAGCGTCACAGACGGATTAGGGGTGTGTCACTGGCACTTAGCATTCAGCTGCTATACATATCACCCATGCCAAGATGAAGCAGCCATCCACTGAACATTGCATTCTTTGTATCTCACACCACTACATAAGGAAACAAAACTGTTTCATGAGACTGGGAATAAGTGGCAGTGGGGGACAAAATAAGATGAAAATCTCTGTATTTTTAATGAGTTATATTTTCAATTTTAGTTCCATTTCCTAATGGACCATCATATTTTTTTCACTGTGACTTGACTTTAGCATCAGTGAATATAAGCTTTAAAAAATGCATCATTTTCATTAACAACCAAATGCAGGCCCTGATCCTGCAATGAGCACCTTGCAGGAGGACCCATTGCTCCAGAGGGCTAGTTGTTTTTTGCTAACATATACCAGCAACAAATTATTACCTTCCCACCCCTTCTCTTCCACTGTGCTGACTCAAGTCAGCTTTTCTGGTTGGCACCTTGGGGGCAGACCCCAAGGGTCCATGGATTCCTCCCCCCCTCCACACCTGATCTGGGAAAATAGGTACAGGTATGTATGGGGGATGGTGTAACATCCCCTTATGTCCCTGCACATGTGCATAGTTCAGGCAAGAATCTAGTTCTTAGTTTTTAATCAGTCATGTGATTTGTTTCCTTGAGTCTGATAGGGGTGAGCAGAGATTGAAATGGATTGTCCAAGTCGCAGAAACTCTTGCCCAGTGGCTGGGCTTCATTATCTTTGTATCTTGCACTTAAGCACAAATGAAAAGTAAACCAGGAGCCTTGTTCTCCACAACAGTAGTTCTGTTGTCCACCTCTAGTTAGGCTCAGAATACAAAAGAAGGCTCCCCTGTGCCCAAATAAGTAGGGACCTGATCCCATTATACTCAATTGAAAGGCTCCCACTGACTTTGGCAAGCATTGGCTTGAGTTCTAAAATCAGTGCTAATTTCATCTCAGATTGAAATCTCTCTCTGGGTATTTTACAAATTCCCCTGGCCAAGGATGCCTAGAAACTGCTGGAAATTTTGCAATTTACAGTACAATAATAATGTCTACTGAGATTGAGATCATCATGGTAAATAGTCCCTTGATTAGTGAAGATGCACAGATTGTTTTCCACTTAATCTGTTAAGAACATAAGAATGGCCCTACTGGGTCAGACCAAAGGTCCATCCAGCCCAGTATTCTGTCTACTGACAGTGACCAATGCCAGGTGTCCCAGATGGAGTGAATCTAACAGGTAATAATCAAGTGATCTCTCTCCTGCCATCCATCTCCACCCTCTGACAAACAGAGGCTAGGGACACCATTCCTTACCCATCCTGGCTAATAGCCAAAAATGGACTTAATCTCCATGAATTTTAGTTTTCTTTTAAACTCTGTTATAGTCCTAGCCTTCACAACCTCCTCAGCAAGGAGTTCCACAGGTTGACTGTGTGCTGTGTGAAGAAGAACTTCCTTTTATTTGTTGTAAACCTGCTGCTCATTAATTTCATTTGGTGGCCCCTAGTTCTTATATTATGGGAACAAGTACATAACTTTTCCTTATTCAGTGGGATGTTGGTGAAGCATCATGTTTGATTATCTAATGTGATGGAGGAAACCATTAAAAATCATAATTGTAATAAGGGTCCCAGCAGTGCAATTAGAAAATCTTGCCAGTAGCTGGGGAAAATATAAATAGAATGCAATACAATGGAAGTAACTACATTAAATGAAAAAAAAATGCTTTAGTGTGTCATTGCAACTGTTCACAGCATTACTATTGGTTTCTAATTGCAAAATGACAAATCTAACCAATAACACCTAATTATTATGATTGTGTTGGATTAGATTAAAATATAAAAATACTCTATCCGCAGCATGGTTTTTATGAAAGCTTTGAACACTGCAATATTTGAATATTCCTATTCATGAATCAGACAATCATGTTCCCTTGGCTCATATATAGGAAATATGTAGCATGTTGTTGGAAATCCATTTTAGTTAAGAGGGCAACTGATAACTGAACTATAAAACAGAATCAACTGTTCTTTCCAAAGACATCGGAGTTTCGAAGTTCCATTTCCACACTAGTTACCATTCTTACTCTAGATAGCAAAAATCCCCATGTGTTTTAAATTTGCAGCCATATCACCCTGTGTTGTGATCCAGTAAAATAAAAGAGGCCGCAGCAGTAAGTGGTGCTGGTGTTTCCCTCTGAGTCTATACTGAATCAAAACCCTAGCATGGTGTAGAGGCCATTATGCACTGTAGGGTGACCAGATAGCAAGTGTGAAAAATCGGGATGGGGGTAGGGGATAATAGGAGCCCATATACAAATAAGCCGCAAATATCAGGACTGTCCCTATAAAATCGGGACATCTGGTCACCCTATTGCAGTGTGATGTGCTGCATTTTGGAGAAGATTAAATACCAAAATCCTGACTAGAGCTAGGGGAGAAAATTATTTGTTAATACATCAACATTTCCACTTATTCTCAACTGATTTTTGATTTTCCCTTGCTCATAATCTTTTATTGCTTTTCCTCAGCAGGTGTGCAATTGTTTTTCATTTGTGTAAATGTTGGGGAATGCCCATCAGTCATGCGTATATCAATATTCACATGTGAATACGAGGATTTGCTATTCATGCTGGAAGTGCTTCACCACCCACATATAAAATTTCAGTCATCCAGACAGGGACCAGAAACTATGCCAGCTGACCTAGGTGACCAGTTAAACAAAACAATCAATTAATAGTTAAAGCAAATAGGTTCTGAACAAGCTGTAGGCTGCAATATGTATGAAGTGTTCATTGAACACTTATGAATAATGAATAATTCATAAACATCAGTAGTTCTTAGTGGGTAATTCTCAAACAGAAAAAAAGGTGAAATTCCTTAGCTACCCTGTTCACTATTAATAGCTCATTCAGCTCTTGCTCCAAACACTTTGATCATTAAAAATTCCATGCAACATTTTGCAAGTTTAAGAGTGTTAATCCTAGTGTCCTTGCCAGATTTTAGCATGGAAAACTGGTTAAAATTTTCAAAAGTATCTAAGTCACTAAGAAGCCTAAATTCCACTGGGATTCCACTCCTAATACATTTACACCTTTTGAAATTTTTACTCATAGATTCTTAAATGCTTAAGTCACTTTTGAAAACAGGACACATGCTCCTAAATCACGTACGTGCTTTTGAAAATTGTACCCAACTGATCAATGTATCTAGTTTACAGATCAATTGGTTACTTTTGTAAAGAGTTTGGGGATGCTTTGTGGAGGGTATATATTTTTTTTCTGAGCAGAAGTGGTAATTGAATCCAAACTGAACATGTCAAATCCAGCATAAAGAAAATATGCCTTGATTTGACAAGATCAGGTAGTTTCAATCTGTATGAATATTCAGCACATCACCACGCCTCCCAGTATAGACTAGAACTAAGCACTGGTAGCAATAGCTCAAAAAGATGATGATGATGCATGAAGTGCATTGCCAGTAAGACATCTCTGGTCTGATTATAATTGTCACAGGCTGTATATGTAAAGGGAAGTTTGTGTGTCTTCCTGTGTGTGTACATCTTGTGAAAAGCCCAACCTCTCATCAGTGGCCTGTTTAAGGAGCAAAGAGCTTCATCTTTACAGATTAATAATTAGAAAAGGGTTAAAAAGTTCAGAAAAAAAATGTTTATACCTCTAAACTGGAAGATTGATTATTCAGTATCGTGGATTAGGGGCCAGAGCCTGCCCTACTGGACAGCCTCTTAGCATTCCCATTTTCTACCTTCTCACAGCTCCTCTTTAGCATATGGGGAATGATCTCACAGCTACTCTGTGCTTGGAATGCCTATTGGTTTAAAGAGGAGTTCTGTTCATGTCTAGTAGCAGAATTGTGCACAGAGCTGTTTAGCAATAGATACTCCCCTATATAAATATTCATAAAACTCACACCAACTATATCTAAGCATATAGCAGATACACTAATATTGTTGGGGATGAATGCATTATTGATAAAGAAACATCTCTATACCCCTACATACATATTACATAATAAATACATACTATATATACACTTATGCAGTGTGCATCTCTAACTTGCTGGCTACACATTTGATTGCAAAATGGGAGGTGTCTAGATCGACAAATACACTTTTGTTTTACAGCCAAGAGGGCTGTGTTGTTCCCCCACCTGTTGTATGAATGCTATCATAATTATTTCACGAGTACATACTGCATAGTCAGAGCTAGTTAGTAGAAACTAGTTTGTAAACTTCATTTTTGTTTGGACTAAACACGTTTTAGATTAACCAGACAATAATATATGCATACTCTATAATAAAACCAATTACCATTAAGACTTTTCAGATTTCCAGACATCTGGAGAAACCAAACATGGATTAAAATGTCATTTATATTCAGAAAAGTGAATTTAAAATAACCTTGCGAGTGTTATTTACTCTGTGATTTTCACATTGAAGTTGCTAAAATCACAAGTTTAATGATGATTTTTCTAATTGCCATCCATGTAAAAAGCCCGTCCCAAAACCAAGCTCTAACATCACTGCCAGCAATATGAATTCTGCATTCAGAATTTAGCTGCTAATTTTGTTGTTAATGTGGTACACTCGAATCCAGGTTGTTCTTCTTGCTATATCTCTAATAACATTGTTGTTTTAATGGTAGTAAATAGAGCTGTGCAGAGAATGGAAATTCTGTTTCATAAAGGATTTTGAAATTTCAAAATCTGGCTTTATTCCAATTTGGAAGGAAACCCAAACATTTAGAAATTCTCCACAAAGGATTTTTTTTTTAAAAAAAAATTCAGATTGATTGAAATGTTTCAGTTTGACTAAATCATTTCATTTTGATTTTGACTTTTTACTTTATTTTATAATATGTTCTATAGTACAAAATAAAAACATTGCAACGAAAAGTCATTGCAAAATGAAAAATGTTAACATTTCGTACCAAAAATGTTGAAACAGGATGTTTTGACATTACTGAACTCCCCCCAATGAAATTCCAGAAAAATTGACATGATCTTGTGAGCACCTCAGTTTTGATAGAATTGCATTCGCTGCTGGAAAATGGTTCCCTTGACGTTTTTCTGACCAGCTCTAGTAGTAAACACTAGGCTTCATTGGTATATGATCAGATTTTGCATCCTCAATCACAAGGAGTTGCATCTCATTCTGTAAAAAGAACAGGAGTACTTGTGGCACCTTAGAGACTAACAAATTTATTTCAGCATAAGCTTTCGTGGGCTACAGCTCACTTCTTCGGATGCATAGAATGGAACACACAGACAGGAGATATTTATACATACATCTTAATGATCACTTCAAAGGTTTTTTTTTCTCCTGCTGATGATAGCTCATCTCAATTGATTGGACTCTTCCAGTTGGTATGCGTACTTCCACCTTTTCATGTTCTCTGTATGTATAAATATCTCCTGTCTGTGTGTTCCATTCTATGCATCCGAAGAAGTGAGCTGTAGCCCATGAAAGCTTATGCTGAAATAAATGTGTTAGTCTCTAAGGTGCCACTAGTACTCCTGTTCTTTTTGTGGATACAGACTCACACGGCTGCTACTCTGAAATCTTACTCTGTGAAGACGCTTATCTGGCCCATAATAAGCAGGTATAACTTGAAGGTACTGTGACGATTCTTGAATCCCCAGGACCATGAGTCACCTTGTTACCCACTGCCTCTAGCCAGGGGGAGTCTTGCCTGTGGTGGCTGGCTGTCAGCTCCCAGACACCACCAGCCTTTCAGCCACTCAAGAGCTATCCTCTGGGATATGCCAGACCTGTGTTTGCCTTGCAGGTTAAAAATAGGTGCACCCCAGCCCCTGAGCTCCTTTAAAGCATTCCCCTGTGATATCTAGCCCCTGACAATGGCTACTTACAGAAATCCCAGATCTTCTGCTCCTTTGGGAACAGTGTACCCTCCCTTTACCAGTTTTACCTTAAACTACCACTCCTGGAAAACACAGAGCACTTGCGAGGACTTATACTGAAACACATGAAAGTTTATTTAAGCAAGAATAGAGATTCCACTGTAAACAAGAGAGAGTGATAGAAACAAATGGTTGCAACACAAAACAAAATAATAAAATGCAAAGTAGGGCCTACATGTATTAATAGTTATCTTTCCTATTTAATAAAGTAGATGTCTCCCTGCCCCTATTCCCCCAAGTTCAGTCTGCTGCAGCGATAACTGGCTCCCCAGGACTAGAATTCAATCTTTCATGAAACTCCTTCATTCAACAAGAAGTTTCCTCAGTGAATGGGTGCAGAGTATCTTTTTCCACCCTGTGATATACTGAATCAGTCGTTTGTGAGGGGCTTTTCCCTCAGACAAGGCAATCCTGTATCTGTTATAATGTTCTTTTTTTACCTTCAAGTGGTTTTGATTGTTAAAAGTTGTCTCTGATGGTTTTTGGTTGATTGTTCTGTGATGGGACAATGATAGACAATTGAACCTTGCATTACATCACTGGCTAACCAGGGAGGGGTGATATCTTCCTCCTACTTATGGGCCATCACCAAGACTCGATTCCCTGGTGTCTAACTTTTATTCCAAGAGCATCGGGCATAATTTTCAATATAGTTACTTTTAAAAAAATATTATCCATATAGGCATCTCACAATCATTTTGAGTATTGATAAATTTCAAGCTTTCAGTAGTGACCCCATATGTTACCCTTTATGGATAAATGTCATGGAAGTGCTGTATTATGGATACTGGGTTTGTCAGGTCTTAGGCAGAAGTTGCTTTTAAAGAACAGTGAACCCTTTTCCAGTTGACACCAATGGACTTCTGTGTCACAAATACACAGCGCCAGAATACATATACACCTATCTACTGATGTTGAGTAGAACCTTATGCTGTGGTTAGCTTCACTGAACTCAATAGTGGTACTTGTGGAATAAGCTGCCAATCAATCTGTCAAAGGTATTAGACTATAGCTTACTGTAAGCACATATTTTGAGTAAAAAGATGAAATTTTAAATCAGTTACTTTAGCAAATAGCCATTTTTTAGCTTCATCCCAAACTTTTGGAGTCATGGAACATGTCCCTAATAAGCATCCAAACACTGGGTGCTTACCCAGGTTCAGTATTTAAAGTTCACTGAAAACCATTACTAATTTTTGTATCCTCTGCAACAACCAGGAAATATACATTTTTACTCCAGTTTAGCACTAACTATAATAAATATAGCAATTAATCTTGTGACTTAGTTCATAGATTTGACAGTACTTCAGAAATTTTCCCAGTAGTCTTGGAAATGCCAAATAGCCTGTTTTATAAATGATCTAGAAGGCACCATTCATCCTGAGTTACACTGTAGCTAAACTGTTGTGTCTTGCTACAGTAACCATAAATCCAGAAAGGGCTCTTTTGTTCTTGTTTGTGCATATTGCGGAAATAATTTGTCACATGTTAAGTTATAGTAAATTGCTGTGCCAGCTTTGCTACGTGATAAGTTCTCTGATTACATGAACAGGTAGATTTAGAGCAGTTTGCAAAGATTAATGTAGTTTATTGTTTGTGCACCAGGAAGCAGAGATTGTTATGTATGATTGTTTTATAATGATTATCACAGATAGTTTAAGGCCACGTACTGAAGATTTTTGTTTTTTAATTCAGGGTTAGCAACAAAGAGAAGCCAAGTTTTGATGTATTTTATGTTGCCACAAGAAAATCTGTTTAAAATCTTTAATGATTTGTTTGACACCTTTTTATAACTGGCTCGTTAGAGAAATTTGTTTTTTATTTTATTTTATTTTCAAATACCCAGTTTCACTAGTATTTGTATCCTTTTCCAGGAAGGGCAACCTTGGACAGAGATGTTCCAGAGGCATTGCTGGTTAGTAAAGTGCAATACATGTAGAAGAGAAAACCTACATCACCCACTGGCCCTGCCAAGAATCTTCAGGTCTATATTATCTTTCCTGAAGAACTTCCTCCACAGCTGGGATCTTCCTTTAAGAAGATTCTTGGGCAGCCATGGTTAGGGGATTCAACTGGAAATCTAGGTCAGGAGTTCAGTCTTAATTTAGCTGTCCAAGGCCATCACTAGTCAAAATGCCTTCTTGTGAGAATTCCACCTGGATTATGTTTGTGTTTCAAAAGACAAAACCTTTCAATTGATTCAGGATCAGGCCGAATGTTTTGACTACTATGACTGTGAAATAAGAGCTTGTGTTCTACTTCCAGTTCTGGGTGGTGAACTAGTTGTCCACATTATATATAGTTTTAATTTGCACCGTGTTGGAAGCCACAACTGAGAAGTCAAAGACAGAGTGTCAGTTGAGTAGGGCCATGCAAGAAGGCGAGGACCTCCTATCCTATTGATATTGCTCCACATCCTGGACTCAACCCCTGCTCCTGGGTTGGATCAGGATTAGGGAATTACAAAAAATATGGCTGCTGAACATCTCATTAGTAGCCATTAAATCATCCTTAAGGGAGTGTTACGTGGTTGTGACCTTGTCCTGTGCTTGGCCATCCCCAGTTTCCTTTTGTGATGGTACCACAGCAAGCATGCAGGTTCTAGACAGCGCGGCTGCTGGTGGAATTACACTGTGTGGAAACCTTGCCTCACAGGAACACTGTTGAGAGGGCATAATGAGCATACTTCACACCATACTCTCTGCTGCTCCATGGACTACTGGAGCCAGCCCTTACGGATCTAGCCCTAATGGAAAAGCTCTGTAAAATGTAATAGGATCAGCCTAATAGCGCTATATAGACATTTAACAGCTTAAATAATTTCATAATTTTAATTTAAACATAACTCTAAAAACCTATGCATAATAGTGAACCGTATCTTTCATACACATTTTTGAGCCATGTTTTAGAATAGTATGGAAGGGCTAGAATTCTAAATCACCTACATATTAAATTCTATATGACCAGTCCATAGGGGACAGGTGGTTCTTACAGCTCAGGCTGGGGAACATAGGTGAGGCAGCTTGCCCTGTTGTATCTATTCTATAGGTTGAGAGCTGTGGGACTTGCAATCAGAAACCTTTTTGATGAGTTGTAAATTCAGTCCTTTGTAAATGAATTAATGAAACTTCAGGAATTATGAGGAATGCTCCTGAATGATTTATAAATGTCCATCATGGTTTGTCATTCTGTTCATTGAGGAGAGTCACATGTTTTATGAAGCCTGCTTTGGCTTTTGCAGGTTCATTACCCACTGTATGTGAACAATAAATGTCCCACTTCATGTTGGAAAAATTGCTCAATAAAAATAAAAGAAAATGCCATAAGAAACATTCATAAACAACATCTAACTGTTAAGTTGCCTGGCTGCTTTTGAGAGAAAAGAGAAACTGCCATGCTGGAATAGCAAATAGTTCATTCAGACAAAAACTTGAGGGGAAAGTAGCAGTATAAAACTAAACCATAGCAACTTCCCCTGATGTATTGGGTTAGCTGTACAATATTAAGGGCTGGAAAATTTTGTATCTGACCTTAGCCAATGTATGGCTTGATCCGTAGTCCCTGGTCATGCCCTTTACAATCATTGGAGCTTTCCAATCCTATGAACCTACACATAGAACTTGACTTCAGAGGGACTAATCAGGCCCATAAAGATAAGCACATGCTTAAGTGCTGTGCAGGACTGGGGCCAGAGAGCTCAGCATCTTGCTGGGTTGAACCCTTTAACCCTGAATTATAAGACTGCTAGCCCTTATAATATTTAACCTAGCTAAATACTTTTATCCACAGAAAGTTCCATTTTATCTGTAACTTGGCCGTGCTGTTTGCCAGTGCTGTTGTTTCTTCTTTTCCTTGCTTGATTTGGTTCTGTGGAAGCTCAGTCTCCCCGTGAGTTACAATGCAGAGCTACACTAATTTGCTCTGTGTCTCCTCCCACCAATATAAAATGTGTTTCCAAATGGTTGTTTGTCTCCTCGACAATATTTCTAAGGGCAAGGACCATAAATACCTATGTGTTTGTACAGTGCATAGTGCAAGGGGACCTTAAGGCTGATTGAGGCCACTACCACAAAACAACAACAATAATAGTATGGTAAATAAAAATACCAGTTTCTTGTTTCTTGCCTTTAACAGCTGGTCACAGTACAGGGCACAGATTCCAAGTTTACATGAAGACAGAATGTTCTCCCAGAAATATTTATACAGATTTGACTCCCGACAGCAAATTCTTGGGGACTTTTAGAAACATAATTTTCATTTGACCTTATAAAATTGTTTTGGAATTTTCTTTTAAACCTTTTAATCTAAGGTCTCAAAGTCAAGACTGGCCTATGCTCATTTTTAATCAAATAAGCAAAGCAGTCCTGCACTTGGAACTCTCTTCAGAATCTACTGCTTTGGGGAAATGGAACAAAACTTTTTTTATTTGCTGTTTATTTAAAGAGGGATCTGGAGGGTTTCAGTGAATTCTGAGTTCAAAATACAGACGCTCAAAATGTCATTCTCTGGGAAGAAATATTTACTAGAACGAAACAGGATAAAAATGGCCAATATCTTCCTACTGATGTATTTTTGCTTGCTATAGTCATGCTGCATGTGAGGCCCACATAGCCAACTCACACACCAATTGTTATTTGTGCCTGGTAGATCAGTTTTGTTATATTGAATTACATTCTGTGTGTCCCAATTATGCAATTTACCTGTAATATATTTTCCATTCGTATATACTTGTAAACTATGCCTTATAAGTGTCCAGTGAGTAAATCTGTATAATTATACACCTGTTTCCTTTTCTATCTGTGATTCTTAAAATATATTTATTTAATTTTAATCCTTCTTTTGTTGGAGATTGATACCCTAATGAATATGTCCCATTTTCTATAATATGAGTCTCCATATTACGATTCTTTGGAATCAGTAAATGGATATTCAGGAAAGCATACTTTTATTAAAAACATATGAGATAGCAATTTACTATGAGAAGGATAAAATAGGATAAAAAAGCTCTAATAACTGACTTTTCTCTGGTCAGACTCTATGTCACCACCACCTGGTTTTGCTCCAAACCCCAAAGTGTGTATTGGGCTCTAAGTCAATGAGGCTTAGAAGGGATTTTTTAGATGAAAAAGACATCTTTAATTTCAGCTGTAGTGCTTGTTGATCCACAGAACAAATATTAACTTATTTGGAGATGCCAGCCATATCAGCATGAAAGCCCTTCTAAATTATATTATGTACTCACATAGTGCTTAAGAAGGTTATATGAAAAAATAGATCTACATAGTGACAGAGGTTCGAAGAGTCTAGTTTACATAGGTGATTTTTGTTTGAATTTAGAAGCAAGTAGTGTGTGGAATTGACCTCCCATGAAATTGAAGGACTCAGAGCACTGGTGGGCAGGAGTAGCTGTATTTTTTAGGGAGTGCATTATGAGGTTATCCTTGGTGGTCCTACCACACATTCAGAAGTCTCCTCATCTTCCCAGGTAATAGAAAATCCCATGTGTAATTCTGGACTGCTCTAAAAATGGGAAGCCCTATATCAAGGACCCCCCATCCCTTCATAGGTCCCTTCATAGGGCACAAAACAAGCTCTGTTGGCATGTTCCAGATATAGTGTGGGCATATGCTGAGCAAGTTTCCCCCACGGCTCTTTCAAGGTGCCTAAATCATAATTTCATTGAACTGTTGATTTCACTGAGGCTTAGAGTGACCAGATAGCAAGTGTGAAATATCGGGACGGGGGGAAGGGGGGGGGGGTTAATAGGAGTCTAATAAGAAAAAGACCCAAAAATCGGGATTGTCCCTATAAAATCGGAACATCTGGTCACCCTACTGGAGCTTCTTGAAGGCAGAAGTGCTACTCAGTATGAGAAAGGGTATCTGAGAATCTGCTCATTACTGATTTTTGCAAGTACAAAAATCTTTGTTCATTGCATTTATTTATCTACATTTATTTTTCTACACATTTTAGAAAGTTATTCTCCATTTAAGGTCTATTCTGTTTCTTGCCTTCTGTCAAGTCCACTAATATACCTTTATGGTATGGTCACTGCTACCTGGATTTGCAGCTTTCGCATCAAAATGCTCCATATTGTGCAGGATGGTGCTGAATATACTAGAACAGTGGTTTTCAACTTGTGGTTTGCAGACTATGTGTTAGACTATGTCTAAGATTTCCAAAGGGGTCCACACCTCCATTTGAAATATTTTAGGGGTCCACAAATGAAAAAAGGTTGGAAACCATTGTACTAGAACTTTACAAACAGGATTTGCAAGCCCAGCCTGCTTGGTACTTCCTTTTCACCATTCTGTTTTCTTTGTACTGAACCTTTAAATGTAAAAGTGTCTTCATGATTGCTATAAGGGCAATTGTGAAGCAGCTACCATTTTGAATGTATGTTCAGATAGAATATGTTACAGAAGAAAAGTTGCCATGTTCTCTCCCCTCTCATGGGGACTCTATATTTGTTGTTTTCTGTAATCTTAAGTAAACATTGTCTGGACTCAGTGATACAGATTTTGTTCTTTGTGACTGGCAAAGCATAACCAAGGTCATTCTTGATTTAAAAGCACAGAGGCAAGCAACTCAGCTTAATAACGGAGACTGTAATCAGAGGTGTAGTAGGCTGTATTGTGCTATTTTAAGTTTGTGGGTAGATTTCACTTAGTGAGATTTCTCACGAGGAAGGAATATTGAATCCCTATTATTCTTTCACAAACTACAACAAAACATTTAGTTCATAAATAAACAAAACAGAAAACATTAGTATTTATTTATTTTTAAACCAAGGGGTGGGGGCTGAGTATTCCTAGATCCTTTTAAACACTGGTGGGTGAAATTCTGACCCCTCTGAAGTCCAGGGGAGTTTTTTAACTGATTTCACTGGGGCCACGGTTTCGCTTTCTTTCATTATTTTCTCTCTCATTTTAACTCTGATCACCAATCAGTCTCTTCCATGTGTGATCCCAAATGGCATTTTGGCCCAGATCCTCAAGCTATCGAGGCACCAAACTCCTATTGATTTCAATGGGCATCTAAATACCGTTGAGGATCTGGGCCTTGGAGTCTAGAGTGACTTTGAGGCTAGTCAACTAGTTTGTGCTGTTGTTTATAGGCCGATGAGTCAAAATGATGCCCAGATCCTCAGCTGGTGTAAATCAGTATAGTTTCATTGAAGCTAGTGGAGCTATGCTGATTTGCCCAGTTGAGAATCTAGCCTAGTATCACAAGTTCAATGCCATGCTTTCAAATAAAGCAAAGTTTCTGTCCGTTCTGAATGAGAGAAAAACATGAAGCACAGCTACAAACAGATTTTTAAAAAATCACATTCAAATCCTATGGGTCTGCTAGTTTATACAGGCTGCATTTTTCTTTGATATGCTAATGTACTGGATAAAGACAAACCAGCATTGTTCAAGCCATGAATTTTTGTATATAGCTGTTGAGGGAGGAGAGGAGATGGGGAAGCTCAGGCTATAGCTGGCAGCTGCTTCTGACAGAGAAGCAAGAAAATGCATGATGCTACCTTTTGGGGAGACAGTTTCCGGATACAATGACATGTTCCATTGTAAGCACAGGCTGCTCATTTACATTTTTTCTCCTTTTCACATATGCCTTTGCAAGCTTCGCCTACTGCAGATGGGTCCATAGAGTTGGTGATGAGTCGAATCCATCACTTCCAGTGCACAGCAGTGATCCTAACGGAGAAATAACTATATTAGTGCATTACTGATACTTGCTGCCACAAGGGGGCAATTTGACCTCAGACATTCTGCTTTCCCCATTTTCCCATCCAGGAAGCCTCATCGGTGTCAGCCTTGAAAAACAAATCTTGAAACTGCAACCTCGGATGCCTGCCTGACATAGTCAGGAGCCTCTGAATATGCTTGTATATTAGGCAGGCTTGATGCGACTGATAGACAGGGGAGACATGTAGCAAGTGAAGGGTGAGGGTGGAAGAGAAAGAACCTGTCTGACAGAAAAATGCAAAGGGGTGGTGGTGATGAGGGCTTCCGGCCAAACAGCAAGGTTCCTGTAGAAGCTACACTTTGCTTTGATTTTTGCTCTTTTAGCTGCAGCTCTCTTGGGAAGCCCTCGGGGGATTATGATGACAACTGTGTTTTTCTATTATTCATGCTAACGCTAGATGATCTAACAGTTTCTTTCTTAAACTGTTTCTGAACAATAGCAAAGCCTTGGTTTTGGGGTTTAAAAGAATAAACCGCTTTAAGATTTAAACCTGTTTTATTATGTGCCTCAAGATGCTTAATAACACACGCAGCGTATTAGGCTCACATCTGTATTTGCCTGGCATTTAGTAACAGCAGGCATGGCTAGTTTATTATGTGTTGAGGATTCTGCTTCCCAAGGCCCTTGTTTGTCATACTGAAGACTTGAAAAGTAAACTTACACTCTCACATTCTATTATCAGTCTCATTGCGGGCTCAAAATCCCTTATTTCCTAGTGACAGGCCTCAGGATCGAAGTCCCGTAAAACTCTTATCAGAGGTCTAACCTGGCAGTTGTTTCATTCACACACAGACATATACATCTACACAAAAGGACAGGAAGGGGAAAAGTAGCATGTATATTACTGATAAGCTATGGGGGCTTACACTCTGGGACCACTGAGCGGTCAAACTGGTCCATATATACTTGTTCTCTGGAGGTAAGAAAGCTCTTGAATCATTGCTGATGCTTTTCTTGGTTGGCTGTGCTTTAAGTTCCCAGCAAAGCGCATCGAAGCTGTGATCATTGACAGTGACAACAAGGGCCATTTCTGGTTCTCATTTATGCTAAAGGGAACTGATTATTAGCTGTTGTATAATTTTCATAACAGGGCAAGTTTTATGTGGCTCTTTGGTGAAAGCTCTTTGGCTAAAGCTGTGCCACCTTTTTATCTGGTGAGGTTACTTCTTCCTCTGTACTAGCTGAGCCGCTACCCTATGCATTGGGGGCAATGGAATCAAAGCTCTGAGCACTCCCCACTCCGGCCTGCCCACTCTCAGTCTCCCTCCTGTGCATGTGCACAAACAGCCTTGTGGATGGTGACTGGTAACATGGATAGCCTGTGCCGGATTATAGGGGCCCCTTATGTCCCTGTGCAGCTGTGGGCCTATGTGCACTCATTCTTTGCAAACTTAAATGTCCCAGTACAAACTTGGGATAGGGACCATCTCTAAACATGGGAATGGACCCCCCAAAGAACCTGGATCGTGTGAAGAAATATAAAATCCCATATATGTGAATAACAAAAGTATATTATCTGTGAGGCCAATCCTCCAATCTTTATACAATTGTCTTCAATGAGTCTTTTACATGTGTAAGGATTGAATTAGGAATTGGCTCTATTTTATAAAATCCCAGTGCTCCTATACAAAATATGCGCCAGAAAGGAAACAATCATTATGAGCAAGAGACTTATGAGCAGCTGGAAGTAAACTGAGTTGGTTTGAGTTCTTGTTGAGCTGAAGTTTGAATCAATAGTTTTTGGAAATGCTAGTTGTCTTGATTAAGACACCATTCCTACAAATTGTTCCAGGTAAGCGGACCTGTGTGCTCATATGAATTCTCAGTGAAGTCTATGGGCTCTGTATGCGTGCAGGGATCTGTTCACCTGGAACAACTTGCAGGATCAGGCCCTAGCTGTAAAACATTGGCTTGATCCCATTTTTTTTGCCATTGCATGATTGGGCCCGTTATCTTTCTCAATTTTACCTTTGGCATGCCTGCTGATGACTCAGTTATTTTTTGAACAAATATTATTTAAAGATCATCGTTTTCAATAAGTTCCACTAAACGCTGATGTCTACTAAACTTAAATGACAGTACTGTACTGCCGTTACCTACACAGAAAAGCTTTGTGTTTCAACAGATTGGGGTTTCTTCACATTTTAAGAGTGAAATCCTGGTCCTATTGAAGTCAATGGGATTTCATTCTAAATACGTGTTCAATGTGTAGAGTACAGGGCAGAGGAGTCCCTAAGATTTTTGGTAGGGGAGCAGTTCTTTAAAACTTGCAGACAGGTTCAACATGACAGTTCAGAAATTGGGTTTGTGTGTGTGTCTGAATAGTGTTCTTGAACTTTTAAAATAAATGCTGAGACTTGCAAGACTTTTATAGACTCTCCAGCATGCATCTATTCTCACACTGTCAAGATGTGCTGCAGAAATCTCCATCAATGTCAGCTACAATGTTCCTTTTTTTATGCCTCAGTGCTCCAGTCTATAAGAATGGGCCTTTTGCATCTCACCCAAAGTCAAACCAAAATGCAATTGTCATGGAACTCTGGAAATGAAATGGAATGAAAAAAGCATTTCCTGGAATATCTTTCTTTAGACTCAAGTGTTAGCGTGATGAAAATGTTGGTTTCCCAGGCAAGGGGTTTTATATAAATTGCACAAGCTGTTTCTTTAAACACTGAATAAGACATTTGCACTTAGTATTTCTTACTAACACCTGTCAATTCAGATAAGATAAATCTTAATTAATATTATATTTATATACCACCTTTCACTCCAAAGAAGCTCAGATTCATGTTGACATACATATAACCACTTTAATAACCACTGAAATGCATCTTCATCTGCAAGTGAATGTGATATCTGTTCAACAGTAAATAACACTAAAGAACACTATGGTATAGGACAGGGGTCGGCAACCTTTCAGAAGTGCTGTGCCGAGTCTTCATTTATTCACTCTAATTTAAGGTTTTGCGTGCCGGTCATACATTTTAATGTTTTTAGAAGGTCTCTTTCTATAAGTCTATATTATATAACTAAACTATTGTTGTATGTAAAGTAAACAAGGTTTTCAAAATGTTTAAGAAGCTTCATTTAAAATTAAATTAAAATGCTGATCTTACGCCGCCAGCCTGCTCAGCTCACTGCCAGCCTGGGGTTTGGTCCACCTAGGCCGGCAGCGAGCTGAGCGGGGCCTATGGCCGGGACCCCAGACCGGGGGGAGGGTTCAGGGGTCAGGGCAGAGGGCTGGGGGGGTGTAGGGCAGAAGGCTGTGTGTGTGTAGGGGGTCAGGGGTCAGGGCAGAGGGCTGTGGGGTGTAGGGCAGAAGGCTGGGTGTGTGGGGGTCAGGGGTCAGGGCAGAGTCCAGTGGGGGTGGGGGGGTTCAGGGGTCAGGGCAGAGGGCTGGGGGGTGTAGGGCAGAGGACTGGGTGTGTGTGGGGGGGGGTCAGGGGTCAGGGCAGAGTCCGGTGGGGGGGTTCAGGGGTCAGGGCAGAGGGCTGGGTTGTGGGGGTGCAGGGCAGAAGGCTGGTGGTGTGTTGGGGGTTCAGGGGTCAGGGCAGAGGGCTGGAGGGCGTGGGGGGTGCAGGGCATGGCAGGGGGCTGGAAGGGATATGCCCTGTTCCACCCCCTTCCCCAAGGCCTCGTCCCTACCTCTTCTCTGCCTCCTCTACGGAGCAGCGAGCACGCTGCCACTCTTCCCCCTTCCCCTCGCAAGGGCCATCAGCTGACTGGCGCAGGGAAGGAGGAGATGGGGCAGGAAAGCACCACGCTGGGGGAAGAAGCGGGGGAGGGGGGAAGCTTGGCTGCCGCAGGACCATGCTTCTGCCTCCTGCCCCCACAGGGGAGAGCAGTGGGTGGGGGTGGGGGGGCTGAGTGGGGCTGGAGGCCGGGACCGCAGCAGGCGGCAGCGTGCCACTCAAAATCGGCTTGCGTGCCATAGGTTGCCGACCCCTGGTATAGGAAGTGAGGAAAACCCTGTGAAAGTAAAACTAAATGGAGAATTTAGGTAGAATCAGGGCTGGCTTCAGCTTTTTTGCCGCCCAAAACGGCGAAGAGAAAAAAAAAAAAGCCGTGATCGGCATCACTTTGGCGGCTGCTCTCCCACGCCGCTTCAATCTTCGGTGGCAATTCAGTGGCAGGTCCTTCCCTCCAAGAGGGACTGAGGGACCCACCGCCAAATTGCCGCCAAAGACCTGGATGTGCCGCCCCTCTCCATTGGCCGCCCCAAGCACCTGCTTCCTGTGCTGGTGCCTGGAGTCGGCCCTGGGTAAAATGTAATTACCCAAACTGAAATGTGGGTAGTACATAGGAATTAACACCCCTAACTCTTGTGAAAAGTGCTATCCGATCTTTAATAACGACAATTGGTCAGAGTCTCCATATCATATCCAGTGATGACATGTACATCCTTCTCATGAAAACAGAAACTCTGATTACTGACAGTTTGACAGATATCCTTGTCTGACCAAGTAGCAAGGCTGGTATTTTATAGAACTGGGCAAACTTATGAAATCTACCCAGAAGTCAGTTGGGTATTTTAGTGGTACACAGTTTCTACATTTGTCCGGCTATACTGAAAGAAGGACAAGAGATGCTTGACATGGGTTTAATCAGGCTGCAACTTTATTATTAGACGTCTGGGACTACCCGGCAGATAAAAGTGTACAGTGCAGTCAACTCCCTGATCACTCAGATAACTACCTGGGGCATCCACCAGCCCCCTTCATTTTCCATCCAGGTCCCCCAGCCAACCCAGGGCTTGGGCCTTACCATCTATACCCCCCTCATAGGAGGGTTAATGTGGACTATAAGAAATGGGGGTTGGCTTCTTGCTGTACCAATCATATCATAGAAGCCTTGCACTCCTCCCCCTCATTCCATTCCTTTAACCAGCACCTCCTTTTAAGTCCTTTACCATGCCATTTATCTGGTCACTGGATGCCTTCCCTATGGAGTACCTGAAGTGGACATCTTCCCCACACTTACAACATGGGTTCCAACCTACAACCTACTGCCTTTTTCCTCACCAGAAAAGATCCATCCTGACACCTGCTCCACCAAAGCCAATATGGGGGTGTGGGAAAAATTCCTTCCCAGCCCCTCTAAAAAGGAGCGACTAGCACAATGACCATAGTGGGTCCTAACACAACCTAATGTTTGCCACCTCAAGGAGAAGGAGGGAGAGGAGGGTCTGCCTTGCTTGCTGCATGGAGATTGGGCTTCCAATGCCAGGGGCTTGCACCTTTAAAGCCTTCCACCCTCACATTCCCGGGGGCGGGGGAGTCAGCGCCACAAAGCTGACCACCACTCACACTGCTGCCTTCCTTCAGCAAGCCCAGACAACGTTCCCATCGCTTCAGGTGCAGTGCGGTCAATCTCTAATCAGCAGTGTCACATATTGAACTATCCAGGCCCAAAGGACACGTGTTAGATTTTCGGCTTGCTAAATGACTAGATCTTTTTTGTTGGATTGTTCAATTTTGGTGGAAAGAGAGAGAAATTAATTGAAGTTAATTGACACTGACTTTAAAATAATCCTTTATCATGATATGATCCATGAATGAGCTACAGCTGCTACTTACACTTTATACCCAGTCTTCATTACGTTCCCTACCTGCCCCAATACTCCCAATGAATACATTATTTTGGAAAGACTTTGACAGGCACAGACAGGTATTTGCAATGGAAAAATCTTCATTTCTTGTTAGCTCTAAGTTTTGGAGGCTCCTCAGAACCAAACCTATGAACATTTTGAGGTTCACCTATTACTAATACTACCTATATATAGATCTCTGATAGAAATAGTAGTTCAAGTAACTCCTGAATATTTTCAGCTGAGCTCACTCATTTTGGGAAGAAGAGATGGAAGAATTGGTTGCTGAATAATTTAAACTTCCATAGTTATAGGTCTGACGTCTAGTTTTATTCTCCATCTAAGAACTAATTAAACAAAGAATGCTGGGCATTTCTCACTGTTTATGGGAAATACACAGGTAGATGCTAATGGTAATGATTTTCTTACAGAAAAATGAGACAACAAAGTGCTGCAAGGTTTCATTACATAGGATGAAGAAAGAACATCTGTAGATTTTATTGGGCATATGGCTTGAAATCTTAAAGCTCCAGTTTATTTCTTTCCCGGGTGCTAAAATGGGAATTCTAGTAGTGTTGCTGAGGAGTCAAGTATTAAAGATGGTATTCCTCAGGAGAGGAGTCATGCAATTAAAAGTGTCCCAGCCATATATGTGCGAATTCTGGGAAGCAGTGGAATTAAAACCATATTCGCTGATTGCTCTTCTGGTGGGCTGAGCCTGTCCAGCCTGTTCACCTGTTTACCAGGTTCACCAAGTCTTTTTAAGAAAATGATTGTGAAAACTTCTGACTTCCTGCGAATGCCTGTAACTTGTCAAGCATTCCCCCACTACTTTTCTATGGACGGTACTTCACCCAATTCAGTACAAGATCTGATGGAAAATTTGGTTTTCCGTCATCTTTGGCTTCAATTGCAGGCTGACATTCTCTCTTTGCTAGACCTTTCCTGCTTGACTTTAAGTGCTGAAGTCAATGGTACTACTCACTTTCATTGGTATGAAGTCAAACGTGTGTAAGTACCTTGTTGAATCAGAGGATGACCTAACAGCAGATTCTCATGCCAGTTATTCAACGAAAGCATAAAACCCAGCTTATTGTGAAGGAAATGGGGCATGTAGTCCAGAAAAGCTGGAGTGGTGCTGTGATGGGACCAATAAAAAGACTTTAAATTGTTTTTTTTTTCAATAAAAATTCAAATTGCAAAGGATATCAGAGTGGAAGGCTGATTTATAAAAAAAAAATAAAGAGGTTATAGGCAAACTATGAATGGAGATTTAGCAACAGAGCTGGATAATCTGGTCACAGGTCATCCATGAGAAGATCACACTTTCCTTGAAAGAATTTGCCAAATCATTTCTTCAAATAAATCCTGTTCAGTAGGTCATTTGCAAGCAGTACACTGTGAGCATTCAATATTCAAAATTCAAGTGGTTTTGACTAGAAATGTAGGTCACTCAGTATATTTCTGTTCCCTGACTGGGTGGCTGACTGTCATTCTTAAAATCTGGTGAAAACACTCATGATTATGAATAGTAAATTAAATTAATATTTGCTGTTTCCACCTATAAAATTGCTCACTGGAATATTTTTGGAGCGCAAATCCAATAGTCAAGCTGACTGTGAGGAGACTGGAAAGGAGTTCATCAAAATAATGAGAAAGAATATTCATGGAATGCTGTGACAGTATTCACTCAGCTGTTGTCATCCATAAAAAAGCTGATAGAAATGAGAAGCAATAGGAGAGGAATTAAGGAAGTTGGAAGAAAGATAAAATAAAAGGGACAGAGACAGATAAGGAAATGGAAGTGAAAAGAAATGGGGGTTATGGGCTTTCTTCTTTCCTGTAGTTTCCTTCACTAAGTCTTCTCTTTCTCCCTTTATTTCCTCCCCCCCTTTTCTGCCTTTTGCCACATGTATAACAGACAATGGTTGGCTCGGGTCCTCTACAATTCAAAACATCATGGTAGCAACATAATCCAGTGAACAAGAAAGAAGGATGGATCAATACACTGGGTAAAGACTGGTCTGCTACAGGGGATAAAGAAGAATAACAGTATTTTAAAGTAATATGAATCGTAAGGGTTTATACAGTGACAGATACTGCAAATGCATGCAATGTCTTTGGGGACCATATTGTATTGAGATTATGCATCACTGTGGGCCACGGATTATATGCAACTCCGGGTAGGAAGGTTATCACAGTTCCTCTAGGAACTGAAAACATTGGGAGGTGATGAAGGCAAATCACTTGGATTGTGAACACCTCCAGAGAGATACCACCCCCTACATGAAATTAGGTTCTTCTTCGAGTGATTGCTCCTATGCATTCCAGTTAGGTGTGCGCGCTGCGCGTGCACGGCATCTCGGAACTTTTTACCCTAGCAACCCCGGCGGGCCGGCTGGCGCCCCCTGGAGTGGCGCCGCTATGGCGCCCATTATATACCTCAGCCGGCCCGTCCGCTCCTCAGTTCCTTCTTACCGCCCGTGACAGCCAGTTGGAACTGTGGAGTGCTCTCTGTCCTCCACAACCCTAGCTCTCGCTACTTCTTGTTGTACATAGTTTGTTTAGTGTTAGTATAGTTAGTTCAGTAGTTAGTTAGTTAGTATTTTAGGTAAGGATAAGGGGGGTATTTCCTCCCTTCCCTTCCCCGGTGCGGGCTCATGCCCAAGGCACCGGGCTTTAAGCCCTGCGCAGCGTGCCAGAGGCCTATGCCGGTTGGTGACCCTCACGGCTCCTGCCTCCGTTGCCTGGGCGAAGGACACCGCACGGACAAGTGTGCTATTTGTTCAGCATTCAAGCCGCGGACCCGTAAGGAGCGAGACATTCGCTTAAAACAGCTCCTTATGGAGGCATCCCTCCAACCCCCGGCACCGTCCACGCAGGCACCGAGGGTTTCATCGGTGCAGAGTGCACCCGCGGCACCGAGCCGTTCCGGCACCGCGGCCCCGGTACCTAAGCCGGCGGCTAAGAAGACCCGGCACCGCTCGCTTTCGCCTTCCGCCAAGCAACAGCTGGCGAAAGCAGTAGCAAAGGCCCGCATGGACGACGCCGCGCGAGTGGCTGCGGCCGTGTGTAAAGCGTGCCCTGGGCCCTCGACTCCGGCACCGCAAGCGCCGTCGAGTCCGGCACCACCACGTTCCCCGGCACCGACCGTGGTTGAGCCAAGGCTGCCATCGACGCCGGAGACATTCTCCTCCGCGCGGGAGCTGATCCGGCTCATAGAGGCACCGAGCCTCCGGCCCCCGGCACCGCCGGTGCGGGCTGTCGTCTCAGTGGGAAAACCAGCCAGAATGACACGCCCGCCCTCTCTGGGCGAACGGCACGGAACGCGCTCCCGGTCCCGGTCCCGTTCCCGGTCCCGGCGCAGGTCGCCGTCCCGTCGTTCGGGATCTCGACGCCGCTCCTCATCACGGCACCGAGCACCATCCCGACGCCGGTCTGAGTCCCGGTACCGCTCTCAATCTCGGTACCGGTTGCACTCCTGGCACCGATCCAGGTCCCGGTCACCGTACCGTCGGTACCGCCAGAGGTCTCCATCCCGGCACCGTTCACGGCACCGCGACTCTCGTAGTCATTCCCAGCACCGCAGATCCCGGTCCCGGTCGAGCTCCCGGCACCGGTCGAGCTCCCGGCACCGCGGTAGCCGACGGTCACGATCGCCGTCCCGCCGGCGATACCCATATCGACCCTCGGCGCCGTCGGAACTATTCTTGTTAGATATGCTTTTCCTGTAATTCTTTTACCTTCAAAATAAATGCGCTCACTTAGAAGAGCCACATGGTAACTTGTAACTGCTGACAATACTGTGTTTGTAGCCCTCAGACAAAAAGCAATACCTAGGCGCTGGCCATTAGGCAGAGTGGCTTGCTGGGGCTATCGTAGTGTAAAGCAGGAGCTGTGTAGCCTTGAAACCTCAGTCAGTAGGGAGAGAGACACAGATCTCTGCCCAAGAAAGGTGACAGCTGGGAGCCTGAAGGTCGGGTCAAAGGTACAGTTAACCCTGAAACTACGACATATACAATAGACAAAATCAACCACTTTAGGTTATCTCAGAGGATTTCCTTCCCTTTACAGGACCGCCATCAGCAGAAAAGCTATTTTTGCTGATCCCTTGCATGACACTTCTCTAGTAAACATTACATTAAAATAGAAGTTTGTATTATGACTTAATGTGATCGAAGCAATTACATTCTGAATCTAAGTTTCCACTCTGTCTCATGTGCATCATCTTCTACACTGTCACCATAACAAGGCATTATAGAGAGACCAGTGGATAATTCTCTTAGGAGTCTGATCTAAACCAACACACCAGACTTTAGCTTCTCAGAAGAAGATAACACTATTTACCTAAGATCAGCTACGCAGATCTATTGGCTGATGTGACCAGAATCATTGCAGCCTTTTTGGTAGGTAAAACACTATTACTTCCTCTGTTGATACACTTGTCAAGGTATTATGCGATATATACACTACTCATTCAGAATACTGGGTTAAGTGGAACCAATATAATCCTTCCACTCATGCCAGCCCTGTGTCAGGGAATATGTAAATGAGAATATCATGCAGTGATATGCATTTGGGGTGGTTTCATTATAAGACTGCTTGAATGTGAATGGCCAAATTCCAATTACAGTTATAGATGTGAAACTTCACTGAGCTCATGAATCATAGTCTACCCTTCCGTTCACAACAGCTTTGGGCCCTATCAACATTCATGCACTTTCAACTACAATCTTTTAAAAGTTTGGGCATCGTGACTCAAATTGAAGAACATAAGGCAATGGTTTTGGGGGCGGAGACTTTCTCTCTGTTATATACACAATGGGGCCCTAGCCTCTAGGAAGTCCTGTAATACAAATAATGTTTAAATAATGTATTTATTTTTTATTGTTATTATTATTAAGTTCTTGAACTATTATTGTGCCTTGGTACCACAGGGGGTCTCAGAATTATATGACCCTATGCATTATATTACCTGTACTCAATAGGTCACTTTGAAATAAGAAAAAAAAAGGAGCGTTTGCCTTTATTTTCTTAATTTTTTAGATAAAAAACAGTAATCATTAAAGATAATTAGTAGCAAACAGAATTAGAGAACTCCATGTCATAAAATTGATGCCCTGCTGCTTGGTAATGAATATTTTGCCAAGTGTTTATTTTGAATTAAAGCATCTCAGGCTTCAAATTAAAACTCAGATAGACTCTGGCATTTGAGAGATGAAATATGTGAGTTTCTCTAGAGGGAAACTGTCCATTTAATTCAATTCCTGCGTCACTAGCAGTGACCTAGCTAGGTGAAGGAAAACTCCTTGGCAGATAGCCATGCTACAGAGCTACCCTTTGTAGCATTTGGAAAATGGAAAGTTGTTGATCTTAGGAAATGGTTTCAGTCTGCTGTTAAAAAATGATAAGAACCGGCAGTATGGCTCAGAGCTTTGCTTTACTAGTACCCTGACCTTCCATTATCTCCTAACCATCAGAATGGACTGTAGAAATGTGAAGATCAGATGTATTCCAAATAATCTACCCTTTTGCAAGAGTTCTGTCCTGTGACTTACGAAATAATGGGAAACAAATCTACTATATGCATCCCACAGCTGCCAATGTTTTCTCCCTAAGAACATGTCTTTAACAATGGCACCATGAGTAATATGTGACAAGGAAAATGACAGTGAACACACTGCAAACAGTGAACCAAACAATAGTTATAGAACCTGATGACTGATGGTGGAAGGAGTTATGCATCTTGAATAGCCAGGGCCCATAATCTGTACTGAATATAGTGCTAGTGGAATAATAATGTATTTGATGAAAAGTGGCAACATTCGATGGATACTTTATACATGGAATAATATTTGACAAGCTCTATTTGTGAACAATTATTGAGCAATTGATCCTGTCAAAAATTGAGCTGTTGCTGCTCCTGAACATTCTTTTTAATGTAAAAATAGTATTTCAGTATACAACGAAGGGCACAAATGCATGAAAAAAATGTATTGAATCAAAAAATGATGGCAACAGATCAACAAAGCTTCAAACATACTCTATAGTCAGTGGCAAGTGGATGTGTCAGTAAAAACACCTATAACAACATGACACTATGGGATATTCTTTATCTTCTCCCAAATGTCACAAGCAGGGTCTGGACCAGAATAAACAGTTGTGCATTGTAGAAAAAATACTAAAGCTATTAAATACATGTGTTGCTATAATATATGTTACAGATGGGAGGCTAATGCCCCCCTGAGGGGTTTAATCCCTTACAGCATAATTTGGCTATTCTCTTGTAAGCAATGTCCCCCGCCACAAAAGCTCCAGTAAAAAGCTAAGCATTGCAACACGCCTTGTGGATCTCCAAACTCGTTCATTATGGCACTGTCTCCCTGACAGCGACTTTACTGTTACAAACCTAGAGGTTTGTTTGAAGGCAAGGAAATAAAAGGTGAATGGAAGACTAAGTTGTTGATAGGGGCATAACCAGCATTAGGCTGGAGTCAGTATAGCTAAGACAAACAGGAACACCCTTGTACTAGAGACAATGGATAAAGACAAAATAAATCTGGAATGTTGAGATCAGCTTATACATGGACAGAGCGGGCAGTACAGGGATTGGTTCCTGAAAAGTAACCAAGCCAGTCATGAAGCCCATGATGCAATGTGTAGTTAGGAATGCAGGTGTTAGTAAAGCTGAATATCAGGAAACTTTGGGTTTGTGACATACCCTTCACCTACCCCTTGTGTTTGAACCTGGCCATCTTGCTGTATGCCAGATAAAGATACCTGAGTGACAAATTCCGGAATCAAACTGAATTTTGGGAGATTGAGTGAAGAGGGTCTTGGAGGATGCCAACATTTCCTACTCAGTGGTAGATGTATTCATGCTGTTTAGTCAGAATACCCCAGATATAGCAGCATCCTCCCTGAGCTATTCTAACATGTCACTCAAGTGGCAGATTGCATGTAAGGGATTCAGATCGTGAAGTGGGAACCTTTATTAGACCTGGGTTCTACAAGTTAATGTGAAGGAGAAATGTTGTGCTTACTTTTGGGGAAATACCATAAAAAAAGCAGAAGACACACAGATAGGCAGTGCTTTACATTTACACTCCTTTTCTCCTTTTGCGTGTGATTTATAAGCACTTTAACTGCTAGGGGTCAGTTTTTACTCTCACTTTAATTCTTTTGCAGGTAAGAGCATAGTTTTAGGCTAGCATTTCTGTCCTTTGACTTGTTTTATCAGAGCTGGTCTTTTAATTAGATCCATGGTTTGGCTTCCTTTACTGTGAAATATAATTCTGTTATCAGTGAAACCACATTCTGCCCTGGGTGATTTCTGCTTTGGCTTTAATCCTTTTTTTTTAATCCCATGAAATAAAGAGTATTTCCTTACCAGGGTAAACTGGATAACCCTTTGGTCTAAATAGAGTTCTTTTACTTTGAGATTTCTGATATGCTAAACCTCGGTGAAAGTTTGATAAAAGGTAACTTTGAGGCTTTTAATTAATTATGTACAAAAAGTTGACAGAACTCTACTGGGAGGTATTCTTAATAATCCATGCATGTAATATAGTGGGAACATTATTTATAAATATAAATGAACTGAAAGGTTTGTAACCCTGGAACAAAAGAAAATGAAAAATCAAAGCATGGTTGGTAACTGCAAGATTAAATGACTGCTCAAGAGCCACAATTTTATCTTTGTTTTCCAATAAATTCCTGAATGCTGGGGTTGGGGCGGGGGGAACACCTTTGAAACAGCCCCTTAAAGCTCTTACTGGAAGTGAGGCAGGGAAACGTTGCTTTAAATATCTCCCACAAATGAAAAGATGCACTCTTACATTACAGAATATCTGAGCACTCACTTGAGAGAGAAAGAGAGAGAGAGAGAGAGAGAGAGGTGTTAATAAATCAGATGCAAAGTAGCAACAAATGGAAATGAAAAATCATGGATAAGTGAAAGAAAAAATGGTTGAGAAAATGAAAAAAATCATAAAAAGGAAGGCTTAGTAAAAAGGGATCAGAATATTAACAAAGCAAAACTTTTGTAAAAGAAACAGAGGAAGGGCCAATACACTGTTAGGAATCTTAACACCATATAGCAGGGATTTAAAAATAATTTCATCATCAGTACTTCACCTAGCTTTCAGATTTCTCTTGCTAAGCAGCAGGAAATATTTGCCTTCTGGGAAGGGCAATGCACATCAGAACTGTGGGCTCAGGTCATAGCCAGCTAGTTTGGGGCAATGAGCCTTCCCCATTATAATCTGTGGCCATCATTAAAAGAAACCTCAGCAATTTAAAAAAATCACGCTTCTGTCTGAAGACTGCATTCCCATTATAATTACAAGTGGACACCTCAGATTTCTATAATTGAAAGGGATTAACAAAGGAATATTTTTTAGCTCCTTTATTACTTTGTGCATTTGATAGCCCTTTGTGTATCGTCAGTTTAATTGTTCTCATGAAGACTCAGGGCTAGATTGTGTCACAAGGACATAGCCAAGAGTAGGGGGAGACAGAACTCCAGGAACGATCCCAGGAAGACATTGTGTCTCAAACAGCTACCCCTTGCTGTAGAGGAGTAATAATTTACTGTTGGCCTATACCATCAGCAAAGCATTACACTCCCCTTGCTAGCCAGGTAAGATGGGAGGGCAGAGACATGGTTTACCCATTCCAGAGCATAATCTAGTCCTTCACTTGTTTCCCTGGTGCTTTACACATCAAGAGGAGAAAAGAAAACACTTACCATATTTAACCTTTTTTTAAAGGGGTCAGTTAGAAAACCAAATCAAGATGACACTCTCTCTTTAACCCTTTCTTTGCTTTTTAGTGGTACTATTTAAACCTTACTAACTCTGCGGCATCTTTTATATGCTAATATTCTCAGTACAACTGGAGAATGTGTCTGATATCTACGTTTTGGATGTAGTGAACAGGCAAAAAGGGAAAAATTCTACTTCTTTCCCCAGTGCCACTCAATTCTCTTGTGCAGTATATCCTATGTGATTGTCTCTCTGGAAAAGTTTCCTAAAGCATCAGAAGCAGCTTTGCAATATGTACAAATTATAACAAAAGGAGAAATTGTTGGTGCCACCTATCAGAGGAAACACAGACATGGAAAAATCCTTGCTACTTTGCATAATACCAAAATAAGGGGGGGGGGAACTAAACCCTGGCTAATGCTTTATTGTATGTTTTAGTTATTTCAGTCTGAGATGCTTGCATAGTAAACATGATTTTTAGGTTTTTGTTTTTTTATGGTATGTTTGGGATAAATGAGCTCACTTTCAAATTAGTCATGAAAACATGTAGGGAGCTGAAACTGACAAGCACGGAGTTAATCTCCAACATGGAGCAATTCCTTCTGCTGTCTTGCCTGTTGTTCCTAAGAGATTTTAGCATTTTAATGGAGTGGACTTTAGATGTAAAACTTTAGGGATACTGAAAAGCATCTAGGGAAGTTGGGATCTGGGGCTTTCTATGTTTGTTTACCAGTTGACTGGTTATTTTTATTTGAATTAGTTTTTATTTAATACAAACCTTTGAAGAAAAGAGTCTTGCCTGAGTACTACTTTGGAATCCCAGGAAGGAATCACAGACGCTGTTTCATTACAACATTTTTAACCATCACATAGTAGAACTGTGAGGCAAATTTGCACTTCAAACTGTAGCTGGAATCAACACCACCCACAGATAGAGATAATAAAACATCAAAAGAATTATGAAACACACTGACACATGTATACATATTTTAAAACTGCACAAAATGAAGAAATCAGGGACACACACCTCAAGTTCTTTTCTAGCTGTTTGCTTATAAGGTGTTTGCTCCTGATTCAAAGTGCAGAATTTTTGTAATATTCTACCCAGGTTCAACTGATGTAACGTGGTAAAAATGGACATTTTTTATACTTCAAAAAAGTCCTGATTATGGAAATTCCTTTTTTACAGGAGTCCAGGATTTCACAAGATCCAAATACCACCCAACCTCCTTATGTTTGCAGTCAGAGTTCTGGGGAATGCACCGAGATAACAGAGTGAAGGTTTCAGGAATACAAAACCAAAAGATCAGTTCCATGTAACTCAGAATCCTGCCAGCCTTAAATCAGCAGAATCACCAGAGACGTCTGTGACTCTGGGAGCCCCTCAGAGCCAACTGGCAAAGGGCCCACCATTCTGTAAGCCATATGAGGCCTGACACGCTCATTGCCCCAACACACTGTTGTCTTAATAGGCATCTCAGAGGTGTTATGTTACATATCATATGTAAACTGGTGGCACACTGGTCCTGAAAATCTTTGTGTGAAGTATGTGCAGGGTGTGTACAAAGAGTGAGAGATGTATGATGGAAAAATGTTCTTAACATGTGTTTGAGAGGCAGCACTTAAACCCAGCTTGCGCTAGACAAAAGAATGTGTATTTACCTGTCTGGCCAGCTTGGTTACCCGCAGAGGACAATGAAAGTACCTTTACATGTAAGATAAATAGAGCAATCAAGAAGGGGGAAAAGCCCATTTAATAATCACTCTAGGGGACAGCATCTACAACCCAGGAACCCTTCCTGGCTCCTGACTTTGGGTAATATAAGGGAAACCAAAAGACCATCAGGCTAATGAAGTGGGTCAGGCTCTTTGGGGGCAATGTACTTCCCTGGAGGCACAACAGAGAAGCTGACTGCAAGGGATTGCGACTGGCCTCCCTGGTTCTTGTGCAGAATGCCTTGTGCCTTCCCCTGTGCACTGAGAAGGACCATCCCAAATGAAGGAGTAATATCAGAGTACTCTTTCTGACCTAAGCTGGCTATAAAGTACATTGCAGACAACAGTAGCTTATGGCCTGTGTGTCTCTCTTATAACAGTCCATTTAACTGTGGTGAGCAGGAGCATATAATATCAGAGTAAAGGTGGGAATATTGGCAAAATCCCATGTAGTGAGCTGTGCCTCAGATTCTGAGGTAGATCTATGTGATGGTATGTGAAGCTGGAAATAACAGCCTTCAGCTGATGAAGTTTTCTTTGGTTTAAGAACAAAAGGTGCTGAACGTTTCTAGCTGGACCATATTCATTGCTATTTTTATATCAAGGGCAGTTTCTCCATGTGGCAAAGGATAAAAGCATTTAATCTCTTTCCTACGACTCTCGCCAGGGTGTTTATTGTTTTTTGTCATGCATCTTTGTTAACGTTTGTTCCTCAGTGTAAGGAATGAGGAGATCCAGCTCCATTAGTCCTTTTAGCCTAGGCAATTTACCTCAGAACTCCCACAAAAGAAGGGCACGTGCCTTCTTCTCAATCTGATTGCATTGCTTCCCTTTCCTGCTTGGTTCTCTTCTCCATTGTGTGCTCACAGAATTTGTACACGGTGACCTACAATGAAAACAAGCTTTTGACAAAATGATGAAATAAGCGGTTGCAAACTTACACACGACGAGTTGACACAGACACCTCTGTTATATGTGTATGTTTATTGACTACGTGCCTAGTTTTTAATGCCTTCTTTACTGTCAATTTTTCTGAATGCTGGTTTGCATTTCACTGTCTGTCAAGTCAGATGATCTGAGCTCTGGTTCTCTGACTCCAGCAGCAAAACTGACATCCATAGTTTGTAGCAGGTTTTATTCTGTCTCACGAAAAAGACCAGTTTTCACACTTATTTTCTAACTATGCCACCAATTATTATATCTTGAACTAAAAATTGAGGTCCCAAAATCACAAGAAATTCAGATGGGTAGAAGCTGCAAAATGTGGATCTGGATATAGATTTTAAATACCACACAGTTCAGGATATCTTGGATCAGCCTCTTATTAAGATAAAGGTCATCAGCAAAATGTGGCTTCAGATCCACTTTCTGATTTGTAATATCCAGAAAGTTCAGAGTTGGATTTTGACTTTGGGCCCATTTCTACTAAGAAAACAGTTTATCGCTGAGCTGTTTCAAGCACCAATTGATCAAATAAATTTTTTTCAAGTTTCTGATCAAACAAATGGCTTTAGAGATCAGTTTTATCACTGGGATTGCTGATGATTTTGCTAATGCTTTGTCAGATTGTAACGTAGTTCCTTCCTGGTCCCACAGGAAAAAAATAATAAAGAATTGTAATTGCATTTCCTGTAATGTACAGCAGTGGCTAGACTCTAAATTTAATAGAAAAGGGGAAAATATTAAAATTAGTTAACTCTATGGTTAAGTGCAGAATGCTCCAAGAGCAGCAGCTAAGGTCAGGCAGTATATACTGCAAATAAGGATTTGCTTACACAGTCCCTATTGATGTGTTGCACAGGTAGAAAAGGTGGCTTGTACTAGTATGGTTTATCCTGACTTGAAACTGGACAATGCTGCATCAGGGCACATTACTTTTTATACCACTACTGTGTGTCTATCCTTGGGGTTTGCACCAATGTGGCTACATCAGTGTACTGCAAGAGTGAAAGCCAGGCCTCACTGAAGTCAGTGGCAAAAGTGGTAATGACTTTAGCAGGGTCAGGACTGCACCGAGAGAATATCGTTGGTAAGGTCAGGTACAAGAGGTCTCTTCCCAGGTGCAGAGAAGTCTCAGACTTATCTTGTCTTAAATCTAACGTGGGAGACCTTGAGGGAAGGTCTTGCCACAATAATTTGAGAATTAAAAGAGTACCTAAAGGAGCGGAGAAAGGCAACCTCATAGAATTTATTCCCTGGCTCCTTTCCGAAGTACTCAGCCTGCTGGATGATTTTTAATTTGATGTAGAGAGCAAGCATGGATCCTTAGCTCCTAAGCCAGCCTCAAATGCCAAAGCTCGTGCACTGATGGTCAAATTTCTCAGATTTGCTGTAAAAGAAAAAAAAATAGTGCAGCTAGCTTGTGGAAACAAAGAACTGTTTTGGGGGATGCCACAAAATAAGATCATGATGTTTCAAGATTTTGCAAATATGTGATTGAGCAGAGAGCCTTTAGACAAGCACAGGAACTTGCCAAGCAGCCAGGGCACAAATATTTTATAAAGTTTCCAACTCAGTTTTATGCCAAGGCTGGTGAGGAAGTGCATCCAGTCCATAAGCCACAAGAAGCAGAACATTCTTTAATAGCCTGTGAATTGCATACCTGTTCTGTGTTATAGCAAGTTTATTTCCCAGTTGTTCGATCTATCCTACCCACTCTTAGGAGCTTATCCAAAGTTATTGTGACTAACTTTCTTATTTGGGTTCACTCGTCTGCGCTAAGCTTTTGCTTTTTTAACTTTTGGGGTTTGTCCATCAATTCTCATCAAATGGCTGAATGTGAAGAGCTCCTGCAGGGGAGTTAAGGAAACAGCTCATTTCAAATTGATCTCCCGGGTGTGAACGAACTGTGGAAAGGATTTATTTAAATTGTGTATTAGCAATATTGAGTGCCTTTGCTCCAGTATTTGTTCTGGGGAATTAATGAAACATTTGACAGCATCCCTAACTGGACAGATCAATATGCACCTGTGCTTGTAATTGAACAAGCCTGCATGAGCTTGGCACCGAAGTACATCAAACAGATCACCGGGGGCAGTGCAGCTGTTGCTCTGTAGAAGGGTGAAGGCTTCAACCAGCATCTACTGTACTACATTTTAAAGGTGGCAGACACTGCTGTATCACCATGCCTTACTCCTGGGGGTCCTCAAAGCCTGGCAGCTTGACATCCCCTGTGCTGCAAGTGCAAGAGATGGCTCCTCTCCCTGCAAGGCGGCATGGAAAGCTGCACAGGAGCTGAGCAATGTAGTTGCCCTTCCTACAGACCAATGCAGTAGAGGAGAGGACCAATGAAAGTTTGCTGAGCTACCTGGATAGTGATTTCCGCACTCCCTATCACCTCCTACGTCCTCTTCTCACCCTGCCTCTGCCCTTGACCTGGCTTGTCCTGTTCCCCACATTTCCTGCCTTTCCCTCCCTCCACGCACTTCCACCACCCCACCTAGACCCCCAGTCTGTCTACCCTTATTGCCTCCCTTGCCTTTACTGTCCTTTCCCCTCATAACTTCTTCAGCTACTTCCTGCATCCTAATACCCTCTATAAGATCAGCTGCCCCCTCTGGAACATACAATTGGTTTAGTTCTGTTGACAGTGTTAAGTGTTTGATAATTGTTGTCTTTTCATTGGGATCTCCTGTGCTTGATAATAAGTTAACATATAGGGTGACCAGACAGCAAGTGTGAAAAATTGGGATGGGGGTTGGGGGGTAATAGGAGCCCATATAAGAAAAAAAAACCCCAAAATTGGGACATCTGGTCACCCTATTAACATATAACAACTTATGTGTTTTTATATCTTTCCTTTAACTTGTCTTTTTTTTGTGCTCTTTCCTCCCCCGCTCTGGAGCCCTCTCCTCCCTACTCTTGGAAATCTGGCAAGCAGTAAGCATCTGGCAAGGCAATTCAAAATCTGTGGAATAAGTGCTTGAGACATTTCATCCATAGACTCCCCCCCTCATGGGTGTCTGTGTGGGGAGTAGGATGGGCTATAACAGAGCAATTGACACAAACATTCCATCACCTTGGTTTGTAAGACTACACATACAATAATACTTCTTAACACAGCCAAATGGTTCTGAATCTTAATTTTATTTCCTGGAACGTAATGGGACTCAACAATCCAATTAAAAGGGAAAAAAGTGTACTCATTATTAAAGAAGGCAAATGCAGACATAGTGCTTTTGCAGGACACACACTTGGTTGCAGATGAGGCTGTTAAATTAGAATGTGCCTGAGTAGGAAAAGCAGTGTTTTGCTGCTTCTCATCCGTATCTACAGGATTAGCATACTTTTCCATAAAGCACGGGCAGTAACAGTCTCTGAGTCAATTTCAGATGATCAGGGCAGATTTTTAAGCCATAAAATCACTGTAAATGGATCTGAACTAATCATTGTTAATACGTATGGGCCTTACCTGGATGATCCTGAAATCTTTCAAAGGATTTTACTAAATTATATGGAGAGCCCTATAACCCTACTGGGATTGCTGGGGATTTTAATGAGGTACTGGATCCTTTTATGGACAAATCTTGGCCTCAGGATCATAAGCCAACCAAAGCTAGAATGGTTCTGGAATTACATATTAAGGATCTGAGACTGTGACATCTGAAGGCTTATACATGCACTGGGTAGGGACTCTTCATACTTTTTCTCCATTACATGGCTCCTGTTCCCATACAGAATTCTTTCTGATCTCCAGAGACTTGGTTAATTCTGTAATTGACTCTTCCATTAATACAATTGCTGTCTCTGATCATGCCCCTACAGCTCATTAAATAGCAAGACGCCTGGTGAGAAACAGCCATGTAGATGGAGATTTAATTCTTCACTGTTATTAGATACCCATTTAAAAAAAAATGAAAAAGAAACTGGCCAGCTCCTGGAGGCAGACAAACCCACAACATCTTCTCGTGAGCTATTGCAGGAGACCATTTGAGGGGTCTCAGTTTTGCAAAGAAGAGGAAACGTGGAGAAAACATAATGGCCCTTGAGAAAAAAATAAAAGAGCTTTATTTATCTTATGCTACAGACCCCTTTCCAGGTTTACTGCAATCCCCGATTAACTGTAGATATGAACCCAATCAACTGTGCTCAAAATAGGGTGAAATCAGCCTATTCTAACTCAGGCAGGACTTCTGAGAATCGGGTCAAAAAGTTGGCAAGTTGCTGGTTTACTGCCTATGACAAGAGACCTGCCTGTGGAATCACAAGCATCCATGATACACATGATAAATTATGGCAAAAGAGTTCTGTGGCACCTTATAGACTAACAAACGTATTGGAGCACGAGCTTTCGGGGGTGAATACCCACTTCGTCGGATGCATGCATGCATGAAGTGGGTATGCACCCCTGAAAGCTCATGCTCCAATACATTTGTTAGTCTATAAGGTGCCACAGAACTCTTTGCCACTTTTACGGATCCAGACTAACACGGCTACCCCTCTGATACATGATACATTATGTACATCTCCTAAGGATATTAGGACCATAATAATGGTCACACTGGATGAAACCAATGATCCATCTTCCAACAGTGGCCAGTAGCTTCAGAGGGAATGAACAGAACAGGGCAATTATTGAGTGACCCACACCCTTTCATCCAGTCCCAATTTCCCAGAGCATGGGGTTGCATCTCTGATCATCTTGGCTAATAGCCACTAATGGAACTATTCTCCATGAACTTATCTAATTTTTTTTTTTAACCCAGTTATATTTTTGGCCTATACAACATCCCCTGGCAATGAGTTCCACAGGTTGACTGTGTGTTGTGTGATGAAGTACTTCCTTATGTTTGTTTTAAACCTGCTACCTAAATTTCATTGGGTGACTCCCCTGTGTCATGTGGGGAGGTAAATAAAACTTCCTTATCCATGAGAGGACCTTTTATTTTATCCTATGACTGCCTACTTTGCTTAAGAAGCTTTAGTTAGGGACCTTGTCAACAGCTTTCTGAAAATCCAAGTACACTATATCTCTGAGTTATCCTTTGTTGACATACATGTTGACATCCTCAAAGAATTCTAATAGAATGGTGAGGCATGATTTTCCTTTGAAAAAGCTGTGTTCACTCTTCCTCAATGTCTTGTGTTCACCTATGGGTCTGATAATTCTGTTTTTCTCTATAGTTTCTACATATTTTCCTGGTACTGAAGTTATGCTTACTAGCCTGTAATTGCCAGGATAATCTCTGGAGCCTTTTTTTAAAAAACTGGTGTTATATTAGCTGTCCTCCAGTCATCTGGTACAGAGGCTGATTAAAGCGGTAGGTTACATACCAGAGTTATTAGTTTTGCAATTTCATATTTGAGTTCCTTCAGAACTCTTGGGTGAATATCATCTGGTCTTCGTGACTTATTATCAATTTGTTCCAAAACGTCCTTTATTGACACCTCAATCTGGGACAGTTCTTTAAAGAATACCTAAAAAAAATGGCTCAGATGTGGGAATCTCCCTCTCATCCTCTAAACTGAAGATGAGGTCATTGAGGCAATTAAAAATATGAAAGTGGGGAATGCCCAGGCCAGATGGCTTCCCTGCCAAATTCTATAGACACTTCTTTGACCTCCTGTCTGACAAGATACTTAAAATGTTTAATGAGTCACTCCTAGAGGGCACCCTTCCTCCTATGGGAAGGGAAGTCCTAATGTCAGTTATTCCTAAACCAGGAAGAGATGCCACACTATGTTCCAATTTCACATATTAACAATGATGTCAAAATATTGGCAAAAGTTCTGGTAATTATACTGGAGAAGGTTTGGGGGTTTGATTTTGGTATTAATGCATCCAATTCCCTCTGCAGGTCTGCTCAGTTCCTCTTTTTGTCCAATCAAGAAAAATAAGATGACCACACAGCCACCACTTTAGGTATCTGGGCTATCCTAGTTAAGAGGTATGAATTTCATTCTCACTGTCATGCAAAAGCACCTACCAGGGCAACCCAGACATGCAAACTGGGAAAAAAACCCTATAATTTGGAAGAACTGGCTGAGCAAGGGCATCCTGTGGATTTCCCAATTAGTCAAGGATGAGGTCTTCTAACATTAATGCAACTCAGCAGAGTGGCAGTAGTTACAACTAAAACACATGTTAATGTTTCAGTTTGGTCCAAGTGCCCTGGGACTGCCAGAGGCCCTTGGAAATGCTTCATAAATTCTCCAGGCCCATGTCCTCTCTATATGTTTGACTAATGAAGAGGAACTCTATTAGTATGGAGGTATTTGTGAAAATGTGGGAAAAGGAGTAATCACAGCCCATAAAAGAACCCCCATGGCAAAGCATGGAAGGTTAAAAATGCTTTTGTAGATCTCATACAACAGAAGAGTCTATTAAAATACACTGAATACCACAGAGATTATGCAAGATGGGGGCCTTTTCCTCTGATGCTTCTTGTTACTGTAATAAAGAAAAAGGAAACTTAATGCATGTGCTATCAGACTGTCCAACAGTCAGGCAGCTGTGGAAAGAGGTGGACACAAGTGAAAATAGACCTTGGATTCTGCAACTAAATCTCTGCTGAAAATTATACCCTAGGTAATATAGCTACTATGCTGGGTTTAACCCCACTACAAAGACTTTGGTGCTTGAGGGCTGCAATGATTATGAAGCCCACAATTTTACAAAAATGGAGGAGTAGGCATATGGCCAGAATAAAGCAGTGGCATTTAGACCTGTCTGAGTTATCGGCAAAAGAAAGAATAGCTTATCATTATAGAGAACAATTATATGACTTTGAAGAAATGTGGACTCTGTTTCTTGATACATTTGGATAAAGAATGCTGAGATATCTCAAACAATGCCAGACTTCCATTCCTCCTGATCTCTCTGCTTTCCTCCTCCCAAACTGGTCTCCTCATCCCCACCATCTTTTTTTGCCTATTTGCGTATTTTATTAATTATTATTATTATTGCTAACCCCCCACTCTAACATGTTATATCTGTGTAATGTTGTCTTATCTTGTAATGTCTGATCTTGCAGCTTTGAAAGGTTGTCAAGATGTGTAAATGTATAATTTCATTGGCTATCCTGTGCAATGTGTGGCATTTGGTAACATATACAAGGAGCAAGTTATTCACCTTTGTGTATTTTATATTATTTATTAAAATTAATCACAACCCCTCCCCCAAAATACCTTCCTATATTTGTGTCAATGCCATTAGCAGACTTAGTTTTTATGTCAGCTTCCTGCTCACTTCATGCTCTGTCCCCTTTTGTATTTTCTGCTAAAGTTCTTGCTCAGACATTGTCTCCTCTATCGCCAACTCTTTACAATAGCTGCCGATGTCCTATGCTGAATTGTGGCTGATATAGCTCAATCCACGAGCTATATCCTATCTCACTTCATTTGCTCTCAGTTTTCTGTTAAACAAGAAGTCAGTAATGACAGTTCCTGGGAGTATTTCCTTTTTTAAGTAAGCTAAAAGAATAGTTTGGGCCAGGAGCTTCCTTCCACAGGACAGTGCAGTTAAAGTCAGTGGAAAAGGGGTGGGGCCAGTAACTTTGTGGACCACTTCCTCTCACTCTCAAGGCCTGCAGAGTGGTGTTGAGGGTAGATGTTCTGAGGCTCAGGAATAGGACAGGTTGGCTGCATGGTGGGGTGGAGTCAGAAGAACAGTCACTTTATTCACAGTGAGTCCCCGGTTATGCTGGCAGGCAGGGCCGGCTTTAGGCCAATTCCACCAATTCCCCCAAATTGGTCCCCGCGCCCAGTGAGAATCTCTTCCCTGGCTAGAGGCGCCTTTTTAATTTTTACTCACCTGGCGGCTCCGGGTCTTCGGCAGCACTTCGGCGGTGGGTCCTTCGCTTGTTCTGGGTCTTCAGCAGCACTGAAGGACCCGCCGCCGAAGTGCCGCTGAAGATCTGGAGCGAGTGAAGGACCTGCCGCCGAAGTGCCACCGAAGAGTCGGAGCACCACCTGGTGAGTACAAGCCCTATGTGGTTTTTTTACATTTTTTTTTTGTCTTCCCTGCCGGGGCTCCGTCGAAACTGTTCGAATTGAGCCCCACACTTCCTAAAGCCGACCCTGCTGGCAGGTATACAAACAGCCATCCACTTGGCTAGTTAATGCTACTCCAATCAGCCTTACCTTCCCTTTCTGAGGGGAAGAACAGTGCAGGTGTTGGGGAGAAGCCTGGTTTCTTCACAGGGAGAGAGGGATCCAGGAAGCCTCAAACAGGAACTGGAACTGACTTTTGCAAAACCAGGATTCACAAGGCTTCAGCCTGGTTTCCCAGTAGAGGCTCCAGTGGACTTGTTTCCTCCCGTGGCTTTTTCCTGAGGGAAAGGACCATCAGTTCCTTTGTACCCTAAGGTTTAAATGTCTATAAATATAACTGCAGGTTTCCTTTTCATGTGCAACTCCCAATTTTGTGCATTAAGATGGAGAAAATATGGTATAACACAATTTCCCCAATCTGCTTGTTAGTCTTATACAATTTACCTACATTCATCCCTTCATTTCTAAACATTATCTGCATAGACTGCATTCCCCCATTACACTTTGAGTTGCTTTATTGAAGATGCATAAGCATATGATTTTATTCAAAACCGTCTGTGATTATTCATCTACAGTGCTTTTAAGGAGGTTACCGCTGCCTTTATAATATATCATAAAATGACATTTACATTAAAATAGAATTTTAAATTTTGTTTTAAACACTTTTAAATATGGCAAGTTTTGAAAGGAAAACCTACCATTTGAATGCAGCACACCATGAAGTTCATCTATGCAACTCTGCTGGGGCATATAAGGATGGAGGGAGATGCTCTTACACTGGGGATCAGCAACTTACTTAAAGTCAATGGGACTACTTGTGTGAATAACTGATGTCTGGTGTGATAAAGGAAGGCCACAGGACACAGTCAAAGCATGAAGGGCTTGTTGTATCTCTTCCAGCTCAGAGCTGGTGGATTCACCCCTTAGGGAGTGAGATGCTGGCAAACCAGATACCAATTTTTGTCAAGGCTTTAGGCACCAGGCGAGCACTGGAAAATTCGTTGCTTGACACCAATCTCCTTCCTCCGTGTGTTAGGGTGGCTAAGATCAGTATTGAACTTATAACAAGGTGTTTACTGTTCCAGGCTAAGCAACCTACGGCACGTGTGCTGAAGGTGGCACGCAAGCTGATTTTCAGTGGCACTCACTGCATTTTAATTTAGTTTTAAATGAAGCTTCTTAAACATTTTAAAAATCATATTTACTTTACTTACAGCAATAGTTTAGTTATCTATTATAGACTTATAGAAAGAGACCTTCTAAAAATGTTAAAATCTATTATTGGCACGTGAAACCTTAAATTAGAGTGATTAAATGAAGACTCAGCACACCACTTCTGAAAGGTTGCCGACCCCTGGTTTAGACTTTATGAAATGCTTGTAAGTTGCTGCATGCATTAATATCACTTATGATATCTTTATCACATGCTATAAGGCAATATTTAAGTTTTTGTTTTATGACTGTAACAAATGTTTGCTCTGAACCTATGAACCAAGTTAGGAGGGGTCATCTCCTAATCTTCATCAATGCTATCAAAACTAAATGTGCCATTGTGGGACATTGCAATACAAAGAATGTGTTAATTGCCCTTTCACATACATGAAGAAGCTATGTGCACAAGGGCTTGTCCCATCAGCTTGAATTCTGGAAGAAGGAAATAAAGATAGGGGACAAGAATATTTTTCATCTCTTTTGCTGTTTGGACTCTCACAGGTCTGGAACGATGAAACATAAGCAGAGATCCCCAGGGTCAACCTGGGTTAGTCCTAAAAGACATTCAGTGCTGATAGACTGCTGCACCTCTGTCAGCTTTTGGACAGTCAACTTTCATAGATTGTAACTCATTTGTGTATATACGTTTGCCTGCTTTAACTTGTAAAACATCTGCTGCACAGCAATTAATGAATGTGTGTGTTATTCTTGTGCAGGGACCATAGTAATCTTCTCTGTCTTGTACCAGTTAATATTTCTTTAGTTAGTTTGCTATAGAATTGTCTACAAGCATTGTCTTTGGTGTGAGATCTGAGGTACAAATTGCCCTGCGGTATGTAGCTGAGCTCTTGAGACTGTGAGAAGCCAAAACCTTCTGTGATCTTTGGTGAGTAGCAACCATCACATAGTCCAGCTTGCCTGGCTGGCAAGATAGTCGCCTTGGGCATTCCAATCTATCTGTGACTCTATGGTAAGACTGTTACAGTGATCCAGGAGTTCACATTTGTTACTGGGTTGGTGAAATCTAATTATAGAACATACAACCAGTTTGGGTTGTCTGCCCTGAGGTTGGCACTCACGGTCATGAACTACTCCAGACAGTGTGACAGGGAGATCAGGCAGTGTTTACATTCTGACACCACTCTTGAGGGTGGGAAGCAGAGGGCAAATTTACATTGCAATGGGGCTCAGTAGGAGCCATGATGGCAGAGTGCTGGGAGTTTGGGGTGGAGGTGGATATGTGTTTAACTGACACATCCTCTGCCTGTTCTGGGGACTGGGTGGGTCAGTTGGAAGCCTCCATCAGTGTTAGGGCTTCTCTTCACTACCAGGGTAAGTCGACCTAAATTACACTACTTCAGCTACATGAATAATGTAGATGGAGTCGACGTAGCTTAGGTCAGCTTACCCCAGTATCTTCGCTGTGCTGTGTTGACTGGAGACGCTCTCTGGCTGAATTCCCTTACTCTTCTTGGGGAGCTGGAGTACTGGGGCTTGACCGGATAGTGCTCTGCCATCAATTTAGTGGGTCTTCACTAGACCTGCTAAATTGACCCCCACTGCATCAATTGCAGCAGCATCTATCTCCCCGTAGTGGAGAGAAACCCTCAGTCTTGTAGGAGCCTTATACTACTTTAACCCACCTCTGGTGAGCTTTCCTTTTCAGGTGATAAGGTGAGCCCAGGCTGTACACAAACAAACCGACCATACACCATGGTATTAGTCCAAAATATTACAGCCAACAACACTTTTATTACAGAGTTGTAAACAATCTTTTTTCCCCAGACAGGATAACATAATATGGAAGCACCACAGTGTATAGAAGCATTATAGATGGAACTGAAAGGAGTTTGAAAATAGCTAAGCCTAGACAAATGCAAATACTTGAGCCATAACCTATGTAAGGCATGGATAGAGGATCTAGGAATGTCTTGAGATAAATCTCACTCTGTTTCCTTTGAGTGCTCCCCTAATATTATAGAAACATGAGGATGGCTTTGCAGAAGAGGGGTATGTTAGTGTGTGCAGTTTGGGGGTAGAGATTGGTCCTAGGCCAGTTATCTGTAAATAAATCTGGTGCCAATCCCATGCATGCAATTGCCAAGCAGACTGATGGTGCAAAATTGCCTTTGCTGGATTTGTGGTGTTCCTCCTTTCTGCAGCACGATCCCTTGCTACCCTTGGATCCCTTTCTGCAGCTGCACACAGTAATCTCCTCTGTGGAAGTTAATACTGGTTGGATTGGTACCAATGTCTGTAGCAAGTTACTACAGACTTTAGAGTCCTTTCTAAGTAGAGCATGCTGGTTGAGTAGTTATTTCCCAGATCCAACTCTCTTGTCTGGCTGGCTTTGCCCCCAGTAGTCACAGAGCACCTACCATGTGGTGTTTGCAGAAAGTGGTTCCTGTAAGCTTGGGAGGAAAGGAAAGCATGCCACAGAGCCTCTAATACTTTTCAAATGACTCCCAAGTCTCACATCAAGGAATAGTAGTTTTCCTCTCAGTATAAGGGAAAGGGGATATTCCAGTCTTGGAGGGGGTAAGTGTTGGACATAGGATTAGAACAAAGAAACTTTTGGCTCATAGTACTGTGCTCAGGTCACTAGGCAATGTCTCCCTCATATAACCATTGTCATCAATGAGTAATACAGTAGACCAGTGGTTCTCAAACTTTTGTACTCGTGGCCCCTTTCACATAGCAAGCTTCTGAGTGCAACCCCCTTATAAATTAAAAGCACTTTAAAATATATTTAATACCATTATAAATGCTGGAGGCAAAGCAGGGTTTGGGGAGGAGGCGACCCCCCCATGTAATAACCTCGTGACCCCCTGAAGGGTCCCCATCCCCAGTTTGAGAACCCCTGCAGTAGGCACTATTTCCCATGATTATCATTGCTGTTCTTCTTTTCTTCAGTGCAAGTGGTCTATTTCCCTTCTTGCATCCATGTAAGTCTCATTGACATTGATAGGTTGTAACATATGAGGATAATGAATAAGCCTGATATTGTCAGCTTAGATATTAAGTGCAAAAAGCTAGACAGACAGCAGTGAGATCGGGAGGTTCATGTATCATACTGTCTATGTGGTCAGGAGGAGGGTCATTTTTTAACTGGCACCCAATATAAATGTCTAACTCTGCACATGAATATAAATGTCTAAGTGGATAGGAATCTTTCTTTGGCCATCTTCAGCCTCGCTATTTCTTAGACTCTCTCTCACTTGTTGCAGCTTGCTTCTTTAGCGCTTCAGTATAGACACTCACTACAGTGATAGAAGGGGTTCTCCTTTTGCTGTAGTTAATCCACTTCCCTGAGAGGCAGCAGCTAAGTTGACAGAAGAATTCTTCCATTGATTTAGAGTGGTCTATACTGGGGGTTAGGTCGGCTTAATCACATTGCTCAGGGATGTGCATTTTTCACACCCCAGAGCGATGTAGCTGGGTCAACCTATTCTTTTAGTATCGACCTGACCTAAGAAAATTCCCTTGAGTTGTAATCTCTCTTCTCCCCACATGGAACTGAGGCAGAAGTGCAACCCCACTGATGTGAATGAGATGAACAAAGTCAATTTCAAGTAAAGAAAGAAAAATAAGTGAATGAGTCTGTTTATGAGGGTAGAGAAAATCCCTGGCAATTTTGCTACAACATTTTTTCCCTATTGACGTGCATTTTAAATCATCACTGGAAGTAATTCTTTCTTGGGCTGCACATAAATGATGATTTATAACTCATTGCTTCAAGTCAATTCATGTGAGATATAGATTTATATGTATCAATATTTGCGCAGCTACATCCACTAGAGATGACACGTGGGTTATTTATTAAAAGCAGACCCTCATTTTAACCATCTTTTAAAAACTGCCATGCTGCTTCATTCATCTCCTGTTGCTTTATCCAGTTTTTTTCCATTTAACAAGTTATTTTGTTAAAGGAGAACATGTTTTGCAAACATTCCATAGATTTTTGTTAAATGATTAATAGACAGTAATAGATTAATGTATGTTTATATTACATCAATGTCACTATCAGGAATGCAATTTGGTAAGTTATGCATAGTATAAAGTGAGAAACAAATTTGTCAGGGGATTTTAACTTGGAAATGACTTACACAAATAAATCAGCCCCATGAGAAATAGTTATATTGTCTTCTGGAATATACCATATATCCTGTATTTAGGATTATCCAAAATCTGCACAGCAGCCTCCCCTGCAATGCCTCATGGCAAACTCTGGAAGACAGGAGTGAGTAGATTCCCCCTCAAAGGCAGTGACTCTCAAGCTTCCAGACTACGGTACCTGAGTCTGATTTGTCTTGAGTACCCCCAAGCGTCACCTCACTTTAAAAACTACTTGCCTACAAAATCAGACATAAAAATACAAAAGTGTCACAGCACTCTATTATTGAAAAAATTGTTTACTTTCCCATTTTTACCATATAATTATAAAATATATCAATTGAATATAAACATTGTACTTGTCTGGATGAAATTTTAGTTTGTACTGACTTTGCTAATGCTTTTTATGTAGCCTGTTGTAAAACTAGGCAAATATCTAGATGAGTTGATGCAGGGCCGGCTTTAGGAAGTGTGGGGCCCAATTCGAAAAGTTTCGACGGGGCCCCGGCAGGGATGACTTAAAAAAAAAAAACGTGAAAAAACATGTGGGTCTTATGCTCACCGGGCGGTGCTCCGAGTCTTCGGCGGTGGGTCCTTCACTCACTCCAGGTCTTCAGCAGCACTGAAGGACCCGCCACCGAAGTGCCGCCGAAGACCCAGAGCAAGCGAATGACCCACCACCGAAGACCTGAAGCGCCTCCAGGTGAGTAAAAATTAAAAAGGTGCCTCTAGCCAGGGAAGGGATTCTCACTAGGCGCGGGGCCCTCTTAGATGCGGGGCCCGATTCGGGGGAATTAGTGGAATAGGCCTAAAGCCTGCCCTGAGTTGATGTACCCCCTGGAAGACTGCTACGTACCCCCAGGGGTCAACGTACCACTGGTTGAGAACCACTGCTCTAGACCACCACATCGAAGGCAGGAGACGGCACTAGAAGGGTACCTGTCAGCTGGTTCAGTCATCTCTATTGCGGCAGGTAGAGCCTATTGTCAGAAAAACTTGGCCTGAACCAATTTCCATTGGAAAATAAAATTCTGTCAAAATCAAAATGCTTTGGGAAATCATTTTGATTTCACAAAAAAATTGTTTTGGAGAAAAGCCAAAGAACCAGTTGTGGCAATGCTGAAACATTCTCTTTGGACATTTTTGGAAAGAAACGTTTTGAGTTCATATCGTCAAATGATTTTTCATTTGTAATGTTTTAAATTTTGTATTATGTATAAAGAATATGAAACAATCAAATATCAAAATAGCATATTTTGATTTTGTTGCAATGAAATGTTTCAATCGATCCCAAATTATTTTTTGCCCCCAGATCCTTAGTGAAACATCTGCTGCACAGCAATTCATGAATGTGTGTGTTATTCTTGTGCAGGGACCATAGTAATCTTCTCTGTCTTGTACCAGTTCTCGAATATGTGCTGCTGTAGCGGCAGGTTTGAAAGTTTATGTTTGGGGGAACATATGGTTGTGAGAACTGCACATTCTTGCTCATTTCTATTAAGCACTTGTGAGGCACTAGGGCAATAGGGGCCAAATAAATAATTTTGATAGACAGATTTAGTGGTTTCTTTCTCTTGTACGTAAAGGGAATGCTGTAAGTGCTGCAGTTCAGTAAATCTCCTTGTTTTAATGGCACTCTTCATACTGGGGCCATACTGGGCAGTCTGCTGAGTAGTGAGTTAAGGCTATCTGAGATGGTTAATTTAGGCAGTAAAAGTTTCAGCCGTCTCTTAAACCAAGTGCTGACGCTTTATTTTACAGCCTCACAGTGCAGTGTTAATGCCATTAGCCATATATAAGGATAAAATTTAGTCAAGGAGGTCACGGATTCCTTGACTTTAATGAACCTCTGTGACTTCTTTGGCTTCAACTGGTGTGTCTGCGGTGGAAGCAGGAGCTGTCAGCCCCCATGGCAGGGGTGGAGGATGGTGCTGTCTGCTGCCATGGATGTGGCAGGGGTTGAAGCCTCCCTGGCAGTGTGGCTCGGACGGCCAGTCCCATCCCCCTGAGCCTCCACCGGTACCTCAACCCACACAGCTATTCTTAGCACACTAGCATGGACCCTGCTAACAGGCTTGCACCCAGCTGCAGTACAGTCATACCCTAAATTGCTCCACCTCGCTGTGGGAACTCTAGTTTGCCGAGTAACCCCTTGTGGCCCACATGGCAAGTATCCAAAGAATGAAGGCTTTGCACAGGAGTTTTTTTTAAAGAGAATAACTTTTACCTTCAAAGCTCGCAAGAGTTATAGCTCTTTAGGAAAAACAACAAAAGCCTAGACATGGGAGAGAGCATATATGAGCATCTCTCTTCTTGTGATTCCTAAGCCAATCAGTGTGTCAGGTAGGTAGGCCTCTCCTGTCCTCTGCCTCCTGCAATCCGATGCTTGTCTCTCAATGGTCAGCCAGTGAGAAAAATGGAGCTTAGAGCAGATCCAACCTTTAAATAAGATTTCTACCCCTTCTGTTGGGTGACCAACTGATCAGCTGCAAGACACAAGTCAGCTGGTTACCTGGGAAGTTCCAGCTGCACGGAGTATAAACTTGGAACACCAGTTCCCTACAGCCTGGCTTCTCTTTGTAGCATGCCCATTGTGCTAGGGGGTCTGCCCCAGTGATTGGAAAACAATCAAAGTTGATGACTCTTCTGTTGGCCTTTCAGGAAGGTGTCAGGCACTACAATAAGCTGCCCTGGGTCTGTCCTTGACAGCTCAATCCATCACAGAGATTAATTGTTCTTGCTACAGATACTTGTGTTTGTAATGATAATGATAGTTTGGAAAATATTCAGAATATACAATGGAAGCATTTGTGAATGGGTTAGGAAAACTTTCAAGTCTAAATGACCAGTTTTAATTCAGTCAAGGTAAATAGTGATTGAATATTGTTACCATATTATGGCAGTTTATCAGCCTGTAGGAAATGAGTTTATTGGCCTCAGCATCACAAAACCCCTTCTGACAAATGCAAAAAGCAGGCTCAGCTGACAGACTAAGGATTCAGTTTGCATGGGGAATGAACAACTCTCTCAGCTCTAGCCAGAGCCCCTCCGGGTTTATGGTTTTGTGGTAGGGCAGTGTGGGGAAGCGTGCATAGTCACTATCCATACTGTCTGTATTCTGTGGAGAAACTTTAACAAAACTTAATCGCACCTAAAAGAGGATTTGGCGCAGGTTCAGTTTGAGGTTTAGGGGAAGAAACAGATCGAGCTTGTTCTTGTTTTCTTTTATCCATCATATATTGTGGGGAATGTGAATTGAAGTAGTTATTCAATGAATTTTAATAAGGAACCGTTCATTTCTGTGCTATTGTAATCCATGGTAGCAACATGTGGGACTTTGTCCCCCTCTAGTGGCTGGACCACATAAGCGAATAAGAAGCTAGTAGAGCTGTCAGTTTAAGGAGTTCCTTCTTTAATACTGTTTTTATCATACCCTTGAAAAGAGGAGGTGGTGGCCACCAGAGGGAATTATTTGCAGACACTCCAAGGCCCCTGAGTTATTTATTTAAATAATTTACCTGTTTGATCTTACTAACAAACTTGACTAAATGAAGCAGGTGGTCACCAGGTTGATCCATCCACAATAAACTTTAAACCACCTTTCACTCTCTTTTACTACAAAACAAAATCACAGAACACTATAGAGAGCAGATGCTTTATTGCTCTGACTTGTATGATTGCCATAGCTGTCTGCTGTTTTTTCTTCCCAACAACTACTTGTTAGTTTCACCAGCTGCTCAACAAGCCCCATGAGTCTCTCTCTGCTCCCCACCACTCTGCACTTCCACATTTTGAAGAATCTTCTTTGTAAACAGAGCCAATTTTATCTTTGGTGTAAGTATGTACAACTCCATAACTTCATTGCTGTCAATGGCATTGCACCTGCTTACAGATGGGGTGAATTTGACTGTTGGAATTGCAGGAGTCAGCTACACAGACATTGGTTTTTGTTAAAAATTTGATATGTGAGATTACCATAATACTCCCCTACACATAGGCTTGGAGATACCTGTAGGTAACTGTGTGATAGCAGGTGGCCTGATTACTACTCTAGGTCATTCATAAAGGGCCTGTATACAAAAACCTAAAGTTTATAGAGACGGCCTGCTGCTAGAACACAGACCTGCTCATCCCCAATAAAGACAAATATGTTGTAGTTTTCTGTTATATCACAAGAGCTGCTGTAGCAAATAACATGGGTAGTTTTAGAAACCAAACAGAAGGCTAGAAATCATGAAATAACAGGAACAAAACAGTCTGGCACTTCTCCCTCACATGCCCACCACAACTGTAAAGTAAACAACAACAACATGCTGGCAGCCAGTCACCAGCCCCTCCTAGGACATAACTTCATTTTTCGTAGATTCATAGTTCAGTCCAGAAGGGACAGTTAGATTATCTAGTCCAGGGATCAGCAACCTTTGGCACGCGGCTTGCCAGGGTAAGCACCCTGGCGGGCCGGGCCGGTTTGTTTACCTGCCGCGCCCGCAGGTTTGGCCGATCGTGGCTCCCACTGGCTGCGGTTCACTGTCCCAGGCCAATGGGGGCTGCGGGAAGTGGCAGCCAGCACATCCCTCAGTCTGTGCCGTTTCCTGCAGCCCCCATTGGCCTGGGACAGTGAATCGTGGCCAGTGAGAGCTGCAATCAGATGAACCTGTGGATGCAGCAGGTAAACAAACCAGCCCGGCCCACCAGGAGGTTGCCAAAAGGTTCCTGATCCCTGGTTTAGTCTGATCCTCTGTATATCACAGGCCATTACATTTCAAACATTTACCCCCGTGTTGAACCCAACAACTTGTGTTTGGCTAAAGCATATCTTCCAGAAAGGCATTCAGTCTTGATTTGAAGACATCAAAAGGTCCAAATCCACCACTACCTTCGGTAGTTTCCTCCAGAGGTTTGTTTCCCTCACTGTTAAAATGTTGCTTAAACTTCCAGTTCCAGCCATTACTTCTTACTATGTCTTTCTTCACTAGATGAAAGATCCCTTTAGTACCCATTAATTTCTGCGCGCATAGGTACATACACACTTATCAAGTCACATCTCAGGTTACATCTACACTGCGATTCCCAGCTTGCATACAAATCCTCACGTCAGCTTCATCAAGCTAGTGCGAGTATGTGTACTCGAACTGGGAATCACACCCTTAGCTTGTAGATGTAGCCTCCCTCTTCTGTATGAAACCTAAAAGGCATTTTCTCCACCCTCTCTAATTTTTAAAATGTGGACCTAGAACTGGACGTAGCATTCCAGCAGTGGTTTCTCCAAATCTGAATACAGAAGTGAAATCACCTCCCTTACTACTGCTCTTACTCACTACTCCCCTGTGTATACATCCAAGGGTCGCAGTAGCCATTTTTGCCACAGTGTCCATCTGGATATAACTTTGCATTTGGCTGTACTAAAACATAGTTTGTTTGGATGGGCCCAGGTTACCAAGTGATCCAAATGGCTCTGTATGGCTATCCTGTCATCATCATTTACTGATCCACCACTCTGCAAATTTTATCAACAGTTATTTTGTATTTAGTTCCAGATCATTGATGAGAATGTTGAACAGTTTTGGGACTAGTATCAATCCCTGGGGAACCCTACTGGAAATATCCCCATTCAATGATGATTCCTCATTGATCACTCCTTTCTGAGATCTGTCATGTACTCTGTTGATATTGTATAATGCTAATTTTTTAATCAGAACATTGTGTGGTATTAAGTCACATGACTGACAAAACCCTTGCTATATTACATCTGCACAGTTACCTTTTATCAACCAAATTTGTAATCTTATCAAACAATAAAATCAGGCTTATTTGACAAGACTTATTTTCCATAAAATGGTGTTGATTGGCATTAATTATATTGCTATACTTTAATTCTTTATCAACTGAATCCCATATCAGATGTTCCATTTTGGGTGGGGGTTGATATCAGGCAACCAGCCTATAGTAACTTGTGTCATCCTGCTTTCCCTTTTTGAATATTGGCACATTCGCACTCTTCTGGAATTTCCCTGCTATTACAAAATGTATTAACATAAACAGGCCAGAGATCTACTCAGCCAACTCTTTTAGGAGTCTTGGGTGCAAGTTATCTAGGCCTGGTGATTTAAAAATATTTTGCTCTAATAGATGTTGTATCACATCCTCCTTGATTACTAATAGACTAGAAAGTATTTCAAAATCTTCATATGATATGAAGTACATTATCCTACTTTTTTCTAAATACAGAACAGAAATATTTATTGAACACTTCTGCCTTTTCTGCATGTGACAAGCCCTCTGCCCTCCCCTCTTCCTGGGGCCCTCTGGTTGCCCCAATAAAGCTCAGAGAGGCTTCTAGTTATGCAGCACCCATGACTTTATTTACACAACATCCTCCCACCACCAGTGTTATGCTATGTACAGAGCTTGCAGGCCTGTTAATCTCCTCTCCTAAACAGAGTCTACCCTCAGCCTGGAGACTAACCTTCCCCTGGCTATTCCCCATGTCTTCTGGCTGCCAGCCAGCCTTTATAGCCCTTGAATCCTCAGGCCCGCAGGTGCAGCCAGTTCTAAAGGCCAAGCACCAGGCTTCTCCCCAGCCCCAATCTATTTCCCCTGATTGAGGCTGGCTGAGCAGGGGCTAATTAGGTGCCTTTGCACCAGCACCCTGCTACACTACATCATTACAGTTTTACCATATTTATCTAGTAAGGGGCATATACTGTTCCTAGGATTTCTTTTGTTGCTAATATACTTACAGATTCCTTCTTATTGTCCTTACCCCAGCCAGCCATGGATTTCATCTTGATGTCTTTAATTTTGTGGATTTCTTAACTTTTAATTTATCAGTTGCTATCCATTTCCCCATTTGTTATATATTGCCTTTTTATTTCTAATTGCTGCCTTCACTTTGCCATTAAGCCAGGATGGGCATTTAGCCAAAATTGTCCTTTCTTTCTAAGTTGTTGACTTTCTTTTTTAATTGTCTCATAATTTATTTTTTTAATCATAAGTTTCACTAAGTGAAGCAGTCAGAGTGTAAAATCAAAAGAAATGCCAATAAGCCTGGAGCGATGAACAGGTTTTTTCTACTTCCCTTTCTCCATTGTTGCCTCAAAAGGATTCTCAGTGCACACCATCCATCATAATTTCTACCTTATGCATGAGATAAAAATAGATATGACACAATAATTGCCTCCCACTTTGTTATCCCTGTTGTTTCTCTTTGGCTTTCTCCCTTTTTTGTGCCCTGTTTTTTTGCATTATTTGGCACAGGTGCTGATTTAGGGAGGTTAGCACTGGAGTAACAGATCTCTGGCTAAATTACATGAGGAAGGATTTGATTGCAAGAGAACACTGGAAGGAAATGCTGCTCTTGTCATTTCTCCCCTGTGTCTCACTCTTTCCTTTTTCAGAGGAAATGGTCTTAGTAGGTCAAATTTATGTGCTCTCCACAAGAAGTCAATCATGGCTTCATGAAGGACTTCTCAAAGATTTGGGACTGAAAAAATTCCCAGAACTGAACATGGAAATGTGAAGAAAGAAAAAGAATGTTTTTTGGCAGTTACTGTTTGGCACATTTAACTATGATGTCCAGGGAAAGAAGGGAAGATGGATTAAGAGAAAAACCTTAGCATATTTGGAATCAATTGAAAAAACTCACCACTTTGATCTAGAATTCAGTAACCCCACTAAGATATAAAACACCATGACGTCCCTGCAGAATGTGGGAAGGAGAGAAAAAAGATAGACATCTTGTGTTAATTTTAACCAATTTGCTAGGAGCAAAGATATCCTAGTGAAGGGCGTGGTACAAGAACCTAGATAGATAGGCTAGACAGAACACCTCACAAGATTGGATTCTATGTGAATATGATGTAATCACACCTGAAATATTGTGTTTAACTGTGAGTAGTGTATGTACCTCATTATCAACAACACTGGCAAACTGGAGGGTGCTTAGCTACAAAAAAGATTAGGGTTTTGGAGGGACTGACTTACTTTTTCAGTATCTCCTCATTGCAGGAGACAACTATGCTGATTGGCTTTTAGCTGCCCTTCACTTTCATTACTTTTATTTCTAGAGCTGGTTGAAATTTTCTATTGAAAAGTTTTTTTCATTGGGCAATGCCTTTTAAAAAAAACTTTTTTGGTGCAAAAATGCGGTGGAATGCACAACTGAAATTTTTATCAACATTTTTATAAAAAAGTTTGAAATGGTTATAGGAAATTTTCACTTACTAAAAACCAAGTTTTCAACAAACAACACATTTTCATTTATTGAAAACTGGCGTTCTGTTAAATGAAAATTGTCAATAACCATTCTGATACTTTTTTTGAAAAAATTAGATACACTTTAAAAATATTTCATACAGATGAAAAAAATGAATCTTTTAATGAGTCTCACCATTTTCAATAATTGGGACTATCCTACAATGTGTGTCAGGTTAGTGTGCTGTATGATGAAGTGATTTCTGTCACAAACTCTGAGCATTTAAAAATGTTGATCGGCTTCATTTTGACTCAGACATCCCTAAGATGCATGTAAACATAATTAGTTCTTTACAATTCTTTCATATGTTAACAAGTTCCTTGCATGAATAATAACAATAATTAATAATAGATAAAGGCCTGTTATTCCATTAATCACACTTTTTATGTTAGTGACTAAGGGCCAACCAAGAGTGGGGCCCTGTTGTGCCAGGCACTGAACAAACCCGAGTAGCAGCCATTCCCTGCCCTGAAGAGCTTACCATTTAAATAGACAAGTCAGACACAGGGTAGGGGAAGGGGTGTAACACAGAAGCAGAGTGACCAATGTGATGGCAGCAAGTGTCACATTAGTATCACAATTTTATTTTTCAGGTAGGTGTACGTAGGAGGGGATAAGCTCAATGAAAGGGAAGGGGCTGAAGGTAGCGGAAGTGGAGAAGAGGATAAGAGAGGTGGATGTGAAGTGAACTTGAGGTGAGGGAGTTGAAGGTGTAGGGTTGGAGCAAACAGCTAGTCAACAAAGGGCGGAGAAAGTCCAGTCAAACTGTAGAAGGTTCTCTGAATATCCAGAGGTCCCTGCTTTAGCTGCTTCTGATCCTACCAATTGGACTCCATGTCTGGTTGCTCTCTCTGAAGTTTTCCCGCCAAGACCACTCGGTAAGAGGGTGGAGGGAGTAAAGGGGAATGAGGCACCACCTGGTTCCTAGTGCCCTCAGAATGGGGGAGGAGTCTCCTTTGCACAGTTCTGGGTCATGTGAGGTACTGAGGGGAGCAGTGGCCTTGGCTGGGCCCCATTTTACCCCCTCTCCCTACAATTAACAGTTCCTACTTTGGCTGCTTCTGCTGCTACTGGATGGAGTATCTGGAGAAGATCCAAGAACACAATTGATTAGGCTATGGCTAGACTGGGACAATAAAGTAAGGAACAAAATCACACTCGGAAGAGTGGATTTCAGTTTATGACTGAAGAGGTTCTTAAAAGGCAAGGGCTGAAAATTATTCCCCTCCCACAGGTTCCAAATGGCTTTATCATCATCAAAATTTAAAAAAGCTCAGATGTTGACTCATCTACTTGTATGATATTGCAGCTATTCCTTACTTCAGGGCAATCTACTGACTAGCTTTTAGCAGATGTGTTTTCAGGCTGGTAGATGTTATCTTCTTCTTTTTTTTTTTTTTTTTGAGAATGAAATGGATAGTTTAACCTTTAGAACACTGGCATTTTATAGACTGACAGCCGAAGGAGTTTCTAAAAGCAGAGGTTTCAAACCACTACTACACATAGTGTGCTGTTATTTGGGTTTCTCCTTACCTTAACCCTCACCTCAGTAAAGATGTGTCTATTCATCCTGAGTGTTCTGCTCTGAAGTCCTGAAAATAATACTACTGAGGTATCAAAAACAGCCTCTTGAGGTACTGTTTTTATACTGAGGTACTGAACTCTTCAGCACTTCCTCTCCTCGTTGTTCTTGCCAGCTGGAATCCCATTCCCTATCAATTCCTACTCCTTCCATACAGCAACCAAGACATTTCCACCTGCATATCCCTTCCATACTATCCCATCCTGCATTACAAAATACCCCCCAAATTGTTCCTGTCCAATGGGTCTCCAGACTTAAGCTGCCTGATTTTCTGGCCCAGTCATCAATGCCTCCTCTCCATTCTCCATCATTGATGGCTGGCTCCATTTCAGTTCCGCTCCATCCCCAACCAAGCCAACCTGCCTCCCTACTGCGGGTTTCCTTCCAAGGAGAGAGCACCAATGGGCACCAAGAATGGGTGCTTTGTGTTGGGACTGCAGGCTGAGGAAGAGGAGAAAGTTCCTGGCAGAAAGGAGGCTGTGCAGGGTCGGACTTGCTTTTCTTAAGACTGGTGACTTTTCCTTTCTCTCTGTCACCAGAAAACCTCCTTTCTTCCTGGCACCCTACTTGTCCTGCAACCACAAAACTCTGGAAATCAGCCATTTCTCATATAACATCCATCTAATTTGCAGAGGATTAATGAGGAGTATCAAGTTGCACTACCTCTCATTTATTTGTGCATGGTCAAGCCTGCAATGGAATCTGAGCACCCCAAAGTCAACCCGGCTCCGCTGCAGATTAGAGGTGCAAGTACTGACTAGTACAAATAATGATTTTGATTCACCAGCTCAGGGCAAAGGTGGCGGTGAAATTTGCCACACTCTGCACTAGATCAGCTGCACCAATGGCGATGGAAATCCCTGGCAAAGGGCAGGCACTGGTAGCAATACTGCCTTAATTTTCCAGGGTGTTCTCATAATTGGGGTCTTGCGGGCATATCTCTGTTCGGAGCTCAATTGTTGAAAAGTGGGTGAAAGTTCATAAAATGTTACAATTACCTGTAACAGTGTATATTGATAGAGAAGACACAAAATAGACACAGACTGTGTTGGTACAAACAAAAATGGCTGCTGGTATAACCAAATGACTGAGTTGAAGCTGTAACTTTTAAACAACAGAAAAATGGAACCGGGAAATAATGGGGCAGAAGTGGGGCAAATTAGGCTTAATTTGACAGAATAATGAGGGGATGGCCTATTCTGTAAATCATCTGATTTTGTGGTCCTTAACACACATTTTATTAAAAGAATAAAATGGCAGAACAGACTCCTGTGAGATTCCCTCAGGAAAAGCCGACAGACTTCTGCTTCATTCCAGAGACTTGTTGTTCCACCAGTGATCCTTGAGGATCACTGTTACACTCAGCCCACAGGCTGCCAATGAGGATGTTGACCATCATCATCAGGCCAGATAGAATCCTGGGTTAATACATGTGAGATCCTGCTCTTTCTTCCCTTCTCTTGCATTTCCCCTTCTTGTTTCCCACTATATTCCTCCTAGGGTACGTCTTCACTACCCGCCATATTGGCGGGTAGCAATCGATTTCTCGGAGTTCGATATATTGCGTCTCATCTAGATGCGATATATTGAACTCTGAATGTGCTCCCGTCGACTCCAGAACTCCACCACCGCGAAAGGCGGTGGCGGAGTCGACGGGGGAGCCGCGGACGTCGATCCCGCGCTGTGAGGACGGGTAAGTAATTCGAACTAAGGTACTTCGACTTCAGCTACGCTATTTGCGTAGCTGAAGTTGCGTACCTTAGATCGAACCCGCCCCCCCAGTGTAGACCAGGCCCTAGTCTCTCTCTTTCTCTCAGCTTTCGACCTGATCCTGAGACCAACTGCATTGCATGGCACCAGCACAGTGAGATGAGATGGTCCATTGGTTCTGCCCAGCCTAAGGAGGACCAGAGAAAAAGAAATATCTGCCCAGACTAGGGAAGTGAGCCAGGATCTAGAGCAACTGCAGTCCTAGTCAGCCTGCCAGCTTAGAGCATTGATCTGTGACTAACCAGCTGCTTTGATATCTGAGAATTTCAACAAAAAGCCATATTTCCACCCCCCCACTTTTACTCTTCTTTCTCCTCTCCCTCATTGTGTCTGTTTGTCTTGTCAAAGGCAGGAAAAGTGACCAGAAAACTTGCAGATGGGTTAAAATTCAACAACAGAACTAGCTTTTCTTTCTCACTAAGCAGGATTGCTTGACAGATTCAGAGATTCTAAGCAAAATCCTCTTTCTGAAAAAGGGGCATTGATAAGTTTAGGCTCTGGTCCCACTAGCAGAGGAAGGGTTGTAGGCAGCTTGTGCTACTGCATCCCAATTAAGGCCATAGTTGTTGGTGTCAGGAGCCAGCAGCCTGGGCTCCTCAGTCAGAACCCAGAGAATGTCTGAGCCAGGTAAGTTGGCACAGTGATCCGAAGAAGCTGGGAAGCACTGCTTAAGGGGATGAGAGGATTCAATCATCAAAGGGTTAAGAGCAACTGATTTGATGGCCTGATTTCCAGTTCTCTGTACCTCTAAAAATCGGGCCATAAACCTTTATCTTTTTTCTTTTTTTTTAAATGAGTATCAGACCGGGAGCTAAAATATAGTGTAGCAGATACAAAGAATGATTTTCTAAATGCTGATACGATCTGTATTGTCATTATGCATGGAACAGAATGCACTGTACTAGAATTCATTTTTCTTACAAAATGAGCCTTCAGTGATGAACAAACACAGGTCTTAAAAAAATTACATCTGCTTCAGTAGAGCTAGATGTAACAGTACTACAAATATCATACACTGCAGGCTGTTGAAGAGATTTTTCATTGAAACTGGCAGTCATATTGGGAACCAGCTGTTGGCTGTAGGTAGATCATTTTAAAGTAGTTTAAAAAATTCTAAAGGATAATTCTAAGTTTCTATAACACAGGCCAGGAGAATTCTCTGAGTATTTTAACCAAGAAAATTGCACAATTTCTTGACATGGTATTACCAGATGTGATGCAGTTTTTCTGTGATCCATTTTGTTATAGAATGAAAGGAAATGCTATGAATTCTGAGCTTGGTTACTGCAATCTATTCAGTCTGTGGAAGATGGGAAAGGGAAAATACTGTTTTAGGATATTCCATGCTTGGTTACAGTCTCTGGAAGTAGTAGAATCTCTCTAGTTTATGTCTGTCTAAGAAGGTATCCTATTCCAGCTGGCCATATGATAAAGTATGTTCTGTGTGACCTTGGGCAAGTCCTCTCTCAGTGTCTTTAGCAAACCTCTCTGTGCCTCTGTTTTATCTAAAATGGATGAAATTGCATTTATCTACTGAACAGGGCTGTTGTGACGATCATAAAGTGCTTTGAGCTCACCACATGAAAGGCATTATTGATTAAGTCCAAAATATTGCTATGTAGTAGTAGGCTGTGATGGGGAAGACTTAACTTTTCATGTTCTTGAGTAGTATTAGGTAAATAACCCAGGTGAACGATGCACTCTTTGGGGAGATGTATGTGCCCCTGTTAAATGATATAGTATATGAACTAAAGCCTTTAAGGCTTGATCCAGCAAGATGCTGAGTGCCCTAACCTCCCATTGACTTAAATGGGACCTGAGGCTGCTCGCCACTTTTGAGGACAAGGCCAATGGGCAGAATACAGAGTACTTCATGGCTTACTCGATATCCCCAACCAGAAAGAAATATGGTGTCTGTAGAGCTGTACCTGATGTCTATTCTGCTGAATGGCTGAAACTAAATTAGATGCTGAATACTGGGGTAGAGCAATAAACAGTGCAGCTACATATATTATATTTGGTCATTTATTAAAATCGGATGTCAGCAGTCTTGCTAAACTAGTATTATTTGGTTTTTAATTAGGATTTTATTATAATATAATTATATATTATTATCACACTAAGCACCTAGGTTGTGTGGGGTTGAGGTGCTTTAGAACTAAAAATATTTTTAATATTGTTAATAAAACTTAGTAACAATCATTAGCCAGCCTCAGTCCCTCACAAAAGAAAATGTGCCATTCAGATGTTTTTCTTATTATGTGTCAGAGTCTGATACCTTACTCATACTGAGTACCATGTCCTTCCTACTTGTGTGCTATAATCAGCAGTGGAATAGTTAACAAGGTTGCCATTTATATTGTCATAATGAAACTTCAGAGTAAACACCAAATTGATCTGAATACAGACGGTTTATACCTCTCAAAACTATTTTTCAGGCAGTCTGCAGACTCTAGTAGATATCATCACTTCATCAGTTTATATTCAGTTCACATTCTGAAGATTTACCTTTGCTATTATTTTGTTAAACAAAAGCTTAAATTCTGGAGCAAAAGAAAAATACCCACTTCTGTTCTGTTTTCTTTGACTTGCCATCACTGCTACATTCAGAAGGCACTCTGGGAAGCAGTATCTTATGGAAGTAAATTAAGTACAAAACCACAAATACACACAGATACAGGGTAATTATAAAATGGTGAAGTTGCAGCAGTCTGCTCTCTACTCTAATAGGTCCATCACTTGGCTAATTTCTATCAGTCTAGGATGCTCAGGCTACAACAGTCTGGGAGCCTTAAAGGACAGATAATTACACTGTTGCTGATGGAGCCCAGCATGAGTGCTTTTTAGCTGGTAGGCCCTTGGCAATGGAATTTCCTCCTATCAGAATCAGGACGACCCTAGATCTCTCATAACCTTGCGAGGAAAATATCAGGGGCATCGTCTCACAAAAGCCTTTGGACATTGACTACACCTAAAGAATACCCTAGCAACACTTTAATAAAGATAAATGCCAGAAACAATCTAACACCCTCTCCACTCCAAACACAAACACACACACACACAGAATTCTAAAGTAGGGGAGGAGAATGCAGTCCTTCAGATTGAAAGGAACTTTACCTGATTTTGTTGACACTCGAATACCGCAGTGTTAGAAATACCATGATGGGTTTTTTTACACGACACTTAAATTTGCCCCTCCAAGTCTGTAAAGCAAAGCACTGACCTTTTTAGCCTGTGGCTTCCAGAATCAATTCCAATGCATTGTCCTTGATGCTCAGAAAGATAGGCATCCTTTTACAATACTTAAATGGCTTTCAAGGAATGAGGAAAAATGAGCTATACATTTTTTTTTATTAAAGTGCCAGGAGTCAAAGAGCTTTTTTATTTCAGAAGGAGATAGTCTTAAATAAAATCATTAAAAAATGCCAGTATTGCTGCGGGGGCTGAGTTTACCGCCCATTCTGATTTACTGGAAGACAGATAAATCAAGGCATGTCATAGAGATTTTAAGGTTGGGGCATTTTTTTATGTGGATCATTTCCTTGACTACTGGGCTTGTTTCCTCCATAGCCCCAACACATCTCTGCATTTGCTGTCATAGTTCAGGGCAGCTTAGTGGTCCAGCCAGGGCACTCAGGTTCAGGCTTCCAGCTCCCCAGCTGTTGCCTTTCTTGGGTGCAGACCTGCCTCTTACTCCCTTCCCACTGGGGTATTCTCAGACTGCACAGTTCTCTGCCTTCACCATGTTATTCCCAGCAGAGACTGGCTGCCCAAGCACACCTGCTTATTTCTGTTTAGAGTCTGACAACAGATTGTCAACAGGTATAAGTTACTGCACAGTTCCCTTTATACAAGCCTATTTTATTTTTTTGGGTAAAAAGCACTGCAAAGAAAACATATAAAACAATAAAAGAACCTACGCACATGTAATTAGTAAACTTTCAGTTTTCTTCCCATGGGCCTAGCTTCAAAAGGATGGATTCCAAGTATCATTTGCATTCCCTTATCCCCAGGTACTTCCTAGGAAATTTACTTCCCCACAAATAGTTCCAAGAGTCCTTTGAAATTCCTAATATCTTCCAGAGATTGCATTAGTCAGTGTCCCAATGAAGGCACATATATGCAATTCCACAATAACACACACACAGTTGCATTTCTGATACAATAGACGCCAAAGCTTTTAAAACTAATTCAATAAGGTTTAACTGAAAGCAATAAAATTCATTCAGGATATTGTCAGTCTGTCACACTTGCAAATAATACTCATGGTACAATTCAGTTTCTTAACTTAAGCTTTATTACTTTGTTTTATTTTTCTCGGCAAGTAATTGATTGGGTTCATTCCTCATTACCACACTAAGCTGATACTTTGGGAACTAACAGCTACCTTTGGTTACTTATTGGCAGGAGCAGCTGCTTCAGAAAGTACTAATTTACTGTTATTCAGCAGCCAATGAACTCTCAGCATTGGGCTAGGAAGCACCAACTGCTTTTTGCCTCTTTGGTGGTGCTGAGGCCTTGATAAGGGCTGTTGAATTCCATTTACAGGGTCCTGCACAAATCCACATGGACAAGCAACATTAGCTCCTTCGCTATCCTCACTATAAGACTCTGTGCTTGAAATCTGCTAGTTTTGTTAAAACTGGCATGTCAGTACTACTACAACTGAAATTAGCAGCCACAAATGTGTATCTTGCAGCATAGGAAACGGAAGCAGGAGACGATGGCTGGCTGCAAGTTGTCAAAATAGGCCTATTGAATGGTATGTAGAATAGTCACACCTTAATCATCATGCCCTTTAATTTCTTTTATCGAACAGAAGAAAATAGGTAACATCTCCTATTTAGGTCAGGGTTAGACCCACAAAATTGTCAATTGAAAATTAATTTGTCCAGGTTCTCAGTTTCTGATGTGAAACAGAACCAAATATGGCAAGCTACCCAAACTTGAGACTAAATATGTTTCACTCTTTATCTGTGACTAGGTCATTTCATTACATTGTTCACCCAAGAGGATTCTTTCATTGCTGGACTACCACAGAGCTCCATCTCCTACCTGACCTGGAGGAGCATCTCTCCATTCCTGGCTGCTGGGACAATAATTTGGGGAAAAGAACATTCCCTTACTTTAGGAAAAACAACCATAACAGAAGAAACTCCCTTGTTCCTTCTATACTTTAAGTTAAGAAGGCTATGTATCTAAGGGCTTTGTAGAATTCATACCAGTCACAGAATGAATGATGCTCTAGCCTGTTTGATATGCCATTTCTGGAATTGTACTGTACATAGATGATATTTCAGTTGGTCTATCTCCTACTCTCATGATGCACACACCTGCAAGGTGAGTTGGAGATTGATACAAAGGAAGACAGACTGTTGGGTAGTCTTTGAGGATGGAGAGTGTTGGCATACAGGGAGATAAGTGACCATAGCAGCATTTTTGTTTTTGAATTGTCTTTTTTGTAATTGTTGTTGTTGTTCTGCATTTTATGTTCTGTCAGATTGGCCTAAAAGTATGGTGTCTAAACTTTTTTTCATTCCATTGATAGTCCTGTTGTAGGTCTGAGATCAAGAGCTTTCTATACTGTGCTACATTTTTTTAAATTGGTAGCCAAAAGCGATGTGTTTCATGCACAAGAGAAAATTGAGAAATAAGTATCTTCTATCTCTGTTTACTGTGAGGTGTATGTAGCTATGTAAAATTAGGGGTGATGCTAAGATTTTGTTTTCTGTTGCTGATTCCTTAAATGCAGGCAGTATCCCTTCAAAAGGGTTTGCCATAGAATGACATCTGATATTCTGTTGTGTTCTCTCTCATGGAGGCTTATATTTGTTTGTTTTTTATATATTATTTATCTTAATTTGAAATAAAAGACTTCTAGACTAAACATACATATTTGGAAAATAAAACAGTTACTGAGTTGAGTGTGGAGAAGTAAATGCTAAAATACATCATTCATGTTACAGTCTTGCATTCTCCTGGTAATTGCTATCTCCGTGTAACTATCCTGTCTTTAGAAAACCAATACACCTTTTTTCTTTTAAATAAAATGTGGAATGAAGAGTTTCAGCCCATCCAGATCTCAGAGTTTCTGTTAGAAAGCTCACAGCATTTTAAAAATATTGCTTTACAATTTCCTGCAATAACCTGTATTATTCAGTTGAGATTCACAGTCAGGAGCCATTGCACCAAACCCAGAAAAATCAGAAATTACGAGTAAATGAACTTAAAGTATTTTAACATTATATTTCACTATTTCAGTCCCTCCTCCCTTTATTGGTCCTTTACCCACAGTTCTCTGCCATCCTGACAACTAGAATCATTAGGACAGATGGTGTGTTATGGTACCCTTCTACCCTTACACATTTAATTAATGCCTTACTCCTCAGGAAGTCAGGCTGATTTCAACACAATCACCTGAGAAGTACAGTGCTACTCAATGTGTCTAAGGGTGGCAGAATCTGGCTTATAGAGATGCTTTCCTAATCCCCACCTTAGCCTTCCCTCCACCTGTCCATTGAAAATAGATTAGCAACCTGTTTTGAGAACCTGCTTTGCAAACTTTTAGAACAGTAGTTTGGAGGGGATTCAGAGGAGTTGAATTTTTTCCCCATCCTACAGATTCAAGAATCCAGTCAGATATAAAATATAAAGATTGTTGCCGTGCCAGTTAGTTAGGGGATACTGTATGTGTGATACCAGCGATACGGTAGCTTCTGAGCCAAAACTATGTCTTTAAATAATCCTTTGTGTGTAGAGTTCCTCCAGGATCAGCTACTTGACTGGAACAATACTTATTTCAGCCTGTGTACAGGAGTCATAATACCTAGTCTGCCAGCTAGTAGACAGTCAGTCATGCTCAGAACTAGGAGATCTTTCAACAGGTTTAACTAAAGGCAAAATCCTGCAGATTTTACTAAGTCCTGACTCCAGAAAATTTCCCCTTGACTTCAAGGGAAGTTTTGTCTGAATCTGAATTGAAAAAGGACTCCAAGATTTGCTACCAGTTAGAATCATACGCAAAGGCATTTTAGGACTTACTTCTTTTAAAAATAGTTGAAGCAAACATGTCCTTTAGTAGTATTTTAGTCCTAATGAAATACAATAGCCCTATAGTTAGAATATGCCTAAAACATAGTAGTCTAGATACTTACTGTAAAGATGGATTCTTGTTGTGGAGGAATAAATTAGGAACTACAGTATTGTGTAATAAAAGTAGTCTTCATTTGCATGTACTAATTAATTTCTACATTATACTATCAGCATTTGGGACTGTTGGCCTTATTAGCTAAAATGAATTTGCTCATAATCTGAAACTAAAGGCTGAACAAACTCAGTGAAGGTTACAAATTTTTCTTTAAGTTATCAAGGTTAATTATAAAATTAATTAGGCCCATTTGTAACTTTGATTAGGAGAATATACCTTCTTTCAGGTTTGACATAGAAACTGGATATGAAATTGAAGGGATTTTTCTTCTCCAGTGTACTCAATAGTTTTATGAAGTTCTTATTAAAACTATTTCAGGTTATTTCAAACCTTAAATGACATAACATTATTTAACCTAAAGAATAATAATGCATGTATAACTTTATGCATTTTTTTCCTGATACTATACACTTTTGTTTGTCCTAATTTAATCATGAAATTGGATTTTCTAGGAATTGTTTTGCATGCTAAACAGGAAATTAAAATAAAAGTTTTGGATGTCTCATGTTCTTTTCATGTACTGTCAGTGGATGAATTATAATATAGAATATCTAATATGCAGTAGATCCTTATACATATTTTTGTATTGTTCTATGATCTTGCTAGAATATTACTTTTATTTCCTAACACTCGAGATACCAAAGCTTTTTCACAATTGCCATAAGTTAACTAAGGAGGAAATGGAGACTTTTATTCTGCTTTCATTTTCAGCTACTGCTCAGCAGGTCCTAGGAAATGTTACTAACTGTTAGTATTCTGGTAGTACTGGGAGGCCCCACCTGAGATCAGCACCCCATCATGCTAGAGGCTATATAGAGTAAGACATAGTGCCTTACTATTAAGTCAGCTATTAAGTTATTTGCCCACGGTCACAGAGGAAGTCCATGGCTGGGCCAGGAATCGAGCTCACGTTTTCTGAGTCTTAGTTTAGTGCTGAGGTTCCCAAACTTGTTCCGCTGCTTGTGCGGGGAAAGCCCCAGGCGGGCCGGGCCGGTTTGTTTACCTGCCGCGTCTGCAGGTTCGGCCGATCGTGGCTCCCACTGGCCACGTTTCGCTGCTCCAGGCCAATGGGAGTTGCTGGAAGCGGCGTGGGCTGAGGGACGTACTAGCCGCCGCTGCCAGCAGCCCCATTGGCTGAAGCAGTGAACTGCGGCCAGTGGGAGCCGCGATCGGCCGAACCTGCGGACGTGACAGGTAAACAAACTGGCCCGGCCCACCAGGGGCTTTCCCTGCACAAGTGGCAGAACAAGTTTGGGAACCACTGGTCTAGTGCCTTAAGAAGACCATCACTTATTTCAGCACTAGTCTGACACTTCACAGTTTGAAAGCACTGCAGAAGCATTAAGTCATTAACTCTCATAACATTGTTGCATCTGATGAAGTGGGCTGTAGCCCACAAAAGCTTATGCTCAAATAAATGTGTTAGTCTCTAAGGTGCCACAAGGACTCCTTGTTGTTTTTGCGGATACAGACTAACACGGCTGCTACTCTGAAACCTCTCATAACATTGCGTGTCTGAGCACTGAACAATAAGGGCCCATTCTGCAAGGTGCTGAGCTCTTGCTGGGAGGCAGTGAGCACTCTCAGCTCCAACTGACAGGACAGGAATTGAGAGAATTCCACTTATTGCAACATGGGACCCCTCTTTAAGGATTATATCTGTTCCCTAGGTGCAGAAACTTCAGCAAAGAGATTAAATAACTTGTGCAAGGTCCCACAGACAATGGCTAGGCAGTTAGTGTGCTCTGACTGCTGTTCACTATGTCATTTATAATCAGCTCACTGTAACCTTGTGCTTCTACATCTTTGTGTTGTATGAGCCTCTTGTCTCTGATCTTATGCTTAGATTGTAATTTCTTTGGGGTAGGGAGTGTCATTTCATTATGTGTAAGTGCAGTGCTTTCTACCTGATTCCCAGCTAGGGGTTCTAGGCATTACCCTGATACAAATAATAAATAATGATAATAAAGTCAGTGGCAGAGCTGCCCTAGGGCCCTGAATCCCAGTTCCATGCCTTTTCCTCTAATTCCTGCTGTCTCTGTATACAGCTTGTCGCTTCTTGGTCTGAGCAGTTAGCCAGTATTCAGAAGCTTGCTGGGATGTTTCTACTAGGAGGAGAAATTGATGACGGAAAAGTATTTCTTTAGTGCAATCCTGTTTATTTACAAAGAATGTACACAAACAGGGATGGCTCTATGTATTTTGCCACCCCAAGCATGGCAGGCAGGCGGCTTTCGGCAGCGCACCTGTGGGAGGTCCGCTGGTAACGCGGATTCAGTGGTGTTTCTGTGGGAGGTCTGCCGGTCCCGCGCCTTCGGCATACCCACCGCCGAAGTGCCACCAAAACCACAGGACCGGCGGAACAACAGTTTCCTTGCTCACAGTTTCCTTGCTCACAGTTTCCAAGCCTGCCTTTCCAGACAGGACTCTGCCCCCAAAAGCACTCTTTCTTTTAGTTTCCTCCTAAGATTATGCTACCAGTAACTCTCTCTCTGTCTGCTCGCTTTCTGGTTCCTTTCACTTTTGATTCACCCTGACACATACAACTCCACCAATCAGTGCCCCAGCCCCTGTGTTTTTAGTTGGTCCCAGGGAAACCTCTGAGGCTACATGGTTCAGTTTCTACTCAGGCCTTGCCATACTGGTCCATGCCTTGTACAGTGGTTTCTCTTAGGGTTTCAGCTATCTTACACCATAAATGAGCTTAATTGTTTCTTCCATTTAGCCTGAGTGAAGGGTGGCTAGCATGCCATCAGCCTCAACAAGGTCTGTGATTGTCTATAGATCAAAGACCCCTTTGATGGCAGCCATTAACCTTTCCAGCACAAGTAACCCACAATAATATTTACAATTTTGTGTTACAGCAAGGGAAACCAGTCTGGCTGGTATCAGCAGTCTCTTCAGGGCCATATGAAGAATTAAAAATAGATCCAAGTTAATCCATTAGTTATGTTCTGTACCTGCGGTTGGGGGCAGGGGGGAAGGGAAGCTAGAACAAATCCTATTTACAGCTATTCTACAACAGCTAACATAAGGTGCCTCCCTTATCACTTCTATGCCTCATGAAGCTTCATTTCTCCTTCTATTAAACTACTGGACTTGTTTTAGGAACTTCTTTTCATATCCTTACTAAAAGAATTCTATATTATTCATTGCTCTTACTTAACATCCATGAATGCCACTGAGGTGCAGCATGGTTTGCATAGTGAACGAAAGCACTGGTCCCAAAGAGTTCACCTGTCAGTACAATCAATACCGCACATTCTGTGTAATCAGTACAGAGAGGTGAACAAGTGTCTTATTTTAGAAGCGTCAACTTGCTTGTTTCTAAATTTTGCTAGTTCTCATTTGAGAACTAAACCCAAACCACACATACTGGTTTACAAAAGGATGCCCATTGATAAGGTAGCTTCTTGAGCCCAAAACTGCAAACGCTCCATTGTGACCAATGCAAGCTCCGTGTGTGTGGCAAACTAGCAGGAGTGAGCCTCACATGGTAAGAAATGGATTATTTGGGGGGATACTACATTCCATTGAGGGTAAGGCTAAAAAGTTTAAATGGGTTTTGATAATTTATAGAAAAGGGCCACCCTGATTCAGAAATATGCCCATAACTTGGGAAGTTTGACCTATTTTGTAAACCTAATATCTGCCAAACTTCCAGGGAAATGAATAATCTTATTTTTTTTATGCAAGGAGGAGGAGACTTGCTTAACCTTTAATGAGGGTTTTAGTGCATTTATATATATGTGTTTTACAATGCTCACTTGATCTTATCACAGCATTTCACCAGTGAGAGGAGTGTTGTATAAGGTTTTGGGTACTCATGGATGGAGGGACAGCTTCTGATGTCTGTTACATTACTGTAAAGCTGAATTAAATCCATAACTCCCTTTGAGTGAATGGACTTACGCCAGATCCATACCATTGGAAGGGAGACTGGAATCTGCTCCTGTAAGAGCTGAGAGTCGTAATAAAGGTTACTAAGGTGTGCTCACTCTCTTAGCTTGGTCTCATGGATTTCAGTGATAATTTAGTAAGAATTAACTCCTTTTATCTTGATTCTGCTCTCACATTGTATTACACAGATGTAATTCCATTTGCTTCAGTGACATTTCTCTTGATTTATACCATTGTGACTAGAGAATCAGTCCCTTTACCAGCACTTTTCAGGTACAAAGTGAGTCAAACAAATCACTGGTATAGGTGCTAGTTATTTCCATCTGAGCCATTTCAGTTGGTGGTACAGAGTGAATAAGGATTGCAAATGCTTATTACAAACTATTCTCTGAGATCTCCTGCTGAAAAGTCAGGAACTGTTCTTTATTCTTTAAAAGCAAAGCTGAGGACTCATTGGTTTTCTCCTTTGCTTACCTTTCATTTGTAAAGTGCCTTCAGATGTCACAGGTGCTATCTGAGTGAAAGTTTTTTTAATTAAAAAATGTGCTTTATATAAACCTAAAACAAAAAAATGTTTAAAACAGAACTCTTGAACTTTCCTTTTTCCCCTTTCTTTTCTCACGTACTTTTGTGACACATAGAGCCTTTTTGTAATGAAAGTCTTGTCAAAGTCATTCTTCCCCATTTGTTGTATTAAGGTATCTTTGCTAGTTCTTAGCAATTTAATGATCTGTTTTTCTCCATCTAGTGGCATTCTCCATCTCATTATTTACTGCTTTCATGTCACAACCTCTATAGGTGCACTCATTTGCTCTTTCCTGTGGTTTTCTCAGCCAAATGTCATCCTTTCAGTATATTAAAATCCAGACATATCCTCAATTTCTTTTATTAGAACGATAAAGAAATACACAAAATGACACATTGTTTTTTTAAACAGTTAATATTAGAAATGAGGTGGAATTAAGATATCTATCTCTAGTGCAGATACTCCTGTGATAGGGACTATATAGATACGTTTCATTACCTGTGATTTAGGGTAGGACGAGGCTGATAAAGGAGGCTGCTTTCCTTTTTTTTTATTATTTGCAATGACCAAATTGACATGAGCAACCTTTCCTGGGTCAGAACAAGTATCCACCATGAATTTTGTAGTGAATTACCAGGCCAACTAAACTCTCAGCAGTATCTTTCTTTATATGTTTGGTTCAACTGGTATTCCAATATCAAATAATCTAATCATTGATTCTAAAACTCAAATAATCTGCAGCTGTCTACTGAGGAACTTGAACTATAAATATTGCTTACCCTTTTGGTCCTAAATGTTCTGTCTATTTCCTTTGAGTTTAGGTTTCATCGGGATGTGATCAAAGGGGTCTGTCTGTGCAGAACAAGTTGCAGGATCTAGGGTTCGGTTGCTCCTCTTTTCAATAAGTTAGAATTATTTCAACATGCACGCTCATAGCCTGCCTGCTTCCTGCTGCTGAAACGAGGCTCTTTTATCTTGCACTGTTATCAGATGTGTCCTGAAGGTCACTAGTTACATGCAGGGCAACATTCTACGTTTTGCATGGCAGAATGGGAGTCATATGTCTACACTGCTATGCAGCTCTTAAAATACCCTGAGGTGTACAACTAATAATACATTGCCACCAGACAATTAGTGATGATTTGGACATTTAGAAGTCCTTCTGTCTTGCTGGAATACTCCCTCCTCTCTTGTTGATCTCAAAATATTAGTAAACGAAGAATGCAAACTGGCTAAGGAAGCATTCCAAAAAAGAAAAGAAATGGCCTGTTTACTGCTGTTTGTATTCATGGAATATCCCATAAGCCTATGGGGCACATTCTACTTCCCCATCTGCAGCTGTGGAAAGCCATGAATGCAGCGAAATTACTATGCATCTGCTACATGGGCATTGGCAAGATGTGGGGATCCTGCACCATCAATTTACACTGAAGAAGAGCTTCACATGTCCTAATGCAGGAGGGTTGTTTGGGGTGTGTGACTGGGACATAGTGGGGTCAGCAGATCTGTAGTTATGCACATCCATCCATCACCCAATGAGTCGGGAGTTAGCCCTATAGCATTGGTAACTATGGAACTGATGCAAATCCCATTAGTCAATGGGGATCTTTAAAGTTATGTTCAATTAATGCATACACCAACACTGTGAATTTATAATGTAAGTGTATAAGCCCTCCACAACAAGCTGGAATTCATTTATATAATGAATTAATAATTATCTATTAATGAACAACAATTATAAATGTCTGATTATGCTCAAATATGAATGTCATCCTCTTATTGGTTGACATATCAACTACCTCACTTTTATTTTATGGTTCACCAACTTGTAGTGCTCAAGAAAAGATGGGCATATATTAAGTGGCACATACCATAGCTCTGAAAGTATTACTATTTTGCAGAAGGAATGTTTCTTTTTATAGACAATCAAGGTAGCTTCCAGAATTGCCCTGCAGATCAGTCACATTTTTAGGCAACATGGTCAGAGTTAGCTTCCTTGCTCATTTATGATAAATTATAGGATATTATGGCATGTCATGCAAGAATACCACTGAAGCCAACAGAGTGACTCTGGCATGTGCCATGGTATGTGCGCCTAGGGTAAATTAGAGCAGCATTCAATTTATACCAGCTATTAATGGCCTCAAAGAGCAGCCCATAATACTTTCTGTTCCCTGGTTTGTCTGTGCCAGGAGTGAAGTAGCATAGGAACTGTCACTGGTGGTTCTGGGTCACCCAAGGAATCCTCTATGCTGGTTAAACCAGCTTCTGGGCAGCTTTGTGCTGTTTGTCAGAGAGAGATGGAACCCAGAACTGCTGAAGTTTCAGCTAACACATCATTCTCACAGAACGTAAGAGCCATTTCATGTAATCACCTTTACACAGAACTGCCCATTGATTTCAGTGAGTATCATTCATGGGTTGATGACAGAATATGGCAAAACTATCCTTCCACAAAGGCTTGCCTGCTATACAGTGAATATTTGCCCATTTCCCTCCCATCTTGCATACACTTTTTAAAGTTACTAGGAAATTTTAAAAAGTTTAGACTAAACAATCTAAACCTGCTAATAATCCACTTTCCACATTCAGCATATTGTGCTAACTATAGATATTTGCATGGCATTCTATGTCTTATTTCCTTTCTGCCCTTGGCTGCCTGCCTGCAGAAACCAGCTTTGCTTTTAATTATTAGTAGCTGAGGGTTAGACCTTTCATTACTTCAGCCCGAATTTAAAACTTCTTGTTCTTGGCTCACAGTAATTGTGTCAAAATCACATTTAATCTATTTGTCCCTTGAACTTGAGCATCAGGTTTGCATTTTGTCTACTTTAGCTTTGCTTTCCACTAAAGGCAGGGGGTGGAATCAGAATGAAGTAAAGTATACCAAACTCCAGAGTCATAGAGTTTAAGGCCAGAAGAGACCACCAGATTATCTAGTCTGATTTCTTGCATATCACAGACCACCAACACCATCCAGCACCTCACACTAAGCTCAACAACCAAAATTAGACCAAAGTATTACATCCCACAGGGGTCTAGACTATTATGTGCCACAGGCACATCACCTGTGGCTTTGTAAACGAGGCTTAAGGAAGCTGCACATAGTGAATAAATTGACTTTCCTTATCATACAATTATTATTTATTTGTATTATGATTACCTCAAGAGGCCCTAACCAAGATCAAGGTCCCATTGCACTAGGCATTGTACATATATATAGTAAAAGACAGTGCTGCTTTAAAGAGATAGCATTCTAAATTGAAAAGACAGACAAAAGGTAGGAGAAAGGAATTTTCAATGGTTCCATTTTACAGATGGGGAATTGAGGCACAGAGAAATTCAATGACTTACCCAAAATGTTGATGAGAGTCTATGGCTGATCCAGGAACTGAACCCACAGTCCTAGTCTAGATACGTTGGTCATACCAGTTGGACATCTGTTGACCAATCTTAAAAAAACATTTTACTCCTGACATCTAGAGACCATGAGCTTTCAGTTGGTGAGTATGACAACTAGAACCATTTGATAGTAAAAAAGATGGACAACTCAAGACATAAGAATTGTAAGGATATCCAGCCAGCCCATTGTATGTAGCAAAGAATCTATAATCTGAAACAGAATGTGTAACATTCTGTGATACTTTCTTATAAGGAAAACACCATAAAAACCTTAATTGAACAATTTGTAATTGTGTGCGCTTCCTTTATGTGCAGCTCAGAGATATCTTAAAGTACTGTGACAGCTTGCTAATGTACCACTGTATTTGAATACATACCAGAAGAAAATAAGTTTATGAAACCTGTATAAATTGCCAGGTGGGTAAGGGACTATTATGAAAGTGCAGAAACTTTTTCACTTTTTTCTCTATACAAGCTGTTCTCAATATGATTTATAGGTGACATAGGTATGGAGAGTTAAGCCAGTAGTTTCAAGGAAAAGGTTGTAGTCACATTTGATATAATGGATTCACTTGTGTACCATCAAAATATTGGACCAAATACCCACAAGTAAATATACTTTACTTACAGTGCAATTTATAGTAACTATCATTGAGCTACTGAAATCACAGTGTTCTTTATGAGGTCTTTTGAAGGTTACGTGGTTGGATTTGGGTTCTGCTGCTCAGTGTGAACAACAGCTAATGACAGACAGTTGGATCCAGTCTTACATAGTTACATATTTAAACACTATCTCAGATCACTAGAGGAATATTATTTTTTATACTTAAAACAGCACAATAAAAGCCAGTGCTAATTATTATAGTAGGCTGAGACCAGCTCTCAGCAGCAGCAGAATGTGCCAGCATGGCAGGAATAGGGCTGCTGTGGTGCATTGCTTTCCACTCTATCCCATCAAATTGGCTGTGAATCAGGCAAAGAGACTTCATCCATTCTCTATTTCTCTCTCACTCTGGCCAAGAAATCAGTATGTCTCACCTCAGATTTCTCAAGAGCCAGTAACTGTCTACAAAATTACTTTAAAAAGGTCTCATTACATTTTTAAACCATTGCCTATGCTTTTGCCCCTCTTGTGGTAGCTTACAAAAGAAGGGTGTTTAAAACTTGTGTGCCAGGAATTACGCATCTAAATCTAGGTCTAGTGGCACAATGAGCTGTCTCTATCAATGCTGCTTTGTGGATTGACTGATAGGAGGTAACGCAGTGCTGTTTTTTTCCCTCGCGCCTCTAGAACGAATGTGTCACCTTCATGGTCCCCATCAGCAGAAATGTCAAAGCCCTGGCATTCTAAACCTGGGACATCAATGCAATATGAGGCAGAATAGTTTTTTTCTTTCCCCAAGGCTGTTTTCTTTCCCATTTCTAAGCAGCCGTTCATGCCCCTTCTATTTCTACAACATTTTGGACTCAAAGCACTTTATTCTTCAGGGTTTGTATATCATAAGTGATAATAGCACTATTGACACTCTCAGTAGAGCAGGGGCCTATACATATGATATCTGGGAAACAGCTGGAAAATGTATCATATGTTTCTTCAAGTAAAAGTGCAATGTAGTGTTCCTGCAAAGTCCTATTTAGACACTTTCACTTTTCACATCATGAAGCCCATTGCAGAGCTATTCATTAGAAGCTGGAATAAATTCCTCTATTGAGCTGAATAGTCTAATGTTGAGAATTTAAAGTCCTGTAGCTCCCCAAAGGTGAAATGTGTAGTGTGAAAATCACTGCAGCAGATTTTCTGCTACTGTCAATAATATTCAGCTGTTAAAAAAGTCTAGTATTTTGCAATTTAACACCTACTTTCCACCCCTGCTATATATGTTACACTAAAATGTCCCTAACATTTTCAGTTTCAGCAAAAAATCTGCCTCTCATGATTGACTGTGCATGGGCCTTTCACACCCATTGCTCAGATTACCCTGTGTAGTGGCTCATTTGTGTGCAGGTGTTAAAATTAGTGATTGGCTTACCTCAAAAGATTCTGATAAACATCTAAAAGTTCAGATGCTAAGCCAAAGAGTATCCCAACTCATCTTAACCTCCTCAAGCAAAAAATGATCACATTTATGATGAAGATTCTTCCTGGTTTCAGGTGGGCCGTAAAACCAGCTGGGTTGATGCTCCTGTTGTTTTCCTTAAGAGGCTTTCTGTGCTACCTAATTACTCTCACTCATATTGGCACTTAATTTTTTGTAGGAATTTTTTTTTATGTGGATGGGATATTTAGAACTAGTCTTTCTTTAGAGTCATGGAGTCAAAATCTAGACTGATTTATGTAAACAGGTCCCCCAGCATGGGTCATCAGCAGGGGTAAGACCCATGATCTTTTAGCACCAACCCCTGCCACTTGAGCTATAGGAATCATTCCTTTAGCTGTGACTAAATATTGGGTTGTTATCCTCTCTATGGGGCACATATATACAGACTTTGGGTCAGTTTCTGTAGTGCATTCCATCTCCTTTTGTGCCACCCTGGTAGTGCAGAGGTGCCAGAAAGAAGCAACAGCCGGCCGCTGAGAATTTCCTGGATATTGAGTTGCTCAGAGTCAGGATACTTAACTCATTGTGCTATTGCTATTCTTAGCTAGCATGCAGCCCCAAGACCTCTCACATCTATGCCAAGACCATGGCTAATGTAGATCCAACCTGAAAATCAAGGGGTCATAATAGGATCACTAATACCCATCCCTGGGCCATTTAGCTAGCATGTTACACATACAGCCCATGACCTCTCATTAGAAGCAGGGATGTCAGTCAGTGAAGCATTTGACTGTCAACTTTAAATACATGAACACTCCTTCCTTTTCTCTTGTCCCTCAGCTCTGGAATTCTATCATATCACTATCAGAGTGATCATAGAAAGTTTAACCTGCAAAACTATGCACTATAAATGACAAACATTTTCCTCTTGTGGTAAAGAAATATTTTAGAGAGAGGTAGCCCAGTTTCCATGGCAACCCAATGAAATTTATATGCCATGGGGAAATGTCATGTTCCAAAGAGACATAACTTCACGGACAAGTGGTACAGCACACCAGAAGAGGGAATTGCAATTTTAAAATGAAACTCTCCTTTGCATTTATGAGTTTTGAGTTTCATTTTCTAGTTGCAACATCCAATTGTGCACAATTTAGCAGAGAAAAGTATATTCAACATTTCTGATGAATAATATAGATCAAGATCAAATTTGGTTAGCAGAAGATCATTTTGACAAATTCCAGATCAGGATATGCAGTGGTGGCCCAATTTTGGTTTAGTTACACAGATGTAAAATGAAGTATAACTCCATTGACAACAGTGGAGCTAGTTCACATTTACACCCATATCACAGAAGCTGAGAAAGCAGAATTTGTCTCTAAATGTTGAGATTCATGACACGGCTTGCAAATTCAGCATGTAAAGTTTTACCTTATAGATTCCATGTTACCTTTCATACCATCAATCACCATCCACTGTAATCCACATTGCATAGGAGAGCATTTTATGATGAGCATTATCGTTGTAGTATAGCAAAGAGCATTGTTAATGAAGCATGGAAAAGGAATAAATTCAGCTAATGGGTATATGTGTCAAATTTCAATTAGGAATATGTTGGAAAGTGAAAAAGAGAGATGAGCATACAAATTAAACCTTTGACCTTCAGAGGAAAGAAAAAAAAAACAAACCTGACAGAATTTCCTAACTCAGTGCTGCTATTGAGACAGGATTTTCTAACTAAATGCTGCAATGTCCAGTGCAGGAACTGTGGTATATTTTTTTTGTTTGTTTTTAAATTATCAGTACATTCATGCACAAACATTGACTCCAAAACAATATCTACTCCAACCTGTTTACTGATGGAAATATTACTGTATATTACTATTATATTGTATATTACTATTTACTGCATTGGAGATGTGCAAAGACAGCAGACATTTTATATTAACATAAAACAAAATCTTTCCTTATATAAAGTACAATTAGAGGGGGGTTAAAACTTTTGTCAGCTTCTAATTTAATATGGTATTGAAGGGTATCCCGCACCTCCCCATGCCCTCAACATAAACTTTAATTAATGCAATGTTTGCATCAATATGTAATATGGTGATCACACATTAAAATGAAAACAAACACAAGAGAGGGAGTTGAAATAGAAGGACAGGATGTCAGAAGGGATCAATGTTAAGCTGAGTCAGCTGGGAATTGATATTGTACAGCTTTATGTTGGATTTACCTGTGTGATGCTCCAGCTACACAGGTGTGTGTTTAGACTTGAATTGTTGCACCTCTGTGTCCAGCTGACTGGACATCGTGCACTCTATTGTATTTTAAGAGTATGTGATTTTATAGTGCTGCAGGGTCAAATTCCGTCCTGGTATAAAAGAGCAAAATGTTCGTTGAAGTCATATGGCCAGCACTGAATTTGACTCCCGTATGTTGAAGGCATTTGTCTATGTTGAGAAGTAAGATCTAAAGCACACTGTGGCCAATGGAAAGACTCCCATTGCTATCAGTGGGCACTGAGTCAGACCTCAAGTTCATAGTCACTTTGAACTTTTAAAAAAGAAGCTGATTTTAAGTTATCAATCCCCAAACCAAAATAGCTGATATTTTTCATAACTGTTGAGACGTTGTCCCTGTCCAGGCTCAGATACATAAAAAGGGACCTAAGGGGCGCTATGGGAGTTCAATGGTCCACCTACATAGATCTAGTTGCAAAATCAAGATCTTCACTTGTAATTATAACCATGGTGCCACTATTGAAACACTGTAATTCTGTGTATAAAGATTTTATACCTCGGGTCTAATTTTTCCCTCTTATTCATGGCATGCTACTGCCTGTGAAGCTTTCCAGTGCATGTCTAACAGCAACCCCTCACCCTGCTAGAGACATATTTATGTGTGTATAATCAGATTCAAATATAATATTTTTTTCTTAATGGCAAAGGGAAATAAATCAATGAATATTACTCATTTTAGTTAGTTTGGTGTTTTATTTAATTGATTGATATCAATTAAGTACCAAAAACATCTGGACACTTGACCCCAAGACCTGTATCAGTCAAAATTCCTTTGGAGAGCCTAAGATATACCTACTATTGTGTTTTTCATTCTTCATATAACACTTCATCATGAATCTCCCTTATCTTTGGTGTCCCCACTCTGATCATAAAGACACCTTGTGTTTCTTGATGATGTAATTCCTTTCTCTCATTTCCAAATATCCCTCCTGTCTTCCTCGTTTCACTCCACAGATGTTCCAGCTCTATGAGTCTGTACAGCCAATATCAAAACATCAAGCATGCTATGGAGTTTTTTTAAAATGAGACATTAAACATTATACAGTACATTATTCTGAGCTACAAGGGAAAACATGACTCTATTGTTATTCGCCGTGTACTAAAATCTTTTATAGAGACTGAGAACATATAGAAAATCTCTACAACCCTTTTAAAGTTTGCTAAGGTACCTTTGTAAAATCCTAATGTGCAGAACAACCCACACCATATGTAAACAGGAAAAAAATATTGAGATGATGTTAAATTACAGAACCAACTGGTCCAAGGTGTATGTGCATGCATGTGCATTTTTTAATTTCAGTGTTTTCATATGCATTTCAAACGGTGGGCAAACTTTCATACAAGAATTAAAAGATCCATGACACTCTTAGTGGGCCCTCACTAGCAAGAGCACCACAGAAGAACCACAATACCCTATTTCATAAACTCACCTCCTTTGGATCAAAGCTATGCAAAAGCCTGAATTTTGTGTGATTGCCATCTGCAGCCTTATAGCAGACCAGGTGCATTTAAACATTTCTGTGAACCTGTTCTGAGCATTGGGTTGGCAAAATGTAGCTTTGAATGAATAACTCATAACAAACTAATAACTTATTTAAGTTTCCCCAGTTTCCTGTTGTTCAAATGCTCATGATAAGATTGCAAAATCATTGAATTTATTCATTTTTCAAAAGCACTCAAGAATTACTTTCTGATTTCTCCCCCAAACAAGTAGCTCAAGAACACTGTTGTGAAAAAATACCGTTATGATTATTCATAACTAAGGCCCCACCAAATTCATTGTCCATTTTAGTACATTTAATGATCAATACCATACCATGCCACTCTCACTTCTGTGCTGCTGCTTCCAGTGGCGCTGCCTTCAGAGCTGGGTTCCCAGCCAGCAGCTGTGGATCTTCCTGCAGCTGGTGGGATGTTCCCAGAGGTGGGTCTGACCTGCCCCTGGTAATGGCCTGTGCAGGGGAAGAGAAAGTCCCGCCCCTCTCCACCTCAGCCAGGACTAGCAGCTGGAACCCAGTGCAAAGTAGGAGCCCCCAGCAGGGGTGCCCCAGCCCTGCCCTTCCTTAGCTCTGGGCCCAGCACCTGCGGGTTAAAGGAGCCTTGGGCTGGCTATGTATGTGTGTGTGTGACCATGGTGCCCCCCTGACCATGGCACCCTAGGAAGTCACCCATGTCACGCACCTGTCAGGCTGGTCCTGCCACCCAACAAAAAGTGATGACCTCCCCCATACCATGCCACCCTCACTTCTGTGCTTCTGCTAGCGGTGGTGCTGCCTTCTGCGCTGGGCACCTGGCCAGCAGCTGCTGCTCTCCACTCTCTGGCCACCCAGTTCTGAAGGCCGCAAAGAAATAAGGGTGGCAATACTGTGACCCCCCTACAATAGCCAGATTTTATGGTCCATTATGCATTTTTCACGGCCAGGAATTTGGAAGGGCCGTATTCAGACCCTTTGATAACCAAACTTTGAAAAGCAAGCTTTCTTGTGAGGTCACTTGGTAACTTCTGTTCCATGCCTGGATGACTTATACATTTGTTATTAAATAATACAATAAGCATTTTTGAAGTACAGTTCAACATTTCCTTCTGACAATATTGTAGCCTTAGAACTTCACAATCTTTTTGCATGAGTAAAGTGGACACACTTAAAACTTCTGTACTCACTCTTGTTCTTCTGTGGAAATTGTCAAGAGCAGCTTGTTTAAAAATATTCATAGCTACATATAAATTTCCAGTAGTATTGATAAGTTTTGATTGTATATGTAGATCACTTGGTGTCTTTTCTAATAGTTTCTGGACAAGTTTAACTCTTAGAATGACATTCATGGTGCTAACTCTCTCATTTACATGTTGAAAATCCACCTTCTGTGAATATTCTCCAATATTACCTTTAAGTTTTCTGTTTAATTGAACATTCACCCAGTAACTTGTCACTAGGATATTCATGAAAAGGTCACACAAAAGGGTTATGAAAACAGTGAATCAAATTACATTTTCCATTTGAACGAATATCTAGAGAAAATTATTTAAGGAATTCACTAAGCCCTACTTCAAATCATGAAGGGCTTGATCCTGTCAGGTCCTTAGAACCCTGGTTTGCCTCTGAAGCATGTGGAATTTGAGGGTGCTCAGCTTTTCCAGGATGGAGCACCAACACTGTAGTAATTTGTGAGCAGTAATGGCTGTCTTCAGAATTTTGTTATATAATCAGTATTGTCAACCCCAAATATTAAAAAAATGTAAGTCAAGCTGAAATCATTATTTTAGCTTACAAATCATGAGATTAAATAAATAATAATACATTGTAGGTTCTTTTTATTTGCTTTCTGGGTTTTGAGCTCTTAGAGTCCACTCAGGTTGTATTTTTAAGTTTTTCTCCACAACTTTGAGAAAAAGTTGAGAGTCTCCCATAATCATATAAATCTAAGGGCTGGGGCTTCCAAGTAAAATGTCAAATATTATAACACTTCTGAAAAAATTACAGGAGTTGGCAGCACTGCTTAACCCGAAATGGTCAGCAGTGTTGATGCTGTTTATTTTTTTGCTGCCAGGAATGAGGTGATAAGAATCTGGGTGCTGGACTTTAGACGTGTGGCTGCTTTCTGCACTACCAATACAAAGTAGCTCCAACACTTCCATAGTCAGAAATGTGAAGATCCTTAGAAAAGAGGGATTCCCCAGTGCCATGAATATAGCGTAATGACTCTTGTACCACCATCCAGGGGGCTGGCTTAAGGTTGTGGCCATGGGAGAGGAGAGTTGCAAATACCGTGTTGCTATAATGGCTGCTTGTGATGACTGGCAGTGGCATAACCTGGATTGGAGACAAAAAAGACTCCGTTGCACCATTCCACCTGTATTCCTCTCCTCTAGAGAATTCTTGATCTACTGGTTAAACAGGAACCTTATTCCATTTCAAGAGATTTCTTTCCAAACAAGTTTATGCATCACATAATGCAATTCTTTGTACTTCAGCTACCATTTTACTCTCCAGTAATAAATGCTTATGATCAGCGAAACATTAAAAGTCTGATTCTGCAAACATGTACTACCAGGAAAAGTGTTTGTTACTACAGTAAGTCTTATTGAAATCAATGGGCCATTTTGTACCTCCATCCTCTTTGTGTCACTCTGGTGTGGAATGGAAACCTGCCCTAACAGGTCACCCATGGATTCCCCTGATGTAGGGAAAATCTCTAGGCATTGTAAAGCTCACATAGCCAGCTCTATGAATAATGCTGATTTAGGATATGCGAGGGACAAGTTCAGCACTGTTTGGGAACCAAGGAAAAGTCTACTGTGTTCAAAGAGCCAATATAGGAAAATTGCTAAAGGTCTCAAGACACTGCACTTCTTTTGGTGTCTATTGTAGCCTGTGTAAGTTTTGCCATTGACGTCAGTGACAGCTGGATGGGGCCCTACCGTATTCCTAATTTATAGAATGGGTATCTAAAACAATTTAAACAAGCAAAGAAATGAACTATTATGAACTTACTCCTATCTCTTATAGTATCAATTAGATTTTTCTATATTTTTTCCCACTGTTTTGTGCATTCTGAATTTCTACAAGGCATTGTTAGGCGGGTGCCATTAAATATAGATTAATGGTTGCATTTTCATGCTTTGATGTGTCATTTAATGAAGTGTATGCTCTTTCATATTTGACATCAAAAAGACATCTGCTAGAATTCTTAACATACACATCAAATGGTTTTTTGCATTAATAGGTATAATAATCTGAGCAACAGAATATCTGCTTTTTACAACAACCGCTATACATTAAATCACTGATTTAATCACTTACTGAAACTTAATATGCTATAAACTGAGGTGGGGCAACTTTAGTGTTAACATTACTGCTTATAAGTACACATGAACAAACCAGTTAGATAAAATAAGAAGTTACATGGAGTTTCACCTCAAACTCAAACCAGATCCTGTGGTTTTTTTCCACGGAAGATTGGTTAATTTTTTAATTTTAATTGTAAATACATTTCTGCATCTGGTTACAGAAAGAGGTAGAAGCAAAGGGCTGAAAGATTATTTTCACAAAATTCCTAGTCCAATGCAATGGAGTTTGAATAAGTTCAGATTAGTCTCTGAACTTTTAGATGATGGTCTGAACCAAATGAAATGGGACTCTAAACCTTCTGAGATGTGACTATCACTGCTATAAACTAGGAAGTGCAAAAGTTTGGCAATAGAGTTATTATTAATCACTGCCAGGCATAGCCCCGCTAGTACACAATAATATCTTAAATTATTGTACATTTCTGGCTGAGAATTCTACTATGTTCTGTAAAGAAAAGTTTTACATTCAGAAAAGGTCCTAAACGCACCATTTGTACATAAAGGGCCTAGTTCTCCACTGCTTTGATTTCAGTGAAGTTATGAAGGTGTAAAACTGATATTAGCCAGTGGAGAATTAGGCTACGTATTGTTAATCTGATTTGTGTAGCGATGAGGACTAATACACTTGGTTCACTCTGAAGGTAACACAGGAGCATATTGAAATGAAAGAGTTACTAATTTGTTATAATGCAAAAATACATGGGAAATGATCCTGAGCACTTCCATCCTGTCTTCACTGTCTTTAGGTGTGTCAGCAACTTCACTGCCACGGACAACACACCCTGATCCTAGTCAGGCAGAAGAAAAAGCCACTCTGCTCTTTCTTGTGGAAGTACTAGCAATTAGAATCGCTTAGATGCCATATGATTGGTGCTAAGGAAAATTCTAGAAAAAGACTTGATTCTGCAACACTTATTTATGCCTAGTGTCAGACTCTGACAGCTGGGCCATGAGGAAGGGTGATGGGATGGGGCCCACAGAGACATGGGACTCAATCCTGTGTTGAAAAAGGCTTTCTGACACAGCACTGCCATTATGATGGATAAGGAAATGGATCTTCCCATTTACTACTTAACTAAGGACAAGGCTGGGACTGAGTCGTTCTGGGTCCATCTGCGCAGGATTAAATGACATGTGGCATGGCTGTGGCTGGTCCAGGTAGGCTGGCCCAGGCTCGCTGGGCTCGGGCTGCTGGGCTAAAAACCACTGTGCAGACATTCAAGTCTGTGCTGGAACTCGAGCTCTGGAACCCTCCCACCTCACGAGGTCCCAGAGCTCGAGCTCTAGCCTCAGTCTGAACAGTGATTTTTCAGCCCCGGAGCCTCAACCCCACAAGCCAGAGTCAGCTAACCCAGCCCAGTCGCAGGCTTTTTATCCCTGTGTAGACATAGCCTTATCCACTCCTCTGCCAGAACAAGGATACCCTGGTCTACACCGGCGGGGTGGGGGTGGGTTCGATGTAAGATACACAACTTCATCTATGGGAATAGAGCAGCTGAAGTCGACGTATCTTATTTCAACTTACCTCCCATCCTCACGGCGCGGGATTGATGGCCACGGCTCCCCCATCGACTCCGCTTCCGCCTCTCGCCCTGGAGGAGTTCCGGAGTCGATGGGAGCACATTCGGGGATCGATTTATCGTGTCTAGATGAGACACGATAAATCGATCCCCGATAGATTGATCGCTACCCGCTGACCCGGCGGGTAGTGTGGACATACCCCTAGGTGTTCATTGGCTCCCAAAGGTCCTGAACATGCAGCAGGGACTGGCTCTGCTATATTACTTAGGAGGCTACTGCATGCATCCCCCTTTTTCAGCCTACCTGATGCTGACCCTGTCAGCCCTTTCCTCCCCTTTCTGCTCTCTCACCTGAGCACAGACTGAAATTATGCCCCATCTCTTTGTTGGGCAGGATAAGGGAAGTATCCTGTATGCCCACACAGGGGCAGGGCACTATCTGATCCTGAGTTAACAGATTTGATATTTGAGAATTAGCTAAAACATGCAGTGATTCTTATACGATATTTGGTTATTCTGCCATAATCTGACACTCATTTTTTTTAATAGAATATGAACAGCTTTTCTTTTTGGGGAATCACTGTCTGAAGCTGTGCAGAGAGCATCATTGTTGGGGCATATGGACAGGAATTGAACTACTTGCTACTTGCTAGTACTTGGCATGCCTGCCCTTCAGAATGCTCACATGATGAATGGATAGATACAAAATAAAACAATACAGCAACAGCATTCCTGGCTGTGCCACAATCATCATCATAACTAATAGTGTCAGTTCTTCAAATGAAACCCATGTAGGCTGCCTGTTGTGTAGATAATTAATGACCACTATGTTCTCGGTCTTCTTAAAGCAGGTACACACCCATTTTTAAACATGCCCAACACATCTTTGCTGACCAAAATCTGCATTTTAATCAATGTCCTTGTGTTTAGAGTAGCTCAGCAGTTCTCAAACTGTGGGTTGGGACCCCAAAGTGGGTCATGACCTCATTTTAATAAGGTCGCCACAGCTGGTTTAGATGTGCTTGGTCCCAGAGCCAAAGCCCAAGCCCCACTGCCTGGGGCTGAAACCCAATCCCCACTGCTGAAGCCAGAGTCTGAGGACTTCAGCTCTGAGTGGTGGGGCTCAGGTTAAAGCCCCCCGGCTTCTACTTTGAGCCTCCTCCCTGGGGGAGTGGGGCTCGGGCTTTGGCTTTGGTCCCACCACCCAGGGCAGGGGGGCTTACGTGGGCTCAGGCTTCAGTCCCCCCCTCCTGGGATCGTGTAGTAATTTTTGTTGTTAGAAAGGGGTTGTGGTGCAATGAAGTTTGAGAACCCCTGGAGTAGCCTGTTTTCAGTGATTCTAGCTTTCATGACTTGTGCCTATACAATTGTTCAGAATTTGAATGCAATTACTATGAAAGCACTTACAAGAGAGCTTTTTCAAGTGGAATTTTGAGAAACTGTTCAGCCTTTCAGAATAGTGAGTGTGCTCCTGCATACTCTGGTGTGCTCCTGCATACTCTGGTGTGCTCCTGCATACTCTTTAAGTAATATTCATACTGCAGCTCTGTTGAATAAGTTTTGACTTACTGAACAAAATTTCCTTCTGGACAGAATGGTGTCCTATCTGGCACTGGTGATAAAAGTGTCTCACTTCACTCTAGCTAGCCTTCAAGTCATTGATGGCCAGATTCATAGAGCTCTCTGACTTTTATCATGGATTGGTCCCAGACACCATCATGACCCGATATTGTTGTTGGAGAAAAACATTTGCTCAAAAATCTTAGCTCCCACTGTCTGTCAAGCAGCATTCTTGACCCCTCATCAACTACATAGGAACATAAGAATGGCTGTACTGGGTCAGACCAAAGGTTCATTTAGCCCAGTATCCTGTCTACCGACAGTGGCCAATGCCAGGTGCCCCAGAGGGAGTGAACCCAACAGGTAATGATCAAGTGATCTCTCTCCTGCCACCCATCTCCACCCTCTGAAAAACAGAGGCTAGGGACACCCTTCCTTACCCATCTTGGCTAATATCCATTAATGAACTTAACCTCCATGAATTTATCCAGTTCTCTTTTAAACGCTGTTATAGTCCCAGCCTCCTCAGGGAACAAGTAAATAACTTTTCCTTATTTACTTTCTCTACATCACTCATGATTTTATATACCTCTATCATATCCCCACTTAGTCTCCTCTTTTCCAAGCTGAAAAGTCCTAGCCTCTTTAATCTTTCCTCATATAGGACCCATTCCAAACCCCTAATCATTTTAGTTGCCCTTCTCTGAACCTTTTCTAATGCCAGTATATCTTTTTTGAGATGAGGAGACCACATCTGTACACAGTATTCAAGAATTGGGCGTACCATGGATTTATATAAGGGCAATAAGATACTCTCCATCTTATTTTTATATCCCCTTTTTAATGATTTCTAATATCCTGTTTGTTTTTTTGACCACCGCTGCACACTGCGTGGATATCTTCAGAGAACTATCCACGATGACTCCAAGATCTTTTTCCCAATTTGTTGTAGGTAAATTAGCCCCCATCATATTGTATGTATAGTTGGGGTTATTTCTTCCAATGTGCATTACTTTACATTTATCCACATTCAATTTAATTTGCCATTTTATTGCCCAGTCATTTAGGTTTGTGAGATCTTTTTGAAGTGCTTCACAGTCTGCTTTTGTCTTAACTATCTTGAGCAGTTTAGTCTCATCTGCAAACTTTGCAACCTCACTTTTTACCCCTTTCTCCATATCATTTATGAATAAGTTAAATAGGATTGGTCCTAGGACTGACACTTGGGGGACACTACTTGTTACCCCTCTCCATTCTGAGAATTTACCATTTATTCTTACCCTTTGTTCCCTGTCTTTTAACCAGTTCTCAGTCCATGAAAGGACCTTCCCTCTTATCCCATGAAAACTCAATTTACGTAAGAGCCTTTGGTGAGGGACCTTGTCAAAGGCTTTCTGGAAATCTAAGTACGCTATGTCCACTGGATCCCCCCGTCCACATGTTTGTTGACCCCTTCAAAGACCTCTAATAGATTAGTAAGACACGATTTACCTTTACAGAAACGATGTTGACTTTTACCCAACAATTTATGTTCTTCCTTGTGTCTGACAATTTTATTCTTTACTATTGTTTCAACTAATTTGCCTGGTAATGACGTTAGACCTGTAATTGCTGGGATCACCTCTAGAGCCCTTTTTAAATATTGGCATTACATTAGCTATCTTCCAGTCATTGGGTACAGAAGCCAATTTAAAGGACAGGTTACAAACTATAGTTAATAGCTCTGCAGCTTCAAATTTGAGTTCTTTCAGGACTCTTGGGTGAATGCCATCTGGTCCTGGTGACTCGTTACTGTTAAGTTTATCAATTAATTCCAAAATCTCCTCTAGTGACACCTCAATCTGTGACAGTTCCTCAGATTTGTCACCTACAAAAGTCGGCTCAGGTTTGGGAATCTCCATAACATCCTCAGCCGTGAAGACTTAAGAAAAGAATCCATTTAGTTTCTCCACAATTACTTTATTGTCTTTAAGCGCTCCTTTTGTATCTTGGTCGTCCAGGGGTCCCACTGGTTGCTTAGCAGGCTTCCTGCTTCTGATGTACTTAAGAAACATTTTGTTATTACCTTTTGAGTTTTTGGCTAGCCGTTCTTCAAAGTCCTCTTTGGCTTTTCTTATTACATTTTTACACTTAATTAGGCAGTGTTTATGTTCCTTTCTATTAACTTCACTAGGATTTGACTTCCACTTTTTGAAAGATGCCTTTTTATCTCTCTCACTGCTTCTTTTACATGTTTGTTAAGCCATGGTGGCTCTTTTTTAATTCTTTTACTGTGTTTTTTTAATTTGGGGTATACATTTAAGTTGGGCCTCTATTATGATGTCTTTGAAAAGCATCCATGTAGCTTGCAGAGATTTCACTTTAGTCACTGTACAATTTAATTTCTGTTTAACTAACCCCCTCATTTTTTGCATAGTTCCCCTTTCTGAAATTAAATGCCACAGTGTGGGGCTGTTGAGGTGTTCTTCCCACCACAGGGATGTTAAATGTTATTATATTATGGTCACTATTTTCAAGAGGTCCTGTTATAGTTACCTCATGGACCAGCTTCTCCGCTCCACTCAGGACTAAATCGAGAGTTGCCTCTCCCCTTGTGGGTTCCCATATCAGCTGCTCCAAGAAGCAGTCATTTAAAGTATTGAGAAATTTTGTCTCTGCATTTGTCCTGAGGTGACATGTTCCCAGTCAATATGGGGATAATTGAAATCCCCCACTATTATTGAGTTCTTAATTTTGATAGCTTCTCTAATTTCCCTTCGCATTTCATCGTCACTATCGCCGTCCTGGTCAGGTGGTCAATAATAGATTCCTCTCTACACCATCGTTTTATCTACACATTGAGACTCTGAAGTTCTGCCTGCCTACCTGGCCCTGTGAGTGGAACTAGGAGCATTTCTGACAATGCCACCATAGAGGTCCCAGATTGCAGTCTTTTCCCTAGCAGCCTAAATTTGGCCTCCAGGACATCTCTCCTACACTTCCCTATGTACCACAACCACCGGCTCCTCCCTAGCACTACACATAACTCTATCTAGATGCCTCAAGAGATCCGCAAACTTCGCACCAGGCAGGCATGTCACCATTCGCTTCTCCTGGTCATCACAAACCCAGCTATCTATGTTTCTAATGATTGAATCTCTCATTACTAACACCTGCCTTTTCCTAGTGACTGGAGTTCCCTCCCCCAGAGAGGTAATCTCAGTGCGAGAGGATACCCCAACACCATCTGGAAGGAGGGTCCAAACTATGGGAAGGTTTCCCTCTGCTCCTGTTGACTGCTCTACTTCCCTGGACCTTTCATCCTCCTCAACATCACAGGGGCTGTCGGACCGGAGGTGGGACAATTCTACAGTGTCCCAGAAAGCCTCATCAACATACCTCTCTGCCTCCCTTAGCTCCTCCAGTTCCGCCACCCTGGCCTCCAAAGCCCGTACGCGGTCTCTGAGGGCCATGAGCTCCTTGCACCGAATGCACACATATGCACACAGGGCAGGTAATCATACGTGCTGCATTCAGGACAATAAACTGGGTAGCCCCCACTCTACTGCTGGGCTTCTGCCTGCATTCTCTCCTACAGCTACCTATTTAATGAAAGGGTATTGTTTAAATCAAGAAGTTTTGAATATAGTTTAGTTTACAGGTTTTAAAAAACGGCAAGTGAACCTTGCCCCCTTCCCACTCCCCTTCCAAACTCCCTGTTAAGCAGCCCTGGTCGCAAAGCTCCCAGGTTGCTTGCTCACTGCTTTTATAAAGCCCTGGCCTTCTTGATAGCCCCACCCACTGCCTAAGGCTCAGCCAATTAACAGAGGCTTCTAGCTTTCAAACCTTACTTTGAAGCTTACAGCTTCCAACTGCCAGCCACAGCACACGATCCTTCAAACAACCAACCAACCAAACAGACAGACAAACACATGCTCAGCACACAGCAAGTAACCCACAAACACACACTATGGACAGCCACTTACCCCCAGGGTCCTGTATTTGCTCCTCCTTCACCTGGAGAACTCCCTTGTGAAACTCCCCGTTAGCAGCCCTGTTCGCAAAGCCAAACATGTGCAGTGTTGCTGAGCATTCCTTTCCCCATACAATTCAATAGTGTCCCTTCAGGTGTGTGAGATGTTTATCTGGACACTGTCTCTGAATTATTACTTATTTGATGAGCTTGCAGACGTGGATGCATTACTCTCTCTGTCATTTCAGCAGGCTTCAGCTACGTTTGAGCAAATGTACCAATCATATAGCAGCATTGCATAAATGATGTGAATATATACAAAGAAAACTTGTGTATTTCAATGATTCATACAATATCTGAAGACTATTCATTCAAATACAATGTGGACAAATTGTCTCATGAAAAATATTCAGTAACGTATGGATTTCAGCATCCATTACTGCACATTTACATGTTTTATTGACCTGTTCTTGTCCAGGAAGCACAGCAATTTAGCCTGTATAGTCTGGAAAAACTTGTGGAGTAATTTTCCTTTAAAAATAATAAACTAAAAAGGAAAACATATTTTATTTTACAAAAATAAACTGGCCCAACATTAGGGGTCCTGGATTCAGAGGCGAACACCGATCCTGTTTAAGTGATTGGGTGTGCTAAAGCACTCTTCTTTTTTCCCCAACAGTAGAAGCAGCTGGAGCCCTTAGCTAGCACAAGAGAGCTGCACACGAAAGAGAAATCTGGAAGACCAGGCAGTCCAGAGGAAGAATGTGCAGCTAATGGGATTTCTTGCATTTTAAAGTCTAGGGTTGAGTGCTGGAATAAAGCCATTTGTTAAGAATCAGGACATTGACTCTGGTGTAGTCCCTGGAAAGAATCAGTCTGTTTTTGGCTGTGAGTCTCTGTCAATCCCTGGGGAAAAGCAGAAGCTCAGTATAGCTGCTTCCTGGGGGAAGGTGGTGGTTGCTGACCTCGGATTCCTGCAAAATGTTATTGCTGGCATGCTGTTTATTCCTGCTGCTGTTCCAAGAAACATGACATGGGTATATTTTGTAAATAAACACAGATTAGAGTAAGAAAATACCTGACTCTGTGTCACCGATTTCCCATCCAAACAGAAACCATCCTGCGAGCTCCCAAATCTGGTTACCACTCAACAAAGGGGTAACAGCAGGGGACAGAGTCTCCAAATAGTGCAGCAGGAAAATCTGAACAGGGCTGTTTTTGCTTCATGAAACCCATTTATTCACCCAGTCTGTCTGTAGGACCTGTATGTTTATAGGTAAGGGCAGGTTTGGATAATTTATTATTTTGGTATTGTCGCCCCTTTTCAACTTGAGAGGCTAGTTAAAGTTTGGGGCCCAGTGGGTGCTCCAGTTGGGAACAGAAATTGGTAATAGTCAGTTATTTCTTTGATGCAGTTTGTACATACTTGTAAATAAACAGAAGTTCCTTGTCTCTGAACTCAGAAGGAATCACATAGCAGGAAACAGCTTCTTTTGCTCACAGCACGAAGAACAGACTTTTCAGCCAAAAAACCTCTCCCTAGGTTTCTTCCACAATCAGCCATTTGTTCAGCTGCTCCTTCAGGCTGTCTCTCACACTCATTCTGTTCTGAGTTTGTGTGCATTTCCTCTCCCCTCCACCTGCTTCCCTCCACACCTGGTCTCAATACACAGTCGAATACCTGGTTTCTGGATAGAGTGTATTAGGCTTTGTTTCAGGTGTCGCCCCTTCAATATCTTTTACAACTGACTTAAATGGGGGACTTATTCATGCCTCAGTTTAAAGAGGTTTTAACTCAATCCTTAACAAGATTTCATTGAGTTCATAACACTACCCATGATCCACTCGTTCTCTCTTAAAAGAAAAATAACCCTTTCCTTGACTCTTTGCTGGGTCTAAATTCACTAAGCATTTCTCACTGTTACAGTATCATTGTAGTTTTGATCTCAGTCAAAGTTTTGTGGTCCTCTCAAAAATACAAATATCCATATTGTTCCACTTGTTGCCATATAGATAATTAAAGATAATAATGACACTGTGCATTTGAAAGGCTCCCCACACACTGGATTCCTAGAAGGTCTTGCTTTCTCTGAAATTAGCCCCACTAAAGTTTTCTAAAATTTGTTTCTCAAAAAACTCCCCAAAGTCCTTTAGCAAATTGTAAGTGAGACTTCAACACACGGTAAGCAAGAAAACAAAATGAAATAATAAGCAATGAGGAATGTACATTCCCCACTGTGCTATGTACTCCTGATCTCTGCCCACTCCCATTTCAAAATGTGATTTTGAGGAAATCATGCTAGTATTTTCCCTTAATAATTGCTATTATTGTTTAATTTCAGATTGAAGTTATTCGGCATTAGCACAGTGCAATCTTAAACACTAGATTGACTCTTTAAGGCAAAGCCCTTGAGCGTGGGAAGGGCCTATGTTTTAGTGCGCAAACCAACAGGGGCAGGTTCTGGGAAGCACATGCAGTGTGCCTGTGGTCCCCCTTTATGCTCCTGACAGCTCTGCTGGCCAGTGCAAAAGAGCAGCCTGACCCAGAGCCTCTTGAAAATCTCCCATTAACTTCAATGGGATTTGGAACAGCTCCATAATCCATACACAATACCTCCCCATCCCGCCCCCCAAAAGCCTATGTGGGGTGGGCAAAATGAAATGCTATGCAGAGCACATAACAGCCAGTCACAGCATACAGAACCTTTGATCTAGAAGTCCAGTCTGTCCCTGGACCTTGGTCTTCCAGGAGGCTTTGCAGAATTTTTTAAATAAATCTTTGGGGATTTGAAAATAGTTCTTCTACCAGAAGGTAAATATACAGTAGCTTCTACTGTGAAGCTTATCTCTCAATTGCCAATTGGCTCAGGGATTTTTGATATAGTTTGGCCTATTTATTGTGTTATACCTGAATGGATTGCTTTAATATACTATTGAGATGAGCTCTCACTCTGGAAAATCATTATATGGTAATGAATTATCATCCTTTCTTATCCCATATATTGGAACACAGTTTTCTCAGTCTACAGTGCTATCAGTCCAGGACTTCAGTAAAAGGTCACCTGGGAGAGTATTTTAGATGCTATGGCAGTAATCTGTGAGGCACAAGTAGCCAGTGGACCTTTTCTTTTATCAGCAGGGCAGGTATCTTCTCTTAGATTTCTATATCTTATCACACAGTAGACTTTAAAGCCTATATCTCTATCTTCTGATTTCATACTGCTAACTTAATATAAAAATGATATTAAAAGCATCACACTCTTTATATCATTTGGTTTGAGATTGATTTTCTCTTTTGAAAAAAACCCCTTCATACTTCTACTTGACTCTGGGAGAAAGCAAGCTTGACAGAGAAGGAAGTCATTTTCACCGCTTGTTTTTACTAACAATATTGATAAAAATACACCATCATTATTCGTTGCACACTGGGAGTATAATTGGAAGATCACATCAGGTAGCATCAACATATAGAAATATAGTGGTATCCCATAAATAGTCAACAGTAATCATGTTTATTTCCTCTACTACACACACAGAAGGGTGTTAAGAGTAAACCTTAAATTTATATCTGGTCTGATCCAAAGCCCATTAAAGTGCCCAATAGCAGCTTTTCCATTGATTTCAATGGGCTTTGGAACAGGTCTGTAGTGCATAGGTGAGTCAAAACTGGTAGCATGCAATACACCTAAGTAACAGTGTTCCAGTATGATCACATGAAGATTCAGACTCATCTAGTAGGAAATGTCCAATAAGTGTCCATTAATGAACAAATTCTTGGAAGTGGATTTTATGAGAATTAGTTCATCTTCAGAACCTTTATGTGACAATGAAGCTTCCATAAATAACTCAATATGCCTGCCAAATAAACCAAAACTCACTTATCAAGTGATGGAATGATTAACTACCTATTGAAAGAATAATGCTACTCTATCAATTGATTCCATTACTATATGCACATCAGAAAACTCTGTTCCTTATCACTTAAAAATTATGTTTTTGTATGGTTTCCATTTTGAATTCTTGTTTGACTTTCATTATCATTCTTCTCTTGTATTGTGTGAGGTGGCAATCCCAGGGGTCAGGTGTAGGCAAGAAATTTAAACACTCAGAATTAATCTTCCTTTTCTTTTTTATAGCAATAAGGTTTCTATGCCTATCCTGAGCATACTACCATGTGGAAACCCCTCTACCTGAGACCTGAACCATGTTCCAGTTGGTCCACAGGCTATGGATTTTAAAGGTGAGGCAAAAGGAAGCTTCCTTGGTGAGCCAGATATTGTAGCCTGATTTAGGGTGTACTGATAATATTAATTTGGATAATATGGGAAGTTAGTTTATTTTTAATTTATTTTATTTTAATCATAATATTAATAATAACAACAACAATAATTAGTATGGGTTTAGGCTCGCCAATCTGTTTGATCAGAAGATAACAGTTCTTGTCCTGAATCAGGCTTCACAGAATTAATAAAGGACCCTCGGGGGTATGACAGGAAGCTCACACTGAGGCCTGGTCTACACTAGGGGGTGTGTGTAGAACTAAGGTACGCAAGTTCAGCTACGGGAATAGCGTAGCTGAACTCGAACTACCTTAGTTCGAACTACTCACCCGTCCAGACGCCGCGGGATCGAAGTCCGCGGCTCCCCCATCGACTCCGCCACCGCCGTTCGCGGTGGTGGAGTTCCGGAGTCAACAGGAGCGCGTTCGGAGTTCGAACTATCGCGTTTAGATTAGACGTGATAGTTCGAACTCCGAGAAGTCAAACTCTACGCGTCGACCCGGCAGGTAAGTGTAGACCTACCCTGAGACAGATATAGCCTTAAAGACTTTTTATTAAAATCAGTAATAGTAAGTAAAAGGTAAAATACTTAAGAGTTACAAAGTTACAATTGCATTACTGCTATTCATAAGATACATATGAGAATCTAGTATTATATGCAACAGAGCTTTGGTTAATATACTCACACCCTTCCTTGATAACCTGGTGGTAAGAGACACAGGACCAGCCTTGCAGTTCAGGTTTCTCAATTCTTGAGTGAGGGATGCAGTGCTTAGAAAATGCTAAAAGCTGTTAAAGCTGACTAGGGTTTACTTGACTATCTTAAACTTAAATCAAAACCTAATAAACAAAGAATAAAACTTAGGGAAACCAAGCTTAGCCTAGTTCCCTTGAAACTTAAAATTTAAGAAGAACAAGTTTAGCCTACAAATAGTAGCAGTCATCATAGATGGATAGAGTGGAAGAAGTAAGTGAGAAATGGAGATAGAGAGAAATGGAGATCTAAAGCTAGTAAGAAAATGGAGAAACTGGAGCTCCTCTATTGAGGTGGTTACCTCTTTTATAGGGCAAATACTGGACCTCCTTTCTCTTATGCCCAAATTTCATTCCTCACCCACAGAAATGTTTGGGTACACTTACACCATAGGCTAGTATGTATGTGCGTATTGATGACAGGTATGTACACACATCAGTCTCTTGTGGTGTACTTGTTAAGTCTGTGGGAAACCCCCCCATGCCATTCGTCATTGTCTATCAGTCTAAATAAAAGGTCATAGACATAGGTGTGGGTACTCATCTATTTAGGTAACAAGATATAGGTCAACTTTGCTTTCTGAATAAAAGGTCTTAATCTAGATATGCTAACTTTGCCTTAGCTTAATGTAGAGGATATGGCCTGTAGGTCTCTTGCATTACAGCCAAACTTATTTTAATATAAATCTATAAACCTAATACAATACATCAAATAAAATATATCTATATCTATATCTATATATATACACACAAGCAGGTTAGTCTTATAGGCTACAATATGGGACTATAAAATTTGAGGTTGATCCAGGCTGCAGAAGCCGTGGCAAAGCTATAATCCACCAGGTTTAAGTTCAGTGACTGTATCTGATTCAGGAAATAAACTGGAGAAAAATATGCTGGGTTCATTTAGGTGTCACCTATAAATATAACTAATTTTATACAGGTTAAAAATGGTTGTAAACTGCCAGCGAGGTATATGATGCATAAAACAGGCCTTCCAGAAAATAATTCTAGTAAATTGTACTTTTGCTTATAATGAAGCTATATATAAACTACACAATGAGGCAAGTTGTGCCCATGGGGATCTGATTTCTAGCACACCAAACCTGCTATTATTATTATCTCATTATTCTTGATTCCTTTCTTTCCTACACAGTTCCTTTGTTCATGGTTATGAAAAAGTATTTTATTTTCTTCATAAACCCTTTCCTGAAAGGGGAAGGTCAAGAGATGTATTGCTCACACTCACTGTTGTATATCAACTGGTATGCTTATATGGTTCTTCTTGACATATGGAATAGTAGGAAAATCAGATTTATAAAGATTCACAGCATATTTCCCATTATATATTATTGAGTAGTACTATAAGTATTGATGATGAAGAAATTATGGCCATTGGCACATGAGGTGTTGTACACCTCATTCGAGGGGATGAGAGGTCTCAGAGGGTGAATAGAAGCACTTACTAATCTTTACCTTGGGGCTTCTCTTTATTGGTGCTCACAATTTCCATTCTGTTCTCTGGTATTCAGTACCTGGGTGAGATCAGCCTATGAAGTCATAGGAAGACGTGGCTTGTGATGTTACAGAATTACAACCCATACATAGGGTTGCAATTATTCCCAATATAAACATGATTCCATTCCCCTTCCCATCTTTCCATAAAATCCATAAATAAATAAATAAATATAAATATATTGTCCTCAAAATTATAAGTGAGATCTATGGCCCCTGAAGCGCATTCAAAGATTTGCAGGGTGCTAGTATTGGAGGAGTCCCACAAATCTCTTAACACTTTTGGAAGGGAGTGTTGGGGTTCCCCCAGACCTGTTCCACTCAGTTTCCCAATAACTCAATTTGACTTTAATCTCATCACTCATATAGCAGAGCTACATTGAGTTAATCAGACTCGAGGGTGGGGGTGAATATAGGGTGTACCACGCAGCCGAAGTTATACGGCAACACTTTTCCTTATATGCTTTTATACTGATAACACATGCATTTATACATTAATACTAATAACATGCATTCCTAATTATACATTGCATCCCATGCTTTGGGATTGGTTTGGTTATTCTGCAGGAACCAATCCCTATACGGCATGTTCTGTCCACATGCCGTGCATGCACAGCCTACTCTTTATCTCATCTTATATTCCTAGCTTGTCTTGTCCATTGTAAACATTACCGGCTTGTTCCCCCTTATCTCAGCTAGTACAGACATCCTGTCTCTACTGTACTGATCCATTTACCCTCTTAATCATGCACACTAAGAAATGAGTCAAGTTACGGTACTTATGTCTAGGCCCACAGGGAGATAGGGGATAAGCATCTTAAGGCTCATAGGTAACAGATACACATTTATAGGAGTACATTTTGGGTCAGAAATGGGTCTCATGTTGACTTCAGAACTCTACAGGAAGAGAGAGTGGAAATGAATCCCGGTGTGTTGTCCTTCCTAATTCCCTTGCTCTCCCACTGACTGAAGAGTTTATAGTAGACCTAGGAAGGAATCCTCTATCCTTCCCACTTCCAAAGGGTAATGTTTTTATTCTATTGATCTGAGGAAGTGCAGAAGAGTGGGTCTCTTCTCTTGCAGACCTAGGAAGTCAACTGGGAGTGAGGGGACTGCCTCTTCCCACCAATTCCCTACTCTCCCAGTTCCATATCAGGACCATTTCACAAACTTTAGAAATCCCCAGGCAAAAATATTACTATGATCAAATTAAAGATTGAGAGCACATAGCAATAATTTTGGAGCATGTCTTTACAACATTTTAGTCAGCAAACACCCCCAATATCTTTCCTGACCCAACAACCAACCACTAAAAAGGCAGGACATTCAGAGTTAAACTTACTAGAAACTAAAACATTTGAAAGCATGGACTCACGCAGTAAAAGTTGCCAAAATACCATAACTCTGGTCACAGGCTACCCACTTTCAGGAACCTTTGTGCATGGGTTTCAGTTTGGTGACTCAAATGCTTAGGACATGAGCAGTAACCAAGTTCGTTGGCAGGCGATTAAACTAGGAGAAGGAAAACTCTGAATTAAATCCTCTTGAGATGAGAGAAAAACTTTTAGAGTTCTGGGCAGTGGCAGTACTGTTATGGAACTCTAGAGAGACAAGTGGAAACTGTGTATGTTCTCCTGAGAAGCAACTGGATGTGGAATACTCCCTGAAGGGGGATGTACCAACAAGCCAGATACCTAGAGCTTGGCATGAGGTGATGCTTTGGATCTTTGTTCTTTTTCAGCTTGCATTTAAAGGGTGGGAGTAGTTATCAGTTTTAAGGGGTGGCTAATTTAGCCTGTGTATTGTTAAGTCCTAGGGGCAGCCGGTGTAGGAAGCAATCACTTGAGGCCAGAGAGCAGACAGCTAACCAAAACCTCCATTTTATTTACAGAAACAGAGAGCTCACTCAGCCGGTTGAAACCGGCTGAGTTATCCCTTAATAGTCTAACTCAGTTGCCATAGTAACAAAACCCATGACAACCAAATACACAACATATTCCTCCCCCCCTAATAAGAACATCCCCTAAATAAAACACACACTAAACTAGAGAAGGAGGGTAGACTGCCTCCATTCCCAGCTAAACCCTGGGGATTATTTTGCCCCATAACCGTGGGTTCGCCCTAACTAAAGATCCAGCCGATGAGGAGGCCTTCTGTCTCTAGGTGGATTACGGCGAACTTCTGGTGTTGTTGCACCCGAAAGTACTAGGGGCTCAGGGTCCGCAGCACGAATAGGTGAGGAGGTGGTATCAGCTCGTGCTGGGCAAAGGGGTATCTCAGCTGCCGGCAGTAATGGAGGAGAACAGTCAGGAACAGGTGACTCATGATTCGGTGTCTCACCAGGAGGGGTGAAGTCAGACCCCTCAACTGCAGATGGGTCCTGAAGACTGGCATGACCTGGCAACAGCTGATCTACATGTCGCCGCCAGGTAAGATTCTCTGCAGTCCGGACTGTATAGGAAACAGGTCCTGTTTGAGTGATGACTGTGGCCGGGACCCATTTAGCTCTGGAAGTATAATTCCGAGCCAAAACTGGCTGCCCTGGGCTAAAGGTTCGGTCTTTTGCTCTGGGTGCCCGTCTGATTACTTGATATTGCTGCTGATGTTGCACAGTTTGTCTGGGTTCAGAAGGTTTCAGCAGATCAAAGCAAGTGCGCAGCTGTCGTCCCATCATTAGAAAGGCTGGGGAAGCCTGGGTCGTAGCATGAGGTGTGTTTCTATAGGAAAGTAAGAAGGTATCCAGACGCTTTTGAATGGAGTGTTGTCCCTTTGCTGATTTCAAAGCGTTTTTCATTGTCTGCACAAATCTTTCAGCTAATCCGTTGGTGGACGGATGATATGGTGCTGACGTGATGTGGTGTATCCCATTTGCCTTCATAAAATTTTGAAACTCCTGAGAGACGAACTGCGGTCCGTTGTCGCTCACAAGTTGTTCTGGCAGACCAAAACGACTAGAGTCCTCGTAGTTTTCGGATAGTACTCTCTGCAGTAGTGGACTGCATTATAGAGACTTCTGGCCATTTAGAATGGGCATCTACTGCCACCAAGAACATGCTTCCTTCAAGGGGGCCAGCAAAGTCAACGTGAATACGTTGCCACGGGTTTTCAGGCCAGTCCCATGGGTGTAGGGGTGCCCACTGGGGTGCATTTCTTACACTCTGACATGACATACAAGCTTTTGCCTTCTCTTCAATAGCACTGTCCAATCTAGGCCACCAAAAATAGCTTCGTGCAATTTCCTTCATGCGCACTATTCCACAGTGACCGGAATGCAGCTGTTCTAACATCTGTGATCTCAGGGGTGGTGGAATAATGACACGCCTCCCCCACAACAAACAACCAGACTGGACCGACAACTCCGTCCGCCTGGACATGTAGGGAACAAAGTCGGGTGAGACCGGAGAGGTTTGTCGAGATTTTCCATGCATCACCAGGTCCATAACTTGGGATAATACTGGATCAACTCGGCTTGCCTTCTTTATCTGAGTAGCAGTGATGGGTGTATTCTCTACCTGTTCAAAGTAGAAGATTTCCTTTTGGGCACTATCTTGATGTTTGACCGGTAAAGGCAACCTTGAGAGGCCATCTGCATTGCCGTGCAGAGTGGATTTCCGATATTTGATTTCATATGTGTGTGCAGAAAGTACCAATGCCCAACGTTGCATACGACTAGCAGCTAATGGGGGAATGCCTGTGTAGGGTCCAAAAATTGATGTCAGAGGTCGATGGTCTGTAAGAAGAGTAAACTTTCGCCCAAACAGGTACTGATGAAACTTCCTAATTCCAAAAACAATTCCTAATGCCTCACGTTCGATTTGGGCGTAGTTAGTTTCTGCTTTGCTTAGAGTGCGTGAAGCAAAAGCAATAGGTCTTTCTTCTCCCGAAGGCATAATGTGTGACACGACCGCTCCCACTCCATAAGGGGAAGCATCGCAGGCCAATTGCAGGGGTAAGGATGGATCAAAGTGCGTTAGAACTTCAGAATTTAACAATGCATCCTTAGCTTTGTTAAATGCAACATCACAGGCTTCAGTCCACTTCCAGGCCTTGTTCTGCCCAAGGAGCTCATGAAGTGGTTTTAGCAGTGTGGCTAACTGTGAGATGAACTTTCCATAATAGTTCAGTAGTCCTAGAAATGAGCGTAGCTGGCTTACATTTCGAGGTGGGGGAGCCTCCACAATAGCTTTAACTTTTGCAGGGGCCTTATGAAGGCCTGCAGAATCGATGATGTGTCCCAAATATTCAACAGAGGGCTTGAAGAATTCACACTTGTCTTTGCGAACTCGTAGGCCATACTCTTCCAGTCTTTGTAGGGTAGCCTCTAAATTCTTTAAGTGATCCTCTTCATTTCTTCCAGTGACCAGGATATCATCCAGATAGCACTGAACTCCTGACAAGCCACACAAGATCTGGTCCATAGCCCTCTGGAACAGGGCGGGAGCCGACGTGATTCCGAAGGGTAGGCGACAGTATCGATAAAGCCCCTTATGAGTCACAATAGTCAACAGCTCTTGGGACTTTTCATCGATGTGCATCTGTAAATATGCTTGACTCAGATCAATCTTACTGAACTTTTGTCCCCCAGCCAGGCCTGCGAAGAGGTCATCGATGCGGGGAAGCGGGTATTGCTCTGCACACAACACTGGGTTGACAGTGACTTTAAAATCACCGCAAATCCGGAGAGAGCCATCTTTCTTCACTATTGGAACGATAGGAGTGGCCCATGAGCTATGGGTAACTGGTATTAGGACTCCATTGGTGACCAGGCGCTCCAGGTCTGCTTCAACGTTTGGCCTGATGGCATATGGCACAGTTCGGGCTTTCAGATATTTTGGTGGACTGCCAGGTTTAATGTTCAATGTCACAGTGATTCCCTTCATACTTCCCAAATCATCTCCAAAATCAGCAGCATGTTTCCTTAGTATAGGGGTTAGACTGGTTTCTTCTTTAGTCATCCGGTGCACTTCTGCCCAGTTCAGCTGAATCTTCCCAAGCCAAGACCTACCCATTAAGGCCGGGTAGTCACCTCTCACCACAAACAGTGGCAATTTAGCCGCCTGTCCATTGAGCTCCACCTTAACATCAATAGTGCCCAACATGGGCACAGCTTCACCTGTATACGTCTTCAGAACAGTTTTTGTTGCCTTAAGCGGAAGATGCTGTAGCTTTTCCTTATACACAGTCTCAGGAACCAGCGAGACAGCTGCACCATGTCTAGTTCCATGCGTATAGGTTTGCCCTCCAATAAGGGGGTTACCCAGTATTCATGTGAGCCCGCTGCCAAAGACAAAACATGCAGTGGCACTTCCTCTTGTGAGGAGGTGTCACCTTGATCATCCTGGGTCTGCTCTAGGGTATGCAAGGTTCCTCTTTTTGTCGGCCAGACCACAGGCCTCTTTTTCTTTTGTTTACAGGCATACTCAATGTGTCCCTTTTTGCCACAGTGTCGACACACCAGGTCCTTACACCAGCATTCCGATGCCTGGTGACCCAGCTTACCACAGCGGTAACATTCTTGACTCTGTACCGTTTTGTGGGTCAGTTCTTGTGACACTTTTTGCACCCTAGGGGATGCACCGATGTATTGTGCCTCCCTTGTAGCCAGTTCCATGGAGACAGCAATATCAACAGCCTTCTGTAATGTAAGCTGAGCCTCTGTCAGTAGGCGCTTCCGTATAGCTTCACTGCAGAGGCCACACACTAACCTGTCACGCAGGGCATCATTTAACATCTCTTTAAATTCACAGTGTTCTGCTAGCTTTTTTTAAATGGCTACAAATTGTACAACTGTTTCATCTTCCTTTTGGTCTCTTTTGTGGAACCTATATCTTTCAACAATTACCAGTGGTTTTGGGGAGAAATGAGACCCCAGGATTTCCACAATGTCACTGTAAGATTTAGTCTCAGGCTTAACAAGGTGTAGTAAGCTGCGTAGCAGAGAGTAGGTTTTAGCCCCTACAACAGTTAAGAATATTGGCACCTTCTTCGCTTCTGTAATGTCATTTGCAATACCAAAAAGCTCAAAACGCTCAGTATACACATGCCACTGCTCTGTATTCTCATCAAAAGGCTCCAGGGGCCTGGTCAGAGTAGCCATGATTTTTAGTTTCACTTTCACAGTCAGTGCAAACAAGCAGCTTTTTTCCTTTGTTTGGTCTTTACCTTGACTTCTACTTCCTTCTGTTACTGGAGCAGCACCAGGATCCCACCCTCGTCGCCAGTGTTAAGTCCTAGGGGCAGCCGATGTAGGAAGCAATCACTTGAGGCCAGAGAGCAGACAGCTAACCAAAACCTCCATTTTATTTACAGAAACAGAGAGCTCACTCAGCCGGTTGAAACCGGCTGAGCTATCCCTTAATAGTCTAACTCAGTTGCCATAGTAAGAAAATCCATGACAACCAAATACACAACATGTATCAACCCAGCAAAGAGTCTCACAAATAGTGGGAGGGCTGTATGGTCCTAGACCAGGAGTTCGCTCAGCTCTGTTGGCAGCCTTGGGCCAATAGGATTCCCAGTGGTTTAGAGTCAGGAAGAAGAGCCCAAAAGGTGAATTACTAGACAAAAATTCAGACTTGCAAAACAAATGTCTAATGAATCTTTGAGAGTTGCTACTCTCAATGTGTCATCCGTAACAACTAAAGGCATGGCTGAGATGATGGTCTGAAAAAATATTGACCATATACTTGATATACTGTGTGCAGAAGACCAGATGGTTAGGACATGCGGCTTGAGAATTCAGTCTGGGCTATAAATGCTACTATACAGGTGGTAATGGAAGGAGAAATGGTGTAGAAGTTGGTAGTTTGCAATTAAACTGGGAAATTATGGGGATGAATGACCATTTAAAGGCTGTCTGAATACATGCAAAAGAGTGTGAGTTGTTTGTGGTATTGGTATATACCACACAACAAAATTGCCCTGAGGAAGTATTGAGCGTTCAATTCCCTTATTGATGAGATGTCAGATAACCAGGCTCAATCAGTTTATTAATCAAAGATAGATCAGTATAATACAAAAAGCTTAATAAATTACCTCCCTGGAGAACAATCTTGCATCTGTTACAGTGTTACTTCAAATTATGAGCTCAGTTTTACTTATATTTATATCCCACTTGCTTATGATAGATAGAAAATTCCACAGATTCCACCACCTTTTCTTACCTAGGTTTTGTACATAACATTTCATATGTCAGTATACCTTAGAGACATCACTAACTGTACCCAGCACACAATTCATATTTGACAAATCTCAACAGAACATCCATCTTTTTTCTGACACACTCTATGTGTACAAAGAACAGAGGTTACAACAATAAAACTTAGTGTGAGTACAAGACATTCAAGGAGTACATTTTAGAGTTATACAACTTAACATTAATGCAAAGCATTCTGGGCTGAGCTATCAGGAAGAAAAGGACGAGATGAAGCAGAATCTGCAGAATTGAGCAGATATGGCTGAGTCAGAGGAATTACTGCTCATCCTGGGAAATTTCAGTGCTCATATGGACTCAAGATGATGAGCCTATGAGCAGATACTGTGACAGTATGCATGGATATTACAGAATGCAGAAGGCATTGCACTGCTTGTCATGTGTTTAAGCAATCAGTGGGTAATCAGAGTGTGTGCATGGGAGAAGGAGATCAAGAGATCCCTTGAGAGATTTTCATATTATGAAGAGGGAAACCCATGAAAAACTGTTTTTCTTTGCTTTAAGATGAGTTCTAGTTTCCACTCATTCCTGGAATGTCCCTGGCTGAAGAACTCATTTTCATTAAGATGTTGTAATTGTAAAAATTTAGCACCTCATCTTCTTTTCTAAAGCAAATCCATATCTCATGGTCAAAACCTATTCTATCAAACATATTAATAAAGTTACATAGGTGTAAAAGCAGAGTAAAGCAGAGGTAAATCAGGTCCCCAAATTCTTTAGGGATGACTGGTCTCTTCTGGGCAAGGGTCAAAAACCATTGTGGATCTACTTGGCTCAGTGTTGAAGTGGGTTAATTGAGAAGGAAAATGAACTTTGAACTTAATAGAAATTATCTGCCAACACATGAGCTCTTATATTCAAAAGGGAAGTTTATATTGAATTCATTTGTTTTAGATAGTGAGGATGACACAATTGCCTCAACTCCAGATCTTGTCCCTCCTCACACCTCCCCATATCCATTACCAGGGCCAGGTGGCTGAGGGGTGGTTTGGGGATGAAAACACAAGAAGCACAGAAACACAATGTGATTTGAGACAGTTTTTGTGAGAGAACTTTAACCCAGAACAGACTATGTTTTGGTCCAGCACAGCCTTGCAAGATTTTTAATGGATCTGAAAGTGGAACTACTCCATATAAATTGTGCTGTTTTATGCATCCTTAATATGAAAATATTAATATGAACTATATGCATATCTGAATTAAAAATAGACTAGGAAATAATGTCCTGAATCTGTGTCCACTTATTTCTTGCCCAGATAACCTGCTTCAGGGTTATTCTTTCTTGACAATACAAAATTCAAAACTTACCATCTTTTCACAGTTCATTGTAAGGTTAAAACATTGCACTGCAGGGACATTTTGTTTCCTCTTTCATTATTGCAGTTTCTAGAATTCTAGTCAGCACCATCCAAAAGAAGCCAACCCCCCCCCCGACAAAAAAACCCAACCAAACAAAAAAATGGAACGGTGGGGGGAACCCACAACACCCAAAGGCAATAATGCGGCAATAAAAAAAGTCGGGAACATTATTCTGTTCTGTCATCTTGAATAATTTGTATTTCATATACAGCTCATATTTTTATAATTCCCTTCTGAATTTTTTTTCTGGAGCTAGACATAGCTGAAAGCAATTAGAAACACAGGAACTGCCATACCAGATCAGACCAATGGTCCATCTAGTAATTGTGAGGAAGAACTGTCTAGCAGAGAGGAAGGCTGGTTCACAGGGTAGGGTGTGAGCCTGGGATTTAGGAGACCCTAGTTTAATTGCCTGCCCCAATACAGACTTCCTGTGTGACCTTGGACCAGTCACGTAGGCCCAGATCCTCAAAGATACTTAGGCACATATCTCTTTAGGCCTGCACCTAAGTCCACCATTAAGGTGCTACTGACCTCTTCATAACCACCACAGAGCTGTCACCTAACCCCTACGTGCTTAAATTCCTTAGGCATCTAAGTTTCTGCCAGTTGGCATTCACAAAGTTTTCTAAGCCCTGATACTATAGCTAACAAGCAGTTCAGAGACAAAACGGGTTTCTCAAACTAGGAGAGGAATGCCTATCTTGCCAGCAGGGCCTAGTCCTGTAGGCATGCTCTGAAAATGCCTAAGACAAGATTCCTGTCAGATTCTGCAGTAGGAGGTCCAGAGACATGCCATCCATGGGAGGTGGGCAGCTATATGAAAGACAGCTGGGGGCACAAGGAAACATAGGGTTAGTGTAAGAGAGGTATTAAATTGTGAGCAGAAGACAGAAGTAGAGCGAGAGACAGTTTCAGATGCTAGGCATGAGGTACATTAGCAGCTCATCTGGATTAGGCACCTAGTGCCAATAAAGGGTTTTGTGGCTGAGGATCCTGAGTGGAGGGAGGCAGCTATCTCTGGTCTATTAGCCAGGTGCATCAGGTCATCCCTGCTCTTTTCCTCAGCATTTCACTTCTGGCTAGCTTAGGTGGCTCCCTGCTCAATTTGCTGGCTTCTTAAGATCCATTTCTTAGGATTTCTAACTCTACGCCTATATCGTCTGGGGAGTCTGGGTGCCTGGCTTGGGGCTGAATATTCCACTCCCTGGGAAGCTCCAGGAGTGAGGCTTGGCAGTGCTGGGTTGAGCAATGCCTAAGCACGTTTGTGAACCTGGGCCCTGGTCTCTCTGTTCTTCATCTGTTCCATGGGGATAATAGAATCGCCACACCTCACCGAGGTGCTGTGCGGATAAATACATTAAATATTGTGTAATCTGGACCATATAAGCCCCGAAGATATAGAGAAAAGTGACCAGTTTCAGCTGCTTAAGAGGAAAGTGCAATAAATCCTGCAGTAGGCAGTTCAGAAATAACTTGCCCACCAGCTTCTTCCTAACTCCCGTCAACTGGTAAAAATGAATAAATCCATCATTTCATCTTAGATTAATTTATGAATATTCTCACAAGCGTCATGCGTGAATATTTGTGAAACACAAAATTTGGAGCCACTTTTCCCCCCTTTAACAGCCTTTTGATTTTTGAAAGCTGCATATTAAAGGAAATAATGGCATCTTTCCCAGGTGATGTTTTCATGTAATGGAAAGCATCAGTAGAGAGCAATCGTTTCAGCATGCAGGTGCTTAGCATCATTATCTTGTGTTAGTAAAAGTAAAGAAGTGATGCACTTAAATTAATCTCTGATGGCATGATTCCCATCTCACATACACTCCTGCAGATAAGAAATAATTCCACTGATGTTAGCAGTGTTCTACCAGTATAAACTAGTGCAACTGTGAACAGAATCGGACCGAGAGACTGCACAGCATATTGATGAAAAGGCTAAGCATCATTCTGTGTATTTGGTCTATCGTTAAATTATATATATCCTTCAATGCCTCTTCTTGTCTTCCAATGCACAGTATATATTTTCATTATTCACATCCAAATCCAAATCCAAATGTGTCTCATTTGTATAAACCTTAATAAGTTAGAACTTCAGCCTTTTGCTGCTAGGAATGACATTCATGAGATATTCAAATTAAAAATCAGATGGCAGGAATACTAAACAAGGCAATGGCAAAACATGCATGTCTAGAAGACCATATGTGAAGGAAATAATTTACAACAACATTGTATCGAAATACAGTAATTGCTTATTCATATTAAATGTTATGTGATAAGAAGCAGAAGAATGTGGCTGGCATAAATCCAAAGTGCCGAAGGCCAGAACTGAATGCTTTTCTTCTTTTATTTGCAGTGAAAATAAACTGATCCTTACATTCTCATTATGTAATTTACAATTATAGGGGTGCAATAAGCTTCCTAACCTTATATTTAAATAACCAGTCTGAAACTCAGGATGATTGATTGCTTATATAGTTTTCTTGGCTTGCTTTTAATGTATTAATTAAAGATTTTCTAAACTGCAAAATATGGAAACATATTGGTTGCTTAGCCCCATAGGCTCTAACAATTCCTAAAATAACTGAAGTCTCAAACTACTAGTCATCCAATTAATTGTGTTTCAGTACTAATCAGATGCTTCACAGATTTCTAACCAGAATCTGTTTCCAGAAACAAGGATTCTTAAACAGATTTCTATGCCTGTAACCAGTACCTAAGAAATTAATCTCAGAGGGGACTGATCAAGTGAATAAAAGTGTATTCTAAAATTCCTGCATGTTAAAAAGTTGATTTATAGTAGGTGTCTTATCTGTCCCACATTTTTATTAGCTAAAAGGCTCCCCTCATATTAATTCCCATGACACCAAAAAATGCCCCTCATGAGGTCCCCGTCCAATATGCCACTAACAAGATGTCACCCACCATTTTTACTCCTTTTCTGGAAAATTGTGCTATTGACTAGAACTGGGTAACATTTTTCATGCAAATCATTTTTTTCACCAAAAAAATTCATCACATTGTTTAAGCTGAATTTAAAAAAAAATGGAAATGTTCAAATGATTCATTTTGGCATTTCAAAAATAAAATGTTTTGACTTTTCATTTGGGAAAGGTGTTTTGTTGTAGAAGTTAACTCAGTTTTATTATATTTTTTAAAAGCCCTCAAAAATGAAACAACACAGAATAATTTGTTTTTGATATTTTAGTTTGTCTGGAAAAAATGAAACATTTTCTCATTTTCAATTTTTCTGGTTCAGCCACCAGACTGAAAAATTGGTAATTTGCATACCTCTACAATAGACTGTGTACATGTGCACTTGCAACTATATGCTATCTGTAATACACTGCTAACAACACGAGTGTGATAGCGGATGATTTTCTCCTTTGTAAAGCAGTGAGCGAATATTGTGGGGCTATAATTGCGTGCTCTCAGGATCTGGTAGTACACCACTGAAATCAATGGGAGCTTTACAGCAGACTTCAGTGCATACAGGATCAGCTCTTCAGTGGCAGTCTAAGAGCTTGTCCACACTTAACAGGCTACAGGGACAGCACTGTAGCGCTTCAGTGAAAACACTACTTACGTTGATGGGACGGGTTCTCCTGTTGGCATAGGTAATCCACCTCCCCACACCAGAGTTAGGTAAGTTTAACTGCGGTGCTCAGGGATGTGGATTTTTCACACTCCTGAATGACATAGTTAAAGCAACCTAATTTCCTTGTGTACACCACGCCAAAGCTGTAGTGAATGCTTATTTTGGTACATGATCTATGTTAGGGTCATATATTGGGGGAGTGGCTCAAAAAAGGGACAGAATAGCTAGAAAGATTTCTACCTTAGAACAGGATTTAAGAGGCTGAAGTGTAACCACGAGAGACAGAAAACTTTCTGAAGTGTTAGATGTTCATAGTGTGACAGTCTGTACTCCCGCATTCACCCCTTTTACAGGACTATGATAAATTTTGTACAAAATATGCCTTGTGAGGTATCATTTGAGAACTCATAATTTGCTGATCATTATTGTCCTGGTAAAATATGTGTGGCAACATTGTATGTAAAGATTCATCAATATGGTATTATTAAGACATGTACCAAGGCGGGGAGCAGACACAAACCAGTTCCTCGCAGACAAAAGGCAAGCTGGCACCTTAGCCAGGTGTCAATGAAATCAAATAGACGTCACCTGGTTAGTGGCTACCCTTTGGCACGAAAAATCTACATCTTGACAAAGAAACAGGTTGGGGTTTCCATCCACACTGACTTTCTGTCTCCCTAACCTCACCTGGAGATAATTCTCAAAGAAGAGAAAGAACTATAAGAAGGGAGAGCAAATGCCCCAAATTATTCCTCCCTTTCTCTCTATCCACAGCATCCACAACACACGAAGAACAAAGGAAGAAGCATTGGACTTGGGGAGGGATCCTTACTGAAATAAATTCAGCCAGTAAGACTGCTGGAACATGTGGAGAGAACGACTTTGCTGTGAATTCACTCAAGTTTGTTAAGTTAGGCATTAGCTGCATTTTACTTTTATTTTTCTTGTAATATATTCTGACTCGTATACCCCATTATTTGTATTCACTTAAAATCTATCTTTTATAATGAATACATTTGTTTTATGGTTATATCTAAACCAGGGTGTTTCAGCTGGAGTGTTTGGGAAACTCTAATTGAGATAACAGGATTTATGCATATCCTTTTCTATTAATAAAATAAAAAAATTTATATGAGCTTATATTGTCCAGGAGAGAGCTGGGCAGTACAAGACATAAATTTCTGGGACTTGGAGTTTGCTGGTATCAGTCTGCAGTGTAATTCAAGAGTGGCTGGCTATAGCACTCATACACTATAGCTGGGAGTAACTTACATGCTGGATGCACACCAGCAGTGGTAGCTCTCGCAGCAAAGGAGTGTAAAAGGCACCCCAGGCTGGAAAACTGAGGGGACACAGCAGTTCATCAGTCCAGATTGTATCCTCGGTATGTCACACATAGTCAGATGAATTCTGGTCCCATTAGAGTCTGTGGGAGTTTTCTCTCAGATTTCAGTAGGACCAGAACTTGCGCAATGTTTTTATTATTGTTGTGGCAAAGGGTGCCAATGGCTTGCAGAGTGACACTCTCTATAGAAAGGGTTAAAGATGCCATGGTGTCACCTCACCCACAGAATTGTTAGCAGTATTGCCTGGATTAAGCTACTTTTCATGGTCTGGGCTATTAGTGGTTCCTTTGTATTGCAAAGCAACTCCACAAAACAAGGGTAGATGCCCAGACACACCTTTCTAGGCCCTGTAGTTTCCAAGAGCTACTTTGGACTAGGGGTTTCCTGGGTGAAAAGTGCAAGGCTGAGGGAGGGAAAGAGGCACAGAGTTTATTAAGCAGTAAGGCTTGTGTGAGGACCTGGAGAGAGACAGCGGTGCAGGAGAGATGATTAGGGGGTCAGGGCAGAGGTACTTTCTCTGATTTCTGCACAAAGGAGTTGCTTGTGTGCTGTTTCTTACCACCCTTGTTCAAGGGAACAGGACATGTGAACATTTTGTAAAGAAACAAATTACACTAAAAAAACCCACCTGTCACTAATTTCTGATCCACGTGGTAAACTGAATGGCAAGGTCCCAAATTCTGCTACTGCTTAGCCAAAGACCAACCTCATTTTAAAAACGAATAACCAAATACCAAGGGCATCATTAGAAGTAATCAGACATGCATTGGCATTTCAGCATTTTGTATCAGAGGAGTAGCCGTGTTAGTCTGGATCTGTAAAAAGCGACAAAGAGTCCTGTGGCACCTTATAGACTAACATTGGCAGCTGCAGGGACAGCATCTCCCTCGTGCGCCAACAGCATGCCTCAACCCCGCTCCCGAAGGACACTCTACCAAGACACTGTTGGAGGTTCTCTAACCCACTGAGAAGCAAGTGTAGGTCAGGTTCCAAACCCAATCCATTGCTGGCTTCTCTACTGAGGCTACCAATCATGGTGTTAAATTTGGAGTGTTTTTATGCCTTGGATGCATGTCCACTACTAGGAACCAAAATGTTCCCAGACCCTGAGGAAACTGAGTATATGCTGACTGCAGATCCCTGTGCCTCCTCTCCAACCTGTCTGCCTCTCCCCAAATGCCTACTGAACGTTACACCTACCACTGGGGCTGAAGGAGAATCTGTTAGCTGTTAAGAGTAGAGAGTTTATGACCTACAAATTTAGCTGTGCTGCTTCCATCCATTAGATGGAGTGGTACACATGCACATAGCTCTTTCATTACAATATATCCTGGCAATTAACCCCGATACCATGGCAACCAGTTCCCTTCAGACATACTGAGTTACTTATTTGAAACTTCAGCTAGGGAAGTGGCTGCCTAGTAAGCCAATTATGAGGTGATAGACCTATTGTTGTGGTTTGGAGCTTGACACCTTCACATTCCACAGAGTGTCCTTTGAGTAGAACTCCTCTGGGGAAACTCAGCTAGAGATTCCCAGAAGTCTTTGAAAACATTTTAAAGCTGATAGAGCTCAGATGAATGCAAAGAGAAAAAAAAACACTTAAGAGAAAAGATTTCAAGCAAAACATTTCAAATGGTTATAGATAACAAAACCACTCTTAAAGATCTCCATTGCCATATCAGCTAAGGGCTTTGCAACAGTAAACTTGTGCAAATACAATGTGTTCAGTTGGGTTTTTTTGCAAAGGCCGTATGGACCCAGCAGTCCTAAATTGTTTGTCAGAGAGTTCTATGACTTGGGTGCGGACTAAACAAAGACCCTTGTACCATGTCTGCTGAATTCAATTGAACAGGAATGACTACAACTACTAGAACTAGGTCCCCAGTTGAACAAAATAGAACAAACTCACAGAAATGGGCTGAAATATGGCCCTCTTATGGAATTTCTCAGCTGGTTGGGCAATATTGACTATCCATTGGGGCACACTCCACTGGTGAAGGGGAAAAACAGCACCAAAAGCTCATGGACTGTCTTTGGGCTAACTGAAAATCAGAAATGGAGACTAGAAGATTACTTGGAATAAAAAGAGAGGAATGATAGTTCAGTGGCTAGGGCCTTACTTGGCATTTCGAAGACCCAGATCCAATGACCTGAGTCACCACAGATGCCATATGGCTGTGGGCATGTCTCTCTGTGTTTCCCCATCTGTCAGATGGAGATAATAGCACTTCCCTAGCTCTCAAAGATGTTGTGAGAATAAATACATTAAAGACCGTGAGGTGCTTAGACTCTGTCATGATGGGGGGCATAAGAGAAATACCTAGATCGAGAGGAGAAACATTAATGACTGATATCTTTCTACAGAACCAGTGAGAAGTACTGGATGGAGAAAGAAGACGGGGGGTGAAATTCACCTTTGAGCTTTCACCGAAAGCTTTCAAGTAGGATTTAAATATGTGAAAGCCTCGGCTGGTCCTCTGTTCAGGTGTGAAATTCACTCTAGATGATTCAGAATTAGGCTGATTAAGAGAGGTGGAACTAGAATTAGTTGTTTTTGAAAATGTCAGTACAGGGATAAATACCATTTGTCAAAAAACTAAATGTAATGTGAATAAATGCAGCAATATTTTACTTGCAATATACCCAAAAAGGCAAAAGTTGTGCTTGCAATCAGGATTATTGTGCAACACTATTCAGATGAATCACTTTTGTGCAAGATAATATTTGAGCACAGATTCAGAGATCCTATTTTTAATATAGTATTGTTATTATAAATTGTGTTCCAGGAAGTATTTGGTGATCATAATAATTTAGTATATTTAGTAGTAATTCATATATACACACACGCTGACCAAATACATATATAAATTACTATCACAAACTGATCATTAACTAAGCAATGATTGCAGAATGCATTTACAATAAGGCACTGTATTACCTCATAACTATGCACACAGCTCATCCTCACTGAAATGTGACTAGTTAAATGCTAGTCAAAACTCAGTTAGCCTAGGCATGTATTGGCTTTTTTGGACTGCAGCCATAGAGGCAGCAAAGCGATTAACATGCTTTGTAGTCCCCCCATCCCTCCAAAATAAAACAGTTTTCGTCAATAGAAATTTATTCTATGCTTTGAGAAGAAGAGTAACAAAGAGACGGGATATTTCCCCATCCTTATTGCTAGACTGTGTTAGCATTACGAGACGGGAAGACAGTCACTTTATGCTTTTTGTTGTTGTGGGGGGTGCATTGCTTCACTTCCAGCCTCTTGCTGTAACTGGTATGCCCTCCTGTCCCTCCTTGTTTATTGGTGCAGTGCTGAGCTGCAGAATGTGCCTCTTATATTCTGCTTCGACAGGGGATTGATCTGGGAAATAAACTTGTTAAAGGAAGACCTCATGATAACTAGCCAGATGATGGGGAAAATCCTGGCTCCATTGAATTTAATAGCAAAAATCCAACTGACTTCAACAGAGCCAGGATTTCACCTGTAATCTTTATAGGAGACTTATGGTAGAGCATTTTTCTAAAAGAGCAGAATTATAACTAGCTGACATGATGTGGTGTATGTATTCCAATATGCTTCTGACAATCTGCAGGTTTACAGTAACTACAAAGCATTTCTACTGGGAATAACAATAGGAAAACAATGCTTTTGTTTCCAAGACATAGTTTTAGAGACATCTAACAATGTGAAAGCTGCCTGCACTAGACAAATACAATGTGCTGTGAATGTACAGTACAGCCAGAGACATTGCATAGCCACCAACGCTCTACAGCGATTACCTGACGCTGTGCTCTTGAGGTGGTCAGCTAATTTAGAGTAGGCTTAATAGAAAATGTCACTGAAGATTAAACAAAGCAGCCGGCTTCTTCACACTGTGCTGCAATGATGGAACTACTGGTTTAAAGGTGAAGAATGCAGCCGTGAGAAAAAGACTATTAGGGAAGTCCCCCGACCAGTGGCTAGATTTTGCAGCTGCTACAGACATTTTATTTACTGAGTGTTCAGGCAGGGAATGCAAGAGCTGCGGGGTGAGAGGATGGAAGGGAGAAAGCGTGCTCAGAAGCAGCAACTTTCTCATTTATTTTGGAAGGAGGCAGCTTAGAGGCTTAGGATAGTTAGAGGTGGAGTATTATAATTATTATTACTGGTGGGGGAATACTACATAATGCTTAGAAGAGCTTACAGTGAAAGATAGGTGCTTAATAAAAGAGTGCAGCACAGGCCAACAAGAGCTACCTGTCTGTAACATGAGGATAGTAAGATCTCTCCCTATCCTTTGTCTAATTGGCCTATTTACGCAGCAATTCAGCTAGATATTTCATCATCTACTTGAGTCTACCCTTTTCCAGTAAAGCATTGAGCCTGTGCTTAACTTTAAGCATGCACTATGACCATTGATTTAAGCATGTTCTTAAGTCCCACTAAAGGTAAGCATGCAGTTAAGCACCTTTCCTGAATGGGGATGCTTTCCTGAATCACAACCTTCAATCATAAATTCTTCAGGGTAAGCGTCTCTCATACTTTGTACAGCACCTAGCACAATGAGGCTCTGCTCTCGGTTGTGTCCTCTAGGTGCTACTGCAACAAAAATAACAACATCAGGAGGCACCAAAGGAGGACCAGAGCAGTCTAACTACAGAGCAGGAAAAAGACAGTAATGTGTATTGGCCAGGGAGAGTATTTCAGTACTTTGGAGGAGGGAGGGATGGCCAATAAATCAGTTGCTCAACTTTCCAAGGAGGATTATGCAGTTTTGTGCAAGAACCAGTGAACAAAAAGAATCTAAACAACTCAGAGAGGCTAAGTTAATACTTTGCTACAGCTCTGGTTAAGGTTTAATATGGAAATTTTTACAGTTGAATTATAACCTTCTGAAAATAAGGGCTGCTAAATGAAACTGCGGGCATGAGCTTAATGCTGTCAGCATGCAAAGGGCCTTTATAAAATGTTGTCTTCTTACTTTGGGTGTTTCTAACTGATGCTTTACTGACACATAAACAATTTAGAAAAACAAAGAGCAGTTTTTCCATAATAATTGCTATATTTTGTTTATGGTTGTTCCATTTGGAAAAAATCAATGATGATGAAAGCATAGGACGTAAGTGGCAGATGGTCACTGAATGACCACACAAAGTTAGACCGTTTGAGAATCTGGAAAGAGTATCAGTCCTGGGAACTAGTAACAAGGTGTGGTTTCCAAAACCTAACTAGTTACTTTTGAAAAATAACTTTATTATCACTCTGAAGTATTTTTAAAACTCTTAAATATTATGCCTAGGGGAAGAAGTTATTTTTTGCATTGGCAGAGATTTCAGGAATGAATTTTTGGCAAGCTCAGCTGAGTTCACTCATTGCACAGTACACGATAATGTTCATTATGATTATATTGAAAATGATCCATTCTGCGCAGTGCTAAATTTGATCTAATTCTGAAATGAATTCTAACTCTGTAAAACCCATGTGTGTATGAGGAAGCAGGTTTTATTATGATGATTATTATTGGTAATTATTCCACAATTCTTTCATGGTTAATTCTTATTCTGATGTGTAGTTGGATTTGGTTGTATTGTTTGAGGAATGAAAATCTTTATGACTTTGACAAGTGGTGCTTTTCTTTTTTTGTGGAAGGCCAAGAAGCAACAATGATGGACAAAAGGGACCCCGGAGATCACTTAGTTCTTATTTCTGGAAGAAGCAAGATGGGTTTTCTATCTCAGAGGCTGAAACTCTAGAGATTTTTGAATGCTAAGAGTTTCTAATCTTTTATTCTGCCTTACTTAACATGTGATACATATTCATGAAGGTCATTATAGCAGCACCTAGTAGTGTGGCTATAGTTTAGAGTAGTGACACTCAACCTTTAACAGCTAAAGTCACTGAGGAGAGTTTCAGAGAAGCACAGGAGTATTGAACATTCAGGTACTTAGAATAAAGCAATTTTCTTAAAGCTAAAACATCAAAGCAAAAGTTTTCACTTACAGTATTTGGTTACCAGTGGAAACAGGGATTTAACCTATTCATCTCTATGTTTTAAAATAACATTTTGTCTTGAGGCAACTCTGTCAGACCACTGCATAATGCATTTCTCAAACTGGAATAGAGAAATGTGGCTGACTATGAAGACCAACAGGTGCTTTGAGAGCCACATGCTAATTATCATTGTTTCAGAGTAGTAAGAACATATGAATGACTATATTGGTTCAGACAAATGGTCCATTTAGCCTAGTGTCCTGTCCTCCAACAGTGGCCAATGCCAGGTACTTCAGAGGGAGTGAACAGAACAGGGTACTTTATTGAATGATCCACCCCCTGTCATCCAATTCCAGGTTCTAGTAGTCTGATGTTTAGGGATACCCAGAGCATAGGGTTGTGTCCCAGAGTGTCTTCACTAATAGCCATTGATGGACCTGTCCTTCACAAATTTATCTAATTCTTTTTTGAACCCAGTTGTACTTTTGGCCCTCACAATGTCCCCTGGCAACAAGTTCCACAAGCTGACTGTGTGTTGTGTGAAGAAGTACTTCCTTATATTTGTTTTAAACCTGCTGCCTATTAATGTTATTGGGTGGCCCCGGGTTTGTGTGTTATGTGAAGAGGTAAATAACACTTCCTTATTCACTGTCTTCAAACCATTAATGATTTTATAGACTCTATCGTATCTCCCCTCAGTTGTCTCATTTCCAAGATTAACAGTCCCAATCCTTTTAATGTTACCTCATATGGAAGCTGATCCATACCCCTAATCATTTTTGTTGGCCTTCCCTGTACTTTCCCAATTCTACTATATCTTTTTTGAGATACTGACCAGGACTGCATGCAGTATTCAAGGTGTGGGCATATCATGGATTTATATAGAGAAATTATGATATGTTCTGTTTTATAATCTCTCTCTTTCCTAATGGTTCCTATCATTCTGTTAGCTTTTTTGACTGGTACTGCATACTGAGCAGATGTTTTCAGAGAACTATCCACAATGACTCCAAGATCTCTTTCATAAGTGGTGACAGCTAATTTAGATCCCATCACTGTGTAGGTATAGTTGGGATTATTTTCACCAGTGTGCATGATTTTGCATATATCAACATTAAATTTCATCTGCCATTTTGTTGCCCAGTCACCCAATTTTGTGAGATCCCTTTGTAATTCTTCATAGTCAATTTTGGATTTAACTTTCTTAAATAATTTAGTATCTGCAAACTCTGCTGCCTCACTGTTTACCCCTTTTTCCATTAACTCTTTCTATTCCAAAAAATAAGTGGGTTGATGAGGCAGTGGATGATCTAGATCTGCATTAGATTTAACCTGAACTGCAGGTTGCATTTGAGATTGATTCAGAACTGGGATTTGGATTTGGTGACATTGAAATACCACAAGTTGCTGACACCAGCTTAATCAAATTGGTAAATAGGCCACTTCCAGTTTGGATTTGACCCAGAACCAAAATAGTGGGAGAAGGTTCAGATCCACAAATTTCAGTCAGGCCATCAAAAAAAGAAAAATCACAACCCCTTCAAAGTTCTGAGTTCTGGCCAAGATTTTCAAAAATGACTGACAATTTCATGTGTCTCATTTTCTGGGTGTCCAGTCTGAAAATCGTTACAGTGGCCTGAATTCCAGAGAGTAGATTCATTATTACTTTCTGAGAAGCTGTCTCAAGTTAGGAACCCAACGAATGAGGTACCTAAAGTCACTAGTGATGCCAAGACTGCACCCAACTCTTTCTGTTGTGGGATTACACCTTGAGAGTAAGAGTGCTATTGTAATGCTGACAGACCCTGGTCATTGACAGGCAGGATTGACTGGGGACCTCTGGAGCCTACTGCATGAGCCTCTGTAGCATGAACTAAAAGCCAACTGACTCTTAGCTAAGCCTGTAGAGCAGACTCATTAATCTCTCTCTCTAAGTGGTCTCGGTGCCACTAGATGGGACAGAACACCACACCCAGGTGTGTGGGTTACACTATCTACAGTGAAATTTACTGTATAGGATCAGGGACCTGAAGGTGGTGGTTTTAAAAAAGAAACCAGAACAAATATTCCCCAAATAGCTGACCTTTTAATTCAGAGTTGAAAATTAATTGTTGTACATATCAGTGATAATACTTTTCAGTATATGTGTGCATATAAAATGTTAACATTATTGCTGTACAACAGAAACTGATATATGTTCTGAAATGCAGTATCTTGCCAGGTTATTGTGATTCACTGGATCCAAACACCTACCACATGTACAAAACAAGCAAAGAGTAACATAGTAACACTAGAAAAACAAGGCAGCCATATGGCCCATCTGGGTCTAGACACCTGTCTAGCATTTGTACGCTAGTATTTTCCCCTCTCATTACTTGTGTACTTCTCTAACATACTGGTTGTTTCTGCCCCTATCACTATTTTTAGCAACTATCCCCCATGCTAATTACCTTCCCTGTAAAGACTTTTCTCCTAAACATGCATCTGTCACAGCAGGTGGATAGTGGCCAAAATCAGTTTAGCGTCTGATGGTGTGCTGCACAAAGGGGCAAAGCATGGGGGATTATGACACCCTCTGTGAAGCATTTCCTCAATTATATTTCCTAACTGACTTCAGAGCATGATGGAAATTGGACAGATTAAAGAGAAAACAAGTGTTTTTTGCACACTTTGTGGATCCACTGAGCAACAAGTTTATGGAAAGGTGCCATGGGCCACAGCTGCTAGTCCCTGTGAACTGATGTAGCTTCCAGGAAGAATCTGTCTCTTCTCAACCTCTGTGTATACCCACAGGATTGGACCTTTTTCTTAGCAACAAGCTGAACCCTGCTAATTCTGAGCCTTTCATTCTGATTATTTTGTGGTATCAATGATCTCTGTATTCCAGAAACTGCATATACCTCAGTAATGTCCCCACTTAATCTTTTTTTTATTAATACAAACCTACACACTCCTTCTAGTTATAGCTCCTGAGATCCTTTATCACTCTTGCTGTGCTCTTCTGTATCTTTTTACATTTCTCAATAGTCTGCCTGTCATATATTGCTGAAAATTGTACACAATACTCTATCATAGAATCATAGAATCATAGAATCTCAGGGTTGGAAGGGACCTCAGGAGGTCATCTAGTCCAACCCCCTGCTCAAAGCAGGGCCAAACCCAACTAAATCATCCCAGCCAGGGCTTTGTCAAGCCTGACCTTAAAAACCTCTAAGGAAGGAGATTCCACTACCTCCCTAGGTAACCCATTCCAGTTCTTCACCACCCTACTAGTGAAAAAGTTTTTCCTAATATCCAGCCTAAACCTCCCCCTCTGCAACTTGAGACCATTACTCCTTGTTCTGTCATCTTCTACCACTGAGAACAGTCTAGATCCATCCTCTTTGGAACCCCCTTTCAGGTAGTTGAAAGCAACTATCAAATCCCCCCTCATTCTTCTCTTCTGCAGACTAAACAATCCCAGTTCCCTCAGCCTCTCCTCATAAGTCATGTGCTCCAGCCCCCTAATCATTTTTGTTGCCCTCCGCTGGACTCTCTCCAATTTATCCACATCCTTCTTGTAGTGTGGGGCCCAAAACTGGACACAGTACTCCAAATGAGGCCTCACCAGTGCTGAGTAGGGGGGAATGATCACATCCCTTGATCTGCTGGAAATGCCCCTACTTATACAACCCAAAATGCCATTAGCCTTCTTGGCAACAAGGGCACACTGTTGACTCATATTCAGCTTTTCGTCCACCGTAACCCCTAGGTCCTTTTCTGCAGAACTGCTGCCCAGCCATTCGGTCCCTAGTCTGTAGCAGTGCATGGGATTCTTCCGTCCTAAGTGCAGGACTCTGCACTTGTCCTTGTTGAACCTCATCATATTTCTTTTGGCCCAATCCTCTAATTCGTCTACATGTGGTTTCATTAGCTTTTTGTTGTGTGCCATCACTTTCTCTTCTGATTTGCGCCCTGTTCTGTCTCTTGATACATCCCAATATTTGGTTAGCTCAGGACAGGAGTAACAAACTTATTTTCCATAGCTTTCACTGTACTTTGGCCTATATAATAGGTGGTCTCATGCCAGTGGTTAATGGAGAATGGCCATGCCACAAAAACCACCATCACAACAGGCAACCTTAATAATGAAAGAAGTAAATTCAGAAGAGAGCAGTCCATGGCAATAGGACTGGGTGGAAAATGATAACTAATTTCATGAAATTTTTTTGAGGTTGTGCAGTTTGTTTTTGTTTTGCATCAGGACAAAAATGGTACCTCTCAAAAAGAGCGAGCGAGAGAGAGAAACCCCAGTATTTAGGGCACTCACTTGGGATGTGGGAGACACCAGTTCAGGTCCCTGCTCTGAATCATGTTGCATGCTCCCAGATGAGGGCCTTATTCACTGGGATATTGGTTATTCTGGGGTGGGTCTCTCTTTCTCTTCCTCCCATCCTTGACCCCAGGACATTTGCATTGAAACCAATACATTATTCCAAAAAGCTTCAGTTTTGTTGACAAATTCCTGAATAGCACAGACCCTGAACTATTTTCATACAGCTAGCAATGCTCCCTTTGGCCAAGTTGGAGTTACACTGTCTGGTTTGGCAGTCAGGTAATCTTACGTTACTATTGTCCATGCAATTTTATTTTATAGGATAGAGCATACTATTCTTATTTTATACGATAGAGTGGCCTCCACTTTCCAGTGTTGTAACATTGACACCTTCCTTTCACAAGTACCTTCTGGACAACCAAGATTTGTCAAAGCTCTGGTAGCTTTGATTAGAGTTCTTTTAAACATTAAAATGCCATGCCATTTACAAATAAAAGTTGTTACTACTGTAATTATTAACAAGAAATAATAGTGATATTGCTAGAGTTGTTTAAAGTGAGGAACATATATCCTGTTTATCTAAGCATATTGTTAACAGATTGGCTTTTTTTTTTTGATCATATAGCTCAAATTCTCTATTCTCTCTCTCTCGCCCTTCCCCACCTTCTAAATCATTCTAGTGTTAGATAAGATCATATATTATCTTATATAAAACTGGCCATGCATGACAGAGCCACAGACGATCAAACAGCACCAGATGTGCAAACATCATCAGAAAATGGTGCAGGAGTCTATATTTGCCTGAGAGACACTTTCCAACCAATAATAAATGGAAAATAAAAGCATGCACTCAGTAAATTTTCAAGGCAAACCAAGCAATCACCCATGATTATTTTCATATCAAATCTTTTAGAGAGTGTATAAACTTACTCTGTTCCAGTTGGTGCTTTTTATAAGTATAGCTTTGCATTTAAAAAGACCATGACAGAAAGAAATGTGCATGGAGAGGTAAATAATATATATTTCAGGTTAAGAACCTCAGGCAGTAAGAACAGAAATATTTCCTTGAAGGCTGATAGCTTCAGAAGCTGAGCTTAGAGGTGTGTCCATAGTTTGGATGGTGCCTCTAAACTTGGAAACATTTGGAAATCATAGAAATGAAGGATCTTCTTGTAGATAAAACCCTGCACTGGGACTCAGGAGCTCTGGATTCATTTTCTGTATCTTTGAGGTGTGAACTAGCTATTGAGAAAAAGGATGTTATTGTGGTTAAATTATCAAACTGCATCCTAAGACATCTGAATTCAGTTCCTAACTCTGCTACTAATTTCCTGTGTGACCTCGGGCAAATCGCTTAATCACTCTGTGCTTCAGTTCCCCACTCTAAAATGGGAATGGTAATGCTCCCTCTCTTTCCCTGACTTTGCCTGTCTTGTTTATTTAGATCAAAATCACTTCTGGACAGTGACTGTCAATTACTATATGCATATATAGTACCTCGCCCACTGGGTCCCCCAATCTCAGTGAGTGCTACTGGAATTGATAGTATGGGTGAAGTGAGTCAGGAAATAAAATGCACCACTCCCCCCTCATCATTGTCCAGGTTCTACAACAGAACCAAAACTTTAATCTTTTATATATTCTGTAATATCAGCTATCTTTTATTCCTAGGATTTGTCATTTTTCTGCACTTCTGCTTTCATCCCTGGCCAGAAGACCTGAAAGCACACTAGGAAAAAACTATTCTTGCATTTATACTCTGACTAGGGAATGGATGTGCCAGGAGCTCAAGAAAACCTAGTCTCACAAGGTCATTATCTCAGTCTTACAGATTCAAGATGCTCATATCATTTGGATCAACCTAGTGATTGTGGGGTCTGAATACAAAGGGAAGCCCTGAGCCTGCAAATCTGCACACGTGGGTTTTTCACAAGCACATAGCCCCTTTCAAATCAGTGGCATTCTGCATGGGTGCAAGTGTCCAGTCACATGGCTCCGACTCTCAGATCAAAGCCTGAATCAGAACTCAGAAACACTAGAAAACTCATATCAGACACTCAAGGTTAATCACCACTACCACTATACTACTCTGGGTTGGGGCCTGCATAACTTCCCTGAGTTCAGTCACCTTGAGTGTCTTCAGCGGAGTTACACTGGCATAAAACTGGACCAGAGAAAGTGGTGAGCACAGCCACATTGTTGAAGGTGCATATGGTATTGTGTATGGTTTTACATTACATAATCTGTTGTATCAAAAATAATACATTGCAACACTTTTGCAAAGGTACCATCTAAGGGATAGTTGTGAACTGGTTAAAAATTCATTCTCATATTAGACAGAATGGACACTCGTATTTACACTTGCCTTTGGAAATTATACCAAAGCATTCCCTCATCCATTCTGGTGACTTTTCTGAATCCGAAAGTACAGTATGGCTAGTAACAAACTATAAAAACTTCAGAAAAATTGTATAAAGTTTATGAAATAATTTGTTCCCCAAACCAGTGATAATATGGACTTAGAGTACAATTTGTTTGGATTTATTTAATAAAAGGTTACATTTTTTCCTCTAACTTAAAGAGGCAGTGGGAAGGAAGCTATTCTCCCCTGCACAATGGAAGGTAGGATTATAGAATAAACACAAGGGAGATAAGAAAGGTGAATCAATTTAAATGACCTTTATTCAAGCTCCATTGAAACAAATGAATAAGAAGATTTATCCCACAGAAAATAAAATGGAAATGGAAAAATAACAGCTGAATAGCAAACTGAATATATTTCTATCAAAGGAAGCATACAAAAGTCTAATTATATTGAAAGAGATTTGCTCAGGGTTTTTTATTTTAAAACTAACTATAACCAAACAATGTGTTAGAAAAGGTATACATGAAAGCCTAGCAAACATAACAATGAAACAACTCTGATGCTTGAGGAGAGTATAGTATAGTGCTTTCAGTTGAGAAATGGCGTTGTCTGTTTGCACCATTAACCTTCTAAAACTCCACGTGCTCCCACCTCTCAGATCAACTGTTTTGGAGATTAATGCTAAAAAAATATGTTTTTATATTCCTTATATAGGAATCCTTACATAGGAATTACATAGGTACAGGATCCTAAAGATTCAAATAACATCATTACAAAGGTGGGAAAATAGCAAATAAACTGTTTTTAGAAGATTTTCATGAATAATAGCTCTTAGTTTGGTTTGGTGTCACTCATACTGTCATGTTGTTCACAGGGTGACTGGCAGGACCCATTGACTCTGAATTCACTCCCTAAATGGTCCAAAGTAGTCTAATTATGCTGATCATCAGTGTGTGCTATAAAAGTCAGCCTGTATAACAGGGCTTCTTTGAAGGATTCAGGACATGGGCTTTTAGGTGGAGTGGGATGGATATCCTCTGCTGTAGTATCTGTTACAGACAGGCTAGAATGCTATTTTTCTTGTTGTATTAGGGTTCTTGATTCTTCTGATTTAGTTATTGTTGGCTGGCCCTATGCCATTCCCTGTAGAGAACATTGTGGGGTGGCCTGGGAAAAAGAGAAGAAGTGGAGCTAGCAAATGGTATAATCCAAAAGCCCTGGCCAGCAATTGGTTCCTTGAGGGTTGTTATCCACACATGCAAATTAGAACAGCCCTGCGGCTGGTTTTCTTGTACTGAAGACCAGTTCAAGCTCCCAATATTAGAGAACCAGAAACGTGCTATAAAGCCACTTATGCATCCCCACTCCCAGAAGCACAGAGCATTCCTTTGGCACACTTGGAGATCCTGCCCATTTTCTCTATTACCCCGGTGGGCCCCATGAGAGGCTATAATTGTTTACATATATGGCTCTATGCATCTTGAGTGTGAGTTTTCACATGGTTTCAAACTCTTCATGAAATAACAAACTTTTTTGTAAAAATGATTATTTGATGTTGTGTATTAGCTAAAGTTTGACGTTTCCTATTTTGATACCATCACAATTAACTAACCTTAACCATGATGTATATGACGCTGATCAGCAAGTAAAGGCTGGCTTAAGAGCTTTCAGCAACTTAATGAAATTTGACAACTGTCCTTTACTGGCAAGTGTATGTAGGCTGCTACTGAACCCATTGGTCCATTTAGGCAGCAATTAGTTAAATTAATGGGAAATGAAGGATTGCAGCCTGAGGAAATTTACCACACTGATGAGACAGGATCTTTTCAATAAAAGCACACTTCTTAGCCAATGAGAAAATTGCCCCTTGATTTTAAAAAAGAAATAACAGTTCACTCGACAGGTATGGACTAAAGCAACAGGATGTCACAAGCTTAAATTCTTGGTGACTGGAAAGTGTGTGAGCCCATGTTGCTTTACACACATTAATATTAATTACTTTTGCAAACATCTTGGCACAGAGTGCAAATGGCTTCATGGATTACTCCAGTCATCTCTCATTAATTATTCCCACAGTATTAGGGGATCTTGGGCTGGTGACAGGCTGGAAACAGTAGTTGCTGTAAGCGATACATGGCACAGGGAGACTCAGCCCATGAATAAAGAAAGCCACAGATTTGGCCCTGTCTTTTCCCCCAGGTTAGCTGTCCCCAGTAAGACCTGGGTTCCAGTGAAGAACAGTTGATCTTGACAGGTGTGTTAAGATTGATATATAATGTAACTCCTCTCCAGACCGATAACTAGTGCTCGTCTGCCCAGAATTGCCTGTCGAGTTGCTCAAGCTGCGCAGGACCAACTCACTCAGTAGGGTGCAAGGCACAGAATGCTCTGCCACTTGTTCCCCAAAAAGACGTTTGGCTGCACAAAGGGGAGTATGCTACATGCGTTCAAAGGCTGTTACACGTTACTCTTCCTCCACCATACAGGCACATCCTGTGGCGAAGTGCCTCCGCACAGCCCCCCGCAATTCTGAGCAGTGGCCAAAAGCCACAGTCTAGTCCCAAGGGGTTTGAGCAAATGAACAGAAGCTCTGCTTTTTGTCCATGATTCTTACTTGTTGCACTGAGCTGCTTGCTGGTTGTTCCGTAACATTTATTTCTCATTCTCACAGATTTTAAACTTTTCAACGGTACCTGAGACTTCCAGGTAATCTGGGCAGTGCTGTGCATTTCCAGTGATAGGGACTGAATTTCAAAGAAGAGATTCTTTGGTTTGTAATGTTATATAGTCCATACATTTTAACTGCAAAGGTGGGAAAGGAAGCTGAATAATTGGGGTGTAACATTAAGGTCTCCAAGCTGGGGCTCGATCCAGCTAGGTACAGGCCTCCTTGGCCATTATCCAGTAATATAGGTTACATTAGTGCACTTTACAGTTCATTTGATAGCGTATTAAACACACACTTAAGTACATGCTTATGGGACTAGTCACATGAATAAAGGTAAGTAGATGCTTAAATGCTTTGCTGGATCAGAGTTAAAAAGATCCTTGTTGGATGGAGCCCTTGGAGAGTTCTAACTAAAATGTTTAGATTTTCATGAAACAGCAGTTTTATGGAGGAATCAAATAAAGAAACTTGCTTCCTTTGGGCAAACAACGCCCCATTTTATACATTTCATTACTGAACATGTAACCCCCCCCCCTTTAGTAATTAAGCAGGGTCTTCTTGGAGACAAAAATACCAGGCATAGTTTGAATGAGAGGCTGATATTCTGCTTTCATTTACATCACACCAAAACCCAGAAACACACAGAGCATAACTGAGAGGAGAATAGAGTGCTTGGTGCTCTTATCCTTGAATCTGTATAAAGCTTCAGGTAAGATTTTTTAAAAACCCTTTGCTTTGTTCTCATTGTTGAGTGAGCTGACAAGTGCTAAAATGAAACTTCAGCTAAAGAAGATGCTGCTACCCATAGCAACAGTGTTACTGTGCATGAACAATATATATAGGGTTAGAAGATTTTATTTCTTTAAATAAAGATAAGGGGCTTGCAAATATTTCACATACCTCTAAATATATTGTAAGTACAATTGAGATAGAAATAGAATTCATAATATAAACACAATAAAAAGTTCAGTATTGAGACGGATAACTAAGAGACCTATAGATAAAGATCTTTTTTTGTGAAAAGCATATTCCACCATTATGTGCTGGAAGAAATAGTGTATTTGATTTTGAATCAGAAGAAATAGAAGTTTAGAGGACAATAGTATTCCACAAAGGATAGCTGCTATAATAACAGGAGTGCAAAGTGAATGGAAAAAGGTTGTGGTAGCCCAGTTATCTGCTAGAAAAGGCCTAGACACAGCAAAGAGAGCTGTTTCACAAAAGAAAACCCTGCAAGAAAGCAAAGTGAATAGAACCGGTAAATGAATCTTTTCAGAGTCCAGATGAAGGACGCATTTAGAATAATGTGGATCTGGAAATAAATCCACCATCTATTATCTGAGAAGCATATTTAGGAATCACAACTTACAAAATGTTAATGATGGCAGTGAATTAATGAATGCAGGTTATATGTTGGAGCAATTGACAATTCATTTGACAGAAATATTGAACATTTTAAAAGATTTTATACGCGGCTTCCTCTTGACAATAGTTCTCAAGGAAGAGTCCTATGATTAGAAATCTGAAAGCAAACTGCAGATGTTCAAAATAGACTGAATTTTAACCAATTGTATAGTTTAGTATTTATTTTACCAAGCAATTTATCTCCTATTTGCTTAACTAATTAAATTACAGCTTGTTTTGATAATATCAGTTATGGTGACTGTTTTAGTGGGACACCTTCTTGTATGTGTAGGAGCAGCACATTTTATTATATATCCTGGGGGATTTCTTTGTATTCAAGAAAAAAACAGATCGAGTTGGGGGAATGTAACTCTGGGTCATCCAATCTATAGTAGCATAAAACTGTCTCTCAGTTGAATTTTTTATTGTTAACATCTTTTGGATGCTCAAGATGGTGGCATAGGAGACATTTATTTTGTTGGCTCCAAAGCACATCCAGTGGAGAACTGACAACTTCTTTTGAATTTTGAGACAATTTGGTCAGAGGTTTGAGAATCTTTGAATAGAGGTTCTGAATGGACAACATGGGCCATATGACACGGGTTAGCTAGCAGTGTTGTCGTAAGTACTGATGAAAAGGACTAAAGCATAAGTGCCAAGTACACCATTACAGAAGTACTTAAAAGCATGAGTATGCTGTGGAAATGGTACTTATGTATTTCTAAGTAAAAGTATAACAACAAGCACAAGTTATTTCAACTCCTGTATTCCCTGCAATTGTCTGATCAATATATGGACAACTATCTAAATAATATAAGCACATAGTGGAACAGAAAGAAAAAGAGATGCAGCTACCGAACTGTGGGATTGTTGTGCATGAGAGTGTGGGAAACTGATATGCAAGTTTCTAGGATGAGGCTAGTTCTTATCTGCTGGGAGGCAATAACAGGATAATAAATTAGAGGGTTGGCCAGGATGTTAATTAGCCAATGAAGTTACAGCTGCTGCCTGTGTGTATTTTATTAACCAATTAGCAATTGCTTGATTGCTTGCTTTAAGTGTATAAAGATGTATGCTGGAGAGAAATAAAATGACTCTGCTTCAAATCAAATTGATTGTTGAGCTTTGTCCACGCACGCCTGCGCTGCAACAAATGGTGACCCCGACGTGATTCGTATCGAATGAAAGTGTCGGTGGCCTGACCCAGGCGGAGAAGCCCAGAGGCGAACGGCCAGGAGCCTGAGCCCAGAGGCGGGGAGTGCTTATCCGACGTGACTCGTATCGAGTGATGATAGTGTCGGGAGCCTGAGCCCAGAGGCGAACGGCCAGGAGCCTGAGCCCAGAGGCGGGCGGCTGGGAGCCGCGGCGGGGAGTGCTTGGGAAGCCCCCGGACCCCGACGTGATTCGTATCGAATGATGATAGTGTCGGGAGCCTGAGCCCAGAGGCGAGTGGCTGGGAGCCTGAGCCCAGAGGCGGGGAGGAGCTGCGGCGGGGAGTGCCGGAGAAGCCCGCGAGCGTCCGAAAAGAGAGACGCACCTGAGCCCTGAGGAGAGCGGCTATAAGCCGCGGAGGAGAGGGGCGGCTATAAGTCGCGGAGATAAGCGGCGGCTACAAGCCGCGGAGGAGAAGGGCGGCTATAAGCCGCGGTGGATAAGGGCAGAGCAGCTAACGTGAGTACCGCTGTATCAGCTGAAGAAAAGATAACACAGAAGCCTTTGTTGTACATTATGAACCGACAGGGGAAAAGAATCTCCCCTGCTGCACTATCTTACTTATTAAGAAGAGAGGGGGAGTTGTGGAGGCTCCTCCTGACCGGCCTTCGGGCACAGGACGAGGAGGTGCTCCGCTGGAAGCGAGCCCTGGACGGGAAGACGTTGGAGTGCACGGCGCAGGCAGAGGCTTGTGCCGTGGCCCCGGAGGTCGTTCGGACCTACAAGCAAGTAAGTTGTTTTGGCAGGAGCCCGGAGAAGGCTGGCTGGTTTGAGCCTGGGACAGTGCCGGGAAAACCATTATGCTTCTCCGGTATGAGCAGCAATAGCTGGGTGTCCTAACATAGGATTCACAGATTAAAAGAAGCCAAGCAGGGAAGGAAAAGGAACAGCATGAGTTAACTAAGCAAGCTAAAGATAAGACTTGGCGAACAGCCCAGACTAAAGAGAGCGTGACTGGGCCCAAAAAAGTTAATGAGAGCTGCAAAACTCGGCCTGGCATTACCGGAATGTGTCAGATTTCTTTTCTTATGGGTAAAGAAATGCTACAAAAAAGACTGACTGCTTGGACCCATGATTTTTACTGCAGAAAGACCCCTCCACATCAGAAGAATGTTTCTACTGATGATTGGCCTATGTAATTTTTTAGTCCTATTGTGTTTTTGGACAGCATGAAAAAGGGACAAGGTGTCCCTTGGCAGCCCCCATTGTGTTATTTGGAATTTTTTTTTGTTGTTTTTTGAAAGAAGCAAAATTACTACGGGATGATGTCCTGGTAAATTTCCCCCGTAGAAGCTGAACCATGCCGGTGGTGGAAAACAAGGAAAAACACTTATGTTGTTGATGTTGCCAAAGTCCAGAAATTCCTGATTAAAAAGACATTGAGAACTGACCCTGGTGAAGAAACAAAGAATTACACACTGGCAGGACGAAATTTGTGGGACTTATGTTTGGAACTGTGGTATTAATTGAATTTCGGGGTTTATTCTACAGGCTGCGCCCTGTGTTTTGGATAAATCCTTCAGTATGTATAGCCCACCCTAATTGGATTGTAAATGATATGTCCTTATTTTATTGAGGCTGAGAAAGCATTGCCGTGGGAGCTAGTATGTTTGAATTTTTGAATGGCCAGCTGATGGCCATTCGGAGTGATTTTGAGCACCAGGATAGCCCACTGCCCTTACAAATATATTAGGAGTACCATCTGATCTGGAGTTGTAAAAATATATTTAGACACTGTTTAAGTAAAAGTGTAAATATTTGCAGTGCCCCTCCCCAGCATGTAAACCGGTTGAGTTGGGGGGTGAGGGCTTTTACATATCGAACCCTGCCGGGTTCATGGGGAGGATGAATGTGAAATTATTTACCCCAGCTTTTTAGAGTTTAATTGTTTGTTGTTTTTCAAGTTTGAGAAAACTCAGCCAACGGGTTTGTTGAGGATTCTCAAAGGGGGGAATTGTGGATTGTTTAGGCATAAATTTAGGTAATTTGGGAGAATGGCTTTGAATTTATGTGATCCAAAGCACCTTTATGTAAAGTGCTTTTGTTAGCCTTTTTAGATTTTTGTAAATTTTGTATTATGTACTGATTATTGGCAGTTGTATGATTGTTTGATATTTGATGTAGCCCCCACGGTGGGAAAGTACAGATAGTTGTTCACAGAAGATACCAGAAAGGTAGGGGCTAGTACGGTTTAGCAAGAGGAAATATGGATCGGGCCCAGGCAGGCACGCAATAGATAGAGAATTTGAAGAGGAAAAAAGGATCGGGCCCAGGCGGCGGGCAACAGACAACAAGCTTGGAATACTGGTTGATAACCTTGAGGGTGTAGTTGATAGAAAAGGTAATTAACTACTAGCGAGTAATGTTAGGCAGAGTACAAAGTTAACTCTGTGGTTGCTGGAGGGAATAGCAGTTGAATTTAGAAGTAAGTCAGGATGCAATTGTATTATTGTAAATGATTTAATTGATGATGTAATTTTTTTTTTGCCTGATGGTACTAAGGGTATTTGTATATTGTATGTAATGATTGCTTGCCCAGTAGGGGTGGTTTTGTTTTTGTTTTTTAGATATTTAAGAAAATTGGTGTTAGCTGCATAGCATTTAATGTACCATGCATTTATTTATAGAGTTTACATTTATGTTTTATGTCTTGTGTTTGTTTGTGATGTGTTTTTTGGCCAGAATTGTTGTGGTGTTGTCGAAATGTTTATGTGGTTTATGTTGTGTTTTTTCTGCTAGGACCCCCCCTCCCTCAGTGTCAGTTTGATCGCCTGACTACTGAGGGATGAATTGGTAACAGAAATTTGTCACAATTTGGTGTGCAATAGAGTATGGGGGAATCCTGCAGAATTTATTGTTTTTTTGTTGTTGTTGTATTTTGATGTTTTATGTTTTGTTTTGTTTGATGTTGTTGGTGTTGTATGTTATGAATTGCATGGTTATAGGTGAGCTTTGTAGCATAAGGTATATTAATTTTTTTGTTTTGTTTGTATGCCTTTTGTTATAAGTTTGGTGTAGTTTATTGGATGTTTTTAATTTTTTTGTGTTTAAGAATAGGGGGGAGATGTCCGGTTGCATTTTCCCTATGCTGCCTTGGTGGAAAATTACAGCAGCGTGGTCGCAAGAACAGAGGGATGAGATAAAGTTGTTATGAGAAAGTAGGGAATTGCCAGAGCGAGGCAAATGCCAGGTGGCCTAACTGGGATCAGATAAGTTGCATGGGAAATGGGAATTTAGTAAGCAAGGTGGATTCCGGCGAAGTGGGTCCGGCCTTGGCTGATTTTGGCGCAGAGTGCCATAAATACTACGGCCTTTTGCTTGCCCCATGTTGCTGCAGTGGAAGCCCTTATTGGAAATCTGCTTTGTGGCTGTTTGCACATTGGCAGAACCCTCCTGGCCCCTTGGGCCACTTGCGTTACCTGGAGGAGGGATGTTTAGGTAAAAGCAGGGCACTGCGGAAGATATTGTTACGGTTTAGTTAGGCAGCTGGTGTTTAGATTTGCTTTTAGTTTTGCTGTGTAATAGATTGTAGTAATGTGATGCTATGAGCTGGGAATGTTTTGCTGTGCCTTCCCTTTTTTATTATGAGAAAAGGGGGGAAGTGTGGGATTGTTGTGCATGAGAGTGTGGGAAACTGATATGCAAGTTTCTAGGATGAGGCTAGTTCTTATCTGCTGGGAGGCAATAACAGGATAATAAATTAGAGGGTTGGCCAGGATGTTAATTAGCCAATGAAGTTACAGCTGCTGCCTGTGTGTATTTTATTAACCAATTAGCAATTGCTTGATTGCTTGCTTTAAGTGTATAAAGATGTATGCTGGAGAGAAATAAAATGACTCTGCTTCAAATCAAATTGATTGTTGAGCTTTGTCCACGCACGCCTGCGCTGCAACACCGAACTTGTTCTCTTAATGCAGAACTCAGACGTACACGTCTGTCCCTCACCCCTCCACTGACTCATCTCTCCACTAGGCCAGGTAGTGAGTCTCCTCACTGCTGCTGGGCTGGGAAGTTACTTGCAAGTCTTCTTGCTGCCGGTTGCAGTGACTAATAAGAAATGAAGGAGATGGGGTGACCACACTCCTTGGCTGGTGCAAGAGCAGAGCCAACAGAAAAAAAAGTGGGCGGCCAGAATTCAGGGCCTGAAGCTCCCAAGTTGGGACAGTGGGTTCTGGGGGCCAGCCAGATTCTAGGACTCTTTGGAAGGCTGTGGTTGTTTAAAAAAAAAATATTTTGAAAAAAGTACTTGCTGATTTAAAAAGTTACTTTTGCTTTAAGCACCCATTAAATGTACTTAAATACAAGTAACAAGTACAGAATATTCGAAGTTCTTAAATGCAAGTATATACTCATAAGTACAAAAGTACACAGGGACACTGCTGGTTAGTAATATAGGCCAAATAGAAATGAGTTTGATGTGGGATTTTTGTGTGTAACCTTAGAAACATCATGATTCCACAAATGGTGCCTAATCAACCAATTTTTTTTTTGGAAAACTAATTTCTAGTTTTTAAATGATCACATGTTCCTACCTGGCTCTGACCCCTTGGTCCTTGGCAGTATGACTCCAATGGAGCAAAGCTAACAGGGATTCTCCTAGTTTACTATAACAGCCCTAGGTTATCCTATGAGGCTACATGGGAAAACTAGTGAAGCCTGGGGCTATATTGCATTTTCCAGATAAGCACCATGAGGCTAAAGGTGGATGATGTACGTCTTCCCCACTCCTGGCCTTTCTTCTCAGCCCACTCAGTCTGCACCCCATTCCCCAGAGCAGACCCCAGACTGGATTTGATTCCTTGTATTGTTATAGATTTCCTGGGTGACAGTGTGCAAGTCACATGATTTATCTGTGCCTCAATATCCGATTGGTAAAATAGCAACAATAGTCCTACTTCTGTACATCACAGGAAAGCCATAAATACTTGGGATACATTCAGATAACCGGAGCCATGTTAGTACTTAGATAGCTATAGAAAGAGATATACCAGATACACTGCATTTTTCTGGCCTACTTTTCACAGATTCTTAAGTGTATGCAGATTTATACACAGATTCTCAAGTTTCATTGCCTTCAATGGAGCTATGCTAATTTATACTATCCAAGGATGACACAAAGAGTTCAGTATCCTCTCACCAGTCCCCTGAGTTGCTCTGTCTTCCCATGTTATCCTACCCCTTTAGGTTCTGTCCGACTACCTAAAAGGAACAAGTCTTAAGTACAGTGTTTCTGCTCAAAATATTTCAGCAGCAATTTCTCACTAGATTTTTTTTCTTTTTTAGCTGCATAAAGTAACTTGAGCCACAAACCAATTGCCTTCTTGTGATTTCATACACTCAAAATCACATAGTGCCACTTCAAATTGTATTCTCTATGGTTACGAGATAGGTTATCAATTATATTTCATGTTTTAAACAGCTAATGTTTAAAAGAAAATTACATTGTTTATATATTTTGCTACAGTTAACAAATTATCTCAAATGCCAAGTTGGCTGATAGTGACACAAGGGAGTTTACTGTATGCCATAAAGCATTACAATTGATGTTAAACTCCATCCAACATAGAATCATAGACATTTAAACACCATTTGGAAGGAAAATATCTACTCAGGGGATTCAGCTGACATCATAAACTGTGAGAGCGAAGCTCAGTAATTTATAGATGTCAGGAGAACAAAATATAAACTCTGATAAAATTAGTCACATGGTGCTAACTTTTAAATAACAACTGCATTGCATCGATTTCTTATTGCATTTCTGAAATTAAGGTAATAATTCATTTCTCATTAGTTGCGATATAAATAGCAGGGCTCTGTGAACACCGCAGGGGTCAGCTAACAAAGTAGACCCTGCTATTTGGTTTATAGTGGTTAGAAATTAACCAGACCTTGTAGTTTTAAGTGTAACAGTGCACAACACCCATCTCCTCTGTACCCCCACAACTGTTTCCCTCACCCATCTTGTTAGAACTCATCTCTGTTCTCTATCAGCCAGCCCTGGGTCACAACATGACATCTAAGAAAAGAATGTCCTAGGATTTGTTTTTGTAAAAAATTAAGAAAGCTAGCATCATGAAAGGAGATTCATCGGGTTTCCAGTTAAGCAAACAATTTTAGCTTATGTTAACTCAACTTTTGTAAGTATGGGCTGAGACCTGCTAAGCATCACGCGGCTAAGGGTTGGAATTACCCAAGGTGATATTTGAATGGATTTGAGGTCTGAGCTGAGTATTTCACATACATTCAGTGCAGTCCCATTGGCAGGAAAGGAAAATTTCTTTTTTAAAATAAAGGTCATTGTTATCTAAAAGAATCCGCCATGCGTTGCAGGAACTCCCCTGTAGAATAGAAAGAATTTTAAACTATGAAATCTGAAAATAGAATGAAAATAGTAATTCCTATTCAGACATGAATAATACTTGAAGGTTATAAAGTACAACTAATTTTAATACTGGGGAAAGAATATAATGATGAATAGAGTCTAGTGGATTGATTTTAGCTGTATCCATTAGAGCACTGCCTGCTAGCCCAGTAATAGTTACCATAGGTTCCTCCAGAGGTTGGATGGTTGGCTTTATTTAAATAAGCAGATGATTTTATTCTTATTCAAAACTTACAGCAGCTAAACCACCATGCTCTGGAATCTGGTTGGTCTATCTTATCTCATCTCCTCAGGTTTTCCTGATTGATTTCCATTACTTGTCAGTTCCAGGTGACCCCGAAATATTGCAGTCACAGATGTTCTGATATTTCACTACCAGATTTTGATCCTTGGAAAGCAAAATCCCATTAGCCCAAAAGGAAGTTGCTGCCTTCAATTGGAGGTTTGTTTGCAAGGAATGTAGTGTCATGACCTAAGCAGATGACAATCTCATAGTAATATGACTATAGCTTCCATTTATGTTGGCCTATAGAAGATGTGAACATCTTACTGTTTTCTGTAGGTGCAGAAACTAATCAAAATTCCAGGAGGAAAATTCTGCTTTCTTTGGATTGGAGTCCTTGATTGTGTCTATCAGGTTCTGGATGAAGATGATTGGGGATATTCTTGTATTTTCAACCCCCCAAAAGTCCTACAATGAGACGAGGTTATTTCCCAGTTAACTAGCTATGGATACCAATGATCTGGCAAAGAACTTTTAAGGATACAGGTTGAAATTATGACCTGATGGCCACTTTCTTAGATGATGTCACTAATAGAGATGTCTGCCAGGGAACAGCAGTAAATAAACTCAAGAAGTTTTGGAAAAAAGCCTACATTGATTATGACTGGCCACTGACCCATAGCTTCATGCCGTCCAGTCCCTGAAAGATATTTTAATTTAAACCACTGAGTCTGTCTGTTCCTTCACCTATGGTTGTTCATCAGAACAATTAATTCACCCAACACCACTATACTGAGTATATTTTATAAGGAAAAATAACAGGATATTGGACTCTAAGTTCCTTATCCTGGTCCATTGAAGTATCAGGACCCAATAAAAGAGCAAGTTGACATGAACTTTCTGCCTTCTGATTAGGTTTGCTAGGCTGTGAAGTGTCCACTTTTGTTATGGGCTTCAGCAGCTGGCTCATCTTGTTGAATTAAACCAGTTTCTTAGCCCCAGAATCCAAACTTTCTGGGGCTTACATTATGCAGAAGGGATCTTTTTCTTCTGACTAATTAGGATACTTTAATTTACCAATAAGACAAAAATAGTCATTACGATACATATGTAGAAACGGTCCTTCATTTTCCCCAAAAACATAGATTTAACTATTTCCCAGGTGTATGCATGTTTCAGCCTCATTGGGCTCAACTGAAATGATTTTTATAGTCATGTCAGTGCAATGCAATCATCGTGTATTCAAGCCGAATCTGCATTACCAGCTAGACTCCATTCAAACCACACAACCTTCTCAGACATTCAAGGTCACTTACACTCCAGAATATCAAAGCAGTAGAACTCACTTTCATTGATATTTAGCAAGTTAAAGTGAAAATAAGAAGCTTTTTCACCTACATCCTCTGCATGTCTTTAGCTGTCCCCTAAAGTTACAGAGCCAAACACTCAAAGTTCAGCAAGAAGACTCTTTATCATTTATGCAAATATTGTTGTCATCAGATCTCCAAAGCAGGAAGCCAATAATCATTTTTGTATTAGTCATGAAAGGAATATCTACTTACTCAAGCTAAAACAAACAAAATATTTCATCAACATTTTTCAGCAATCTTCGTGCAGTTCTAGATTACAGATACTCATTCAAGTGTTCCACAAACCATTTGTAATTAAAAAGGCACCTTACCAAAATTGTTATGGATTACAGACACTGTGACGTAGCTCCTGCAAGCCATTCATGAAATGAGGTTTATTGGGATTTTTGAAAAAGCCAAAATAATGTAGGCCAAACTTTCTAAAGTATTTAGGCACCTAAAGATGCAGATAGGCACCCAGTGGGATTTTCAAAAAAAACTCCCTTAGCTGCTTTTGTAAAGCCCACTAGGCGTCTATCTACTCTTCAGGCACCTAAATGCCTTTTGAAAACTAGCCACCCAACTCTCATTAATGTTCAAAGGTCTTTGAGTACCACAGGCTCATTTGAAAATCCAAGCTGTATTTCTCTGGATGGTTGTGATTCCTGTATCAGGGCTCTCAGTTGTGTGTGATTCATGTGCAGAAATGCTGTGTGGCATTTGCCCAGTATCTAGTAGTCCTTTTTCTGACCATTCTATTTTGACATACTTTCAGCTGAACTTTTGTTTCTCTTCTGCATCTGCTCACATAAAGTCCTCTGAATGTACTGGAGATCCATTATGATGCCACAAATTAGTATAATGTGAATCATAATACCCAGCCTCCTAGTCTACCTAAAACAACATGGCAGAAATTTAAATCTAAGAGGTTTCAGAGTGGTAGCCGTGTTAGTCTGTATCAGCAAAAACAATGAGGAGTCCTTGTGGCACCTTAGAGACTAATACAATTTAGTTGGGCATAAGCTTTCGTGGGCTAGAACCCACTTCATCAGATGCACGGGATGGAAAATATAGTAGCAGGTATAAATACACAGCACATGAAAATATGGGCATTGCCATACCAAGTGGGCGGTCAGTCTAACGAGACAATTCAATTAACAGTAGGATACCAAGGGAGGAAAAATCACTTTTGTAGTGGCAAAGAGAGTGGCCCATTTCAGACAGTTGACAAGAATGTGTGAGTAACAGTAGATGGAAATTAGTACTGTAGTTTTAAGAATGCTTGATAGAGATACTGTAGGTGTTTTTCTCTGTTTGAGGGATTGGAGCAAATGCAGTTGTATTTTAGAGATTGGCTGTAGACAATGGATCGTGTACACCTACAGGATCTCTATCGAGCATTCTTAAAACTACAGTTCCCACCTGGTGAAGTGAAGAAACAGATTGACAGAGTCAGAAGGGTACCCAGAAGTCACCTACTACAAGACAGGCCCAACAAAGAAAGTAACAGAACGCCACTAGCCGTCAACCACAGCCCCCAATTAAAACCTGGCCTATTTCAAACAGTTGACTAGAAGATGTGAGTAACAGTAGAGGGAAATTAGTATGGGGGAAAAAATCCCATTGATTTCAACAGACTTTGGATGGGGAGGCCTTTCAGTGTTAAATGAAAAATGAACATTTCTCCCCAGCAAGATCTGTAATTTGGCTCTGTTAATCTGGCCAAATTATAAGAGAAAAACTGTACACACAGTGGGATATGCTGAATGTCAGACCCTTAGCAGACATCCACCACAATTATAAGGCAGAAAATCTGGAACAACAGATGCACTGGTATGTTTGTCTTGTATTTTATTTCATTGCATATGGCTCTGTGTTATAACAGACTGAAATTACAGTAGCACTACTCATGCTGCTCGAGTTAAAGTGGTGGCAATAGTTAGCCTCTCTCATATAAATCCTTCTTTTCCAGGAGTTTTAACGGTTAGTCATAAATATTAAGTCTGGTCTAAGCACTGAATATCCGGCCAAAATTTTTACAGGGCCTCATCCAAGTCTCTAGTTTTCAACCACAATCAATTAAAGACACAGTACTGCAGGCACAAACATTCGCAGGTGCAGTGGACGGCATTCAATTAGCTAAATACATGATTTCACATTCAGCCTTATTTTGAAATGTAAGCTTTACTTTTGCTGTTTCTGTTTTTGCACTTTTCCTAGCACAATGGGGTCCGAATCTTCATTGGGGCCTTTCAATACTACATTATTATATTTATTATTATTATTTATTATACAAACCTACATAATTGCACCTTTAAAGTGGGAAGGTAGCTTTAAAAAATTGGACCATAAATGTTCAGCCAGGAGCAATCTTTTCATTTTATTCAAATATCTAATTGCTGCAACTTGACTTACATATCAATATCTATATCTATAACTATATATAATAGTGGGGGGAGACAAAGGGGAAAAAGAATTTAAATAGTTAAGACAATACTTAATACTTGTGAAAACTCATATTTTAAACCTGAAACTGAGAATTTTGAAACAAATAGAAAGTTATTAACAAAGCTAGCAAACTTTCATGCAGCACTGGCACTGACATGGCTCTGAGAAATTTAGTCTTTCCAGGTTTTCTCTGCTAAGTGGATTTACCTGTTCAGGAAACTCCTCACATAAGATGATAAAGCTTTTGGAAATGCTTAATGGATATAGGGGGTGAGTGGCCATTTTGGATTTAAAGGAGACAATGTAAAAGGGGGATGAAGAAAACAGGAGAGGAGGGAAGGAAAAGATGAAAGAGAGAATGGGAAAAAGAGAAAGACACACTCAGGAGACAAGAACACATGTAAAATGGCACTAAAGCAAAAATGACTGAAGTATGATGATCTATTGATTACGGGATATATTCTTTTAATAGCATAAGACTTTTGAACATGTTTCACTGCATCTTCTTCTTGACATTAAAATGCCAAATTTGATGACAGGCTAACAGTATTTCTTCAGCTACAGTTACACTATTTACAACACAGGAGAGGTCTGAGCGTCAGTAGAAATCCATAGACATCTGCATTCTAATCCTAGCTCATGTGCTGATTCCTTCTATAGCCTGGGGCAACTCACTTAACTTCTCTAAATTGTTTCCTTTCCTTTTTATTGTGTTAAAAATATTTACTTATAACTGAGGGCTGTTGTGAGAAAAATTAGCTCATGTTGGTAAAGGCCTTAGAAGATGAAAAGTGCTATACAAGTGATAAGTATTACTATTATTATAACCAAGGACAAGCTCTGTGCTTGGAAGACTTAAATATAGGAACCCCATCACTGTGAATTGTTAGGGTGAGAAAAACTGCTATGTTGATTTAGCCTCTCTTCTCTGAGCTTTTGTATATAGGACACCATCTCATATATCAGATAGCATTTCATTATCTTTTTAGACATGAGAATGCTTAGGTAATATATCATATTTTCCAATAAATCTTAGATTTGCAAGCCTAGCAGCACCATATACACAATGTTACATCCGTCACATGTTTTCTTCCAGTTTATCAAAATCAGACATGACACCTACTGTAAATGATATTCACATTTAGCAAGTAATGATACATCTGGCTCCAATCATGTGCATATTCCAAAGGTTCACTAAACAGATATTTTGTTTTAGCAGCAACCTGCATGCCAAACTGAAGGTTCATTAGCTTTAACAGATTAGAAATTGAATCCTATATGATAATGAGTTTTGGACCACAAGCCAAAATGGTTTTGTTATTGCATTTTGGATAACAAAGAGCTTTCAGGTAATGGGGTTTTGAAATTTTAAACTAATATTCTTCCAGGCACTGGGACACCATAAAGGACTCTGGAAAAAAAACCATTATAATTATTTGTTCAAAGGGCAAAGATGTCAGCCTGTTAATAGTATTTTAAACCTACTTTAGTAAGTAGCTACTGTTGTTATTATTGGGGAGTGCTACAGAGAAGCAACAATAAATCAGTGCCTTCTTTTACTGACATGTTTGTCTGATACATGGCATGAGCTACAGTTAAATATCCGCAGTTTCATTTTGGGGGTGGGGGAGGGGAAGAGATCATTTGGTTGAATACTCTACAGACTAATCAAGTTTCCCAAATTCTGAGCTCAGTTCTGCAACCTTTAAATTGCATAGCAGCTATATCATGCAACTTCAATGGGACGTCTTCTATGTGTGCTACTCAGCAGAAATGTGGACTGGAGAATTGGGCAATCTATTTGTAAGACCAGTTGAAATTTTCCATGTGCTTCTAAAAGATCTGGCTTCCAAAGGTAGAATCTTAGAATTCCGTGACAAGAAATTAATATGTGAATAAAGGGAAAACAAGTTCTAGCGATCACATCTCATTTCTTTAACTCAGATCCAGCACAGCAACATCTATATTTCGATGTCGAATGACTTTATATTGTTTTTTTCCTTTCCTTTCTGCTCGTTTCCTAGAGTTTTACCTTCTACAACTGGGGCTTAGGGCCTAATCCAAAGCCCATCTTAGTCAATGAGAATCTTTCACTGACTTCAATAGACTTGGATCAGGCTCTGTCTCCTGTAAGATCAGTCCCATGATGGAGTTCAGTGTACAAGCTTTTACTGCCAGGTGCACTCAGTAAAAACCACAGTTAGTTTGTTCCCAGTGTCCTGACTGCAAGCATAAGACACAATACTTCAACTCATTATATCCCTTAAGTGTGGCCTGTCATGTTACTTTCAAAATTATTCATGGATAATTTGATTCTATGAATAATTAGTTAACATAGTGTCTCTACTAATGTGAAAACCAAAAATGTTCAGGAATATCTTAATTGACAAAATAGGTGGAAAAATCTTACTTTCCCCATCTTTCAGTTAAATTCTGTTTTACTTAGAGCCTTCTTTGACCAAACAAAGAGGAATGGCAGATCAGTATTTGAAATCTGTGAGGCTCTTTCTCTTTCTCTCTCTCATATACACACACATGCACAAACACACACACACAACTTTCCACACTGGCAGATGTATAAGGCTTTAGGTTTTTAACATGAATTCTATGTTTGCTGTAAGAACACCTGAGCAGATTAAAATTAGATTGATTGATTGATTAACTGTAATAAATACAGCACTACATTACAGCCAAAACTGATAGGTCAGCATTGTTGAAAACGTTCTAAATTTTATTCTATAATCTGTTGTTATCAGCATTGCCAATCTCTAAAAGGAAATGAGCCAAGACTGTCCACAGTTTGGAGGTGAGAGAGTTATAACTGATAGTGTTTTATTGTGAGGTTCTGATTGACAGTTCTGGATCAAAATGGTTAGATATATTTAACAGGTATATAAAGTCTGGATTTCAAGTCTTCAGAGTGGTAGAACAAGAGCTAAATGCTATCTATATTTGGCCCAAAATATTTTATGCAGTTGGAGCTCACAGTGTGCTCAATCTTATTTGACCCTTAGTCTGTGTCCCTGCTACTGCTCTCTTCTGTTATGGGAAAGTAATCTTGCTGAATCTCATATCCTCTACGCTATGTGCTGAATAGGAAGAAAATTATTTCAGCCACGTGAGAGCTAAAGCAAAGCTCTCACCAACTTTGAGTTTGCATGGCATCTTAAGAGTCCAACTGAACAAAGGCGTCCATACCACCGGATCTGCCATCTGCCCTGTCCCCTTCCACACCTTTAATCAACCTCATTTTGCCATTGTCCAATTTAACTCTATCCAGGCTTTGTTTGCCCACTAAAGCCCGGCAGCTCCCGCTCTAGATCCTCTTCAGCAGCAGCAAAGTCCAGTTTATACTTACTCCCAGGAAAAGGATCTGGATTCACCCCAATCTTTCTTTGCCCTAATTATTAACTGAGCCCCATACAAAGCCCCAAATCGTTTTCTCCCAAGTGCATACTGACCAATTCAAGTGGCCTCTCCTGGGCTAAAGAACATAGAAGGGCATCCATTGGCCCAAGTGTGCCCCTTCATCCATACCTACTCAGAGCTGCCTAAGGGCAGAGGCCCAGCTGTAAACTTCAGGGGGAACTGGCCAAACGCCAATGGGCCAAAACCACAGTACCGTTTTATCTCTGGCTAGGACACACTCTTAAGCTACCAGACAATCTGAAACGAGATGAACGGGAATGTACATGCTTGTATATGTTCTTCAATTCACCCTTGCTGCAGCTAAAAATTTATTCAAGTATCCTACCACCATCGGTCAGTCACAAACCTGATCTATATACCACTATTCTCTCTGAATTCGCTGAACCTTCAGAACCTGAGCATGATCCCGAGCATCCCATGGGCTTGAACTTGTCAAAATAAAATTGACCTTCAGAATACAAACCCAGACATAAAAGGCTGAGGTGCTATAGGGAGTAGCCAGAAAAATGACAGTGTGAATTGGTAGCCTTCACCATGTTTAGAGCAGTTCAAAGGAAAAATAAGAAACAGATCATTATGCTTGATCTTTCCTGTCAGTCGCTAAACGTATGAAGGGTTGGGATATTCAAGTGATATTCCAGATACCATTTTTTGGCACCTGCTCCAAAGGAAGTACCAGCAGATTTGCTGAAAGGCCTTGCAACTTTTCACAAGGTTGTTTTTTGCAAAATCTTACCTCTTACTAGGTGATGTAAACCCTCTAAGGTCTTCAAAGTTTCAACTTATCCTGTCAAATGTACTGCCTAATATGATATCTTGAGTCCTACTGCACACGCTTCCCTCACTGTACTCCCACAGGAGTACCCAGAGCATCTTGAGCTCATTGGGGACGAGGCCATTACCATACTCTCACTACTGGCCCTGTGCGTAGATGAGGAGCATTTGACTGATTCCTGCCCCCTCCCTGGGAGTAGCAGCAAATGTGTGCTCCTTGAGTGCCCACACATTTCTCACCTTAATGTTCATATTTGTGTAAGTTCCAACAACATTTGAACTCACTAAAGCCCCAAAAGAGTTGTTTGTTAAGATCAGGTGGGAGGCCTGCCTGCTGTGGAATTAGTAAACCAGTGATAGTACCGGATGAGCAAAAGTCAACCATTCTAACACCATATCACTATCAGCCTGGTCTCACTTCATTCCAATGCACACTGCAGCTATCCGTCTGAATTCTTCCTCGGGGTCCTAAATGTATTGTGGACCCACTTGTTACCTAGCAGCTCTGGGTTCTTGGGGAACCAGGGTGAAGTACCCAACCTGTGTGACTCATGAAAGACCCCCACCCCCCCCGCAGCTTCTGCTTGAACCAAATCTGCATCAGAAGAAAGACTTACAAAAAGCAACGAAAAGGCAGTGGGAGACATTCCTGAACCCCTGAGATAAGGATGACAGGATTAAGGAAACTCTCCTGGCTTCATTTGCATGATTAAGGTGGTTGCTTCTCCCCCCACCCACCACCACCCATGGGTGTATTTTTGGTTTCCTCATTCGCTCTGCAGCAATGCTCCTCTTACCTAAGCTAAAAGATCCCTGCAGTGCCCAAAAATCCTGTGGGGTTTGCTCATCAAGTAGATTACTACCGGAACAATTGTAATGTGAAAGTGGGGATAAAGGCGTGCTGAACCTGGGACATATGATGGTGGCAGCTTGGAAGTGCTGCTCAGGTGTGCTCTATTCTGGTGCAGTGCCCAAGGCATATGAGGGTGACAGCTTGGAGGTGCTGTTCGACCCAGCCTGCTGAGTCCAAGGGCCTATGAAGGTGACAGCTTGGAAGTGCTGATTAACCCGGTCCTCTCAGATGTGCACTGTTAATGTGTGTGTGTGTGTGTGTTCATCCGATTCTGGGGCTGGAAGAACCCAGCCCTGGGGAACAAGGTCCTGCAGGATAGCTCCATTGGGAGGGAACTTGCAGAAGGGAGAAGTAGAGCTCCGTATGAGAACACAAGTGACACAAGCAGTACATTGATAGAAGTACAGAACCCCGCCCCCCAGAAGAGTAACCCTAATCAATGAGCATACCCCAAAGTAACAGGCAAATCTGGTTACACAATCGAAGATGTTGCTTTATTTTAGCCAGGCTGAGACATCTTCTGAACAGCTTGCCTCTGCATAAAAGCAGGTGGGCAGCATGCCAGCTTTCCCACATCTGCATTACTGTAGGGTTTCTCTAATGCTCCGTGCCCTTCCTGTTGCTCTTTGCCCACCTTGCCTGTGTAATAGTGAGAATATTTCTATAGATTGTCCTCAAAATATTATCCCTATTGATCTTGAGAAGGTGCACCCTGATTGGAACAGATACTCCTGGATAAGCCTGCCTCACTACAAAAATGGGACTGTTAGCTACAGGGGTACTCACCATATGATCCATCCCACACTCCACCCACTAAGGTGGGCCCATCTCAACCTCCTTGGCCCCTGCCCCCACATTTCTGTCTGATCAGGATTCGAAAGTGCTTGAACTGCAACTTTCTGCTGTAATGAGTGATGCCCAGGTAGCTACTGTCATTACCCCAACCCTGCACCCACCTGTAGCCTACAGGGGTACACCCAGATTCCACCACAAGGGGTTTAGAAACCAGGGAATCCACAGTCCTATCTTCATCTGACCAGCCTCATTGCAAGAGTGGGGGCACCTGTTTCCACCTGTTCATTGGTACTGGAATCATGGGCACCTCCAGTCAGTGACTGCAGTCCATGTGAAAGTCCCTGACTCTCCCTCACTGTTCCTTTCACATCTCTAGGGTAAGATGGGTTGTGGAGTGTGGCCAGGGTATTCACCAGCCTTGGTTCATAGTGATTCCCAGCAATAACTGCTGCCACCAGCTTTTTCTGCCTTCCTGGAGACTAAAGAGCTCATTTTCCTCTAGTGCTGCTTGGTCTCCATAGTAACACAAGAATCATGGGTAGAGGGAGCTGAATTCAGCAGTGACTCCAGCTGTTTCCCTCCCCCCAGTTCTCTGCAGCTGCAGGTGCACACAAGCCTCTGTTCCTGTAGGCCAGGGGACATTGGCACACTGACTAGAGAAATGAGCCTGCTAGCTTCTGCCTCCCTGCTAGCTGAACCATCACTGCTAGCTAAGCAAATAACTGGTCTGCCTTTGCTAGCAAGCAGTCTGCATGCAGATTGGTGAATCAGTTATTAGTAGGGCTGTCAAGTGATTAAAAATTAATTGCCATTAATTGCACGATTAAAAAAATTAATCACAATTAATTGCACTGTTAATAATAGAATACCATTTATTTAAATATTTTTGGATGTTTTCTATTTTCAAATATATTGATTTCAATTGCAACACAGGATACAAAGCATACGGTGCTCACTTTATATTTATTTTTTATTCCAAATATTTTCACTGTAAAAAAACAAAATAAATAGTATATTTCAATTCACCTAATACAAGTACTGTAGTGAAATCTCTTTATAATGAAAGTTGAACTTACAAATGTAGAATTATGTACAAAAAATAACTGCATTAAAAATTAAACAATGTAAAACTTTAGAATCTACAAGTCCACTCAGTCTTACTTCAGCCAGTCACTCAGACAAACAATTTTGGTTGCAATTTTCAGGAGATAATGCTGCCCAGGACTTGTTTACAATGTCACCTGAAAGTGAGAATAGGCATTCACATGGCACTATTGTAGATGGCATCACAAGATATTTACGTGCCAGATCTGCCAAAGATTAATATGTCCCTTCATGCTTCAATCATCATTCCAAAATACATTCATCCATGCTGATGACAGGTTCTGCTCGATAATGATCCCAAGCAGAGCAGACTGATGCATGTTCATTTTCATCATCTGAGTCAGATGCCACCAGCAGAAGGTTGATTTTCCTTTTTGGTGGTTTGGGTTCTGTAGTTTCCGCATCGGGGTGTTGCTCTTTTAAGACATCTGAAAGCATGGTCCATATCTCGTTCCTCTCAGATTTTGGAAGGCACTTTAGATTCTTAAACCTTGGGTCGAGTGCTGTCTCTATCATTAGAAATCTCACATTGGTACCTTCTTTGTGTTTTATCAAATCTGTTGTGAAGAACAGTTGCTAGGTCATCATCTGAGATGGCTATAACATGAAATATATGGCAGAATGTGCGTAAAACAGAACAGGAAACATACAATTCTTTCCCAAATTGTTCAGTCACAAATTTATTTAACGCATTATTTTTTTAACAAGTATCATCAGCATGGAAGTATGTCCTCTGGAATAGTGGCTGAAGCATGAAGGGGCATATGAATGTTTAGCATATCTGGCACATAAATACCTTGCAAAGCCAGCTACAAACGTGCCATGTGAACACCTGTTCTCACTTTTAGGTGATATTGTAAATAAGAAGCAGGCAGCAGTATCTCCTGTAAATGTAAACAAACTTGTTTGTTTTAGCAATTGGCTGAACAAGAAGTAGGACTGAGTAGACTTGTAGGCGCTAAAGTTTTACATTATTTTGTTTTTGAGTGCAGTTATGTAATAAAAAAATCTACATTTGTAAGTTACATTTTTCACAATAAAGAGATTGCACTATAGTACTTGTATGAGTTGAATTGAAAAATACTATTTCTTTTGTTTATCATTTTACAGGGCAAATATTTGTAATAAAAATAATAATATAAACTGAATACTGTACACTTTGTATTCTGTGATGTAATGGAAATCAATATATTTGAAAATGTAGAAAAACATTAAAAAATGTTTAATACATTTCAATTGGTATTCTATTAACAGTGCGATTAATCACAATTAATTTTGTTGAGTTAACTGCGATTAATTGACAGCCCTAATTATTAGGAACCCTGCCAACACCCCAGTGCTACTTGATATGACAAGACAGGAAAGTTCTTAGCTGTGCTTCTTCTCAGATCCCCCTCCTAATTTTCACAAAATTATTAAAGAAAATTCACTTCTCACAGTCTATCTTGCAAACTTGGGAGTACGAATCATAGTAAAATGGTTTGACTCTCTAAAGAAAATGAAGAAAGGACAATATGCTGTCCAAACTGTGTTCTCTCATTTGGACTCCTGATCAATTAAGGCCTGAAATGGCGCCCACTGAGGTCACTGGAAAAACTCTCATTGTTGTCAGTGGGCTTTGTCTCAGGCTCTGGCAATCTTGGGGAAAAGCACATTTGTACTGCCACATCTAGCTACTTTTTAATTATAGCAGTGGCACTAAACAGCATTAGTACCTGATGGATGAAACAGAAGAAAAGTTAACAAGAAAAGTTAAAAGTCTGCGAGGTGTCATGAGACAAGCTGAACTTTTTTCCAATTAAAGTAGTGAAGATTGCAGGAAGGCTACAAATGAATTTTTTAAAAAAATCTGTAAAGATTTAGTCTCAGTTGCTTCTCCATTTAATTGCAGCATTAACATTTAACACTTAACACACCTCAGTAAATCAAACCAAGACATCAGAGACTATAAACAGCTTCAGCTCCCCGTTTCTGGCTCTCCCCAGGCAGGCACTGATCACACCATTGCACCCTATAAGGAGATTTAGACACCTTCCACTTGCCAGTTTCATCCCATCTCCTCTGAAAGCACTCTGACTTTACCTCCCCTGTGTTATGGATTCCTTCTTGTCTGGCTATACACTGTCTCATATTCACCTCCTCAATGCCACTTAAGCCACCCTACAAGCTATCTTCTAGACTCCCACCTCTAAGTAGGGCATATTCAAAAGGAGGTAGACAATATGAGATTAATGAGGGTTTCTGGCAATAAGGAGGCATATCTGGTTGGAATTTCCCTGAAGGCACGAGTTCCAATCTGTTCTGCTTCCTAGCTGCTTGATTCTTAGAATAGCTCCTCTGCTTGTCCATCTGCAAACTTGTCCATCTGCATCATTTTCTAAGGCTATAACTCCCTTTAAGCTAATGATGGAGGCAACACTTTCAAAAAGAGCTTATTCACAATTAGATTTTTTCAAGCTCCCCCAGCAAGACAAACCTGAGTTTACTGCCTGTTACTATTGGAAATATTCAAGGAAATTCTAAATGTTCTTATGCCTATTGATATTACAGGCCACTGGGTTCCTTAGAATTTACCAAAGCTGTGACAGTCAATAGCTTGTTGTTTCTGTTTAGAAATGTGTATGCACTTGCATCCCCTAACAACCTTTGTATAGCAAAGAAAGATTAAATATTCATGTAATTTAGCTTTGTTCCAGTTTGTTTTCAATTAACAGAAGAAAATCCTCTCACACATAATAGGCGATTTTATGTTAGGTTTTGGTGTATTTATCTAACCAAATTAAGCTTTTAGGCTTATGAGTCACAACCATTAAATGTATTAAATGAATGGATGCTAATAAGATTAGGGAAATCATATAAAAGTTAAAATATTAATTTTAATTAGAAGTTTCCTTTTCTTGGTGTTTTACAGTGAATTTTATGCTGGTGAGTGTTCCAAAATAAGCAATAAAATATTTTAGTGCAGGAATCTTAGTATCGCATAAGATTAATTTTTCCTCATCATAAACCTTCCTAAATCCTCAGCTCGTGTTACTATATTTCTGATGTGAATAATTAAAAAAGTTATTGTAACAGATTACTTATCTTGCCAGCCCAACGGGAAGAGAGAAGCACGGACGATATGTTGTCGTGGATCAAATCCTTTTCTGATTGTATATAGTTAAGCAAACAAAGATTCCATCATGAGCCTGGCAAATGAAGCTCAACATTATCTCTGGTGAGAAGATCTGTAGAGACAGTGGGATGACATGAGAAGCACCCTAGGATTTTTGAGGCAAATACACACACGCTTCTGTATGAATATGTTCGCATCTCTGTTTTGCTGGCTACTACTCAAAAGCTGTCAGATCCTTTTGGGAAGTCTTTCCTCCTCAAGGGCTTGATCCAAAGTCCACTAGAGTCAATGGGCTTCATTCCACTCAATTCAGTGGGCTTTGGATCAGGGGCCAAATACCAGAGGAGGTGGAAAGAAATACAGCTGCAGTTTTCTGAAAAGGTCTAAAACCACAAGAAATCAAGTTCCAGCGCAGAAGTTGCTACTAGGTGTGGGTGGGAGAGAGGAAGGGAGAGTGACATAGTGGTAATGTTGGAATGGCTTTTTAAAGGTGGGTCTAATCTGCACTGAATGTAGAAGCCTGGGACAAATTACAGAACACTTCCCAGAACTAGAAGGTGGGAGAGCAGCAAGTGCTGCTGGGACTAGTCTGTAGAGCTGTGAAAGCCCAGAAACTCTGGGGAGTCCAGGAGGAAATAAGATGATACCACCCTCTAATTTCACTTGTAGTTTGGTTACATACAACAGGACTGAACAAACGCCCCTTCAAAAGAGGGTGGGGCCCATTTCCTATGGTGTTCCCCAAAGTTCATCAAGCTTTCAGAAGAAACCAGTGTTCAGACTTCAGTGGAACTAATACTTGGAAAATGGATTAAAGTGAAAAAGAAGGCAGAGCTGCTTAAACATATAAAGAACACTGGGAAGCTGATGCATCTTTAATAGTCCAGAAGGTGCCACAAGTAGAGTAATCAATTCGGAGGCTAGAAAGTACCCGTTAGCACAATAAGTACAGTCGAGGGAAGGCTTTTGGAGGGAGAGAAGCTTCCTGACAAACTAAGGAGCTGACAAGAACTCAGGATAAGGAGAAGAGAATTAAGGCAGGTTAATCCCTATCTCAGGACTGAACTGAGCCCATTGCCAAGGTGCATTTACCTGATCATTTTATTTTCTATAAATTGGCATTTATTTTCTCTCTCTTTTTTGGGGGCTGTACTGAACATGGCCAAGAACTATGCATCAGAGCATCACAGTTTCTTCTTTTCCAATTCCTCTGCCTTTACTGCAGCCTCATTCATCTTTGCAGAGTGTCACCCTCAGTAAGGCTTGGTTTGAGGCACACTAGGATACTAAGTACATCCTGACATGGTTGTTCCACCTAGGCAGGAGCCCTTGCTCTAAGATAGGGTAGTGTAAAGCAGGGTGCCCCTCCCCACTGAGCAGTCCAGGGACTCTCCCTAGAGAAGCAGAGTCTGTTGTCTGGTGTTGGGTGTGGGGATCGGGATGTTTCCTGTCTGACTCTAGTGGCTGCCACTTCTAAGGCTGTCTGCAGACTCAGACAGGCATCACTGCATCAGTTATGCTCAGGTCACATTCTTCAAGGTTTTCTTTGCAACCATGAGGTCTAGAAATGCTTAGAGTCTGCTGTAATCACGTGACTAGGGACTGAAACTCTAGGATCAAGCCTATTGTGTCTATGCCTTATAACCCAGCCCTGCCATCAGTAAAGCCAGCTACCTCATGCTGCCCACTGACCTCACCTCTCTTGCCAGCCCTATCTCTGAACCAGCTGCTGTGCAAGGGTCTGGAGGAGGGATAATACTTGGCAGCACTAGGGCTGGGATCTGCTCTGTCCAACTAGCCAGATGGCCCTAAATAAGAAACAACTGGGGATTAGCCAATGTCCTCAGGGTTAAGACAGTTTTCTGCTTCCTTCTGCCACCTACTGTTTTGGCATTTTCTCAGCTTCCCATAACATCCTGCTTTGTGAATAGCTTGCCAGTTCTTCTTGCTCCTGCATTCCATTTGTCCTGATTTCATCATTAGCCCAGACGTGTTTCACTTTACACACTCTGAAAAGCTTTTCTACTTCCTGAAGTCTTTTCTTCTGTTTGCTCAGTGCTTTTTGTCTCAGGGCTCAACTTTTCTAGCCCTATCAAAAATCTACTACCTGGCTTAGGGAAGTCTTCACTATTGCAAAAAGACCCTGGATTATCCTGGAGGACACTGCTGCCACTATGGATCATGATTCTAAGGCCTGGTCTACACTAAGATTTTAGGTTGAATTTAGCAGCATTACCTCGATTAAAGCCTGGACCCGTGCACACTACAAAGCCCTTTTTTTCGACTTAAAGGGCTCTTTAAATTGATTTCTTTACTCCACCTCTGACGAGGGGATTAGCGCTGAAATAGGTCTTGACGGGTTGAATTTGGGGTAGTGTGGATGCAATTTGACGGTATTGGCCTCCAGGAGCTATCCCACAGTGCTCCGTTGTGACTGCTCTGGACAGCGCTCTCAACTCAGATACACTGGCCAGATAGACAGGAAAAGGCCCACAAAATTTTGAATTTAATTTCCTGTTTGGCCAGTGTGGTGAGCTGATCAGCACAGGTGACCATGCAGAGCTCATCAGCATGATATGCACATTGCCGGGGCACATTGCCTGGCCCATACTTTGTGAGAAGTCTATGTCCATGTCTATGTCCTCATCACTCTTGTCACCATGCTGATGTTGCCTCCTCGCCTGGTTTTGCTTTTGCAGTTTCTGGTTCTGTGCTGAAAAAAGGTACGACAAAATTGTCTGCCATTGCTCTGACAGAGGAGGGGCGACTGATGACATGGCTTACAGGGAATTAAAATCAACAAAAGGGGTGGCTTTGTATCAAGGAGAAACACAAACAAATGTCACACAGAATGGCCCTCTCAAGGATTGAACTCAAACCCCTGGATTTAGCAGGCCATTGATTTCACAAAACAAATCAGGTCAATTTCTTGTTTTGATCCACTACATCTATCTTTTACATCTTAGGCTGGCAGCAGACGGTGCAGTATGACTGCTAGCCATCGTCATCTCCTGGGTGTTCGGCAGAAGATGGGAATGACCAGGCTGAGTCTCTCCCAGGTCTGGCCAGGCGCCCCTGACCAACCTCACCGAGGTTGGCTAAAAGAGCACCCAGGAGTACGATGACAATGGCTACCAATCATAATGCACCGTCTGCTGCCAAAAGGCAATGAGCTGCTGCTGTGTGGCAATGCAGTCCCATATCTGCCAGCACCCAGGAGACATATGGTGATGGTGAGCTGAGCGGGCTCCATGTTTGCCGTGGTATGGCGTCTGCTCAGGTAACCCAGGAAAAAAGGTGTGAAACCATTGTCTGCCGTTGCTTTCACGGAGGGAGGGAGGGAGGGAGAGGGGGGCCTGACGACATGTACCCAGAACCACCCGCGACACTGTTTTTGCCCCATCAGGCATTGGGATCTCAACCAATGGGCGGCAGAGACTGTGGGAACTGTGGGATAGCTACCCACAATTCAACGCTCTGGAAGTTGACGCTAGCCTCGGTACTGTGGATGCAGTCCGCCGACTTAATGCACTTAGAGCATTTTGTGTGGGGACATGCACAATCAACTGTATAAAAATGATTTCTAAAAAAATTACTTCTATAAATTCGACCTAATTTCATAGTGTAGACATACCCTAAGACATAACACCACATTTAACGGTTTCTCCTGACCGCCATTGGCTTCTACAGTGCATAGGTAAATCTCAGTCCATATGGCTGTGTCACACCTTTGATCACTGCGGTAAGCTTGGGCATCTAGAGTGATATATTATTCAGGTCAGTCATGTTTGGGAATCAAATTAAGTAGCCACCCTTCATGCATCTTCCTCTTGACACCACCTGTATGGCATCCAGAATAACAGTGCTTTCTGCTTTACTAACAAACAGCAAAGTTCACCATTTGTACAGCAAAGAATCTCTTCTCTCTCTCATTCACAGAACTCAGAATGCTGTAATCAGCCTCTGCTCTGCCCCCTAGCAAATACGCCTGCCTCTTATTTAGTTTTTTGCACAACTGCCAGAAGCTTCTCAGGGCTGGTCCACACTAGCTCTTTAAATCGAATTTAGCAGTGTTAAATCGAATTAAGCATGCACCCGTCCACACCAGGAAGCCATTTAATTCGACACAGAGGGCTCCTTAGTTCTACTTCGGTACTCCACCTCGACAAGGGGAGTAGCGCTAAATTCGACATGGCTATGTCGAATTAGGCTAGGTGTGGATGCTAATCGATCTTAGTAGCTCCGGGAGCTATCCCACATTGCAACACTCTGTTGACGCTCTGGACGCCAGTCGGAGCTTGGATGCTCTGACCAGCCACACAGGAAATGCCCCGGGAAAATTTGAATTCCTTTTCCTGCCTGGACAGTTTGAATCCCATTTCCTGGTTGCTCATCGGGGCGAGCTCAGCAGCACCGGCAACGATGCAGAGCTCTCCAGCAGAGGAGTCCAGGCAATCTCAGACTAGAAAGAGGTCCCCAGCATGGACTGACCGGGAAGTCTCAGATCTGATTGCTGTGTGGGGCGATGTGTCTGTGCTTTCGGAGCTGCGCTCCAGCAAACGGAATGCAAAGACCTTCGAGAAGGTCTCCAAAGCCATGACAGACAGAGGATACAGCCGGGATGCAATGCAGTGCCGCGTGAAAGTCAAGGAGCTGAGACAAGGCTACCAGAAACTCAGAGCGGCAAACGGACGCTCCGGAGCCCAGCCCCAGACATGCGGCTTCTACGAGGCACTGCATGCCATTCTCGGTGGGTCTGCCACCACTGCCCCACCAGTGTGCGTGGACTCTGAGGATGGGATAGTGTCGACGGACTGTTCCTCGGAGATGTTCGCGGACGGGGAAGATGAGGAGGACGAGGCAGTCGACGGTGTTTTCCCCGACAGCCAGGATCTCTTCCTCACCCTCACTGAGATCCCCTACCAACCCTCCCCAGCCGTTACCACGGACCCTGAATCGGGAGAAGGATCAGTCCGTAAGTGCTTTAAACAAGTTAACATTTATTTATTAAAAGCAGCTAAGACCAACGAGTTAACATTTTTTTAGTAATTAAACAGGGAGAGACATTAGGAGAACAGAAGGTCTACATACAGGGGGATGGAACTTTTATCTTCATAAGAGATCTCCAGGAAACTCTCCTGGAGGTAATCTGAAAGTCTGTGCAGGAGGTTCCTTGGCAGAGCTAGCTTATCGTGTGCCCCGAGGTAGCACACTTTGCCTTGCCATGCTATAAGCTGGAACTCCGGGACCATTGCCCTCACGAGCATGGCAGAGTAGGCCCCTGGGTTGTGGTGGCTTTCTTCCAGCATGCGCGCTCTCTCTGCCCGTGAGACTCACCTCAGGGTGATCTCTCTCGCATACTCCTGCATGAAATTAGAGTAATTGGGGTACTATTAGTAATGGGAGCGCTTAACTGTTCCTTTGCATAACAAGAAGCCTCACTTAACAGCCATGTGCTGCAGTCTACAGAGTGGCAGCATACAGGGATCTTTCCCAGTGAACAGCCGCGAGGGGGTGCAACAGGGGCCGAGTTTATGCTTTCAGGATTGCCTGCATCAAGAGGACAGAGCTGTACATTCACTTCTATGAATCCAAAAGTGTTTGGCTTACCATGCCTTGCTGCTACACGAATTCTTCTTTCCTGCAAAGGTTGTCTGATCTGCAGCCCAATACCCCAGGCAATGAAAGCGCATTCAGAGAAATCGAACTTTCCATTAGTGAGTGCGCATGAGACAGGTGCTGTGCATACTCTTGTTCACAGACACCGAGTAGACTATGTTTCTTTGTTTAAAAAATGTATCATTGTAAGAAATTCACTACCTTTTTGACATCACACAGGTGCAACTGTATCACGACCTGATGCACCATGCCCCTCACAGATGATGGCGCAAACTAGAAGGCGTAAGAAAAAGACAAGGGACGAGATGTTTGCTGAACTTATGGGCTGCTCCAGAGCTGAGGCGGCCCAGCAGAGCCAGTGGAGGGAGAACCTCAGTCAGCAGCACCGCTCACTCTGCGAACGGGAGGACAGGTGGCGTCAGGAGGACCAGCAGGCGACTCAAACGCTGCTTGGACTAATGAGGGAGCAAACGGACACGCTCAGGTGCCTTGTCGATGTTCTGCAGGACCGCAGGCAGGAAGACAGAGCCCCCCTGCACTGTATCTGCAACCGCCCACCCCCGCCTCAAACTCCAATCCCCCCCTCATCAAAAATAACAAGAAGGAGGGTCACCAGGGGCCGTGAAAACTGTCACTGCACCACAGGACAGTGTTAAATTACCCAAAAGCTATCAGTCACTACATTTTGAAAAGTCCTTCCCTTACTGTGTTGTTGATTATTAAAAGTAGTTTTCTGTTACTTACTTTTTCCGTCATGGTTTTTTACACAACGCTGTGTTAGATGTCTTGGGTGGGTCGTTGGGTGGTTGAGGGGGTAGTGTAATGCATAGGACAGTCACCTTTAGCAGGGTACAGAGACGGGGGCTGGATCAGCAGCATGTCACACACACAGTGCAGTCAGTAGGCGGTTAGCTGGTATGGGAGGTGGTTTGCAGGTTTTCTGTCGTTGGGGGTGGTACGTGCATTTGTAGCGGGGGAGGGGGGTTACAGATGTCATGCAACGGTCCCTGTAATGGACCGCAGAGCCACGCAGCAGAGGAATCTGTATCCGTCCTCCCCCGCAACAAGGCCACATAGCCCCCGCACACAGAGTCCAAAAAAGGAGGGATGGCAGGATCCGTTGAAACAACCAGTCCGGCACTGCTGACCGGTCTGGGAGCGGGAGCATGTCAAACCTCGACTTTAGAGGCGGTCTTTACATGATCACACACCCTACCCAGCACAGTGTGCGTCCCAGTTTCAACCCTTTAACGCAAAGTCATCAATAAAGACACCGTTGTAAAGCTACAGTGGAGCACGTACTTTAATTTTTAAATGTGTGTTAGAAGTTGGGGAAGCGGGGTGGACGGGGTATGTAACTGCAGAGGCTAGTCAACAGTAACTTGGTAAAGAAACAGGGGCAGGTTCAGCTTCTCTGTGAAGAAACTGAACAGTCACAGTTCACGCTGCTCGCTGCTCGCTGGTACTTGAAGAGTTCCTTGTCGCTGTGCAAGGTGCCTGCATAGGGCGTGACGAGCCAGGGCATTAGCGGGTAGTCTGGGTCCCCTAAGATCAGTATGGGCATCTGCACATCCCAAGTGTTATTTTGTGGTCCGGGAAGAAACTACCTTCCTGCAGGCGTCTAAGCAGACCAGAGTTCCTGAAAACACGCGCGTCATGAACTTTGCCTGGCCACCCGACGTTGATGTTGGTAAAACGTCCCCCATGGTCCACCACTGCTCGCAGCACCATTGAAAATTAGCCAAATTTCTCAGCAGCTGACTGCGGAAGAGGTGGACGATAAGTTGCGAGGAGCTGACAGCGGCCACAACTGCAGCGGGATCCGTGCTCGCAGTGCTGTGGCGCCCGCGCTGTCACTGAGAAGAAAAGTGCACGAACAGATTGCCAGCTGGCGCTTTCAGGGAGGGATGCTGGGCGTGATTGACGGTTCAATGATGACAGTTACCCAAAACCACCCTCCACACAATTTCCCCCCCCCAGCATGCATTGGTGGGAAATCCCAGCATTCCAATGGGCGGCGGGGAGTGCGGGAACTGTGGGATAGCTTCCCACAGTGCACCGCTTCCAAAGTCGACGCTTCGCCCGTTACTGTGGACTCACACAGTCGAATTAGTGTATTTATTGTGGATACACAACTTCGACTTCATTAGGTCGATTCCAGAAATTCGAATTAAGATGAATCGAAATAGTCTTGTAGTGTAGACGTACCCTCAGAGGTTTGACATGTTTGCTCCTCCCCTTTCTTGCTTTGTTAGAGAATGCAGTCACAGTTCTAAGCCATCATGCACTTTTTATTATTGACCTTTATTGACCTTGAAGAACCTCATATGTTCCTATGTGCTAAGGTAGCTTGCCCTTCACATAGTTAATTCAGTTCAAGCAACATTTCGCTGCAGAGATTCTGTTCTAATATATTTAGCTAGGACTTCAAATGTCTTAATTTCCTTTGTAGTGCATATATACCATGGTGCCACAGTTTATATATTTTTATGCTAGTCTTCTGAAGCCACATAATTAGATAGGTATTTTACTTACCTAACTACTATCTCACACATATATTTGTTTGCGTCACCCTTGTTGGTTGAGTAAAGAGCATTTTGTATAATTTCATTCCTTGCAAAGCAAGCAATTGAATTTAAAGACATTTACAGAACTGAAAACCTATTGGTTGACCGAAACTCTGATCAAGCTATTGTCTTTAGATTTTTTCTGAAACCATTAAGAGCAATTGCATTTTATATTCCAGGCTATCTGAAGCAGATATACCGATTGAACTGGAATCCAAAATGACATCACGTTTCTTTAATTCAGAAAAACTCAAATATTCTATGAAACAAGCCTATTGCAAAGATCAAATGTTCTATTTTTTAAAGAAACATTTCAATAATCTCAAATATAAAGAAAAATGTCCTGTTTAATAATAGTCTTACACAATAATTAAATTGGCTCATTCAAGCATGAACATTTCAGTAAATATTTCTAAATAACATTAAATTAAGAAATTCCAAATTAAATTATTCAAGATATTATCTAGGGATGGACCCAAACCAAAATCTTAAATCCGAATGAACTCTGAGGAAATGTTGATCTAGATTTGAATCCAGATCCAAACTAAGTGGAAGTTCAGGTACATTTTCTGTTTTATGGTATATTCATTTATGGGTTCTTAAAAACTGGATCAGACAAGGTGTTAGAACAAACAGTGAAGGAAAGAATAATTAAATTTATGGAGGTAAATGGTAAAGGGGACTTATTACAATAAGGGTTTACTACATTAACCTGATTTCTTTGTTTGGGAAAATAACTGATATTTTTAGATATGGGAAATGCAGTGAAACTAATATGCTTGGACTTCAGTAAAGCATTTGCCATGGTACCATATGGGGAATTATTAGTAAAATTAGAAAAGATGGGGATCAGGACAAACATTGTAAAGTGGATAAGGAACCGGCTAAAGAAGAGAAGGCAAGGGTTGTGCTGCAAGGTGAACTATTAAACTAGAGGTTACTAGTGCAATTCCTCAAGGAACCATCTTGGAAAGAAGCTTATTCAATATTTTTACTAATGATTTTGGCACAAAAATTAGGAACGTGCTGATGAAATTTGTTGATGATTCAGAATTGGGATGCATCGTCAATACAGGGGATTGGTATATTATTCAAAAAGATCTAGATGACCTTGAAGACTGGAGTTATATAAATGGAATGAAATTCCCACTCTAGAAGGTGCAATGTTATACACTTAGGGTCTAATAATAAGAATTTGTGCTACAAGCAGGGGACTTACCAGCTGGAAGCGATAGAGGAAAAGAGAGATCCGAGTGTGTGGGTCAGTCACAGGATGAATATGAGCCACCAATGTCGTGTGTCTGTGAAAAAGGCAAATGTGAAGCTGGGATGTATCTGGTGAGATTTTCCTTTAGAGACAGTGAAATATTAATGTCATTGTACAGGGCACTGGTAGGAACTCATTTGGAATAGTGTGCAATTCTGGTCACCCATGTTCAAGAAAGATGAATTCCACCTGGAAGAGATGCGGAGAAGAGCTAATAGGATGATCAGGGGACTGGAGGGCCTCTCTTTATGAGAGAAGACTGGAAGAGCTTGGCTTGTTTAGCCTAGCAAAAAGAAGGCTGAGAGGGGATATTAGTCTCTCTAAAAATACATGGTGTGTGTGTGTGTGTCTTGTGGGGCGGGGGGGGGGGGGGAGGGGTGAATGGGGAAGGGCGTAATCACCAGGGAGAATTAAGAACTATTTAATCTTAAGGACAATATTGTCACAAAAACAAAGGGATATAAACTGGCCATGAACAAATTAAGGCTGGAAATTAGAAGTTTCTAACCATGAGAAGAGTGAGGTTCTGGAACAGACTCCCAATAGGATCTGTGGGAACAAACAACTTAATTAGATGACGAGAGAGATGAATGAATATATCAGTATGATTGGATGACGGGATTGCTTGTGATAGGAGGCAGGGAGTCAGGACTCAGTAACCCTGGCACTCACTTCTGGTTTATGTGTTTGTCACAGTTCAGTTTGTCACCTGCATTGTCTCAATGGTCCAGCAAGGACATCCACTCTAGGCTGCCAGCTCCCCAGCCATTGCCTCTGTTGGGTAAAGACACGCATCTCTCTCCCTTCTGACTGGGGTATTTCCAGGCTGCACAGTCTCTTGATTAAACTGATACCCACAGCAAACAGACAGGCTGCTTAAGAAGGCTATTTTGCCTTTTCTTCAGTTATGACTGTGACACTGTATGGAATATGTGGAACATTTTATAATACTGTTAATACCAATATTATAAAATTGCAATGAATCTGACCAGATATACCATGTAAAAATCATAGAATATCAGGGTTGGAAGGGACCTCAGGAGGTCATCTAGTCCAACCCCCTGCTCAAAGTAGGACCAATCCCCAACTAAATCATCCCAGCCAGGGCTTTGTCAAGCCTGACATTAAAAACCTCTAAGGAAGGAGATTCCATCACCTCCCTAGGTAACTCATTCCAGTGCTTCACCACCCTCCTAGTGAATTTTTTTCCCCTAATATCCAACCTAAACCTCCCCCACTGCAACTTGAGACTATTAGTCCTTGTTCTGTCATCTGGTACCACTGAGAACAGTCTAGCTCCATCCTCTTTGGAACCCCCTTTCAGGTAGTTGAAAGCAGCTATCAAATCCCCCCTCATTCTTCTCTTCTGCAGACTAAACAATCCCAGTTCCCTCAGCCTCTCCTCATAAGTCATGTGCTCCAGCCCCCTAATCATTTTTGTTGCCCTCTGTTGGACTCTTTCCAATTTTCCACATCCTTTTCCAAAACTGGACACAGTACTCCAGATGAGGCCTCACCAATGTCAAATAGAGGGGAATGATCACGTCCCTCGATCTGCTGGCAATGCCCCTACTTATACAGCCTAAAATGTTGTTAGCCTTCATGGCAACAAGGGCACATTGTTGACTCATACCCAGCTTCTCGTCCACTGTAACCTCTAGGTCCTTTTCTGCAGAACTGCTGCCTAGCCATTTGGTCCCTAGTCTGTAGCAGTGCATGGGATTCTTGCGTCATAAGTGCAGGACTCTGCACTTCTCCTTGTTGAACCTCATCAGATTTCTTTTGGCCCAATCCTCTAATTTGTCTAGGTCCCGCTGTATCCTATCCCTACTCTCCAGTGTATCTACCACTCCTCCCAGTTTAGTGTCATCTGAAAACTTGCTGAGGGTATAGTCCACACCATCCTCTAGATCATTAATGAAGATATTGAACAAAACCGGCCCAGGACCGACACTTGGGGCACTCCGCTTGATACCGGCTACCAAGTAGACATGGAGCCATTGATCACTACCCATTGAGCCCGACGATCTAGCCAGCTTTCTATCCACCTTATAGTCCATTCATCCAGCCCATACTTCTTTAACTTGTTGGTAAGAATACTGTGGGAAACTGAATCAAATGCTTTGCTAAAGTCAAGGAATAACACGTTCAATGCTTTCCCCTCATCCACAGAGCCAGTTATCTCATCACAGAAGGCAATTAAGTTAGTCAGGCATGACTTGCCCTTGGTGAATCCATGCTGACTGTTCCTGGTCACTTTCCTCTCCTCTAAGTGGTTCAAAATTGATTCCTTGAGGACCTGGTCCATGATTTTTCCAGGGACTGAGGTGAGGCTGACTGGCCTGTAGTTCCCCAGATCCTCCTTCTTCCCTTTTTTAAAGATTGGCATTATCGCTGCCCAGAAAGATTGGCATTAGCACTGCCTAGCCCATTCGATGGCCCATCAAGGGTCATCAACTGTACAATGAACCCATTGAAAGAGCCAGGGGATACACCTTATGAGTCTGCAAGACTTGTAGGGGTATGCCTATGGACAGAGAACTCTAAGACTTTTCCACACCCATATGCTGTAAAACTTGTGTTTGAGACACAGGAAGTACACATCACATGGCAAAAGAAATATAAGGGGCAGCTGCATCATCTCCATTTTGTCTTCATTCCTGCTTCTTACCTCTGAGTAACTTTTCTACAAATGAAGATCTGAATAAAGGACTGCATGACCCATCCAAGGTTTGGATGTATTCCAGATGAACTTTCAAGCCAGCAAATTCACCAATACTACTAAGAACCTGATATATGGACTTTGTAGTCTTATATATGTATCTTATTGCTTGACCTTTTAACAACTCTTTTCCTGTTCTTTCTTTCTTTTATAATAAATCTTTATTTTTAGGTGCTAAAGGATTGTATGGCAGTGTGGTATTTTGGTTAAGATCCAAACTGATTTTGACCCAGTAATGTGGCTGGCCCTTTGGGGTCAGAAGAACATTTTGTATAGTGAACATAGTTTTTAAATAACTTCTCACTGTATTGGACCTATGTGCTGATTGGGAGCCAGAGAACTGGAATGCAATAAAGGGACTGTGTGATGTGTTTTTAAGCTTCTTGATAACCAGTGTGGGGGATCAGGAGCACAGTTTGTGACTGGTTGGTGAGTCTAACTTCAGTGTTAACCACCAGTTTTGGGAGTATCTGCTCTCCCTTTCGCAGCCTGCTCTGACCTTAGCATTTTCAGTGAGGGCTACCCCAGGCACCCCAGGTCACAATGATACAGCGTAATTGCCACAGTTAAGCTACCACGCAGCTATTTCTAACCAAGTGCAGTTTAGCCTTAAGATAAAAGCAGTACAGAGAAAATATTAAAAACAATAAAAGAACATCCACCCCTGCTGATAAGCTTATCAGACATTACACCCTTGTGCCAACAGGGCCTCTGGTTGGTGAGTAATCTGTTTAACCAAATACACAAGGCTTTTTCCAGTGGTCACTAGTCCATCACAGCTTCAGCTCAGAATAAGCACACTCTTGACTCTATGAGTCATTCATTTATCCAGTTTGGGCCTTTTAAGAGACCATAACTAGGTAATAGCCAGACAATGGTTTTCTGCTCAAGACGAAGCTTCAAAAAGGCAGGGGTGGATCATTTGCATTCTTCTCATGCCAAGTATTTCCTAGAAAATCCACTTCATGCATTGTCCCAAAAAGTTCTTTGAAGTTCCTTATATTTCCCAGGGGTTGCGTTAATCATATCTCCTAGAGAAGTTACATACAGTTCCACAATAATATAGAAACAATTTCATGTTTAATACACTGAACTCCTAAATTACTTAAGTCAGTAAGATATAACTTAATTTATATAAAGTTTGTCCAGAATATCGACATATCTGTCACAGTCTTATGTTTCTAAAAGCTCATGGTTCAGGGCTTCTGTGACCATTGGCAGGGTCAGGAAGGGATGTTTTTCTCCTCCCCAGTGTACTGGTTTTTTTGGTCTCCTTCTTTTGAAGCCTCCAAGATGGCCACGGCTGGAGATAAGTCAGTAGATATGGAAGGCCAATTCTCTGAGGCTGCACTGAGCATTCTTTTTCTCAGGTGCTTTGCTGGCTGGTTCTCGCTCATGTGAGCAGGGTGTAACTGATTGTCATATGTGAGGTTGGGAAGGAATTTTCCTCCAGGTCAGATTGGTAATGACCTTGTGTTTTTGTTTTGGTATGTTTTTTACTTTACAGCATGTGGGTCTGGGTCACTTGTCAAACATCTGGCTTAATTATTTCTCTGACATTGCAGGGGCTTCTAGCCACTAGTGCACCTTGGTCCCTTCCTATTCTCTGCCTATGACACATAGGAGTCTAATTTCCTGTGGGCTGTAACACTTGAGAGTTGCAGCGCTGGTGGAGGCTTTCCAGCGCTGCAATTAGTAACTGTCCACACCTGCAGGGCACATCCAGCGCTGCAACTCCCTGGCTGCAGCGCTGGCCGTACACCTGGGTCTACTTGGGGAATAAGCATTGCAGCGCTGGTTCTGCAGCGCTGGTCGTAAAGTGTGGCCACACACCAGCGCTGTTATTGGCCTCCAGGGTATTAGGAGATATCCCAGAATGCTTTTAACTAAATTATTCCCTTTGTTTTGTTATGTAGCCTCTCTTTGTTTTGTTGTGAACGCGGCTCCGGGCTCCGGGAGCTGCTTATCTAAAAAAACAAACACAGCTCCTGTTTGCTGTTACCAATCTGTGAACAATCAAATGAGATATCCCCCTCCCTGCGTGATTCACAGGGGCTGAGTGTTTGCTTTTTGCTTGACCAGCAGCGAGAAAGGGAGTCAGAAGCTGCTTATCTGGTCTGCAGGCTTTTGCAGTTAAAGAGTAAGGGGTCGGAAAAAGTTTCTGATTTTGCAAGTCAGGGAGCCGATACACAGTGTTGGCTCCAAAAATCCACTCTCTCTCTCTCTCCCCCGCTCCCTGTCACACTCCACTCCACCCCACCCCCCTCTTTTGAAAAGCACGTTGCTGCCACTTGAACGCTGGGATAGCTGCCCATAATGCATCACTCCCAACAGCACTGAAAATGCTGCAAATGTGGCCACACTGCTGGTAGCTGTGAGTGTGGCCACACACCAGCGCTGTCCCTGCACAGCTGGACGACCAGCGCTGTAACTCCCAGCGCTGCAACTCTCAAGTGTAGCCATACCCTAATTTTGGTTGTAAGGTTCAGTGTGCAGGTGCTGGGTGATGTTGGTCGCCTGTGGTATACAGGTGCTCAGACTAGATGATCTGACAGTTCCTTCTGGGCTTAAACTCTGACTCTGTCACAAAATTAAGATAAACTTGTCATAATCTCAAATTATCCTCAGTGGGTTCGCTATCATTATTTGACCTGTTTTCCATTCTTTATGGAACTATAATGTTCAATAGCCTTCTGGAGACTCCATTTAGCTGTAGATGTTCTGTTCTTGGATTATTTTATCTCTAAGATTTAACAATATCTAAACAAAAATATTATAACATACGATCTATGCCTATATTAAAATTGGCATGAGAGGTAATTCCCTTTGGAGAGTAATTTAGTTCAAGATAAAGAATGTTAGTGTGAATAAGTTACTTTCTCTCACAGGAAGACTTTGGGACTGATTCTGCTTTCACTTTCACTGCTGGAAATCTGACGTCTTTGAAGTCACACCATCAAAGTTAGCAGAGTTACAAAGGTATAAATAGAGAATCGAGCTCTTCATGTGCTCTTGTTTGTTTGACTTAATCTGAACTAAAAGTCATCTGACTGAAATACGATTGCTCTTTGTGTATAAATAAGCACAATAAACACATTTCAAAATGTAGACCAAACACGATAATGATTAAAAATTCAGTATCCTTTCCCTTTTATTTTCACTATCTGAAGTTCAGCCATTACATGTTAATGATTTTTTCATACACATTTTTCAATCTGGGTTATTTATTTGGTTTATTAATAATTTCTCTTGTCATGAATAACAATGAAAAAGTGTGTGTGGCACTACTGATTTTAAGAATTTAATTGCAAAAGTACAAGGCACACTAAAATGACAGAATTTTTTCGATTCCCCTCCATTCTATTTTTATGGTATAACAAATAATGTGCATGTTATGATTTGGATGCAGTGAATGCATGACACATGTGTAAGTCATTGTGCATAAAGAAAATTACACTTGTTTAAAAGTGACTTAAAAAAGAACCATTAGCCAGAAAGAAATACCTCCTTCTCATGAGATGAGATCAAATTTGTATCTTCACATAAAGAAACTACAAATGGTTTCAAATACAAGATAGAAAAGGCACATTTAAATTTACAGTCTTTATTATTCATTCTAATGGGAGAATCAAGTGTACCATATACATTCTCACATGTAGGTATATGGGGATTTATATCTTTGAAGAGTGCATATTAACTAAAGCTACTTTATTCTGCTAAATGGCTTATTAAGCACGAGATTACTGTTCAATTCATTTCCAGCTACCAATAGAAAACTGTATTGCAGGCTCTGAAATTTCCATTTTTAATATGCAAAAGTAAATTATTATAAATTATGTTGATGATCACATTTTAGACCAAAAATAATAAAGGAATGAATAAGGAATACATTTTTGGCAGGGGATGAACGCAGCTGTGCAAAAGTTTTGCACATAAAATGAAATCAGCAAATTTTGCACTTTGGCATTTACAAAATATGTCAGTTCAAGCTTCCTGAGCTGTGCAGAGTAAACATTGCCTACCCTGTTTTGAATCAAATATGGTATGATCTTTACTTACTGCTGTAAATTGCCTCAGAGCACACTTTTACCTACCTTTTTGAGATGTCACCAGTCTCCACTGAAACTGCATTCCCATTCCTACTTATTTTTCATGTAGTTATATTTGTTTAACTCACCAGAGGAAATCAGATCCCTTCAGTGAGACTGCTTGCTGCCTCATCAAAACCACAACTTGTTTCTTTTTCACAGCAGAGGGTGAAGAGCTGAAAGTTAAAAGGTAAATGTGAATCTTGAGGAGACGAGTTTACACGGACTGAGTCTTACTACCCAGGTAGACATTCTGTTTCAGAACAGAGGAATCCTGACAAAGGAAGGAAGGAATCCTACTGAGAGATACTCTACAACATTGTGAAAATAGACATCTATGCTGTAAATTTGCTGTTCTTTTTCCTTTTGATAAGTTTCTTTGGACTTGGAAGGAAAATGGGTACCTGTTTTTCATACTCTTTGCACTGCAATTCCTTATCCTAGGAGAGATCCCTATTCAGCAACACTCTTGAGCATGTCTCCTGGGGCTATTTATGTTTTTCAGTTAAGAATGGATTAATGTACTTGGTTAAATTGGGGTCAAAGTACCTACACAAACCCTTTGTTATTAGTATCTCTCTAGGAGATCATCTGATATTTTGACTCCTTAAACCCATAGATCTTGTGGTGCTGCCAGGCATGGTTCAAAACATTAACTCCATTGTATGTGTGGAGTGCATGATTTGTTTTCAGCTAGCTGTGGATAAATTAATGCTGATTGAATCCATCTGTTTACCCTCTACTAACTACTGGTCTATTAAAGAGCTCTCCATCAAAATCTCCAAGACTGGGACATCTGAAGAGGTATATTTTTTATTAATAATCCTTAATATTGCATTTATATAATCTCTTTCATCCAAGGATCTCAAAGTGCATTACAAACATTCAGGAATTTAAATAAAACCCCAAGGAGGCTTTATCCTAATTTTAGAGCTGGGGAACTGAGGCAAAAAGTGACTTGCCCAAGGTCACCCAGATCACCTCATTTCCTGTCCTGTTCTTGAGCCACAAATCCATCCTCTCCCTCATATCTGAGGCACTCACTGACTCACTAATCTGATCCACTTTTATATATCATCGCTGTTTGGGCTCAGCAATTCCAACCTCCTTCCAAACAATCCTGCTCAAAAATGAAAAACGCTAGACCAGCACTTGAAACACCAATACATGAGTCACTGGAAGGACAAATCAAAGCCAGCAGTAAGCTAGATTGCTACAGAACTGTCATACTACTTCACCTCAGTGAAATGTCTACCACTAAAGTACAGAATCAGTGACCAGAAACTAGAGGTGGACACTGGAAGGCACAAAGCACAGTTTAAACCTGAGAGGAATGTAACAGAGGAGAGAATGCAACAGAGAGATGCTTTCTACACCAATGTCACAAATGCAATGAAGTGCAAAGGAGACATTTCTTCAAACTATCAGGAATCATAAAAGATTGAGGAAAAGCAACGAGGAAAAATTGTGCATGTGCCTGGTAGGAAGGAGAGATGTGACTGAAATGGCATCAATTTACGTAGCAACCTGCCAGCAGACCAGGAATGGACAATAAAACTAAATGGACATGGGATCAAACTTCCAAAAAACAAAAACAAAAGACGTAGCCCTATTATGGTGGATCTTCCTTACATCTGATAGACACCTGAGGGGTGTGTCTCTTTTCAATGCTTTAACAATGAATGCCAATTAAATCTCATTGAACTGGACTGAATGTGTGCTATAGCCTGAGTGGGGAAACAGGACATAAGCATGTTTCACATAATATAATTTGGAAATCCAAATAAATGCTCTTTCCTCTCATTTTTGAGAGAGATGTGTTCATCGCCTGATTCCTGTGCATGGTTAATAGCTCCTCAGGGAAAAACCAGTGTTTTATTTGTTGTCTAGTTTTGTTTTAGGATTCCCTGGAGGCTACCCTCCTTTGTGTACTCTCAGGAGGATAGCCAGAGTGGGAGCACTGACATAGCAATCAAGAGCTTGTTCAGAAGGAAGTGAACATTGTAAATTGATGCTGTTATCATTACTCAGTGGATCCAGACTTTCGTGTGCAGGGGAATTGTGAATATTATGATATCTTTGGGAGACACTAGCAAAGAAATGGAGACGGTGATTGCAAATATGACAATAATTCTAAAATGGAAGATAATGGCACATTGGAATGAGAGGAAAACTTACAAGGTACAGTGACCTTTTAAAAAGCAATAAGACAATCACTGAGAAAGTTTCTTTTAATTGGCCAAGCAAAGCAAGGCCTAACACACAGCTTGATGATCTTTCTCTTTGTCTGTAACTGTGAGGGATTGTAGGGCTTAAACTGGGGCCCACAGCTACCCAGACGGTCCTTGGACCACAGTCATCACCCATCAGCTTGCTGGTGCTGGGGGGAGTGTGGACAGGTGGACCTAGCTCATCATAGGCACCACCCACGAAGCTCCCAATTGAAGGAGTAATCCGGCCTACCCAATTGGGAAGCACAGGAAGTTGTCTGACCAATGGGGTGTATCTCTGGCTACTGCTACATTGGACTCAACCTTCTTGCTTGACTTCTGAGCCCCGTCTTATTCCCGATTCCTTCCTTCCTGCTTTGTTCTAGAGCCCTGCGTCTGTACTCCACCCCTGGCTACTGACTCCAGCATGGTCTCTGTCATTGATCTCCAGTTCCTGACTCCTGCTCTGACCACTAGGCCTGACTTCCACCGTTCTGACCACCAGGTCTAACTGCTGCAGATCAGGAGCTATATTGTCTGAGTAGGAGTCAGGCTGGATATTTTCACTGTGGTTACCTCCACATTCTGCCTGGCTGAGTTCATCTAGACAGTGCCTCAGGGTTTAAGGTTAGGGTTACTTGAGGGAGAGAGTGACGACTGGCTGAGTTACTTCTGATGTCACAGTCCTCTTGCTAAGGCTTCTCTGGCTGCAGCGCTGTCAAGGGGAAGTTGGTGTTGATATGAAAATCATAAAACAATGGAGAGACAAAGAGGAATGGCTTAGATGACTTGACAATATAATTTATGTTTAGTGGCAGTATCCTGTTGCTACAGGTTCAGGGATAGAGACTGCTTTCCTGCCCCTCCCATGACCTACCAGCTTGGCCTACCTAAACAAAGAAATGTTATAAAAAGGTGTGGTGTAGGGATAAATATTATAACAACATCAGGGGTAGAAATTGCACAATTATAGCAAGTTGTGCATCTTCACTCTCTTTTTCTCTAACTGGAGTCAAACAGGTCAGTTGCTCCAATATCCCTTTCTTCTGAAGGACAGGATTCAGATTGTCTAGCATCAAACACACTACCAGTCAGCCTGTTGGCAGACAAAAGGTGCATTTGAATGCTAATATGATTTTCCGCACAACTGGGCACCCGTTTAACCCTTTCCTATGAGAACTGAAGCCTGAACAGATTTGATATGGCAGCTCTCTTCTGTGTTGAAATTGGATTATTTTGTTATGGGGATTCTGAAAAAGAGAAGCAACTCGATATTCATTTAAGGAGTCCTCCAAGAGCTGCTTAGACAAACCCTTGCGGCTGAAAGCAAAGTAGGGCTGCTAATGCCACCCTAGCTACCTCACTGCCTGCATCTATAGAGTCACCCCAAGAGTGGGGGTAGAGGTCAGAAGAATTTTGAAGCCTGCTCCCCCTTGATGGAACTGCTCCAGCCACTTGGATATCCAAGGTCCCAGACATTATCTCTGGGAAGAAGAGAAGGAGCCAAGAAGAGAAGATCTTCTTCCTCTAGTATATGGCCAGCCATACATTTTGCTTGTCCCTATGCTAAGCTGGCTTTTGGGCTGCCCTGATTTGGCCATCTCAGCTTTCACTCTTGTACTTTTCCTTAGGGAGATAACCTTGCCAATGTAAGGTGATAGAAACCATTCACTGCTGTGGAAAGGAATTAGCAGCTGAGTTTGGCTTCTGGAGCAGCAGGCTGGGCATGCCCAAAGATCCCCTCAACAAAATGAGTCAGTTAAAGTTGGGATGTATCACAAAGAATCATCTTGCTAACTTTCTCCCAAATCCTTAGGCCAGCCCCGTCAATCATGGTGAGATCATGATGGACAGGAATTGGATAGGCTGAGGTGAGGGCAGAACAACACTGACTCATAGCCAGGCCCCAAAATGGTCCTTTCTGAAATAACACCTGTGTGATGCATGTAAGCTTCTCCCATCACTGACGGGGCACTTCTCCATGTATCTCTCTCTTGGATCTCCATTTCATCTCTGGTGATTTCACGAGCATCTTTATGAAACTTCAAGGCTTTTGCACCAACCTCCTACATGGCCTGTGAAACCAGAAATGGAGCCAAAGTGCTGACTTCTTAGCTATATTCCTGTCTATTTTCATATTTCATTAGTTCATTATCTATATAATTAAACAATAATATTTTTTCAGCCATTAGATAATGCTCCTTTCACTCTGTCATAGAGGATAATTGTTATGGTTTCCTCTGTTGAAAGATGAGTGTTAATTTTCTTTGTAGGAGGACCCACAAATCCTTGTTTATTGTCAATATGGAAGGACAAAACCATGCCATTTACCTAATTTACCCAACACTAAAATCTCCCACGTTTACAGAACAAGAAGTTCTCAAGTGCACCACTGCTTAATCTTCATCATGTTCTTTGTTAACAGTCAAATAATCAATTAAGGATTAACTTTCTTCAAGCTCACATTTTCACACAAGATTGGTATTCCTGATATTCAGTGCTTTTGCAATTTCAGACACTGTTTCTTCTACTGTCTCCAAAACCAAGTACTCACCTATGAAACAGGTTTCTTTGGTAGTGACCTCTGAAGGTCATATCTCCCCATGCACACTAGAATTATATAAAATATAGTCAGAAGTGCTAAAATCATAAACTTATGCTCAGACTTTCAAAGCTTCATAAAGGCATTATCAAACTTTGCAAAGCTGTTGGCAACTGCCAAATAATTTTCATTTATATTGAAGTCTGAGAAAACCATAATTAGCACCTCACAGTTGAAAAAGAAAGCAGCGTTGTCTGTTGACAGTAAGCCAGGAAGCTGATAAACACAACTTCCTCAAATTTAATTTTCCTGAAAACCTAGATGTGGGTATAAATTCTGAACAGACTGGTGTTAGCACTAATCTGTCAGTGCAGCTGTGTTGCATAGTCACAATTAAACTCCAAACCCTGATATTAGCACTTACTCTCTGAAAACATCTTTTCACAAGATTTTCAAATTACATAAAGGTTTGGGTGAGGGGTTTCTGATGGGGGATGCTTTGCTATAATACATTAAACCTATTCAAAACAGAGGTGTACAAAATATTCAGGAATAGCTGGAATTCAAGGGGCTAGGGTTTGTTTACATTTTATTATGAACTAAAAAATGGACCAATTTTCACAGAAAAGATATGGGGCTAGTTTTTGTGTGTGTGGACCTTGTGGAACATGTGGGGTTTAAGGGAAGGATTTGAATGGCCAGAAAATTGGGATGATGAGAGAAGTTATAGACACAGGCATCTTTCAGACTTTGTTTCACCAGGATGAAATTGAGACAGTAGATGAGGATTACAGTATGGGAGACATGGTGGGAATGGGTGTCCACTTGGACCTACCTTTACCCAAATGTTTTTTGTGTGTTTGTTCACACCATGCTACCAGTGCTCCCAACTGTATAATTTTCCTTGGGCCCAAAGAAAATGACATTTTGCTTATTGTAAGCTAGATTATGACTCACACTACAAGCCCACACATGCAAGTAAGTTGGAGTAAACACGTAATGCCCTTATGTGGGCTACCTGGACCTGGGTTTGGACAAGCAGAAATAAGCTGGTCTATTTGCCCTGTTAACTCCATCCCTGGAACAGGCAGATATAGGTAATGGGTGGAATCTTAGCATAACCAATTCCCTGCCAGTTGCAAGTAGTTTAGCCAACATGTGGGGATTGAGGGTAATTTCCGGCTGGTATGGACCAGCAATAGAGACTATAACCCAGGAGCAAAGATGAAGTAAGAGAAGCATTGTGCCTCAGAAACATACTTCGGAGTCATCCTGCCTCTTGGGAGTCCTCCTAAATGCTGCAGGTACACACCGGCTCTTACTCAGGTCTTGTTTCTAAAGTCACAATCTAGCCCAATCTTATTTTGTCTATTTCATGCCCCCCCCCCCGCCCAGCGCTATTCTTTGTTATTTGTATAACGGCAAAGGCTTTGTATCTTTGCATAATACATTCTGAAGACTGTTTCTTTCTTCTACATATAATTTATTAACTCTCTTTTTTTTAAAAAATGTGTTTTATTCTTTAGTGGGGATTTTTTTATTGTATTTTATTACTGCTTTACTTGTTGCATATAGATACACGTGGCTACTGGGTAATTCTTACGTATTCTAGCCCAAGTTTGACCTTAATAAATATTAAAAGGCACACTCAGGGTCATCAATCTGAATGAAGCTGAAAAAACCCTGATTTCTGCAAGCACATTTGTAGGCGCTCTTTTTATTTTAGCTTAGGGCCAAATTCTACACCAAGTTACACCTAGAGTGAGTTCATTGTCTTCAGGGATGGAATTTGCTCCTTAATTGGATAGTTTTCCTGACAGGGAGGGTTAAATGAATTAAAGAAATGCCCAAAATAGCAACCCTAGCACTCCCTTAAACCTCACATTTTTTGGCTGTATCTAGTTACGCTTAATATCACAGAAACCAGAGCAGCACAGCCGTGACTGCTAAGCATTGTCTGTAGCTTCTCTGTGTAATAGGTGGAGAAGGATTTTTCATTTCATGCATCATTTGCAACTGCCCTCTGTAATTCAACAAAGTCAATACATACCCTTGATGCAAAGTTAAGAAGAAATAAACTGAAACAAACAGCCAACAGTAGGTATTTCTTTTAAAATCTGTGCTTAGGGTCCAGGCACAATGAAGAGTGATTTTTTTTTCTTTTCACTAGAAATTGCATCTGACAATATGTTTGATGATATACTTTTTTGTACAGAATTTATCACATTGATGGAAGCTCCACGAAATCAAAATTAGGCAAATCTCAAGTGTTTTAAATTTTGTTGTGCATTTCTCATACACCTCTAATTATAACAGTTTTTCTCAGGGATCAATCCTATTCCCACTAAACACAGTGGGAACGGTGCAGCGTCACCAATGATGAGCTCCCCCAAAATCATGAGATTGGTTTAAAAATCACGAAACTTTGAAATAATACATTTGCACCCTTTTTATTTGCGTTCTGGTTTCTGAGCCTATAGGGTGCACTTGGTTCACATTTTCAAACTGTTTTGTGCAACGAGTGCTAGAGACTTGCTTTTTTTTATAAGTAAAAGCTGAGATTCTCTTGTATTCACAAGACACCAGTACCAAATATTACAAGACTCACAATGAACTTGTGAGAGTTGGCAACACTAGTGTTGATGTTAACTTTAAAGGCAACAAGATTCGGCCAGTCTGAATAAAACACAAACATCTTATGCATGTTAATAAAAGCATAAACATGTATATTTATATATACACATATATATACATATACATAAAATATTCCCAGACAAAAAATTGTGATAAAATGAAGTTAAAATTGGAAGTACAAATTAGTAAACTGGGTAAAATGCATTACAGAGATATTGTAAATCCCCAAACTAAACATTACAAACTCAAGAGTTAAAGTTAAACTCAAAAGAAAGCCAAACACATTTAGACATGGAAATATGCAGCTTAGGCACACAAACAAACTTAACTCTGTCCTGCAGTGATAGCATCCGATAACCATAAGATTAAGGCATTTTATTGTTTGTGGTCCAAATTAGATTAAACTGATTTTTACAGCACAGTAGATTTTCTCTCTTCCATTTCCTCTCCCCTCCCCCCACTTACTGGTGTCACTGCAGGGCGGAGTTAAGATAGTTTGAGTGCTTTAGCTGTGTATTTCCATTCCTTACTACAGATGTTATGGAGGTTATGCCAGTGGCAGAAATTGGAGTAGGTTCTCTGCACTTGTAGAGGATGGGTGGCTGGAGATCAGAGAGTAGCAACTGCCTCTCTGTGCCCATCACTCTCCAATACATATGAGCATTGTTTGGAGATAGTGGAGAATTGGGGGCATAATGAATGGCTAGGAAAGCAGCTCCTGTGTACTTTTGTGGACAAACAACGAGCATCCTAGTAATCTGGCCAAGTGCCAGATTTTGCTAAGGCTTTAGGCCTTAGCCAAGCACTGAAAATTCATTGCTGAAAACCAGTCTCTGTGTTAGTCTGGTTAAGATGGGTATTGGATTGATAACAATTTCTTTAGTGTTTAGACTTTATGAAATGCTTGTAAGTTTCTCCATATATTAATCTCAGTTATAATTTCTTTATCACATGCCAGAAGGTAATATTTAAGTTTTTGCTTTGTAACTGTAAAAAATGTATATGTTTGCCTGCTTTAACCTTGCAATAACTCTCTCATTTCTTTTTTTTTTTAAGTTAATAAATTCTTAGATAGTTTGCTATAGGACTGGCAGAAAGCATTGTCTTTGGGGTGAGATCTAAGGTATGAATTGACATAATGTAAGTGATGGTCCCTGGGGACTGGAAGCAACTGGAATCTTTTGTGATCTCTGGTGTATAGCAACCATCACTAGGTCCAGCTTGTCTGAGTGATAAGACAAACTGGAATGCCCAAGAGGACTGTTTGTGACTTCATGGTAAGACTCTCATAGTGCTTTAGGAGTTCACACTTGTTACTGGGTTGGTGAAATCTAACTGTAGAACATACAGCCAGTTTGGGGTCTCTGCCCTGCTTTTTGACAGTCTGCCCTGAAGTTGGCACTCGCCGTTGTGAGCCACCCCAGACAGTGCGAGAACCCTCACCAAAAATAATATTTCTCAGTGATAATAGTTTTCATTTTCAATGAGCTTTCCAAACACTAATTGTAACATATGCTCATAACACCCCTGTGAAATAGGTAGCAAGTCCATTTTTTACCTGGGAAAATTGAAGCAAAGAGCCTTAAATGGCTCTCCCAAGCAGGTGGGAGTCAGTGCCTGTGCTCAGATGTTTAGATCTCTCTTTCTCAAGAAACTGATCCCTGAAAGTAAACTTTATATAATGGTCAAGGAGTTATTTTTTTTAAAAAGTTTTGTTTTTAGAGAAGTTCTGCTAAGGACTTAAAAATCTCTCTGTTCATGCTCCAGCCTATTGCTTTGTGAGAACATAACCACACATTTCATTTCCCATTCTGGCCACTGGGATTCTGAGAAGATATGATCTCTGGATTGGTACACTTTTCAGCTGCTCCACATTCTTAGTAAAACTTATGACACATGCCAATGCTGCTGCTTGCTGATTGGATGAGAGCAGGGAAATGTAGAAAGCCTCAACTCACTGAGCGTCAAAAAAATGAACTAAGGTATTGTTTTGCAGCAAAAAGGAACACCTGGCATGTGCAGAAAAAAAGAACGAAACATAACATAAAAAATGATTGAAAAGGGATTGAAGAAAATGGGTACTTTTGCCCTTATCTGAGGGAAAAGCCCACCACAAAGTACACTTAGCAATTACAAGCTGGCATATCTGCCACTTTGTTCAGAGGGATTACATTGCTATATCCACTAACTCAGCCTCCATCTTAATTAGCAATTTTGTGCTTTTCGGAATGGATTCAGCTTGCCTGATGCTTCCCATGTTACTTTGGAAACATTAGAAAATAATCATTATTGCTTTGCTCATGACACTAGATAATTACTTCTTAAGACATGAGATGGTAATTTGTATTATATGGGTGAGATCCTGCTTTTGCTTATACCATAATGTGTTTTCAGTGGAGTTACCTTGGATTTATTCTGGTATACAACTGAGAGCAAAATTTGACTCCACAGCTAGATTTTTAGATGCTGCTCATTACATAAACAGTTTGCAAATATCTTAAGGCAGCTTAGACTCTGGAATACACTGGATAGAACCAATTCAGATAAAATAAGAATTGACTCAAATACTAACCCTTTATTTAGGCCTAAATTACTTTTCACCCACAGTGGTGGGTGGCTGAGCATCATATTAAGTCTTTTGCCATTTACAAAAGCCAGGTGGTATTTTGAACAGAGTTTAATTTTATGATATCAGTGGGAAAGTGGCTATTTGTAACTAGAACCCTTCTGTATATTGAAGCCAGAGGAGACCACACTTAGCTGTATTCCTCTTGACAGTAATATCAAAAAATATTTCAAAAAAGTGACAGGCTTCTTGGTAAAGCTTTGCTGAACTACAGTGACGCACGTGTGGGTCTGTATATTTGGTGTCATGATGTGGTATAGGGAGGAGCAGAGAGGTACTTATAGCTACAGCACAAGTGAGTCCCTCATCAGTGATTACCCAGAAACAATAATATTTTATATATATATATATATTTATATATACATTTACATATATATATATATATATATATATATATATATATATATATATATATATATATATATATATATATATATATATATATGTAAATGAATTGAAGGATGTACATACACACACACGGGCTCTATACATACACACACACACAGAGGCTAATTTCAGTTCTCTAATTTATACCTAAAAATAACAATAACAATATAGATAATCGATTTATATCAATTTCTCTAAATATTACAGAAAAATAAATCTTGCAGTCACTATTCACTTTGCCACCATACTTCACTTACTAATACAGATGCACAGAAAGAGATACCTTCAATGTAATTTGTTAAACCCATATCAATCAAAACTCCCATTGACTTCAATTCGGCCAGAATTTCACCATTGTGGTTCCTCTCAGCTATTGGATACAAGCAAGAGAGCTCATAAGTGATTCTCCCTCAACGTAAAATTCCCTTTGAGAGCAAATAAAATACTGCACTTAGAATGCACTTGTAGAATAAGATATTGCACATTATCCTTGATAAACATGTAGAATTGCATGTGGATTGTTAGTAAGGCTAGTCTGAGGAGGAAAATATCTCAGATGAAACCATCCTTGGGTTCTTATTTATACAAACAGTGTATCAATCAATCATCTCTGGAAGCCATTTTCTTTGTTAACTTTAAGTAAACTGTGAGTTTCTCTTAGGTAATTTATTGATAAATTAGATATATATTTGCATTGGGAAACAGTAGAGGATGTCTGCTACCATCATTAAAACATGCTGAGTTGTACTTTAGCTGCCAAAGAAAGCTTCAGCTTTCAACAGCCTTTACTTTGATTCTGCTGAGGTATATCCCTCTCCCATGCATGCTGGGCCAATTTCCTTTGCTAGCTCATAATTGAGTTGTACAAAATTTTCTCTGTGTTCTGAAGAGAAACTTTATTTGTGAAAAATATTAGTGAAGTAAGTGTAGAACAGTAATTTAAAAACTCAACCAGAAAAGAGTCAAATGACCAAAAAAGAATCTCCACACATTTAAAAATAATCTATGCTCTTTCTCCCCACATCCCCATTGCAAACCAATCAAGTGAACTGTTACTTTTAGTTTGCTTGAAAACACACACAAATCAGAAAGCCAAATAAAATATTGTTTGATGATGCATTAACAAGTGACAGATCCAAACAATATCAGTTGGTGTTTGTCCTCTCTATTTGGATCCAGTAAGTAGCATGACATCACTGGAGTTACAAGCATCAGCCTCCCAAGGAACAAGTTCAAGTCCTACCATGAAAATTTGGACCTAGTTTACCAATTAAAAGCAGGATGTGATGTCAAAATATTAATACTGTCAGACTTAGGGCCAAATCGTTGTCCGCCATGTGTGCATGTGCACAGGAGTCCAAGGGTGTAAGATGTCCCCTTACTTACAATGTGCTGGCTGCCCACATTGTAGGAAGTGCATGGAGGAGATGAAGTCTCTTCAGAGCCACTCGTCCTTCTCTAATACAGGCGGAAAGGGACTGGGCAGGTGGGGAAGAGAAATGGTCAGAGACTTAGCTCCATGCCCCACAATGTGCTGGACAGTTCATCTGTGGTAGTCCACAGGGATGTATACTGCAGTAGATATAAAGGAGGCCCAGAAAATATGTCCCTAGAGAAGGGGGGATATCAGGAGACTGACTGTATCTGAGTCACAATTTGCTTTCCAAGCTGTTCCTGAGGAAGCATACCACCTTGTTATTCTGCACATAGGGCTTATGACAAAGTCACAATTTAGCCCTTAAAAAGGTAGTGTAGGGTAAATTGACTGTTGGGGTGGTTGTATTTTGGCCATAAAAGATTCTTGACATTCTCTTAGCAATGCCAAAGAAGTGATAGGCGAACTGTGGAATGAGGGAGCACTAAGTATCAAAGGATCCTGACTAGAAACAGTATATTGATCAGCCTGCAGATGACTCATGTGTGTCGCATTAGAACAGTTATTCTCACTAGCTTTTCCTAAGACTTTGCTAATGATTTGGTCTCAGCAAGAATAACACACTTTCAATTGGTTGTTTAGATTCTCAGCAAAGTGATTCCAAAGGAAAGAATGTCCAAATTACTGCTGGAGGTTCTAACAAGGGATGTGTGTCATGTAATTATAATTGGTTTTCTTAAAGTATGGTGGTGTTAATAATAATAAATGGGGAAAAACTTCACAAGAGAGAAAATACTCTTATCTATTGGGGGTGGGGCTGAAACTAGGAAACTTATTGCACATGGGCCGTCAAACAACCTTTAGAGGGTAGCAACGTCCTATCCCCAGAGCAGACCTAGAGGTGAACAATTCTGAAATTCTGTATCTTTCACCTTATGCTCCTTAAATTTAGTTGTGATCCTTGGGGGAGGGAGGGATAAGAGTAGGTAGGGGCTGCTGGCACTAGATATGACTTGAGGTAGGGCAGGGATTGGATATATGGGCCCCATGTCCTGTTCCCAGGAACCTTGTCAGGTGTGACTCTTCCCATAGGTGGGTGAAAGAGAGCAGCTAGGAGCCTCCTGCAACCAGGAAAAACATGGGGCGAAAGGAGGAATGAAATGTGGGTATTGTTTATGTAAGCCCCCTGCCCACTCCTGTGGCATTACTGTAATATAGATATTAAATAGCAACAACTACACACCACACAGCTAGTCTTCAACTCATGAAAATGTGCTGTAGACAGGTACAGTGTGTGCAGTTACAGTGAAATGGCCTGATTCTCGGTTACACTAAAGCCTCTTTTATGCTTCTCTGGCAGTGAAAAAGGAGCATAAAGGTGGGAGAAATGGCTCCCTTAGCATACTCTTGTGTAGGGCCCTTCTTCAGCCCATAAGGATTCTTTGCCAGACCTGGTCCCAATCTCTGGCCTGGGGGAATGGCTGGAGTGCTTTACGGGACACACTGGTGGAAAGCAGAGAGTCAATTAGATCTGCTTTGGGTTGACAAATTATTCACATACAGAAACAGTATTTTTTTAAATCTTTATTCATAATGACCTACCCTAAGAAGGTCATTGCTAGATACAGCTCCTTTGGAGGCCATCCTTTAGCTAGCCATAGTGGGTCACATCACCACCTCCTTCCCCGAGGAGCTAACTTTACAACCTTCACAGCGTTTGTTTGCCAAACTCTTGGCTGTCGATTAAAGCCCCAATCCTGTAATGAATTTTGTGAGGGCAGACGCCTTCACCCGCACTGCAGGAGTCCACCTGTACAGAGCTCATCACAGCATCAGGAATCTAAGTCACATTAGCACTCTCTGGGTGCTAGTGCCTAGTGACCGCAACTGAGATCGGGACCCTATTGTGCTAGGTTCTGTGCAACCCCCGCCCCCCCCAAAATACAAAAAACAGTAAGAGAGATTTCTTGGGACTGCTAATGCTTCTCCAGGAAGGTCAATCAAGGTAACTTTTTCTACAAATAGGCTTTTTTCTATTTGGCATTCAGCCTCATAGCCTTATTAATTAACTTTTGTACAGCACTTTGAAGATATGAAATGCAATTGAAGTGCTAAGTATTATTTTTAATATGAGCAGCAGCACCAGTACGCTCCAGGGAATGCATTTTCCCTCAGACTTGGGTAATAGAAAGAGTCATGCCAACTGAAGTGACACACTATAAACTTGAAATGCTCTCAGAGCTTCTTCGGTATACTTGATAGTAACCTAAATGGCTGAAGAAGCTGCATAGCTGGGCATATTTTTAAGTCTGTGCTGCATATGGTTCAATTTTCATTTTTTAAATTCATTTATTTTTAAACAATTTGTTCTGACTCTCTTTCTAAGGTAGACAGGCAATGCTGCTTTCTCAGGACAGTTTTGAGATGGTCTATGGAAGGCCCTTTAGCACTCTGCAGCACCAGAGGCCATATCTCATTTGCATATAGCAACAGATATAATACAAAAATAAAGGTGCATCAAGTTCTCGTCATTGTATCTTCCTTGTTAGATAAATAGAATCATTTGTTGCTGGAAGTCACCAGCAGTAGTCCAATGTGCAGTTGATCAGCTTTGTGTATATTAGGATTTCATAGGCAAAATACGGCTCTTGGCTGCACTTTTGGCAACCCTGCTTTATGGGATTGATAATGGGATACTAGGTTTTTAACCCATTGATTCAGTCCAAACTGGCAGTGGTTGAAATATGTTAATGTGCTGGCTGTTTGGTGGCATGTGAAATGAGTTGGTAGCTTCATTCAAGGTGCTAATCTTGCTTAGAAGTGAGCAATAACCCAGGGTTCTGAGTTCAATCCTCAAGGGGGCTACCTAGGGATCTGGGGCAAAATCAGTACTTGGTCCTGCTAGTGAAGGCAGGGGCTGGACTCAATGACCTTTTGGGGTCCGTTCCAGTCCTATGAGATAGGTAATCTCCAATAGAATTTTTTATTTCTAAACTAGCCTGAATATTTTTTGCAGATTCTCTGTTACCTGCAGCTAGATTCCTTCTGGAGACAGGTTGAGGCCCAAAGTTTTTCAGTGAAGGTCTGGTGCTTATAGCAGTACAGCTATCAGTCTAGGGTATCAATAGTCTATCAATATGGTCTCTATTACCATAGTATCTGAGCACTTCACTCGTGAACATATTTCTCCTCACAACACCCTGCTGCTATTATCCCCATTTTAATGATGGAGAACTGAGGTCTAATCCAGACACTTGCCCCAGGTCAAAAATGAAGTTTGTGGCAGAGCAGGGAGTTGAACCCAAGTTCCAGGCTAATCATTGGACTGTAGGTCATAAGAGTAGGAGGGACCTCCTGGGTCATCAAGGCCAGTCCCCTGCTATAGCAGGCAATCCTGTCATACAATCCTATTCCTAAACTTTCCAAGTTAGTTGATTAGGTTGTTTATACCCACTGTTCCTTCTGGAGGCTGTTCCAGAACCTTACCCCTTAGATAGTTAGAAACTTGCTAATTTCCAGCATAAATTTATTCCTGACCAATTTATACCCATTTGTTCTTGTGCCGACATTGACCTTTAGTTTAAATAGCTCTTGCTCTACCTGGTGTTTACCCCCCCAACCCACTGATGTATTTATAGAGAGCAATCAGATCCCCTCTCAGATCCCATCTATTTTGCTAGGCTAAACAACCCATGCTTTTTTAGTCTCATTTAATAAAATAGGCCTTCAAATCCTCTGATCATCCTAGCAGCTTGTCTCTGTACCTATTCCAGTTTGAATTAATCTCTTTTGAACATGTGTGACCAGAATTATACATGCCATTCCAGATGGGGTCTTACCTTGTACAATGGCATCAGTAGTATTTCCCTGTGTCTACTTGAAATACCTTGCCTGATACATCCGAGCATCACATTTGTTTATTTCATGGCTGCATCACATTGGTGGTTCAGAGTCATTGTGCAATTGCCTAATGCACCTGGGTCTGTCTCACCCTCTGTTGTTTCCAGCTAACTGAGTCCCTAGCTTATAGGATATCTCCTCCATAGCTATAGCTATGACTTCCCTCACAGGAGGTACGCTATCTCCTCTGTCCTTTGATGAAAAAAGTGAGAGGTGCACCTGAGTTAGGGTCTAACCCAGTAAAACGATGAGGTTTTAAACAGAGAACATTTGAGGGTGGAAGTCAGATATGGGTATACCCAGTGTCACAGCCCTGGCCGAGCTTCCCCTTGGTGGACACTCATCAGGCTCCTGTGTTGGCCTCTTGTGATAAATGGGTCTATAAATTTACCCTAATTGTGAGCTTGGCTGTAAAAAGTGATTGAAAATTCATAAAACGTCACAATAACCTATATCAACAAATGCTGATGGAAAAAGGGGCAAAAGCAAGACAGACAGACTGAATTAGTCCTAACAAAATGGTCTACTGATAGAATTCAAGGACTGTGTTACGATCATGCCTGATCAACAAGAAAACTATGGAGCTGGAAATTAATTATCCAAAATTGGTACGTCAGATATTAGACCCCAAATAATAAGGGGATGGGCAATTCCACTCATTACTCCATTTTGGGGTCTGTAGCAGGGTGGACCCTGCTCCTGCCCAGAGGGGCTTGAAAAGCTGCCTGCCAGGGCTTGAGAGGCGTGGCTCTGGAAGCTGGGCCGAGTAAGGAAGTGGCCGCAGCTGGGGCCATGCCCCAAACTGAAGCCCTGGGGCTTATAAGAAAGCAGGGAAGCCAGAGCCCAAACAGTCTCTCTCTGCCTTCAGAGAGGGATGGGCCTGGCTGCTTATGAGCAGAGCTAAAGTACCTGGGTGAAGCAGGGCTGGGAACAGGCTAGGGAGCTGGGGAGCTCGAGCCAGAAAGACCCCAGGCTGCAGCCTAGCGGTAGGCCACAGGTACTGGGGGTTGCAAGGGGCGACCCAGGGGTAGGAAGAGCACCAAGTCCAAACCCCTTTGCCTGTGACGAGAAGGCGGATACTGCAGTCTGTCCCAGGAGCTGGGGCTAGAGCACGACTGGGCAGTAGCCATTCTGAGGCAAAGCGGGGAAAGCAGGGTGGGGGTTCCCCGGGGAGGGGGAACCCCAGTTAAAGGGGCACTGGAGTCCTGGGAGGGACACGGGGCCAATAAGAAAACAGGCGGATCACCGGCCAGCAGAGGGCGCTCCGGGCTGAAAAAGAGCTAATTCCCCAGAAAAACCAGCAGGAGGCGCCGCGGCGGTGAGTAGCCCGTCTACATATGGTGGAGAATGCGGGCATAGCGGTCCGCCCCTGATTCAAGAGGCCTGGGCAAGGACTATGGGACAGTTGCCCAGAAGAAGACGGCCCTAGATAGGAAATGGAGACAGAGACCCTTATTAAACTCCTGGCTGAAAGCCAGCAGCAGCAGCAGCTCGTGCAGCAGCTGGGGGCCCACCAGCAGCAGCTACTTCAGACCTTGGGGGTCCAGCATCGGGAGCAACAGACCCAATGTCTCCAGCAGCTCGCCACCCTGTGGCCGAGCCCCGGTGGCGTCGCACCAGGGGGGGCCGCTTCACCTGCACCCCCTGCGCCACCCATGCGTCTGGCCAAGATGGGGCCCGAGGATGACCCCGAGGCGTATCTGGTAACCTTCGAAAGGGTGGCGGCGGTAGCCGGGTGGGCACCAGACCAGTGGGCGATCCTTCTCGCCCCCTATCTGACGGGGCCCGCTCAGAGGGCCTATCGGGGCCTCCCCGATGATGAGGCCCGGGTTTACGCCCGAGTGAAGGCGGCCAACTTGGATGCCTTCGAGGTCACCCCGGAGACCTTTCGACGACGGTTTCGGGGAAAGTTTTACCCTCCAGGCGTCCGGCCCCGGGCTGTGGCCCAGGAGTTAAGGGATGCAGCGACCCGATGGCTACAGCCTGAGCATAGGGCCTCCGCTGACATCACGGAGCAGATAGTCCTCGAACAGTTCGTGCACATCCTCCCGACTCCCGGGAGGGCGTGGGTGTTGCGGCACCGTCCTCAAACCCTGAGCACGGCCATTAGGCTTATGGAGGACTTTCTCGAGACCGAGGCCCCTATAGGACCGGCCGCCCGGGCCCCGAGTCCGGGACCGGGCACTCAGAGACTAGCTGATCCCAAAATGGTGGAGAGACGGTACGGAGACTACTATTGGCGAGCCTGTCGAGCCCGGCTCGCCAAGCAGCAAGCGGGGCTGCTTCAGCTGCGGCAGGGGAGGGCACACGGACCTCATTGGAGCCCAGGCACCTGGGGCAGGAGGCCGGTGCCAAGGAACTGTTGGGCCTGTGGGAAACCAGGGCACTTGAAGCGGGAGTGCCCCCACGGAACTCGCAGGGCCCAGCCAAGCCCAGAAAGAAGGGCTGAGCCCCACAAAACTGGGGCCAAGGCAGGGGGGGGGGGCCTCGAGGGTGCTTCCACTGCCACCCCAAGGGCCACATCATGAGGCAATACCCCCTGGGGCAGAAAGGGGACGTGCCTGTAACTGAGGCTCGGTCTGGGACCCCCCGCCAGGAAGGGGTAGTCCAGACTGAGGCCCCTAAGCAGAAAGGGGCTGGGGCAAAACGGCCTCACCGTAACCAGGGAACCCAAACTGAGGGGGGAACCCACAGAGGACCAGGGAGGTCTATGGTGGGGACCCGGAGCCAGGGTGAAGTCAGCAGGCTGCTCCAAGCAATGGAGGGCCTGCGACAGGAAAGAGATTCCCTGCGGGCCCAGCTGAGAAGAATGCTGGGCCGGTAGAACACCCCGCCTGCCCCCCCCCCCCCGGAGGGGTTTTTGAGGGGGAGGGTGTGTAGCAGGGTGGACCCTGCTCCTGCCCAGAGGGGCTTGAAAAGCTGCCTGCCAGGGCTTGAGAGGCGTGGCTCTGGAAGCTGGGCCGAGTAAGGAAGTGGCCGCAGCTGGGGCCACGCCCCAAACTGAAGCCCTGGGGCTTATAAGAAAGCAGGGAAGCCAGAGCCCAAACAGTCTCTCTCTGCCTTCAGAGAGGGATGGGCCTGGCTGCTTATGAGCAGAGCTAAAGTACCTGGGTGAAGCAGGGCTGGGAACAGGCTAGGGAGCTGGGGAGCTCGAGCCAGAAAGACCCCAGGCTGCAGCCTAGCGGTAGGCCACAGGTACTGGGGGTTGCAAGGGGCGACCCAGGGGTAGGAAGAGCACCAGGTCCAAACCCCTTTGCCTGTGACGAGAAGGCGGATACTGCAGTCTGTCCCAGGAGCTGGGGCTAGAGCACGACTGGGCAGTAGCCATTCTGAGGCAAAGCGGGGAAAGCAGGGTGGGGGTTCCCCGGGGAGGGGGAACCCCAGTTAAAGGGGCACTGGAGTCCTGGGAGGGACACGGGGCCAATAAGAAAACAGGCGGATCACCGGCCAGCAGAGGGCGCTCCGGGCTGAAAAAGAGCTAATTCCCCAGAAAAACCAGCAGGAGGCGCCGCGGCGGTGAGTAGCCCGTCTACAGGGTCCTTAAAGAGAGAGATTTTAGGAGACAAATTGGCTGCTGGAACGAGCTTCACCATTCTGACTGCAACCCCCAGCTTCTCCTAGTACCCAGTCCTGCTTCATTCTAATTCTGAGAGATGTCCTGACCAGACAGAGCCAAAGAAAGGGGCCCAGATAACACCTACACCGACTCCAGATAAATCCTGAACATCCCCTGGGAGGTGAAACTTTGTCTTTCCTTCCCCCCATGTGTCCTATTCCTTTACCCACCTATTTCTTATTGTTCCTATTCCTCTCCTATTTCCTTCTGTCTAATAAGAGTCTGGCTTAGCTGGCTAAGACTGCGTATTTTGCAAAATTGCTGTAAGCCTGGTACCAGTAAGAGTCAGTACAATGCAATGCCCTCCTATATAGCCCAACATTGATACAAGATTGCCAGGTCTTGGAGTGGCTGATAAGACCACGTGTGGTGAGAATTTCTATCTTTGCTGTTCTTTTCTTTCCCATTTTGCATGTTCTAGGAAACGGAACTGGACTTTAATAACAACAGCCATAAAAACATCTCCAGCCCATCTCAACCAACTTCTGCTCCCTCCTCTCAAAAAGAACAGTTATTACCATATTTGATACTGTGTACAAGACAGTCACATAAGGGGTTTTTCCCCCATTCTAGAGACTCTCTCCAGCTACAGAGAAAAGGAACAAGGGATGATGTTAAAAAGAAAACAGTACTTAATTCTTTACATTTCAAAGGCTTTAATTGTTTTTTGTTTCTTTTATGTATCTTTAATTTAAAGAACTTTTAATGATGTGTTTGCCAAGGAACTAAGCAGGCTGAGGTCTGTCTGTACCAAACCCTGAACCTTATTTAAAACAATTTAATGTTGGAAAGTTAACATGGTCATGGTAACATCTTTGATTTTGGGGCCCTTTCATTCCATGTTCCTGGAGCATACTCAGAACAGGCCGGTCTCTTTCTTTGGCTACTAGGTTCACTTCTTGGACATTAGCTCTTAGTCTAATACCTCTCCTGGGACCCCACTGTCCAACTTACCCATGATCAGTGCTGAACACCCCAAGACTTTCAAGTAACATCATTCCCATTCCCATCATTCCCATTTATAGTTTATCCATTTGGGGACAGGGGATAGATGAAGCAAATAGACAGAGACTCTGCAATGGGATTTATAAAACTAAGTTCACACTATTCATACAGAGCACGAGAGAGACAGATCTAGGCAAAACAATAAAACACATGAACTCTATTCCCTGCCTCAGTTTCCTCACCATTCTTGAGCATTCTTTGGGATCTGGGTCAGTATCCTTTCAAGGTTTTAGGCCCCATCTCCTGGATCTCACTCCTTTAGTTCAGCCTTCTCCAGGGTACAGAGTCTCCTTTTTGACCCCCACAGCCAATTTCCTTCAACTTCGGCTGGTCCAGCAGTCAGTTATTTTCCTTACTGCTCTTCTCAAGGGCACTCCAGCTCATCCCTTCTGGTATTGCCGATGTCTGGTGATGTGTTCTACATAGATGTCTCTGAACCACCTGATGGCTTCCAACACCATGAGTTGCCGCATCAGCCAACTGTAGCGTTGATCGATTCCGCATTCTCTCAACACTCACTCGTTACTGGGATCCCATGCGCCCAGGGATCCAATGATCAGCACATGTCTAAACCTGGTAACCCCTTGCTCCCAAGGTGTCAGCCAGAGGGCCGTATTTCTCTACCTTACAAGCTCAGGAATCGCAGAAGGCCAGGGTATTATATGGTAGATGTGCCCAAATGCACCCCCTACACTATTGTAATAATCTTTGTACAAAATATGATTTGTGAGATATCATTTGAAAACTAAACTCACTGGTCAATAATAGCATGGTGAAATATATGTAGCATCATTATATGTAAAGTTATGAATTCCCCCTGTATGATATTGTTAGTACATGTTCAAACCCATGTAGCCCTGGCTAGGCAGAAGTTGTTAAACAGGTCTGTCCTAAACAAAGAAATGTGTGTTTACCTCAATTCACATATAAATACTAAACAGGGTCCTCAGGACAGCAAGAGAGGGTAAACCAATTCCTCAAAGACAAAGGACAAGCTAAAACCTCTAGCCAGGTGTCATCAAAGCTGATGGACAATCACCTGTCAAGTGGTCATTCTTTGGAAATGAAAGAGGGACAGGAACACATCGATCTGTATTTTAGCAAGCAACTACATTGAACCTCTTTCACCATGAGACTTCATGTCTCCACCCTCACAGCAGAAAGGAGATTTATCTAGGGGTAACCCTCAGGAATTCATTTCAGAGGGTGACTAGACAGTGCAAGTGAGAGGCAAAAATACCCCCAGGTTCCCTTTCTTTCTCTCTCTTTCACCTAAGACGACAAAGGAACCAGCCCTTTGACTCTCTTTAGGGGAGTTCCTGATCTGAGAATTTGGTCAGCAATGTTGCTGGGAACCTGTGGTAAGGAATTTACCTTGAACCAAGTCTAGCTTGTTACGTTTAGCTACTAGATAACATTTCATCTTTATTTCTCTTGTAAGCATTTCTGACTTTAATTCCTTACACTTGTAATCACTTAAAATCTATATCTTTGTAGTTAAATAAACTTGCTTATTTTTTAATCAAAACTAATCCAGTGTTGTGTTTAAAATGAACTCTTTGGGTAATTCCAGTTAAAGTAGCAAACTGTTTCATGTTGACCTTTTATGGGAGTTGACCTCTTACAGGGACGTTTTTGGGGAAAACTCAGGGCTGGGAGTGTATTGGGGATCACCCTGCAAGTAGTAACCAAGGCTGGTGGAAGCCATAAAGTGACTGGAGTGGTGCTGCTGATCAGAGTTCCTGGACCAGGACTATAGCTATACACAGACACTCAAGGGTGTGACCTGTATGCACTTTGGCTGTTTGTGAGCAGTCCAGGGTGGGAGCTACAACAACAAAGCATTGTGAGGCATCCAAGGTTGCAGGGCAGGTGGTGACCCAGTCCCCTGCTCCCCACTGGTCTGGAGTGCATCCCGGAATGTGAAACTAGAGTCAACACTGGTTTTCATTAAAGGTACAACATTTAAAATATCTTGAAGTTCTGTTTCTATGAAGTGCTTTCCCTTCTTACCGTCCCCCCCGCAAAACCTCAAATCCCATCACAATGAGATATCATATCCCTTTAAGATGCATAATAACATAAAAAGAATTTTAGAATTTCAAAGCTTAGTTCTGCGATATAGAATTCAGAGCTAAGTTGCTGGTGAAAATACATCAGGTAGTTTTAAAAATTCTGAGAATATTTCCAGAGCCAGGAGACATATTAGGAAGGCTGTTTTCACACTTATGAATCATTCTTTTTATTCAACATGTTCAGGGATCAAGAGAAAAAGTCCCATGAAAATGTAACAAAGTGCTAATAATACTAACTCTATGAAAAATGAACCAAAAAGGAAAAAAAAACCCTAAAAATAAAGGGAAAAAAAACCACAACAAAATTGAAATCCTGAAAAGCAGCTCTTTAAATGCAAGATAGGCTTAGTTAATTCCAAACCTTCAGTCATACAAAACGGTTTTGCATATGAAAGGTCTTTGTAATATTTGCTAGCACCACTATAAGCCTCAGATGCATTGGCTTTGATTTTGTAAACAGGAAAAGAAGAAATAATCCTAAGTGTGTTCTACAGATGTGTAGAGATGCTTAAATTAGAAGTTCTCTATATCCACACCAGATGCTGAGGGATCTGCCACAATAATAATAAATAATAATAATACCTAGCTTTTATACAGCAATTCTAATTAATAGATCTCAAAGCAGCTGGTTCGTTTCCTTTTACCAAGATGTAGCTTTTGCATGCAGTTTCACTCTACATGTTTTGTTGTTGGGGATGGGGGGGAGCACAGAGAGGGAGAATAGTGGGCATAGAAATTGTGGACCACATCAAAATAACTAGTCTAAAGGCTTGTCTACATGGGGACATCCAGGAAATTTAATCCAAATTAACTAAAGACGTACATTTAAAGTGGATTAGTAAAACCACATTAAACCCTGGTGTAAACACCCTCATTCAGAATTAAAGTGGCCTTAATTCAGTTTGTCTTAATTCACTCCCAAGTGAATTAAACTAAACCAAATTAAAGCCATTTCAATTCTGAATAAAAGCATCTACATAGCGATTTAATATGGTTTAACAAATCCACTTCAAATTAACAGCTTTTGTCAATTTGGATTAATTTTCCTGAATGTCCCCATGTAGACTAGGCTTAAGAAACAAGCTCTATGCTGCTTTCCAAAGGTATTCGTGAGAAGGTATTAATCTTTCCATGTATTTCTTAAACCACCTGTTTAAAAGAATAGTGGTTATTAAATACAACACTTGGCAGTTTAGGCGCCAGATTTGCATAGCCTTCATTTTGCGTGGGGCTTTCATTCTTCCAATTGCATTTTATTGTGTGTCTAACAGAATCCACTGAAGCCAGCAAGGGATTTCAGTCTTATATTCATTTACAGAGAATCTCTATCAGCCTGGAGTGAGAACCTGGAGTACAAGCTCCAGAATAATGACAAAAATGCACATTCAGCTACAACATCTAAAGGAGCCAATCTTTTTTTTCGAAGTTGTAGCATAACTAATCTCCCATGCTCATTAAATCGTATGATGTTCTTATTCACACTTCATGACTTACACAAACACTATATTTGCTGCCTAATTGAGAAAAATGTAAGAGAACTGGAGGATGAAGTCCCATATTTAGACCTAGGCTGCCTCATTGCAGATGGGCCCTTGATATTATTTTGCATAATCTTCTCAGCCATAACATGATAGGCCTTACATTAGATTTAGCAGAAGAACTAGTTTACTGTGCCTTTATAGTCAACCACACAGACTGCCATTATCACTTAATATGTTTTTTTCCCTTCTGGTATGATGTCTTGGAAATTAAGCTGAGTTCATGAAACCCATTTCATTTTAAAGGTATTTTATCCATCTAACTAGGATCTTTTTTCCTTCAGTTGCACTTAACAGAAATCTAATTTAGCAAACAAATATAGCAGCAAAATCTGTCATTCCAAATGATTTTACAGTTTTGTTGTTGCTCTGATTTATTATTGTGTAATGTTTTCCTAATTTTGTTTGGTGTTTGCCTTTATTTATTTATTTACGTTTCCAACAGTAGCTAGCAATGCATACATGATTTTTGGATGTAAAAAGCTGGATTTTTCAAAGGAGCATTTACCTGCTAAAATACCTGCCTAGACCTATTCAGTGATATTAAATGTGAACTCTATGGTTAGAGAGCAGTGGCTCACATTATAAGTGGAATGCATAAGTGCTTTGAGTCATCACCACACTAGAAGAAAAATGTCACTGTATTGAAAAAGAGCAGATTTCACACACACACACACACACACACACACACACACACACACACACACACACACACACACACACTTAACAATGTCACAGAGACAGGCTAATAGGCATGCCCTTTTCATTCAGATTCATAGAGATATGGCCTCCTTCATTCACTTTGCTGATGTAGATCATCTTATATAATGTTACCTTTTCACTTACTCCAGTTAAAACATGCAGGTATTGCTTTCTATTTGGAAGAAAGTAATCACCCTGTTTCACATTTTCTCACTGAGTCCCTTTGTTTTCAGTTTAAACCAATTTTTACTGAAAAAAATCCCAGGTTTTATAAAAAGCATTATTTGATTTTTTCTGATTTTTGCCCTACTTTTGTACCATTCAATTATATAAAAATAATTTGTTTTATTAGGAAACTACAATATATCACATGATATATATATATATATATTACAATAAGACATTAGACTGTGTGTATATGCAAAGCTCCTGTTGAAATAAGGCAATGTATTAATCTAGAAGATGCAAACAATAAACAAACAGGCATGCATGGAAGCTCTGAAGTGTGTGCGCATCTGAATGTACTGATGAATATCACGCCCACCACATACAAATTTCAACCTGTTAGGCGATAATGGTTTAAAGATCTGACACACCAAAATGAGAAGAAAACAAAAATCTGTATCAGAATACAAGGAAGTGTTCAAAAGTTTACAAGAAACAAAAACAGGAGAAAAGGATAAAGTTCAGTATATGCCCTGCAAACGGTGTGGCTTAATTATTAAATGTAAATATGTATAGGTTAATAATACTAAGTCTACACCAGGTAAATTGTTTATTTGAATGAAAAGCTTTATTTGGGGATTAGAGATATATTATTTTCTTAAACTCAGAGGTGGCATCGTGTTTTGAGTTCTGCAGCAAACCACACTGAGTTCCATTAATCAAAGCATTAATCTACTGAATACTTTTTTCTCCTGTCCTCGATATTTACCCAGAGAAATTATTTTTTTCCACCAATTTTCCTCTGTTCTTGTTGTAGTACTAAACACAGATAAATTCCCAAGGAAATGTAAATAAAATAGAAAACAAAAACAAAGGGTCCTAACTATCACCTACACTGATGAGTGTTGTGAATTTTGAACCTGGTTCGAAGCTCACTTGTAGGTTTCTGTATGATATACCACATTATAAAAACAATAGATTTGGTTTGTAGGACATATTTCTTTCTACCTCTCCTGTGTTTTAATTTCTGGGGGAAGTTCACAGTTTTAAAGATTTCCATATTTGGCGAATGTTCCTTCCTTTGGACTTAGGATTCCTACCAATCCACCCTCCTTTTACTATGTCAGTGTGATGGGGGCCAAGGTGCTGTTGCCCCAGGCTATCTGCGGAGGACAGCAAGAAACCTACACTCCTTCCAGCCAATCAGGACATCCAATTGGTCTCTCTCTGGGTCAGGACATAAGAAATTCCTGGATTAAGTGGTAGGGGGTGGACAGATCCTCCCATTCTTAAGGGAAATGGGGAATTTTGCCTCCCCTTCTGTCCTAATGTGAATTATCACATCCTCATGTGCTGCAGCTGAGTTATTGGTTGTTCAGGTTGGTTGTGTGAGCTCCATGAAGTTCTTGCATTACTTACTACATGTTTAGCTAACATGTTACAGTTTTCCTTCTGAGACTGCCAGTTATTGGACTGTGACTGCTCTAGCTCTGTTTTTATGAGGATGGAGTGTTTGATGTGTTTAGCCTAAGCCTGTTGGCCAGACTTTGGGAGGTCAAATGGACAATTTGGTCTAAAAACTAGCTGAGGGGCTAAAGCTCTCCTGACTATCACCTGGAACAATGAAGAGCCTGTGATTGAGGAATCAGCTGCTGTCATCCCTTGTTGCAAGAACTATTCTTTCTTTTCCTGGGTTGAATGATTATTGTTGTATATTCAGTAAACCTTGTGTGTCATTCCTAAAAACTCATCTCTGCCCTCTATAGGAAATTTAGCTGATATGTATAAAAACATCCCTTCCATTGTTCCCCTTTCCTGATTTATATCTGTCTTGTTGCCCTTTGACCATGAGCTTCTTGGGAATGAGTCTGAACCTTTTCTGCTTGTCTGAAAGCACCCAACAGATCATAGACATTACTCCAAATAACTACTAATAATGGCTTAAATTAAAGTTTGAGCATGATTCTTACAGCATTCTCAGCAACTGATGCTTGACTACCAGTTAGTGAAATTGTAGAAAGAGTAAGGAAGGGCCCTGTTATATTTCTGGTTGTTACCTAGTAATCACCTATCAGTGCAAACAAAGTGTAGCTTACGAAAGCGATGATCAAATTAGCACTGAAAAGTAAAATGGCAAATCATGCAAACTCTGAAGCTGTCATTGAACTTGTCATAATGGGAAAGGAAGTATGGAGGATATCAAAAATGGTACAAAACATGGTGGTTGCTAAAAGATGGCTTTGTTTTTAAACCAGTTCAGAGTCTCTTGTTTTTCTTATTTGTGGGATCATTCTCTTTCTCCTCTGGTTTTGTTGTTCCTATTAAATACTGTTATTTAAACTTACCTAATGCAGATGACACAAGATCTTGGTAAATAAAGAGAGACATAGTCCGAGGGGCACTGTGAAGCCATGCCACTAGAGCTGAATGACTATTTGATTTTTTGATTTGGTGGCAATTCCACAGAAAAAATAACTGGTACAGGTCAAACCAAATCTGAAATGGGGATTTGAACCTGGGTCTCCTACATGCCAGGCTAAAGGGGGTGGGTGAGGGGTTTGGGGGGCAGCACCAGCTCCTCCTCTGGCTGTTTTGTGAAACACTGAAAAATGATGTGTGAAATTTGCATATAATTTTGAGTTGACTGAAAAAACCCCAACTATTTGTTAAAAAAAAGTTGTCCAGATCTAGGTGCCACCTCAGAGCCTTAGATGGAGTGTTGCATTAGCTGCGTCCCTGGGAGTGGAGCCTGTTCTGCTCCATTGACCAGTGTTAACCATAGACCAGCCCCTTTGGGGAAATCAAGGAAGGAATCTGGACTGCAATTTTCCCTGGCCCTTACATAAGCTGTAGGAAAAAGTGGTGAGGGAGGCAGGAAGCTCCCTGACCTCCTCCCGCATCCTGCCATCCCCCTGCAACTGTGTGTCTATCTAAGTGCCAGCTAAGTGATCCCCAGGAATATCAGAAGCTCAGTGGAATGCAGTTTTGCTGGGATTCCTGGGCAACCCTGACCATCATATACAAAAATCACTTTAAAAATAATCAGAGCACACAACATTAAACTATGTTTAGGCAGCACTAACTTCTTTAAAAGCTACAGCATGTCAAGAAGCTACAGCATTAGAGGAATGTAGAAACTGGGAAACCTGTGGTAGCAAACACCAAATCATGCCTATAAATAGCTGCGAATAGATTTACAGGCACAGATTCACTGAGGTTATGAAGCCAATGCAATTGGTCCAATTTTGCACCACTAAAATGGAGAGAAGACTACAGCTACTTGTCTCTACATCACAAAGCAGTCTTGGCAATTACGCCTTCGACTTGGCATCTAAACTAATGCCATGCGGGTTACAAACTGAAAATAAGCATGTTTTTCAAAGTTGTCCAGGCTTTCTTAATGCAGGTCACTGTCTCGTGGTCAATAAATGAATTGTTGGCTAACACACTAGATCCATGAGCTCTGTGTCATTTGGAACAGTGTTTACCAAGGTGACTCTGGAAGCTGAGAAGCAATCAAACATGAATACACAGTCAGAAGGCATCATAATGTCACAGAATGTGATAATTTCTTTCTCTATAGCTCTGGAGTGACTGCACCTGGAATACAGTGTTCAGTTCTAAGCACCTCATTACCAAAAATATAGTGACATGTGGGAGGATGTTCAGAGTGAACAACAAAAATGAGCCAGGAGCTGGAGGAAATTGCTTGTACAGAAAGATTAAAAGAGCTAAATCCATATAGCTTGGTTCAGAGATGACTAAAAGGTTATGAGGTCATGATAACAGTCTATACATATCTGAAGAGTGCTAAGAAGGCCCAAGAGTGATTTAGGAGGTGGGTCATAATTTGGAGAAGGGGATGAAGTTCAGCAGGGGCAAATTTTGGTTGAATATTTTAAAAACATTTCTTGGCAGTGAGAACTAGTACAGGAGGTTGTGGAAAAATCTCCCAATGGAAATGGTGAAAGTCACATCTGATGATGGTACAGTGTGCAGACCCCCCTGTGCAGGCGTAAGAGCTGGTGGTACAATGCCTCCTAGAGCTCCCCCTGGGGTGTGGCCGCCCTGTATCTGTCTCGCTATAAGCCATTTTGTAAACTACATGGTATGAATCAACATTTGTAGATAAAAATAATACCATGCATTTTGAGGGGCATCGAGGATTTTTTCATTACTTTTCATATAGCTACAGAGAATAATACATCTAACTAGAGATCACAAATCAATGACACAGAGTTTTGGACAGGGACTCTGTCAGAATTAATTGAAAGATGTTGGTATTTCTCACTGTCCTTGACAAATACAATCAAGTCATCCACTTGGTCATCCTAAAGAAACTCATATGCCCCAGTGGCTCATTATTGACATTAGAAGGTGCAGTCAAGAGTATATTGCATGTTGCATCTACACAGAATCTGTGCCGTGCTGTGCAGGCAACCAGGGGGTTAGTTCCCATCCTTTTCAGGGAAACTGGTACCGTGGTTACCTTTGTAATTTTAACAAATTATAATCACTACAGCATTTCAAATACGTTACTGTGATATTCCACATTCCAGTATGAGATCGGCCCCCACACCAGCAGAGATTCAAATTTAGCTGCAAATTGTTTGTTATGACCATACAAAGCACATGGGATCTTTTTCAGGGAAAAAGGCAATACACCATGTTAAAATACAACAGTTAGCATATCATTCAATTACACAACACAAACACACACACACGTCCTGCAGATGGTCTTTATAGTTACGAGTCTGTCGTAACTTGAGTCAATCTAATGGCCACTTAGATTGAACATGAGTGAGGAACTGGGCTCTGTCGGTCGTGATCCGCTGTTCCGAGGCTTTGCAGGACTGAACCCAGAGTTTCATGGCAAAACACCCCATCTTTATAGTTGTAAATTCTCATTTGAGTCCATGCATTTTGCAATGTCATCCTGTAATCATTAGTCCTTAAGTGGTGTTAATCTTGGGGTTTTCTGCTGTAATCATTTGATGGTTATTGTCGGGCTTCCCATCGTTATCTCCTATTTCTTGTCTCACCTTTGAAGGTGCCTGCCTCACCTCTGAGGTCATCAATGCTGCTAATATGTTTAGCATCGGATACAATGGATGTTTTCCGATATCTCCTGGTGTTTCCAAGTCTCTCACTTTTTCTTGACCACCTGGACATTTGTGATGGCTTTCACACTCATCCTTAACCATGCACACATCCTTTACTCACTCCAAACAATTTTACAGAGACTTACAGACAGGACAACATTTTGGAAAGGATGATATGGTAACTAAAGAGATTGCAAGAGAACCTTACACAACTTAGTTTGCAATGCATACAAGAAGCAAGACCTTTTAGTAAATACTGTAATGAAATCTTATCCTAAAACAAAAAGTGACCATAATCAGCCATAAGGACTATTCTGTTCTATTCCTGCCTTGAAATCATAAAGGGTGGCTGGCAGGATGAAATCAAATAATAAATGAATATATTTAATACATACTACATTATTATAACCGCCAATCATTATAACCTCTAATATAAATATAAAATCCTACTCCTACAAGTTGACCACAACAAATAGACAGGCCCAGAATTAGTAAAGACAAAATTCCCCTTAACCTCTCATGGCCCTGCCACATATATCCCGCAATGCTTTTCAGTGACATGCACTCCAGGGGTAAGGAGTTAGTTTGGCCTCTGTACACAGTCACAATTTTTGCATCTCTTTAGTAAGATAGTCAGCAGCAGTGCCAGTTTGTGCCACTTGCGCCAGTGGTTCTGACACCATTCACTAGAAGCTGAATGGAGATGATCATGGAAACTCATTTGACACAGGCACCTGAAGGGCTATCAGATGATAAGTACTTTTGGTCACTACCAAGATGGGCTTAATTAAACCCAGTGATTTGGACCCCAGTCTCACAAACATTTACACACATACTTAACTTTGAGCTTTCTAATCAATGGGCCTAGTCAGGTGTGTAAATTTAAGTTTGTTTGCAGGATCAGGACCTTGAAGGTAAAAAGCTTCATATTCTATCACTAAACTCCCTTAGCAAACTAACTTCCAGTATCTTTTATTTTCTTTTAACGTAATGACACACATTTTTCTTCAGCATGAAGGAACATCTCTGTTTATTCCCAGCTCCAGCTAAAATCCCCAATTCAATGGTAGATAAAGGAAGTTTGCAAATTAAAATCTGACTTGTATAAGCACATAATAAAACAGTTGGTAAAATATAACAAAAATATATCTACTAATGGAAGGTAGAATTTGAAGTCCTTTTCATAAAACTATCATTTAATGTCTCTACATGGGGGAAGCCCCTAAGAGACTAAACTGCATTCAGAGAAGAGAATAAACTATTATTAACTGCCTTTACTTAAATAAAGAGAAGCCTACAATGGCTATGTTTCTTTTTTTTCTATACATAAGTGCTGCCATGATTCACTTTCAGACCCCATTCCACTCCCCTATAAATGTGTTTTGACGTGACTGTAAGATTGTTGCTCTATCAGTCTGTAAATTGTATGTGTTCTTCATTTTTACAGTTCAGTCACTTAAAATCTTTCTGCTGATGAACCTTGCTGAGAACAAGTCTCAGTTATCATTTCGCAAGAGACCTGCCATAACTGTTCTGAAAGAGGCACACATGGGAGTTTTCTTTTGTGTTCCTTTTAATTTTCAGTAATTGTAAAAATGTTTGCTGATTAATTCATTCCTTTGATGAATCTAGCACTAAGAAAATAATAATTTTTTGAGGCTGCTTCAGCTAAACTTTGACCTGGCCCTGATTTGTTGATTCAGAAAGTCAACACATCGCACCCAAATTCCAACATTCTTTGGTTTTCACTCTAAAAATCACAACTAGTGGTGATCACAACTAGTGGTGTCACATTTCACAGTATGAAACATCATTACATGACAACAGACTTCAAAGAGACAAAAATATATTGTTATAAAATGTATTGCTAGATTCACTCTTGACACTTTATATTCAGCTGAAAAATAAGGAATTGCCACTTAAATTAGAATAAACAACTCTTCATTTGCCCACAATGCACTTTGAAATCCTAGATTATGTGGCTTCCTGGGTTGTCTGAGTCATTCAAAGTTGTTCCTATGGCATCAGAAATAAATAATTTATTTCTTATATTAAAGCACAGGTTTCCCTAAGCTACCTATCATGATAAATCAGCAAACATTTCAATACTTTTGAAGGGGAGACTGAAATATGGAATTATTGGAATATGTTTCAGATACTGTAATTTAAATTCAGAAAAATTACTAACAGAACCTATCTAGCAGATGATAGTTATTGTGCTGTGTTATATCTGAGTGCTGGCCTGGCCCCATAGCCTGGTGCTGGTGCAATGTGCTGCCAGCTACGGCTCTGAATTGAATCAACACAGCTTAAACCAGCAAGACCTGGGAGCTCTGCAGAGACATCCTGCTCAACCCCACTGGAAGGCAGAGAAAGCTCCTTGAATAAATGTTGAATGCTGCACTCTACTCCACGGAAAGATTATGTGAGCTGGGCTAACAAAGGAAGAGTTAGCTCAAGCGTAGACAACGCTGTGGTGAAGAAAAAGCCTAACAATGAGTTGGTGGACACAGCAGATGCCACCTCCTGTAGAAGTCAAAGCACTCACAAGGCGACCATGAATGATTCTCATCAGTGCTAGCCTTCTGTAAGCCTGGAGGGTGCCAATGTTATGGATCCTTTACTCATCACTACCTACTGGAGACAGGTTCAGGAGGGGACATTCACAGAAAGATTGCATCATGGAGGCCCATATTGGCAGACTTATATAAGCTATGCATGGTAGGCATAGAGCCTGTCTGTCTCACAGAAAGGAAAGATACAGAGTATAACATGTTTCATGAAGAAAATGTCTCCCCCAGTCCATAACCATTATCTTAGTAGGGAGGAGATAGGACTCACATACACTGGTGAAGATTCAGTAGAAATCCCCATTGAAACTTTGCTAGGTGTGTTCCTTGCTCTCTGAACCATAGGATACCACTGAAGAAAAAGTAATAATTAATTAGTACTTACATAGCACTTTACTATAGGCTACCCAAATAACAGATCAATCGTTAAAGTGACAGGTTGATGAGAAAGGCATCAACACCCACAACCGTTCTCGGAACTCGAGGTGTTGAAGCCAAGAATCAATTTCCTCCACACAGAGAACAAGTGTTTCAAAGGTATTGCTTTGACCAAAAACTATTCTGTAACTCCCTGGGAATTGCAAATGGATTCAGAGAGACATACTCATCATAGTCACACGTTGCCTAGTAACAACGGCTTTTGGATTCTTGGCAACAATGTCCATCTACTCTACCATCAGAGAGCACAGGTGTTATCCTGTGTCACCTCCCACTGTTTTTTGATGATTTTCTCAGTACTAATCACTATAATTTTCCCAGAAAAAAGAGTACATCCCACAACAGATCAGAGATTTCTATGTCATGGTTCACTTTCCATCAGGCCTGCATTGTTACAAACTTTACAAACATCCCTTGCAGATACTCCTCCACCATGGAGACCAGATAGGGAGAAATCCCCATTAGTGAGGCACCCAAATAAAAATGGAAGAGCTTTTCATTTTATGAATATGTGAGTTTGAAGATTTCAGCTATCTTTACACTCTAAAAGCATGTTGTGACTTTTACATTCTTGGATAACTATCTCTAGGGAAGTTTTTAGGAAACTTGGCAGATTAGAAGAGGTGGATGTTATGCAAGTATAATTTTCATAGTCACATATAGCAGAATTGAGGCATAAAGCCAAATGTGTGGCTATGACCATAGTTATGTATTATTTTCTCATCTTTCACATGACTGCATTTACCCTTTGAAGAACTGGCTAAAGATTTCGGCTCAAGGGCCTCAAAATCCCTCTGGGAAAAATTATAATATTCTGAGGTGTCCAACCATGTGTTTTCAGCCTCTTTTTCCCCTTCAGCACTTGCATACATGGAGTCTGAGAAGCAAATAGTGCATTAGTGTTGGAGATCCTTTCCTAGCCAATATAAAGATACCACATGCCAAGGTAGTCACTAGTTAGGGTTCCTAAACTACACATTTCTAAATATTGCAATTGCTTCCTTAAATGCCGAACCCTATTTTGGATCCAACCGTATTGCCTGTCAGATGCCACACTGCACGTACATTAGCATAGTATCATCTCCGCTTGTGATTTCAAAATGCAGTGTGTGTTTCTGTACTGATAGCTTTGGAACCTTGATTTGAGGTACAAAGGTATAATTACTCCAAGCAACTGGTTGGCAGCACTTTAGAGATCTAGTCCCAACAATTTAGCATGAATATTTTTTCTAGCCAGGTTAAATCGTTTGTTCCATTTCAATCACAGCAAATTGTAGATTTGTTTCTTATAGACTTTTACCACCAGAAGTCAGAGAATAACAGTATTGCACCAAATAAATAAGCAAACTTTTCATTGAAACTCTATTATTCAATGTGAGCTCAACTGATGAAGCCTCATTTGCAATGGTGAGCATTTACTCATATGAATTGACCCATGGCTTTCAATAGGGATTCTTATCAATATAAGTGCTCACCAGTGCTCTTAGCATTTCCAGAATCAGGCCCTGATTTAATAGATTCTCCTGTTTCTGTATTTTCTTCAGTAAATAGTATTTAACAATGGATCTATAGCTTAGCTTCTAACTTTATTTCTGCCTTGTATTTTCAGCTCAGATAAATTGTACTTAGAACTAGATGAAAATATGTGACCATAAATTACTGACGGATCACATTTTTAGCATCTTCACCAGAGCCAATATATCCGATCCTAAGAGAGGTAGCTTAGTGCTGTGACATTGTCACAATGATGCCACATACCTCTGCTTTTCTATTCTTTATTTCCTGTTTTTGCTATAACAATAGAAGCAGTGGAAAGGTAGGAAAAGGAAAAGAATATTAATGAATAAATGCAAACAAATAAAACCATATGAAAGCAAAATTAAAATATAAAGGAATATATTTATCAATAAATGAATGGAGGAGCTGACTTTGAAAAATGAACCCATAATCTACCAAAGAGATTATATTACTTTTGCTGTTTGGAAAAACATCATGGTTTCTAATTACTGATTATTTATCTTGTCATATATTTGCAGGTAATAATTTATTAGACAGTTTTTCCTAGAAACTAGCTGAGTTGGCTTAGGAAATTAGCCTGATCATTTTGCCACATCCTACAACTTTCTTTTCCTAATTATTATTTTTTTCTACCCATTTATAATGAAAGAATTCCCCCAACTTTGAGTGAAACTTTAAAGTGAGCATGAAAGAGAATGTGTAGTCTTTTATTTTTGGTCTGTTCATATCCCACTGTTGAAGCTAATCCAGTGGATAGATCCAAATTCAGCATCCCTAGATTGTATTCCTGACATTGTCACTGACACATTTTGTAAACTTGGGCAATTAATGTAATCACGATGGCTCTGTCTTGTAGTTTCAATTAGTGAAAGAATTAAGTGGATTTTATTTTGTGTTCCAATGAACATGAAATAGTCAAAGCAAAACTCAGCTGGAACAGCCAAGTTTTAGATGAACCCTAAATGAGGCCAAGATGGAACCCTATCTAGCAAACAGACCAGTCTGAAGTAGCAGGCATAGACTTCAGTCCCACCCCTTACCTCTAATGTTGTTGTGGGGAAATCTCTGCACCCATCTTTGGTCTTTGGGAGGGAGAACACAGCCGTTTTTTTATGTCTGCATGCAATCTACAGAAAGAATCTTCACAGGTGTTCCAGATAAAGCTGGTAAATTTTTTTTCAAGTTTTGAGCTTTCAATGACAACTGAAAATTTAAGTTCCAGGTTTCTCCTGGCTTCAGGCATTGGTCTGAAAGTTTCATGCATCTACATGCATGAATTACAATAATGAATTGATGGTTGTAATACATTCTGATCTCCTCTGGTCAATGTTACTAAAGCAGTGCAAAGTTCTTATTACATGTCATGCAATAAAAGCTCAAAGCCTGTGGGGACTTGATTAATTGATAGAGATATTTAAAAAGCAGGCATTCTTCTTTTCCTTAGACAGTTATAGGGGGATTATGACAAAGTGTTGGAAGGCTATGAGGTAAAAAAATACGAATGGTTAGGGATGGGCATCCTCGTGGCATTGTTCTGCAGATGGAATGGACATTGATTAAAGTAGCTGGAAAACATTAGTGAGTCTTCTCTTTTTCCTTCCTTTTTATACACACACTTTTCTACCACCAATTTTAAAATTGGAAGTTTTATTAAGTTCCCATTATAAACACCCAGCTTGTGCTTTTGTGATTACCAGATAGTTTGATTTACCCAGTAAGTAATAAGTGGGAGATAGGAAGCCAAGCAGTGATCTGATTTTTAGAGATGCTCAGTCTGCATTGATTTCAGTGGGAGCTGTGGGCGCCCAGCAGCACCTCTGAAACTCAAACCATTAATTTTAAGCCCTGATCAATTTCTTTTTTGGCCTCATATTGATCTAGAGTCATTTTTCTCCAGAGAAGAGTCTGAGGTGATCAGTAACCAGCTCTGAAGGATTTGAACGCTCAGTTTACTCATGCTTACTATTTCATATGACCAGTTCAATCAGTTGTGAAGTCACAACATTAATTCTTCCTAGATAAGTGGGGAAAAAATCTGCCCTTGTAAATGCCCTTTAAAATGTAATATCTCTGCAGATTGATCTTTAGTCTTTGTATCCCACCTGGCTTCCTATTGATACCTTACTCAGTAAAAATATGCTACAATGCTGCTTCTTTTTTGTATTTTTTATTTAAATAGACATCTATTAAAATCAATGTGTGCATTACCTGTGTGCATATTCTAGATATATTATTAATTATTATTACATCATTTGGGCTACTACATATTAAACATCAGGGATCAGAGACTGAGTCTTTGATCTTGTCCCTGTAAAAAAGGAAGAGTTTTAAAATTGTGGTTCCATATGTTTTCACTTCTAACAACCCATGCTGCTGTATGTTCAATAATGGCAGCCTTGCCTATCCAGTACTGAGATGTTTCATTCTCAGTTCTTTATGTCCTGAAAATTGTGTGTGTTTGCTTCAACTTTTAAATGTCACCACATTAACATTGTCTAAGACTTGGGAATGACAAAAATCCATCTGAGCGCCAAGGGACAAAGTCTGAAGTCCTAGCTCGGGCAAAACTTCAACTGACTTCTATGAAAGTTTTGCCTGAGTGAGGACTTCAACAATGTAGGTATATGAAATAAACTTATCAAACATCTGTTGAAGGGAATAAAAGACACGAGAAAAAATGCATTTGAAAAAAAGAAAGAAAAAGACATTTGGGTTAACTTTGAACCTGGGAATATTGCACAATGAAGCTAGGTGCATAACCAGTTCAACCTACATCATTCTTTCATTTTTCTTTATCCTCCAGCACCCTCAGGTGCATAGGGGTCTACCAGTTTCTTCCCTTCATTGCAGTCTTGTGCTGGTCTGTTCAGGCTTTTGAGCATTGTGCTGATGGATTTGGCTTTTTTCTCCATTGTTCTCTGTAATGTTTCTCTAGGTCTCCTGTGGTGGGGCAACGACCCACTGGCACGGCGCCTACTGCTGGTTGTCCAGGGAATTAGCTTTTCCAGCCTTGGAGCACCTTCTGCCGGTTGATATCTCACTTCTGCTGGCCCCGTGTCCCTCCCAGATCCCAGTGCCCCTTTACCTTGGGCGCTGTCCCGTGGCAGTACCCCAACAGATCGGGATCTCCCATCCCCGGGGAACCCTCAAACCTCTATCCCCACCTCACCTCAGTGACTACTGCCAGTCATCATCTAGCCTCCCAATCACTGGGGCAGATTGTAGTCTGTACCACTCATCATTGGCAAGGAGGTTTTGGACCTGCTGCCTTTGTCTACCCTGGGTTTCACCTCTGCAACTCCAGTACCTTTCCCGGCCTTTAGCAAGGCCTGCAGCCTGGGGATTTTCCAGGCTAGAGCTCCCCAGTTCCTTTGGCCTTCCCCCAGCCCTGCTCCACTCTAGGTACCCTGCTCAGCTCCCAGGCAGCCAGGTCTGTCTCTCTCCACAGCTAGAGAGAGACCTCTTCAGCTCCTGGCTCACAGCCCTTTTATAAGGCCAGCTGTGGCCTGATAGGGGCATGGCCCCAGCTGCAGCTGCTTCCCCGATCAGCCCAGCCAATTGGCTCCCAGGGCCAGCCCTTTCCCAGGGCTGTTTTATAACACCTTCAGGGCCAGAGCGGGGTAACTGCCCCGCTACATCCCCCTACACCTAAATTCTCATGTGACTGCAAGAGTTTGAAGAATTCAGTAGAAATGTAGCCCTTCTGAAAGCTCAAATGTAAAAAAGTATATGAAAATTTCATAATTACAATTACCATGACAAATAGGTCAAGTTGTTTACAATGGTGAATGTTGAGAGAACAGACAGAGAAGAGAACCAAAAAGTCCATGTTGATATAATCCAAGGACTGTTGAAACTATACTAGGCAAAAGCAGAAACTGTGGAACCAGAAGTTAATAGATCAAAATAAATGTGATGGAGATTAGGTCTAATTGGTGGACAAAATAATGAGGGGGATGAACTACACTGCCCACATTCCCCCTTTTGGGGTTTATCAGAAAGAGACTTTGGAAACACTTTATCAGTTCAGCATTCCCTCTCAACTCCTGGCCCACCTTACATCCTAACTTGCCTCATCTCAACTCATCTTCCCCCAGCTCATCCCTGGAACTGCCAGAACTGCAACTCATCTCAACTTATCTAAAGGACTTTCCTCCTGAGAGGAAGGACAGCGGACCTGGCTCTTGTATAAGGAACTTCATTTTCACCTGTGAGTGCTGAAAGTCATCACATTATCATGACATCCAATCCTCAGCCCATCACTGGGGTATCTAATTAGCAGCACTGCAAAAGCACATAGGATTCTGTATTGTATTCCTTTCCCTCGTGTTATTTTCTGCCCCTCTGTTTCTTTCCTTCTATCCTATCTCACTCTCTTGTCTTTTCATTGAATCCTGAAGTCAAGTATATTGCAATCATTCACACCTGCCTTGTCTAAGGACAAAGTATCTAACCAGATGATGGCCCTGACCAGACTGTAACTAAACAGGATCTAAGCAACATGTGGTGGAGCTGATTTGGCATGAAGCATCCACTCATAACTAACCAGTGGTCCAGTGCTCCAAGACATCAATGAAAGCCATATTTCAACCCAGCTTTTCTACCCTGTCTCTCGTCCACCTTGTGTAAAACAAAGGGTTCTGTTTCAAAATAATTCTGAACCCATCTATCACTGTTTAATGTTATACAGTGAGAAAAATTAATAAACCCCTTTAACTCTTTGGGCCTTTGAAATCAATGCCTATACAATTGTCCCTGATCCCTGCAGATCCTTTGTGGAGTTAGGGACCAGCGGAACCCGGAAGCTATAAAGGTAGGAAAAGGCCCACCTAAAGATCCTAGAGATGGGGCCACCTGGAAGGAGGATCGGGGAGACAGGATGATATCTTGTGACTTGAAGGAGGAAATGGGCAGGGGAATGCTTGGGCTTTGTAGTCTAAAATTCCAAGTAAAGCTGCAGAGTTTGGTTTATTATCACCCTATAAACAGACACTGCAAACTCTGGGCCAGGTAACTTGGTAACCTATCTGAACTGAAACAGGAAATGTGGAGGGGAAAATGGACTCTGGTCAGAAAGGGGAAAATACATTGGACATGTTTTTTCTCTCCATCTTGGAAAAGGGAACCCCAGAAGATGATCCCCCCAACCCAGTTTATCATTGATAGTATAGAGTCCATACTTCATTAACCAATACTCCCAAACTAATCTCCTTCCTATCAGAGTTTGTCCTGTTGTTTATAGTTTCCTGTGCCTCAGCATTCCAACTATTAACCTGTTGCACTTGAGTCAGTTAGTATCCATCAACTGTAGATTGTTCACAGGTGCCAGTCAGAGGCAACTAGTTGCCTCTTTGTGCTTTGCTTATTTTCTAAGGAAGCTATAGAGAGCTAGAGAATGCAGTCGTGGTTAATAAAAAAGAAGAGAGACCAAAAAAAAAGTCCAGCCCTTCACACTTGAACCATACCCCATTCACACACACAAAACAGGAAACCCCAGAACAGTAGAGAGACCTGTATCCTTAAGGGGAAAACAAACAAACAGAAATCTCAAAGTACTCTGCCACACTATCTATCCATCCTTGAGATAATGATTCTATACTGAAAGATGCCTTTGAGTTACAATAGAGAGATATAGGAGATCCCCCAGGAAGGGTGTAGAAATAAAAACTCATAAAAATAGAGTTAAGTCAGACCATAATTTTTTAAATTTGATTTTAAAATATATTCACAAAACTTCCATTTCGAAATGGCTGGGTTTTCTTTTAGTTTGAAAAGCAGTTTGAGTTCATTAGTTCACCATGAAAACAGAGAATTGATAAAACCAGGCATTATGTTGGCAGGTGTCTTGGACATTTTCAAAACACATCTCTACTAGTGCATGACCTTCAATCCATCCTTGATGTTCCAACCCTGTGAAACTCTTGAGATGTGGATCCCAATAGTGCTGCATTGTGTGGTAGTTTTCCAGTTGTATAAATGGCCAAGAGGGACCAAAACCAGACCTGCAAACTGATTTCTGTTGTGATCTAAGTTAAAGTCATATGCCAAGGATGTAGAGAGGAAAGGCAAGCACTGGTTAATCCCACTCACTGAGAGCTGAAAACTGTGATGGTGTACACTAGCTAAAGTTCTGACCCTCTAATTTTTGCTAAGCAGAGCGGAAAAGTGTTCACTCTGTATTAGAGTCTCAGATCCAAAATAGCCCCTTTGTGCACTTCTGGTGGTGCAAAAGGGCCTACATATTTGCTCTAATTGGGCAGCTGAAAATTTCTCCACTGTTGGGTGAATCCCAAAGTGGCGTAAAGCTGGTGTACATCTGTGTTGCCTGGAACTCCTGGCATAGGTTGAGTGTAAGGGATATACTTGGAGTGCAGGTACATTACCAGTCCCTGGATAACCTAATGAGTTAATACCCTTTCTAATGCTATAAATTAAGCAGCCCTGAGGCTGCTCCAAATTATTCTCAGGGCTGAAACAGCCCTGGGAATGTTGGAGAACAAAGAAGGTGAGAGTACAGCCATTTTTGTTCCTCCCTCAGCTCCAGCACAATGTAGTGAGACCTAAGGATTAACCCACATGTGTATGTAACTCGCGGGCTTTAGGCAGATATCCAGGTTTTATTTATTTTATTTTATTTTATTATCTATGATGCAATGTCTACTTTTTGCTTGACTTTTTTCCATCCTTAAAAAAAGAAAAAAAAACTTGTTAGCATTTCCCTGTAGAGAGACTCTTTTCATCCTACTTGCGTTAGAAGCGCATTTTCTGTTTCAAACACAGAGAAGTCCCCGTCTGTTCCAGTTTTCTTGGCACACTCACAGACACGCTGAAATGAAAAATAAATTAATATGATATACAGTGAAACAATGTTTCCTTCTCTTTTCAGCAGTTAGTCCCAAAGCCCTAGAGTACAGCCTCCACACTGGGGCCATATGCTGCACCTGATTAGAGGAATACTACTTCTGATGTCTAAAAATGGGGCTATTTTTATACTGTGAAGGTTTCTTTAAAAAAAAAAAAAAGCCTTTTCCCAGCATCAGTCCCTAGAGCAGATACGTTTTATCAGGTCAGTCTCAGCAAACTGATAAAGGAAGGCAGTGCTATTCCAGAAAAAGGCACACACAGAGGCTTGCTTAGCAGTGCAGTGAAGTGCTTCAGTGGCTGATGATTGAAAACGGAAGCTTAATGGGGTGAAAGTGAACAAAGAATTAGAATAAATGCAGGTGGCTAAATAGGCTGTGTGGGGTGGAGAAGCAGATCCCAGCCAAGGAAACACAATTTTGTGCAATAAATCTGAAAATAAGATTATAGCCAAGTCATCTTCATCAGTGGGGTGAATAAAGGCTCAACCTTGAGTTGTCTCTCAAAGTATCAGTTTGTGTAACAGAAAAAAAATAAACCTACTGCTAAATCTGACTCACTTCAAAAGGTGTTTTAGTCTTCTGATCCGTTCAGCAAGATGCCTCTTTATTTAAACTGTTTACATGAAACGATATAATTCAAGTTAGCCATGTACTAAGCTTCTGTTATGTCTAACACATCTTCATTTGAACCAATATTTTAGCAGCATGAGAAAATGAGACTTTGTAATATAATGACTTCATGCATGTATCGAGCTCTGTTCCATCGAGTGCAACAGCTGGAGAAAAAGCTGTCCTGGGCTTTTGCTCTCCACCTTTCCAACCCATGCAGACATACTCTTTACTTGTTGCCAGGGCAGCTCATTTCTGAATTGTGCTATGAGGGCGTAACATGGACCCAGGAAGCAGCATGATATGGTGATGTTATGATTTAGCACTCTTCAAGCACCATAAATCGTTCCAAGCAACTCACAAACACAAATGAAGTCATGGGGAGTTATTTGCCCCGTGCAGTGTCCAGTGTGTGCCAATAGAACTGGCCCAAAGTGACCACAAAGCAACCCAAGAATTACCCCTGTATTCGGCGTAGAGCAGGCATAGCTGGTTCTACTACACTCTACCCCTGCAGAAGCCTCCCTAGCTGGGCTGTTCCTACACTACCTTGGCTCTCCCTCACTGCTGAAACCGTCTGTAAGGGCCTTTGGAGCAGGGGTTCAAGTCTGGGCAGTCCCTGAGGATGATTGAGTTTAAGCAGAGGGCTGAACCAGTCCCCAGCAGCGCCGGTGATCAGGAAGATGCTGTGCCTCATCACACCATATGTAGCTACACAAGGTTCAGCCACAGCTGAAGGATGAATTATTCTCATTGTTGCATGCAGTGTCAGTACCAGGATAATAGAGAAACAAGGTGGGTGAGGAAATATCTTTTATTGGACCAACTTCTGTTGGTGAGACAGACAAGCTTTTGAGCTATACAGAGCTCTTCCTCAGGTCTGTCACAGTTGGGATACTCCGAGAACTTGTCTCAGACCCGTAGACATGCTCTGTGTAGCTCAAAAGTGTGTCTCTTTATCACCAACAGAAGTTGGTCCAATAAAAGATACTATGTTATCAACCTGTTCTTCTCATTGTGTCTGCCTTGAAGAAGGGTCTAAATTTGACGGGACACAACAAGTGAGGATTAGAAACAATAACAAATATGTGAGTGGAGAAGAAAAGGAGAGAAAGGGCAATGGAGACATTAGTAAGATCATGTGGTTACTTTCTAGGCACCTAAATAAATTGCCCTGATTTTTAAATCAATAGATGATGCTGGCTCCTCAGCACTTTTTACAATCTGTTCATATATTTAGGAGTCTAACTTTGGATCCCATTTTTGAAAATCTTGGCCTTATTCAATTTTGAAATCCTGTTCATTCAAACTAACCTGAAAATGAAAATGCAGCAAAACTACTGAAGTACTAAATTCTGTTTTCACATACATACATTGCAACTCTCATTATCTGTAGATTCATAGCTTATAAAGAATATAGAAATTCCCTGAATTAATTCCTGTTTGCACTAGATTTTTTTTTTAAAGAAAAAAATCCAATCTTGATTTTAAAATTGTCAGTGATAGAATGTAGGTTCCAAGGGTTAATTACCCACCATGTGAATAGTTAGCACCTTATTTCTAGTATGAGTTTGTCTCTCTTCATCTTCCAGTCATTGAATTGGTTGTACCTATACCATTTGTTCTATTCCTCAGATTCAGAACCCGCTGTATACCTATCCCTTTGACAAATGGGTAGAGAGCCAGGGTGCTGTTGAGCATAAAATGCATTATTGCCTTGCAAAGATCCAGCACATATACATGAATGAGAATTAATAGTTACAAATTAGAAATTTAAAAGTAGGCTATAGACTGTGAAATTAATTAGCAGATTATCTGAAGAGAATTTTCATCTCTGCAAGAATATTTTACTGGGGAACACATTTCAAATGGAAACATTTAAAAAAATCTTAGTCACGCTCCTATAGAAATGATGCATTTTTAATCTGTAGGGTCGTGTGCTTGAAAGCTTAATAAAACCATCTGAACACCCATGTCCAGACACAACAGCCTGTGCTGGGCGTGGGCCACAGCTGCAGTGACCACTGGGGCAGCTGTAGGAGGGATCATGCCAATACTCCTGCCCTTTTTAGTCCCGTTCCTCCAAGCCTTCTCAGGCATTCTCCCTCAACTCCCTGCTCACAGAGGGAGGTGCAGCCTACTTCCTGCTGTGTGTCCAGTTGTTCCCAAGGTTGATGTGGAAAGGATGGGGCTTCTTGCTTGTGTCTTTCAGGGTGGATTAGGCCCACAAGATTGCCTGGTGGGAGCAGACCCTGCACTCAAGGACTGAGACTGTTCCTGGTCATTGTGGCTGGGTAGGGATGATTGTTTGTGCCCGCCCTCATCTCTTTGTGCCAGGGGCTAGGCACCGTCTGCCCACCTGTTTAATCACAGTTAACGTAACCTGAAGCATTGCCAACACCAAGCATTCAAAAATCATGAATCAGGTCAAAAATCAGGAACTTCACTTTAAGAAAAATAACAAATATTGGGAGACTTGCAATAAAATCACAGGAGCTGGCAACACTGAACTTGTGTCAATAAATCCAAGAGCAGCAGGAGAAACAAACAAACCCAATGAGCGATATAGAAGCAGTCCAGCAATAAACAACACTAGCTGGGAGTCTTGAGCTGAAGGATGCCAGAGATACTCTCTGATGAACGCTAAAGGGAAGTGTATTCTGGTGTGGCAGACTCTTGACAAAGAAAACTGCTGCCTTCCTTCCTTTCCAGAGCATGCCTGGGGACTATCAGTCGTTCCAACCCCACTGATCTCAGTTGCTGCAGCTGTTCACAGGGTGTCAAGAGGTCCCTCAGTTCTAAATCCTTAAAATGCTTCTACTAAGACTATGAATCATTCTCACGGGAAAAGAGTCTAATTTGCCTTTGTTTTGGCTCTTTGCAGGTAACACTGACTGTTTCCTATAATCCTTCAAGTAACTGCGCTCCACAACTAATCCTTTCAGAAAATTGTTCTCTTTCTTATAGCTATCGTCTCACAATTCTCCAGGAGACTGCAAAAGTAAGGGCACTTTGAAAAACCCAGTTAGGCAAGTCCAGAGTGGGTTTTATGTGACAGAACTTAATGGTAAAACAATGACTCCATGCCGATAATTTCTTTCAAGAAAACTTTGCTGCTGGCTGGAAGAATAATACATTTCTTTCCAGTAAAAAAAAATGGTTTTGCAAACTTCTTATGCCTTTAAGATATAGTGCATGAAGAATAAAGTAGCTCCTAGCACAGGATCATAGATAACCAGAGAGTGGTTCAGAATAGGCTTGTTTAAATAATAATCTTAGAATCGCAAACAATCACTAAAAGCACATCCTTCAACATTTATTGTTTAAGTGGCATATGCTTTTTTAAAAAGCTTTTAGTATGGGTTAAAAGTGAGACTAATTGATGCTGTCAAATTACCTGTATTATTTGATCACAGAGATAAAAAGCCTTTTTTGTAAGTATGACTGTAAGGATCATATTACTCCAATATAACTCCCATTGTTGCTCTCAGGGTAGATATCCAAATGCCTAATATATCAAGTACAGATGTGCCAAAGGACTACAGTTAAATCACTCTGCACTCATTTTCTGTACCAATCAACTTTTTCTTCTCTTAATGAACGGACACATGCTGTTTTATATAGAGTCTGATTGATATGAAAACAATGTGGTGGAAGCTGGTGAAAAGTATCCTTTATTCACTCTGGGTAGAGCTGCAGTAGAGGTGAGCAATTGTTTCTAATCGAGCCAGCCACTCTTGTGCTAACAGTTGATAGCCACAGCACTCATCGAGAGGTTATGTTAGATAGTAGGATCAGATCTACAAATGTTGGAATGCACTGAACACTGTTTTATTTCAAAGGTTGTCAGTGATTTACATTAATATTACTGCTACTTGGCCCTTAGAGCTCATCTTGGCATCCACAAATTTCAGAGCATCGTTAGCTCCTTTTTACAGCTGGGGAAACTGAGGCACAGATTGACAAAACAAATTGCCCAATAACAAACAGCGGGTCAGTGGCAGAATTAGGACTAAACCCCAAGCCTCATGACTCTCAGGCCAGTTCACGATCTACCAGACTAATTAATTCACTACAAATTTACTTTGGGAGACGTGGGCAATGAAATACATATTTTGGTCTCATTCCTAGCATACATTACATTTATCCATAGCACAAGGATTCCACAAGGTTGGAAGTCCCTAGTCAGAAACTAAGTATACTGACAAAGCTACGCGAGGAAGCGTTGACTTCCGTCTGTTCCCAACCACCTCCTGGTTCTACCCACACACTCTCTGGAGAGGCTAGTGTCACCCGTTCCTCTCACCTCATGCTCCTTACACTCAAGAATTGCTTTTGAGACTAGTCCCTGACAGGAACTCAGGTACATACACCTTCTTCTCCTCTGGGTACCTGTGCAGGGGCTATGTAGACTCTTTTACTATATTTGCAAAGTGGTTCTTAAATAACATAAAATGTATGCCTGTGTGGTGCTACAGTTTGATTGGAAAATAATTTGTTCAATCATGTGATATAGTTCAAATCATTCAATTATTACACAAGGCCTGTGAAACATTATACCATGGACCGGTAAGTAGACACACCTCTGTTGTAGCAAAGATTTGTTGATCTGAGAGTTCAGTATTTACCAGGGTGACCAGATGTCCGGATTTTATAGGGACAGTCCTGATATTTGGGGCTTTGTCTCATATAGGTGCCTATTATCCTTCACCCCCGTCCTGATTTTTCACACTTGCTGGTCACCCTAGTATTTACTATGGATGGGGGCAGTACCACTCTATGTCCACCAAAACAGGATGTCAATATATGTATCGTTACACACATTCTGAATATCTTCTCCAGAAACAGCTAGAGATGGAACTATTTTTCAAATGGATATTTTAAAGAGCAGATGAATAACGGAAAATGAATGCGTTCTAATTAGGTCTGATCATGGTGCTGTCATTTCATACATAATCTGAAGGAGCAACACTGTTCCTAACCACAGAATGCCTCTGAGAAGGGAAACAGCAGAAGCCTCCTGTGATTATTTTCTGCCACTCATGAGACAAGATTTCTCTTCCTATATGTCCCAATAAAAACATTGTTGTAAGCAAACACTGGATGCTATTTTTCCAAATTTAAAAAAAAAACCTTCCCAGTCCACTATATTTTCATCATGAAAAATGCAAGGGACAAAAATTGGGAATTTTATCTCAGTTCTACTGGACTGTTTACTTGAGTTACAACTGCTCAACTTCTGCCTCTTTCAAAACAATAGCATTAAACTTTTCTCTGCGCAAAACACTCAGACCATCCCTGGAATCAAATTATAACCCTCTACTGTTCATAAAAGGATTAAAAGCCCGCATTTGATTTTCAGTTGTTATTTGGCAAGCGATGGTTCCCATAGAGGCTTTTTATTTAATACTATGTTGCAATGACAGGATTACATTCAATCGCACTGCAGATAATCACAGTTTAAAACTGGTTAAAAATATTACAATGCTGTTTAGAAGGCTTTAAAAGTTTTACCGAGGTTTTTGTGTTTTTTAAAATCTAATTTTGTTGTCATGTACTGCCAAAGTTTGTGTAGATTTTTAAGTCTGAGACAGCATTCTTATTTTAGCCACCTGTGAAAACAAAAACCTAGTACAAATGTAACTTTGAATAAATGAAGCTTGGAGGTGGAGGGGGGAGTTTTGTACTTGATATAAATAATTGCATCTGTATCTTGTTGCTATGCATTTAACAAAAGCAGTTCTCTTAACCTGAATGAAGATGCATGTCTTTAAAAGCTTTCATTTACAAACATGAAGACAATGAAACATTAATATTTTCCTATCTTCTCATTTCAAGTGTGCACAGGAGATCAATGCCTATCTATCAGTTTCAATTAAAAAACAAATGTAAAGGCTTCTTGAGAGAGAAATAAGGCTCCTGATTGCAGAATCTCAACAGCGTCTACACTTGATACTTACAGAATCTAATACAAAGGCCAGTGAGGTCAATAGGAATCTTTCCATTGGCTTTTATGGGCTTTGGTTGAGGGCCATATACAGTATGACATTCACAAGCTGGGTTGAATCTGAGAAACCAAGGTTCTCTCCTTATCTTTAGGCATGAGACAAAGTGCAGCTAATGTGTATTATCTTTAAAATGATGGATTCACCTTCCAGGTAAGTGGCAGATTTCAAGTTTGAAGAGGACAAGAAAATGTCACACACAAAAGCAAACAAGAACATTGAAGGTGGTTAAGGGAAGGCAGAACTATGGGACCCAGTGGCTACACATGACAATGAATAGCCAAATCTTTCTGTCACTGAGCATCCATTTCAGTTCTTGGGAAGCAGCATTATTTATTACAAATGAGCTGATGCTCTGAGTATTGATCCAAGGCATTGATTTAGGAATTTCACTTGCTTCCTTCCATAGACAGGTCAGCCTAGTTGTTTATAGTGAAGGGCGCAACCCATAAAGTTCAAATTCAAATCAAAGCATCCCCAGAGTCTATGCTATTCAAATGTGGTATTCTGCTTTGCACAAGCATTTCGAAGTTACAAGCTGGATTCGTTTGTGTAACTAAGGCTGCTTTATGATGTCCTGACAGCTGCTCTGGGGGCAGTAAACCAGGAAAAAATGGCCCTTGAAGAATATCCTTAGTGTAAGCAGGCTCAATAGTAGTTTAGAGCTACTGGAAAAGTCCCATGCTGGCACCTCATTACGGTCCCTACCAGAGCAGAAGTTGTGCCAAGGATCAGGGGAGAGGCATGGCTAGGGAGCCCTGGGTAGCCTGAGTTAAGTGGGTGTTCTGAAAGTGTTACAGCTGCTCCAAGAGTATGGGAAATGCATAGGTGACTTAGAGCATCCTTTGTCCCTCTGCTTCATTCTTGTGTCAAACACAGGAACAAAGACACTGGGAATCAAGTCTAGATCTAAGATGTATAAACTTAGGAGTAGTTATATTTCTGTCCATTAACCATTTCACTTCCTTGCTCACAAGAATTTTCAATACCTCAGTTAATACGTTCGAAGCCCAGAATGGACCACTACCATAATCTAATCTGAGCTCCATGATGTATGAAAAACTGTGTTAAAATTACAAGTTATCACTTTAATTTGTAAATGTTTTTTTCTGGTCCTGCTTGCAGTCTAAGGGGCTCTGTAGGAAAGCATGTTATCAGAGTCAGTCTTCAAATAGCTAGTTTACAACAGAGTGAGTGTGAATTGTGCCTCAGTCTCAGGGAGCAGCCTGCTTTATCTTCCTCTGTGTTTTTGGTTCTTGTGTGTTAGGGGACTGAATTTTAAGAAATAAAGCAGTGTTAGGTTGAAACTTTCTAGCAAGAGTATTTTATATTTGTATCTAACTTCTATGTTTGTGTGACATAAACTCCTCCATAACACGGACCATAGAATTTCACCAAGTGGTTCCTGGCATGCAGCCTATAACTTCTGATGATGAACTCTGTGGGGAAAAAAAAATCATCCTCCCATGCACTTGGCAAAATCACTATCACGTTTTTTTCCAGCTGCAAGGAAAAAAAAACCACTTGTTTGGTTCCTGTCAGTCCCACTCCTCTGTCCCTAGCTTCCCCACACCCCAAAAGGCATTGGAGTTCCCTAGCAGAAAGTGTCATTTTCTATGAATATCTGATTATATGGTGAAAATGAAAAAAGAAAAAAAACTGTATGGACTGAATGCATGAAAAGTTACAGTCTTTGCTCAATAATTTCAGCAAGAGAAACTATGAAAATTGCTGGAGAAAATAGTGACAATTAAATTTCCAAATTAGTGAAGATGTAATGTATCTTAGTCACTGAAGATGTCAGTTTTGCATGCAAATAATTGAGAAATGAGAATTGGTGGTGTCACACAGCTTTAATGAGAGAGTGTGGTAAAAATAACACGAGAACAAGCATCTGCTATGGAGCTTCTGTGGGTTATTGGGGTATTATTATTGGCTCTGACCTTCTAATTGCATCTTTATTTTCTGTTCCCTGCTGCACAGAGAATAATATGAATGTGTTCTGAACTCCTACATATCCCCCCCACGCATTTCCCTCCCCCCTTCTCTCTCAAGGAAAATAAACAAACTACTGGTTTAATGACTAATTAGCTTGTACTTTCAAAAGAGTTTCATGAGCTTTTGTAAAAATGTTTGGCTTTGAACATTTTTCAAACAGAAATTGGTATTTTTGCCTCTCTCTTGCTCTTAACTTTCTGTACAAGCCAGTGAGGAACATTTTAATTAGAACACTGTCTGCATAACACTACACCCCACCAGCTTCTGTCATATTGGTAGTAGAGAAACACTATAGTAACTTCCTCTATGTAACCAGGTCTTCCAATTGATCATAAAATGCTCTGAATATCAAAGGTTGAGCATCTGATTCTGATCTTTTTCTATGGTGTAAATCAGGAGTAACTCCATTGGAGTGGAGTGACTGGATTTACACTGGGTAACTGGGGTAAGAACAAAGACCTAAATCTGGGAGGATTTTCCAGTTACACACATCTTAAAAGATTTGTCTCCAAATCTTGTTGTTTCTGCATGAGGTATTTGTTGCAGTAGCAAGATGAAAGGAAAAGAAAAGTGTGTGAACCATTTATAGCGGGGCGGGCAGGGGAAACTCTGTGTAAAGTAGCACATATTGCACTGCTCTTCAGTGAGTCCTGAGGCTGAGGTAAACTCTTTTTGAAAGCGGTCTCATTCAGCTTCTGAACTGAAAAAAAGATACTTAGAAGTTGGTACTTGAGTAGTGGGACAGAACAGGCACTCTCTAGACATGTGGTTGTAATTATATGTAAAAAGCTTCATCTATCCCTGGAAAAAAAGAAGTAAAAGCTAATTTATCAGACAGACCAGAAATATTGGACTTGCACCAAGCTTAAGGTGAGTAAATGTTCTCTGTATACACATCTTAATACTGGCCTTCAGGAATCCTTGCTATCCCAGCCTCAATACCTCTGGTGAACTACCAGTCGTGTCAATTTTCTGATCTACACAACAAAGAATGACATAATCAACCCCTTTTACAGTTGAGGCCTGAACTGAGATTTGAACCCAGGCCTCTCAGAATTTGAAGCAAAGGCATTAAAATACTTGACACCACATGTCCCTACAGTAATATTTAAGTTTTCCTTGGTGAAGGCTAAAATCTACAGATACAGAAAGCAGTCTTGTGTAGCAATGTGATAATCTTTTATGTAATTTCTAATCATATTATGGCTAGGCTTATATTCCTTCCATTTTTTTCACTGACTGCAACATATTTCTATCCAACACAATACACATTAATAGGAAGGATGCTTGATTTTCTTATGGGATAGTAACTTAGCTTTTCTATTATATTTCATGTGCTGTACTGTACTGAAAGTTCCATCCCAAGTAATTCAGGAGATAGTGCCTTTCTTTAGTACTTATTTAGCAATTTTCTTTCTTGTCAAAAGTACAAGTCATTTATACATTTCTCTGACCCTGGAATAGGTACAAAGGAAAATGAGGTGAATCTCTATGGGAAATCTCTATGGTAAAATCATGCCATCTTCCTTCATTAAGCAAGCATTGCAGAGAGTTGGGTGGAAAAAAATGGTTCAGACAGAAATGCATAGTTTTACTGAGATGTACAAATAAACCTTAAATTAATAGCTGTTGATTAAACTGGTCTATAAAATATGTTTTCAAAGTTCAGATGAATGACCAGCTGGTTATTAACATCCCTTGAATATACTTACTTATATCAAAGTTTTATGACCTCTATTTATTATGTCAGACATTGCTACCTGAAAATATTCACTTTTAAAATCTTATTACTGTCAAATTCTTTATTTAGACCAGTGATTTGACATTCTTGCATGAGTGAACATTAAAGCCTTTTGCCTTTTTAACCTCTTGATCCTGAAGAATAAATCATTTATAACAGATTCTATTCTGTGCCTTTTCAGTGTTATTGGATTCTTATCTTTCATTCCAGTCTAGGCTTCGGATTTAATACATTCAGAACTTTAGTTCAGCTTTGCTTTGCTTCTGAAGATGCTAAGAAAATATAAGCGTATAAAGAATTAAAAGAAAAGCACAAACATATACTTTATAATTTATAAAATTAACCCAGTTTTGTTTAAAGGAAAAGAAAGATTATGGAATCATCTGATGTGGCACCATCATTGTAGTGAAAAGGCAGCAAATGATTTTTTATTTAAAATTGCATAAGCACCTCTATCTGCTCCCCATAACCTCTCTCATTTAAAAAAGCAATGTCAAGATCAAGGCTCAATTTTTTTCAGTCAGACCCACATTGCAGATCTTTGTGCTTGTGCAGAGCCCTGCTGATTTCCACCCTAATGTAAATATCTATCCATACGGATCTGATTGCAGCATCAGGGACGGAAAGAACATGGATGTTTGAAAATAAAAATAACCTTTTCTCACCCTGTTTAATCTGGTTGTTCTAGTACCTACACTACAATTTGGTGTGTGAATGAAATACCAGCCTCCATTCTTAGAGGGCAGTGATGTTGGGGAAAAAAAGGATTCCTACAATAACATGACAGATAATTTCAATAATGGACTGCAAATGAATGGCCTGATCCTGCCCTTCTTGTACACCCAACATTTCTCCTGACATGGAGTTGGATCTTCTGTCTTTGCACATCCACCAAAGTTCAGAATTCATCTCCTGCAGGATAACATGCTGAATGCCCCTTATAGCAAGGATAAGAGAGACAATTAAAATACCTACCTTTGTAACTGTCTTCTTTCAAACATATTCAGTAAAAGGCTTTGATCCACATGTAAGAGGAATGGCTGTACTTTTGAAAATAATTAGCTTTTGGGGGACTGATTGACACATTATTTTAAGTATAAATAAATAAATATCAGCTTGTTGCATTTCAGATGACATTGGTATCCCATGCTGTACGTGAGTAATAGCTAAAAGGAGAGAGATGGGATCAGACCCTACACTCAGCTTTCCCCCTTCTGCGTTGCTACAGAGGCACAAAGAGGTCATACATCAGATTTAACTAGTCTCCAGAGGAATATTCCAGTATAGGAATGTTATGCTGGGAGGTGTTAATGGTCATTAATCACAGACCTAGTTAACAATGAATGTTGGGTGTACTAAGACTTTTCATGCCACCAAAATGGAAGAAGCAGTTAAAATGCCCCTTTAGGTAGCTATATGTGAAGCAATATAAACTATTGCCCAAGGCATTGGCCAACTTGACATGGCTAAGCACGGCAAGGCAGAAGCTAAGCCATACGGGTGAAGGACTGATTGCATGGGCTGGGGAATTGGTTGGTTGCTGCTTTGTCTGTCTAGGTATGCCCAAGGCAGAAAACCAGCAGAAAACCAGAGAAGTAGTGGGGAGAGTTATCCTGGGACAAAGCCAACGTACAGAGTTTCTTTTGGGCACAGCACTCACTGAAAAGGCAGACTTGTATTTTGTTGAGCAAGGAAACGGCGTCTAGTTTGTTTCTACTGTGTTTAGGGAACTAGGACTGTGTGTACATTCTTTGTAGATCATCAGGATTGCACCAAAGAAATATCTATCATCGCTTTCTCCTCCTAATGGAAACAACCCAGAAAGGCCTGAAACATTAGCTAACGACTTAGGTCAAATTGCCAAGTGATGCAGAGTGGTGCCAGGGAATGGCCAAGGAAAAGGAATGTGGTTGGAATGCCACTAGGCTCCAGAGATCCCTGACTGGGCATGACCCCTTTGAGCCATGGACTGCCAAGCTCATACTCCCTCTGGTCCTGCATTCAGTGCAGATCAGCTGAACTGAAAATTGCAGTTCAGGGACCACCGCCTAGTACTGTGCAGCCTGACTCCTACTACCACTTTACAGGCTCATACTAAATAGATTTTACCACGTGCATATGTGGAATGGTTTGCATGAAGTTCCAGGGTTTGGCAACCATCTACCTGAAGGTTATAAGTTGTCTTTCTAAGTTTTAATATTAGTTTTGCATTTTGATGAGCCCAAATCTGAAACCCAGCTAAGCAACTCATAGGAGGTTTCATTACTCCAACGTGAATCTTCTCTCTGTAGGAATCACATTGGCGCAGGCTTGGGGTAGGGGTGGAGGAGATGCCCTCCTAGGTTATTGACACAGGCCTGAAGCTAATGGACAGATTCTCTTTGACTTTGAGGTGAACTTTGGGCCAGGCCTATAGAGAGAAAATGCTGATAGATCTTCAAGTCATTCAACAATGTGCTGCTGCTCTTAAGGATATCTATGAATTCCAGCTCCATGCCAATTATTTCAAATGCCCTTTTACAGACAAAAAGGGATTTCTTTCCCCATTTAATTTTTCTGCAGGTCCATTGACCTGTAAACCTGACATTTGCTGATTCACATTGATGGACATTTTTTTTCAGCTCTTCTCCTTCTAATCATGCTTAGCATTTGCACTGACAGTGAGAAAGAACAGACAATAAAGCACAGGAACTTAATACCATCAAGATTGTTGATACTATTGCGTTTAAAATATAATTATATCATTATAATTATATATTATTTGTAAGGAATGTGCTAATTGCTCCAGTGTAAAATAAGAAACAACCAGAAACAAATCTTTGAATTGGCAAACTCTGGGGTCCTAATCTAAAGCCCACTGAAATCAATGAGAATCTTTCTACCAGCTTTGTATCAGGCCTAGTAGCATAGATGGGTATGCAGGGCCTCTGTGTCAAATCATCTTGTTGTCAGAGGCTTGAATCCATTAGGAAGATGCAATACAAATTACTACTGAATTATATTGGCAGGTAGATTCTGATAACTCCAGCTGGGATATAAGAATGGTTGGAGCCTCATTCAAGAATAGAAGGAACTGGGATGCAGAGGACAAAGTTAGGGAGAGGCACTTTTGGGGACAAAATTTAGGCTGACTATTCTATGTTATTTAAATTAGAAGTAAATCCAAGTGCTAAGGATGACATTCTACCCGCACTGAAGCCAACGGGAGTTTTGCTATTCACTTGAATGGGGCAGAGTTTCATTCTAAGAAGGGGCTAGACTTTGCACACTCGGTGTGTATATTGTGTCCAGAGCAGGGGAGGAACTCAACTTGCTTATATTCTCCCTCCATTGATTGTGGGAATGGCCAGAAGTTGTACCAAAACACAACAAGAGGACTTGTTCTCTCAATATTTTTGTGCCAATCTGAAGGAGAATCAGATTCTGATTCTCATAACCCTATGAGATTTCCAGCCTAGTTTTGCAAATTCCAAGAGATTTGGGTAGTCCAGTTAAGGTTTGGGCAAGCAGAGATGAATATTTGATTCTACGTGGGAGCTCATCCTCAGATCTACCTCCTTTTTTGGCTATATCTTAACTGTAGATTTCTCCCCGTATTCCATAATTTTGGAATGGCAGGGTTGCTGTATTGGCTCCATGGTACTGAACCCAAAGGGTATAAAAACTGTGGTACTTTGGCACCCTGACGACAAGATGTGGCTCTTTGAATGCAGATTTTCAGTACTGGATGTATATAAGAATGATATTACTCTTCTCCACCCTTTTCTGCTTGTCCTTTATATAACCTATTTTTCAGTTCATCCATTAAAAGCTATTTCATCTTAAAGAGACTGCTCCGGATAACACTTGGGGGATGGGTAATGAGTGGCAGATCTGCCTTTAGATGCAACCTATTCATATTCATATGCCTGATGTGGTCTTTATTATTTATTTCCCCTGTACTCCACTGCTTCCACCTTTTCCACTCTTGGTGCTGCTTAACATGTCTGTCCATCTAAGACACTGATACCACACCCATTACCATATTACTGGAGTAATGTACTTAATGTCCAACAAACTTGTCAAGTATTATTATCCCCATTTTACATTTGGAGAAACTGAGGCACAGAGCGACTCAATGACTTGACCAGCCATTGGACCATACTTCCTCTCTTGAGGGATATTGGGGTATACTAGACAAGTGCCCATTGGGGATCTTCCAAACGAATATTAAAATAGTCAGTCTCCTTTGCACCCATCCCCCCACACCTGTTCCCTCAAATTTCTGTTGTACGATCTAAGAACTACAGTCCTGGTTTCTTTGTAGTATTGTTCTTTCCTACACCTCCAACAGGTCCCGTAAATAGAGTGGGTATTGAAGGTTCTGTGGTCACTCTCTATTCTGAGTTAACATAAGAGACTGCAGATCTAGGCAGTTACCCTTTATGCACTTCCCGAAAGACAAATGGGAAAAAATAGAAGAAATGTGCTTCTGACACTGAAGAGAGAAACCTGTTTGTGCCCAATTCATTGAAGAAACCTCTCAAAAACATTTCATCTATGTCAAAATAACCTAGTGATGCTGCCAAGGTTAACAAGACCTGTGTGTTTAACTGATGAGTAAGCTCTAGTTATGCCACTGAAAGCCATCTGGAGACAACTTTAACTCAGGCACCCAATTTTTCTCTCAGAAATGTTAGAATAAATAAAATATTGAATTTGTTTCTGCTTTGGTCGATTCCCATCTCCTTTACTATTTTCTTCATCTCCTCCTGCACAAGATACTGTACTCATTACCCAAGGCATCCAACTCATATTCACTGAGGGCTAGAGGATTGTGCAACAATTACTTATATGGCTGGACACTTAATCAATGAACAGTTCCATTGACACCAATGGGACTGCTCATGCAAGTAAGCTCTCATCACTGGGACTTAGGGTTGCACAATCTAGCCCTGAAATTTCATCAGGCCTGTATTTTTCTTATGACATTAGATGGAAACCCCCCCGTTTATAATGACAATTAATCAAGATACTAAAAATAACAATTATGTTAAACTGGACAGCATCATGCACTGAAAGGTTTGAATTATGTAACTCTTGTTTCAAAAGCATTATATATATTAAAGTCATTAATTACTATGAATATATTAAATCTATAATAGTAATTTATAACTACTTACAAACCATGCATTTCATCTCCCCAAAGTTTTGCTTCAGTTTTCATTCTAATAACCAAGCTAGTGAAAAAGTGGTTAACAGAAACTTTAGAAGAGGAATATAGGAATGTGAAAATTTCTTGCATTATCTGAGAGCTGTTCAGTCATGAATTGTCTGTAATAATTAGCATGAGAATATCTCCTTGATGACATTCAAACTACATAAAAGGGCCTGCATTTCTTCCATCAAAGTGCATATTTATGAACTGAATCTCCAAAAGATGCATACTTTGATAGCATTATTTTAATAATTTTTGCATATGATTTTAGAATTTATAAGTTTAACTTCAAGAAACTATAACATAAAAAGCCAACAAAACAAAACATCCCCTCCCCCCTAAAAATCTAAAAAGAAAACCCTCAGTCAGATTTCCTAAAATATCTGGTAAACACAAACACATATATGGGAAATCACTGTTTAAATATGAAAGCTCATACATGTCCAAGATAAATCAACATAAATAAATTTACCTTTCGGCCTCTCTAGTGATCCTATGAATGGTGACTAGGGGGTGGGCGGAAGGCTGCCCTGGAAGCCATTGTATCTATTGCATACAAATCTCTCATGTCCTGTGTATTTTAAAGGCTTTCTGGAAATGTGATTTTAATATATTAATTTTTTGTTTTGTTTTCTTCATTGTTCCAGTGTCATAGGGTCACATTGTTTTATTGCAGCAATTAATGCGATTCCTTACAAATCATTTTGAGCCAGATCTTGAAACTCAAGGTGAGGACACCTTGCAGAAACCCAATCTTTAGATAGCCAAAAGAGTGTAGTTTGAAAAATCAGTATTTGGACAGATAAAGTTGGCCATATAATGTTAGAATTTTTTAGAAGATTTTGCAAAAGACAATATTCCCAACATCAACAGCTGTTCAGAATGGTTCAAATGGTCTCTTGCTAAAATATAACATTTGAGGATCCAAATATTTGCCTTCTATATAGCAAAATATAGTAAGTTTCATTAAAAAATGAGTTTATCCTGGATTTTACAGAATTAAGGAGCCAAAGAACTGTGCAGAAGCTTAAAGTGAATATAGTTTCTGTCTAAACAAGAATCAGTATTAAGCTGTTATAATGGACAAGTATTTATTTATTTATTTTGTAAAATGCTTTCACTGTTTTATTTCTGCTGTGCTACAACATATCACTCATAACTGGAAGAAATGGTTTCCTTTATCTTTTTGATAATGGCTTAATCCAAACCCCATTAACTTGAATGGTCTTTGGATGAGGATCTAATTGAACGAATCTGGGACCATGGTGCTCAGTTTCATCCAGGGCAATTGTGAAGATGAAATAGAAGGGGGAAGCTTACTCCTAAAACAGGGCTTATCAGCTCTACGATAAATTCCAAACCGCACCATTCTACTTCCTCAGGTTAAATTCTAGACTTGTAATTGATGGTCTCTCCATTCGTCCTTTATGTTGCCAATACATCCCTAGTTATATATCAATTTTTGGCTACATTTTGTTGTTGACGTTTTCTTCCCGGCACTGTACAGTACCACAAAATAACCAGCAAAAGACCCAGTGTGTGACCTGAGCAATCATCATTTTGTCCTTTCTCCAGTCACTCAGTTTTTCTCCACACTCATCAATCCACTTCCTGCAACTTTTTATAGAAAGACAGCTGATCTCTCTCAGGTATGCCTCTTCAGTAATCAGGGTTGGCTGGGCCCAGGCCTCGGGCCCATAAACAGACAACGCCACTCTGTTATACCTCAAAATGTAATTTATTGATCTGGCATATCATCTTCATTACTGAATGCTGCCCTTGCCCCAAAGCCCAATGCCATATTGATCTTGGAGTTTACTAGTACTGAACCCACTATTCAGAAGGGAGTCCATCAGACACCTTCATATACAACAATATGGCCCTTTATTGCTTTGTATTCTGACCATCTGCTAATGAAACCTAGTACCTTGTACATGCCTAGAAACAAGATTCTATTTCCCCAATTACTGAGATTTGAGAAACTGACTAGATTTAAATGGACTTTCAATTCCATGGCGTTGTTCATTCTTACTAATGACAGAAAAGTCTCACCTTTAATGGCTGTGACTAATAGTCACAATGCCTAGTATCACCAAGGAAGGAAGATTACCAGAGTGTGGTACATGTGGGGAAGGAGGGTACTGTAAGAGCGGCGAAGCTAGGAATGATTTAGAACCTTTTCCTGGGCACAGGGTTTTCTTGGTCCCTATTTACTCCTGCTAAGAGTATAACACGCAGAACCCAGCTCTTATGCCTGGGAGTTGCTTTCAGAACTTTCAAGCAAACTAATATTCCAAGATTGTACCAGTTTTTCAGATACTGTACAAGGGGCTGACTACATATGCTAATTCACTGTAGCTAGCCAACTTCCATCTCCTATCATGAATGGCTGGAATGTCAAAGAAGTGACTGCAGCATCTTCTGACTCCCCCAGTTTCTAGTAGGTTGGATATCTCAGGAAAGGGACATGGGATGGAGAGCAGCAGCTGGGATGAAAACATGTGCAAAATGCCCCGTATCTGTTTGTCTGCCACATGCCACCCCCACCGAGGCAAGACATTTAACAGGAGCTGGGAAATCTAGTGGTCTCTCCAGGGTATTTGTATTTGAGCTGTGCTTAGAACTCTTTAGGGAAATCATCACTGCCATGCTGTTTGGTTCTGCTGTACTTGTTTACTCTCCTGTGAATATTTGCTGCTGCTGTTCAGTTTATTTCTGTTGGCTTCTGCTGTTCCTTGTTGTCCCATGAACATTTGCTGCCGCTGTTAGGCTTGTTTCTGTTTGATGCTCTTGCACTACATTTATCTCTTTGTGACCTCTCCAGTCACATGGAGCATCTTTCTTGCAACCGCTTTGTCTCATGTGGTACTGTGGTGGCTATCAATTGAGTCAAACCACAGCTGAGTTGATCTCACTGCCAGGGTTTCAGCCACTGGTTTTCCTTTTCTTATTTTCATCTCATTAGTCCTAGTTAGTAGCCCTTCATTCTGCCCTAAATAATTCCTTTGTTTGTAACCTTCAGATATGTGGTGTGTTCCTTCACCGAAGAGCAAAGCCTGTACTTTCAGTCTGGATGGATTTCATTTCAGATAAAGGGAAACTGCAAACAAGGAAAGAACAAATATGAGTCTTGTGGGGTGGGGAGGAAGGAGGGGGGAGAGAATATAGTGTGTTATTCAATTTGGAACTCGCCTCTTGAATTGATTCATAGCGGTACCCTACAGTAGACATGGAGGGAGACTCCTGGGATCGATGCTTCTCTCACTTACACTGATTTTACACTTGTGTAATTTATTTCAGTGGCATAAATCCAGATTTAGATTGGGCTAGCTGAGATCAGAGTCAGATCCCTTACACAAAAGACAATCCTAACATAACCCCTGCATTTACATTTACACATGCCACACTCTTCCTTTGTCATTTTTTTTCTCTACACATTTACATTTATTGGGTGGCCAGTGTTCAAGATGCGGGCAAAGGCCATTGGCATGATGGATGGTCAGCACTGGCTCTTCTTCCAACACGTCCTCTGTGTTTAGAGGTCAACCTTCTTCTGTGTCACTTTTCAATTGGTTTCTCAGGCCAATAGAACACACAACCATTTCCTTCCATAGTGATCACTTTCGGGCTGATCCATTGTCCATAGCAAAGCTCCGATTGACTTCAGTGAGGCAGGCTCAAGCCCACTGTCATGATTTTCACTTTCAACAGCTGCCTTTCTCTCTTTCTGAACCTTTATCTTATAACTGGTCAATAGTCTTCTTGCATTGTCACCTCACCTTTTATTTCAGCCAGGTATGGCACTATCCTTGACAATTCCATTTGCCCCCTTCCTCCTTCCCTCCGTAATTTCAGACTAGGGCCCCTCCACTCTAGGTGTAAAACCGTGGGAGGCACATTTTATAGGTCCTTTACTTGGTGCTGTTTTCCATCCATTTCTGTTATTAAACCAGGTCAAATGAAATCAAATACAGGGCCAGATTCAGTTATCATTACTTATGTTGGAAAATGGATTTCTCTATGAGCACCTACCCAATGAGAATAAGGGTGACGGAATCTATCCCTTAATTAGTAAATGATATTTTAGAACTTACTGTACTGGAATATTCTGTATCACGCTGGCTGAGGTGTAGGCCAATATGACAACCGCAAACAATTGAAATGCAGTATTTCTGGTTTCACTTTTTTTTTTTTAAACTAAGGTCCTATTAGGTGTCAGCACAAAGCAGTCTGCTAACTCATTTTGCTGCTGGATGATACACACCAGGACTAAAATACTCTACTGAATTTCCCCGGATGAGTAATTGGCATTCCCAAGGAAATCACTGAGGAGTGCTATCTGAAACCTCCATCTTCAAGTAATCTATAAGCAACAATCATATATTGTAATGCCTTTACAGTCTTAACAACAGACTGTTCCCATGTCCTGTCGCTGGAGAGGAAGGTTGATCTTGTGTAGACTGACATTCAAATATGAGGATCAACCCAGTGCAGGTTGCTACTCAGGTTACAGCCAGAATAGCACTTAATAAGCCACCCTTCTCTGCAGCTGGTCACAAGGGACATGGTTCAAGGGAATGGGGCGTTATGGGGCTTTCTGACACTCTGGTGATCTTTAACTGCCCTATCAGCCATGTAAGGCCATTGGCAGGAGGGGAACCAGGAACAGGAACAGATGGCCCAAAAGAAAGAGAATACAAAGACCACCTTTGCACATTCCATTTCTGAGATGAGCTGTGCACTCCTCAGCTTGTGATCCATGTGAAATTGTTACCAAGAAGCAGCCATGACATGTAAGTTATTCCAAACATAATGCCTAATGCTGCTTTCTCTATTTGAGATCTACTTTCTTAGAGCCTTTCATTATATTCTAGAAACAAATTCCATCTTTACATATATGCAAGCTGACAACTCCCTTCTCTTCTGCAGAGAGAGACTGCATGCTAGCAGTAGAGAAAGACTGGCATTAAAATGCTCTGAGCTATGGGGACTACTTTGGTATTTTTTTTGCTCCTCAGAAAACATACGATCTCTCTCATTCCAAGTTTATGTCACATTTTTTCTTAACATTCAGCTTGTTAGTGATGATGAATTTGGAATCTCTTGTAATAGCTTAGCCTTGTCAAAAATGATTTGGGGATTCATCCCCATTCTGAATGGTGCATGTCTTCTCTACCTTGATATTAAAGGATGCCAGTCTACACCACTGTATGCCCCAAATAAGTTAGATATTTCTGGAATACAACATATATTGGTCTCAAGTATGAGATTAAACAAAGACTGTGAATGGCTAGCCAACTACAAAAGCAGTTTCTCCTCCCTTGGTGTTCACACCTCAACTGCTAGAAGAGGGCCTCATCCTCCCTGATTGAACTAACCTCATTATCTCCAGACTGATTCTTGCCTGCATATTTATACCTGCCTCTGGAAATTTCCATTACATGCATCTGACGAAGTGGATATTCACCCACGAAAGCTTATGCTCCAATACATCTGTTAGTCTTTAAGGTGCCACAGGACTCTTTGTTGCTCTTTACAGGTATGAGAGGGGTAGCCATATTAGTTTGTATCCACAAAAACAATGAGGAGTTTGGTGGCACCTTAAAGACTAACAGATTCATTTGGGCATAAGCTTTTGTGGGTAAAAAACCCACCCAAGTCATCTCCATGAATCTGAAGAAGTGGTTTTTTTACCCACAAAAGCTTATGCCCAAATAAATCCATTAGTCTTTAAGGTGCCACCGGACTCCTTGTTGTTTTTATATATTGGTCTGTATCTCTCCCAGATATCAATATATCATCCAAATAACAGATGACACCATGGAACTACTAGAGCACTTGATCCATCATTTTCTGCAAGGCTGCAAGTGCACTCACTACACCATATGTCAACCTTTTATAATTGAACAGGCCCTTTGCCTGTGTTCACAGTAAGGACTATTTATTAGCTTGGCTCTGGAACCCAGCTGCTGATGTGCTTGAGATGGGTCAAGTTTTGTAAACTTCACTTCACCTCACCTGCCAATTCTGAAAGTAAGTCTTGAGGTTTTGGAACTGGGTACTGATCAGCCTTCAGGGGTTTATGGCCTGAATATGCGCAAGCCTAGCACAATGAGGCAGTGGTCTCAGTCGGAGCATCTATGTACTACCTTAATAAAAAAGTAAAAAAAATAATTAGCTGCATTAATAAGAGTTTTTCCATTGATTCCAGTAGGCTTTGGATCGGGACCTTAAAGCATAAAGGTCCGATGTCACCATTTTCTGAAATACTATGAGAACTAGATTGAGCCAGAATTGTTATGCTTGCTGTCAGTTGATGCATGCTTTAAAGCAGAGGTACATGGTGATTTCTATGTTGTGGAGGGAGTTTTAACTGGGGATGGAATCTGGTTCCTACAATGTACAAATTCTGACTAAAAAAATGAAACGAAACCTTGTAGAAAGTTTGAAACAGTTCTGGTGACTCTTTAAATAGGTCTTCAGGTGGGAGCAATACTGTACTTCTGGATTTTCTTTGGGTCTGGAAACAGGAGTGCTTTACTGCCTCAAGAAAGGTTTTGAGCATATTTCTGCAGACTAAGATGATTTGGATAAGCTGGGTGAAGAATTGAAACATATTGGTGCTCACCTGAACTTCACTGAGCCTCTGAACATTAGAACTTCATCCATTACCGTTTTTAGTCAGAAATGAGACCTGTTGACCTAACTAGCTTGAAGAATTCCAGGACTGCAAAATTCACTGCTAAGGTTTGCAACATACAATATTTGTTTTTAATCTGTTCTGTGTTAATTAAGAATGCATGACAGACACACAACTCCTTTTTGTTCTTTTTCTCTTCTATCTTGGGACATTAATTACCATATATTGCTCCAACACAGACAGTACCTCAAATCTCTGCAGCATTTGCCCTTCTGCATGATCTAGACAATTATTATGTTTCTAAAAAGTATTAAACAGGAGTGAGCTCTTTTTAAAACCAGAGATTCAAAAAGGAAATGAAAGTTTCTTGCATAGTCAGAGTAAGGATATTAAGTGCCTTCTTTGTCTTTTCTTGACTGCTTATCGTACGTAGAAAGGTTCATTTTTGGATATAAGAGGATACCTAGTTCAATATCTTTAAAGCCATATAAAAATCCTGGTATTAAACATGAGCAATTACTTTCTGGTTTGAATGCATGATGAAGTCAACATTGACAATGCCCATCTCATAATGACATTCAGACCCGCTCATGTCACACAGTTTTGGAACTCTTTGAAAATACACATTGTTGTGGGCTAGAAGACAACCAGGTTTAGAGCTGCTCCAGTATCTCTGAGTCTTAATTTGCCTTACTTTCCCTCATGTTGATTTACATGAGACACATGGGGCAGGGGAGACTGGGGAGGATGAAGAGATGAAATCTGAGTGACTTTCAGTCCCTTATCAGCTTGAAGCATCAAATCCATGAAACAGGGGAAAAACATGACAATCCATGAAACAAGGGAAAAAAGAGCAGAAATTAGCTGAATAAATGATTTGTGATGAATTATTCACTCCTCTTTGTGCACATTTTAAGAGCTGTGAGATAATAATGAAAGTTAAATGGTAGATACTCTACCGAAGTAAAAGCACATTTTTAATGAAATATAAATATTAAATGGAATTTTATATGGAAATTCTCTGATGTTTTACACATCATTTCTAAGGGAATAAAAGTATATTTTTGAATCTCTTGAACTGACATACCATTAATTAATATGGATGGAGTAGATATTATGCTTAGCTGCATCAATTAAGTCATTATTGATGTACTATAATTTGACAGAATGTACCACGGTGATGACAAGTTAGCTCTGTGCTCATTTATTTTTACTTTATTGATTATTGTTTTATTTAATAGGATACAAATAATAAATAGAGAGGAAAAAACAATTGTTTTTCATCAGAGTTCAAGTTCATTCCTCATACTTGTGCAAGTGGAAGGGGGCTCTTGTGCTGATCCTGAAGTGGGGGACACAGCAGCACCTGCAGACCATAGATTATATGGCCAGACGGGACTATGGTAATCATGTTGTCTCACCTTTTGTATAGCACAGGCCACAGGACTTCCCTAAATTAATTCCTGTTTGAACTAGAGCATATGTTTTAGAAAAACGTGCAATCTTGATTTAGAAATTGCCAGTGATGGAGAATCCATGACAACGCTTGGTAAGATGTTCCAATGGTTAATTACTCTCAATATTAAAAATCTGCATCTTATTTCCAGTCTAGCTTCAACTTCCAGCCATTGGACCTTGGTATACCTTCATATGCTAGATTGAAGAGTCTATTACCGCCTTCCCTGAGCCCTCATGAAATCTCTTCCTCTGTAGAGTAGGTGTTGCATGGGATTTTGTGGGCAGGGCTGTAAAACAGTGGAGTAGAAGATTATCTGCTCTTGAGACATTGTCCGCAGCTAAGACCATGGATCTCCTTGTGGAGATTAGAATGGGAGTTACCTTCTGCTGTGTCCCTGCAGCTACAGAGAGACTCAACCAATGCCAGCACAGCTCCTTGAGAAACTAAGGAACATGAGTCCAGCAGGATAGATCAAAGGAGTCAACCATGAAAACAGCTTCCTTTCCCTGCACGCACCCAGAAAGTGGGGATTTAGAAGGCTATGTTCTCATACTTTTGATAGGCCTGATCCAGCTCCCATTGAAGTCAAAGGAAAGAATAACATGGACTTTATTGCAAGTTGGATCAAGCCTTTGTCCCCAAACATCCCTCCTGCCCATTGATTACATAGAAAATATGTGAGGTTAATCTCAAAGAATTTCTGGTCTCTCTCTGTACACAGGGTTCAACCAGGAATAGGCTTCCAAGGGAGGTTGTGGAATCCCCATCCCTAGAGGTTTTTAACAAAAGGTTGGACAAAGACTTGTCAGGAATGGCCTACAAGTACTCCTGTTCTTTTTGTGGATACAGACTAACACGGCTGCTACTCTGAAAGTTATGTTTACTTGGTCCTTCTTCAGTGCCAGAAGCTGGGAATGGGCGTTAGGGAATGGATCACTTGAGGATTACCTATTCTGTTCATTCCCTTTGAAGTACCTGGCATTGGCCACTGTCAGAAGACTGTATACTGGGCTAGATGGACCTTTGATCTGACCCAGTATGGCCATTCTTATGTTCTCAGTGCAGGGGGCTGGACTTGACTTCTCAAGGACCCTTCCAGCTCTACATTTCTATGATTCTATGAACCCGAGGGGCTGATTTCACCCAAATCAGAAATTTCTTAGGAAATTCATTGCTAAAGAGAATACTATAGTTAGAATAATTCATTGCTTTCTTACATTATGCAGATGCCTCATAAATTTCATTTTCAGGCTTCCACTACCTTGTGTCCAAAAGGTTATGTACTTGGAAATAACATATAGCAAGTTCAGGGTGGCTAAATCGCACTCATCATACTCGTGAATATTCCCACTGATGCCAATGGGACTACTCACAAGTGCACCAAGTTGGACATGGTATCATCTGCAGCCAAGCCTCAATTTCTTTCATGTAAACTCAAATGATGAGATTTTAATATAGTTTGTTAAACAAGCAATTAGTTCTGCCAGGAGAAAAGCAAATGAGCAGCTTTGAAGCACAGGAGGCTGAATGGGAAAAGGAAGCATGTTCTAAATGTACAGCTACAAAAGATTTAAACAAACAAACAAAAAATGTTAGCTGTGAGAATACGCAATTGAGAGAGTTTGATATTTGTAACTGGAGCCACGAGAGGGAGATTTCTGAAGCACATTTGGAGTTTGTCAGTTTTTTTTTTTTTTTTACTTCTTCTGGATTTCAGAGCACTGGTGAAATGGATGAGTGTAAAACTGCTCATATTTGGATGACACCTCCAGAAGCTGAAGAGCTTGATTTTGGAAAAAAAAAGGTTATGTATTGGGGAATACAACAACATATGAACTGGTCTAAAGCCAACACCTTGTCTTTCATCTCATTCCTCCTGAAAGGAAAGAAGATGATGTGGGTAAACACTGGGCTGGGACGTAGGAAATCTTGAGTCAATTCTCAGCTCTGCCACAGACTCCCTATATTGGCCAAGTCATTTAATCTCTCAATGCCTCAGTTTCCTCTTTATTACATGAAGGCAATATTACCCCCTCCCACCATTAGCCTGTGTTATTTGGACTGTAAACTCGCTGAGGAATTGTTTCACACTACATGCTTGTACAATGCCTAGCACAATGGAACTGCGGTTGGCAATCCTATAGTAAATAATGTACCTAGATAAATAATCCATAAAAATCCAATCTAGCCAGTCAGCAATGGCTTGAAGGACAGATAGATGGAAATAGACACTTTATTTTTGTTTATTTAAAAAATAACAACTTACAAATCCTAACATAATTAGCATGATTTTTCATTTCCTAGACTAAGATCTAAGTACAATAGGAAGATCTAGTCATTGCCTCTGCATGCTAGACAATAAATAATTAATGCAGTTATACAATAATTGTTATCTGGAGATTTCTAGTGTCCCTGATATATAGTGGATTCTAATCAAGCTTGCTTCGTCCCACAGGGAAACCTGCCCATCCCCAACTCCTTATGGGATGGAAGCTTTGCAAGGGTCCATCTCAGAAGGTTTCCTTCAAATTCTGTTGTTTGCCCTCCAGGCAAGAAGCAGAGTGTTCAGACCCCCAGCTGCACAGACCCTGGGTAGAGGCCCTGTGCCATCTACTGTCTCTGGGGTCTCTTGTCCCCTCTGTTTCTCTGGCAGAGTGACTGATGGAGCTACACTCTTAGAAAGATGCCTGCCTGCTGCTCCCACACAAGAATCATGTCCCTGTTCAATTGGATTATCACCTGCTGGCAGACGGATGATGGGCAAATGATATTCCCATCCCCCACTTCCACTCTTCCACATAGTCCTCTGTAAGATCTAGGAGGAAGACCAGGGGTGGTACCAGGGAGGTGTTCACCTCCATACTTTTCTGCCTGGGGAGAGGGAGATCCATGCACAAAGGGTCCCTTCCACACAGGCATCCAGCACATAGTAATTATTGACTACATGCATTGTAGGCTGCATGCTAGTACATAGTTATTTTTTCCTTTCATTTAATTAGTGTGGTAAGCTTTAAGAACTGGTTTATACAACAATTAACTTTTTCAACTAAGTAACAAAGTACAATTGTTCAATGAACCATAGGAATGCATATTCCATAAATCAATGTTTATGAGTGTATTTTATTCTTGTCACTTTCAATGTTCGATCTGAAGAAGAGAAAGATTTTGAAACCTCAAAGGTGTGCCCTGAATTCAAAATCTTTGGGGGGAGGGGAGGGGGAAGTCTTTTTTCAAGGCTCTGCCATAAGAATGCAAATCACTTGTTTCGCTTACTTGTTGTTTCACTTGTTCTGTCTATTTTCCCATACTCTCACTGCAGACTGAGTCTCTGATCTCATTCTCCTTTGATACTGACAAATGAGGGTCAACAAGAAAGACTTCAATGCAAAGTAGAGTTTAGCTAAGGATAAGCCTCACTTTCAAATAAAGCCCTTCTAGATATCACATGATCTGCAAACCAGGTGCATCACTGTTAAAATCTAGCTATGATCAAAGGTCAAGAAAATGCCCCTGAGAAACTGCAAAAAAAGATCTTAAAAATAACTCCAGTTGCTTTCTAAAAGAAATGGTAGGCCAGGGCGTTGTGCTGATGGCATCTTGCATGGAGTTATTGCTGTGAAGATGAGCCTTGAGCCAAACTCCCTCTTTTGATAACTTGGTTTAGTGGCACATATTCTTTACATTTTCTGTTTATTATTGTGTTGCCATTCCAGGCTAGTCACTTGCTGATGAGCTGCATCTGGGCATTTTTGGAAGCTAGATTTTACCCACAGGATGTATTGTTGTCTAGAAGAAAGAAAATACTGCAAGTTTCTGCCCCTGGGACAGCCAGTAATGAATAATCTTGATGTTGGAAAGAGCCTCCAGCCAGGACTGACAATTGTTCCAAGGCCCTGAGTTGGGGTGTGGGGTACTCCAAAAACACCTGTGTAAATAAAGTGAAATGGATATGGGTGAGGTCCCAGCAACAGTGAGGTAATGGGGCCCCAATTTTCTCTCAAAAGGCCTGCCTCCAGCCATCTTCTGGTGAGACATCTGGACTTTGAAATCTGTGTTTAACTTTCCTTTGAAATTGCTTGAGAAGCTGGGAGCTATAAACCTGAAATATTGGAAGTACAGCTTGTATCCTTTTGAACTAAAACAGGAGGAGGGAAGTCCTCTCCCCCCACCCCTCCCCCCCATCTTTTGAGAATGTCCCTGTTCTTTTTTGGGTGTGGATGGATGAGGACTTTAGATCCAACAATGTTTTACTAGTACTGTAGTCAATTAATTATGTGTCCTTATCAGTGAATCTAAGTGAAAACAGTAATCCAAAATGTAAGAACCTTACTTCAGCAGATTTAGCAAGATGCGTCTGTACGAGATAGTCACATAGCCATACATCTTTGACACATTTGTAACACAATTAAATCCCTGTAATGACCTCCATTAGGCCCATCATGTAAGTCAATACAAACAATTCAATGAGCAAGACACAGCAGATTCCCTCTAAAAAGTAACCTTTCAGTTATATTGTGTTTGTGCTGTTTAGGCATATGCTAAATATTATAATGCCTCATTTTCTTTTACCCTTCAGATATTCAGGTGAAAACTCTGACCCAGTGCACTCTAATTACTTGGCTTATTAGCTTCACATTATATCAGTAATGGTGTGATAGCCAACATAATTACTGGGACTTGAAAAATTATACTTTGCTGTACTATTTCATGAACTGTGAGATGATTTTCTTTTCTTATTAACTTTCTTATTTAATGGGTTGACCAGACTTTGCATCTGCTTAGTACATTGATCAAAATGGTAATTTAAGATTTCAGTTTTCTAATTGATAAATTGCACCTTAGCTGTGAGAGGGTTTCTTTTATACACTTTAGGATGAGAAGTAAAGGAATCTATATTGTTTTACAGTATGCTCCCTGTTATAAACCTAATATAATTTGTCAATTGTTGCTTGCAGTTTGAGGTAAGATTTTACTAGTGAGGGGTAATTTTATAGATTAATAGATTCCAAGTCCAGAAGGGACCATTGTGATTGTCTACTCTCACCTCCTGCATAGGCCATAGAACTTCCCCCAATAATTCCTAGAACATTTTCTACATTATTGTTAATAATGCCACCGTTTCCATCTAGTAATTGACCAATACCATTGTCAGGATTCTTTTTGCTGTCTTGTTATTGTCTATAAATCTGCTGGCCATAGATTTCTCCTTGTGTTCCTTTGCTTCCATTATCAACTTTCTACAATTCCTAGCTTCTGCTTTATGTTCATTACTATCAACTTCCCTTTTCTTTCATTTGTTATATATAACACAAATGAAAGCTATATATAATAGCTGTCTGCCCTTCTCCTCCAAACCTGGTCACTTTTTAACCAATACAGTCTTTTTTCTTGATTGTGACTTTTTGGGCATTTAATAAAGTGTTCTTAAACAATTCCCAATTATCATTCATAGTTTTCTAATTAAATTATTTCTCCCAGCTGATTTAGCTCAGTTCTTTTCAGGTTTGTGAAACTGGCCCTTTTAAAGCATACAGATATATATATAAAAAAGCATACATATATACATATATAAAAAAACCTGGCTTGTACTTAATTCTGTTTGCATATTATAATTGCAATCAAGGCATGATCACTTGTACCTAAGCTACCATTATTTTTTTAGTTCTTTATATGTCAAGATGAGATCTAGTATAGAATAGTATTGGTTCCAACACTCTAAGTTATGAAATTGTCATCTGTAATATTTAGATTATAATATTTAGAATTCCAAGGATGTTTTAGTACTGGCAGCACGAGACCTCCATCATACGTCACTCAAATTGAAGTCAACCCTGATCACGCAACTTATTCTCCTTCACAGTACAGATAAGTGCGTAAGGAGTCTGTCATCCTGGTCCTTAGTGTGATTAGGTGGTCTGTAGCAGATACCAGTTATGCACATCTTCATTATGTGCAAAAGTAGATCTGGGAAGAAAAAAAAATCCCCAAGGATAATTTGATTTTTTTGTTAAACAACCAAAACATTTTCAGACAAAAAATGTTTGGTTTACTGTTTTTTGATGAAAAGTTGAACTTTTCCATGGAACGTAGACAGTTTATGCAACATATTGTATTTAATCAAAATCCCAGTTTTCCATGAAAAACAGTGTTGATGGGATATTTTTCACTAGCTTTATCCAGAAGTAGAGTTTAATTCCGATAGCTCTTTTGGCCTGATCACTTGGAGTTTGAAGGTAGAAGAATGAGAAAAAATGGTCTTGGTGCAAACTCTTCCTGTTTTCCCACTATCTTCTTTTCAACTTCCATTTTCTTCCTTTATATTATGGTCATGGAGGTCATGTGTATTGGAGGCTTTTAGGGAGGAAAATTCTGTGGGATTTTTTTTAATCATTGTTTCCCCCATGCCATTCCATTAGTGGGGTAGGGTAAAATGTTTGGCCTAGCCTTGAAAAAAACCCTCTAAACTTGGCAGGTTCCTAGGGATGCACGAGAAGCTGAAACCATCAATGCAGAAGTTCTGTGACTGCACTGGCTCAAGACCTTATTGATCATTACCCTAGCTCCACTGAAACTGCACTATGAAGGGCTCTTTCTGGCTACATATGCTCCCAGGCCCCGAGCATAGGACTCAGCAGGAAAGATAATACAATTCCAGGCTGTGTATTATCTTTTCAACCTATGCTACACAGAATTGGAGCGGGACAGAGATCATGTGAGCTCTCCTTCAGACCCGTCTTTTGGCCTGCCCATTATGTAGCCACTGATGTCAATAAGACTTAAGCATTTACTTAAAATTAAGCACATGGTTAAGTACTTCACTGAATTGGGACGGACTTAACCATGTGCTTAAACTCAATCATGTGTTCAAGGGCTTTGCTAAACCAGAATCTAAATGAGCAACCATCTGTTAGTCAACTAAATCAGAAAAGAAAGACATAGGAAATAATCCATGAATTTCTATTTTGTTGAAAAATAAGGGGAGATATGCTAATACAACTAGGACTTTCAAGGGGTATTTTAAAACTGACCACCATTTATAATATCCCAAATATCACACTTAGGTGTCACAGTAATGGGAACAGTATAAGGGTAGAATAATAGATGTTATTCTTAACGTCACAGGAAGTATAAGACAAAATAGAATAAAAATATAAGACATGAATTTGACAAAACTGAACTAAAATCTTTCACATAGTTACAATTGGAAAATAAGTTAGAAAGACAGGAATTTTGTATCTTCTTACAGTTAAAATATGATAAAATCATAAGAAAGGGAGACAATTTAAACTACATTTATCCCCAATGGAGGACTTTGTAAGGAAATTACAAGATAATCAGATCTCTGAATGGTAATTTAATAGCTAATTTAAGAGCCTGTCTTGCTTAAATTACCAAGAAACCACAAGATACATGGTAATATATTATACAATATATATTATATCTAGGGCAGAAAAGACTCCAAAAACCACCGTTTTTCATTACTTTCAAATGTATAAAATTAACCAAAAAGTCACCTATCATAGATTTGAGGTGTATTAAACAATTATTTCAAACCACCAGTAAGAACAGACACCAGCAATGGTCTTGATCTCTTCTCAACCAAATCCTCCCCTAAAAAGAGTCAAAATAACGATAGTGGACCATGTTCTTGTGCTTGTATGTGTTACTTGACTGTGGTTTCATGTGTTCCTATGAGCTCTAGATCTCAAACGAGCGGGGGTAACCCTGTTGAACTTGAGATTATGGCTGCCAAAACCAAAGCCTGGATGGTGTAATATTACACCACTAAAATTAACTTTAAATAAAAATAAAAGCTACAATGCAACCTGAAATCCAGCATGTTTGGTCAAGTTCGGATCAAAATGTGGAATGAATCCCTCATGGAGAATCCTCTGACTACAGTTCCTGTTCCTTTGTATTAAGTGAGCTCCAGCTTGATGAGCGCAACTAATCTTAAAGCATTATGACATGGGGTGAGAGTTGATCTCTCTCAGGTGGGCAATCCTAGGCCATTTACAGGTCAAAGCAAACACCATGCATTCAAACCAGAAACCAACAGGGAGCTAGAGCAGATCACAGTTCATTTTGTCTCTGTTAATAGTTTTAGGAAAACTTATTTATATTTATTTCCTGTGAAAATAACATTCCACAGGCAGAGAGAAAAAGAATCAGAAATGATTAAATAGATTGCCACAAAGCTCAAAAGAATTAAATACTGTGCCATCTGCATCTCATGGGAAGAGGGTTTTTTTTCTGTCTTTTCAGATACAATAAAGGAGAGTCTTGTATTATTTATCAAATAATCACTGACCATTTTTACATTGTTTTATCTGGGCTTAGAGATGCAGTTGTGGAATTTGGAAGAGATTACTTTTGATTGCACAGCTGCACACAGAGAATGGATTTTTTGATGGTTCATGATGCACAGTTCCACTGTCTCCTACACAGATGAATGAGCTCTGAAGGTGTTTATTCCTTCAGTGGATTTTTTAAAGTGAATCTTAAAGTCCTGTGGGAATCTGTCTCTCAAGTGCTATCCCTTCAGTTGGGTAACTATGAAAGCACAGGGTATGCTAAACTTTCCCTGCTTAAAAAAGCCACATTTAACCTCATTTCCTTTCTAATGAAATAAGCCTACACCAAACAGAACCCCCACGAGGAAAGCGTCTGACTGATATGTTGAATAAAGAGAATGTCAAGCTCATCCAGCTGTGACAAAGTAGCAAAAGTGTAGGTTCATCAGCAAAACCCCAGGATGTTATTCTGTCGTTGCTTTCAAATATTCATGTCAGTTTTTTTTTGTCAATTAATGCAGCCCAGTTGCTTCCAAGCTGCTTTCACTAACCTGATTGACTAAATTTGAACACTGATCATGTTATCTGAGAATTAGTGCTTCTTTATTCACCTGTGTTTCCATTTTATTTTATTTATCTAGTAATTCTTCTTAGGATTACTCTTTTAAAGGTCCAGCTTGTTAATACCAGTTCAAGAGTGTCATAATGATAACGAGATTCTTAAGGTGAAAGGGACAGATCTAAAGCCCACGAAAGCCAAGGAAAAGACTCCCATTGACTTCAGTGGGCTTTGGTTCAGGCCCAAAATGCAAAAAGCATGTTTGTTTCCGCTTGAATAGGCAAATCATGTTCAGAAGGCCTCCTTGTAGCAGGGCTGATGCCATTTTGCTGTGCACAATTTGGAGGGGAGTGGCTTCAGACATGTTCTCTCTGGACTATGGTTAAGCATGGCAGAATTCAATTTTTATTTCTTTATAATTTCTATGGATAATATGGACGTTTATTTTTAAGCATTTTGTTTATTTCTCTCATTTAAATTTTCACTGTTGTGGGAAATTGTGTGGGTGGAGTAGGACAATAATTATTTAATGACAATAGATGTTGAGATTCAATAGTTAAAGCTTTATATCCGTTAAAATACAAATTGTCAATATCACATGTCAAAATATACAAAGTATTGGGAAGTATTTTTAAATCAAACACTAATAAGTTTTTAAGCAGTATTTTTCTTACTTTGCCTCCCGGTAAATTTTGATCACTATGGATGGAAATTTTTTTTGTTGGTTTGTGTGTGAAAAGAGAAATAATTTTTTACCAGTATTTGCTGATAAAATCTAACTCTTCCCAGCCTAACTATGGTGGATCCCTCTTCTGTGCCATGGATCTTCCTATCCTACCGCACTGGTAGTAGGTGCATTAGAGTTGCAGTTGCTACTGCAGACTCAGGGCTACAGAACGGGCTTCAGTGTGGCTTGTAGTTAGGTTTATTTTAAAAAAATAGATAATTTGGGAGACTGGTGTTAAAATGCAATTTAGGGAACTAATATCCAACTTCAGGAAAATATCATTCTATTATATTTATCTGCATCACTGTAAACTAATGCATCTGATCCAAAGCTGTACCCAACTGTCAAGTGTGTGATGAAAAACATTAAAAATAAAAAGGAGGCAAATCAATACAAGACTACTTGTTTTGTCTACCTTTTTTGAATTTTCCCTCCCTTTCTGTAACAGCTTCTGGTAATGTTAGACTTGTAATGGTACCTCAGATCTGCCTTTCATGCCACCATCTCCTTGAGAACTCTCGAATGAATAAAAAGTTGTTTAATTTGCTTCAAAGGTGCTTACTTTATTGTATTAAAGGTTAAGTTAGAGGATGCCTCTCATGTGCTCTTGGGAGGCAGTGTGACCTAGTGACTAGAGCGCTACACTAGAGTCAGTCCACAAAAGCTTATGGCCAAATAAATTTGTTAGTCTCTAAGGTGCCACAAGTACTCTTCATTGTTTTTGCTGATAGAGACTAACACGGCTGCCACTCTGAGACTAGAGTCAAATGCTGAAGTGAAATATTCCCTTTGCAGCCTTCCTGAGTTCAATTCTTAAATAAAAAATATTTTTTTCTGTCTGCCTCTGCAAACTTAGCATGCAATCTGAAAGTCAAGACGTTCTTTCTGGCTCTCAGATTAACACCAAAGAAAAAGTTCTGCATGTAAAACTAGTTAAGAATTCTGCTAATGGTGCATGAGCTAGAAACAAATCCAGTTCACTCTCTGAGAATTGTGTTGGCTCTGCGGGGCGAACAGGAGTAAAGTACCTTATGTTTGGTAGTTTCTGTCACATGGTAATAAAAAGAATCTCCCAAATCAATGAAATAAAATACCTTTCAAATCTACCTAGTTTTTTTCCCCTTTTCATTGTGTTTACTGCCCCATGTTAACTTAATGAATCACTATAAAAATGTGTGTTCCATTCCTGTCTAGCCACAAAGAACTGTAATTCCAAGTGAGTCATAGCTCACTGTTTGAAACAGAATGGACTGAAAGAGTGTTGATTTATCCCTCCCACAGTGGATGCACTAAGTATGTCTTCATCCACAGCTAGCCTGTATTAGTTGACTTGAGCTTGCGGGGCTTGCACTGTGGGGCTATAATATTGCAGTGTAGAAGTTCAGGCTTGGGTCCCAGTGCCCACGCTCCAGTCCAAGCCTGAACATCTACAATGCACTTTTATAGCTCCTCAGTTCGAGCCCTGCAAGCCCGAGTCAGCTGACATGGGCCAGCTGTGGTGTAAACATACCCACTGACACTGATATTTCAACGTAAACTGCATGATTTCTTTGAAATAAAGTCTCCCTATTATGAATTTTCCAAACAAAGGAAACCCTAAGGGGTATCATAACTGCTCTGATATAAACTATTCTGTTCTGATTGCTTGTTCCTCTGGAGATTCCCATAGTAGTGCATAACACTGTGTGATGGTCTAAGGCATGGTGGTCTAAGAAAAGTATTTACCTCTTCAGGTTCTCTCTTCCTTGTTAATTTTCTCTCCTCTTTAAATTCATAAGAGGCAGAGCAGTCTCTTCAAGTACCTGAAATCTCAGAAGCAACTTACAACAGGAAAAATCCAAATTTTCTGCTTTAGGAATTGTGCCATTGTTTCTGACTAAGGCCTGATCGAAGATCTACTGAAATCCATGGAAAGACTCCCACCAACTTCACTTGGCATTGGATCAGACCCTACACCCTAATTCTCCGATGCTTGGAACCTAGGGAAGTCATTTGTTTCTTTAGAAATTGAGCGCAAATTGGGTCAGCTCTAATAATAGAAATGGGCCAGTACTGAAATATGAATTTATTTTCTGTCAGAGGCAAGCAAATCCAAAAGTAGCAATGTGAATGTGTAGCACCCTAAGAACAAAGAAGGAACTAACTGCTTCCTTAAAGAGTATAAGCTGGGACAGTGAATATTAGCATATTCAACCTTAAAATTCTTATTTTGTGAGTATTTACACTATTGAGTAGTTAATGTATGTGGAAAGCAAGCACACATACAAAGAAATTAAAAAATTTCTCAAAGGCAAATAAATGTTTGCTGTGCATTTCCCATTATACACTCAGTTGAAAATAGGAGCCTATGAGTTTTGAACATATGGATTCTTCAAATAATTTCCCGGTAGTGTTGTGTGTATATTAGCTTTTCTTCTTCTTCTTTTTTTTAAGATATGTAAAAATGTGACCCAATTTTTTTAGTACACAGATGGTGGTAGGCAGTTTTTATCAGTTTGTTTTGTTCGTTTTAAATAACCAAATGCTTTGGGAAAAGGTTTTCTGAAATTTGTGGGGGGATTCCAATGGGATTTTTAGCAAGATGAAGGGTTTTTTTTGTATTATCAGACATATTTTATGCTGTATTTGGCATTTCTGGGCACAATTCTTCATTTGGTTTAATGCCATCGACTTCAATGGAGCTATACACCACATAAAAATGGTGTAACCCAGTGGAGAATCAGGCCCCAAATGGAAAACCAGGCCTTCTATTTAGCCCATTCCTATAGAGACATGTAAATATAATTACGTTTATTATTCAAATTTCTGAAAATGATTTCAGGAAATATGCATTAAAATTTACAAGTATTTGCCTCAAAATACATATGGGTGTTGAGATATGTTATGAAACCAAGGAATAATTGCCCCCAAACTTCATTAATTCAGGGTGTCTGATGCTGCCTCCTGTCTTTCGAAATGTGGACAGAGACTAATTTTAAACCTCTGAAAACCAGGGAATATAGAGTTAAGGATCGCATCACCTCTGCCATGGAAGTTTAACTCTGCCCTCTTTGAGTGATGTCTCAGTGATGGCAGTAAGACACATGCTAACACTCTGCCTTTTATAGATGCTGCAGAACACTTTGGAGTAGAGCACATGGGCACAACAGGATAATGCCCAGTCACTCTTTCTTCTCACCATAATGCTGGTAATGCGTTTCTCAACCCACTATGGTCCTGATCAACACACCTGTGTTTAAGCACAAGTAGTCCTATTGACTGCAATGGAAGTGCTCACATGATACAAGTGTTTAAATACATTGCTGAATTATTGCCTAAGTGCCTTACTAGAGATGAAAAATATTGGGCCAGATTGTCTCCTGGCATCTCCCCAGTGATATCAATGGAGGTACAGTGGCAGAGAATTGGGCCCACTTTCTGTATCTTGTCGTGGGCTTCTTCAAACTCACAAATGCCTTTGTGCAGTAAAGTGCCACAAACACAGACCCATAGATAAAATTAAACAATGAGATAATATAGAGCTTTCAAACCCACACAGATCTGGGCTGACAGATGCCACAGCACACCATGTCCAGTGGGATACCGGCTATGACATTTACACAGATATTCAGCCATCTCTGGCCTCTCAGGCTGCGCCTGCCTGAAACAATATAAACAAATGTGCTCCTTCCCTGAGTAGCACAGCATCCTTTTTTTGGCACATTATTTGGCTCAGAACAGCACATTTTAACATTTAAGCTTCTTGTTTTATGGTTCCCAACAGTCAAACAGTGCAGCTGAGATATTAAATATTATTATCAACATTAATAACAATACATTTGTATTCATAAGGCACCCATGGCTGTGTGACTCACAGTTGCTAATGCCAAATATAAGTAAAATGAGAATTTAATTTAAAAAACAAAAAGACCCAGGGCCCAATACATTCCATAATCAGCAAGAGGTATTTATCTATCTATCTATCTATATGTGCAAATTCCCTCAAACACACACCCTAACGTATAATTAAAAAGTCATCAAACTATTTATCAAAAGGAACTGTAGGGGAAACACATGAATTTTCACAAGCATTTCAAAAGCTGTTTATTATAAAATTGTAAAATAAAAGGCCAATCCTGCAACCCTTCATACAAATAGTCCCTATGGATTCAGTGGGCCAGAACCTTAGCACCATTAAGAGTTTTATACTGCTCCGGTGGTGCAAAGCAGCCTTAAAATCTGTCTTAATCCATCAGTGGAATTTTCCCCCGTGATAGGGAATCACCTAGTGGAACAGGGCTGCCCTTGCAGCTGCTATGTTGCCCACCCTCTCTGCTTTCACCCTAGGGGACAGATGTGTGGAAAATGGGGTCTCTGTGCTCCAAGAATCCCTGCCTTCTGGAATGCCCCTCTTGGGTCATTGGCAGACAGGTATTACTTACAGCAGTCATGAGTCAAAAGGAGTAATCAAAATGGGGCTCACAGTCTAGTGATGCTGAAGCATAGAAGGTGAAAAAATGAATTGTTTTTAGCAAGTGGACGGTCTCGCTTATTAACCCAGTAGCTTCTGGGAAATTAGCCACAAAGAGCAAGGAGAATTTCCTATTTTTTCACCAAGCGATCAGCATTTACTGTGTTTGCTGTGGTAGTTTCACAGTTCTCAGAACACATTGGTCTTCTATCCAAATAATAATGGCCATAAGAAATGCAATGGTACCCAGATGGAAGCAAGCATTTCCATCCCTCTTTCTCCCAGCCCTCTCCTTCCTTTATAATGGATTGGAGGTGAGATAGCAGTAGAAAAGTGTTACCTCTATCGGAGTAATAAAATAAGCCTGGGTAGTATGGCCACATGGATCCCGTTTTATTAATTCAGTAAAGCCAGAATGATCTGCAATAGCAAAACTCATCCCCATTCCTTGTTTCCTTCCTAATTCTGTTACCTCCACCTCCCTTTGTAGTTCAGTCTGGTTTGTACCAAAGTGCATCCTGACTATTTTGCTCAGCTTAGGCCGTTATTTCAGTTGAAATGTTGTTTTCTGTTAGGATGTTGTGACAGTTACTACCTGAAGAGGTACTAAACCTAATCAAATATTTGCAAATAGAGGGATGGAGTGTATCTATCACCTTCCTTTTCCCCACATGAACCTGTGCTGAATGGCTAGTTAAAAGTGCAGGCTCCCATGTGCACAAAGACTGACTCTGGCCAGCTCCAGCACACTGCAAAGGGAGAAGGAAGGAATGGGGAAGTGGCTTCATCTTTCCTTCACTCTGGCCAGGTTTGGATGGAAATGCAAGCTGCAACCTCCAGGGGTATGCATTCCCTGGGAGCTTTGGAAGTTGTTCTGTATATCTCAGGCAGAACGTATTGTGGAGCTTCCACTGGGATGGTACCCAGAATTTACTGTAGTGCTATGGCTGCAAAATGAAACTTCTTAGAGTAACCCTAGGAATGCATGTTTACTCTCTTTTCATCGTAATGTCTGTGCACTGTGTTGTATCCTGAGTCTCTCTTCTCAGGAGTATCTGCAGGCAATCATTTCCCCTTTTCATATTCAATAACAATTACTGGAAACAGTGTCAGTGGGAGTGAAAGGGGATCACTCCCAAATGTGCAATCCATTTGTACTGTTGCTTGGAATGGGACAGCTTGAAAGGAATGTTCAGGAGACAAACAAAACAGCTGAACCCAGTGGCACCAGCCACCGGATATAAGATTTTTCACATTTTCCATGGTGATAAAAAAATCAGATAGCACTTCTCTGCCTTCAGTTAGGCCTAGCAAATATCTCACATCCAAAGCACTGTAAATTTTTTTTAGATACAGGAATAATCTCATTTTGCTTTTGAAATGCTCTTATCTCTTGGGTGTAATGTGATGGCTTTTTAAGAGCGGATAGCAATATTACATCTCATTTTAAGAGAGGAAATGAGGAATAGCACACAGGATTCTGTTATCCAAGTTGGAATTTAGCCAAGAAACACTGAGAGCACCCACTACTCTTATGGAAAATGCAATGAGACCCTGGAATGAGCAGGACCTTAAGTTGCCTCCAAAAGTCAATATCTCTTTGTTCCTCATAACTGTACTGGAGCATTAGTTCATTAAGGACTTGGAGGACAGACTGGCACCTATGAAATCAACAGTATAACTCACTACAGAACCTGGAGTTTCAAGTGAAGGCCAGGTCCGACCCTACTTAGCTTACCAGACCTGACAAGTTCACTTCCACAGGTGATGTAGTTGTGAGATAATGTAGGAGAAACATCCTTTCTCATTTACAGGTTTCCAGTGCAAACAGAGAATTGGATGACTAGTGGAAAGTGCAAGAGAATCAAAGGTCCATCTCGTAAAGAATTATGGAATACCTAACTTTCAGCACCCAGGTTTGAAAAGTTTGGACTATCTTTTGTAAGCCTTTTGTATACTGGGTTATAGGATTTATAAATCCACAAGCACAATTTCAACACAACTTTGAATATAGTCTCTGGCAAAAAAATGTCTTCCTGTACAATCCATGAAAGCTGCAGAAAATGTGTTATGATTATATGTACACATGTGCCCACACACTGTCAGTAGTAAAAATAGAAAGGGAGTTAATCTGTTATTCTTTATGAGCAGTCTCTGAAACAAAGTGACCTGTGGATTATATGTTATGGTTGGTCATCACATCAGAGATCAAAACAGAAATGGCAGTAGACTTCCTGAGATGAGATTTGTGTGTCTTGGTCTTTTGCATCTTCAAGTTTATTCGAATGTGCAATACGGTAACCCTTAGAACAAAACCACAGAACAAAATCCATTAAAAAAAAATCACACTAACATGTTCACTCATTCCATTCAGTGCTGCATATGTATCAAAGAGATAAGGCAGTAGCTTGGATCTTGCATGACATAAGAACTGGGAAGTATCTCTTTAAATTATACATCTGACAAAGTGGGTATTCACCCACAAAAGCTCATGCTCCAATACATCTGTTAGTCTATAAGGTGCCACAGGACTCTTTGTTGCTTTTTAAATAGTTTGTGAGACTTCTAGTGGCCCTTACTGTCTTCTGTATTTCAGAAGCCTCTAAAACCCTGCTAGAGCAGCAGGGTATATATGTAGCTAGTTCTTGTATGTTGACTATAGCTATTTGGTGTGTGCAGTGCCTGTGTGGTTGCCTGATATTATGTTGTGTAAAGAGCAAGAGACACAACAGATTTATGAAAAGAAGATGCAAAGACTTTTGTTCCACTCATTGAGACATGTCAGAAAAACGCAACATTTAACCCTCATTTCTTGAAAGCCCGATCCAGAGAAATGCTGAGTGCTATAAGCATCAGCGGGCGTTGCTGGTGGACAGCACCTCTCAGGATCAGGTCCTGAGTCTCTCTAATATGGGAAATGTCTCGTGTGAAGCATGAGTCATAATCCCAATTAATCCCTTCTTCTATCCAGCCACATTTCCAGTTGCCCCCTCCACTGCCTCTATTTCACTGCCGTTTCCAAGCCCACATGCAAAACTGTCAACAATCCAGCAATCAAATTTTCTGTTGCTCCTCCAAGTCAATTACACTGACAATAACTCCATCTGCCATAATCTGTAAAACGAACAGGGAAAAGAGTTTACAGAGAGAAGCAGAATTGCAGACGTGACATTTAAATAATTGTTTCATGCAACAGATAGCCTTTTAATTCCAGAGAAAGGGTTGCCCTGAAATAGCTCAGTATTTGAAGGGATAGATTTCAAAATAAAATAGACTTATTAATGGGCTTATACTTTTGCTTGAGAAGGAAAGTGGAGGTGGGAAGAGGCAATCATGATCAGTCCTAGAAGGCATTTTAAGGCGCATATGTTGAAATGATTTAGAATGAGAGAGACCCAACCAAGTAAACATGCTGAACAGGGCATAGTTTTGGCTGTCAAATGAAGGCAATTTGATGGGGTGATAAAGATACGACTCTGCTTTACCCCATTTAAGTACAGTACGTTTCAGGTATTTCAGCACTGAAGCTTCATCCTAACTTAACACAGGTTTGCTATAAAAGTACATGTACCCACATATACAATTCTCTTAATAGCTGTATCACTGGTTTGAAAACACAGAACCAGAACTCACTTATTGGTCAGGCAGCATTCAAATCAGCATTTCAACTCCCTGCTCCCTGCTCCTTTGGATTGAAAATTAAACAAGAATTATGTTGTTACCATTTGCAACTTTATAGTTGGGCTTGTGTCAGCACTTCCACTAGGAAACCCATATTGTCAGGGATTTTATTATCAGGGCATAAAAATTTGCTTCGGGATGATGGTTGGCAGAAATACTCTCAGCCTGAGAACAATTTGTTTTTAGCTATTTTTAAAGCAACTACATTGATTTCATTTGAAGATATATGACTGTAAATATAAAATAATAAAGATAATTACAAATGTTCAAGGTTTCAGCATCTTTTGTGCTGTTGTATAACTCAGAACTGCCACTGATTTAATCATTGAAATTGGCCATTTGTTATTGTTAAACAAAAGTAATTTAGAACACACTAATAACTAAAAAATGACTAGGAAATTAAACTGTGCAATACAGCTAACTCACTCTGGGGTAAATCAGCATTGTTACGTTGACATGAACAGAGCTGTCAGCTGAGGATTGGGCTCTGTGAAGGACACACACACACACACACACACACACAAAACCAAGGCACACTCTCAGTCCTTCAAACTGATCTTAAGCCTTGGTTTTTAACAGTCAAACACTTCATTTTAGGCAGATGTAGGTAAAATTATTTTTTTCCATTTCACAGCCTCCTACATTTAGATTTTTTTTTTTTTTTTTTTTACAAAATCTCAGGAGACTGGAAAATTTTAAGGTTAAAACATATGAAAAATATTTTTTGCCTGGAAATTTGCACATGTGATTTTTTTTAAAACAAGTGGAAGGAATAGGAGTAAGTGGTGGGAACCTTTAGGTCTCATAGTCTAGAGGCCTGAGCACAAGGCTGGAAGCCAGGCACTTCTGAACATTTCCACCAGTCACTGACCTTTAAAAACACTTTCCCAACATTACTTATTTATGTCTCACCATACTCCTATAATGTAACTATTATTACTAAAAGAACAGGAGTACTTGTGGCACCTTAGAGACTAACAAATGTATTTGAGCATAAGCTTTCGTGGGCTACAGCCCACTTCTTCGGATGCAGACTAACACGGTTGCTACTCTGAAACTATTATTACTCTTACTTTGTAGAAAGGCTCAGAGAATTTAAGTACTTACTCAAGGTCAAACAAAAAGATATTGAGAGTCAGGATTAGACCCCTGGTTTCCCGAGTCTAGTCTGTCCCATGTCTTTTCAAAATGAAAATGTCTTTTAAAACTGAATTGAAAACAGTTGTTGTAGTTTGTACCACAAAGGCATAATGGGGAAACCTATTGTTGTAACCAGACATTCTACCTCCTCTAGCTTCCATTTCAGTCCCCTTAGTTCTACTGTCCCCAAAACATCCCAGACAAAGATAACTCCTTAACAACATATTACCTACAGAATTATACATAGATACTAATGGCTTTAACTATTTTTAAACCACTGTTTAACGTTTCAATATGTAACATTTTATAAAACTAATTATTGATACATTTTGGCCATTGAAAAACATTATGGGACCCCCTTCTCCCATACAATCAATTTAAAATAATGACCAGAGAAAGCTGCCAATTTGGGGATTAATGGCATAAAGGTATTTAAAGTATGTATGTCAATAAGTGAGGGCACAGATTCAGATCCTCATCAGGATTATTTGCTCAATCAAAGATCAGGGCCCCATTTGTTAGGTACTATGTTGACATGAGAAGACGGTCCTTGTCCCCAAAGTATGCCCAGTGCTAGGTTATGAGAAGAGGCATCTGCAAGATGACACAAGCAAAGTGGGGGGTAACAGAGGAATTAGAAAAATGATTGGTTCTGAATTTTCACAAAGTGAAAATGCCACAAAATCCTTTGTCTGTGATGATATCGATTTCCACCATTTATCACTTCACTCATTTCTTTTTTAAACACTTTTCTCTCTCTTTTCATTTTTTTTTCATTTGGCACAGGGCCATCATCTTCCAAACTATTTCTTCTTTGGAATTGCTTTTCTTAACTTTTATGATCTTGCTGACAAAGGAATTTAATTCCCTTCAAATCTTTTGCAATTTCCTGGTCATCTTCATCCATATTTTTCAATCAGCTTCATATCATCTTTGTCATGTACCAGTCCTTTGTATGTGAGTCTGACAACCTGTGCATCTATTGGCCATAAATTCTGCTTTGTAATAAAAATCTATCAAAAGTTTTAAGACCTGCAGAAATCAACGGCAAAAATGATCTGCTCAGTTTAATGTAGAGCATACTACCCAATTCAGAGAAAAAGCAATGTTTAATAGTCAATAGTGGATGTGGCTTCTAACACCCATTGAAAAGGAGGATGGCAAAAACTGTGATTGCTTTACTGGGGATGGTGAAGGGCAATGAACTATTTGTTCTATTTGAGCATCTATAGTATGGGCCAGAGTATTTGTAACTCAAAGTCCACAAAGATACACACCTACACAGATTACTTTTGTGACAGTGCCAAGTATATTTGGGTATCTACTCTAAGGGTACGTCTTCACTACCGGCTGGATCGGCGGGTAGCAATCGATTTCTCGGAGATCGATATATCGATCCCCGAACGCGCTCCTGTCGACTCCGGAACTCCACCAACGCGAACGGCGGTAGTGGAGTCGATATGAGGAGCCGCGGACGTCGATCCCGTGCCGTGAGGACGGTAAGTAATTCGATCTAAGGTACTTCAACTTCAGCTACGCTATTCACGTAGCTGAAGTTGCGTATCTTAGATCGATCCCCCCCACAGTGTAGACCTGCCCTAACTTTCAATATATTATCAGGCTACTACTACTAGTAGTAATGCTAATTAAGGGCTGTATTTCTGTTAGTGTCTATCTGGTATCACATGCTTCACAGCATGCTTTCGCTCCAAGACTGAACAGTAATCCAATATAGAACATGAACTGTAGTATATGTATGTATCGAACTTACTGACAAAGATCAATGTATATTCTAGGATATTCCTGGTATTTAAAAAAAGTAAACTATTATTTACTTTACTGAGCAGTAATTTCATCACTGGAGGCATCACCTTAACTTATATTTCCCAGTGTCCTGCTAAATAGTCACCAACTCCGTAGCACAAACTGCAGATATGATCACTCTGGTTTCTCTCTCAGTAAGAAGCAATTGATCATGGGAATCTTTACACCATCCTAACTCATGCAACTTTCCCCCAAACCTGGGAAACTGAAAGTTTCTAGAACTGGAAAACTCCAGAATTGACTTCATTGAGTGGAATGGAAGTCTTCCTAAGTAAAGACTGTAAGATTTATATGTTAGTGGATAGACAAATAGAGCTTCCTTCTGATTTACACTGATAAGCTCTAATGCATGAAAGTGCACAGCACAAACATGAACAGAACTCCTAGAACTTTGCTCCATTAAATTGCTTTACTTTCCATTGCCCTGGAAAACAACCGATGAACAGCAATGAGATTGGCGTCTCTTATAATATACAAGCTAAGGCAAACTAATAAAATATTATACTTAGCATTTGGAAAAACACCTCCCACCTCCAGAAAGGAGAGCATTATAAGTGTGTTATGATATTATTTGATGAAGTTAATGAAAGGAGTAGTTTGCTTATGAATCTGTTATGGAATGAGTTCTCTCTGTGGAGGCAGAAAATCTATTTAGCTAACATTATTCACAGGTGGCACTGAAGTGATGTGCCACACACCTGTGTCCTGTGCTACAGTCGGTGAAGCCCAGAAAACTGGCTTTTAGGAAAGAAGAGCTTCTTCCACACTGGTGCTTTTAGTTCTAGAAAAAGAAAATAAAATAGAGGGTTTTGGGTAGAAAAAGATGATTATTTACATTTTTTTCTCCCCTTAGGGTAATGCCACCTGAGAAGAAGAATGACCAATAATAAAAATAAGTATATTAGAGTCTTGCCAGTTATTTAAAAAACTCTCAGGTCTCTGACTTGCCTTGTGAATAAATACAGCATTGGTCAATTAGAATGAAGTATGTGACCAAAGGAGAAAGACCATATCTAAATTAGCAGATGTTTTGTATGGCTTTTGTATAGTAAATCTGAAAACCAATGATCACTTATAAGAGATATAAAATAGGAAATAATCTTGCAGCATTGTTGCAGCAATTCTTCACTTCTCTTTCAGGAGCCAGAAGTGGAGAGGCAGGTCACATCAGGAAGCTAAGGGGCATGGGGGAGGGAGGAATAGGCTCTATATCAGATGGTGGGGCCAATGGCTAACATCAGACAGGAGGGCAGCAGTAGGTGATTGACCAGCTACGATGGTGAAGGAGATGAGGTGTTTCGAGCGTTAGTCTTGGAAAGGGTTCTGGAGCTACAATTGCAAGAGGTCCTGTATTATATGAGGGAGGATTAAGGAGGACCAGAAGGTAAGGGGGGAGGCATGGTTCTTGTGAGGTGGGTTCAGTGGTATATATTGAAAATTAACACCGTTGAAAATAGCTTCACATTGTAAATAGCGTTCTCTGATGAGAAAGTGGGTGTTTTCTGATCATACTGCTATCAAGTGGTAGAATGGTCATTTTCCAACTTTTCCTTTCATTTGACCTTGCTGGAAATATAGGTCTATGCTGATGAATATTCCCTTACAATATACTGCCTCCCTATCTGCAGCCCTTCACAAAATGATTTTCACTATGGTGAGCCAATGTTTCTTGGGAATCTTATCTTATTCTATTCTTGGGAATAAAAGTGAAATCAACTTTGCAATTGAATTGTCTTTCCTTTTGAATTCCTCTATGGTAATCTACCATTGTGCAGTTGTTTTAAGCCATTCTCCACTGCTGAGAGTTTGTATCTCCACGTGAACCCTTATTTTGCTCTTGTTCTGGTTATTATGAAGATATGCCCTGTAGATAAGTATTATTGCTAGGATTCGCGCAGAAAATCCACTAATGAGGCACATGGCACCTCACTTCTCCCGGACACTAGATTTTACCGACAAATTTGCTTTTTCCAACCAGTCTTTACTCCTTTCAAGGAGCACGTGAACTATGTCAGGTTTATTGTTATTATTTTTAATATGACTATTCAGTTTTGTCATTGCTGGAAGTTAGATGGCAGCACGGTATATGATGGATACTTTAGAAAATTTCCCTCAGCTCCTAGATGAATGGATGCTTAGTTTCTTTGTGTGTGTGTGTGTGTGTGTGTGTGTGTGTGTGTGTGTGTGTACACAAAGGTTTTGATATGATTAGTGGCATGGGTAGAGTCAAGAATAACGAGGAGCTGAAATATGGAGACAAATATATTTCAGATTTCTGTGTTCGTATTCATTTTTCTGGAGCTAGTTATGTGTGGGCGAGGATGGATTCTTGGAAATTTCATTTTCTGTTACATACAGGTAGTTACTATCTCCTAAAGGAGCCAAGTTGGAAAAATAAATTCATTAACAAAAATAATAATTGGCACTGACTTTCTCTATAGTAAATTTTCTGTAAGAAATATAATTTCATTTAAAGTAACTGCGAGGGAACTAATGACAGGTGATTGAAATGGAGCTCTGTTGGGGAATAGCAGACCCCATATGCACCCACTTAGAGTATCTAGTTCTTATTTGTAAGAATGACATCACTTGAAAAATCTGTATATCCAGAAATTGAGAAAAAAATCCTACATATACTTGCCAGAGGACTTAGCTTACTAGCCAGAGTAAAAAATAACTGTCCTGCCACCCTATTCCAGCTCACACTTCCTGAAATATAAAGGAATAAAATCTATGTAAAGTATTGTCAATCAGTTTTCCATTTAATAAGTGGAAAATGTATTATCAGAACTTAGTACGATAGCTGGACAAATAGCAGAAAGTAGTCACGTAATGTATTTTAAAAATTTCACCTGCATCTGTCTGATATATTCATCAAACAATATTTATCTAAATTATAATGTTGGTCAAGTACTGCCCAAAAGTGCTTGTCACAGAAGTTATTCAGGGGATATTTATGATGTTCATCAAATAATGTAGTCACTGAATACTATTTGACTAGCTCTACTTAGAATGTCATTTGCTTGTGTGATACCTCCTTTCTCTTCCTGAATTCACTCCAAAGATTTCTTTTTTTCCTTCCTGTGATAGATCGCGACACATCTTTTGCTCAGTTATTCTGTCTGATTCCTCTTTACTCTCTCTTGCGCTCCACCACTTTCTCTTGCTTGCTTCCCCTTTCCCTAGTGTGTTCTTTACTTCATCCCTTATATTTTCTTTTCTCTCGCCTCCAATTTCTTCCACCAAAAATCTGTCAATCCTCCACTTTTTTTCTAACTTACTCCTCAGTTTTTCCTTTTCTTTCTCCTGCTTGTACCCACTTCCATTTATCTTCCTGCTTACACCCAGAAGTCTTGACACATAAGTCTTGAAATTTTGCCAAATATTTGCAGGGGCGGCTCTAGACATTTCGCCGCCCCAAGCATGGCGGCCTGCCGCAGGGGGAGCTCTGCCGGTCATCGGTCCCACGGCTCTGGTGGACCTCCCGCAGGTGGACTGCTTGCCGTCCTCCTGGCAACCGGCAGAGCGCCCCCCGTGGCATGCCGCCCCAAGCACGCATTTGGCGTGCTGGGGCCTGGAGCCGCCCCTGAATATTTGACAGCCAGAGGATTAAACCCAATAACTGCAGATTTATATGAAAGATGGGGGAGAACCCATCGGCTAGGGGCTACACTCAAGTCAGAAGCCAAAACTCCCCTCAGAAGAGTGGTAGATTCCTCCCAGCATACTGCCCATTGCTTGAAGTCAAGCTTCCATACCAGCCTCTGGATAGTGGGTATAATATATGAAGCTTTTTTGAACCAGAGACTTTTCTACTTAATTCTGATTTATTGTTACCTCTTCCTCCCACTCCTACCCCGTTTGTCTCACTCACTTACTGGGTCCAGCCCTGCAATGAGATACCTGCAGGTGCATCCCATTGATGTCAAAGTGGGGGCTCCATGTGGACCCCTGCACGTTTCATTGCAGCATGTCTTAGATTGTGAACACTTTGGGGCAGGGGTTATCTTATTTTTTACTTGTTTGTATGGTGCATGACTCAGTGGGGCCCTGATCCTTGAGTGGGGCTCCAAGATACTGCTCTGATGTCAATCATACCTAATAAAAGTGGAGCTGCTAGGTCAACAGTCAGAAATCCACAGCAAACATGGGCTACAGAGCTCTTTAAGGACAAATATATGGCTTGAGAGTAAAAAAAAAACAAAACATACACAGTTGTAAATGGCTTTGCTATCTTGCATTCCCAGTTCAGCTCCCACATCTGTCTTACCATCAGAATTTTTTTTTGTATGGGTCATTTAGAAACATAAAGGGTATTTTGAATATTGCCTAGCTGCTGCCTGTTGGTGGATGAGTAAAATAAGCATTTCACATTATATTTGTTTGGTTTTCTAGTCACTTTTACTTTATTACTATTTCTACTTTTGTTTGTATATTAAAAATGCTTAGCAACCCCAGTCATGGACCAGGACCCCATTACGCTAGGTGCTGTACAATTCATGTGACTCTTATTTGTGTTTGTTCCTTGCATTATTTCCCTCTTTCCTTTTACTTACTAAACTTGTGTGGGCACTTAAACAAAATATTTTCTCCTTGCTTTTACATTCAGTTTCCTGTGTGTGTTCATTTTTTTTCCTAGATGGATTATAACAACTCATGCCTAACTTGCCATCATTGACACATCTAATCACTAGGTTGCTTTTTTGTGCTTTGATATGACAGCAGGCATAACTGTCTCTCTCTGGAGAAGATTGCTGACCCCTGCTATCATTTATTTTATGCATGAACTGTTGGTAAATAATCATAAAATAGACCTAGTACAGCACTCTCCTACCAAGTCTAGGATTTCAGGTTCCAATACCAGCTTTAGTTTCTCCTCATTGGTTTTTCCATTAGTTCCATACAGCATATCACTGAAGCAAATGAATATAATTCATTATTTGTATTGCAGTAATGCCTAGAAGTCTCAGCCAAGGCCAGGGTCCCACTGAGCTAGGCACTATACTCACACAGAGTAAGGAATAGTCCCTGCCCCAAAGGTTTTAACTCAAGTCAAAAAGACAGAGGGTGAAAGAAAGGTAATACTATTATTTCCCATTGACAGATGAAGCACTGAGGCATAAAGAGATGAAGTGATTTGACATGGACCAAACACGTCTGTGACAATGCTGGAAACTGAAACCAGGTCTTCAAAGTCCTACTCCAGTGTCTTAACTGTAAGACAATCCTTCCTCTCTACAATACAAAGAACTTGTATTGCTGAGGCAGTTGTACCCAAACAGAAGGGTATCATAGTAATTGTGTGTGTTTTTAAAAACATGTGTATGCAATGCTGTACAGATGATTTGCAGGGTACGGGGCTACTCAACAGATGACATTCACAAGGACTATGTACCACTTAAGCCCATACCGAGTTCTTCAGAGTTTGAATTTCAGCCGTTATGAACAAAGGGTGGTAGTCTAGACTCCAACCCTTAATAAGCAATGTGGTGTGTCAGAACAATAGTTGCTGATTAATTTTCACACCAGGCCTCTGTCTTCATTCAGTAATATGCCACACAGACAGTCTATGATAATGTTTAGCATTTTAATTACTTCAGTTTTCTTGAAATATACTTAACTTGAGGTCAAGCAAAGGTCACCATTTACCATAGTTATGAAAATATCATCTGTGTCAGAGGTTCAGATGCAAGAAGACAGTGGTGGTAAAAAGAGAAACCAGTCATTACAGGGCAATGCTGTCAGTGGATCTGGGTCTGGGAGTTAAATAATGCAGACTCACTTAGTATTCTTTGAACCTTAACCCTGTCAACTGTTTCTACTCCTTTGTTAAAGAAGGGCATGAATCCATTGCCTAAATGTGGACCTATGATCTTTACCCCATGCTGTAAAAGCATTTAATCTAAGTTCTACTAGATTGTTCAGTTTCATTTTCATCCATGCTAAAATGAAGCTGAGGGAGCATGGTCAGAATTAAAACTCAGGTCATATTATATTTAACACTATATGCCTGAGTGGCTACTTTTAAGACGCTTCTGAAACAGTTTAGATTCTTCAAAGGGCAAAGCTAATTAACTCTCCATCTTTGGTGGCTGTTCAGGTGAAATCCTGTGGTATTCCTATATCCTAGTCCAAACTCTCTCTTTCACTTGGGCCCCAATCTAGAGAGCACTTATACAGGTGTGTGCTCCTAAATATGGCAGTAGCCCCATTGACTTCAGGGCTGTAGGTGAGCTGTTGTTGAGTTCATGAAGGTATTATTTCTTTGAGCCATTACTGGTCACTCATGGAATTTTTTTTTAGTATCAAGGAATCTCTCCAATTTCAGGAGCAGCTATTATAGCAGCTTGAAAAAAAAATCAATTGGCTGTTATCTGTTAGATACCACAAATCTCTCAATGGATGCCAACAATCTGTAATGATTTATGGCCATATACAACCGGACACCATCTAAAATGCAGACCTGTGACACAGAGGTTTGAAAGTAGATCTCATGAACTTATGCTCTGAAATCGAGACCTCTTTGAACTACAGGAGAATCTCTATTAGTTATCAGGGCTTATTTCCTCTTTGTAAGAGAGTCCTGGGGAGTTGAGATACATAGACATTTGATTAGATCTGATTCTATCCCATGTAAGGCAGTGGTAAACATACTTATTAGACAGCTCATTCCAGACTGCAAGCTTTTAGCCCATTATTATAAGTCACTAAGATATACAGCATATAACAACAAATTCTGATCTTCAAGAAATCAGAGTGTAGTCAGCAGCAGCAGCAATATGAACTTCAGTGAGCATTCATGTATACTAAAGGGGAATGCAAGCAAAGCCACGTATGCCCACTGACCACATGACAGCTGCCACATGCCACATTACGAAGGCCAGATTGGGCTCCCTAGATCAATATACAGAAGATCTTCTCTGCATGCAGATGAGGACTCAGTCATCTCTCTTGCACCATCTCCCCCTTCAACATAAGACCCTGTGGAAGTGTCCCTGTGGTGATAACCATTAGCAGGTCAGAGGCAGGAAGGATTTGAATGACCATTATCCCCCTCCTGGCCTTCTGGAAATTGGGTGAAAAAGATAATGCAGACCCAAGCTGTTATTTTCCATGTCAATTTTTTTTCTGCATTAAATATGGCTAATCACTATGTATGGTTGCACATTCTGTCCAGCCATGGGGCTTGAATTGGTATAGAATTAGAAGTTCATTTTAGTTACCAAAAGAACATCAGGTGGGGTCTAAATTATTATTAATTTAGGGATAGGTTGTCAGTTTAGCAGACATTTAAGACTACAGCAATTGGCACTTGAGTCACTTTCATTACACAGTCAGAGATATATATAGTTTAATCAAGCTAAAATCAGGAGTATTCTTGATTTCTAATCTTGGTCCTGTTCTGGTGGGTGTGATATGTCTGCCTAGATAGACTGATAATCCGAGCACCTTCTGTGACTTCAACAAATAACTTCTCTGCCTCCATCTTTCCATCCGTTAATCATAATTATTAGTATTATTAATTTCTGAGCATCTAAAAATGTGCTAGGAATTTTGAAGAAATGGGTAAAATGGGGATGATAAATAATCTCTACTTCCTTGTTTTCAGGGTTGATTAGATGATTTCTCAATACAGTGTTAGTTTATTATTAAGAAAAATCTGTTTAAAATATTGTTTTTTATATTATATCTTTGGGAAGCTTCACTATTTATCTATCTATGCACTAATACGACACCATCACTATAGTAACTAAGCCCCAGTTTGAGGGATTTATCACTTAGACAGTTTTATTTAATTAAGATGCATATTGAAGAACTGGTTGGTGTGATGCCCAGTGCTATAAAATATTTAGGAGCACGGGTTTTCCTTTGTATGCACATAAAGTCCATTAGCACTAAGACAAGGAACATGTAATTGTCCCTTAGGGAATCATGTAGGTGTGGATGTCTCGCACTGGGTCACGGCTGAAGGCATGTTATAACTTGTATGACAATTTCAATACACGTTGTGATAACACTATGAGCTAATAACGTTTTAAAGAGAACTCTTCTGAAGTGTATTTGAAAGGGGGAAATGAAATGTGTACACTTTCTAATTCTGAATGTATGAGCAATGTAAAGACTGACTTTAAAAGTAGTGTGTAAATGGAGAGATGTTAAATAGGCACCAAGGTTATTCAAAGTGAAAGAATCAAATACACACTAAATAAAATTATTATTGAAAAATAGTTTTCATATTCTTCATCCCAAAGGATTCCTACAGAAATGAAACACTTAACAATACATTTGGAACAAGCTATTGAAGCACACCAGGTTTTTTTAAAATGTATTTAGCTAGAGAAAAACAAGTTTATTTTAAAAATCATGTGAATTGTTTTGTAGAACAAACAATTTTTTTGATGCATGAATATATTAATATTAAAATGTTCAAACAGGATAAAGAACACAAATTATGTTGATTATAAGATATTTTTGCATTGTTCAGTCCTTTAAACTTCCCTTAAGTTTCTATCTTTTTTTCCATCTGTTGAAATTGAAGAATAAAGTAATACAGTTCTATGGGTTGAATGTATTTGATTAAAGTTTGTAACACTGAGAGGGAAGTTTTTACGTAGTTCCTCATGGCCTTGCAGTATCCTTAGAATTTGCCTGTTTATGTATTTATTTCTTTATTTAAATAAAAGTATTTGGGACAGATCATCATTAGTATCAATGAAGAAAGCACCATTGAGTTCAATTAAGCTATGCTAATTTACGTCAGCTGAGGGTCTGGCACGTCATATAGGATAACTAAAAGAATTTAACAATTATCTGATTGTTCTTCTTTGGTCACCATGCTTTTCAGTTCCCTCATTTTTGGGGGGGAAGTGCGTCATCATCAGTCATTCTTGGCCTTTCTATCTGAGTTTTTCAGATGATACCTTTCAAGGCTATGACAAAAACAAAGTCACTCAAGATGAAAGGAATCAGATTAAAATTAGTAACATTTCCAAATAAGTACAGTGTGCAGCTAGCAGCACATCTGGAGAGTGCAAAGGTGTTTCAAAGACTGTCTAGTCACATCTATAATGGTCTGATTAATGCTGCTGTAGACATGATGGTAAGGGGCTGTGAAAGAAATAATTGCAGAGTTTCTCTTTGTCACAATATTCCTTGATGAGATTTCTTATGTTAGTAATTTGTCGCGGTTGTTCATTGTCTTGCTCGATGTCAAAGAAAATGGAGATGCCAAACAGCTGATGATTTGCTTCAAGAATGTCAGCGTCAGAAGTGTGGGAACAAGTAGTTAGCTCTGCTAAAGTATGTGTGTGTTTTGGAAAAGACAAACCTTTGAGAGAGACCTGGTTATAGGTAGCAAGACCTCCATTCTAAGGAAGAATATTAATGAATGTGTCTCAGCATTTTTCCCGTGTGATATTATATCCCTCCTCAAACTCCCATTCCCCTCCTGCCATCCCAACTGGAAAGTATCGGATGTTCTTCAAGGGCTCTGTAAACTCTCCGGGCCTCAAGTATTACAATACTGTTAAAAATGAAATAAGTAGTGCCAGTATATTGCAATGTTCAGTTAAGAACTACAAATCCTATTTGGGATTTGATTGAAGTCTTTAAAGGAAGAGTTCTGGAACAACCTGTGAAACCCCACTACTGTAAATCACTAGGGAACTAATCATGATTATGATTTTCAGTATTCTGTGCAGTTCTCCCCTCATTCTGCACAGAGGCATCTCCCATTGACACTTCTCCCCCCAAATCTCACCCTACAAAGACTGTTCTAATACTATATTATGTAAAGCAAAGGTGTGCCCTTGTCAGGACTAGTATCTAAATTTGGTTGCTTCATGTCAAGATGTAAAAGCCATTGAGCAGGTTCAAAGAGGGACAAAGAGGGGGATTGCAGGTATGGCAGGACTTTCATTCAGTGAAAGGGGAGGAGATGATTCAAAGAGGACTTGATTGAGGTATTCAAAATTACAATGGGTACAGTGGAAACAAATCAGACACCCCTTTTTGCCTCGTTTCATGGCATGAAAACAAGGGAACACTTGATAATGTAAAATAGCAGCAAATTTAGTTCTAATAATATATCCACTTTATGAAGACGGGCCTCAATCCGGCTCCCATTGCAGTCAGTGGCAAAACTCTCATTGGCTTCAATGGTACACAGTCCATACCTTTAGAAATTACCTCTTTAAAAGGAAATACCACTTTTACTCAACCTGAAGAATTCACTACTGGAAGAAATGTCACTGAGACAAATCCTGGGATTGCAGTTAGAAAAAAAGACTGAATAATGTTATGGTCATTAATAAGAGTTGTAGTTTTGCAAGCTAGGCTAATGATGAGGTTAATCAAATATGTTTCAGGGCATGAGCTGATCACTTGCAATGGGCTGGAAAAGAATGTCTTTTTTCTGTACAGCTCTGAAGTATTAGCCAAATGGATTTTTTCTATCCTTCTCTGAAGTAACAGGCACTGACTGCTGCCAAAGGCAGGAGAGTGAATCTCTACCATTTGAACTAAAGGAGTGACACTGTTGGTTGGTTGTAGTAGACCTTGATGCCTCTAGAAGGGGACAAAGACACATTGTGCTATTGTGGCTCATATAACCTCAGAAAGTAGCAAGTTCACTTTGGTTTGGATAAGCATATCTAAAGTCTATCTAATATTACACAAATCTCTTAGGTCTGGAAATCAATCCAGATTGTCATAAGATTTCTAATACTTCCAGGCATCAGCAAAGCCAGAAATATCTTGATAATACCCTTTTTCATCATAATATGTATTATCTTTTCCTCCCGTTCCAGCTGAAATTAAAAAGTGGAGTGGCATGCCAAAATGAAAAGAAGAATGGATCCCTCCCAACAAAATAAGAGAAGAAAAAAGTCAGTTCATGTATGGTTTCAATTTTGATGGAAGACTGGGGCTTGTTCTTATTTCATCTGAACCATTTTCTAATACCAACTCCTGAATCGAACATGTGTCATGCCATTTCATACTTTGGCACACTAGGCAAATTTAAATTGGGCCCTACCAAATTCACAGTCCATTTTGGTCAATTTCACAGTCAGAGGATTTTTAAAATCATAAATGTCGTGATTTCAGCTATTTAAATCTGAAATTAAACAGTGTTGTAATTGTAGGGGTCCTGACCCAAAAAGGAGCTGGGGGGGGACCCCCACAAGATTATTGTAGGAGGGGTTGTGGTACTGCTACCATTACTTTTGTGCTGCTGTTGGCAGCGTGCTGCCTTCAGAGCTGGGCAGCTGGAAAGTGGCAGCTGCTGGCTGGGATCCCAGCTCTGAAGGCAGAGCCACCGCCAGCAGCAGCACAGAAGTAAGGATGGCCTGGTGTGGTATTGCCACCCTTACTTCTGCACTGCTGCTTGTGGATCTGGACCCTCAGTTAGCAGCTGCGACTCTCCGGCTGCCCAGCTGAAGGCAGCAGTGCAGAAGTAAGGGCTGCATGGTATGGTCACACTTCTGTGCTGCTTCTGGTGGGTCGCTGCCTTCAGAGCTGGGTGCCTGGCCAACAGCTGCTGCTCTCTGACTTCCCAGCTCTAAAGGCAGCACAGAAGTAAGGGTGGCAATACGCTGACCGCCCCCCTCCCCCACTGACCCCCTTTTGGGTCAGGACCTCCAATTTGAGAAACGCGGGTCTCTCCCGTGAAATCTGTATAGTAATGGTTAAAACACACAAAAGACCAGTTTTCATGGGGAGAGACCAGATTTCACAGTCCGTGATGCATTTTTCATGGCTGCGAATTCAGTAGGGCCCAAATTTAAAACACCCATTAAAAATGTCAGACGAATGTGAAGTGATTTTGAATCATATGGAGGGAAGCAGTAGCTTTTGTTACCCTGCTGTTACCTCCTTACAGATTATTTGGTGTTACTCTGCTGTTTCTGGCTCTTTAACTCCCTGCCCCCCAAACACTAACATGTACTCGTGTGTGAAATTTTATAGGTCTAACATGGCATGCCTAGACCCACCAGTGCCAGAACCCAGGGGGCCATGACCCTCCACTTTTTAAACAAAAGAAATGTATTCACTGCTAAGTATATCTCTAGTGGCAACTCACCCAGGGGCAGCTTCAACACCTTCAATGGCTTAAAGATTTAAGGAGCTGGTAGAAAAAAAATATTGCTGCTAATGTAAATCACTTGAAGTGTTACAGCTATTCTACATGTAACTGTTTCCCATATTCATCAGCCGCTCCTTTAAGACAAGAGATAGTCTGCAATCTCCGTAGATAATACATGCGCTAGACATCACCATGGTGGCTAAGAAAACAATTGGAAGTCAGCAAGCAAATAAGCTATCCTGACTGGATAATGTTTCCCAAGTGGTTAGTTTAGAAATGAAACTTTCACTTGGAAGGAGGGTGCTCACTCAGGCACCTAGAAGGCTAAATAAGTTTATTTAAATGAAAAGTTAAACAAGTTTCTGAGAATATGACAGTGATAGGGAAGGCTCATCACAGTGGGGAATTTCCAGATTGTTGAGACTTCATGCAAGCAATGTAGCATGATGGAACGTGCACTCGTCAGCCAACATGTAAGCACTGGGTGTGGTTCATCTCGTGCTTTTTGTGGGCTGGGAAATGCATTGGATTGTGCTTGCTTTTTAATATGTTTCACTGAAAACGTAAAAACAAAACCTCAGCAGTATCTAAATACTCAAAGAACTCAGTTCCCCTGTCATTATTGCAGCATGGGCCAGAATCTCAGACAGTGTCAAAATGGATCTGCACCTATTTTTGGCATCAGAGAATTTTGCCCAATATAGTTACACTTGCAGAATTTCTGAATGCTACCAACATTCTTGTTTAGGTGCCATCTATGGTACAAGTATGTAGTAGAGGGGAACCAAAGGATGCTCTGTTGTGTGTGTATAAGATATATATTTTTTTAATTTCCTTAAGCCGCCCCATCTCCCAGTTCTGTTCCCTTTCTCCCTCTCGTGAGCTGCCTTCCTTCATCCTCCGCACCCTGTTTCCAGCGCCTCATCTTCTCTTAGGGCTTAATCCAAAACCCCTTGAAGTAAATTGGAAGGCTCTCATAGACATTGGATTGGTCCCATGAGGATGCTGACCAGCACTTTGGCTAATTAGTAGTAGCAGATCTCTATGGGACACCACTCCTGCCATCTCTGTTCTCTTTGTTTGGCAATACCTGGCTTTCAGAAGATGTGGTATATTGATCTGGTTGGCAAAGGATGCCTAATGTGGTCAAATGTGCAGGCACCAGGAGATAATTCCATAGATTCAGAACCCTCAGATTGCAGCTGTCATTCAAGTCATTCAATAAGATTTTTTTTTAGCCCTGCTAAGAGAAAGCTGTAAAAAAAATAATTCAGGATCGTATTATTTTGTGACTGCTGCTACTGTGCACAGTAAACTGACACATTGACTTTAATTAGCATTTAGTTACCTGCTCATTTCGGTGTGGAAATTCTATGAACAATCTTCTGTGAACATGGAGGTACATAAATGATGCAAGAGAAGATTTGTTTTAAAATTGTTTTAAACAACCTCCATTTAAATTCCAATAGTAATTGCTCTAGGGCTTTCTTCACTTAGAATCATAGAATTCAAGATCAGAAGGGACCATTATGATCATCTAGTCTGACCTCCTGCAAGATGCAGGCCACATTAGCCGATCTACCCACTCTTTTAGCAAGCGACCCCTGCCCCATGCTTCGGAGGAAGGCGAAAAACCTCCAGGGACACTGCCAATCTGCCCTGGAGGAAAATTCCTTCCCGACCCCAAATATGGCGGTCAGCTGAACCCCGAGCATGCGGGCAAGACTCTCCAGCCATACCCTCTGAAAGAGGTTAAGAATATCATATCATTGACCCAATTTGACCCAATTAAGTACCAGTTTGGCACTTAATTGACCTATTGACTAAGCCCGTTATCCTATTATACCATCTCCTCCATAAACTTATCTAGCTTAATCTTAAAGTCATGGAGGTCCTTCGCCCCTACTGTTTCCCTCGGTAGGCTGTTCCAGTATTGCACTCCCCTGATGGTTAGAAACCTTCGTCTAATTTCAAGCCTAAATTTCCTGACTGACAATTTATATCCGTTTGTCCTCGTGTCTACATTAGCACTGAGCTGAAATAATTCCTCTCCTTCCCTGGTATTTATCCCTCTGATATATTTAAAGAGTGCAATCATATCTCCCCTTATCCTTCTTTTGGTTAAGGAAAACAAACCGAGCTCCTCAAGTCTCCTGTCATACGACAGGCCTTCCATTCCTCGGATCATTCTAGTGGCCCTTCTTTGTACCCGTTCCAGTTTTAACTCATCCTTCTTAAACATGGGAGACCAAAACTGCACACAATACTCCAAATGAGGTCTCACCAACGCCTTATATAACGGGACTAGCACTTCCTTATCCCTACTAGAAATACCCGCCTAATGCAACCCAAGACCGCATTAGCTTTTTTAACGGCCACATCACATTGCCTACTCATAGTCATCCTACGATCAACCAGGACTCCCAGGTCCTTCTCCTCCTCCGTTACTTCCAACTGGTGCGTCCCTAGCTTATAACTAAAATTCTTGTTAGTCATCCCTAAATGCATAACCTTACACTTCTCACTATTGAATTTCATCCTGTTACTAATACTCCAGTTTACAAGGTCATCCAAATCTCCCTGGAGGATGTCCCGATCCTTCTCCGAATTGGCAATACCTCCCAACTTGGTGTCGTCCGCAAACTTTATCAGCCCACTCCTACTCTTGGTTCCCAGGTCAGCAATAAATAGATTGAATAAAATAGGACCCAAAACCGAACCTTGAGGAACTCCACTGGTAACCCCCCTCCAACCCGACAGTTCCCCTTTCAGTACTACCCTCTGCAGTCTCCCCTTTAACCAACTCTTTATCCACCTCTGGATTTTCATTTCGATCCCCATCTTTTCCAATTTAACCAATAATTCCTCATGCGGTACCGTATCAAACGCCTTGCTGAAATCCAGATATATTAGATCCACCGCATTTCCCTTGTCTAAAAAATCTGTTACTTTCTCAAAGAAGGAGATCAGATTGGTTTGGCACGATCTACCTTTCGTAAATCCATGCTGTAATCTATCCCAGTTGTCATCGGCCTCCTGCTCCTTAACCACTCTCTCTTTCAAAATTTTTTCCATTACTTTGCATACTACAGATGTTAAACTAACAGGCCTGTAGTTACCCGGGTCACTTTTTTTCCCCTTCTTGAATATAGGAACTACATTAGCTAATCTCCAGTCCAACGGTACAATCCCCGAATTTAGAGATTTATTAAAAATCATCGCTAACGGGCTAGCAATATCACTCGCCAATTCCCTTAATATTCTAGGATGAAGATTATCCGGGCCCCCCGATTTACTTCCGTTAAGCTGTTCAAGTTTGGCCTCCACCTCAGATACCGTAATGTCTACCCCCATATCTTCATTCCCATCGGTCCCTCTATCACTATTCCTTATCCCTTCATTAGCCTCATTAAAGACCGTGGCAAAATATTCATTCAGATATTGTGCCATTCCAAGATTATCCCTAATCTCCACTCCGTTTAAAGTTTTAAGCGGTCCCACTTCTTCCTTTTTGGTTTTCTTCCTATTTATATGGCTAAAAAACCTTTTGCTATTGGTTTTAATCCCCTTCGCTAGGTCCATCTCCATCCGTCGCTTTGCCTTTCTCACTGCATCCCTACACCCTCTGACCTCAATAAGGTAGGTTTCTTTGCTGATCCCTCCCATTTTCCACTCCCGGTACGCTTTCTGTTTTTTCTTAATGACCCCTCTAAGACGCTTGGTCATCCAGCTCGGTCTAAAACTGCTACCTACGAGCCGTTTTCCCTTTCTCGGGATACATGCCTCTGACAACTCCTGCAATTTCATCCTGAAGTAACCCCAGGCGTCATCTACCTTTAGATTCCTAAATATGTTGGTCCAGTCCTCTTCCCTAACTAGTCGTCTTAATTTAGTAAAGTTAGCCCTTTTGAAATCGTAAACCCTAGTCTCAGATGCAATATTGATTATTCTCTCATTAATTTTGAAACGAATTAGCTCGTGATCACTCGAGCCAAGGTTGTCCCCTACAACTATTTCCTCAACAAGGTCCTCATTACTCACCAAAATCAGATCTAAAATGGCATCCCCCCTCGTCGGTTCAGCAACCACTTGATGGAGGAATTCATCAGCTATCACGTCTAGGAAAAGCTGAGCCCTATTGTTATTACTAGCATTTGTTTCCCAATCTATATCCGGGAAGTTAAAGTCTCCCATGATCAAGCAGTTCCTATTAGTGTTTACCTCCTTAAAAACAGTAAAGAGCTCTCTATCCGTCTCCAAGCTAGATCCCGGCGGTCTATAGCACACCCCAATCACTATCCCGGGTGAGGCTCTGGTAGTTTTCTTCCCTAATGTGACCATTGCCCACACAGACTCCGTATTAACCATTGCATTGCTAGTTATTTCATTACATTTCACCTCATTATTGATATACAATGCTACTCCCCCACCTTTACCTTTGCATCGGTCTTTCCTAAACAGCACATACCCTTCCATACCTGTACTCCAGTCATGGCTATCGTTCCACCATGTTTCGGTTATTCCTACGATATCCGGTTTCAATTCTCGGACCAGGAGCTCCAGTTCCTCCATTTTATTACCTAAGCTTCTCGCATTGGTGAACAAACATCCTACCTTTTGCTGTTGGGCCCCTCTCACTCTTCTCACCCCGCTCGGTAGGGACACAGTACTACCAGTATGACCTGTCGATCTAGTATCTGTCCCCCCCCTCTTCCTTACACCTAACCGTCCCCCTCTGGCTATATCTGTTGTTATCTTCTTGTTCCCACTCCCAATGTATAAATTTGGCGTGGAGTGCACCAGGGCCTCTCCCAACCGTCTCCCCCCAGTCTCTAGTTTAAAGCTCTTTTAATCAGATGAGCCAGCCTCCCTCCTAGAAGTCTACTTCCTTCCCTACTTAGGTGGAGCCCATCCCGTGAGAACAGTTGTCTGTCCCCAAAAGCCTCCCAGTGCCCATACATCCCAAAGCCCTCCTTGTAACACCACTCTCTCAGCCAACTATTAATCGTCAGGATTCTCTCACCCCTTTGGCGCCCTTCCCTAGGGACAGGTAGGATCCCACTGAAGATCACCTGAGCCTCAATTTCCTTAAGCGTCTTACCCAACCTGGCATAGTCTCCCTTGATCCTGTCTAGCGAGAATCTAGCAGTATCATTTGTTCCCACATGAAGGATGATCAAAGGGTTCTTACCTGCTCCTCTTAGGATCCTTTTCAACCTCAGGTCCACATCCCGTATTTTAGCGCCCGGTAGACAGCACACCCTTCTGTTCTCCGGATCGGCCCTGGTCACAGGCCTGTCCAACCTTCTCAGTATGGAGTCCCCAATCACGTAGACCTGCCTTTGCCTGGGGACAGTGCGGTCCTCTAACCTATCCCCCGTTCCCCCTAGTTGCAAGCTCCTTCCATTCCTATCTTCCCTTGTGGTTCCCCTTAAGCCATCCTGTAATCTCCCCTGACCCAAACTTGGTGTTGCCTCCATAGACTCCTCCCCTCTATCTATGGGACTGGCCGCTCGTCTCTTTTTCCTTGGCCTCCCACCATCAGCTACCATATTCTTTACCCCTTCCTCATTCTCCAAACCTTCAAACCTGTTCCTTAGCTCTATTTCCCCCTCACTGGCTCTCCTTTTCCTCGGCCTGCTTCTCACAGTCACATGCTTCCACCGCCCATCCTCCTCGTCTGGTGGTCCCCCTCACTGGCCTTAGCCCCTGCTCCCACCTGTGCCCCTGGGCGTTCCCCTTCAGTTACTGCCTGCCATTGCTCCATCAGCTGCTCGAACCCCCTTCTATTCTCTATCAGGGTTTCTACCTGCAGCTCTAGGCCCTGGATCTTTTCCTCCAGCAGCTCTATTAGGCGACACTTCATACATACATAGTACTGCTCTGGGTCCCCTGCTAGAACCAGGTACATACCGCAGCTGCTGCATGCTCTCATCCTTGGTGTGTCCTCTGCTGCTTGGTTCATGGCTGCTGCTGTCCCGGCCTCGCTCGGTGCTTGTACCTAGTGGAACACAGGGGACACGGCGCGGCCCCCTTCCACCTCCCCCTGCTAACTCCCACGCAAACTCCCCTGTTAGCAGCTCTGTTTGCTGCCTCCTGTGCCGCTGCCAAAGAAGGTAGGGTTGAGAGGATGTAGCTTGCAATATCAAACTCTAAGGCTCAATCTGTTTTAAAATTGTATGCGTAGACTCAACATGTATTTGAATGAAATGCTAATTAACAGCTCACTTTTTATGTAATTATATAATGATCTTCATCAGGCAAGATGTTAAAAGCATTTTGTGGGCCATGTGCAAAGATCCCCCAACCACAATGGAGTGGAACACAAAAGATGCTTAAAAGTACTAGTTCAGGAATAAATATAGAAAGTAACAACTCATTCAATGATAAATACTGTACAGGTGGAGATAGATAGAAATGAATTGGAATCAAGCTGGAATTTTGCCAGATCATTGCAGTTATTAAATACCCCCCATTGAAAAAAATATCGGGGGTATTTAATAACTACAAGTGGTCAGGTGTACTGTCAGGCTCTGGGTTCAAGGTAGTCAGGTCTGTTTTTTAGAGCCATAGTCAAGCACAGGTACAAGGGTTGAATCTGGCCATAGAGTTGGGAATGGGTTGAGGGCAGTGCTGAAACTAAGGTGAGGGACAGGCTGTGTGTTAGAACAGAGGTCAGAGTCCATAAACAAGCCAAATCTGGATCATAGTCAGAGTCCAGATGCAGGCCAAAGGTTGAAATTGGTGGGAATCAGGTGCAGGGCTGGAGTGGGTCAGGAGCGGGGCTGAAGCATGGATGGAGTAGGGCTGGAACAGGGCTCAGCTAATGCTGGGGCAGGAATAGGAACTGGATCAAGGGCAGGCTGGAAGCCGAAGGAGTCTGTAACACTGAGGCAGGAGGGGGATTCCTGGCCAAGTAGTGCTGTTACACAAGCTAACTTGCAGCTCTGGTGGGGTCAGTGAAATACCTGTGTCTTCTGAACTAGTCCCTGTTAGGGATCGGCTGCTGCAGCGTGACTGAGTGATGAGTAACTGCAGGTTCTGCTGGATGGTGAGTCATGGCAGCTGAGTGAGCAGCCCTGGTCTGGCTGCGGGTTTGCCTCACAGTTCTGTGTTAAGGATGGCTGGCATGATTTCAATAGGAGCTAATGAGTAGATAGGACTTTTGAAAACCAGGCCAGGCAGTTTCAGCAGTACTGTGTCCCCACAACTCCACCCCCAAAACCTTGTTGAGGCATCAGCTCATTATTAACTCAGAGCAAAGAGAATTGCCTATTTTGTTACCACTACTAGAACCTGGTTTTGGAATATTAAAGTTTGCCTTGGTAAGAAGGAGCTTTAAACAAGCTCTTGGCTGAATTTCTAAACAGAGGGTTAGATCCTGCCTGGAGATAAGCAGATGCATATAGCTGAGTATGCTGTCTTGTAAAATGAGCTATGCATGTGAAGTATCTACACTTGTCTATATGACGAAAAAAGGTACAATTCTAGTCCTGACTTTCTTAAGTCGGGTGCCAAAGAAACATTAGTCAGCAGGAATTTCTTGTTTTATTTAGCTGAGTGGTTCAGGTGCTCAGCTACAGTCCTGAAGGTCATGGGTCTGAGTCTCACTTGATCTCAGACTGAAAGGACACCTCCAATTCACCCACCTTCAAAATGGGTACCTGGGTTAGGATTATCAAGGAGGTACAGATTTGATGCTGGTCACATCACTCTCTTGGCTAAGAAACTGATATTTTTTAACTGCATCTGCCCAATGAGCCATTGGCTTGGGGGAACTTTATGCTTAATCAGTGAAATACTGTGTTCCCTTGAAAAAAGCTCCCCAAGTTGGAGGATTAGATCATATTTTAAAGGCTCAAACTTGTAGTGGCAAATGGGATTAGATGGGGGCCATAGGAAGTAATTGTCCTGCTTTACATGGCTCAGGCCAGGTCTCAGCTGAAGTACTGCATCCTGTCCTGGGTGCCCCACCTTCTAGGAAAGGTGGGGATAAATTGGAGAAAGTCCAGAAAAGAGCAAGAACAATTATAAAGATTTAGAAAACCTAGCCAGTGAGGAAAGGTTAAAAAACTGGGTATGTTTAGTCTTGAGACGAGAAGACGGAGGTAGGACCTTATAACAGTCTTCAAATATGTGAAGAGCTGTTATAAAGAATATGGTGAACAATTGTTCTCCATGTTCACTGAAGATTAAACCAACTACTTTTGAAACAAGGTAGATTTAGGTTATATATTAGAAAAAAAAATCTTACTATGTGTAGAGTTTAGCACTGGAATAGGCTTCCAAGGAAGGTTATGGAATACCTGACATATGATGTTTTTAAGGCAGGTTAGACAAACATCTGTCAGGGATGGTGTGGGTATACTTGGTCCTGCCTCAATGCAGGGGGCTGGGGGTAGATGACCTCTTGAAGTCCCTTTCAGTCCTACATTTCTATGATTCAATATCAAAATAAAGCTGCAAATAGAGGTGCAAATCTCTGTAAGAACAGACATATCAATTCAGGAAGCTCTGGTTTCCTTTTGTGAAGGTTGCAGTGAATTCTAAGTGTAGCTCAAGGTCATATTGTACACTTTTATTCATGGTCATCCCTTACTGTAGTCACTGAAGAACTTAATACAGATCAGCGTCAGCAGTGTATGTCCCCATTGATGACAACAGGAGTCGTACCTGCAGTTTGAGGGCAACAGACGGTGCTGAGTATCTAACTTCTTTACATCTCTAGTAACATTTTATTATTTATGAGTACTGAAAGTTTACTAGGAAAAAAAACCTTTCAGCATTGCTAAGATATCACTTCATTGTCATGAGTTTAATCATATTATTTTCATAAGGGAAGCATAAATACAAAAATGAAACAAAAATAGGCATAGAGGCGAAAGAGTAAAAAATCACAGCTAAAAATATTAATCATGTTGAATCCTGTGAGTTTTTGGCAGCTAATAAACTGATGATAGATGTGATCTCTAAAATCGCATGCGTATCATGAGCATAACCCTCACTCCTTTGCAGGGTCATTGGATTTTACAATCTCATAAGCTTGCAGAGCTTTGGCTGGTACATCAAAACAATTGCTAAAAGCACAATAAATTCTACAGCTAGCCATCTGCTTACCCTCTTGACCTTTCAAATCTTCTAAAAACCAACCCCGTCATTTTTCACTCCATGAATTTCCATGTTTTATGAATACAGTGTATTCAGAAGGTTACTTCATTTTTTATGTAATAAAAATGACCAATTATATTTGATAATATTTTGAGGCAGTGAAAGGGCTGTGAATGCTATCACTACAGTTAATGAGATTGTAGGGCACCTCCAGCCTCCTCATCTGGTTCGAGACGTTTATTTAACAGTCATGCCCTGCTTGTATGGGTTCACTATCAGTCATAGTGGAAATTACAAGGAGTAATGGTCTCAAGTTGCAGAGGGGGAGGTTTAGGCTCGATATTAGGAAAAACTTTTTCACTAGTAGGGTGGTGAAGAACTGGAATGGGTTACCTAGGGAGGTAGTGGAATCTCCTTCCTTAGAGGTTTTTAAGGTCAGGCTTGACAAAGCCCTGGCTGGGATAATTTAGTTGGGTTTGGTCCTGCTTTGAGCAGGGGGTTGGACTAGATGACCTCCTGAGGTCCCTTCCAACCCTGAGATTCTATGATTCTATGATTCTATGAAATTGCAGCCAGCAGCTGTTTCAGAAGGAGGTTAAGCAGCTACAGTGTCCATTTCCTACATTAACCTCTCTCATTGTGAACATTTTTGCTAGGCTTTCAACAATCAAAGAGTTTCCTCTTTCTCTTCATTGAACTATCATGTGATCCTTTAGCTGCGAAATATAAATTAATAATACTTCTACATATGGAAAATCAAGCAGTTTAAAGGAGTCAATACATAGTTTTATTACATTGAAATGTTGGTCCACTCTGATGTGGAGAAACATTATAAAGTATGGGCTAATGCTTAGAAGTGGGTGTAAGAAATATAAGAAAAGTGTTTGTGGGGGGAAGGTTAAAAAATGCTTAGTGTTGGCCTGACTCTGTTCCCACTGAAGTCAATGGTAAAACTCTCATCACATCAAGTCTGTTTATTGAAGCAAGTAAATGGAGTGCCAGGGAGGTCCAAGTGGAGAAGTTTAAGGGGAGAGTTAGATAGACAAGGTGAGAAAAAAGGTCACACATTAAGGTGCCAAAGCCATAGGCTATGCAAAACCACACTCACAGAGGAAACATCAGAGTCAGCAAAACCTCTTAGGAAAGTAAGGTGACCCATGATGACGACAGGTATACAAAGTATAATGTAAAATAGTCTACATTTCCTCTGTTATCACAGGGCATTATTTTATGCCTCTCCTCACTAATGTCAATTTTAAAATTCCACACTTTCCATGAATAATTATAAAAGTGATTTGATTTGCAAAACTATTTAAAAAATGCTTCTCACAATAACATCATTCTCACATTATTTCCCCCCAGAAATATAGCTGGATTTGCATTTTTTCTTTGAGCGCAATTAGAATATGATGTACAATACATTAGCTGCTCTCATTTAAACAGAACGGCTGTTAGACACTTTTTCTACATAAGCTCCCTTTGGAAAAAAAATTCGGAACAAAAGATAAAAGGAGTCAATCAAAGCTCCAAAGAAACAACATAAGAACATTTCTCCTTGCACCACTTTTCCTGTAATATTCAGGAAGGACTAAATATGAATCCCCTCATGGCAACTGTGTAGTTCTAATCTCCATCAGGAGAAGGAGCTTTCATTGAATTATAATACGTGACATATTCAGTGAATTAAAGTAGCTTGCTGTTCAGCCTGTCAGGAGACAAATGTCTTCTTCACTAACAAATCTGTCAATTACCCTAGGCTGGCAGAGTACTAAATACAAACTACCCTATAAGTATGTGTTTACACTTCTAGGAATTCCTCCAGCTATGGAAAGGATTGGCTGCGGTAGCAGCAGAGAAGAATGGCTGAAGACAATCACTAATAATATTTAAACTGAAGAAAGAATGGGTTAAATTACCATCATTTTCTGTTCCTATTATAATCAGTGTAACAAAAAAAAATGAATTCATGTAGTGCCATTTCCTCTCTTGTTAGAGTTATTGTTATGTGGGGTGGAGGGAGGTAGGAAGCTTTAGTATATGCTAGACTCAGTGAAATAAGTTAGTGTGCTCTCTGTGCTGAGATAGAGAGAACCCCCCAGCAGAATCTGAAGCAGCAATGGTACCTGGGGCAGGACCCCCTCCACCCACCTTCAACACAGACCAGATCAGGGGACAGAATGCCTTGTCCAGTGTCCGTGTCCCCAGCCACACGGACTTGACGGAGGTAAGAGTTGCAGCTCAGAGGGTGCAACCAACCTTGGGAGCTAAATACAGCAACAGCTGCTATAGCAGGAACAGCACAACAAGTGGAGAGGGTAGTTCAGTAAAAGCCTGTCTGCTTCTCTTTGCTGCTACAGCTTCCAGACTTTGGTGATGTTATTAGACTTTGCTAGTTTAGACTCTGGATATGATTTCTGTTTGCTGATTGGCTGTTGCATCATGCATGTGTTTGTATCTCTCCATAAATGCTGTTTCACATCATCCTCCAACAACTCTACAAGATACCACCTAAGATATAGGCAGACTGCTTACGGACGTCCTCTGTGCTGTAGACATTGTTTTACAGATGTTGCAGTCCAGACAAAAAAACTGGAGGTAAAACAAGGGGTTCTGGAGATGATGATGACAGGTCCTTTGTGATTTGGGGGTTCAGGGGAGACTGAAACTCATACTTCTTCTATGCGGTGGCAGGGGGTAAGAAAAGTCCATTTTCAAATTATCATAGGAAATCCCATGAATCAACTTCACCTCCTTCCCAGGAGCCCTCCCACAGGTTTCAACCCCTTCACCCAGAATGAGAAGTGCTGCCCTAGTAAATGTAACAGGCCACCCCTACCTTTTACAAATTCCATTTGTGTGAGCCAGACTGTGGGTCACCCGGGTGGTTAGATGTTGATAGATGTCTGGCTGCGTGTGCATGTTCCGTCTGCATGGTGCTCTAGCCCTGCACAGACAGCTGGCATGGCAGACCTCAAGCAAACCACCCAATGACCACAAGATCCATTAAGGGACAAAGGCACCCAGACAGGTTTATTGTCGACAAAGCACGGTACTAGTATCCCACAGACTCTACTGGACCACTAATACATGTATGCCCGTAACAATGGACCAAGCTCAGTGAACGGCGGGGCTTTCCATTCCTCCCTAGGCTAGACAAAGATACTCCCTCTGAGATACCTTTTTATACACCGATACAAACAAGTTAGTACTGCAGTTACTGCCCCCCGACGTGGCTAATTATCAACCATCACCTTGTACATGTTGGTTTGATTAAAACATTTCTATTACGTACTGTCATCCTGACTTTATCTTTTAGGAGGGGTCAGTGTGTTCCTGTTATCTTTGGGGAATGTTTTTGTACCATCCTCGTTATCGGAATGGTCTGGTACCACTTAATATCGAGATGTGTTTGTGTAAGAACTCTGTAACTAGCACTTCTTAAAAATGTGCATTTTTGCAATATCAGCCCTGTTCTTGCCCAATTCTTTAATCAGGTCCTGCCTGATACCAGGCCTCTAATATGAGGGCTTATGTCTCAAGCTCTCTTTCTACTACACAAACCACAGTGAAAATGTAATGTAAAAATGATAGTTCGGGCAATGCAATGTCACAGTGCTCCTTGGATCTGACTGTTGCTGAGAGCAATCTCATTTGGTAATTTTAAAATATGTGACCGATTGTTGTTCTAAAAAAAGGTGCCACTTAAAAATTACACATAGGCTTCTGAAGCTGAGAAGAATGGATATTAATGGTGCAACAATTGAGGAAAATGGATTATGCTGGGAGCTGAGAGGATGATGGCTGAAGAGCAAATGATAGACATTTCAATGGTTACAAAAGAACAGAATTTAGCATTTCACATACACTAACTGTTCCAGTTTCCATTTACTCCCTTGTGAGGATGGGGAAAGTCTGATTGTTGAAATCAAACATTAGAATGACTAGAAAGTGGGCTCCAGATAGATTGGCTATAGAGTCCTTCATTGTAGAGAAGAGACCAGAATGATTTGTAGTGGAGGCAAAGGAGATTCATTTATTCAGGATGCTGCATACACAGAGACACTGGGGCTCTCACTAGCCTCTCTAGTTTGAAGAGACACTAACAGCTTGTACTATCCAGTATAACCACACAGAGTCTGCCGAAATCATAGCTTGGATTAAGTAGTCTTGCAATGGATTGCTGACCTTGCAGCCTCTTTATGGGTGGCTTAGCACAGCCATACCCAGCCGCTAAAACATAACGAATAGGAAATTTTCTTCCAGCACTTATTTCTGTTGGAAAATGCCAATTTGTCAAAAGCAAACCATTTTGTGGAAATGTGTCGATTTTGACGAATCTTCCATTGGTGCACAGGCAGGTTTCAAAGCATGCCTGCCAGCATGCACACCTGGTCTTAGGCAGCCCCCCTGAAAGACTGACCCAGGGTCAGAGACTCCATGGTTTCCAGAGCCAGAGGTGGCTCATAATACAGACAGCCTGAGGGTCAGGGACATCCTGGACTTCCAGGCTCATTGACTCGTATACAGCAGCCTAGCAGCTCTGAGAGTCCTCATCAGGGGAGCAGCCTGGGAACCACAGCTGAGCTGGGAGATCCTAGGCAGAACTTCATTTAGAAATGTTTGAAATTAAACATTTCAATTATTTCTAAAGTGTTTTGAGGAAAACTCCTTGCGGACAATTTTGAAATTTCTACTTTTTGTTCTGAAATGAAATTGCTTTCAAAATTTGAGAGTATCCCGCAGAACAGAAATTCCTACTTATGACCAGCTCTGCCCTGGAATAACATTGGCATGAACTCAGTTTAACAATACGTATTTGGTACTAAATGGCAGTGGTGCAGTTTTCCTCTCTCCCTGTCACAAGATGTCTGGCCCTTAAGCATTCAACCTGTGATAGATCAACTATCTCTCTCTGCCCCACACTCTGGCTGATCTTGATCAACTGGAAATTGGGTGGCCCTGTTTAGTTATTTGACACAGCTTGGAAAAAAGTGAGGATTCTTACAAAGAACTGCATGGAGAAGAATGGGAAGTGCCTGCTCTCTGGCAAGCAGCCTGAAAGGAGCTTGAAAAGCAGAAAATGAAGAAGAGAATACAGGTTACTCTCACGGTGAGCTGATGAGCAGCAGCCTGCCTGAACCCTTGAAAAAGGGGAAGAGCATGCCCGCCATTGGAGAGTGATATTTTTCGAGGCACAAGAGCTGGGGCAAGGATGGGAACAAAGTATAGTGTTCAAGGAATGCCTGTGAGGAAGAGGCAGCCCACTGAACCCAGAGGAGCTAAAGATGAACTTGTTCTTAGTAATTCTGCTGGACTTTGATAAGAGACTCTGTGGCCTCGGAATGGACAAGGCTATATAAAGTTGTGTGGCTGGAGGGCCAAGTCTCTTCTATGGCTGGAATACGCTAAAAGACAGTAGGAAGGAAAGTAGGCAAAAGTTGCTACAGCATTGCAGTCAACCAGAACTGAGTGTATTGGGGCAGTGACTTTGCTACAGTCCCTGGGACAGGAAGCAGACCCCTCAATTTCCTCTCAGAGTTACTTCTTCACACAGGCCACACCCTTTAGAGGATTTTTTGTAGGTACTCTGGGTGAGTGTAACTGTGATACCGTATTCAAGATGATCTTTAGAAGCAAGAATGGCAGTTGGCACCTTGTGACATCACTCCCTTCATCTCTGCCCATCTTTATTTTTTCATTTTAAATTATGGACTTGGTTTTCATTTATACCAAGGCCACTTTATATCGCTCTGGTAACGTAAAGGAGCCTTAAAGTGAGAGTATGTTTAATTTGTTCCCACTTTTGAGTCATTCTAATACCACCAGAGAGGTATAAAGTTGGCTTAGTATAAATGAAATCAGACCCTGTATGTACATATCTATATTTACTTCCACCCTGTGAAATGGCTATAGGTCTAGCATGTGAAGGAAGACAACATATGTCAGCCTCATTCAGACTACTTCTGTTGGCTTCTGTTGATATCAGGAGGCCTTTATTTACTGGAAAGGCATTTTAAAATCTGAGAGAGAGACTATATTCTGGATGAGAAATGATTGTGATTGAAATGCAGCTGAGTAAGATCTTAGCCCTGATTTAATGCAATATTACAGTCACATTCTAAATCAAAATCCAAAACATGCTCTGCACTTTTGAAATTTACTCCCTATAGGTTTATTACATTTCCCACCTAATTGGACACATTATTCCATAGCATCTAAAAATTATACCTCGATTAAATGTAGTCACTCTAAACAAAATGAACCCAAGAAAGTGGCTTAATATTAAAATATGGCTTTTTAGAAATAGTTTCTTAAAAGCAAACCAACTCCAATGCTAGAAAAAATTCTATGTATCTGTCCTTTGCTATAATTGATAAATTCCCAGAAAAAAATCAATATATCAGCAATAGGTGACTAGATAGTACAGTAAAATTGGAATAACATTCAAAAATACAAAATCAATACACACCAACATAACTGCTCCCTTTAAAAAAAATACAGGTTACTTAGTCTTGGGGACACATCTGCAGTTAACTAAGATTCTGGTACAAATGACTTCTGTACTCTGGGACAGCACTTTCCCCTCCCATAACTTTCATGCCAAGGGACCAATTCTGGGAGATAGATGTGTCTCTCAATGAGAGAACAATGCTACAACTGGGCAAAAATGTTTATTGCAAGATCTTTCCATAGTTACATAAACAAAAGGGCCTTGTCCTTTTTCCTTTTAAACAAAGATGTAGCCCGGTTTTCCTTACTAGTAGAATAAAGTTAACATTTAAGCTGATAATAAATTAGATCTTTCCCTATGTGGCCGATCCCACAAGGACATGGTCTCGAAGATTCAGAGAGAATGGCGTCAGTTTTCAACTGATATAAATGGGCAGAGTTTCATTGAAGACACTGATTTAAAGCAGCTGAGGGATGTCCAGTGTTTCCTTTTTACCAAAGGGTGAAATCTACTTCTCCTGAATGGAACCTTAGTAGACAGGTTCTGTGGGGTAGAACTTCAAATGAGATCTTTTCCACCCTCAAAGCTGGGTTAGGGAATGCATCTCAGGCATTGTGTTTCCTCAGTAACTTTGTATCACTTATACCACTGGATGAGGATAAAAGTGGACTTTCTGTTTGTTTCACAAAAACATTTAAAAATTACCTCTTGCAAAAAAAACGAACACACAAAAAGAAAAACTGAAAATTCAAAGGTCTATTAGAGAAGATTATTATGCATAAGTAGCACACAGCAGTGATTTTCTTAAAATATAAAATGTGAAATTATAGCTTCATTTATGATCCCCCACATGGGTGGTAGAGGAAGGAAAGAACAATTCTATTAATACTCATAAAATATCTTTAGATTGCTTGTAATGACATTTGTCCCCAAAAAGAGCAGCAAATTTGCTGTACATACTGATACCTTGATCTGTAATCCATCTATTTCACTGCACAGAATGACAGCTTGCACTACCTGCTTCTCTTTCTCAATTAACATTTCAAATGGTGCTTGCTCCCCTAAGAAAAGAAATGTCAAGAAACAAAGGGAACTATCAGATTGAGAGTCATGGTAGTGACACTAGCCAAGTTAGAAAAATATCAGGATTGTTAATATTCCTGCAAGGGCAAACTTGTGAGAGAAATATGGAGTGCTGCCATGGCAGTGTCAAGCATTGTAACCATATTGTGTCTGTGTTTTTGTAGAAACTCATTCTCTCTAATACAACATGCCAAAATTCTTTCTGATATGCATAATTGTCATAGAGAACCTCCTTTACCTTCTTTTTGTTGAGTAGGCCCCATCCTTTATTTCTTGTGTCCCCTAAACTCCTATTGAATGAATTGGGAGTTTTGCCGGAATAAGGAATAAAGGTTTGGGTCCATTACAGACAAATAGTACATTGAAACACATTTTAAAATAATCTGTTTGAGATTTTGTACAGATATGTTTTAAAGTAAGCTGAAAGGTGCCAACATGTGAGATCAGGGTTCAGGGTTCTACTTGCCAGAACTGATATCTCCAAAACCCAGTGCAGAGTAGAATGCTGAATTCTCCACCTTGTCTCTAAGTGTTTACAGACATGGCTTAAGTGGGCCAAGTTCAGAGCAATGAAATAAACACCAAGACAAAGGGTTTTGCTCCATATACAAATAGCAGTGAGGGACTAAATCACCACCCTCAACAGTATAGGTATGAGCAGCTAAGCCATTACTGGTTCTTCAGGCTGCATGCATTGGAGAGAGTAATAGATACTATGTATTACTTTCATCTATGAAAGGGTTTGGTTTGGGACAGTGGACCACATTTTGCACACAATTACTGGTCACAGCTTTGTCTCCATGCATCCCGCCCCACATACCTTATGATGTGCTGTGAAAATTCTCTGTGGAGGATTCCTCCACTCTACACTAGAGGGTCTGTCTACATCAGGTCTCCGCTGCTTCTGTCCAACTATCCAACACATCTTTTTAATCAGATGCATTGATCTTTCTACATTAGCCCTCAGAGATTACATCACACAGAATAAACAAAACAAACGAACGGGGTATAAAACTTTCTGCCCATCGTTAGCTTATGTCTCAGAGCAGGATTCCCAATATCTCTTTTTTTCCTCACCCTCAGGCCCTTGTTTCTCACCATTTCCATTCATCTCTTCCTGGCTTAAAAAGATAGAAAAACTTGTCAAACTTTAAAAATCTGCAGGTGAGCTCCTCAGCTGATGTCAATAGAGATAGGCCTAAATACACAAGCTAAATATCTGGAGCCTTCAGAACAACTTCTCATTTAACTGATGCTATACTTTCCCCCTCCCCCATAACTTGCAGCAAGGATATGTCTACCTTTATTTCATTTGTGATTCATTTTGTTACTGTTTCCACATTTATGGCCTTTTCATATACACAGTTTAGACTGTATTCACCGTACTAAGTATCTAATATACATTAAAATACCTACTTATATAAATAGTTAATATACCTAAAAATATATGGCAACAGATAGTTGAATTATGGATATAGAATTGGCATCACATGCTCTTACACATTTTTAATCTGCTTATGGGCTATAGAACTATGGCAATGCACCTGTTGATAACATCTCGGTATTTAATGATACATTCAGTTCCAGATGTGCTTCTGCATCTGGTACATATGTAGATAACATTTTTTTTACCTGCAGCTGTTTAAGCAGGTGAATATTGTCTAAGGAGGTAAATTTACAGTTTTGTGAGTGAGGACATATCCAAGTTACTTCCACAATCATGCTTTATGGTCTTGCCCTTGATTTCCTTTCCTATGGGAAACTTATTAAAAAAAAGCTGTACATGGGCCACAAAATCTTTAATCTTTCCACTGATATTGAATCTGCTCATATTACCACGTTCACCATGCTTTATTTAGTATCACTGCTGACGTACACAGCTAAGTGTGTACGCCACTTTCTCTCTGCCAATGAGATGCCAGAGCCCATGGACAGGGACTAATAATATCCAGCAGGAACAAGGTTTGAAAATGAGTTTATGAACCTTACTGAAGACCATGCAGACAGATACAGGCAGCCTCCATCATTGCTCTTCCTATAGGTTAGTCAGAAGAACGTCACTAGTCATTGCAGAATTCACATAATTACACCATCAGTAACCATCTAAGATTAAACCCATTTAACAGAAATATCTCATGATATTAAGTCTATTACCTTTTCTTAATTTCACCCCCTTACTCCTACTTATACACCTATTTACTACTTACACAATTCCACTCCCTCATTTATATTTATACAATGCAAAAAATGTGTGCATACCCCAACTATGGTCTCTGGTGCTTATTACCAGTTATATTGTTATTCTACATCCAAAAGGTACTGAACGTTTTATAGATCTCAGATTAATTGATTGCAGACTGCCTCAAATTTGCCATCCCAGTCTGCTTCTCCAATGGAAGCACCACTCTTTCTCCCACTTTGTCTAAATCTCTGTATGCTTCATTCTAATGACTTTATGAGACAGAAACACTGGTAGGGAGATAGACACAATCTTGATTATTCAATGATCTCTACCATCCTAAAATGTATCCCATCTTGAAGACTTCCTCATGCAACGTTTTAACTATTTCTCTTCAGTTTGGGGACAGGGGTTTATTGTAAAATATAATAGCCCTTACTATTAGGAAGGAATCATTTCCTAATGCTAGACATACATTTCCCATTGATTAATTTAATCTCATTACATTTAATCATACCCTTGTTTCACCCTAAACACATGCTATCCAATTTTTTAAACCAATAATTTCTTTTCATGTCTTATTTAATATTAATCATAGGTAGTTATACATCCGTGGGTAGTGGTCAAACAACGTCTTTTGACACAAAATTATAATTCTGCGAGAATCCCATTTACCACACGCAGTGTGACCTATAGGACTAATGATAACCAGTGAAGACGCTTATTGAAAATGAAAGAATATTGTATGTTATATGCTGCCCCTCCTTCCTTTGTCTGTCACGTGTAGTTGAATTACAAGTTTTTTGGGTCAGGGACTGTCTCTTATTCTGTGTTTATATAGTACCTGGCACAATGCACTCCCTCTCCATTCTTAGTTGGCCCTGAGACACTATGAAAATAACAATAAAGAAAGTAATTGCTTCACTGAGTTTATATTCAGGTAAATGTTCATTCTCTTTGGCAATTAAAAGTTTCTTTGCAATGTATTTGATATGTATTTGAGGTCTGATAAGAGCAAATTTTCTATATTATTGCTTGCTAATTGTCAATCTTTAGAATCTTATAAATGTGTAATCTTGCTTTGTTTAAATGTCCAATTAACTTTTCTTATTATTCAGTTTGCTATAAATATATTTGTGCTTCATGTGATTTCTCTTTTCTCCCTTTTCCACTAATTCATTTCATTCTATTACTATTAATGATACACACTGGTATCATCCTAAACAATGTCTCTGCACCTATGGTTTTTATGTATTTCTGAAAGAGAGCACATTCTTATCACACTTGTATGCATTTTTAGATGTTTTCTACATATTTGTAGATATTGGATTAGAAAACAAGCTTTCATAATGTGAAACATAATATAAAATTAAGTTCTTAAATTTTCTATTTGCCTCATGTGTTATCTTTTTAGAATCAGCTATAGGTGTTGAAGAAACAATTTGTATACTCCTCTGCATTCATTGTCTGATTAATCATTACTGAAATACTCATATCTTTTTGCTGCTTGGGAAGAAAGAACTATGATGCCATTTTTCCCACCTATAATGACCATCCTTGGCATGGATTTCCTTATAAGGGCTGTAAGTCACTATTAATATCTCATTTTACAGATGAGAAAGCTGAGAAACAGATATTAAGTGACTGATTTGAGATAAGAGGAAAAAAATAAAGTCACATGAGTGTGGAACATTCCAGTCCCTTGTTAAAAGGGGACCAAAGTTTGTAACTGGAGCAGGAGAAGAGGGTTTACAGTATGAAAGTGCCTGTTGAAGGGAAGAGAAGATTTAGCTCATTGTATAAAGGCTGTGGGACATTATTTATCAAACCAAGCTAAAGGAAATAAAAAGTACGCTAGTGGCTGTATCCCCAAACTGAGCACCCCTTTTACTCTTTTTTAGATGCTGCAGCAGAAAAAGGAGGCCACAAAAAGGATTGTCCAAACCCAAAGAAAATGAGCAAGTCAAGTGAAAGGTGGAGGAAAAAGAATGGATCAAGTGCAAGTCAATTCTACCCTGACCCAAAGAAGTAGCCACTCAGCCACAACAGGAATATGGCAGGAGAGGCCAATGCTACTTGCAGTGGCCGAGATCACCTCAGTGACTGAAGCCCTCATGCTGCAAAGGGCACTGAAGGTACAAAAGCAGGACACAAGCCACTGAAGGCCTGAGTAGCTTGTTAGGAGTGAAGGCATTCAGGTCTGACAGAGCCTGCTCCGATCTAATGCTCTAACAGCTTAGTATAAGTAGAATTGATCATATGCAAGTAAATACAGTGTAATCATGTTTGTGAGGGAAAACAGAAGATAAAGTAACCACAAAACTAGAAGAATCTGGTTCGAACTAACACAAAACCTGTACTGAAAGGGGAGAGAGAGTTAACAGGGAAAGGAGAAACTATTTCATATGTGGGAGGAAAGAAAATAAAGTTATTTATAGCCAGTGTAACAAATATAGAGGAAGCTGAACTGACTCAAGGCAAGTGTGATGGTTGCCATCCCAATGTGCTTCCTATTGAAAGGAACTGTTCACTACTGCTGGGTGCTCTGCTTTACTAATACACCTTTGCATACTTCCACCTTTTCATGTTCTCTGTATGTATAAATATCTCCTGTCTGTGTGTTCCATTCTATGCATCCGAAGAAGTGAGCTGTAGCCCACGAAAGCTCATGCTGAAATAAATTTGTTAGTCTGTAAGGTGCTACAAGTACTCCTGTTCTTTTTGCAGATACAGACTAACACGCTGCTACTCTAATACAGTTTTGTTAATCTGATCTGATGAGTGGGGAATTTGAATCCAACATTTATTTTTGGTTTTAATTTTTTTTTTTTGCCAAAGTTGTTTTTTTTTCCTGCAGAACAACCCCACCGGCCCCACCCTCATTTCCCCACCCATTCTACTTATGTATCCTTTCATAGATGTCACTGGATTAAAAAAATCGACTACATTGGTGGTAGCTTCTGCTGAGCAGAGATAATTGCTAGAATAGTATGAGCTGTGAGGACCAGAACTATTGACCAAGGTATGCAGGACGCTGGACTGGAATAAGAGTGGGGGCTGCAGATCACGCCTGGGGTACTTTGTCAGATATGGAGGTAAAGCAGCTGTAGGAGGAATAATGTTTTAGGGAACTAAAGAGCAGACAAACATCACTATCATCTTTGGCAATTACAGAGGTATGGATTTTTGAATTCCAGAAAAAATATGCCATGATGGGAACCTGGGACTGGAATAGCCACAGATGCTGCAAGTCAAAAACTGAGGTGCACCAACAAAGCAATATGGGTGTCAAGAACTGGGATGAGGGTAGCAGTGTTGTGGGTTGGGACTGAAGTGCATTGGTACATCTGGGGGCGGGGGAAGGGGAGAGGAAAGCATTCACATCCCTTGCAAACAATAATGCTAGCTAGTGTTAGTACGATGGATGTCCCTATTGATGTTTTTATTCTAACTGGTTTTCCTACTGTGATGTAATCACTAATAAAACAAAAGAACATTGCATAATTGGAATAACACTTCAGAGTGCATGGTCAATATACTACCTTACTGAAATATTCATACGTGCTGCAGGCACTTGGCTGATAGTCCTTTAACTCTCTGCACCCACAGATTGAGCCTGTATCTTCTCAGACACAGTCCATTTAATGTTATTTATTTATTTTATCTGGAGCATTAGCAAGTGCTATAGACCTGCTGTGAGATAGAATTCCAGCTTCCATTATAAACTCCCTCTCTCAGTCATAACTTCCTCAGGCAAATTCTGTTTCAGTTGCAATTTTCCATGCTTGAACTTTGCATGGAAATGAACTGTCTGGCAAAAATTCAATAAAATCATTTAAGTTGTGAATGAATTCTGCATGCCTCAAAAAGATATACATTTTCCAGTATGTTTCATCTAGAAATGGTGTGCATGAATAACCCAGCAACCCAGAATGGATTTTGGTTTCAATAAAATCTGAAGCAGAAGAACAACTTCAGTTCAGCATTTCAGTTATAAGCACTCACAATTCTCTCACGCATGAGTTCTAGGGTTAATTGATTATTTTTCTAAGTGTAAACCTTAGAACATTTGCATTATACCTTTTGACTGATAACTGACTTTTACCCAAAGAGAGCGATTCGGCTGAAATTGTAAGGATTTTACAAACCACACAAAGAAGTAGGAAGCCCATGATCTGATGAACCAAGAATAGCCTTCTCCTCCAAAAAGCACCCAAAACCGAGATGACTTGAGTTCTGTCCCCACCCCTTTTAATGACTGGCCCTCCTAATACTTAATGCTTATTTTGTTAGGTTTCACCACACTACTTCAAATGAAGGAGACAGATATAATTATCCCATTTTAAAGATTTAGCTAAACTGAGACTCAGACCAGTTACTTACTTGTCCAAAATCACACATGTCTATGACACAGGTGGCATTAGGACCCACAACTGAAAACAAAGTAGAAATAGTTCTGACCATGCTTTTCAATCTACAGGGAAAGCTAGGGACTGTCCTGACCACCTCTTTCAGTCCTCCCAGAAAGCTGAAGGTTGTTTTGACTATGGCAATAATTCCAGGGAAAATCCATGATGACATGGTTTTTCTACTTTCTCCTGGGCAGCTTCTGCACTCTCAGAAGGGAACTACTATATCCATATCCCTCTGTTCTCTCTGTCAGAGGAGGGAATCCAATTACTTGGGGCTCAGTTACAACTACCTGGAACACCATGCAACTTCATAGCCAAAGTACCTATCAGGAGAGGCAGTGCAGGGTTGTTCCACTGGGGAAAGAAGGAGCTGAATTATGAGGATCAGTCTTCTGTATGCAGAATCACTTCAATTCAAACTAACAAATTCTACAGAGTAGTTATACAGATAGCCAGCTTGAGCATGTAGGGCTTTCATTGTACTGAGTATAGAGGAAAGAAGTAAGATAAACACATAATCTGTCTTCAACAACAAGTGGCCCAAATTTGATTTTCCCCAGCAACTGTAGCAGCTTTGTCCTGCTTTGGAAATCTAATTATGCTTGTTGCTGCTGAGAATCTGTTAGTTAAATGGATCCTCACTTTTCAGACCACGAGGCACGGCAAATCATCTGGAAGTAATTTTAGGTTGGGTATGTCAAATTTTGGTTTAAAAGTACCAGGTAGCATTGAATATTACATAACCTTGCATGCTGTTTGAAAAGACTCAGCACATCCATCCATATAAATTAATGTGATGCAATGCAGCAATTTCTGAGAGGATAAACATTTCATATCAGATTCCTTTCAATTATATCCTCTCTTAATACTGTTACTGTGGTTAGAGACTCTCAACTTTTGCATTTTATGGAACGTGGTCAGCTTTTAATTGTCTAGCCTTTCTGTAAACCATGTTCTCCAGATGCAAAAATTGAAGATAATTTTACTTCATTCAGTATTAATAAACGGTAAACAACATCATTGCTTCTTCTTGGCAACATGCCTGAATTAAATAGCTCTCTTAATGTATCTCATATCTGTACTACAGAGCTATTTTAAAGCAATATGCTGGGTATGCCAATGATAAAAATATTATTTTTTATTCCTTTGTTGTTTTTAAGGTCTGTATTAACCACTGCATACTTTCCCTAGCATAAACAGTGGCCAATAGGAGTCTTTTTTGTCTACAGTATATTAATTATTATCTACTTGTACAAAGAAACCATCATTTTCCCAAGCAAGGTTGGCAAGTCTCACTCTTTAGATGTTAAAGTTTCATAATAAACATTTATAAACTGTGCCTCTCTATTACCTGTGAAAAATACATGCAGGACCACAGGGGCAGTATAAGTTTTAACCCCTGTTTTCAGCTGCAGATACTGTTGATTAAAGCCATAGATTTTAAAGCCAGAAGGGACCACCAGATCATCTAGTCTGACTTCCTGTCTATCACAGGTGACCAACACACCGGCCCCCAGAGCCTGCACTCTAAACCCATCAATCAAAATTAGACCAATTAGATTTCTTGGGAATCATTTACATTTTCAACCCTGGCCTAGAAGAACATATTTTTTGAAATGAGAGAGTCTTCAAAACAAGACAAAAACATTAAATGAATATTGAGGATTTGTATTAAGTTAACATTAACTGGGAAAATAGGAGAAAGATGAATCTCATCTGTAACTCCTCTCCCTCTACTGTATAAGTGGAACACAAATCTATAAAAAATAACCTATTTTATTTACCAGGGCCTGATCCAATGTCCACTGAAATCAGTGGTAGACTTCCATATCATAGAATTATAGAAATGTAGGATGGAAAAGACCTCAAGAGGTCATCTAGACCAGCCCAAGGCACTGAGGCATGACCAAGCATACCTACACTATCCCTGAAGGGTGTTTGTCAAACTCACCTTTAAAAAAACCCTCCAGTGACGGGGATTTCATAACCTCCCTTGGAAACCAGTTCCAGTGCTTAACTATCCTTATAATTAGAAAGTTTTTCCTAATATCTAACCTAAATGTCCCTTTCTGCAGATTAAGCCAATTACTTCTTTTCCTAACTTCAATGGACATGGAGAATAGTTGATCACCGTCCTCTCTACAACAGGGGTTCCCAAACTTGGTTCACAGCTTGTTCAGGGTAAGCCTCTAGTGGGCAGTGAGATGCTTTGTTTACCTGAGCGTCCACAGGTATGGCTGCTCGCAGCTCCCAGTGGCTGTAGTTTGCTGTTCTCGGCGAATGGGAGCTGTGGGAAGTGGCATGGGTTGGGCCATCGCTTCCCGCAGCTCCCATTGGCCGGGAATAGCGAACCACAGCTACTGGGAACTGTGAGAGGCTGTACCTGCGGATGCTCAGGTAAACAAAGCATCTCACGGCCCGCCGGGGGCTTATGCTGAACAAGCTATGAACCAAGTTTGGGAACCCCTGCTCTATGACATCCCTTAACATAACTGAAGACTGTTAACAGGTCCCCTTGCGATGGTGCCACCCATAAGGTTTTATGGAAATATGCTTATGAATGTATTTATATAACATATATAACATAACTAGAATGTGTTTTATGCTACATATGCCTTGTAACATATCTGTGTAAAGGTCATGATCTACTGAATCTATTAATCCTATTTGTATACATGTATCATTCTTGTATTCAAAGTTATGAATATTAGCTGCATACTTGTTTGATTCTAAGTAGGCTCCAGTGAAGCAGCTGGTTAGCTTCCTGAGAAAAGACTATTCCCAGTAAGTGCCCAGTCAAGAAACACTTAAGCCAACAATGAACTTGGAGACATCAATCCATATCTGGGCTTTCCCAGGAACGTGGCTTGGCTGGTAAGGAACTCAGTCGTGCATGGACATGTGACTTGCCCAGGTGACTCCAAAACTCCATTTTGTAGCTGGACTTTGCATAGGAGAGAGGAGGGGTTCTCCACCCACAAGCAGGGGTGGCTCTAGGTATTTTGCTGCCCCAAGCATGGCAGGCAGGCTGCCTTCCGCAGCTTGCCTGCGGGAGATCCCTGGTCCCGGGGATTCGGCGGCACGCCTGCGGGAGGTCCGCCGAAGCCGCAGGACCAGCGGACCCTCCGCAGGCAAGCCGCCGAAGGCAACCTGCCGGCCGCCCTCACGGCGACCGGCAGAGTGCCCCCCGTGGCTTGCCGCCCCAGGCACACACTTGGTGTGCTGGGGCCTGGAGCCGCCCCTGCCCACAAGAGAAAATCCGTTTAAGCCCAGAGAGCCTCTCCACCCCCAAAGTTACCTGAAAGAAACTGGAAAGGTAAAGGTAAAGGACAATGACTGCAAGGGGTGTGAGTGATTGCTGGACCCAGACTAAAAGGAGATTAGTCTGTAAAAGGAAGCATTCTGGAACTGGTGAGGACTTTATCTGTATTCAGTTGGAATAGACATAGACTGGCATGTTTTATTTTATTTTATTTTACTTGGTAATTCACTTTGTTCTGTCTGTTACTACTTGGAATCACTTAAATCCTACTTTCTGTATTTAATAAAATCACTTTTTACTTATTAATTAACTCAAAGTAAGTATTAATACCTGGGCAGGGGAGCAAACAGTTGTGCATCTCTCTATCAGTGTTATTGTCAGGAGTCTACCCTCACTTGAAACTGGGCGGTTTCAAAGTGAGGACCTGCATGTCTTCCCCCCACCCCAAAATCCTAGGGTAGGTCTCCCCTTCGGCTGCCACCACCCGGTCAATTCCGTGGGCCGGGACACCCCTGTTTCCCCCCTTGGGAACACAGATCAATTCACAGAGGAGGAACCTCCCCCCTCCTCCCTCTCTCCAGCCTGCTCTGGAGACAGAGGTGCCTGGATTCAAACGCCTTGAATCTCACACACACAGGGAAGCAGCCCACTTCCCCCTCCCCTTCCCCTGAATTTCCCCAAGGGAAGGAATTAACCAAGTCCAAAGAAAAGAAAAGAATTTATTAAGAGAACAAAAGAAAATACAGAATCTCTATGAATCCAAGCTGGGCACTCATAGGGTATAACCTTGCTAAGTTCTGGAGAGACTTCTCTCTCTTTCTCAGTACAACCAGTACAAGCAGAATTAAGAATAATCAATAACAAACACACAGAATTGCAAACATAGGATTATTAGATAAGGACACAAAGTATCTTTCTAATACTCACTATCTTGACTAGAAGAAATTAGTTCAGAAAGGTGGAACTTGTAGGGACTTGATTAACTCGTCTGGTCTCTTGAACTCCAAACGGCCAAAGACAAAGACCCCCCCAAACAGAGGGAAAAGTTCCCTCCTAGGAGTTTCAAATTCTCTTCCCTGATTGGTCCTCAGGTCAGATGCCCACCAGGTACTATGCTTTAACCCTTTACTAACTATTCATGACACGCCCCCCAAATCGTCACAGTGGGATCCACTGGCGGCGATTTCCTCCTAGAACTGTAAAACAACCAGAGTAATAAAACACATGCACTATTACATCGACTACTAAGCATGAAAACATATTAAGAACAGTTTTTAGCCACTTGATTCTGGGAAACTTTCACGAGAGAGTGCATCAGCAACTTTGTTGGAAGCTCCTGAAATGTGTTGAATGTCAAAGTCAAAGTCTTGGAGAGCTAAGCTCCAGCGGAGAAGTTTCTTGTTGTTTCCCTTGTTGGTGTGAAGCCACTTTAGCGCAGCATGGTCAGTTTGTAGCTGGAAGTGCCGGCCCCAAACGTATGGGCGTAGCTTTTCCAAGGCATACACAATGGCGTAACATTCTTTTTCACTGATGGACCAGTGGCTTTCCCTCTCAGACAGTTTCTTGCTGAGAAACACGACAGGATGGAAGTTGTGATCCGGTCCTTCCTGCATTAGTACCGCTCCTACCCCACGTTCAGATGCATCGGTGGTAACTAGGAAGGGTTTGTCAAAGTCTGGGGCCCTTAATACAGGGTCAGACATGAGCATCGCCTTAAGCTGGATAAAGGCTTCCTGACACTCATCAGTCCACTTAACTGCATTTGGCTGGGTTTTTCTGGTCAGATCAGTTAGTGGAGCAGCGATTTGGCTGTAGTGTGGTACAAATCGCCTGTAATATCCGGCCAAACCTAAGAAGGATTGGACCTGTTTCTTTGACCTTGGGACAGGCCACTGTTGGATAGCCTCCACCTTGGCCTGTAGGGGGTTGATGGTTCCTTGACCCACCTGGTGTCCTAGGTAAGTCACTCTGTTGTGGCCTATTTGACACTTTTTGGCCTTAACAGTTAGTCCTGCCTGCCTGATGCGCTCTAAAACCATTTTCAAATGTTCTAGGTGTTCGGGCCATGAATCAGAAAAAATGGCCACATCATCGAGGTATGCAACTGCACAGTCTTCCAATCCTGCTAGTAGACCATCCACCAGCCTTTGGAAGGTGGCAGGTGCATTCCGCAGTCCGAATGGAAGCACAGTAAACTCATACACCCCTGCATGGGTGATGAAGGCAGATTTTTCCCTGGCGGGTTCATCTAGTGGTACCTGCCAGTATCCCTTGGTTAAATCAATGGTAGAGATGAACTGGGCACGTCCCAACTTTTCCAATAGCTCATCAGTGCGTGGCATTGGATAGTTGTCTGGATGAGTTACAGCATTTAGCTTACGGTAGTCCACACAAAAGCGTATTTCCCCATCTGGTTTGGGAACCAGAACCACTGGAGATGCCCATGTACTGGTAGAAGGGCGGATGATACCCATCTCCAACATGTTGTCAATCTCCTGTTTAATAGCAACTTTGGCATGAGGTGACACCCGGTAGGGTGGTGTTCTAATCGGGTGAGCATTACCTGTGTCAATGGAGTGGTAGGTTTGCTCAGTCCGTCCTGGGATGGCTGAGAACAAGGGGTCGAAGTCAGTGCACAGTCCCTTGATCTGTTGCCGCTGTAGACGTTGTAGGGTTGTGGAGAGGGTCACCTCTTCCACACCACCATTTCTTTTACCTTCGTAGTAGACACCTTCAGGCCACTCGGTGTCATCTCCTTCCTGAACTGTAAAGTGACAGACCTGTAATTCTCTGGGATAAAAGGGCTTTAGAGAGTTAACATGAAACACTTTAGGCTTTAAAGAGGAATCAGGGAATGTTATGAGGTAGTTAACAGCTCCCAGGCGCTCCTGGACCATGTATGGTCCTTCCCAGGACGCCTCCATCTTATGGGCCTGTTGCGCCTTCAAGACCATGACCTGGTCTCCTACCTTGAAGGACCGCTCCTTGGCATGTCGATCATACCAGACCTTTTGCTCCGCTTGAGCATCTCTTAAGTTCTCTCGAGCAAGGGCCCAAGAGTCTCGGAGGGTGTTTTGAAGGTTGCTTACAAAGTCCAGAATGTTAGTCCCTGGAGGAGGTGTAAACCCCTCCCATTGCTGCTTTACCAGCTGTAATGGCCCCTTAACCTCATGGCCATACACCAGCTCGAATGGTGAGAATCCTAAACTCGGATGTGGAACAGCCCTGTAGGCAAACAGCAACTGTTGTAACACTAGATCCCAATTATTGGAGTGTTCATTGACGAATTTGCGGATCATGGCCCCCAAAGTTCCATTGAACCTTTCCACTAGGCCATTAGTTTGGTGATGGTACGGGGTGGCAACCAAGTGATGCACCCCATGAGTTTCCCACAGGTCTTTCATGGTCCCTGATAGGAAATTTGTTCCCGAATCTGTAAGAATTTCAGAGGGCCAACCCACCTGGTAAAAATGTCAGTTAAGGCCTGGCACACAGTGTTAGCCCTGGTGTTGCCTAGAGCTACTGCTTCCGGCCATCTGGTAGCAAAGTCCACAAAAGTCAGTATGTACTGCTTTCCTCTGGGGGTCTTCTTTGGGAAAGGACCCATAATATCCACAGCTACTCGCTGAAATGGGACCTCCATTATGGGAAGTGGTTGGAGAGGGGCCTTGATCTGGTCTTGGGGTTTTCCTACCGTTTGGCATACCTTACAAGACCGGACGTAAGTGGCTACCGCCTTGCCCATCCCCTCCCAGTCAAAGGACCTTCCCAACCTGTCTTTGCTTCGTTTCACCCCAGAATGGCCACTAGGGTGATCATGGGCTAAGCTTAAGAGCTTTTCCCGGTACTTGGTCGGAACGAGCAACCGTTTTTGAGGATGCCAGCCCTCCTGGTGTCCACCAGAAAGACATTCCTTGTATAAAAGTCCTTTCTCCACAATGAACCGGGTTCGGGTAGTAGAGCTGAGAGGCGGTGGGTTGCTGCGTGCCGCCGCCCATGCTTTCTTGAGGCTGTCATCAGCTTCCTGCTCTCTCTGGAACTGTTCCCTTGAGGCGGGAGACACCAGTTCCTCTGGAAGCGATGTAGGTGATGAGGTTGTTTCCGTTGACTGTGGACCGCTCCCCGCTGGTGCACAAAGTGTCATTTCAGGCTCCGGCTGAGCCTCTTGGGTAGGGTTGTTTGCTGCTTCTGCCAGTTCAGGCCCATTGGCGCCCTCTGGCGGTGGAGTTGCAAGCGCTGGCGCCGGTGCTGGCGCTGGTTGCTCTTCCAGTTCCGGTTCTGGGACTGGATGTACTATGGCTGCTGTAGGTGTTGGCCTGGGATCCGGTTCCACCACCTCTGTCTGGGTCTCTGGTAACACAGACGGGGTCCCGGTGGATGGCTCAGGAACAGGGATGGGTCCGGCAGCTCGTCTGGCTTGGCTGCGTGTAACCACTCCCTCTGTTTTTTTCTGTTCAATGTGTCGGGCCAAGTCGTTCCCCAGTAGCATGGGAATCGGATGGTTGTCATAGACAGCAAAAGTCCACTTCCCTGACCAGCCCTTGTACTGGACAGGTAAACGCACTGTAGGTAATGTTACAGGTTTTGACATGAAGGGTCGAATTGTCACTTTGGTTTTCTGGTTGATGAATTTGGGGTCCACGAAGGTTCGGTGGATAGCTGACACATGTGCTGCAGTGTCTCTCCATGCGATGATCTCCTTTTCGTCCACTCTCAAAGTTTCCCTATGTTCTAAGGGTATTTGAGATACATCTATGTCCGGCTTTCCTTGGTGTGAAGGTGCAAGGAGTTGCACTCGGTTTAGGTTCTTTGGGCATTTGGCTTTGATATGCCCCAATTCATTGCATTGAAAACATCGCCCAGTTGATGGGTCACCGGTTTGTGTTGGTCTACTGGAGACTGGTGAGGTAGAAGAAGAGGTAGAGTGTGACTGTCCGTGGGTTGTAGGTGTGGGTTTGATTGGTCCGCGACGGTAGGGTTTAGTGTCGGTGTGTACCCTGTTGGATTCGCTCCCCTTGGCAGTAGCTTTCGTGTTGTCTACCGATGCCATCCATCTGGCTCCAATCTCTCCTGCCTCAGTGAGAGTTTTTGGTTTACCATCTTGGATGTAGCGTCTAATGTTCTCAGGAACACCATCTAGGAACTGTTCCATCAATATCAGGAGGTGTAGGTCGTCTAGCTCCTTAACCTTGGATCCTGATATCCAGGAGAAATAGTGTTTTTCCAGGTAAGCAGCGTGCTCTGGAAATGACATCTCTGGTTTCCATTTCTGGGCTCTGAAACGCTGACGGGCGTGATCAGGGGTGATGCCCATTCTGAGTCTGGCCTTGGTTAGAAATAGTTGAAAGTCGTTCATTTGGCCCTTAGGCATTTCAGCTGCCACCAGGGCTAATTGTCCGCAGAGCTGTGGCCTCAGCTCTATCATGTATTCTGTTTCAGGAAGATGGTATCCCAGACAGGCCCTTTCAAAGTTTTCTAAGAAGGCCTCAACATCATCCCCGGCCCTGTAGGCGGGAAATTTTCTCCGAGAAGGTTGGTCATTAGGTTGAAGAGGGGTTGGATTGGGTGGAGTTTGCTGTTTAGTTTTTTCTAATTCTAGAGCCTGTCTCTGGATTTCCAGTTCTTTGTCTTTTAACTCTAATTGTCTTCTGTGCTCAGCCTCTTTGGCTTGTATTATCTCCATTTCTCTCTTGTGATCAGCCTGTTTGGCTTTTTCTTTCATTTCAATCTCCTTGAGTTTTAATTGTAATTCCATGTCTTGTAATTGCAGTTCTTTGTGTCTTGTTTCCAGTTTAGATGCGGCCTTGGCACTCATTGTGTCTGTGTCCTGGCGCTGGCCACACCCCTCTGCAGTCCGTGAACTGTTTGTGGTGTTTGACAGTCCCTAACCCTGGCTATGATAACTTGAGTACAGAAAGATAAAGCAATCCTCTGTATAGCAAACTGTGGTTTGTGTAATGTTACTGCCTTGTACTGAGAAAGAGGGAAAGAGTAAAAAAAAAAATTCCTCTGTCTCCCTCTGCTCTGAGTTGCTGTACTCAGCAGCCCAGCTGAAAGGCTGCTGCTAACAATACCCCTGAGAAAAATCTGGTCTATTCCTCAGGGATTTGTGTTCTCCTGTCTTCTGATCCTTTCAAAAGACACAGGGAGAAAAAAAAAAAAAACCTGGCTGGAGGGTTTGTCTCTTCCCCCCCCAAACCTGTTTTTCCTGTTGGATGGGAATGTACTTTGTCGAGCACTTCCCCCCACCTTAGGAATCCTGAGTGATACCTGATATCACAAAGGAAGGACACACCTCTAGGGAAGAGTTTTCCTCAGCATAGCCAGCAGAGAAAAAAAACTCCTCCCATAAAACTGCTTCAAGAAAGAAAATCTGTTTCCCAACAAAGCCTGCTGGAAACTTAATTTCCTCCAGCCAACCTGGCTGAAACTGTAAACTCCCTCTTCTGTCAGGTTGCTTTCCTGCTATAGAAGAAGAGAATAGCTCCCTTCAGCGTAGCCTAGCTGAAAAAAACTCCTTGTAAGAATGGGTTCGAAACTCCGCTGCCACCATGTCAGGAGTCTACCCTCACTTGAAACTGGGCGGTTTCAAAGTGAGGACCCGCATGTCTTCCCCCCACCCCAAAATCCTAGGGTAGGTCTCCCCTTCGGCTGCCACCACCCGGTCAATTCCGTGGGCCGGGACACCCCTGTTTCCCCCCTTGGGAACACAGATCAATTCACAGAGGAGGAACCTCCCCCTCCTCCCTCTCTCCAGCCTGCTCTGGAGACAGAGGTGCCTGGATTCAAACGCCTTGAATCTCACACACACAGGGAAGCAGCCCACTTCCCCTCCCCTTCCCCTGAATTTCCCCAAGGGAAGGAATTAACCAAGTCCAAAGAAAAGAAAAGAATTTATTAAGAGAACAAAAGAAAATACAGAATCTCTATGAATCCAAGCTGGGCACTCATAGGGTATAACCTTGCTAAGTTCTGGAGAGACTTCTCTCTCTTTCTCAGTACAACCAGTACAAGCAGAATTAAGAATAATCAATAACAAACACACAGAATTGCAAACATAGGATTATTAGATAAGGACACAAAGTATCTTTCTAATACTCACTATCTTGACTAGAAGAAATTAGTTCAGAAAGGTGGAACTTGTAGGGACTTGATTAACTCGTCTGGTCTCTTGAACTCCAAACGGCCAAAGACAAAGACCCCCCCAAACAGAGGGAAAAGTTCCCTCCTAGGAGTTTCAAATTCTCTTCCCTGATTGGTCCTCAGGTCAGATGCCCACCAGGTACTATGCTTTAACCCTTTACTAACTATTCATGACAGTTATAGAGGGCGAACAATTTATGAGTTTACCCTGTATAAGCTTTATACAGGGTAAAACAGATTTATTTGGGTTTAGACCCCATTGGGAGTTGGGCATCGGAGTGTTAAAGACAAGAACAATTCTGTAAGCTGCTTTCAGATAAGTCTACAGCTTTGGGGTGAGTAATTCAGACCCTGAGTCTGTGTTGGAGCAGACGGGCGTGTCTGGCTCAACAAGACAGGGTGCTGGGGTCCCGAGCTGGCAGGGAAAGAAGGGGCAGAAGTAGTCTTGACACATCAGGTGGCAGTTCCCAAGGGGGGTTCTGTGATCCATCCCATCACACCCCTCTTAGCTGTCTTTCTCAAAACTAACCATATCCTTTTTTAAAAAAATCTTTCCTTGCAGGTCAGTTTTCTAAACCTTTTATCATTTTTGCTGCTGGACTTTCTCCAATTTATCCCCATCTTTCCAAGTGTGACATCCAGAACGGGATTCAGTACTTCAGCTGAGGCCTGACCTGAGCTGAGTAAAGGGGGACAATTACTTCCCATGACTTACAAATGATACGCCTGTTAATACAGCCCAGAATTATATTAACCTTGTTCACAACTGTATCACACTATTGACTGTTAGATTCATGATCCACTCTAACCCCCAGATCCTTTTCAGCAGTATTATCATCTAGCCAGTTATTTCCCATTTTGTAATTGTACATTTGATTTTTCCTACCTAAATTAAATACTTTGCACTTGTTTTTTACTGAATATCATCTTGTTGAATTCAGACGAATTCTCCAATTTCTCAAGGTAATTTTGAATCCTAATGCTGTTCTCTGAATGCTAGCAATGCCTCCAAGCCTGGTGTCATCCACAGATTTTATAAGTGTACTCTCCACTCCATTATCCAAGTCATTAACAAAAATATTAAATAGTACCAGACCCACGATTTTCAGTGAACCATTGGTAGCTACTCTAAGTACGCTCTCTCACCCAATTGTGCACCTGCTGTATAATATTTTAATCTAGGACACATTTCCCTCCTCTGCATATGAGATTGTGGGACTGTGTCAAATATCCTACTAAAATCAAGTTATACCATATCTGCAGCTGCCCCCCACAACTAGTAGGCCAATAACCATGTCAAAGAAGGAAATTAGGTTGCTTTGCCATGAGTCATTCTTGACAAATGCATGATGGCAATTGCTTATAAACTATTATCCCCTAAATTTACCAAGTGATTGTTTAATAATTTGTTCTTTTACCTTTTCAGGTATCCAAGTTAGGCTGACTGGTTTATAGTTCCCTGGGTCTTCTTTGCTCCCCATTTTAAAGATAGGTTCTATGTTTGTCCTTCTTCAGTCCTTTGGGAACTCACCTGTCCTCCATGAGTTATCAATAACAGAATCTCTCAGGGTTCCAATATTCCTTCAGCTAGTGTTTTAACTATCTTAGGATGAATTTCATCGGCCCCTGCAGATTTGCATACATCTACATAATCTGTAACCTGTTCATTCTCTAATTTGGCTTGTGTTCCTTCCTCCTTGTTGTTAATATTAATTCCATTGAAAATCTGTTCACCATTAAGCTGTTTAGTGAAGGCTGAAGCAAAGTAGGTATTAAACACCTCAGCCGTCTTGATGTCATCAGTTATTAGCATTTCTTCCCCGCTAAGTAGAGGTCCTACACTTTCCTTTGTCTTTCTTCTCTTGCTCCTAATGTATTTATAGAACCTCTTCTTATTGCTTTTAATGTTCCCCGCTAGGTGTTTCTGATTTTGTCCCTGCATGCTTGTATTATTCTTTTGTACTCATCCTTAGCCATTTGTCCATGTTTCCACTTTTTTTGTTTTTGTTTTTCAGATCATTAAAGAGCTCCTGAAGGAGCCATATTGATCTCCTACTTGTCTCCATATCTTTCTTCATATGATAGTGTGCTGCTACACCTTTCATATTGTCTCTTTGAGAAACTGCCAGATCTCCTGCACTCCTTTTCTCCTTAGTTTTTCTTCCCATATGATCAATGCTGAGATGTGACATATTTTAAAGGACTTTTTAGCTTTAACTGTGAATCTTCTGGTGACTGGCTTCTTGAACTAGATAATTAACACTTCTTTTTAGCTGAATTACCTTTCTATATTGGATAAAAAGAACAAAAAGCCAGTATGATAGAATAGGGTGGAAAAAACAACACCCAAATATAAATGTTTCCTGGCAGTATCTGAGAATTTACATAATAACTATGATAATTTATGTTAGGCTGCTATTGCTCCATATCTCTAAATATTTGAATTGGAATCAATGTGGCTACTCAGGTGGGTTAGGCCAGTAGAACTTGCCCCAAAACATTTCCAAAATAGACCATTATTGCTTTAAAAGAATCATTAGTATGATTCATATTTCAATCACAATTTTCCAATATATTGAAATTTCTACTCTCTCTAAACATTTTTAAATTAATTTAATTCAGTAGTAAAAGGATTGGGGTCAATGAAGATGTGTAGAAAAAACTTTGTACAATGGATAATCCTTATGAAACTACATATTGCCTAATGGCTACCGTCACTGTGTCTAACCCCAGACTTTGCTACATTACAGCAAGCGTTAACTAAGCTGATCTATGTGCTCAATTCTGCAAGATGATGAGTATCTCCTGAAAGTACTGAAAACCAGCCTCTCCCACTGGATCCAATAGAGTTGCCCGAGGGATCAGTTTCACCCTATCTGATTACATGGGAGTGTGACTGGAAATTGACCAAACTTTTCATGGTTGCCTCAGATCTAACACGCTAATTCAAGGTATGATCACAGGACATCAAACAAATAAGGACTGTTACTGGTAACTAGTGAATACCAAGTCTACAGCAATACCAGGCATACTCGATGCTATTCCTGTTGACTCTTCAGCCTTCCCAAAATGGTCACCCATTTTAGACATTTAGACATTTTAGACATATCCATAAAAGAGCCAATAAAATATTAATCCAATTAAATGCATTTTTGATCATCAAAAATATGTACTTTCAACCCTGCTTAGCTAAAGAGTCTTTAGGCAATACACAAAACCTTCAGATAAAATCATGTTTCAGGTGAGGAAGGAAACCAGCTACCCAACTTAAAAAAGGCTGGGCTCCTTCATCCACATGTGGGGCATCATGTAAAATAGTGTCAGCCAGCCCTCTCTGATTGTTCTTCTGTTTAAAAGGCTGTGCTTCAGGACATCACTCCCAGAGCACACTGAAGAGAGTAACAGCCCAATCTGAGACTGCACAGATTTCTAGAAGTCCACACAGCTGATGGACATAGGGTATTTGTATAATTTGGGATACAACTGAACTTAACCAGGAGTTCATTTAACTGGCAAGGTTTTACTACAATGCAAACATAACTTTTTATAATGAAGTACTTGTTTGCATCGTTGGCCAGTAAAATTCTACATCAGCAATGAAACATTCCTTATGGATCACAACTGTCATATCTCCCAGATATTTCCTTGTTGGCTGTAAAGATGTGTTAAACTTCACCAAATGTCATTGATTGTTTGGAGTGTGACAGCTACATCTTTGGCCAGATTTTTCTTTAGATTTTGGTTGGTTCTGGAAATGATTAAGTAAGTGGTTGATAACACAAATAAGTCTTATGTGGTTATGGAGCTGTTAATTTCCTCAGGTAAGTGAGCCTTTGATGGGAGAAGCCAGAAAGGAACAGAGAGGAGGTTCTTATGATTCCACTCTCTGAGATTTTTTTGGAAGGGAGTGACAGGAAGGTTGCACTGGGACACTGGAGGCAAAACAATCTTTAAGAAAATATGTTGAACACAACACCCTCCCTTGGTTCTCAGGTTGGTAATTTAAAACCTGATATGTCTACTTTCTATTTCTTGAATCATATTCTAAACAAGATCTTGGATGAAGATCAATGATCACTGAGGTTAATTGCAAAACTCAGCAGACCAGGATTTCACCTCTTCTCACCATTTTGAGCCCTATTCGGATTCCTACCAAAGTCAATGGCGAAATTCCCATTGACTTCAATGGAAAATATTTGGGTCTTTTGTGATGTAAGCCACATAATCTTATGCAACTGAATGATTTCCATGAAAGCTGTGGGAGGAAAAATAATATTTAACTGAATTTTAACTGCTTATTGATCACATTAATACACTGCATAATGGGGGGAAGTATCCATCAATGTGTAATCTGAATTAGAAAAATGAAAGGAGAGACAAAAAGAAAAGAGAGCAAGAAGTTGACAAGAAGAGTTAAGCATGTGATTTTTTTTTAAGGGGAAGAAAAATGTGGATAAAAAGAAATGCATCTGCATCCTTAAAACAAGTATTGAAGCTGAGGAGAGGTTATTAGCTCTGATACTATAGGTTGGTTGCAACTGCCATCTCTTCTTTCGTCTACTGGCTGTTCCACAGTGGGGCAGTGGCATTTCTATGGAACATGCACATAACAAACAACACCTGCTGTTTTCTGTTTCCTCCATGTTTCCATCAATTTTCAGAGATGGTATTTAAAACTATGTCAAGGGTCAGCTCTAGCAGTCAAGGAACTTGTATCTATTTTTGTGAAAGGGGGAGGAATGCAAGATATACAGATAGAGCTTAGAGAAGTGTTGAAAACTCAGAAAACTAAAGTAACAGCTACAATAAAAATACTGAGCTATTTAAATATACAAGTAAACAGGAAAGCAAAAGTGATGTCAAACTGATACAAGTGGAGAGGTTTGCAACCAACAAAAATGATATTGCTGATCTACAGAATTGATTATTTCGCTTCCTATCCATTTTACCTTTCATTTAAACTTTCCTTTTTCTTTTCATCCTCTTATCTTTTATTCACATTTTAAGCTTCTTCAGTAAAGTATAATATATATTTATAATATAAAATATTTATAATAGAAAAGCCTAAGTTAATATTTTGGGGGCTCATGATGAGGACCTCAATAAGAGCAAAGGATGCCACAGGAACTAACATCAGGAATCTAATGTCTGAAGGTGATGAAAAATAGCATGAACCAACCAGAGGAAGTTGATGTCAAGACTATGACCTCCTGAGATTCAATCCATGTAGGTGCTTCCATCCACCCATGGGTAACTTCAGTGAGGCTACACATATTGATCCAGCTGCTGGATCGGGGCCATACTTCTTACAAAAACTGGAAACTTGTATGTAATATGATCCTATCACTTAAGTTTTAGACCTATACATATGGACTTAATGTTGCACACCCGCACTACACATTGTGAGTCTTACAAACAAAAAATGTCACAATTGCTCAGTGGCATCCTATCTACTTTTGCAGTAAAGACAACACGTCCAAGTAGTAACTGAGTTTTGACACCCAACAAAAGCCATTGAGAACCCCTTTAAACTATATCAGTCTGTTAGACTAGCATGTGACTTGCTAAACTATTTGATTTACTTTGAAGTAAAATGACTTTGTCTTTCATTCCAACATAGTGTATATAATTAGGAGCACTCCATCCTTCATTTGCAGGAGCACTCCTCTGCCAAGAACATCTGAATTAAAGAAAACCTCCATCAAGTTGAGATTCTGCCAACACACACAAAAATTAAATTTCACCGAATTGAATCAGTCTCATTTAGTCAAGGGCTATTTAACAGATTTATTGAAAAGTTTGATTTCATCACTACAGTGAAATGCAATAGTTGATGTCTGATTGAGAGCAACTATATTCTTAACGTTGACTTAATACCTGAGTATATGAAGATTAAGGAATGGATATTGCTGAACAACAAATTCATTCCATGATCATGTTCCAACTACATTACAGAATCCATTTACTATTTTATCAATTTCCTCCCCCTTTCATCTTGAGAGACAAATTTGCTTAATGTGGTCTCTACATTTTTACCCACAGTTCTTGTGTTTAATTGTCAGTACATGCAAAACCCATATCTGTGTTCTGGAACAGGCTGTTAAATGTGATAAAATCGTGGTCTGGTTTTGCACAGGCAAGTTCTCATTCACAAGCAAAATACACAGTTTATGTACACTCTTTCAGGAGCCCTTAGTGTATATTCTATAGAGGTAAGAAGTGATGTATGTGGTGTTCACTAATCACCATAGGCTCAAGGTATTTGAAAAGATCCTCTTTGTTCACCGTTCCCACTGTCTCTGCATAACAGAACATGGCTTCTGCAGAGCCTCTCCTCCAGGCTTCCGGTTTGTTAAATCACTTAAAGGTACAGTTCTCTATACCACAATGCAAATCTCTTGGTACTTGTCCTGAGTCTTTTCATCACAGGCTTTAAATGCCACTAAGATTTATGTATTGATGTACATTACTGCCCAGTGAAATAAGTAAGCATTTGCAATCTTGTAATGCACAGAATTACAAGATGAACCTTAAAATACAAACTACAACTATGAATTAACTGTGCTTTGCTCATTCTCAACCTATCAAGACAGAATTCTCTAAGAAAAAGCAACCCAGGGACAAACTACACCCCTACTCTGAGTAACATTTGAAGATCCATGGCACCTTATAGACTAACAGACGTATTGAAGCATGAGCTTTCGTGGGTGAATACCCACTTTGTCGGATGCATCCACGAAAGCTCATGCTCCAATATGTCTGTTAGTCTATAAGGTGCCACAGCACTCTTTGCTGCTTTTACAGATCCAGACTCATATGGCTACCCCTCTGATATTTGAAGATCCATTTCTTTAAAAGGTTTCAGGACAACCAAGCCAAGTCTCAAAAGAAATAGCTCATTCAATCTTCCATTTCAAAAGTGTTTTTATCTGCACTCTTTTTAAAGTATTCAGAATTGCTATCTCTGGCTGCATGTTCAGAACTAAAAAATAAATTATTACAACAAATGTGTTAACTAAAAATAGGCATGGCCTTTGTCTCCTCCAGAAACAGATCCCTTCTCATAGACATGGTCAATCCAGTCTGAGTCCAAGTGGTCCTATTTACAACAAAAATGAGGGGGAAAAAAAAACTTATCAAGACATGAATGCTCGGCTCTATTTCCAGATCATGGCAGCCCAGATTCATACAGATATTCATCCGTCCAACCAGAGCAGTGGGAAACAGCTTTGCTATCTTAGAAGTAGTAAATCTTTGCCTCAAACAATATGCACAACACAGGATTTTAAATGTGTCTACAATGTACTCACAGAACTTCAGAACATGGCAGGTACCCCAGCTGTTTTACTAGACACTGTTGAAACAGTCACATGTGCTAGACAAAACTTTTTTTTTAATTGGTTTTATGGAATTTCCTAAGGTTTAATTACTTGAGAATAATAACACAGAAATGTAAAAGCAAACTTGATTATTGGGTTGAAATAGTCATATAAGTGAATTCAAGAACACATTTATTAAATTGATAACAGTAAATGCCAGAGTGCCTGTTCACACATTTAACATTAATATGACTTAATAAGCTACTAACTTTTGTATGAGATTCAAAAGGATGTCATAGGTAGATGTGTTACTCTGGTCACAATACCTAGCATAACAGCCAGGAGGTCAGAATGTTAGTACAGTGCAGACTTGTTTATCAGCACATCAACATTCAGTCAAGAGGCAGTCAAATAAGAAATCATGGACTGAATTTGGGAGACAGTGGGTGAACAAGAGGGAAGAAGATGATGGCAGAAGGAACGTGTTTTGGTTGCAACAGAAAAGATTAAGACATTTTGTGCTAGCAGCAAACATATTTGTTTTAAGAAATAAAAAGCAAAGCAAGGAGTGTAATAGCTGTCCATGAAATATTTTTACAGAAAATGTGCAAGAAACTTCACATAAAATCCTGCTGGCTAGTTGAGTCTGATCATCTTCAGAGTGACCTCTTTGAATCAGGAAACAAGAGCAAACAGAAGCAAAATAAATAAATAAATAAATAAATAAACCCACAACCCTGGTACCAGTTCATCCATGTTTCAGACAATAGCACTGTAAAGCAGTCCACTTAATCTCCTGAACAGCAGAACATGCCCTTTGTGAATACTGATAGCCTGTAGCTAATGCATAAGTCTTCTATTGGAAAAGATTTTAAAATGTCCATCTGAAACAGCAACCTGCCAGTAACCCTCAAACAAACTGTGGTAAGACCTCAGCTTAGGAAACTAACTCTGGTCATTAACATACTTTCCAGATATCACCCAGTTTTGAACCTCCCCTTTCTGAAGGAGATTATTGAGAATGTGATATCTTGCATTAGAAAGTCCCTTTAACCTCATGCAATCAGGCTTCAGATCACTTAATGTCTTAGAGACTGCACAAAGAGTGGTGGCTTACAGACTCCTTGGGACCAGGAACAAGGGACCTAGGACAGTTGCTTAGGCTAATGCTACTTGATCCTTTGACATTACTGATCATGGCTGCTGCTGTCTTGACTGCAGCACCTAGTGGAATGGACAGACCTTTTCGATTGTTTCCCTTATTCCTTTCAGGAGAATCTTAGAAGGTTTTATTTAGGTTTTATTTACTTCTCCTTCTTCTCATTGTCAACTCTGGGATCAAGCAGGGCTCAACCTCGTTGCCTATGGTGTACAACATCTGTACTAAGCTGACGGAAGAAATAAAAGATCGAGTGGGCTACAGCATCATCAGTGTGCTGAGTGTACTCAGATCCCTCTCTCCTTTTCATCAGACCCAGGCACAGCTGTTGCTGGGCTCTCATAATGTTTGCTAAAGACTGAGACTTGGCTGGAGCTCATCCTAGCTGTGATGGAAGTGATGTTGATTGAGTAGGAAGCACTGTGAAGACCTGGAAAAACCTATGCCTACAATATCAATTCAAGGCACCTGCCTGACTATTGTTAATATGATCTGCTAGACCACTCACTGCTGCTAGGCTCTCGGGTTGCACCACATTCATACTACAGATGATGAAGACATTGTGCCCCTTCATCTCAGGTTTGGTTTTCACACGTGGCCACACATGCCTTATTAGGCTTGTCTGCTACACATGATGACCTGGGACTGAGCAAGAAAGCTACTTGGAATGTTTTGGAAGGGCAAAATGTAGCTCACCTGCCTCTCACTGCAGCAAGCTGGAGTGAGGATATCCCAGCTGTACCCTGCTCTGTGCACTGCCTGCCTGTTAAGAGTTAGATGAAATTCAAAGTAATGGCAAATATGTACAAAGATTTAAATAGTCTAGGCTCTGGCTGCATTAGAAAGCACCTCTTCATCTTCTGCCCTACTTGTAAAATATGTTCATAAGTAACACTAGAACCTCACTTATGATCAATGCTTCTGCAAGGAAGAGACGTCAGCCTTAAACTGGTCATTGAACAGCTATGAAAATATGGTCATTTTATTCACTGACTAAATCTCTCTTGCCTCCTGGACTTTAAAGCTGAAGAATTCTATTAGGGATTTAAACAGTCCCTTTTTAAGCTATGTAAAGTTTGCCTAGCTATTATGGTGAGGGATAGCTTACAAAACTATATAGAAATAAAGCCATCACCACAGACACTAAACTGTTGAATCAGCGTCATAGCCAAGTACTTATATGGTCCACTGTAGAATCTGAATTCCTAATAATCATCCATGGATTTTATCCTCCTACCAGCCCTCTGAGGAAGGTAAGTACTAGCCCCATTTCATAGATCTGTAACTGAGGCTCTAGGTAAACTAAAAGACCAGCACAGGAAATACCAGCTCCACACCACACTTCCCTTTCTAAATTCTCTCTTCTGTGGTTTCTGATTTTTATACTGTTTCCTGTGCCTCAGGTTTAGATTTGCTAACTTCCTGCACCTGTCCCTCTAGTTAGAGTAATCTGCCTCTTCCAGTCATTAGTGGCCTGACAACCATACACAATAGCTTTTGCACAGCTGTATGGATTAGCCTCTTGTCATTTTCCTAGTTTTCTGGGAAGGATAGAGAGACAGAACACTACAGTATTAAACAAAGACCAAAAAAGAAAAGAAAACTCTCAGCTTTCATTCAGATCCCATTCACTCACATACTCATAACCCCCAAAACTAGAAAAAAAACACATTAGGAAAGTGAACCAAACATGAAAGGAAAACCTCAAATCCAAAAAGTCTCTTAAACAGACTGACCGCCCTGTCACACAAGAGTAGTGTTAACATGCAAGACTATTTCTTTATCTAATGGATCTTTCTCTGCAGGCTTCTTTGCATTCATTTTTAAGAATCTTAAAAGACATTATAATTGTGAGGCTTTTTTCAGTCTATGAATCCCTGGGGTAAAATTAGCATTCAAATTTCATTACACCATTTGATCCATTTCTAAATAACATGAACAAAATTGAAAATGGCAAAGGTCTTAGAGCACTTCCCGAACATCCAGTAAGCCTCTTAAATTGTTAATAACTATTATACCCATTTTAGAAAGGGCAACTGAGGCAAAACGAGGTTATGCCATAAAAGTCACACAAGTCAGTGCCAGAAATAGTAACAGAACCCAGGACTCAATAATGTAAGAGAGAAAGAAACTATTCAACAGATTTCAATGAGGGTTGCCAGTGCCACCTGTCTACTCACAGCTGACCTTACAAACCAAATTGTATAAGAGGGGAGGTTGAGATATTGCCCACGATATATTATATTAGTTTATTTTATTTTATTTTTAGAAAAGAAAAGTTAATGGAAATGAATCTTGATCTACCCTAATATCATTATAATTTGGTGAGATGAGGAATATCCTCCAGGACATAAATTTGCATTTTTTTAATGAACTATGACAACAAACACAAAATCCCAATGGTTATTTATGTAGAACTCAGCCTACAGCCAATCAGCTATAGGAAGATGAGCACACATTAGCAAACACTAAAATCTTAAACTGTATGTGCAGAAACAAAGAGATAAACAAATCAAAATGATTTTTAAAAAAGATGTTTTAAACAATGCTTTGGACTACACAGCCAATGTGAATTTTCCACACAAAATATGAAGTCTTCTGTGATTTCTGCTGAAAATATAAATAGAAAAAAGTAAATTGGGCATAGGAAACTGCAGTACATTCATCTTCCAGCTTTACACCAAGGGGCACCGTCGGTGCAGGTAAAAAATACTGTCATTTTCAAAAATCCCATTGCAACTTGCCATAAACAAACAAACTTTCAGGACTGATAGCTCAACCCATTTTTTTCCTTTCTAAGAAAAACTCTTGTGTTAAACATGCCATTTAACAAACCTGACAGCCCACTACTGAAAGGAGCAGAATTACCTTGTCTTCTTCCCTAGAGGATCACACAGTTTTAACAGTTTGAGAGTGTATTCTAAGGCCTAACATTATAAAACTGCTTGAAAACTCATCTAATAAACGGATGTCACAGGAATGCAATATACAGACTATATCAATCTATCTGTCAATACACACACACAGTCATTACAGATGTGGTCATATTATCCATCCTTTGACTGATTGACCTACACTCTGCCCTCTAGTCCATCTCCATAGGGATTTATTCTGTGACTTCAAAGGAACTGTGCTGATTTTAACCAGTTAAATATCTGACCAAACTCATGCCAAAGGTCAGCTAATTTTCATCTTTTGGCCAATCGTTAAATGTCAATTTGCAGTTTAATGTATTTTAAGGCCAGAAGGGACCTTTATGATCCTTTAATCTGACCTTTTTCATAACACAGGCCATAGAATTTCACCCAGGAATTCCTACATCAAGCCCACATCTTGTGGATCAAGTTGTTTGAATAGATCTTTGAATTCACAGAGCTGGCAGGAAGGGCCCTATAAAAATACCATGGGCTGAAATTTCCATGCCTTTCTTGACTCTGTGGATATTTTCTCATCTTGGCTTTAAAAAACAAACAAACAAACAAACAAACCGCATTCAATTACATTCCAAGATTACATTTTTCAGAAATAATTGAGGTTACAATCAAATAATGTCCCTTTTTAGCTCTTAGGGTATCCTGCTTACTTTCATCTTATAGAGTATAGAACTCTATGGTTAGTTTAGATGTCAAAGAGGGAATGACAAGTGAGTCTGCAGGGCAGAGAGAGAGAGAAAGGGGAAAAGATTAATATATGCTAGCAGCAGGCCATGGTAGGTAAATTTAGTCCATAGGACTGTATTACAGCTCACAGGGATGGAGGTGGAAATCATGTCCCATTGGCTGTGCAAAAAAACCCTGGTCAATGGTTTAGCTAAGGTCTAAGAAAGAGAAACTGGGACAGAGTCCCACAAGGTAAAGGAAAATAAGTCTAAAAGCTTGTCTAAAAAGCCATCAGGTAACGGAGGGGTTTGTTATTGTTAAAGAAGAATGTTGCCAGAATGTGTATGAAAATATCTAAACACCAGCAACAAAATGAGACTTGGCACTGAAAATTCCAGTTTATGAAGTTGTCTTTGAAGTTTACTGGAGAAAAATGTACTTTTAACTGATGAGAAATTTGATCATGTTCCTACAGCTGAGGGGGTGATACCCACAAAAAGGATTACATTGTAATTTGATTCTTTTTTAATTCATATATTTCTAGTTTTTTAAACATCTAGATTGGGAATTTCCAAATCACCTAAGTGACTTTCAGTGGGGGTTGTGCTCCTAAGTCATTTAGATGCTTTTGAAAACGACACCCCTAGTTTATTGACATATTCAGACTATTTGTTTCAGTGCTTTATGCATACAATGTAGAAGAGTAAGGTTTTGGTGATGAATTATTTAGTGATCTGCACAAAATACTCTTTTAAAATCTGCTCTTATGCATTTATTTATCCGGGAAAAATTCAGATCCAGCATCTGTTGTCCTACTTGTTTTACTGTCTAACGATGAGTGCTTGTGAGACTTGTTTACAGCAGATTTTTTTTTTGGTTCCCCTCAGAAAGAAAATAGGAAGTGAGTTAAAAACATTATTAATATTTCAATGGTACAATGTGTTTGCTGGCAATACATTGAGTAACTCAAGTGACTTCCACCAAACATGTTTTTAAGAGCATCACACTATTAGGAAATATAAACAAGTAAGAAAAATTAATAAAGGTGGAAATCAATAATATTTGTTTTGGGAGTCCCCCATTCATCCCACCCAGCATATTTTGATGGATTTGAGACAGGGACTCTGGAACATTTTTTGAAGGGTCTGATCATTGAACTCCCCGGAACAGCTGGATTGTTCTGAGCCCTTTACTCACAGCTGTGCCCTGAAGGTACCGAAGCCCTAAAAATGTTACACGTTCAGTAGGATTATGTTATTTTGCAGTAATAGCATTTAATCATAGACCTTTACAGTCACCAGGCCATATCAGATCTGTTAGATTCAGAAGAGTAAAATTTGACTTTATAAGATGGTTTTGCAGTGAACCAGGGCTAGAAATATGGCATGGTTAGTGGTGTCAATGCGAGTCTTCATCTTCAGTCAACCTTTCTCCTGCATAATCCTCTGACTGACTCATTGTTTTAAGATGGTTACCTCTTACTTTGGACTTCACCAATTTGCAGTGACCCTGGGTGGGGTGAGGCGAGGTGAGACGAGGGTTCAGTGAGAAGTGAGGCAGATTCAAACCAAGTCAAAGGAGATCATTTAAATTTTTTAGAACTTTATAAGGAAAAATCCAGAATGGTAGCAGGAACATAAATAATATAAAATATTATTAAATCCTGACTGCTTGTAATAATAAACCAGAAGTAACTAACCCATTAACCTTTGTGAGCTTGTACACACTACTTTTCCTTTCTTTATGCATATAACACCAAAGGCATCAATATTAACAAGAACAAAAGAAATTCCTTGACGGTATACTGTGTCATTTCAAAGAAGGATCAATGTTTCCTCTCCCAGCTTATAAATCCAACTTTCTTGCTATTCTATTTGTTGCTTCTTTTCAGCTTGAGGTGCTCCTTACGGTCAACATTTCTGTTGCTGTACCTCTTTTCACTGAGTTTATCCACAAGTGTGGTTTCTTCACCTAGTGGGCCGTCACTTGGCACCTTTGAACTGTCCTCCTTCAACAGATTTTCCAACAGTTATTCTCTCTGCTCAAATGCTTCGGGTCCTTCATGGTTGGGCTTCTTGTTTACTGTTTTCAGGACCTTTTTCATCTAACACAGCTTTTTGTTCAATTCCCTTTTTCACCAGTTACATTTCCTTTCAGCTTTTTCCCCTCGATACTCTCTCTCTCCAGTACATCTGTAGATTTTATTCCCTCAACTTCCTTTCTCCGATAGTGTCTGCTCACATGCCCAGTTCTGTTCTTTCTGCATCTCCTGAAATCTTTCCTATTTTCCTTTCTTCACTTTCCAGTCATCTACATTTATTCTCCTGTTCTTCTTTCATTCTATCAGCTCCTCCTACCCCAGGTCTGGTTCATCCACTAACTCAGCATCTAGATACTTCTTCTCTGGCAACTTTTCCCAGCTGCTTCCAACATCATCCAAGTCCCTCCCCCAGTTTGTGCTGTTCTCCCATTGGCTGTTCTCTTCCCAGAACAGCATTCCATGATGCTGCATCACAGCTGCAGGCCCCACTAGCACCCCAATAACTCAAAACTGCAGCAGGTGCTTGTGCTGAGGGCAGGGCTATTACACTTTCTCTTATTGCAACTATTTTACTTTCATCACACAAGATATTTTGCACAATTATGAAGCACTGGAACTCAGCAAATCTCACACAGCACAGGGCAAACTGACACTCCTCCTTGTGTCCATACAGCTGCTGCCTCATGTTGTAGAATATCCATATTCAAAAAGGTACCAAGAGAAATGGACAATGTTTGGGACATTTCTGTAGATCTTAATAGAAACTTAAAGGGCCATTAAAATGGCTGTTTATTTCTTTTCCTCGTTCACAAGGAAATGTACTTTCAAAATAGCACATATTTTTCTGTTTCAATATTTTATAACGCATTCATAAAGGTCCTTGTCTCTCCTGCCTGTTTCTTTGTGGGATTATAAAATGCCCTTGGCTATTGTTGGTATTAAGTGCTCTATTATTATTATCAAATATTTTCATTTAGTATTTGGGTGATTCCAAGAAATATTTACCAATAGTTCATGTTACTGAGTGTCACCCAAACCATATGTGACACAACTGAACAGTACTAGAAGAGGCAACGTAGCCGGGAAACCCTTTCAAACACAAGCCAATTGGATCTCTCTAGGTCAGGGAGTGCACAAACTCTGCAACACTATGGTCCATCTTTGAAATTTCCCATAGACATGAGACTCAAACCTAAGTTTATGGTTCCTGGACAGTTTTCTGTCAAATAAAAATGTAGGAAGTTGCTGTCTATGAGGTTTGGGCAGGGGGCCACTAATGCTGGAGGATGGGTAAGGAAGTTGGCTGTTAGGTGCGATAGTGGGCAGGTTGGGACTCTTGCCTGCTGTAAAGTCCAAATGTTTCCAGAAACAGTAGATAATCCCAGTCATGTGATCCCCACAGGGCAACTTAGCTGTCAGGACACGAAGTATATTCCGTTAGGGATCCAGGAGGAAATTGTTGAAAGGAAAGAGTGCAGCACAGTGGATCGAGGAAGTGAATGAACTATAGGAAGGAGACTTGGGATGGGAGGAGAAGGATCTAAGGAAGAACATTGTAGTTTAATGAGTCCCCATGTATGCATCCACCATGTTTTTACACTTCATCTGCTCAGAATATTGAATTGAAATCAAAATTTTGATTTCCCCCCCTCTTTCTGATGACTCTATTTAAGAGTAAAAAAGGATATGAAATTATAGACCTTTTTATTATGCAAAAAGAACACACATGCAGAATATTGTGTTTTATTTTTATCCACTACACACACACCTGTTTTTTTAGAAGGCTTCTGGAAAGGGGCAGAGAAGAAATATTAGTTGTTTATGCCAGGATTGTTATCAATGTTATGATTACTGTGGACAGCCTATTGTGCGTTAGGTATCTGGATTTTGGATTTCCCATTAATGCCAATGGGAGTTCTATACACAGAAAGAGAGTGCCAGAATATGCAATGGAAATGGGGCCCAATATATGCTGCTGCTTCCACTTCCAATAGCTGCTGTGGCAGGAACCTTAAGAACTGCAACAGGGGAAGAGAAATAGTACTCGCTCAGTGTGTGTGGTATTGGTCATTTTATTCCTCAGAAATATTGTTACATGGGGGAAGGGAGGGAGGTGCAGGGCGCATTGTGTTTGCAAAGGCAGAAGTATGTATATCTGTCTGGAAAAAAAGAAACCCATTTTGTGACAAATTTTGAGGTTTCAAAAAATATTTCATTCCTCATCAGAACAAAAGTGGGCCCTTTCAATTTTTGTTCTAACGAAATCACAGAAAATAGAAACCCACTCCAGAATAGCCAGTTGTTGTTTAGGGTACTCAACTGGGATGTGGGAGGCCAGGATCAATCCAGCAGAGCACCTTTCAAAGCAGGCAGAATAGGGACTTAAACATAGGTCTTCTGCCTCCTTGGTGAGTACCTTAACCCACTGGGCTATTGGCTATACTGGTGTGGGTCTCTCTTTCTTCAGTTTTTGACCAGAAATTCATCAAAAACAACACATTTCCACAAAAAGTTTCCATTTTGTGGAATCGGGTCTTTTAGATTAAAAATGTTTCGCTGAAAACTTCCCAACCAACACTGGAAGGATGTCCTCCTACTGATGAAGGAATTGTCATTTGCTTTTCCACTTCCCTCTGAATTCCTTTCCCACAAAAACAGTGATTCTTTTGGCTCCCTTATGTATAGATTGGTGAAGAGCGTGTTACAGTGTGGTTTGCCTACAGTGTTAATACAGACCTAGCTCCCATTGTTTGGGCAGCAAGCTGGCTTCTTGGCTCCCGATCCTGCAAGTTGCTCCAGGAGGGTAGCCCCATTGATTTCATATTTAACCCTTGGATTGAACAAGTGACTTTTTTTTTTACACATCTGGTAATTTTTTAAACAGAGTTTTATGTAAAGAGCATCCACTCCACTAAAGGAGAGTTTTAACATGAAATTCCCTGTCATAGCAAATTGGTTAGAAAGTCCACAGGGAGAGATCTTAAAACCATGCCAAATGAATAGAGATTCTCTGCGAACTAGGTTATTCACTGGTACAAGGACAGCACAGGTGCTTCACAATACACTCCATTTCTATCCACTGCAATGATTCCAGATGAGATGATAGGGTTGTGAGTCAAACCACTAAAAACCCCACATGATTATAGAGGGGAAAAGTTTTAAGAGGTTTCACAGGTTATTATTGTTAGGGAAATCACCTCATGGTAGCCATATGTTCAGCATACCTATTTTCCTTTGTTCTCAAGAACATAAAAACCCATCTTGATGCAGCATGGAAAAAAAGGTTATATGGAATAATATCCATATAAAATCACATATAATAGAATTAAAGGTATTAAAGAATAAGCCAAAGTTCCACCAATCCACCAATAATTACACTATAATAGGATGTGTGTTCTTTTGGGCTTTAGTACTATTGTTAATATTTATTTATTTGTATTATGTTAGTGATTAAAAATCCTCATGTGGGATTGGGCTCCATTGAGCTAGGTGCTGTACCTCACAGAGTAAAAGATGGTCACAGTAACTAACCATTGTTTCATCCTCTTTAGTTATAAGCGATTAGCCTAGGAAGAAATGTTTGTTTCAAACTTGCATCAAGGGTCAGAAACTCCAAGGGCAAAGGTAACTCAACAGAATATTTTAGAATTGCTTGGCTCTGCCTCTAAGGCCTGGTTCACACTAGGACTTTAATTCGAATTTAGCAGCGTTAATTCGAATTAACCGTGCACCCGTCCACACCAGGAAGCCATTTAATTCGACCTAGAGGGCTCTTTAGTTTGAATTCGGTACTCCACCCCGACGAGTGGAGTAGCGCTAAATTCGACATGGCTATGTCGAATTAGGCTAGGTGTGGATGCAAATCGAACTTACTAGCTCCAGGAGCTATCCCACACTGCACCACTCTGTTGACGCTCTGGACAGCAGTCCGAGCTTGGATGCTCTGACCAGCCACACAGGAAAAGTCCCAGGAAAATTTGAATTCCTTTTCCTGTCTGGACAGTTAGAATCTCATTTCGTGGTTGGACATCGGGGCGAGCTCAGCAGCACCGGCAGCGATGCAGAGCTCTCCAGCAGAGGAGTTCATGTTATCTGTGAATAGAAAGAGGGACCCAGCATAGATTGACCAGGAACTCTTCGATCTGATCGGTGTGTGGGGTGAGGAGTCTGTGCTTTCGGAGCTGCACTCCAAAAAACGGAATGCAAAGACCTACGAGAAGGTCTCCAAAGCCATGAGAGACAGAGGATACAGCCGGGATGCAACGCAGCGCCGTGTGAAAATCAAGGACCCCAGACAAGGCTACCAAAAAATCAAAGCGGCAAACGGATGCTACGGAGCCTGCCACCACTGCCCCACCAGTGACCATGGACTCTGACGATGGGACAGTGTCGACGGCCAGTTTCTCGGCGATGTTCGCGGACGGGGAAGATGAGGAAGGGTTTGTGGAGGACGAGGCAGGCGACAGCGCTTACAACGCTGGTTTCCCCGACAGCCAGGATCTCTTCATCACCGTCACGGAGATCCCCTACCAACCCTCCCCGGCCATTAACTCGGACCCTGAATCAGGGGAAGGATCACTCGGTAAGTGCTTTAACCATGTAAACTTTTATTCTTAATATAACAGGAATCTGAAGTATGTGAAAAGGAGGTCTCTCTATATATGGGGTTAGAACAGAAATCCTCCTGGGAGATCTCCACGAAGCTCTCCTGGAGGTAATCGAAAAGCCTCCGCAGGAGGTTCCTGGGGAGAGCTGCCTTATTGGGTGCTCCATGGCAGCACACTTTTCCGCGCGAGGCTTTCATGAGGTACTCAGGGAGCATTGCCTCCCCGAGCACGGCTGCATAGGGCCCTGGTTTGTGCTGGCTTTCACGCAGCATGCACTCTCTATCTCCTTCAGTGACCCTCCTCAGGGTGATCTCGCTCGGAGAGTCCTGCATCTAATTAGGGGAATTACTGTAATGTTACGCCTGGTCCAAAGTATTTTTCAAAAAACTCCGGACAGACGGCATAGCACAGACTCAGCACGCTGCTGCGTGACGAGCGTAACGGAAAGCCAAAGAATCAAATGGATGCTCATGGAGGGAGGGGGGACTGAGGACGCAAGGTATCCCACAGTTCCTGCTGTCTCCGAAAAGCATTTGCATTCTTGGCTGAGCTTCTAGGGTCAAACACAGTGTCCGCGGTGGGTCAGGGCATAGCTCGGCAATTTACGCACCCCCCCCCACCCCCAGAAGTGAAAGGGAAAACAATCCTCTGTTGACTCTTTTACATGTCACCGTATCTTTACTGAATGCTGAAGATAGATGCGATGCTGCAGCACTGAACACCGACATCCTCACTCCCCCCCTGCCATGGGTGGCTGACGGTACAATATGACTGATATCCATCGTCATCATCAGCCTATTGGCACATGGGGCAGTGCAAAAGGACTGGTAACCATGCGTACTAGCATCAGTGAAGTCAATCAAGGGCGCCTGGCCCTAATTTTTCCTGGTAGATGATACAATATGGCTGATAACCATCGTCATCATAGCAACAGGGGGATGAGGTTCATCAGCCCCCACCCTTCATGTGTAAAGAAAAGATTAAATTGCCCCTGGACTAGCAGCAGGATGCTGGGTTCCTCTCCTCCACACTCCTTAATGTCCTATCTGGACTATCATAGCAACTGGAGGCTGCCTTCCACTCATTTCTCACTAACAAGTCACTGTGTCTTATTCCTGCATTCTTTATTACTTCATCACACAAGTGGGGGGACAATGCTATGGTAGCCCAGGAAGGCTGGGGAAGAATGGAATAAACAGGTGGGGTTGTTGCAGGAGCACCCCCTGTGAATAGCATACAGCTCATAATTTATGCAGGATCTGACACAGAGCAGCTGTGCTCTCTGGTTCTATGATACAGTGGTTCTCTAGTACACTTGCCCATATTCTAGACAGGACTGATTCTATTTTTAGATACCAAAAAGGAGGGATTGACTCAGGGAGTCATTCCCAATTTTGGCTTTTGCGCCCCTGGCTAAGAGCAGCCAGGGGCACTTATGACAGCAGCAAATGGTGCAGTGCAAAAGGACTGGTAACCATGCCCATCTTATTACCAATTTATGGTGTGGTAGATGGTACAATATGGCTGGTAACCATCTCTGCTGTCATGCAAAAGCAAAAGCATGCTGCTGTGTAGCGCAGCTGGACCGCCTCTGTCAGCGGCATCTAGTACACATACGGTGACAGGCACAAAAGGCAAAACAGGCTCCATGGTTTCCACGCTGTGGCGTCTGCCAGGGCAATCCAGGGAAAACGGGCTTGAAATGATTGTCTGCTGTAGCTTTCCCGGAGGAAGGGATGACTGACGACATTTACCCAGAACCACCCGCGAAAATGGTTTTTGCCCCATCAGGCACTGGGATCTCAACCCAGAATTCACAGAGACGGACTAGACTGTGTTCATTGTTCGCAAAAAATTATCTTTGCAAGGAATTCACTCCCTTTTTCCCATCACACAGCTTGGACTGTCTCCAGACCCGCCAGAGCATCCCCCTCACAGAGGCTGGCAAAGATTAGGCAGCGAAATAAAAAGACACGGGACGAGATGTTCGCTGAACTTATGGGGTGCTCCCGAGACGACGCGGACCAGCAGAGCTAGTGGAGGGAGACCCTCTCTCTGTACCAGCGCTCACACAGCGAACGGGAGGAGAGGTGGCGTGAGGAAGACAAGCAGGCGACTCAAACGCTGCTTGGACTAATGAGAGAGCAAACGGACATGCTCCTGTGCCTTGTGCATGTTCTGCAGGACCTCAGGCAGGAGGACAGAGCCCCCCTGCAGTGTATCTGCAACCGCCCTCCCCCGCCACAAAGTCCCATACCCCCCTCACCCAAAATAACCAGAAGGAGGGGCGCCAGAGGCCGTGTAAACTGTCACTGCACCCCAGCAGAGTGCTCAAGTACCCAAAAGCTCTCATACCCTAAATTTTGAGAAGTCCTTTCCTTCCCGCCTCACCCAAGCCCCCATCCCAGTTTCATCCCCTAACTGTCTAGTTGATAATAAAAAATACTTTTCTGTTAATTACTGTTTCCGTCATGTTCTTTTAGAGGAGACTGTGTTTGAAGGGGGGGAAGGGGGTTGGTAATTTGACAGGACAATCACCTTTACCAGGGTACAGACATGGGGGCAGGATCAGCAGCAGGTCACACACACACTGCTGTCAGTACGCACCCTGGTCGGTTTGGGAGGTGGTTTGCAGGTTCTGTGTGGGTGGGGGGGTACGTGACTTTGTAGCGGGGGAGGGGGGTTACAGATCTCATGCAACTGTCCCTGTCCTGGACCACAGAGCCACGCAGCAGAGGAATCTGTATCCATCCTCCCCCGCCAAAAGGCCACATAGCCCCCGCACACAGAGTCCCAAAAAGGAGGGATGGCAGGCTCCGTTGAAACATCCAGTCCGGCACTGCAGACCGCTCTGGGAGCAGGAGCCTGTCATTCCTCGAGTTTACAGGCGGTCTTTACGTCACTGCACACCCTACCCAGCACAGTCCCTGTCCCAGTTTCAACCCTGTAACGCAAAGTCATCAATAAAGAAACCTTTGTAAAGTTACAGTGGAACATGTATTTTATTTTTAAACGTGTGTTGGAAGTTGGGGAAGCGGGGTGGGCGGGGTATGTAACTGCAGATGCTAGTCAACAGTCACTTGGTAAAGAAACAGGGGCAGCTTCAGCTTCTCTGTAAAGAAACTGAACAGTCAAAGGTCACGCAGTTCACTGCTCGCTGGTACTTGAAGAGTTCCTTGTTGCTGTGCAAGGCGCCTGCATAGGGCTTCACGAGCCAGGGCATTAGCGGGTAGGCTGGGTCCCCGACGATCACTATAGGCATCTGCACATCCCCAAGACTTATTTTGGTCCGGGAAGAAACTACCTTCCTGCAGGCGTCTAAACAGACCGGAGTTCCTGAAAACACGCACGTCATGAACTTTGCCTGGCCACCCGACGTTGATGTTGGTAAAACATCTCCCATGGTCCACCAGTGCTCGCAGCACCATTGAAAAGTAGCCCTATTTCTCAGCAGCTGACTGTGGAAGAAGTGGACGATAAGGTGCGAGGAGTTGACAACGGCCATAACTGCAGTGGGATCCGTGCTCAAAGTGCTGTGGCGCCCGCGCTGTCACTGAGCAGAAAAGTGCACGAACAGATTGCCCGCAGGCGCTTTCAGGGAGGGAGGGAGGGCGTGATTGATGGTTCAATGATGACAGTTACCCAAAACCACCCTCGACACATTTTTCCCCCCAGCATGCATTGGGGGGAAATCCCAGAATTCCAATGGGCAGCGGGGAGTGCGGGAACTGTGGGATAGCTTCCCACAGTGCACCGCTTCCAAAGTCGACACTGGCCCCGTTACTGTGGACTCACAGAGTCGAACTAGTGTATTTAGTGTGGATACACAACTTCGACTTCATAAGGTCGATTCCACAAATTCGAATTAAGTTGATTCGAAATAGTCTTGTAGTGTAGACATACCCTAAATTAGCTATGTTGCTTGCCCAAGGTCACACAGGTGTCCAAGGTAAAGCAGTGTCTTGAGCCCAGGCATCCCAAGTCCTAAATTAGTTCTCTAACAACTGGACCAGACAGTTTAAAATAAAAAACAATCATGGTAATTATTAATAACAATAATTTTATTATCTCACCTGAGACCCCAAATGGGATCAGGGCCCCATTACATTAAGCACAGAGCAAAGAAATAACACAGTCCCTGCTTCGGAGACCTCACAATTTGGTCATAGGTAATGTTCAACAGATACTTAAATGGACAAATGGGGACAGCGGGAGAAAGTGACTGTACAGATGGGATGTCTGCATAAATTATTACTCACTGTGATGTAAGTAATCACTAGTGGTTGCCAGCCTAATCACTAGGGGTTCAAATGAAACCTTTCTTCTTTCATGGTTTAGTTATGCTTATTTACCATGGTTTCCAGTTTTATAATGGAGAGCATCAGTTTTCCAAAAGCACGGCTAAAGAAACAGTAGCTAATGCTTGATCTTGCTGCCAAAAGAGATCATGGATTAGTAAATCATTCAAACAATACAGGTACTGAATTTGTCCTTGTTAACTCAGGCCTTTAGTCAGGCCTGTTGCCAACCCACTCATCTTGTTGTCAGATAAGTGGGTTGGCAGTAGCTTTATACCTCAGGACGTTTATTCTGGCTAATTTAACAACTGATCTTCTAATGTCTGGTGCTTCTGCAATTATGTCCCAGTTGAGGTTTCCAACTGAGAGCAGTTTGCTTTAAGTGTCTGAATCTCTGCTTTGCAATCTTAGTATCTCGTTCCTTTTGATGAACACGAAGAAGATTGCTCCTAGGGATACCTGAACCTAAAATGAACTGAGAATGTATTACAACTTTTAAACTTTCCAGGCAATGGAGGAGAAATTCACACCAACCCCATCCCTCTCAACAGCTGTTGCTACAAGGTGATATTGCTTAAGAGTCTCAAAATAGAACAAAGCAAATAGGATCTCTGTAAGGGTTCTAGTATATTTTGGCAGCCTCCAGCTGGAATCTAATTGCAATTTAAATAGAGAGCACAAAAAAAGCATTTAAACTTTTAGCTTCCATACCTTTATGGAGTTTGGTTAAATTAAACCATAGATCATAATAATGCAGATTTTCTTGAAATCAACCCAAGAAATTCCTAACTTTGTAGAGATAATAATAGGAGATATACCTATCTACTATTAGTGGAAGGGAGAGTCATTGAGTCCAGCCCCCTGCCTTCACTTGCGAGACCAAGTACTGATTTTTGCCCCAGATCCCTAAGTGTCCCCCTCAAGGGCTGAACTCACAACCCTAGGTTTAGCAGGCCAATGCTCAAACCACTGAGCTATCCCACCCCCTGTGATGGTTGTTTTTTCCATCCTCAGTAACATGTAGGGTTTGTTCAGCTGAGTATAGTGAATCAGACTTTTGAGAATCACTGATAAAAAAGTAAGATACCGAGAAGAGCAATTCTCTATTTTATACATTTTTCATTGATAATTCCACTCTTCCAAAACTGCTGTTACATGGTAAATATAAATAAAAGACTAACAAACTTTCATTCATTGCTATGTTCTATTGTTTGAATGAATTTTTCCCCTTCACCCCCAAAATATATCACTACACAAAAATTTCTCTCCTGGGTAAAAGGAAGATTGGAAGCATAGACAATTGACTCTGTTGTATCCTCTTGCACAGACAAGTTCATCTCCATCACAGGGGAGAGTCATATAGTTGCTAGCAGCGTTTTGCAACAAGGTTGAAGGGAGGGCTGAATATTTCCTCTCTTGGATTATCATCCAATATGCCAGAAGGGAGAATAAGCCTGTCAATAAAGTAAGAATCCAAGTGGGAGTAGCAGGCCACCCATCTTTTTTGCCCTCATCCCGAAAAGACAACATGATGTGGAGGTGGCTGAAAGGGAGAAGGGCCTTTTCAGGTTCAGGAACAGAAGTCTGCAGGGCCTAATGGGGTTTCCATAGGTTTGAATATGCATATCCATTGTTTTCAGCAGTATCATGACTTCACTATTTATGACATTATAACTCTCAGCTATAAGGCAGCAAAAGATCTACCTGTCATAATGAGGTATGAATAAGAACACAGATCAGCCTCCAGGTAAAGAAATGTATTCTCTGACTGACTTCTGTTTATGTGCACCAGCAGAAAACCTTTAAACTGACAAAATAACAACAATGATTCTGTATCTGTGATGGCAGAAAGGAAATTGTGGGTGACTGCAAAGACAAAATATTTGTGTGAGGGAAATCAACTATTATTTTATTTTATTGATTCAAGTCAAATAACAATTTGAATAAAGCCACTGCAAATGGTGGCCAGATTAGAGAACAGAGAACAGAAAAGGGTACTTTCCTGTAGTCACAGCTAGTTTCTTTGTACAATATTCAATGCATTTAAAGCTACATATATATTTCACATCCATTAGTGTACATTTATATTATATTTAATTATATTATATCATAAGGTGCCCAACTTGAGGGCACCTTAGTGGTTCTCATTTTGTAAAGGATTGGTGCACAGTGCTTTCTTAAAATTAGAGCCCTTTAAGGTATTTGAACTTTGATATTTTAGTTTTTAAGTGCTCCAGATCATTTGTCACTTTTGAAAACTCAGACATTGTGTGTGTGTGTGTGTGCGCGCGCTTACAAAAACAAAGAAGAAAGAGAGAGAAAAAATGGAATGGATCTGAAACACTTATTTGTGGAAAGGCCCAAACATTATATTTTATGTGAATGCCACCCCTATCCAGAAATAGGTTGAAGAGAAAAGGATTTAGAGGTGAAATTCACCAAAAGACACAATCTTGTAATTTCTTCAAGGTCATCTCAGGCTCTTTTCTGTCTAAAAAAACCACAAAAATCTCATATGGAAACCATTTCTGGAGTTATATTGCAAATATTTGGCAAGTAGGTTAGCTTTGCTCTGCTTGACTATAACAAGGTCCTATAGTCTTTTATTGCAGTGATTTATACCCTGATCAACCGCAAGAATTTTAATTTAACATTGTTGCCTAGATTCCACACTGTCTAATGTAAGTTTGCAATTAGAATAATAAAGTTTTCTCAAATACAACACATTTGGGGATGTTTTAGATACAAGAATATGTGCCCATTTGAATAAAGTGGTTTGTGATTATTCAGTTATTGAGTTGATCAGAGGCTGATAATTCCATTTTGTGGCAACTTTCAAGGTTTTGAAATTTAGTTTTGTTCTACACTGGAATGAAAACAAAAGCTTTTGACCATTTTTGCCATAATGGAATTGTGGCAAAATGTCTGTTTTCAGATCAAAACCTGAGTTTTTCAGGAAGGGAAACGTATGTATATGTATCCTGGTTATAACAACACTGGCCTAAGATGTGGGATTCCAGTATTTGCTCTCCATGATTCAGAGCAGTTTTCATCTCACATCACTCTGAGGCAGGCAGAGCAGGGACTTAAACCTGTCTTCCACATCTCAGGCCAGTGGCCTGGCCACAGGACTCTCTGTTCTCAACAAGCAAAAACAAAAAAACTTTTTGATGAGAACTTCATTAAAACCAATACATCCTGTTGGGATTCTCTCTAGATCTCTTTCCACTTGGCTTCTCAAGAATTTAGATTGACTCCAGCTCATCACTCATGTATCTTTTTATCTGGCATACAGCAGTGCTACGCTGAGTTGATCAGACTCAGACACGGTGTACGGGCGGTGTGCGGGTGGATGCGGGGTACATCACAGCTCCAAAAGTACACAGAAACCTTCTCCCTTTTTATAAATTATACATCTCTACACAGGTGCATACGTTCACCTGCATGGGTTCAGCTGCAGGTTCTGGGCCAAGTTGCTGTTTGATGCTTTGGAATGTATAAAACCTTCTCTTTCTTCTTCACTCCGTGCAGTGTTTACTCTTAAGAAATGGATGTTGGATAGCTGACAAGAGAGATATAACTTGACTTAGTTTGTAGTAAGTATTCTTGTCATAAGTTCGGTTACTAGAGCAGGTGTTCAATGCATCCTTCATACTCTTTCCAAGTTTATTATTTACAACATGAAGTTATCAGTAACCAATGGACATTTCATAGTTAGTGTCACATATAGTTCATTTCATATGTGTATGTAGGATAATAATGTTGCGTCTTGGCACCTCACATAACTCCACACTCTAATATCCTGAGCCCAATCTGGCTACGACAACACTGCATATAACCCCATATCCATCATGTTAATGTGCTACAATGTGACACACATCAAATGAAAAATAGCTTTGATACAGTGAGTTAGACATTTTGAGATGCCTTTATGTATGAATGTGTATCTTATCGCTTTGATGACAACATTGTGGGCACTGTTGTAAACATTTCAGAATCATCTAAACTAGGGATCTGCAACTTTTGGCATGCAGCCCATCAGGGTAAGCACTCTGGTGGGCCGGGCCAGTTTGTTTACCTACTGTGTCCACATGTTTGGCCGATCGCAGATCCCACTGGCCGCTCCAGGCCAATGGGGGCTGCGGGAAGCAACGTGGGCCGAGGGATGTGCTGGCCACTGCTTCCTGCAGACCCTGTTGGCCTGCAGCGGCAAACCGCAGCCAGTGGGAACCGCGATTGGCTGAACCTGTGGACAAGGCAGGTAAACAAACTGGCCCGGCCCACTAGGGTGCTTACCCTGGCGAGCCACGTGCCAAAAGTTGCCGATCCCCGATCTAAACCTGTGGAGTTTGGCAAGAGAAATCCATGTAGTACAGAATTCAAGGTTTGTTTGAAATGCTTAGTCAGACTAAATTTTATTAAAACTGCTCTCCCAAGATACTGTAATTGATAGATCACAAACCACTTTATTCAGATGGGCACATTGCCTTGTACCTGGAACATTCCCAAAAGCATTGTCTGTGGCAAGACCTTATTATTATAATTTCAAAGTTACATTAGACTGTGTGGAGTCTGTGCAGCAACATTAAATTAAATTTCTCATTGGCTTCAAGGCTCACTATCTGTAATTAGTGGCTTCTGTTCTTTATTACACTGATCAGTAGTGCAGTGCTATTCATCACTACAGTCTTAGTTAATTATCCTTGTTAATGATTTTCACTGTGAAAAAAATCTACAGGCCCCATTTGGAAAGAATGTTTTGTGTTAAAATTATTTGATGGTAAGGCACCATAGTGAGCTGACAAGCTGTGGGAGGGAGCTGACTTATCCTGTGACATGGTAGCTTAGTTTTTTGTATTACTAAAGTGCTCAAAAAAAGTGGAAAGTACTATAATTCTGTATTTTGGTAGGAGGTCATGAGTGCAATACTCCAGGTGTGTGAGGGGGTGGAAATGGATCATTATAGCAACATGCTGAGAAGAATTGCCACATAGAAAAAAACAATAACAGAAAGGGGGAATTAGAATTTCTTTGCATGTCTGGAAAAGTCTGTATTGGTGGGTCTGTGATTGGCTCATCTATAAGAGAAAAATCACATCTGTCTTCTGCTAATAAGCATGATATATATTTATGGCTGAACTGTGCTAGTTAGATATGCCAAGAATGGAAGCATTTAACTTTCATGGAAGAAGAGTTAAGCCAATGCTGAGTGCTTTTGAAAATTCTACCATATACACAACTTTGGCCAATCAGGTGTCTTAATGGCAGTGATCAGTCCTTCTGTATAGAAGATCTGGGTGCAGCTCTTGGGCATGGGACACTGAATAAGCAGGTGAATTTAAGAAAAACTGAAGCAATGATTTGAGAAATGGCCAAGGGTGGTCTCCACTGTGAACAAAGCTATGCACATTTTCATGCTGCATTCAATGCCAGTATACTAAGGTGATATATGGGAGAGGTGGCAGGGGGTACATTAGCTAAGTAGAAAATGAGGACATATAGAGGTTTGAAGAGTGATTCATCCAGCCCTTTCCAGCCAAAGGGGCAATGGCTGAACCATAGGGGATAAAGTCAGTGGAGGGGATATAAGCAGGAAAAAGTTGAGGGATTCATCTTTACCTGCCTCCGCATTATGGAGGGCAAAATAACAACTTACCTTTTCCTGACAGATCGGAAATTATATATCAAAACTGCCTGCTAATTACTTATTTCACGTGTTCTTACATAATTAGAAATGATTACAAGAGAAGCCAAGAAGCGAGTACCAAAAATAAATCATTTAGAACAGGATGTCACTGAGATGTCAGAATCAAACAAATTTTGATTAACAGTTGATTTTGATTACCTAAAGTGCTTAATAACTGTAAAAATCCAAGGATTAAATTCCTCATGCAATGAAAATACCAGACTGTGAGATTAAACAACAAGAGCCTGCCACCTGCCTTCTGTGTTCAGTATTTAGAGATATATTTTTCCTTCATTTCTCAATGCACCCGGCATGTGTTCTGTCCTCAGGTAATCAAATTAATGCATTCAGAAAACAGACGAAGGGCTGGGATTGATCTTTGTAAAACATTACAATCAAATGTGATACCATTATTATTACAAGGCTAACAGAAATCACCCCCATTTCAATAAATAAGGTAGTGAAAGGACCTGCTGGGAAAAAAAAAAGACAAAGCTTCATGACAGGTGCTTTTCAGATAGAATGTGTCTCTTGTGACTGTACTGGCTAAATGTGAAGTCATCTGTAAAAATATATGGATAAGAATGAGACCAGGGAACAACTCTAGCCCTAGAAGCCTCTGTCAAATCAGAATCTTGGATATTTTTGATTCTTCTCACAAAGAGCTTCATTCAGGCTGGAAACAGCAATTTGGATCTTTGTGAGGTATCATATACTTATTCAGTAATAGCAAGGATCCTACTGACTGTAAAATTTGTAGCCAACTAGCAGACATCCCCAGAGCAGCAGCTCTCCTCTTTTAATAACAGAAAAAGACACTTTCTCAGGAAATAGTTTCAGAGCGCCACAACATAATTTACCACACTCAGAAATAAAAGCAAACGTAGCAAGTAGCACTTACTATTTATCATTATGATTAACCCCCCCACAGAACAATGCTCTTAGAGCTAAAGCATCAAAGCACATGCTTTCACTTATTATACCTCATCTGAGTTTCAGGGCAAAATCAGATTTAATTCCTCTGCCTGTGTGAGAATCTGTGTCTTTGTGTACAATTGCCATTTTCACTCAGTACATGTGCTGCTTCCACACTGCAAACACCATGTGCCAAACCCAGAGAACTATGCAGGACTATGGAGAACCAGGACTTGAGTTGCCCTTCCTAATGTTTAATGCTGAACAAACAGATAAAATAAAACAGTTGAATTTTACACTGAGCATTGGTGCAGAACTGTTAAATTCTTAAAATCAGACATATTGTGTACTACAAGTCAGCTCATGGCAATTCCTACCTCTGTATCAATGGTCAGCCTCAGGCTCATCCTTGATAGTAGGATTGGTGTGCTTCTAATGTGCAGGAGAGCTACTGGGACTACACAGGTGTAAACAGCCCTGGCAAGGAGCTAATTGGAATGTCCCATCCTTTCTTCCCTGGACGGGTTCATTAAGGCTGTGGGGGCAGGAGTGAAAATTGCTTGGGTGGAGCGACTCTACAGTCATTGATGATGATGATTGCATTCCTGCTACACATCCCTCAGTGCCCAGCCCAACTCCATGGCCTGGGTGTTTGATTCACCCCTTTGTGAAAACCCCATGAGTAAATACATTCAAACCCATATCTATTTAGCTATGTGTTTCCTGTCTTCAACGCTCAGTACCCAATGCACGTGCAAGCCTGGTTACTGGATTCTGTGCAGAACAGCCCCAAAACAGATCTTTCCACTTTCAACACTAGCATTAGCACTGTGTGAAAACAGTTTCCTGCAGGGTCTTTATCACTCTGACAAATTGTTTATTGTAGGCCTGACTGTAGGGAAGTATTGATTTTGTTTAGTATAGATTGTGTTTCCCATGCGGGGGCACAAGTGAGGCAGAGTCTTCCTCCCCACCATGGGCCACTGTGCAAAGACCAGGGAGAATTTCATTTCTCACACTCAGAGCACAAAGACTAGCCCCGAAAACAGTACTGGATGTTGTTAGCATGTTTGCCAAAAATCTAGTCTAGGCAGGGCAGTGTAGAGGGCAACCCAGGTTTCAACTTGGCTAGGGTAGATTGTATTAAAGTACATACTGCCTTGTGTACACTAGGCTTTTAGAATGTGTGTTAGATCGTGTTAGCTAACCTGGTCTAACAACACACCTTTAAATCATAGCCATGGTAAGGCCAAAGAGACTATTGTCAAACCGCTAACACCAGCCAGCAGAGCTGATCCAGCATGTGCTGAATCCTGTGAAAAGCTGTAGAAGGAGCCACTTGGCCCATTTTCCCATAGAGCCCTAGAGGGATCTGTGCTTTCTTACGGCCAAATGTCTCTGGAAGCTCCCACTGGTGAAGTACACTTATGCAGCCCAGTATGGTGGGTTATACTTTAAAGACCCAGTGTAGTCCTAAACATTTTTACACTAATATTTTCCTTTCTTAGTCTCCTTACCTGGTGACTGCTGGGCAATCAGTTATAGTAAATAGTACTAAAGTATAGTGGTCTATATAAGAACATAAGAACGGCCATACTGGGTCAGACCAAAGGTCCAGCTAGCTCAATATCCTGTCTTCTGATGGCACACTGTAAACTTGGAAACAAGCAGTCACAAGTGAAAAGTGCAACAGCAGTAGTAGTACCAGCATGGTTACTCGTCCCCAGTAATGAATTCTAAACATGAAGCACACATAATAAAGACATAGTGTCCCAAAGATTTCAGTTAAGTAGTTGGAGTTGACATGAGGCTAAATTTCGTCTGACCCTAGGGAACAATTAACCATATAATTACACAACAGATCTGTGAAGTGGCAGGAACAAGACAGTGACCTGCTTTGATGGTCAATATAGCAACTTTGTGTATATGGTTTAATGGACAACCAGTGAAGAATGCTAAACCTGTGAGTAAAGCGTTGTGAAAACCTCTGGTTGCAGCGTTCTGTAATAGCTGACACCAGTGCTTCAGCCTTTTTAATGACCTGTCCTAAATCAGTTATTCTGTGCAACTTGCGAAACTGAAAATAGAACAAAAATATGGAGGTTTGGATTGTACATCCAGCAATGCATTTGTTATGGCCATATCAAACTCCAGATTTTAGGTTTCACTGCAGTTGCATGTCTACAAATGAGGAAATATTTTGTCTAAACCATGAAATAAACCTGAATTTCAAAAAGGGCTGGTTAATAATTTTGTCCCATTATTTTTCTTGTTTGCCATTCTGGTTCTGTCCAGGGCCAGAAGTGTTGGAACACAAGAATTATAGTTACATGATATGTCTATACGTCCTCTGCAGACTTTTTTCTTTAATATTATGCTCATCTTCTGAACCTCAAGCAGTGTCAGCACTTCGGGAATATGGTTAAGCAGATTTGACTCCATCCAGAGGGCATATACATATTAAGCCAGTCATTTAGATAGGCCCTAGATGTTCGTGTTACGTGAGCCCTTCATAATATGCTAACTTGTATGATATAATTTTTCTTGTGTCACCTTCTTTTTATATTACATGTTGTTGTTTTGGTGCTAGTCAATATTTTAACTATTCACTGAGCATTATATAATGGATCCCCCCACATTCTCTAATGACTATACGGTATTGCCAGGGGTAATGCTATTAGTGAAGGTAGCTAAAATGGTACCTAAAATTTTTTGTTATTTGTAACTTTGTAATTTATCAACAAATGGCTGGCATGGGCAAATAAATAGAGTTCAGTGTTTCCAAGTGAAATGAAAGGGATTCTCAGTGAGATATCTATGATATATCAGTCTAGAAAGTTATTAGCTTTCCTTCTTTTAGTAAGTCATGAAACCAGGCTGCCATTGACAAAACAATACAGGAAAACCTACTAAAGGTGACAAGGTAGAAAAGCAGCAAGCTGTCAACAAACAATCAATTTACTGCAGGGGGACTACTGACTTTAACAGTGTCACACATCAACTCACCTAATAAAGTCAGCTTCCACCGAGCTGCAGGGAGACGATAACCTTTTCCCTGTATTTTTAATCTGGAAATGTGGATAGCTTGTAAGATTAAAAGAGAGACTACAGAAAACAGTTCGTATTAAAACAGAACCAAAATAATTACTGTATACTACTGCAGGAAGACAGATGCCCTGCCTTTATCACACACAAGATCAAAAATAGATGGGTCTTCAAAACACTTAGAAAACAAACAAATAAAACCCTAGGCCTGTTGCAACCATTTAAATGAGTGTAAATTAAAGCCTATATTTGCCCTTTATCTTCCAACTTGCTCCTTTGCAATTCTTTTCCTGACAAGTCCAGAAATGCCTTTGTCCTGAATGATTAAAGAGCTGACAAAAATGAAGGTGAAATCATCACTGTAGACAGCTGTTTTCTAGTTATGTCAGTCTCAGTCAATGCTCTTGGCTCAGAAACATGCTACCTTAGGCCCATCAGACAAGGTTCCTCTGTGGAGGCATGGGCAGGATCTAGGGATCCTATTCTATGTGCTCCATAAGACATCTGATCTCAGTAGGGTTTCTGTGCCCAAGTGCACAGTGAGGTTACTTGAATTGGGCTGAGGGATGGGATAGGCCAGTAGTTCTGCTGCAGCTCAGATCCATTAGCTATTCCCACAGAGAGAAACACACTCATCATAGGGGCTACTGTTGACAGGTGGCTGTGGTTGCAGCTTTGGAGCTGTGTCTTGGCTGCTCCATGAGCTGGTAGGAGGATTTTTTCTCTCCTATCCCCCATACCGATAAACAGCTTTCAGGCATGGACACTCAGGCAGTGTACGGATTCCAGGATTAATCCCTTGTGACAACTGGCTTTACACTTAGGTTGCTGTGCTAAGTAAATGTGTATTAATGCTCCAGCTATATTTCATCACTGAGCCATTTGTGTATGGTGCCAAGTTAAGGCAGTCCGTGGAGCAGCAGCCAGCTTTGAGGAAGGTCTAGCAGGAATAGCTTTGTATTTTTTCAATACGAAAATATGTGTGTGCAAACAATGGAGGGAAAAAAGAGGATTTGGAAAAAGAGGATGAGGAAATACAGTTGAGAGGAGGGGGAGACTAAAAAGAGATTACTTACCTATTCTACTTTTAATCTATTTGTAAATTGGTACTAGGGAATTCAATAGCAAAGAGTTGGTGAGCAATGGAAGTTTGATATTAATAAACTTTTTGACAGGAGACAGTGTGGGATTATGCAGTTGCAAGAACAATGGTTGTTATTTTCAAGCAAGCTCTCTTTACAGTGAGATTTAAAGGGTGGAAAGTTGCTCTTATGGGAAGACAGAAAATTTGAGGGAGAACAATATTGCTTAGAAATATCACTTTAATACATATATTCACTCCTATTTCAACCCCACATTAGAACACAAACTTCTCATTGTCAGACTGGAAGAGTGTAAATATTAAACTAGAACAAATAATGTTTGGCATTATTCTCTGTTTTGCTGCACATGTCAAATTCCTATGGATATTGGTGAGAGTTATAGCCTGCATTATAGATGGAATTGTCAAAAGCATCTATATGAGTTAGGAGCACAAGTCCCATTGAAAAGACTTTGCTCCTAAACCACTTAGGGGCTTTTTAAAAATCAGACCTTAAGCTGCTAATGCATCTCAGTCCTGTCCTGCAAAGTTCATTTGTAATGGTGTTAAATCCTTGTTCTGTCTTTGACTTCACTTCTTAAAGAGTTAGCAAGGATGATACTAATGTGATTTAGGAAATTGACTGGAACCAAGAGTTTTTCTTTGGCCTGAAATATTTTACTGAAGACTCTCATAACCACAAAGTTAAAGTAGAAAGCATTTATTTGTGAAAAAAAACAACAGCCATACTAATAATACTTATGATCACTATTATTCTCCATGTATTGTCCTGTATGCTCATTCCATCACTGAATTTATTTTTAAGTAGGACCCTGACAGAGAAAGGCCATTTTGGGGAATCTAGTCTATTAATTCATACATTAAGGAAACTGTATAGAAGAGCAGGCTAATTTGACGAATTTGATCCAAAAATGCCATATAAATACCTAAAGTAGTCAGTCTTATGAAAACAGATGGATTCTCCAATCAGCAGCATTGGTAGTGGTAAGAAAGCCAGCCAGTTTCCCAGTGAAATGTTCAAATACTTGAAAGCGAAAGATTAGAAAAGGGGTAGGCAACCTTTCAGAAGTGGTGTGCCGAGTCTTCATTTATTCACTCTGATTTAAGGTTTTGTGTGCCAGTAAAACATTTTAAAGTTTTTAGAAGGTCTCTTTTTATAAGTCTATAATATATAACTAAACTATTCTAGTATGTAAAGTAAATAAGATTTTTTTAAATGTTTAAGATGCTTAATTTAAAATTAAATTAAAATGCAGAGCCCCCCAGCCCGGTAGGCAGGACCCGGGCAGTGTGAATGCCACTGAAAATCCGCTTGCATGCCACCTTTGGCACACGTGCCATAGGTTGCCTACCCCTGGATTAGAACAAAGAGGCATTTCTTATCCATGTAAGTAGTGTCATTGGCTTCAGTGGGTCAACTCATGTAACTGTGAGTATACAAGATTAGGCACATACTTTGTATGCTATGGCTCAAGTTTTCTGGTTTCTGTAGTTAAGATATTGGTGCAGTCTTGGTAGCTAGCTATATTGTATAGTTAGCTCAGGATTCCTAACTATTCTCATTTTTACTATCCATACCAGGGCATTTTTTACATATCTGCAGTATGGACACTTTGTGTCTGTCATTTGAGCTGTGTCTTCGCTAGTTAAAAAAGATATGTACACTTAACCCCGGTTAAGATCATGCTTGTTACAATCCTAGGAAAGCCAAGGTAGTTATTTTAATCAGTGTTAGCTGGCCAAGGCAAATGGTGGTGGAAGCCTTGGGTTATTTTGATCTATTAATACTGGTATAGGACTTCTCAATACTTGGGATCCCTTTTTTTTCAAGGGACATCGTCCTCTTTCTGCCTGCATTTACGATGCACATCAGATTGAATGTCTGCTATTGTTTTGTCAGCTTAGTTTGAAATACTCAATATGGACCTCCCTGTTAAGTGCTTTGACATGATCAACATCATCAACATAGTGACCAAAAGCAACTCAAGCAACAATCTCAGTAAAATGGACTTTTTCAGAGCAAACATTGAAAAACAAATTTAGGCTCATACTTATGTGCATGCCAACTCTCAGTTGCCAGATTCAATCACCTGACCAAGCTATTATGCAAACAGAAGATGTTCTCACACTACAAGATACTCATTTATTGGATAATGGAAAAACATTGAAGTGTCACATTCTAGGATGCCACTAAGGCCTGGTCTACACTGTGGGGGGTGTCGAACTCAGGTACGCAAGTTCAGCTACGTGAATAGCGTAGCTGAACTCGAACTACCTTAGTTCGAACTACTCACCCATCCAGATGCCGCAGGATCAAAGTCTGCGGCTCCCCCATCGACTCCACCACCGCTGTTCGTGGTGGTGGAGTTCCGGAGTCGACGGGAGTGCGTTCAGAGTTCGAACTCCGAGAAGTCGAACGCTACGCGTCAACCCGGCAGGTAAGTATAGACCTACCCTTAGTGGTGACTCAATACCTGCCAAAACACGGCCTGGCAATGTTGATGAGGCAAGAGCTCTGGAGCATCTGGTCCATTGACAGAAACTCTTCAACACCATAAGCCACTACAATGAGAATCAGTGAGCTTACAATCAACAATATCTATAAGCCACAGCCTGTGGCCTGGCTTACACCAGTTTTATCAAAGCACAGCCACCCTTCAGGATGGGCCAGAAACCTCAATAGCCATCATATATCCCGGGGTTACAACAACAATATCATGGGTGAACAATTTTTTGACTGGGCCTCAAATCAAGACAAGTACCCACTGTTCAATTCTGAGCAGCCAGGAACCTTCTATTCTGCAAATGAATATAAGACGACTTGCTGGACTTGTGCTTCATGTCCTGTGACTGGAAAGCATGACACATAGTGGCAGAATTAACTGGCCTTGATGATTTTCTGCATAGCCAACACCATCCTGTCATCATATATGTTTGTCTCCAAGACCCCTTAATTACATCTGCATGAACCTTAGGAACACTGATCAGGATGGCTACATGGAAACCATAGAAGGAGTAGTTTGCTGAATACCTGTGAACACAGAGAACTACAACAGGTTCATCAACCTTCTTAAAGTGGCCATGAAAAGGAACATTCCCCCATGGCTACAAGAAAGCCTGCGCTCCCTGACTGGCAGATGATGAGGCACTCCTAAAGGAGTACAGGGCAACAGGTTACCCTGTTGTTTCAACCACCCTCCTGGAATCACTGAACCTTGCTCAACAATAGCAATGGGCAAAAGCTATGCAGAGTCGAGATTTCACCTACTACCCAAGCAAGAAAGCCTGAGGCTTCTCCATAAACTTAGCAGTGCTAAACCTCCCTAAAGAAAAATGCCACTTGTGACAGCCCACACTATCGCTAAATGCTCCTGATCTCCAAAGCTCAAACAGATTGTCATTACGAAAGGAAAGTGAAGAAAGAGCATCATTGCTCCCTACCTGACTGCCCAGAAACATAAAATCTATCAAAATCATTCACTCAAGAAGAAATGGACAAGGCCGTAACACTCATTAAACTTGGCAAGGCTGCAGGCCCAGATAGCATCTTCCCAGAATTTCTTAAAAAATCTAGGTCATCTTGGCCACTACTGCTGATGCTTCTTTACCAACTTGCATGCCCTTGGCCAAACACTCAACATACAGGAACAGGCAAAGTTCTACCATCCTGAAACAGAAGAGAGCAGCTTATGATTCTCAAAACTACTGGCTATTATCATTATTATGTTTAATGTACAAGCTCTTGGAAAGGATGCTGCTCCAGAGACATACACCCATTTATCAAGACTGCATCCCTAAAGAGCAATCTGGGTTCAGATTGGAATGAAGCCCCTCCCATCAGATAATAAAAGCTACACTGAAGCCATGCTCAAAACAGCTGAGGTCTCTGTGGACCTGTCCTCAGCACACAACACGGCTTGACAGTACAGCTTGGGTCTGAAAGTATTGAAAAGAGTGTGTTACAGAACGACACTGCTCTTACTGACAATTATGCTCACCTTCCTCAAATTTTGTGTACATCCCACGGAATAGACCAGCAGACCTCGTCCTAATCTACTGAACAATGGGCTTCCACAGCACCAAGTTGGTATCATCATACTTTAAAATTTATATCAGTGACATCCCATCAACCCACTCATGGAAATTTGGATATGTGGATGATCTCACGTTCATCCAAATAAGCACTTTCATCTAAGTGGATGCATCTTCACAGAAGATCTGAAAAACCTGGAGGAGTTATGGCAACTCTGACTGAATCTTCTAAAACAGCTGTCTCCATGTTCCACCAGAGCACCCAACATAGAATCATAGGTCACAGATCATCTAATCCCCTGCACCAAAGGCAGGGCTAAGTATTATCTACTCCATCCTTGACAGGTATTTATCTAATCTGCTCTTAAAAATCTCCAATGATGGAGATTCCACAACCTCTCTAGGCAATTTATTCCAGTGCTTAATCATGACAGTTAGGAAGTTTTTCCTAATGTCCAACCGAAACTGCACTTGCTTCAATTTAAGGCCATTGCTTCTTGTCCTATCCTCAGAGGTTAACAAACAATTTTTCTCCCTCCTTCCTGTAACAACCTTTTATGTACTTGAAAACTGTTATCATGTCACACTCTCAATCTTCTTTTCTCCAGACTAAACAAACCTAATTTTCTCAATCTTTCTTCATAGATCATGTTTTCTAGACTTTTAATCATTTTTGTTGCTCTTCTCTGAACTTTCTCCTGTTTGTAGACATCTTTCCTGAAATGTGGCACCCAGAACTAGACACAATACTCTAACTGAGGCCTAATCAGCCTGGAGTAGAGTGGAAGAATTTCTCCTTGTGTCTTGCTTCCAGCACTCCTGTTAATACTTCCACTTTTTATAGGACACTATATAGGACACTTTTTTTCAGTTTCAGACCATTGAGGATCTCCTGGTTAAGCCCAGATGGCCTCTTACCATACTTCCTATCTTTCCTACTTAGTGGGATAGTTTGCTCTTGTGCCCTTAATAATATTTCTTTGAAAAACTGTCAACTCACTTGAACTCTCCCTTTTATCATTACCTCTTAGACTTGCTTCCCATGGGATCTTACCTACCAATTCCCTGAGTTTACTAAAGTCTGCCTTCTAGAAATCCATTATCTTTAGTGTACTGACCCTAACCCTAATCCTCCTACCATTCCTTATAATCATGAACTCTAGCATTTCATGATCACTTTCACCCAAGCTGCCTTCCACTTTCAAATTCTCAACCAGTTCTTCCCTACTTGTCAAAATCAAATCTAGAATAGCCTCATGCCAGTAGCTTTTTCCACCTTCTGAAATAAAAAATTGTCTCCAATACATTCCAAGAACTTTTTGGATAATCTGTGCCCTGCTGTGTTTTTTTTCCTAACAGAGGATTTGTAGTCGAAGTCCCCCATCACCTTTATTTTTTTACCCCTTTTATCCTCACACAGAGATTTTCAACAAGTCTGTCTCCTATTTCCATCTCAACCTCAGTCCAAGTGTATACATCTTTGATATACAAAGCCACACCTCCTCCCTGTTTCCCTGCCAGTCCTTCCTCAGCAAGCTATTCCCTTCTATACCAATATTACAGTAATGCAAAGACGCACCGGAACGTCTCCTTCTGCAACACCAAACTCAGGCACACGGATTTCCTGAAATACCTTGAAGTAGTTCAGGATCAAAGCTTCACAGATCACCAGCATCTAATGAATACCACTGCCAAGATAAAGGCTAGGAACAATATAATCCACAAACTAACCAGGACCAGTTAGGAAGCAGCTGCTTACACTTTGTAGACAGCCACCTTGGCCCTCATCTTCTCAGTGGCTGAATACTGCATGCCAGTATGGGCAGGTAGCATACATATGAAACCTGTCAGCATGCAATTGAACATTACTAAGAGAATTGTTACAGGAATGCGGAAGGCAGCACTTACAGTCTGGCTCCCCATCCTCAGACATATCTTACCACTGTCTCTCCAAAGAAACTCAGCAGTGATATGAGAATACAAGCACGCGATAACGCCTCCAGACTTGACAAAGATTTCCAACCCTCCTCGCCCCAAATGCCATCTTAGGTCCTTCTGTTTAGCAGCTAAAGCTCTCAGAACCCCAGAACTATCACCAAAAGACAAGGAACAGAAGCTGTGGGAAAACAGCAGTGTCAAGAATCAAAACCTGATCATGGATCCTTTAGACCAACCAGCTGACTTCACCATGACACTTAAGATATGGATCACAGTGAACCTCATCATGACCTCACATTGGTGTTGCAGTTACCTACTAGACAAATGGAAAATGAAGGACAGACTAATATGCGAATGTGGAGAAGACATCCAGACCATGGAACAACTATGAACTGCTGCCCTCTAAAATCCTTCTCTGGAGTGACTGCTTTGATTCATTCCATGTCACTGGAAGCCATAGAGTGGATGACAATCTTGGACATCAATCTTTAACATTATTTTTCAAGTTGCCATAGGAAATAAGAAGTTTGATATCATGAATAACAACCTCCTTCCTGTGTTTGAGGGCACCACTTCCTCAATATGTACAATAATGCTAGCATAGTAAGTATATTTTTAATGATTTTTAGAAACAAAGTAAGCAATTTTTGTTACCCTATTAGTATGAACAGTAAATTTAATTGCATTTCCATATACCTCTAGATCAGTTGTTCTCAAACTTGGGCTGCTTCTTGTTCAGGGAAAGCCCCTGGTAGGCCAGGCCGGTTTGTTTACCTGCCGCATCCACAGGTTTGGCTGATCGCGGCTCCCACTAGCCGTGGTTCACCGCTCCAGGCCAATGTGGGTTGCAGGAAGGGTGCCAGCATGTCCCTCGGCCCACGCCACTTCCTGCATCCCCCATTGGCCTAGAGCAGCGAACCGTGGCCAGTGGGCGCCACGATCAGCCAAACCTGTGGATGCGGCAGGTAAACAAATCAGCCCGGCCCACCAGAGGCTTTCCCTGAACAAGCGGCAGCCCAACTTTGAGAACCACTGCTCTAGATAACAACTAAAAATGAATTATTACTTTTACTATCATTAAATACTTTTGCAAACAGAACCCCATTTTTTATTGCTCCTCAGATATCTCACCTGCATGTTTATGCTGTTTTGGCCTGTTTGTCAATTTATTCAGTTCATGGGATGGTATAAATAAAGGCTATGTTTAATATGATGAGTAATTTATATTAGTTTTTGGAATCTTAACCTGTGGGTAATGACTAGGTTTCAAAGATTCACAACCACACTCCCTTTATTTATGGCTAGATGGCAGGAGGGTCCCCAAAATGTATGAAAAAGGCTGAGAATCACTGTAGTAATTTATGAGTATGCTTGCTTAATAACTTTACTACATTGAGTAACACTGAATGCTTTACAAAACTGTTAGTATATTATCCGACCAGCATTAACTTTATTGGTTAAATCAGTAATTAAGTCAAAAAAGGTTCTTAGATTTATTAGGCATGACCTATTTTTAATAAACCAAGGCTGCTTATCAGTAATTATTGGATACCTTTGCAGTATCTCAGATGTTTACTATATTGATTCCTTTCTAATATGACATATATTTTCATGACATGGCTGGTAGAATCTGTAATAGAAAAAGTGGGTGAGGCTCAGAAGACTGGGGGAATAGAAAGTTGATCAAGTGCCTTATAAAAATCTCATGGATGTCAAAGGGAGTCTTTCCACTGATGATTTCCGTGTGACTTTGATTGGACCCCAAGACAGCCAGGGAGCCAAAACCAGCTATTAAGAGGTACGATGGCCAAAGAGAAGTCTTGTGTTAGTAGTTTGCTTGATAAGATGATAGAGTTTTGCAACCACATTGATTCTGAGCATTAAAATTCAATATCCATATTACTTTATTACAACACATTGAACAAAAGGGAAGCATAGCTCCCAGTCATCTGCTAAAGCAGAGGAAAAGCATCCATCCTCTTTCCTGACTAGGCTAAGCACCTTACCCCTTGACTGTGTGGTTATTAACCACTGATTATTAACAATCATCAGAGCAATGACATGCTTGCCCAAATTACTAATGGTTCATCAGGAATAACAATCGCTTTCATTCCCAATGACTGAATATTATTATGTAACTTGGTCATTAATCTGTAATGATCACTGATGCATTTTCAGGGACCAGTTCACTCCCTGGGTGGCAGGCCCCTGGTAGCAATAAGCCTGCCTGAAGTTGGGTCACAGATAATCTATTGGGTATCTTTGGTTCAGTTTAAAAGGTGGCGGGGGGGAGGGAGGGAGAGGAGGGCAGTGCAGATGATATAGTGATTTGCCACCCTGCCTGAGGTTAAGTCTGTCCTGCCCCGGGGAATACCTTATGAGAGCACAGTGGTGATACTGCTATCCATTTCCCATGGGGTACATTCCCCCTTTGCAATGGTTACATCTGTGTGTCTAAGGACTGGAGTCCACCATGGAAAACCTGGTCCTTATACTCTTAGTCACTATGTGACATGTAGCAGAAATGAATATATACCTTGGCTTGGGAGCCAAAGCCAACTTATAGTGAGAACAAAAAGCTCAAAACAAAGGAGAAGAAATAAAGACCCAGCTATTCAGCTAGTAAAAATTTGTAGCTTCACTGACTTCAGAGTGGTGCTATGCTGATGCACACCCAGCTGAGGATCTGGCCCCAAGTGTTTTCACCTTGGGAAGAACGTAACACATTGTGTTTAAAAATGAAAAATCTTACTCCTCTAAGTGTGTGTGTTATGTAAGACTTGCACATTCAAACAAGTTTCACCCTCACAGCCCATCTTCCTCTAATGTGAATTGGTGCCTTTGCAGTTGCTCCCGGGTGGCGTATGTGTGCAGTCGGTGCAAGGAGCTCCTGGCCCTCAGAGACCATGTACGGACTTTGGAGGCCAGGGTGGCGGAACTGGAGGAGCTGAGAGAGGCAGAGAGGTATGTTGATGAGGCTTTCCGGGACACTGTAGAATTGTCCCACCTCCGCTTAGACAGCTCCTGTGCTGTTGAGGAGGAAGAAGGGCCCAGGGAAGTAGAGCAGTCGATGGGAGCAGAGGGAAACCTTCCTGTAGTTGGGACCCTCCTTCCAGATGGTGCTGGGGTTGCCTCTCGCACTGAGGTTGCCTCTCCGGGGCAGGGAACTCCAGTTTCTAGGAAAAGGCAGGTGTTAGTAATGGGAGATTCGATTATTAGAAATGTAGATAGCTGGGTCTGTGATGACCAGGAGAACCGCATGGTGACTTGCCTGCCTGGTGCGAAGGTTGCGGATCTCTCGAGGCATCTAGATAGACTTATGTGTAGTGCTGGGGAGGAGCCGGTGGTCGTGGTACATGTAGGTACCAATGACATAGGGAAGGGTAGGAGAGATGTCCTGGAAGCCAAATTTAGGCTGCTAGGGAAGAGACTGAAATCCAGGACCTCTATGGTGGCATTTTCAGAAATGCTCCCAGTTCCACACGCAGGGCCGGGTAGGCAGGCAGAGCTTCAGAGTCTCAATGCGTGGATGAGACGATGGTGTAGAGAGGAGGGGTTCACGTTTATTAGGAACTGGGGAAACTTCTGGGATGGGAGGAGCCTATACAGGAGAGATGGGCTCCACCTAAACCAAAGTGGAACCAGACTGCTGGCACTAAACATTAAAAAGGTTGTGGAGCACTTTTTAAACTAGGAGATGGGGGAAAGCCGACTGCTGCAGAGGAGCATGTGGATCGGACACAGACTTCTCTTAGGGGAGAGTCTGATGATAGAGAATCTCCAGGTTATAGTCAGGAGCAGAGGACTGAGAAGTATAATGTAAGGGCCGGATCAGATGATAAACAGTCACATAAAAAAGAATCTGGCACATCAGAAAAAGGCAGGCTAATAAACAGGGACAAGTTTTTAAAGTGCTTGTACACAAATGCCAGAAGTCTAAATAATAAGATGGGTGAACTAGAGTGCCTTGTGATAAAGGAGGATATAGATATAATAGGCATCACAGAAACCTGGTGGACTGAGAGCAATCAATGGGACACAATCATTCCGGGGTACAAAATATATCGGAAGGACAGAACAGGCCGTGCAGGGGGAGGAGTGGCACTATATGTTAAAGAAAGTGTAGATTCAAATGAAGTAAAAATCTTAAGCGAATCCACAGGTTCCATAGAGTCTCTATGGATAGAAATTTCATGCTCTAGTAAAAATATAACAGTAGGGATCTATTATCGACCACCTGACCAGGACAGTAATAGTGATGATGAAATGCTAAGGGAAATTAGAGAGGCTATCAAAATTAAGAACCCAATAATAGTGGGGGATTTCAATTATCCCCATATTGACTGGGAACATTTCACTTCAGGACGAAATGCAGAGATAAAATTTCTCGATACTTTAAATGACTGCTTCATGGAGCAGCTGGTACGGGAACCCACAAGGGGAGAGGCAACTCTAGATTTAATCCTGAGTGGAGCGCAGGAGCTAGTCCAAGAGGTAACTATAGCAGGACCGCTGGGAAATAGTGACCATAATACAATAGCATTCAACATCCCTGTGGTGGGAAGAACATCTCAACTGCCCAACACTGTGGCCATTAATTTCAAAAGGGGGAACTATACAAAAATGAGGGGGTTAGTTAGACAAAAGTTAAAAGGTACAGTGACTAAAGTGAAATCCCTGCAAGTTGCGTGGGCCCTTTTTAAAGACACCATAATAGAGGCCCAACTTCAATGTATACCCCAAATTAAGAAAAACAGTAAAAGAACTAAAAAAGAGCCACCGTGGCTTAACAACCATGTAAAAGAAGCAGTGAGAGATAAAAAGACTTCCTTTAAAAAGTGGAAGTCAAATCCTAGTGAGGCAAATAGAAAGGAGCACAAACACTGCCAACTTAAGTGCAAGAGTGTAATAAGAAAAGCCAAAGAGGAGTTTGAAGAACGGCTAGCCAAAAACTCCAAAGGTAATAACAAAATGTTTTTTAAGTATATCAGAAGCAGGAAGCCTGCTAAATAACCAGTGGGGCCCCTTGACGATGAAAATACAAAAGGAGCGCTTAAAGATGATAAAGTCATTGCAGAGAAAATACCGTATTTTTCCGTGTATAAGACTATACTTTTTCCTAAAATCATTAGACTAAAAATTGAGGATCGTCTTATACACGGAAGTAAGCTCCTATCCACCACCCCCACCCCCAAACTCCCCTGCCCTCTCTCCAACACCCCCTCCCTGCCCCTTACCGCGCTTCCTGGACATGGCTGGCGGTGCTACAGTCCAGCCGCGGCTGGAGCTGGGAGCCCAGGACGCGGGGGCAGGAGTCACGCGGCCGGAGCCGGAGGATGTGGCGGGAGCCGGGTGGCCAGAGCCACGCAGCTGGAGCTGGAGCCGGGCAGCCGGGGCTGCCGCCACGCTTGGACCCGTGCTGCCGGAGCCTGGCCGCGTGGCAAAAGAGCAGGAGCTGGGCGGCTGGAGCCACGGAGCCAGGCAGTGTCCGGAGCTGGGCATCCGGGTAGGTGGGGTCACGGCCGCCGCAGTGCCCGGACCCGCACTACCGGAGCCGGGGGCCGGAGCCGGGGACGTGGGGCCCGGGGCAGGAGTCGCGGGGCCGGGGAAGCGGGGCCGGGGCAGGAGTCGCGGGGCCGGGCGGCCGGGGCCCGGCGGCCGGGGAAGCGGGGCCGGGGCAGCCAGAGCCGGGGGGCCGGACCTGGGCGGCCGGGGAGGGACACGGCAGGAGCTGGGCAGGGCCGGGGCCGGAGACCAGCCCGGGTGCCTGGCCCTCCTCGTTCCCTCTACCCCTACCTCGGCGTCCTCTTCCTGGGCCTGAGCGGCAAAGTCAGGGGGGGACACCTGCAGCGCGGCTGGAGCGGCAAAGAAAACAAAACAAAAAAAACTTGTGGCATGGCCGGACGGCAAAGCAGGAAGGGAAAAAACTAATCAAACAAAAAAACCTGCGGCGCAGCCGGAGCAGCAGGGGGAGGGACCTGCAGTGCGGCCGGAGGGGCAAAGCAGGGAAAGAGAACAAAACAAAAAAAACCTGGGGCATGGCCGGAGCAGCAAAGCAGGAGGGGGGAAAAAAACCAAAACAAAACACCTGAATTTTGGGTTAGAAAAGTGGGGGGCGTCTTATACATGGGGGCGTCTTATACACGGAAAAATACGGGTAAATGGATTCTTTGCTTCAGTCTTCACGGCTGAGGATGTTAGGGAGATTCCCAACCCTGAGCTGGCTTTTGTAGGTGACAAATCTGAGGAACTGTCACAGATTGAAGTATCACTAGAGGAGGTTTTGGAATTAATTGATAAACTTAATAGTAACAAGTCACTGGGACCAGATGGCATTCACCCAAGAGTTCTGAAAGAACTCAAATGTGAAGTTGCAGAACTATTAACTAAGGTTTGTAACCTGTCCTTTAAATCGGCTTCGGTACCCAATGACTGGAAGTTAGCTAATGTAACGCCAATATTTAAAAAGGGCTCTAGGGGTGATCCCGGCAATTACAGACCGGTAAGTCTAACGTCGGTACCGGGCAAATTAGTTGAAACAATAGTAAAGAATAAAATTGTCAGACACATAGAAAAACATAAACTCTTGAGCAATAGTCAACATGGTTTCTGTAAAGGGAAATCGTGTCTTACTAATCTATTAGAGTTCTTTGAAGGGGTCAACAAACATGTGGACAAGGGGGATCCGGTGGACATAGTGTACTTAGATTTCCAGAAAGCCATTGACAAGGTCCCTCACCAAAGGCTCTTACGTAAATTAAGCTGTCATGGGATAAAAGGGAAGGTCCTTTCATGGATTGAGAACTGGTTAAAGGACAGGGAACAAAGGGTAGGAATTAATGGTAAATTCTCAGAATGGAGAGGGGTAACTAGTGGTGTTCCCCAAGGGTCAGTCCTAGGACCAATCCTATTCAATTTATTCATAAATGATCTGGAGAAAGGGGTAAACAGTGAGGTGGCAAAGTTTGCAGATGATACTAAACTACTCAAGATAGTTAAGACCAAAGCAGATTGTGAAGAACTTCAAAAAGATCTCACAAAACTAAGTGATTGGGCAACAAAATGGCAAATGAAATTTAATGTGGATAAATGTAAAGTAATGCACATTGGAAAAAATAACCCCAACTATACATACAACATGATGGGGGCTAATTTAGCTACAACGAGTCAGGAAAAAGATCTTGGAGTTATCGTGGATAGTTCTCTGAAGATGTCCACGCAGTGTGCAGAGGCGGTCAAAAAAGCAAACAGGATGTTAGGAATCATTAAAAAGGGGATAGAGAATAAGACTAAGAATATATTATTGCCCTTATATAAATCCATGGTACGCCCACATCTCGAATACTGTGTACAGATGTGGTCTCCTCACCTCAAAAAAGATATTCTAGCACTAGAAAAGGTTCAGAAAAGGGCAACTAAAATGATTAGGGGTTTAGAGAGGGTCCCATATGAGGAAAGATTAAAGAGGCTAGGACTCTTCAGTTTGGAAAAGAGAATACTAAGGGGGGACATGATAGAGGTATATAAAATCATGAGTGATGTTGAGAAAGTGGATAAGGAAAAGTTATTTACTTATTCCCATAATACAAGAACTAGGGGTCACCAAATGAAATTAATAGGCAGCAGGTTTAAAACAAATAAAAGGAAGTTCTTCTTCACGCAGCGCACAGTCAACTTGTGGAACTCCTTACCTGAGGAGGTTGTGAAGGCTAGGACTATAACAATGTTTAAAAGGGGACTGGATAAATTCATGGTGGCTAAGTCCATAAATGGCTATTAGCCAGGATGGGTAAGAATGGTGTCCCTAGCCTCTGTTCGTCAGAGGATGGAGATGGATGGCAGGAGAGAGATCACTTGATCATTGCCTATTAGGTTCAGTCCCTCAGGGGCACCTGGCATTGGCCACTGTCAGTAGACAGATAATGGGCTAGATGGACCTTTGGTCTGACCCGGTACGGCCTTTCTTATGTTCTTATGTTTATGATATCACTTTGTAATATCCTAAACACAGAACTGCAACTTCCTTACACAACCAGCTTGAAGAAGTTATTTGATTTTTGAGCAAGGAAGGCTTTATTGCAATCACAAAACCACTAATACGAGAAGAATTAATACAGTGAGTTATACAGGGGATTGTAAGCTACATCGATTGCTACAATATTTGTAGAAATATTTCCCAGTGTGAAAATCTCTCCTTAAGGTTTCCCTTTCGATGCCACTGGTTTTTTTAAAACCTGCAGTGAAGAAGGAAAGATAAAGGACTGCCTACACTGAGCTGTTCTAACTGCTAAGCAGTTGCGAGTAAATGACTTTGCTTGTATACAAAGGGAACTGGTGGTGTAATATACTGAGAAATTCATTTGTGGAAGTCTCCAGCCTGCCACACATTTCAGCCTACTTATCAGATGACATAAACAACAAAGATTAGAGCTGGCTTTTGTTTTCTGCTTTGTTCTTCCTTCCAGAATTTTACCTTCAGTCTTTCAAAGGTTTTAGACAGTTTTTATTGGGAATGTAATTCTTGTTATTTAACAGGGTTTTTCAATGCATTTATTGGAAAATGCCAATCTTTGTAGCCACGGCATAGCACCATATGTGACATAAAAATAAAAATGATTAGCCTCCCGTTAGGAAATCTCTATTAAAAAATCCTCCAATGAAGCATTCTTAAGGACATTGTTCATTATTATCTATGGATTCACTGCACAGTGACTGGGCTTTAGTGAACTATGTTTTATCTGCTGATATTCTTTTGCAAAAGCACCCTCTCAGTATGTCAGGTCACCTTCCTTTTGTTCTGAATTAACAACTAATAGGAGGTAATGGGTGCAGAAAAGAACAATGTCATCATAAAGCAATATTCAATAGTGCATAGATTGGTGCTATGGTTGCATATCCATCTTCTAGATCTAGCTGGGATCAGAATTTGCTTCCAAAAACCAAAAAGAAATAAAACAAGCTGATAAAGGCCCCTTTCTCTTTGTTCTTATGTTGAAAAGATATATGCCCTGATTCTGGGCTGTTCTGTGACCCCTGCACACCAGCTGTCTGCACAAAACTACATGTTATAATTTTTCTGAAAGTGTGGTAGCATGTACCCTTACCCTTGTGTAACTTTCTATGTCATTAAGGTATATCCTCCAATGGGGGATGGAGGAGTACAAAGGTCAGAAATCAGGCCATACTAAGTGGCATATTCCTCTTCTAAAGCATCATAACTTGTGCTGCATCATGTATAGCTTTCTGCTGGTCTCGGTACCATCCAAACCCTACCAAAGGTGACCACATGCGCTCACCCTCAGAGGGAGATGAAGGCACAAGAGCCACGCACTCTGCCTGTGCTAGAAAGTGTAAGAGGAGCAGATGTTATGAGAAAACATCCAGATAGTCAGTGGATCTGTTGCAACCTGGATCCTCTCCTCCACAGAAGGTAAAGAGAGAGAACTAAAGGATGTTCTGTGTTATGTACATTCATTAACGGCGAGCCCTATCACCAACAGAAGTTTGTTCAATAAAAGATATTACCTCACCCACTTTGTCTCTCTAATATCCTGGGATGTGGCTACAACTTCACTGCATAGATGCTCGGGGTTAGGTTCATTATAATAGAGAATGCACAAATGCTGAACTGCTTTGATACAGTTTTCCAGTTGGACAAGCTGCCACCTCAACAAATACCAGCGTTCCCTTGCTACTAATAGGTTTATATTGCATCTGAAGTTTAACAGAAATCTGTCATGTTATTAGACTGTCTATCTTACCATGAACTGTGCAATGGCATTAAATGATGAAGATCATTTATGCCACCAATCTTTTATGCAGGGGCTGAAATGATTATCAAATGCTCCATCATATTCTCACCTGGAAACCATTTTTATTCCTGTAAAGCAATTTTATAGGAAGGCAAAATGAAGGGCCAAGTGGGCTCACTGGCAGTGTGAGTAGTTAATTGTCACATTTCTGCCTACTTATATTTTCAGATTTACAGTCTTACCTGTAACCCTCTGACTTTTTTATAAGCAGCATTCCTGCAGCCTATAATATGATAGCATTAGCTGAACTTTACAAAAGTGTGCTGGTGCTTACTTCCCTGCCAAATTCAGGATATGCTCTAAACAAAGAATGAAGTCTCTTCAGAGGGAGTTATTGAGTAACTTGAAAACACAGTGCAAATGATACTCATCCAGCAAAAATCTGAAATAGCCAATTAAGAACAGGGATGTACCATAGATTTTTGCAAACCAGTAACTATTCCCAAGGAACAGAAAGATGCCCCACTTGTGATTATATTCTAAAAAGATCAGCCAAGGGAAATCCCAGGAGCTGTTGGTGAGTGAGCCTCACGTTTACGCTTGTGAAACTGACTAAATATCTAATAAAGGCTAATATAATGCAACAAAGAGCTGAACTAGTATAATATGAGGGGGTAAAAAATACCATGGCTTCATGTTCCATAAACTGCCTGAGTCCTTTTCTGGGGGGAGAGGGCATAGTTAACTAAAAAAAAGATATGATCTAGCAAACACAATTTACTTGGATCTTCAGAAAACTTTTGCTAAATTGTGAATAGGAGACAGCTAAGGGAAATCAATAACTTGAGCATGATAGCATGAGGACAAAGCCATGGCATGGATTTAAAAAAAATACACCCTACCCAACTCCAAAATAAGCAAACAAATAGACAAACAAACCCCCAAACCAGAGAGCCTCATGCATATTTGCACAGAGCAGATGCTAGACACACCTAACAGAGGAAAGAGAAATCCAAATGGTATCTTCCTCCTCTTCCCCAAAATCCCTCAGGAGCCTGCCTGTGTGACCTGTGTGGGGGATGGTGCTCACTGGGTTTGGGGGTATATGGCTGGACATGGGCAGAGGTGGGAGATGGACACTCTGCAGAGAAGCATCCTTCTCCAAACCCTTAAGAATGTTCTTGTGGAAGTTAATGCTGGATTCATTTCTTGTCTCCTTGCCATCTGCCTCCCTTGCAAGGATACATGTGTGTCTGTGTGTTGGGTCAAGATGGCAGCTATGCTCCTTTTAGAACCTATGGAACCTCCCTAAATCACTGCAGCTTTCCAACCATTGTCAACAATGGTTTGTTTTCCTCTTGTAGAGAGGGTGAAAGGTACACCAAATTAAACAGTAGCAGAATCTTGGGTTCACAATGTAAATCTATCTGTGCTAGCTACTTTCCTCTGTAATACAGAGAAGAACCTTGATATATTTCCAGTGACTATCCATACGTTATCTCGTAGTAATATGCAATGTTTTTGTAGATAGGGTATAATGTACCTTTACTATTAGACATTTGTAGATTGTTGGAAGGCTATTTAACAGACCTGTGTGTGAGATTTTTTAAAATATATTTTGTGACTTGTCCCTAGAGCTGCTGCGTGCAAGGGAAATTAAAACTTAAGAGTTACACTGTAATTGTAAGAACCACCCTCTTTGCAATCACCTTGGCTTGAATTGGGGACTCCTGAGCAAATATCATGAGTCTTTTGAGCCAAATGATTAGACCTCTTAGATGTAGCTGCAACATAATTACATCCCCCGTGGGCCAGGCACAGAGAGAAACTGGTAACCTGTGCTGAAAAGTGGGCTACAATAGTTTACATTGAACAACTGTGAAATGTTCTTTCAGCCAATTGGCTGATCGGTTACATAGTTCAACAGTATCTGCTTTCATTACAACTGTACCCAACCATAATTGATATCTATATCTATCTATCTATTTAAAGTCACTAATATAAAATGAAACATTTTTAAAAAACATTTTTGCATGTTCAGTATTATTCTTTGTTTCACTGATGTTTCGGGATGATGATCTATTTATATGCATAAAGTAACAGAGAGAGACTGAATATTTGAGTGCCAGAAAACACTCCTCTCTTTGCTCATGTGTGAAATGGAGATAGTTGAATATAAGAAATCCACACAGTTCATGGAAGAGTTTTTAGGTCTCTAGAAAGTACTGGCTGTCTAATTTTTGGCTTGATTAATGCAGTTCCTCACAGAAATAAATAAATATAATGATGGGGATTTCTTTTATCTGAGTTTGTCAGTATAAAATTGTCAGGAACATTTAAAAAACCCAATTAAGCCCCCAAAAAGAATTCAGAAAAGCACCAGCAATAAAGAAAACACAGATGTCCCTGGCTAGCAAAGTGTTTTTGACTGACTCTAACAGACATACTTTGAATGATGATGTTCTACACACCAAGATCTGAAAAAACAGCAGATAATGAGCTGTGCTTTCAGAGATGAAAGAACAAAAATGTGAAGTAAGAAGTATTAAATAAAAGAGAACAACACAAGAAACAAGTGTTGCTTAGCAATGATGCCTATGTCTGACACAAATATTGAGCACATTGACCGACAGTACCGGATTCGTGCTAATCTGGTAAGACATCTAAAGGTCCATGTCCATTAGAAAACTGAAACACTGCTGACGGCGTTTTACAATTGTTCCCCCGAACTAGTAACTGAAAACCATTTAAGTGGTAACAGGACAAAACATAAATCATTGTCAATACCAGTTCAGGTAGACCCAGGACTGAAAACTATTGTCAACAATGGTTCATTTTCCTCTTGTAAAGAGGGGTAAGGTACACCAAAGAGTAGCAGACTCTTGGGTTCACAATGTAGATCTATTTGAGGGCTAAATTTGCTGCTGATGTAAATGTGTGCTGCTACATTGACTTCAGTGGTATTTCATACATTTACACAAGCAGAGAATTTGGCCCTGAACATCGAGAATTGGTTTATTGCTGAGTAGGGAGCAAGAATGGATGGAGTAATCAATTAGTTAGGCATCTGCAGTAGTCGCTTGTGCACATTTTGCCTGTGTAAATTTTTTCAAATGTAATATTTATATTAGAAACAAAAGTTAAAGATAAAATAGATTATCCAAAAATGCAACCCAGTCTGCAAAATACAGCTACACAGTCCACTTTCCAGCATTCAGCTATTACCAAGCATGGTTGCTGGGAAACCTTAGCATTATAACAAGAGTTTAATATTTCTTATTTTTTGGAAATTAAACTATAGACAAAAAAATAGTGACAAAGAAGAAAGAGGGGGTATACAGAATAAGAGAGCATGTGATATTGGCAAGATGAGGAATTTGTTTATTTCACACAAAGTAGTATTTCTGTTTTATGTTATTTTTTTAAATAATGATGACCGGAGTAACATTTTTAATGTTTTTGCACTTTCTCTGTGTGCATTGTTCAGCAGCCATCATGTTCTTGGCATTGCTGCAGCCAGTAAAATGAGACACTCCCCACACAATTCAGTTCAATGCAATAAGACTTTAACAGCATGACTAGCTATAAAAAAGCTGCTGAACTGTACAATGAGACAGACCGTCTCAGGTATTAGTCAGAGATAAGTAAGATCCACTCAGAATGGGGTAATACCCTGCTTGGGTTTGATCCTGTGTCCATTTGCCATTACAGATGATTTCTGGTCAATGCTATTACTTACATGCACACATCAATATATATATATACACACACACACACACACACACACCCTCCCACCCCCCAAACCAGACCTCTCGCTCATGGAGAATTTACTTTTATCCTCTCTCTGTTTTCTTCCTTAATCTAACCTAAAACTCTTAGTTTGAAAGTATGTATTTTGTTCTTTGTTTATGGAAACAGAGAAAAAATTGACAGGCCTATTTAGAAAGCAATACAAATATAGTGGGACAAATTCTTCTCTCATTTACACCAGTGTAAATTCAGAGTAACTAAAGGTGAATTTCGATTTATGCTGGGGTAGCTGATAGCAAAACTTAGCCCACTCTCATTAAGTTCAGTAAAAGGAAAACTTGTATTGGTCCTTCCAAAACCAAACGTTGGGCTTTCCTGGGATATTCTTGCTAATTTGGAGGCTTAAAGCACTTTATAAAGAAAACGTACAGAGAAGAATCCAACCATGCCCTCCTCCCACACCGAGTCACTATGAGCAAAGAAAACCCTGGATTCAGTCACTGTGGTGTGCCAATCTGGCAGAATGTGCATGACTCACTAAGGAACACATTATCTGACATTTAAGCACAAATGCTGGACTCAGCTAGTGTATCAATGCATTGCTGAAAACATATGCAAACCCACTCACTGGTATTAGACTTGTCACTGTCATAAAGAGAAGGTGTTAAATTCAGTCACAGTTATAAGCCATTAATAGTAGTTTTAAAGGAAACAACTTCCATTATCAGTTCAGTAAAAGTTCCATGCGATAGTTATGACATTATCTGTTATATAATACTCATTTCAGATTGACCCCTGGCTGCAGGACAAATCTATTACTATCTTTTTTTTAATCGGTGAAAACCAGCTTCATGCAAGAAAATTAATTCACTGATACTAAATTTTCACTTGCAAGTTCATGCAAACAAATGTAACCTATCCTTTTAGCTCTAACATTAGATTAATTCAATATTTTATAGCCATAGATAGCTTAACCAGATTGTCCACAAGTTGCCATATGAGACAGAATCCTATCCAACAGCCAGCATTTTTGCTATTGTGGTCTAGAAAGATATAACTGACCCTTATTCTGTGTTGAGAGTCACTTTCTGCTGGCTGCGTTTTTCCCACCATGCAAACAGTGTTATATCCCAATGATGCTAACATGGTATTCTCAGACTGAAAAATGTCTTAGTTATTCAAAAGTCTTGTTAAGACTATGGAAATGTGCACAGATGGTTTCACCCAGTAGAAATTATATTAGATAATTTCTTATTAGACATCTCCCTCTCTCTAGATTGCAATATTTTACCCCCTCTACACAGGGCCGGCTCCAGGGTTTTTGCTGCCCCAAGCGACAGTAAAAAAAAGAAGATTGGCAGCACTTCGGTGGCAGCTCCACCTTGCCACTTCATTCTTCAGCGGCAATTCTGGACTGAGGTACCCATCACCGAATTGCCGCCGAAGAGCCGGCCCTGCCTCTACATAGCATTTTGGAGCATGAGCTTGAGGTCTCAGGGGAGAGAGAAATCTTCATTATGAATGAAATAATTTTGGTGAAATCCAACATATTCTGAGCATTGTTCAATTACTAACCTAATGTTTTCCTCCTATCAAAAGTTGTATTTGACTTTCCCTGATGTATAGACATATAATAGTCAAGCACCCATGAGACTCAAAATAAAGAAGAAATGAGGGACAGAATGATACTTATTTTTGGTCTCCATGTGTTCCCCATAATTCCGGTCACTCCCACTTCATTATGCCTCCTTTACCCCTGCATTACTCTCCACTTCTCCTCAATAACCCCTCTTGCCTCTTGCTCAAGCTGGTGTCAGCTGCTGCTGTTCCAAGCTGTTGAGGTGATGGTGTCAGTGCTTTGTTGCCTCTCCCTCTAAATGTGGCTGAAATTCAGACTGCTCTATACAGTTAGGACAGTTAGGATGTGCTCTGTTATTGTAAGGATTACAATATGCTCGCCAGTTACGCCACCATTTCTTCTTTCAGGACCATGGACAGTGTAGCACTTGTCAGGCTGAACCTAGGGAGAACAGTGAAAGATTTGCTTCTAAATGGACAAAAGCTTATGCCTTTGTAAAATGGCCACATCTACTCTTCTAAAGTGCCACACATTCTGACTCGTTATCATGTGCTGATGTTTGCTTGTTCCTCTGTTCTTCTTTTGTCTGTCACTGATTTTTTGAATTGCTGGTGACAAAAACTCAGCAGCCTGTGAGAGATGCACCCACTCCATATTATTTGCCTATATTTTCTTTTCCTCAATCCAAGCTTAGCAAGGAAGTGCATTTCTCACAATTTTACCAGTTTTTATAAGTCACTGCACTGGCTATTGTGCCTCCTTCTACCAGCATAGTTACCAGATGGGCAATAACATTCATAACAGGAAAGGACATAGGAAGTACTATTTTCACTAGGTCCAGGATTATTCAGAGTTTTGTATCAATAGCTGTCCAACAAAGAGACAGTGGGCTTGACAGTCATAACAGAGAATGATTGTGCTATTCAGGAATTAGTCCCAATACTAAAAGCTCTTTGAGACACAGACTGTCTTATTATTTGTCAGCACTTAAAGACACTTGCTTCTTTAAAGTTGACAAGTTTATTTCTGTGGAACATTCTTTCAGATTGCTTCAACCATGCTTATAAACACATACTAATGGATGTTTCTTCTAAAATGATTAACAAGAAACTAGTTAAGAAATGTTGACATCTAAGTTGTCACCATCAGGGATCAGAGTCAACACACTTTGGAAATGAATCATCAGTTTGAACCTCTCAGAGCTTCAATCTAGCTAGCACTGCACTAGTTTACATCCAGAAGGTTAGATTTGTTACTAAAATGGCTAGAAACATTCTGGCTTTTAAAGAAAGCTTAACTTTTGGAGAAACTAAATACACCAGAAATATTCAGAGGCCTTATTACGTACTATAGAGGGAAGACACACAATATATTTATTCAATGGCCTTTGGTATGGCTTTTTCTTCTTCAGTGTTCCCAGAGATGTCAACAAAATGAAGGTCAACTCATTGAGGGAGCAATACAGTCAACCTGATTAAATTTATGCAGATTAAAAAAAAACAACAAAAACCCCAACAACTAACAAACCTACAAACCATAGCTCTAATTCAGCAAGCACTTTGTAACATACCTAACTTCAAGTCTGGGAGTCACCCTGGGAGTGACTTGGAGTTAAGTTCAGTGATATGATGCATGTGTGTTAAGCATATATGTGTATGGTTATTGGATCAGGGCCCTTGATATTGTTAAATAAAGTTTAATTTCATGCAAATAAGCAAGGTGGAGCTATTAAATAGGTTACCTCATATCTTGCTTAAACTTTAATAAATCTAAGAGAATATTGTTTTAATATTGGCCCTGAAATATTAATATTAGCCTTGAAACTCTCATTAATGCTAAAAATGAATTGGAATGCAAATTCTGCATTTCTGAGGCTGAACAGGTACCCCTACTTGTTTTGCAAACTGCGCTGCAGTAACGTTCAGCCTATCTACAAAGTTAGTTTTGTCTCAACATGATTCGCAGTCACTGAATTGCTGTGACGGGTCAGAAACTTAATTATTTAAAGAAAGTCTTTAACCAGTTGAAAAAGAAGCTGAAAATAACACAATAAAGAAAATCAGAACTCATTAACATTTCGTAATCCCTTCCAAATGAAGCCTTTTGTGAAGACAAGGATAATCCAGTAACATTCTCAGATCAAAAGAATTTGCTTCCTTTTGAACTCCTAATGCCCCATTTTCACACCTAAACCTAACACGCTCTAGTTTGACACTTCAGAGTTCATTTCAAATCTGTATCAAAATCTTTTTTTCCTCTAAATGACTTTAAATCTGGCTATTATGCATCTTTTTCATTATTCAGTCATTCTCTGATTTTCAACCTCTTTGTGTGCCTAAAATGTATTTTGAATTTAATCATAATCTTCACAAACAATTCACAGATGCAAAATGTTTCCAGAGCTTTTTAGCTTGTCCTTGCAGCATCAAACCAGAAAATTTATGGAATGAATACAGAACAAACTACAAATGCTATGACCTGGCATGGATACTGTAATAAACAGAAGGCTACTAAAGTTAAGTAGCCTGAACCATTAAAGTTAATGGAAGTTATGACACTGGCTTCTATGGTAGCATGAGCAAGCCCTTACTAAGTAACGGGCTCATCCAAAGCCTGCTGAAGTCAATAGTTTTTCCATTGATTTCAGTGTGCTTGGGGTCAGGCGCTACGTGCCTAGTATATACTTAAAATGCCAGTATTGTATTGCCTCATTGTAAAAATCTTCCTTCTATGGTCACATGCATAGTGAAACTTCTCGGAAAGAGGTGGGCCTTGCCTGGTTCTCTATCATGTCCTTACACTGGTGACCATGATCGATTCTGGCCACACAAGCGTTTTTCAATAAGCTGGTGTATACTACAAAATTTGTGCTGGTGTATCACTGACAGCTAAGTCATATTTAGTAGCATATCAGTGAACATGATAGCTGCCATCCATATCCAGGCACGATGAGACTTAGTGATGTGCACCAAGCTAAACACTGTTACAACCAAGCACACATCCAGTATGGTGTGCATCCAAACTCAGTGTCATCACAAACCACCCATGTTAAAGTAATGTATATTTTGGGGGGGGGGGGATACTAGGTGACAGCCCCAAGTGTCATTTAAGTTGAATGGAGTTTTCCCAGGACATGAGAAACAGTTTCAGTTAGATGTATGAGCCGCCGTGAGGAAAGTAGGCTGTCCTAGTGAGCTGGGTTCTATAGCAACCAAACATCCAAGCAAACCTGCCAAGTTCTGTTGTAGTCTTTGTAGATTCTTCAGAGTGTAAACTACATATTTTTCTTGTATTGAGCTTTAGCTAGTCCATTATTTGACAAACTACTTGAGAAATAAGTGTTTTTTGTCCAAAACCTACTGGACAGGTCTCCAGCATAAAAACAAAACAAAACAATGCATCATAAGTGGATGAGAGGCCAGGACTGAATCGTCAAATAAACTCAACTACTCTGACACTAAGTTTAGATTTCCCTCCCCTTCAGCACTGAGGCACTATGAGTATGTCTACAATTAGACACCCACGGCTGGCCCAGCTCAGCTGAATCAGAGTTCAGGCTAAGGTGCTGTTTAATGGCAGTGTAGATGTCCAGGCTTAAGGCTGGAGCCTGAGCCCTGGGACCCTCTCTCTTTGTGGGGTTCCAGAGCCTGGGGTCCAGCCTGAGCCTGAATGACTATACCACAATTAAATAGCCACTTAGCCCAAGCCCCACAAGCCTGAGTTAGTTGAGCTGGGCCAGCTGTGGTTTTTTAATTGCAACGTGGAGATATCCTATGTGGAAACTTGACATATTCAGGCTAGAAATAAGACATACATTTTAACAGTGAGGGTAATTAACCACTAGACCGGCTTACCTAAAATCTCCATCACTTGATCCCAGTGCTCATGCTGCATATGTTCCAATGGTACATACAGGACTTCAGTCTCAAGTGTCTTCAACATACTGACACTTTTCTTGATCACTTTTAAACAACGAAAGGTGACAGTTATCTACATTGGGGGTGTATGGAAAGTTTTACTTTACTGGTACTGCCAAAGCCCTGATAAATCTGGGCATATGGTAGCTGCTCTCAGTGCAAAGTCAAAAGCAAAAAGCATGATGACAAGGTTCTGGATTCCATTTTCATTAAAATAGTTGTGATAGTAAGGAACTGCAGGTATATAACGCCTTCCATTGCATTTGTCATAGAGAGATATGTACATAATTATTTTAGATTCTTCTCCCCTCTTGTTATCCCCCCTAAACCGTTTAGTAATCTTATATAAATAGGAATGGATAAACACTCATTTTAGTATAGGGCCACAATGCAATTGCCCCTGAGGAGGTGTACAAGAGAGGCAGGGATAGGGTGAAAGGAGCCTTCCATCTTATTTGTCCCTCCACCCCCACTACTTTTCCAAGCAGGGTAAGAAACAGGGACATCATGAACAGTGGTAGCATTCACCAAAGAAAGAGAGAGGCCCAGAGTGAGGGGAGGGCCATTTTGTCACATCCTCCAGCCAGAAGATCTAAGGGCTTGTCTACACTACCACTTCAGTCAATGTAAATTACATTGCTCAGGAGTGTGAAAAAGCCACCCCCCTGAACGACACAAGTTACGTCAACCTAAGCACTGTCCACACCAGCACTAAGTTGGCAGGAGACGGTCTCCAGCTGACAGCTTCCGCCTCTCGTTGAGCTGGAGTAATTATGCTGATGGGATAGCGCTCACCCGCCGGTATAACATATTTTCACTGGATGTGCTACAGCAGTGCAGGTGCATCGGTGCAGCTCCGTCGATGTAATGCGGTAGTGTAGACCACCCATAAGCCTGTACAGAGAGGAGCTTATACTGCTTCCTTTCAAAAAGCAGATCTTTTCCTTCACAGTGCACTCCCAGGAAGAAAATCTGGTTGAGTTAACCAGAATTTATCCATAGGCTTTGCCATGGGGAATTCACTCCACATTAGCCCCAGAGTGATTAATATAGGCAAGAGAAGCCAATTAGCCATAGGCTGCACCTGGAGGGGAGCTAGGATGCAAAGAAGCTTAATTAGGGATGAAGTTCACCTGAGCAGAAACAGGCAAGGCTGCTATAAAGCCAAAGAGCTGGCAACAGAGGTCTGCAGTCACACATCCTGATGCAAGGACAACGAGAGGGAGAATAAGAGCTTGCAATAAGCAGTGTAGGAAAAGGAGCATGAAGGGCTGGGAGAATAAAGACCTAAACTGCTGGATCAAGGATCCCTGGATTGGAACCTGGTGTAGAGGGTGGGCCAGGTTCCCCTACAAGCCACTGTGGGAGTGGAATACCAGAGGCAGTTCAGAAAGGAAACTTTCATAATACCCCAGCTGTTGGGGAACTTCAGAGGGCTAAGCCACAAAGAGCAAAACGCAGCAGCTCAGGGAGCATGAGTTACCTCACCCACTAATTGAGTGGGACGATGGGCTGAAGGAAGGTGCATCAGACCCTGTGGTGAGCTAATCCCCAGATGGGCCACTAGGAGGTGCTAGGGCAGTTAGAGAGTCCACTGCATTACTGCCTCCCATGCAGCATGGCTGTTCTTCCTCCCACCATTGCTCTTCCTGCAACGTGGGCAGTGGCTTAAAAGCCACAATACATTATGTTCTGATTTAATGATACTGTTCACCTTGGATGCTCAACATTTTGTTTCCTCAAAACCTAAAAAACCCTTTGTTCTTGTAATGGTTTTTGATCACTTGCACTCCTGGCAAATATGCAATAATACACAACATGTTTGTTTGTTTAAGGCTCTACCTTCAAAGACATGGCCATTGTAGGCTTGGAGGGAGAAATATTAAATCCCTCTTATTATTCTGATAATAATTCCTCTTATTATTCTGCATGCCTGGCCAAGGTACAATACATTGGTCCCATGACTTGTGTCCTCCAACTCCACTAGCAGCATGTGTTCCAACTTGCATTTCAGTTCCACAATCTGGGCATTATAAAGACCTTTAAAACACTGGTTTACTACAGAATTACAATCTGACCTTAGCATAACAAGACTTAGCATTTTTATTTTGAATACCAATGGAAGAAATTATTACAAAGCCATTGTTTGTACTTCTCGCACTGGCACACTATGCAGCTGAACTGAGTTCACACAATAAATTCAGACTCAAATTATTAGTTTCAGAAATAATCGTATGTGCCTCATTGCTTGAGAGCATGAAAGCTGTGACTCTTGCATGGCTATTTCACAAAAGAGTTAATGAAAAGATTTCCATTGTACTTGGGGGGGAAGGAGGGCTCACTCTTCAGGAAAAGAAGGCCCAGAAGACTAAAGCAATTATCTGCGGAGATACTAATTTATCATTATAGCTATTTTAGTAACAGCAGAGCCTTTGTCTTAACACCACTTCTGCTGCATTACTTTCCTTTCATCGCACAAAAAGGTTAATTGTTAAAATTACACATTAGGAATAGAAAATAAGGTTAAAGATAATATGTAGCTTCCAAGGCTCTGTTTAACAAATCAACACAAGCTAGCAGAGTTTCATAAGGCAGGAGAGAAGAGAAGCTGGAGAAGGATGCATAGGAAAGTCTGAAGATGGAAAAAAGAAAGAGATTGGGGGAATGAGAAATTATATGGAAAATGGGTCAATTCACATAAAATTTAAATGGAAAAGGATAACATCACAATAAGCAAAACACAGAGCTGGTTCCAAAGCAATTAGAGGTAGAAATAGCTCCAAACTATTGTTTCCTGATTCTTTGAATAGAAGCCTAACATCAATAATCTTTATTTCTCACTTTGTCTCATGCAAACCCTCAAAGCAAATCGGTTGGGAAAACAAGAGGGTAAAAAAAATTAAATGTATTATTTATATTGGACCTGACTTTCATCTTTCAGACATCTGTGTAAATCAGGAGTAATGCACTGAAGTCACATCAGTGTGAAATTGGTGTAAGAAAGGAGAGAATCAAGCCCATTCTGATCTGTCCCTTGAAGGAATTCAATGATGAAATATTTCATTTGATGAAATCTCGCCCCCCCCCCTATTTCTCAGTTTCCTGCTTGCCTATTATCCTTTTATGTCGTTGCTGTAAAGTTTCCATTCTCAGCTACCAGAATTGCCCATTTTGTCATCATTTCTTCTTCAGTTATTGCTCCTTTAATCCAATATTTGGCTCCTTATTCTTCGTACCATTTTAAATGGCTAGAAGCTCCAAATTAAGATAGATTTTCACTATTGTGTTTCAAGTGTGCGACATATAACTATCCTCCCAGTTCAATCCTTCTGCTCTTTCACTGACACTGAACCCTGTTTTTCTCCCCACTACCATCCTATATCTAGTTTCCTTCTGTTTGTGATCTTCCATCTTCTCTGTTCTTGTCCTTCATTCATCACCTTTCTGGTTTGCTATGACTTCAAGGAAAGAGTGGCACAATGCAAGTTTTTGTTGCTATAGTTCTCATTTTACTTTGATCATTAATACAGCTTGAAGCTCTTTATCTTGATGACAAGTCAGAACATGTTTATGCATGGTCAAAAAGTGTATGGGGGAAAAAAAGACTGCTTGCTGTATGTGCTAAGTGTCATTACTCATTCAGCTCCATCAAATTCTTTCATCAAAGCAACCTTCCTTCTTTATAATCTGCCAACCCTAAGATGCTAAGCCCCCTGGGATCTCATCTGTTCTGTGAACTGCTGTATAGGGTGTGCTTTCCCCCACACATTTTCACAAATATAAAAGAAAAAACAGAGAATAAAATTACAGGAGCTTTATGAGTGGAAAATCATGGTGCCTTGTGACTGTTTCGGAGAAAGAAAAACAAACCTTATTTCCATGTTATAACTGTTCATGGAGCAACAGATGGTCAGCTCTGTTATGAAGAGACATTTCAGATTGCCTCTCAGCATGCATATGTGCAACATTCATCTGAAGCTACAGTCTTTTTATTTTCCCAACTATAACCCTTGTGACCTCCCACTCTTTCCCCAGCAAGTTTTTCTATAAACAGAAGTGGCCAAAAAAAAAAATCTTTCTTGGGAAGGCAGGAATTTAATTGGAATGTTAAGAGTGGCTAAGATAATTAACGTCAAAAGACACATGATTTCATTATTAATGTTAGCCACAGGATCTGTCAGCTGCATTTCCAGGAGTGGGACAGAATGATTTATAGTCAAACAGTGGGGAAAACACTGCAGGTTTGAAAGGATTCAAGCATGTGCATAATTCAGATAAAAAGCCATCAAATAAGTTGTGGTCAAATCCTGCTTGTTTCTGTTCACAATGGGTTCAGGGCAATCTTTTTGGGGGGAGGGTGGTCATGTGATTCCTTCATCCCCTGAGTTTCTCTGTGAGTTTTCAGTTTCAATTAGACTCAAAATAAAACCCAGCCATGACCCCCAGGTTAGCAACAAGTCTGGTGTGGGAATGTTTCCCAGGCCAACACTACCCCTGCTGCAGGTTTGCCTATAAAAATAGCTGAAGGAACCAAGAGACAAAATCACAAAATCATTGAGTGGGGGAAATGGTCTCAGGGAAGCTGTGTAGAGTTAGAAAAAGCCTATAGTGCTGGTGCCAGCTTTTGGGCCTGAGTCTTGAATTCCATGAGTAGTAGAACTCCCCTCTCCCTTCAGTGGCTCCAGATGGTCTCTCCCGCATAGGCCAGGAGATCAAGGCAGGCTGTAAAATTGTCCCTGGGCAATTGTGACATTAATCCTAGATGGGTGCAAGACATGCTGGGAAATAAGGGGAGTTCACAGCTGGAGAGAGCTTTAGAAGGAAGCAGGCTGTGCTGATAATTTCCAGGGAAAACCTTTTTTCTAATTGTTTCATGTAATTACCAATTTGTAAAGAATATATGATATCTTTAGTTTGTAAAGATTTTCAGACAGATCCTCTCTGGAGAGAGTCTGTGGAGACATGTTTTCTGCTTTGGACAAGGTGAAGTGAAGCACCATGGTAAATAATAATAATAACAAAGCAACAACTTTTTTCAGTCTGATTTTAAATCCGGCAGGCAGCCCTTTTTTAAGTGAAATCACTGCATTCTACATGTCTTTAACCCCAAACCAGAATTTACCCCCAATTTGCTCAAAATGTGGCTAAGATCTGCCAGTTGTTTTGTCAGTCTTGGCAAACTGAACCCAAATTTGTATCAAAATATTAAACAGGAAAATTCACTTGGTTTGGGGGTTCATTACAATAATTTGTCATTTAGTAGCTCTACTAGTAACAATTCTTTATCATTTCCAAGATAAGTTATAAAGAAGTCTTAAAATTAGGTGCAATTCGAGATGAATGTGAACTTCAGGATTTAGCAGAGAATTCATAGCATGGTGCTAACAGATACCAAAGACATTTCTTCATGGAACATTTACAGAGTAGAGATGGGCAAACTAATTTGGACAAAGCGAGAATCAATATGAACTTTTGCCAAAACTCAAACCAAGCCCAAACTTTTTAAACATTCAACTTTTTACTGATTATATTTGATTTTTTTAAAATGTCTACCTTTGCTGTCAAAAGGGCAAAAATCCTCCCTCCTCCTGCCAGCTGAAGACAGCAACACTAATTTCTTTATGAAACAGATTATGTTAAGCATACAGAAGTTCAGATGATTATGTGAACTTATCTATCACAAACCTCAGAACTATTTTGAGGTTGCCTCAGTAGTAACGGCCACACACTCAAACCATCAGTATAACTATACTAAATAGCCCTCAGCATTTTTACAGAAACCACCTCCCAATTACCTTGAGAAAATGAAGGAGACCTTTAGGAAAATCCTTCCATAGCGCTGAGTGATTTTAATGGCCTCGGATGTCCATGACATCGCTTTATAGAAGAACCATATTGACAATGTATAAACAGTGGAGAGGAGGCCTAGCTCAGTGTCTCTGTGTTACCGCTGCTTGGAAAGCTTTACACATATGTGCTGGAATTAGGAGTGCTGGGCGTGCAGCAACACTCCCTGTTTTGAAGTGGTTCCCATCATATACAGGGTTTACAGTTTGGTTCAATGGTTCTCAGCACCCCCAGCTTTACATGAAAAAAAATATTGAACTTCTTTTCATTAGAAAACATTTTCATATTCCTCCCCTGCCTCAGTTTTCTAACTAGCTCTTCTTCGAATTTAATTTATTGGGCCATAACTTCGGACCGTGTTCTGGCTGCTTTATGTTTCTGAGGAAGTGCAAAGCAGCTATAAAGATGACTTTAAGGGGCACCCAGGGATTCTTCTGACTGATGTTTTTATGTCACCTGCTCCCGCATCCCCACTGCCTGACGGGAGATGGAAACAGGGCCAGAACTTATTTCACTCTGGCTGGTTTAACTTAGAGCAATTGGCTCCTGGAGACCCCAGGATCAGGTGAATGTAAAGGTTACAGAGCTCAGTGCGGCTTAAAATATACCCATTATTTTCAATAATCTTGCTCCTTTGTTGGGCCTCTCAGTCCTATATTTTGCTCTTCTTTACCTACTATATCAATCTTTTGATAGCCTCATAAAAGGCCTAATTCTCATCTCTCATCAGTGTAAATGTGGAGTATCCCCACAGATATCAAGGAAGTTACACTTGTGTAAAACCGTTGTGAATTAGAAAAAAAATCAGTCCAGTATATTTTTCATTCTGATCCCATTTCAAAATGCTTGTTGATTTTTAACTCTTCCTTTCTGATTCTCAGCCAAGCCAAAGTACTTTTTAGCACTTTTAGCAGTTTTCTGCGCTAGGATGGTTGTGTTTCCCTCCACATTGGAGATATTAACCAGTGGATCAGTATCAGGTCTACTTTTTTCATTGTCAGAAAAATGCACCTTAACTAGCCCTGTTGAGTTGGTGATAGACAATTGTTAAGCATCAGAGGGGTAGCCGTGTTAGTCTGGTTCTGTAGAAGCAGCAAAGAATCCTGTGGCACCTTATAGACTAACAGACGTTTTGCAGCATGAGCTTTCGTGGGTGAATACCCACTTCTTCGGATGCAAGATGGATGTTAAGCACACCATCACAAACACTCTCGAAGTCAAGCCTCAGTATAGAATTTTGAAATTTCTTACAAAGAGAGCTTCCCAAACTCTTAAATTTGGGTTAAATTGGGTTTGCAAATTTTTTTTTGATAGCATCCACTTATAGTGGGTGTGCAGGCCTTGAAATTTCTAAAAGGTTTCTCCCTAACTTAATTTTCCCAGATTCGTGTCTTAGTTTGAACCCAGAGGCAAGGTTCAGGTTCACATGGACTTAATGCAGTTTGTTCTTTCACCCACTTCACTGGAAGTGAGACAACAAAGTATCAGCTAATCAGAGCCAGAGAAGAAAACGGTTTGTGCTCTTTTTCAGCAAACCCAGAGCGAACTTGAAATGCATGACATAACAGTCACCTCCACATTTTCAGCCAAGGCGAAATCCACCCAGGTGAAAAGAAAACTTAAAATGTCCTGGCAAGCATTTAAGCCTGTGGGATTGCACAGGAGTGGACTGATAGTGCAAGAGTGCCTCCACACCCCCTTTGTATCACAGAAAAGATTTCCTTATAGATTGTGATGGAAAGGCACATTTGGTGCCAAACCAGGGGAAGGGAATTTGTACAGCTCCAGTACACAACTGATACATAGGATTTGTTGCCTTTGTTCTAAGATACATGGTTAATGAAAGGCAGGAGGGAGGTGCTGTGTAATATGCCTCCATCTTCATCGTGAGCTGAGAGGGGTGGATTTCAACTCCACATTCATAATGCAAATAAATTTGTATCTAAGTTTTGGCTACAAGCTTGTGGATACAAAAACAAAATGTCAGTAAGCCATCGTTGATTTGTGTACTTAGACCAGTGGTTCTCAAACTTTTGTACTGGTGACCCCTTTCACAGAGCAAGCCTCTGAGTGTGACCCCCTTATAAATTAAAAACACTTTTTAATATATTTAACACCATTATAAATGCTGGAGGAAAAGTGGGGTTTGGGGTGGAGGCTGACAGCTCGCAACCCCCCATGTAATATTTAGGGTCGGGAAGGAATTTTCCTCCAGGGCAGATTGGCAGAAGCCCTGGGGGTTTTTCGCCTTCCTCTTCAGCGTGGGGCACGGGTCACTTGCTGGAAGGTTCTCTGCACCTTGAAGTCTTTAAACCATGATTTGAGGACTTCAATGGCTCAGACACAGGTTTGATACAGAAGTGGGTGGGTGAGATTCTGTGGCCTGCATTGTGCAGGAGGTCAGACTAGATGATCATAATGGTCCCTTCTGACCTTAAAGTCTATGATTCCATGACCCCCAGTTTGAGAATCCCTGATTTAGACCCATCTAGAATGAAGGCTTATTTTGATATTCATTCATTCATTCAAGTTTGAACTAAACATTTTTCCAGAGTTCTAGGAATTACATTTGAAATATCATCTCTTTGTAATTAATAAACATGGGCCAGATTGTGTAAACTGTACACTGGTGAGCACTTGCTCAGATGAGTAGTCCCACTGAAGTTAATAGGTCTACTTGTTAGAGTAAATACTACCCAACATGAGTAAAATTTGCACATCTGTACAGTGGGACACAAGATACAATAAAGCTCTGATAGCTACATAGTGGAAGTGACATGTAGTTCTCTGATACGTGACAGAATTCTTTCTAGTGTCAATGGGCCAAATTCTGCTCCCCTGACTAGAACAGTACCTAACTTCGGAGTACTCAGAGTAAGTTACTACTTAATATAAGCAAAAGTGGCAAAATCTAGTCCAATGGAAACATGGTCTCAGGGCAGTATATTGCCCTAAACACTAGAGCACTGCATCCCCCCACCTCCGTAATACTCTGGCATATAGCACTAAATTCATTATTGCCAATTTTTCATTTGGAAAAGAAATGTCTGATAGGTATTTTTAACCTTCTAAAATAACATTCCATTTCCATCAACAATAGTTTGGAACAGATTTGCATTTATTTCTACTGTACCACCCAAAACTTGGTGACATAGTATAACTAGGTGCTTCCAGGATCTCTCTGCAGTGTCAGCATTAGCTTGTCAACATGTGTACTTGTGGCTGTGCTCAGCTTTTAAAAACCTCCATTAGACAGCGCCAGCTGCACTGAAGGAGCCAAAGAGGCAACTGAAAATGACAATGACCATGTTTTCACAGCTTAGACGTGTAGAGTGTTTACAATTTCAGGAATTTAAGCATTCCACTATAGATGGGCTCTTCAAAAAGAGCCCGATACAAAACCCACTGAGGACAATGGAAAGACTGCCATGACTTCTGTAAACTTTGGAGCAATCCCAACATGAAAGTACAGCTTTGCTTAGAATGTATAGGCATGTGACATGAAATCATCAGTGGCATATTATATTACTTATACTTTAAACCATTTGTAGTGAGGAAAAATGAACATTTTAATATTGGTGATATACTGCTAATTACTGTCATCCATGAGAGATACTATGAAACCATTCAAGTGTTTCACTGCAAACTTTTGTAACAGCACACTTCTGTCTGACCGCCAAATGTAAGTTTCGTTCCATGCTCTGTCTTCATAATTATGCTTTAGATCCATCATGGATTATTTATAAGGGCTGTTTTGTATGGGACATGCTGATAGCCAGTTATGAAGAGTATGTCTAGTGAGAATTCATTGTCTTTGCTAAAGCACACTGGTAGTTTTTGCCTTCTATAATGAATTATTTTGTATTTTTCCTCATCAGATTCATTTAGGGTTTGGAGCTGCTGACCTTAATGACAATGATTAATAACTTATTCATCCAGTAGGCCTTCTGAGTGAGAGTAACAGGCAGCCGAATTTGAACTATAATATATGGATACCTTTTTAAAGTGTTTTTTTTTTAAATAATACATTGCACTTAAGTCGTGTGTTACATTAAAGATCACAAAACACTGGAAAAACTCTACTATTAATAAAAGCTCCCCAGTGGGGAAAGATTTGATACCCATTTTGCTGATAAATAAACTGAGGTTCAGGTTGCACACTGAGTATATAGTAGAACTTGGGATAGAACCCAGGAATGCTAACATCCAGATTCTTGCTGTTACCACTGGCAAAAGACTGCACCTCACATTCTTTTCTGAATGTGTTGTATACTGTTATACACAGTGTTTTTCTAGCCATGTTGGTCCCAGGATATTAGAGAGACAAGGTGGGTGAGGTAATACCTTTTATTGGACCAACTTCTGTTGGTGAGGGAGACAAGGTTTTGAGCTTACAAAGAGCTTGAAAGCTTGTCTCTCTCACCAGCAGAAGATGTAGATTGTTACAACGTTCTACTTTACCTTGGAACCTCCCTTTACCTTAGTGTTTTCTTTTTCACTGTGTTTTTCTCCTTACTTTCCTCTGTTTTCATCATTAACAAGGGGGGAAAAAGGCTGATTTTCACATTGCACCTCCCTTGTTGCTGACTCCACTGTCACCAAACGATAATTCACTATTCTCTTCCATTTTCTGGTTCTCAAACAGTCTATTAGGTAGGTTCACTTCATGAAATAAATCTAAACTGAGCTGCAAAGTCTTAGATCTTTCTGAACACTACCAGTTTCTGCTGACTAAAGGAGTCCAAAATCAAGACCTCAGGCTGTTTACTCATCACCAAAGAACTGCTCCAAAAGCTCTTTATTCTTCTTCAATTGACCAAGCATTGAAATAATGTTCCATCTCAAACTAACAGACTTGGTCTTTTATTCTGCTTGCACAAATGAACAGTTTTTGCAAGCAAAGAACTATCTAATTATAACGGCACCTGACAGCATCACTGGATATAGGGAGTCTGTCAGCAGTTTTTTCTCTAAACCCTCTTTCGTAGAAATTTACAGCTCAGTCATTTGAATTCACTTCAGACTAAAACTTGATATAATATTCTCAGTGGCACATTTTTTTCAAATGTGATTTGAACTGGCAAGGTCACTTATTGTTCTAGACCAATGACCCCTCATTTTTATAATTGTAGGCTCTTTTTGACAAATTCTCCCTATAAAATGCTGGTTTTAATACAATTGCACAGACATGGTATTGTTGGAACCCATTATCTTCTGATTTTTAAACACTGAAAACAGATAATTAATTTGTTTGAAATTGTTCTTTGAGTAGGTATAGCTTTCAGTCAGTATCCTTTCTAAACCCTTTTTTACCGGATTATTATGTTACTGGAGGATTATTTTGGGAATGGCAGCATACACTTTAAAGAAAATTATATATAGGAAACAACATTAATAGATAAAAAAACCCTTGTTATCTTTGTTTTCAATGAGACTGCTTGTGTTGTAACCCCTGATCCTCACCTGGTGTAACTTGATATAGCTCCTTCAAAGTTCAAGGAGTTTAAATTAATTTGCCCCAGCTGAAGATCTGGACCAATGTGTGCAATGGTGGTCGAATGGGGCTCTTATTGATTAAAAGAAATGACATAAAGAAAACATTACCGGATCTATTTTCTCTTCCAGTTTGATAAACCATACGCAATTAAGACTCTAGACTTCAAGAGAACTTGTGGTCATTCAACTGTGCTGTTTCATGTAGACCTTTCCATAGGCACAGAGAATTTGTAACACTACAGAAATATTTTGTAAAGGCCAGACGAGGAAAACATTCCTTTTTTCATCTAGTAAAATCTTGAATGCTTATTTATCCAACTAATTCCTGATTGTCATTAGGTGCAGTCATCTTCTATAGATCTTATTGATCTAATTGGATCCTAGAGCTTTTTAACTGCTTCATAGAGAAAAAACAACAACCAAACATCAAATCCAAAACCCCAAACTCCAGAATAGCAGGCCCATCTTTAAAATTCATGAGGTATAGCGTGGTAAAGGTTAAAACATCCTGATTGATGGGGCTTATTTCCTTTATATGATTAACCTTCATCTAAGTCACTGTCCTAGTACTTATCTGACAGTTGCCACTTGTGTAACCCTTAGACCCACCAATGCAGAGACTGAATGGCAACTATAAATCAAACGAGAGAAATATGTGTGTGGGGAAACAACCAGGGGTTTCATCACAAGAGCTAAACTTCTGTTCCACAGAAATATGCACATTTGCTCAACTCCCCTCCTGGCCCAACCCAAGACGTGTATATTCTCTGACACAGTAAATGAAAATTTTATTGTAATTTCTGCTTGATGGCATTGAGAGAGGGGAAAAAAAAAAGAAAACAAAATCCTACTAGACAGTACATCTGTCAGGTTTCTGATGAAAGGGGGCCCCCGATTGTGTTTGTGATCTAAAAGTAAAAATATCTTTGCTGCTTCAAAGAGTGTTTTCATCAAACTCATTTTAGGAGAATGTATTAGCTTCGGCCATTATTTTTATCCCAATGCTAGAAGAAGTAACAGTAGATGCTGAAGTAGATTCCACCTACCAGCACAGAAATGTGAAGGCTAAAAGGCTAACTTTATTCAGGTAGTTATAACACAAATGGCTGTCCCTCTTAACTGACCTTCCACATATAATAATATATTCATATGACTCATTGCAGAGCAGGCAGAGCTGTGGCTAGCATCCAATAAAAATGAATACATCTATATTAGCTTGATGATTTTCATTATGGAGAACATATGTTAATCTGATTACAGAAGCAGGAAATGCAATTTAAAAATAGTTACAATATAGCGAAGGTTAGTTATCAAAATGAGAGCAATGGCAATGTTGCTGTTTCAAGAGCACACTAAATTAATTTATATTTATGTAAGAACTATGAAAGCTCTTGCAAAATTATTTGGATTCTGGTACTAGGTGCTGTCCACACATAGGAGAATATAGTCCCTGTCCTTAAAACCAGTGAGCTAAATCCAACCTCCACTGACTCAACTGGAATCCTGCCATTGATATTAGTGAGTGCCGGAGCAGGCCATAAGAGCTTTCATTCTAATAAATAACCTGATGTTCACATTGTATGTGTTTCAGTCATAGATTGTAGAACTGGTAGATATTATCACAATCTTAAGTCTGACTGTACTGTGACACAAGAATTATGAACTCCTACATTGTGGCTGGGCATGTAATGAAGAAAATGCCCAGTGCAGGGCAGAATCAATTACTTCTCACTAGGAGGACTTTTCTGCTAACTTCATGGATAACATTAATTGGATTTGGACCAGTGGTTGTTAGGCGTCTCATCAAGAATCCATCTATTGCAATACTGCATCATGCATTGGATGCAACATCATTCTCTTCCTTTAAATACCTGCTTAAACCTTGTTTGTTCTCCTGAGCCACTCCTGTTCCAGAGCTAACCTCTGCCCCTGAATTCTTCCTTAGTTTTATTACTTTGAAATTGAATTTATTAATTCAGAAGTGAACAAACAAAATCCCAAGAATTAACAAATGGCTCATATGTGCATAAAAATTACATCTTGAATTCTTTGGTTGTAATTCTTATCTTTCTCATGATCTAGCTTATATATTCCTTCAGGTTTGTCATGGGTAAATGAGGGAGGGAGGATGCAAAGATATTTATGCAGGCAATCCTCTGGGTTTGATATTAATAAGCTTTTAATTAGTTTCTACATATGCTCTGAGATTGTTAGTAAAGCACATTTCTTAAATTAATCAACACAAACAAATACATGGACTTTAAGGACAGAATCACAATAGCAGCCAGAATGCTGGGAGCCAAAGGCTGAATGAGTGTTAAGGCTGAAATTTTGCTGCCTCACTAACAGGTGCTTCAACAAGGGTTTAAAGAGAGGCTTTGTGTGAATTTATGTGTAAGCATACAAACTATGCTCAGGGGCTGGCCTTACCATGAGGCGAACTGAAGCGGCCACCTCAGGTTCCAGACTGTATGGGGGCCAGGCGGGGGGAGGGGGGGCGCCACTAGGACCCAGAGTGTAGAAAATTGTGTCTGCTGCTGGTGCATATGTATTCTCTCTGCTCTAGATGCACAGAGATGGTGGAGTGCTGTGCTGGAAGAAGAAGGGCACAAGAGACAGAACAGGCAGGCAGGAGAAAAGGTGAGTGGGAATAACAGAAAGCAGCAGGAGCTGCAGGGAGAGAGAGGAAGAAGAGCCTCTTATGTACCTCTCTAGCACCCCCAGGAGCCTGGACTGGTTAACACCAGCTTCTCAGGGAGCTTCCTGTTTCCTGCTGCTTCCCTGAACCCACTTGAGAAGAACAGGCAGTCAACTGAAGTAGTAGGAATCAGTTAGGCCCTTAAGACGCTGATATCTCCCCTCGCTCAGGCCCTGCTACCAGCCTGCTTATTTGTCCTCTTCAATTGAGTGTTGAGAGCCACTATAGCTGGCACAGAACAACAATCATGAATGAAAGAAGAAAATGCCCCTCTGGGGCAGCATTCAGAAAAAGAAAGAAAGCAAAGGAAGCTTTTCTATCTAAGCAGGAAGGAGCTCTCCTGAGATACATAGACACAAATGCTTTTATAGACACAAATGTTCATGGTGAGCCTTCCAGCTCCAGTGAGGATGTGAGTGGTGAGGAGATGCCTGCTCTTCCAGTTAGTCAGAATGCAGATGACCTGGCAGCTACTGCAGCATCCATATCTCCATCTCAAATGGATATAACCATGCACATTCCCAAAGAAAAGTGTAGATCAGAGAAGAGTGTGGTGGATGCTCAAGAAATAGTTGCTGCTGAGTTTAGTTCCTTAAGTCTAGATGATCCAGGACTGTGGACCCACTTGAGCAGTAGCCTGAGGGACTTCCTTGTACTGCATGGGCTACAGCAAGTGCAAAACTTCATGTTGCCCAAAGATGTTTCCATCCAACTCTTTACTGGCATAAAATCCCCAATGGTGACAAAGTGGAGAGGCCAGGGCTTATGTATTCAAAAACCCAGAATGCTGCATACTGTTTTTGTTTCAAACTCTTCCAGTCTAATGTTCCAGCCACATTGGGTTCTACAGGAACAAAGGACTGGAAAAATCTGGCTAGAAATCTGGCATGCCATGAGAAGGCAGCAAATCACCAGAGAGCATTCCATAGGTGGAAAGAGCTTGAGATGAGACTAAGGTTAAAGGCCACCATAGATGATCAGCATTAAGAGAAGATTGCATCAGAGTCTCTTTACTGGCAAAATGTTCTGAAAAGGCTCATTGCCATTGTGAGAATGCTTGCTACCCAAAACCTAGCACTGCGTGGCACTTCAGATCAGCTGTATGTGCCAAACAATGGAAACTTCCTTAAAATTGTGGAGCTGATGGCTGAGTTTGATGCTGTACTCCAGGAGCATCTAAGAAGAGTCACCACCCAAGAAATGTACACACATCACTACCTTGGAAAAACAATTCAAAATGAGATCATACAGTGACTGGCAACAAAAGTCAAACAGAAGATTGTGGCATATCTGAAGTCAGCAAGAAATTACTCTGTTATTCTGGACTGCACACCTGACATCAGGCATACGGAACAAATGACTTTAATGGTGCATTTTGTAATAACAACAGAACCTAGTGAAAATGTCTCTGCAATGGTGACTGTCAGAGAGCATTTTCCAGAATTTATTGACATTGATGATACTACAGGAGCTAGTATGACAAATGAGCTTCTTAAAAAGCTGGAAGATACGGGAATTGCAATAGCTGACATGAGAAGTCAGGGCTATGATAATGGTGCCAACATGAGAGGAAAGAACAGAGGAGTGCACACGTGGATCCGAGAGTTAAACCCTTGAGCTTTTTTTGTCCCATGCAGTTCTCATTCATTGAACTTGGTGGTCAGTGAAGTAGCATCAGCTTCTAGTGAGACTGCTGATTTTTTTTAATGTAATTCAAAGCATCTATGTATTTTTCTCTGCATCAACTCAACGATGGCAAATTTTGAAGCAACATCTGGGAACATCCTCTCTGACACTGAAACCACTGAGTGCCACACGATGGGAAAGTTGAGTGGAAGCGATAAAGCCTATCAAACACCAAATTGGGAAGACAGATGATGCCATAGTTGCCATTATGGAGGATAATGCTATGACAGGAACTGTTCATGGGAGAACAGCGGCAGAGGGAAATGGAATCACCAGAAACATACATAACTTCAAATTTCTGTGTGGCTTAGTATTGTGGCATGACATACTGTTTGAAATAAATGTCGTAAGCAAGAGACTCCAAGCTGTTGACCTTGATATATCTGGAGCAATGGAACAACTAGACAAAGCAAAGTCAAACCTACAGTCTTACTGGTCAGATGAGGGATTTCAAAACTTTCTGAAGAATGCATAGAAGTTGGCAGAAGAACTTCACACAGAAGCTATTTTCCCACCCATTCAAGAATACAAGAGTCACGAAAGAAGAAGACATTTTGATTATGAGTCACGGGATAATCCCATAAGAGACCCAAACAACAATTCAAAGTTGAATTCTTTAACCAGGTGCTAGATTGTGCAATACAGTCAGTTGAAGAACATTTCATGCAGCTCAAGGAACACAGCAGTATATTTGGGATGTTGTATGATATTCCAAAACTCCTCACTATACCTGAAGAAGACCTACACCAGCAATGCAGGGCACTAGAGACAGTGTTGACACATGATGACATGTGTGATATTGATGCGAGTGATGTAGGTGATGAACTGAAAGCACTTTCAAGATACATTTCAGCAGGATCAACTCCAAAGGCTGTTCTGGAATGTATGTACACAAATAAGATGAACACCCTCTTTCCAAATGCTTTTGTTGCTCTGCGCATACTTCTAACACTTCTGTAACAGTTGCCAGTGGAGAACACAGCTTCTCCAAGCTGAAGTTAATAAAAACACATCTACACTCCATAATGACACAGGAGAGGCTGGTCGGCCTTGCAGCCATCTCAATAGAGGATGAGTTGTCCCAGACTGTGGACCTTCAGCAGGAAGCAGTTCAAATCTTTGCAACCAAGAAGGCACAGAAAACACCAGTTTGATTATTCAAACATATAAAATGCCAGTGTTTACTATGCAGACAAGAAAAGTTACATTTGCTGTTCAGGCGTTTGAAAGTTAAGTGTTACTTAACATTTTTGAACAAGGCATTCTAAGTTGTTCGTTCTCCTTTATTGGGGTAGGTAGCAGAGCAGTACCATGAGAGGAGTAGAATAGGAAGAAGGCAGAATTGAGACCTTTCAAAGTTTTGGCCCAAGTGTGGCGGTATGGGGGTGTCATTTAAGCTCCTCACCTCAGGGGGGAGGGATAGCTCAGTGGTTTGAGCATTGGCCTGTTAAACCCACAGTTGTGAGTTCAATTCTTGAGGAGGCCACTTAGGAATCTAGGGCAAAAATTGGTCCTGCTAGTGAAGGCAGGGGGCTGGACTCAATGACCTTTCAAGGTCCCTTCTAGTTCTAGGAGATTTGTATATCTCCAATTATTACCTTTAGGTGCCAAAATGTTGCGGGCCGGCCCTGACAATGCCCAGCAATCTCAGCAACCTGTGAATAAGGTACATCCTCCAACGCTTTCCTCACATTTAAACAGCATCAAAGCCCAGTCGTTAGCCTTCAAAGATCCAAGGGCCTATTTCTTTCCTTTGAAGTTCAAAAGTCAATGAACTGCTTAATCAGTCCTGAAGAGAACTACAAAAGTACAAACTTTTTAATCTTTGGTTGACTCTGCTATGTGAATAGCAAACTCCAAATATATGCTATTGATCTGTTATTTTTTTAATTCCAGGAATGGGAGTTGTTTGTCTTGCTCTATCAGTGTAATATTTATAAAGTTTAGAGGAAGCAGTATATTACACGACCCTGAGAGACAGATTAGGAGCCTGATCACACTGAAGTCAGATTTTCATCACTCTAACAGAGATCAGAATCAGGTTCAGAGATTCTAGAATATACAGTACATATATTCTGTACTATATTTTGCAAGAATTGTTTAATAAATATATTGAGACCAAATTATCCCTGGTGTAACTCCACTGACCTCAAGTGATTTATTCAGGGATCAATTTGGCCATTCAAACATTATGTCTATCAGATACTTCTAGAATTGTATAACTAAACCTGGTCCATAAACTAAAATGCATACGTGTGTAAGAACAGAGAAAAATGTTTATGGACAGTGCAAGTCTTGTGAATTCTAAATGAGCGCAGTTGGTAGAAAAATATATTACATCTCTAACCCCATATAACGCTGTCCTCAGGAGTAAAAAAACCTTACTGTGTTATAGGTGAAACCACGTTATATTGAACTTGCTTTGATCCACCGGAGCGCGCCCCCCGCCCCCCCCGGAGCACTGCTTTACCACGTTATATCCAGATTCGTGTTATATCGGGTCGTTTTATATAAGGGTAGAGGTGTATATATTAGATATTTTTATATTAATGGTAGGAGGAGATGACAATTAAGTGATGGAAATTCCTCAACCAAAACCAGAGTTTGGGCACATTAACACAGTAAATCAAATTAGACTGCCATGCATACATGATTGTACCTTTTGCAAATAGGACCATACAAATAAATGCATTTACCAATCTTTCTGAGTGGTTGACAGAACAATGAATCCAGTGGTAGGTGCCTGACACAAATACAGTAAGTGTAATGAGACAGACAAGAGAACGTGAACATATCCTTTGCAAACAAAACTATGCATTAACAATATGACTATAACTAATGATTCATGAATAACAGAGTGACAAACAATAAAGACCCAGTGGGTTTAAATCCATGCCTTTAACAGATCTGCAAAATAGCATATGCTGTTTTATAGAGTATGTTGTTCCTGAATGCTCCCAGCCACAGGCCTAGTATTTTGCAATTATACAAGGCAGACAAGGAGCTGTAACCGTCATAGAGAATGCATGACCAAGCACAAAATTATCTGATGTCAATATGAAAACAGAAAGCTGAACAGAAAGTTTCCTAGATAGGAAAAGAATCAAACTATTTTAAAGTCTGCACAAACCAAGACAAATATAATGCTTTTGTGTTGTGCAAAAGATAAAGGGATAACATTTACATTTGTCCTATAATTCCTTAGTAATGTCCTGCAATTCCCTACACCTGACTATCTCCTGACAGCTCACTCTATCTTTCCTGAAATTGCTGCATTCCCCAGGCTACCCTTATCCTGAGCAAATCAAAACCTGAATGGCTTGTTCAAGCATTTCCCTGGTTATAAAGCTTGGAGGTCATCCAACTGTAACCCACAGGTATGTGTGCATTACAGGCCTCCCTCTGTGTCCCTTCTAAAGAATATGAGCTTTCTCTCACCAAACCTGGGCTCTCTAGCTCAAGCTGAAGTAATCCAAGGTTTTAGCTGTGGAGGTTCCCAGGTTCAATGCCTGTATGGGGAGCCATCACAAAAAAGTAAATAATACCATGTGACTAAAGTACCAAGCCTTGACCAGGTGAAGAACGAATAATTGGGCTGAACATCTTGCAAAGTCTGAAAGCAAGAATTTGTTCAGCTAAATGAGCTAAAAACTGATTCGTTATAAATAGGGAATGAAGGCATAAAAGGCTCATCCTTTTTGTGGAGACTTTGCAGAACCTGAAAGTCAGTTAAGTTCTTTGGATAAATGATTTGCTATGAACAGACTTACCAGCCGCAGTCATAGCAAACAGGGTGATATATTATTCTGTTGGGCAGCCATTAAAGAGGTAGTGGAGAGAAAGGACATAGCTGTATACTGGGAAGGATGGACAGCTGGAGCTTTTAAAAATAGTGTAACTATTTTAATGAAAGGAAGCCAACAACTGCAGGTGAGTGAGGAGGAAATATCCTGAAGATCTGTTGCAAATGAAACTGAAATAAATTAGGAGAAAGATCTGGTTCTAACACATGCTATTATCATTAAGAGCAATTGAGCTGGAAGCCTTTAAAAAGGGCATATAGAAGGTGGGGATAAGGGGAGAACCCAAGCAGGCCTATAATGCCAAAATACAACTACAGCAGCAGGCTATAGCATAAGTGATCAATGCTGGTGCAAAATAATAATAATAAAATAGAGCTGATTAGAGTCGCAATGACCGACACTGCCTGAAGGTGCCAAATCGTTCAAGACAAAAAATTAGAAGGCTAAACAGAGGAAGCAGATGAATGATGTGGCCACCTGTTCATCCATTAAATAACTTGGCAAAGGAGATCTTTTACTCTATTTAAAAATACACATCTCATTGTAACAAGGGAGAACTCAGAAGGATGAAACCTGCTGTGAAAGTTTCTGCTAATCTTCCATCTCTAGGAAGGATAATACAAAGGGGGCAGGAGGGACAGTGGCTGGTCAAAATAGCAGGTGGGCCAGACTCTCATTTTCTGTAAATTGGTGTAGCTCCATTTACTTCAATAGCATTGACCTCACACAGTGGGGAATCTGGCCTGACATATCCATTTTGGGTTTTTTCTGATGAAAAAAGTATTTGAAATAGAAAGATTGTTTTCAAGGTGAAGGCAATTTCACAGTCTTATGGCACAATTCTGCAACTCTTACTCATATTGAGTAGCAGTCACTTGTGCAGGTAGTCCCACTGACTACATGTCAATAGTATTCCTCAGTGTATGTAGGGGAATTAGGCCCTTACTTAGTGTTTAGCTAACAATGCATTCAGCATCCTAAAGCTGACCAAAGATTAAGCAAAGTAAAGAAATACTATTCCAGTACATCAGATTATTCTCTTCTTTTGCCCCAAAGACACATAGTGTTTTCAAACCCCAATTTTTCACACATTAAATATAATAATAATAATAATCAGTTGGGATGCAAACGAAAACCACTCTGGGTGCATTTGAAATTGAAGACATGGGCAAACTGTTCTTTAACTTCTATACTGCAGAAACACCCGTGTAGTCAGCTAATAACACCAAACTGACAAAACCAGGGGTCTTCTTATTTTCATCTTTTTAACATTGAAGAATTAAAAAGCCATTGATGTTAATGGAACTATGCTAATTTGCAACCATATTTTGGTGCTTCTGAAAGGTGCTGGATTGAAAGCTTGTAGAAAACTGGAGTATTTTGTCCACACAGAATACTTGGTTCAGGCAGTGTGGTATTATCAACTACACATTTGTGATTATCTTGTCCTTGAAGCTGCTCAGATACTACATTGATGTGTATGATAGAAACAACTACATAAATAGGCAGGTAAGGTTCCCTGAGGTAATACTTTTGTCTAATTTCCATCTAATGCCGTTAGAATCTTTTTGCTTTTGTTTTATTAGCTTTTTATTTTTTGCTTGAGTGCTTTGTATTATTTTAAATACTAAAAGAGAGAGAGAGAGAACTCTAAAATCTTGGAAGCATCTGCAAATAGAAAAAGGAAGATAGTTTTGTTTTTAAAAATTGTCTGGAGGAAAAGTAGAAGCAGATACATATTAGACTTGGTGTCTATTTATAGTGCTATCACCAGTTTAAAAAAAAAATGCTGTTCTCTCTCTGATGAGCAGGATAATATTTATTGCTTCAGGTGAAGATCTCTGCAAAACAAGGGGAGCATTCCACTGTTTTCTTCCTGTCCTCTTTTTTAGGTACAAGAATCTTTCCCTACACAGTATTTTGTCTTGAACCGTACTTTTTAATTGGTGCACTCTAAAATTTAGCAACACAAGACGTGCTGTGGACTGATGTTTCTTGCAATAGCTGCTGACAGACAGGCACAAATTATCCAGCCAGGTGCAACCATGTGGCAGGCAATGTTTAAATGGCCAGTTAGAGACTGGAGCTACTGAAGGGCCCTCATTATGCCCGCTGTCATTTCTCCAAATTAATTTATCCTCTGGCAACCACGAAACCACTGCTTTGTATCCAGCTCAGTGTCCAAGAATGTCAGTGTGGCAGTGGGCCCCTCTCTTTTTTTCACTGGCTAGCAGAACCCTTAATGCATTTGTAAATGACTGAATAGTATCAGCAGTTGTGAACACTCCCCAGTCCCAGACCACACTGGGAATAAAAAGTTGTGCCGCCAGTGAACAGTCTGTATTAGCCAGCTACCCTGACTACCATCAACTCCATCAACACATGAGACGGAGCACCCCCTAAACATGGTTTATCCAAATAAAACTGTCCCTCAGACTGAACACCTAGTAAGCTGAAATCAGAAGGGTGTATGAAGAACCTCAAAGCTAATTTCATCAGCAGGGCAACTGGTCCACACATCCTTACTAAGGAGGCGGTGAAATCTAAAGAACTATAATGGACCAAATAGGACTCTGGAGCTTTGGTAACACTCACTGAATGCCCATGCAGGTATGATAGGTGCTGAATCATACAGAACTTTTCTGTTGCCTGCTTGGAGACAAATCCCAAGAGACATCTGCGGTTCTGGCAACTGGCCAGAGGGCCAGCAATTCTTCTCCAAAGTACCTTTTGGTTAATCTTCTGAACTAGATGGAATGAATCAATAATTGATTTCAAGCGGATGGCTATTATGTGTACTCTTTCTCCTTCTGTGTAGCTTTTAAAGACAACAGGAACTGTCAGGAAAATAGAGCCGATCAGAACATTTTGGCCAAAATGAAATTCAGGCAAAATATACTGTTTTTTCAAATGTTTTGTGAAACATTTTACAAAGATGTTTTGGTTTCTACAAAATTTTAATCAGGAAGGTTTTGGGGTTGAGGACAGAAATCCAATCTGGCAGATAATTTTGTTTGCTTTCCAAAAACAAAACCCGTGCTTCCCATGCTTGAGTCTATAGACCGACTATTTAAAGCAAAGGTGAATTTAAAGAGTTGGGGAAATGATCAAGAAACGTATTGAAAAACTTCATATCCTAAATCTATTTCAGAAGATGAAAGATCTGTTGTCAGTCATTATGGACCCAGTTCTGCAATCCTTACTCACACTGAGGAGCACTTGCTCACTTGAGGAGTTCCATTGATTTCAGTGGGACTAGTTATGGGAGTAAATATAATTCAGCATGAGTAAGAGTTTGATAAATGGGCCTCATCTGACTCGAAGGTTGTGAAGTATCAAGGCTAATGATATTTTTTTGTTGTAATTCATATTTATGTTAATAAATGAAACATATAGACTGAGGAGTACCTCATTCCATTCACTGTGGGAAGTGGAGTGTGGCAATGGTGGAGGATGATTAATAATTAGTGAGCGTGTTTGCAGGCAACTGCAGCCCTACTCCATCTGCTTGAGGGTGTTTGGCAGCTGAACATCACTGGTTCCATTGCACAAGAGGAACAGGGGCTGGAGGATGGGACCCCCATAGGCAGTGCAGAGCTGAGGTCAGCATGACTCCCTGGTGCATCTTTCACTGTTTGCACAACAAATGTGATAGGAAGAAACCATATGGACTCAATGGGGGTCCAAATAACCATGTTTATAATGTCATACTACTTGCACGGCTTATATACATATAAACAGTGCAGTTCTGCTGGGTTCTGAAAACACAGAAGACAGCGAGGGCTGCAAGATGACTCATAAATTATTTTAAATATATTAAATCAAGTCCTATGCAGTGCACTCCCTGATTGGTGGTAGATGCAGGAAGTGGGTTAGAGCAGGGCAGGAAAAGGTGAGGTGGAGTGCTACACAGATTCTTCCATGCAAATTCTTTGCTTGGAGTGTATTAAGGCCATGACTCTCAGGGCTGCAGTGATTGCTATTGAATGCCCCTATAACTCCCCATGCAGCCATCTTCGACCCAACAAAGCAATATGGGCTGGGTGCTGAGTTTTGGATTTGGGCCTTGATGCTTACTAACAATGGCAAACACCAGAAAGAATGTGTAGAAAAGCACCACACTTTCTTTCTTTCTGTTCCTTATCCTTATAGAAATCACCTCTACTGGAATAAATTAATTTAACAAGTTGAGGAAGCTCTGATAAGCAAAACAATACCTTTTGAAAGGTATTAATGCAACATTGTCAAAAACATCACACCTAAGTCTAAAGGATCAGTTCTCTTAACTGATGTCCGGATATTAAGGTAGAACTAATGCTCTGAGCACTCCTCACTCTGCTATCATATAACTAAAGATGGTGAATCTTGCTCAGATAAGGGGCTTAATGTCTCTTTACCTTTGGAGGTTCATCCATAACTAACTATTGTCATTCATTTTGAAATCCATTAAACAGACAAGGTTTCCTTGAAGGTGTCTATGAAAGTCTAGGCCCACTTAGTCTGATAAAAGTAAGGGGAACATTTCCTTTTGTAGGGTATAGGGACGGGATATTATCTCTTTAAATGTTTGTGCACGTTCTACTGGCAGTCTCCATCTGCTATGTATTAAAGCCACCCAGAAACCACTCATAGCAGCAGTATGGAACTCTGCCCGAGTTTGTGGCAGTTTCTACATGGTTTGCCTTTAAGCCAACAATCATTTGCATTGTGAGACTGGGTTTTCATGGTGGGAAACATTCTTTGAGTGTCCATGTTGCGCTTTCTGCTTGAGCCCCTCCAGTTAATCTTTTGCTCAGATCAAATGACGCTGTTACAGTTTCCAAGCATCTGTAGTAGCTCTCTCCTTTGAAACAGCCATGTCTAGTGCCTGGTTTAGCATTAAATCTGCCTCAATCAATAACCATTTTTAGGTAGCTTCATTTTGCATACTACACAATCACTATCCCTTAATGCATCATTTAAACTCTCTCCCAAATGGCCACCTCTGTTAATTTCTTAAATCAGCCACTCATTCAGAAATTGTTTCATTTTCTTTTTGATTCCATTTATAAAAGTGAAAATGCTGTGCAGTCACTAGTGGTTTCAGTAATAGGTGATTTTGTAGAATTTCTACAACCTCAGCAAAATGTTTGGCTACTAGTTTAACAGGATCCAATAGTCTTAGGGTACGTCTATACTTACCTGCCGGGTCGACGCATAGCGTTCGACTTCTCGGAGTTCGAACTATCGCGTCTAATCTAGACTCCGAATGCGCTCCCGTCGACTCCGGAACTCCACCACCGCGAACGGCGGTGGCGGAGTCAATGGGGGAGCCGCGGACTTCGATCCCGCGGCATCTGGACGGGTGAGTACTTCGAACTAAGGTAGTTCGAGTACAGCTACGCTATTCGCGTAGCTGAACTTGCGTACCTTAGTTCGACCCCCCCCCCTTAGTGTAGACCAGGCCTTAGAGTCAGTAAAAACACCACCTTATTCTTATCAATTGTACTCTTAGTGATTATATATTGTTCCAGTCTCTCAATATAGGTGGGGCTGCCCTCTACTGAGCCAACAATCAAGTTCTTTTTCCCTAAACAACCAGACATTTGTAACCTCTCTGCTCTTCACTCCCCCGCACCCTCAAATGAGCAGTTTAATCATAGTCTCAATGACTGCAGTTTCCTTTAGTTTTACTTGCATTAGGCTTATGGAGTCACTCTCTATTTTGCCATATTCCTGGATTAGGATCCTATTCTTGTTGACAGTTGTTGTATCTTTGTCTCTTTGCCAATAAAAACAATATGGAGAAACCGCCTGGGCACCATTGAATCCCACATAACCATGTTTGCTAGCCTCCATTTATACTGCTGCTCTGATTGTTTTCTGGTGGCTTCTAAAACATAGAACACAGTGAGAACCCCTAGAGGGTTCACTAACTACACTTCTACCTCGATATAACGCTGTCCTTGGGAGCCAGAAACCTTACCGCGTTATAGGTGAAACCGTGTTATATTGAACTTGCTTTGATCCACTGGAGTGCGCAGCCCCGCCTCCCCCGGAGCACTGCTTTACCGCATTATATCCAAATTTGTGTTATATCGGGTGGTGTTATATCGACGTAGCAGTGTATTGAAAGAGATAATAACCTATTCTTACACTCTGCATCTTCTATCTCCATGAAGAGAGGAAACAAATTATAGAAACCGCCTGGGGTAGTTGCAGAATCCAGTATTGCTACTGTGCCATAGTCCCCTACCACTCTAGGATTACATGTGTGTGGAAACACAAATTAAAGTGCCCTGATTTAAAAAAAAATCATATTCATCGTAAATTTATTCTTCCTTAGGCCTTGTCTACACTACAAGACTATTTCGAATCAACTTAGTTCGAATTTGTGGATTCGACCTTATGAAGTCCTTAGAGGCAAACGCATTCTTTCTATTTTGTTTATTTTTAAAAAAACCTCTTAGCTATGATCTTTCAGTACTTAGACCATGGTGACAGACATCTTAGAAAAACCCAACTTGGAGAGAAAGATCTAGCATTGATGTAACTATTAAAAATTATATTTCTGTTAACTGGTCACTACAAGGAAAGTATCTGGGAATAAATTAGCTACATCAGTTCCCAAACTAGAAAATGTTGTCAACAATTATAGCAATTTTCATAACGGGCATGTCACTGCTGTTAGGTAAAAAGCAAGTCCTTACTCACCTCTCCAGCACCCGAGTTCGTGCGGAGTTGGTATGGGGCTCACAATCTGTCAGAGACCAGACACCAATTCGTTGATCAACGGGCTCACACTATCCTTAGCTTAAAAGGCTTCGGAATAAGTGTGGCAAGTTTATTAGGGGTGAACATCAATATTTATACACAGAAGTAAACAAAGTGATTAACAGATCATAATGGTCATGATAATCAAACAAGATTCTACAGGATAAAACAGGTTAAAATGTAAATTTAAAAAGACAAAAGGGGAGATGGCTACTTAAGGGGATGGGGGGTGTCATGAGTAGTTCGCAGGTCAGAGCTTTGATTAAAAGTTTCAGACAGAGACATCAAGTCTGGGTTAAGTTTAAGCTCATCAAAAGTTCAGACTCAACACTGCCATGACTATTTAATCTTTCCTACTGAAAAGTCACAATGCATCAGTGGTGCCTGAAATGGCTTCCTTTGCCCCTGATTGAACAAAAAAGAAATAATGAGTGTATGACAAAGGGTGCTTTCTAATCCAATCCAACCTAATCTTTGCATTTCTAATGCAAATGGAAGCCTTTCAAGTAAGTATACTTTTAAAGGGGTTTGGGAAGCTTTTGCTAACAGCAGGGTTGGATCATTTTCTATTTTCTGACAGTTTCCAGTAGATGAATGTGGTAAAATAATACTGGGTTCATATCCTGTCTGCTCCCTTACTAAAGCCAAGCACTAGCAAATTACAAGGATGGACAACGACCTCAAATGTGTTAGTTTTGTGTATTTTCTGTGTATAATTAAATATTAATTACAGATAATTAATAATACACAAAATATCTCATGTCGCTGCTTTGAGCTATCTGCCTTTGAATTGTAAGGTGGAATTTCTCTTTGAAAAAAAAATTTGCCTCCCTCACAAAGTTGAGTGTTCTCCTCAAGATTACACGTTCCAGGAGCAAAGGAGTCTAATGCCTACCAGTGCTGGTGTCATGCAAAATTGTTTCTAAAGAAAACTCTCCTCCTAGAGGAGAGGTACAGGTTTCTAGGCCACTGTCACAGGGTGAGCGCAGGCTCTCCCACTTTTATGCCTGCACCCTATGTTTAGGCTGGTTTAATAAAGAGTGTCCACTCCCTCTTTTGCTGAATCACCCCACTGTCTTTATTTACAGTGCTTGTGCAGTTCCCAGATCCCCCAACAGTTAGTGTCCCACAGACCCTCCCCAGGGTCTCCTGGCCCTTAAGGCTTCTTTATTGGCAAGGAGACAGAGATACTGCCCTCCTGTCTCCTCCTAGGCTAGCCTCCCCACTGAGGTTTGCCCAGGGCTTTTATAGCCTTCTCCTGCCCCAGCCCAGCTGTCACTACTTAACCCATCATGTTCATCTGAGCCAGCCCTCTTTAAGGCTTGCAGCTTGGCTCCCTGCTGAGTACCTGCATCTCTACACCTGGCCTACTGGCCAGAGAGCAAGCTGTAGCCAGCATTTTGGCAGGGCTTTAAAGGGGGTTTTACCCCTGCCCTGCCACAGCCACGTTACACAAAAAAGTCCCAATTTGGCAGTCATCTCTCTTAAATTTCTCTCCCAGATGGTTCTCCACGCCACTACTCAAAAGAAAGTTTTGAAGGATCCTACTGTAACCTTCAGAGATTTCCAGGACAAGCAGGAATTGAGAGGTTATGTGAAGGTGCCAGAAGAAGGGACATCTTTGCACTTCAAAGTGCTGAGAAGGCTTAGACCCTGTATCATTTCTAGATCAGCCAGGGGATATGGCAGAAGGATTTAAAGAATAGAAAATCAGCTTTAATCAGAGCAAAAGACAAAAATGGTAAAAATACATGAACACTGTTGTTCTTGAATTTACTTTTGACAATATTACAGAATTCTGTTTGCATATCTCTTCCAGTATTGCATGCTTATAAATATTTATATATTATTAACTCTCATTGATATGCATGCCTTTGTATAAAGCATTGCACAAGGCTTTCGTGAGTCTAAACTTTAAAAAGTTTTTATATTCACAAGCTTCAAGGGTCATGTTTACTGAAGTTTGAATCTGCTGCTATTTCCATTCTCTACCTTTATACAGAAACTACTTACATGAGAAAAGTGTCTTTGGGATCTGACTCTAGAAATGTATATCTGGATTTCACAGTGATATATTCTGCACAGGCAATGAGTCTCTGTATAAATCTCTCAGTCAGCATCACAAGACACCTTCCATTCTCAGTGAGCTCCATGGGCCTACTCACACCTGTATAGCTACTTACATGGATAAGTCATTTGCATGAGTATTTGCAGAATCAGCTCCCTACCATTGCAGAGTATTTTTCTGCACTGTAAGCAAAAAGTGGCTCCTTGAAACCTATCCTTCATACAGAGTGCAGTCAGATTGTCAATTCTAGAAATGTTATACCGTGTAGTGTTCACCCAGCAAAATGAAATAGGCTTTCTAGAACAGATCTGTGTGGAAAAAGGGGGGGAAACAGCAAAACTAGCAATATTCTCCTTTTTAATTATTTTTGTTGTTAGGCATGAAAACTCAATAGATTCTTAGAATCAGTTTTGCCATTTCCTCCCTCCCAAAAACAGCAAACAGTTTTTATGAACGAAAATGTGTTTGCTGAAATATTAATGTGTGCATCATAATGGAAATGGAGCTATTGTAAAGGAGAGAGTTCAAATCCAGGTTGCTTGAGGGCTGGTCCAACACTGAACAATGAAATTATAGAGGAATTAAGAATGACAAACCACATCACTTTCTGTTCCAAGTGTAATGTGCACTTTCACGAACTTGCCTTAACTAACACAAACATACAGCACAATCTACATATGATTAAAAAAATAAAAATAAAAAAAACCAAACAAACTGATCACACAACTTTCTACCTGGAAAGAGGATGAAAGAAAGAAAGAACATAACAGATGTTAGTCACATCAATTAAATGGGTTTCTGGAAGGTGCTCAGATGCTACAGTGATGAAAGTGAAATAAGAATCTGAATAGATTACAGTAGTTAGAATCTGTCCTGATATTTTAACTGTTGACATTCTTTGGTATTCAAAAGAAGGAGAAAATGAGGAGGAGGCATCCTTCTCGTTGTCTTTGTTTTTTTATGGCTATGAAGGCCCTGAAGGTACAGGAAAAACACATGGTTGAGGAATCTGCTTGAAACTGAGCAATGTACACTGGGCCATCTGTAATGGAAGAGCAAAGATAGGAGGAGGAGGTAAAAATTAAAGAGATAAACAATACTGGAAATAGTTTGGGATAAGAAATGACATAAGCCTCCTTTTCTTTCTTTCTCTGTGTCTTTTATTCCTGATTCATTCCTAATTTTTGGCTTTATCCTTTTTCAATTTTATTTTCTATATTTTGTCCTCTCCTGTAGTGATGGCGCCTAGGCTTGGCCTGCGCACTGCACTCTGTGACAGAGTTGTGTGCTCTTTTTCAACATGCAGGTCACAGCTATGACTCTTCTTCCAAATTCTGTGACTTTTGCCAAATATCAATGTGAAATGCTGGTAAAGTAACTTTCACTATTTTTACCCAGCACTGTTAGCGAGACAAGTATCATCATTTACTGCTATTGGACTTTTGTAGCAACTGTTCAACAGTTATGGAATCTGTCATTTTACTATCATCAGTTTTTATAGCTCCTCAGCTAAAACAGGTTTTGTCCCCATGGTGTGATTTGCTGGAGTTTCTTTGCAGGGTTTTTACAAAACAAAATGAATGAGTTCTGCTTGCTAACCATTCCCCATGTCACTCTCTCTCCCCATCCTGTGTATTCACAATACCATTAATTTGGTGAATCCAGCACATAGAAATGATTCAGCAGCTTGGCTTGACTAAAATAATGTCTGACAAGATGGTAATGACCGTTGCTGGAGTTAAAAAAAAAAAGGAGACTTTCAGACTGCCACTCTGTCTTTTATTGCTATGTTTGTAAGGTAACATTAAATCAGATTTTTAAATTGCCTGATGTTTTTCATAATTCCAGTGTGGCTAAGAACATTACAAAAGACATTCTGAACACTTTTACTGGGCCTTTGGGAAAACTCACTACATCCAACAATCCCCGTGGTGGGCACTACTATTTTGTAGAGTGTTGATTCTGTCACACCTCCAATTCATTGTTCTTGATCCAAAGTCATGTTTCTATAGTCCTATAACTGATCTCTTGAATAAAACTGCAGTACATTAGATCATTAAGATACACAGTTATCACAAGGCAATTTATCTCCCATCAACCCAATAGATAAACGAGCAGACAATCTGAACATAGTATATCTATATAATTGTTCCTAAGAAAAGTAATGAAAGTCAGTAACTAAGCAGAGAGGTCTCTCGGTTTTACTACTACAGCCATGTTTTACAAGCACAGCTTCTAATCATTATATTTTTTCAGCACCTTAACATGTCTGTTTTTGCTGATATATAAATGCTTTCTGCTAACTGATAAGAAATTAAATCTCATCCTGCCTCTCCAGCATGTACAGTGCTGTCATGGAGTTTACAAACCTCACAATAGAGAGTAAGGGGTTAATGAGCAGCTTTTGGCCCAGACGACCTTGCCCAGCTACACCTGCAGGGTCTGCCCAAGCTGGAGGCAGGGTTTAAAAAGGGGAGCAGAGCATCTCAGAAGGAGGCAGGCAGTGGAAGGGAGCTGAGGGCTGCCCTGAACTCTGAGGGGAAGCAGTGCCCAGGTGCTCTTTGCCTGAGGCCTCACCTCACAGACCAGTGAAGAAGAACCTATGAAAGAGAGATAAGTGAGTGAGCGTGCAGGTCAGAGACTTGAGAGAAGTGGGTTACTCTGTGCAGCTGAAGAGAACGGGGTAGGAAGTGGTCCAGGAAGGATGATGTCTTAACACCCCAAGGGGCTGAGTGTAGCTGCCCACCGCTGGGCCTTGTACTGGACTCAGTGGGGAGTCCTGGCCAAGGATTCCCTACCCTCTCCCAGAAAACAGTGCAACACCAGAGGCCTTCACCTAAGGTGAGAGGCCTGCTGGAATAGGCCATGGCTATTTAAAGACCCAGCTGGCCCTACCCCCGTGTAGGAGGGGAGGACTGGAAACCCTTGGGGCGGGGGGTGCTGAAGGGCAGGACAGAGTTGCTAATGGGAAGGTGACCTGCCCATCCCCATCTGACCACTCGGTGACACTGTGTGTGGTGGTGCACCTTTTAGAAGTGCATTCCTCCTAAGGGACTGTGGAATCTTTGGGAGAGCTTCCTCTTTCCAAACATAGACTCATGGATGGGAGTTCCTCTCCTTATAACAACCTTTCATTCTTTCCCCCTGATGTGATACTCAGTTCCCAGGGCTACAAATCTAGTCAGCTAACTCCAGGCCACATTGGAGACATTCACACAAATGATCTAATCTGTTACATCATCCTATAACACCATTTGGGGGAACAATTTAGTGCATTGAAAAAGTTGCTCTTTGTGAAATACAGAGTTTTATAAGTGACCCAACAATTACTTTGCATCAAACCATTTTCAAGAAACTTGTGTCAGCACATTGCATTATATGCTTGACATAGTTTGTTTTAAATATCCTCTGAAGATTCCCACCCCCCCTCAATATAGTGCTAGAAGTTGGAGTCAGAAATATCTGACCTGCCTTGTTTCTCATGGATGCAGTTAAAAGTGGGTAACCAGACTTGCCTGATATTTGAAAAAGTGCAGGTTAGGAATTTGGTATATAATTTGGTATACAATATACAGACATGCATACTAAAATTCCTAATACAATGGTCTCGTGTGGGGCTAGATTTCATCCTTAAGACTTAGTCCTTTGCAAGGGGTCAGGCAGAAACCCACTACCCCAGAGAAGGCATTCAGACCCTCTGAGGCAGGATGCTTCTTGGAGTCTCTGGCTCTATTTCGGACAGAGTAACTTGTGACACCATTGCAGAGGATTGGAATACTGCCTCCTACATAGCTGCCAAGCTTTGTTAATGATGAGGACAGAGCCATGACTCCACCTAGTTCTTTCATGGCAAGTTGTTTCTGTGGGGGGAGGGAACTAATCAATAACAGCCCTTACACACCCACTAGCACCAGCTACCCTGGGTTGCTGTATGTGGGCCACTTCAACCACTGCATACATAACTTACAGAGGGCCATAATCTTACCATTTGACAGGAGGGATGTGCCAATCTCAATAAAGGTTTCCATTTCCTTTATATATGTTCTACTTGCTTTATTGTTTTTACTTATGGTCGATACATCTCCAAAGTAGAGCTTTTTGCAACTTTTTTGATTAAATGGAATTTCATTGAAATATGCAATTTGTGCAAGCTGAAATGTTTCACAAAGACATATTGGTTTCTATGAAGTTTTATCAGCAAGGTTTTTGAGGCTCTCTCGTTACTGCTGATGAGAGACATAGAGAGAATGAATCTGAATTGGAAACCCATGCCTTTTGATCTGAAAACAGACATCTCCACACAATTCCAGTTTGCAGAAAATATTGGAAAGGGGTTTTTTTTTCTTCAGTCCAAAGCTGAACAAAAACACATTTAGAAACCTTGCAAGCCGTTGCAAAAGAGAACTGTCATCCTCTGGACAAAAGCTTTTGCCTTCTTCTAACACACAACATTCAGCAGCCGGCAAGCCTTCTCTCCCTGAAAACCTTCCTTCCTTCCTCGAGCCTCTGCCAGGCCTTTAAAATACAATACATGTAGGGCTATCAGGGACCCCAAGAGATCATCTAGTCCATCCCCCTGTGCTGAGGCAGGATTAAATATACCTAGATGGTCAGTGCTGATCTAACCTCTTCTTAAAAACAAAAAAAAACAAAGACAAGAATTCCACAACCACCCTAGTAATCTGTTCCAGTGCTTAACAATCCCCATCGTTTGTTTTTCCTAATTCCCAACCTTTCTAAATCTCTCTTGCTGCAAGTAAATCCAATTACTTCTTGCCCTACCCTCAGGGGACATGGAGAACAATTGGCCACACTTCTTTTTATAACCATCTTTAACCTTTACAACTATTAGCATGTCCCTCTCAGTCTTCTTTTCTCTGGACTGAGCATTCCCAATTCTTTCAGCCTTCCCTTATAAGTCATGGTTTCTAAACTTCTTAGCATGGCTGTTAATATATCCCAATGATATCTGCCTTTTTTGCAACAGCATCACACTATTGACCCATTTTCAATGTTTCATGCCCTATAGCCCCTTCTTCCCTTTTGCAGCTATTCTCATCCAATCATTTCCTACCCAAGCCCTTCTTTCATTCCCTTCCTATACCCTTCTGTCTTTACAGACTTCATTAGGGAAGTCCTGGGCAAAGAGAAAATTATATGTACTCTGAAGTTTCCCCATCAGTTATAATATACAATACATAGCACGCCAGATTTCACCTCCTCTCCGAGAGCTGCTGCATTCTGACCCCCTAGGCCCTTTAGGATGCAACTGACAGGGAATCATAGTGTATGAACAATTCCTACTGTGCAGGACTAGCATCACATAAAAAGTGATCAAACCATTGCCCAATAATAAAAGTTAGCATTTCATTAGTGTACTCAGTCTATCTAGAAAACAGATTCCTATTGATTTATAAATACACCATCAATAGTTTCCTGGAGCTGGGGCTTTGGACATATTATCTGGGTAGATCAGGTCAGGAGACATGAAAATATGGCAGCTGATTCTATTCTGACAAAGTGTGTGTCACTCCTATTGACATTAATAAGAGCTATAGATAAATGTGAGAGAGGAGACCCGTAAAAATACGGTAGTGAAAAAGCATCTGAAAAATCACCCCTCCAGTGGCTTCAATGTTCTTGGTGGTGTTTATTCTTATTTCCATTGTAGAATTTTTTCCCAAACCATATACTTTGAGGATTTCCAGCCAAGAAACGTCAACAAGCAGGCATCAATGTTTTCCCAGTATTCTTTACACTTTATCCAAAATCATTTGATTTAATAGTTTGATGAAATTTCCTAACTTGCTGCACCAAGTTAGATTAGATTATTCCAGGTAAAGGATGTTTATTTAGCTCCCTAATCAGACCAGATCCTTTGTTTCACTGGAGCAGACAGGGTTGCATGGTTTTCTGTCAATCACACAAACATTTGTTAATCTTTGGGTATTTCCAACCGCTTTTCATAGGGTGTGTTCAGAGATAACAGCTGATCTGATTTCATACAGGAAAATAAGTGCTCTCTGATAAGGTCAGAGGGGAATAAATCTAGCTGGCTCAAGACAGCAAAGATCAGATCCACTTATTAAGCATATTGTTAAAATAGCCATTAATAGATAGGAATTGTAAGGCATTGGCTAGTATTTCATTTTACTCTTCACTGTATAGCTCTTCATGCTGAAGTTTGTCACTGCACGAGTAAAGTGTAAAATCCTTCAGAGTGTAATTTTATATAGTAGTATCCTTCACACAAAGTATCACAAATGCTCTACTGTGAGATTCAATAGAATGGTTAAGTAAAAAGAAATTGCACTTGCAGATTTTAGAAGCCATTCCCCGCTCTCCGAACCCTCCAGCTGCTTCCCAAGGATTCGAGAATGGAGTGGATCAGATTTTAAAGTGTTTTGCATCACCTCCTTCCCCTTATGTGTAGAAGAGGCTAAATGAGAAGACTGGGGGGGTTAAGGAGGAAGGCGGTGTTGGGTTGCATGTCATATATTCCTGAGAATCAGAATATAGGATTTCAGTTTTTTACATTACAAATTCAAGTCTTGTCTAACTTATTTTTCCCTGTAGGACTCTGTGGATGACTAGACCATGGGTAAGATTATGGCATCTCATGTTTTTAGGAAATGACACCACATCAATTGACAGAGGAATAGAAATTCAGTCATACTCTTAAAATTCTTCAGTTTATTATTGATTATTATTATTATTTAGCTAAAACGCTTGACACAGCTGAGAGCAGTTTTCTGTCACGGATTCAAGACCTGGGCACCTTCATCTAAGGGCCGAGAAAGTTCCCACTCATGTGTTCTAGTTCTTACAATTATAATAATTTATTATTTGTATTCCGGTGTCCCAAGTCTGCAAATCAAAGTCTGGCTCTGTTGTACTAGGCCCTGTATGAACTTAATAAAATACAGCCCAAGCTCCGCACCACAAAGCTTTTCTAAGCTAAGATCCTCTCCTCTGCCCCTTTGTACCAAATAAAAGGTCTGAACAGGTGTCAAGATGTTGTAGGAGCTCCTGATTTAGATGGGGAGGCTTCCCTTGGTGCAGGCAGAGGTAAGGCTGCTTTCTGAGGTCCCTGTCAGACACCCTGACAAAAGTGCAAGCAGTGTGTTGGCCGGAGAGCTGCAGCACTGCAGAGATTGCTGAAAGTGCTGCTGTCTTTAAGGCAGCCGGGGATGGCTTATGTAATGCAGACAGCCCCCCCCCCCCCCCGGGCTGCCCAAGTTAGAACCAGGGTCTCCCCAGCCTCTGGAGGAGCCCAATAGGGGTCAAAAGTGGCCTAAAGTCACATTACCATCCCCCCCCCACACATACACCTGCCTCTGAGCTATGAGTCCTGTTCGCACATCTTAGAGGCAGAGCACAGACTCTTACCCTGGCTCTTTAGAGGCTACGTCCAGCAACAACAAAATACACAACATTTCCTGATATTTCTAATCTGAAAAAGAAGCAGGAAAACCACCCTTTTTTTGGAAGGAACATTACCCAACTTTTAGTACCACATAAAGAAACAAAAGAATGACTCACAACCTCTTCTTTGCTTTTACTCTGCAGGTCACCTTTAAAATAATCTTAAAGTTGAGTCTGGAGATAATTTGTCGTCTTTGCATTTCTAAACATAAAAACTTCCCATTTTGTTTGTTATTTTCTGAGAAGAAAATTGTGATTATTACTTTCAAATCTGCCCTTGTGAATTTGTTATATTTTGTTAAAAAGAATCAGAAGACCATGGAAGGGATGATAGAAATATTCATACGTGTTTGGAATATTTCAGTGTACTTGCAGGTCCAAAGATAAATGCATTTGCATTGTTATATTGTCATTTTAACAATACAACTTTTTTTTATCATCGAACCATTCACCTGGCAGAGTTTGAATTAACTGGCAGAGTTTGGATTCTCTGTATCTGAACTGCAGCACTAAAGGCCACATGCAGACCTCATATGTATTATTTGGACTTAAGGTAAATGTTGACTACACCATGTATCTTCATATCCATCTTAATATGTTTGAATGTACACTGCAAACATACCATGCAAAGACGAATGGGTGATAGGCAGATCTGTTTGTTATGCTTAGTGTTCTGCATTTTTCCCACATGCATTACTAAAAAGAAAAATTACACTAAGTTTTTGAGAATTTCAGGGCTGAATCTGCCTCCATGTAAGGGCTCAAGCTTGCAAGATTTGCTTGAGTAAATCTATAGGATTACACTAAAGTCAATAGGATTTTTTTTCCACTTCTTTCAACTGGTTCTGTTTTAGGCCTATATATTTCATGGTATTCCTACTTAATAAGGAATATTAAGGTTTTCTAAAATCCTCAGCATTGGCGTAACTCAACTCCCATTGAGGTCAGTAGCAAAACTCTCATCAACAGGAGTAAAGTTAGCCGACACTTTTGAAAATTCTAGCCTAAATATAATCTCCAATATACTAAAATGTCCATCAGGGAAAACAGATTGAAATATAATTCTACAATAAACTCTACAGTTAAGGACTCAACACTGCAGAGTGCTTTGAATTTTTGAGCCCCCTTAACTCCCCCTAGCTCCCAGGGTATGAATTAATCACCTAATTACAGACTGTATTACAGACTGTAAATGCTTAACTACCACTGTGATCAGAAGGAAAGGCCCTAAGATGAGAACCTATTTTATTTAAAACGTAACTGTATATATAATTTTAAGATACCTAATTATTAAAACATATTTAAAGTAGATACTATTAGTCTAGAACCCAGTAGATAGTAGAATTTCACAGATTTTAAGGTCAGAAGAGACCAATTCGATCATCTAAGCTGACCTATATAAGACAGGCCATAGAACTTCATCCAGTGACTCCTGTTTGAGCCCTATAACTTGTGTCTGACTAAAACAGATTTTTCAGAAAGGTATCCAGTTTTGATCTGAAGACTTCAAGAGAAGGTGAATCTACCATTGCACTTGCTAGTTTCTTCCAGTGGTCAATCATCCTCAGATAAAAACGTGTGCCTTATAACAGTCATGTACAATATATCAAATGTTTGAAAAAATAAAGCATCCCATCAAATTCTTTTTCTTATATTCACTTTCAAGAAAACTTTGCTGTGTGAATTATAAAGATGACATAAAGCCTTAGATTTCATTTGTAGCAGGAGAAAGGGAATAGTTTAACAATGTTTAATAATACAGAAGTTTACCTCTTTGCACAACAGCTGACTTTAAAACTGTCAGAATGTATGGCTGAAACCCTTTGGTGAGTATACTACAGCTGGAAAAATAATTCAAGAAACTAAAAAACAAAACTGGTGGCTATTTGATCAAAACTGTTGAGAATCTGCTTGAACCTTTGGCCAAAGCTCCTTTATATTTGTTTTCTCTGAACATTTGAGTGATTGAATGTTACAGGCACAAATGTTCAAAGACAGCAAAGTTCAAAATCTCATATACATATATCCACATATTAATACTGGAAAATATGTACACATTTATCTGATCAGAAAACAGAAAACAAAAACAAAAAAACTAAGTTAGCTCATCTGCTAAATTTCGACTAAGCAACAGCTCTTATATTGAAAATATTCATGATCAGTCTGTATAGTAATATATTGGAAAAAATAAATGCATGATAAACTGATCATTGATAGATATGAAAAAATCAGAGGAAAATATGTTGATGCATATTGTCTGAGCAGAAAAGAGGCTAAATATGTCAAAAATTATCTAGTAGAAATCATCTGCTCAGTTTTAGTGAGTAAAGTCAGATTTGAGTCTTTTTGGAAGATCTGCTTCCGTAGTATAAACTCTGGAGGTTATAGCTTTTATGAGACCCTGATTTGAGGCCTCACTAAAGTTAGAAACTCCCCCACATATGTCACAGTGTGTATAATTGTGCCTCCAATTATTTGTGCATTGATTCATCTACTAAAAGGCCAAAAGAGACCTCTGTGATCATCTTGTCTGACCTCCTGTATAAAATAGGCCATAATACTTCCCTGAATTAATTCCTGTTTGAACTCAAACTTTAGTAACCCAAAGACTCCCATTTTGATTTAAATTTTTTCACGGACTCCCCAAACCCCCCACTCAACCCTAGACTTCAACCCTATTCCACCCCCTCCCCCATGGTCCCATACCTGCCCCACCTCTTCCTGCCCCTGCTCCACCCTGCTCTTCCTATTCCCCTCCTCTTTCCGCTCCTCCCCCAAGTGCGCCCCTGTCCCTGCTTCTCCACCCCCTCCCAGCGCCTCCTGCATGCCACTGAACAGCAGTTCCTTGGCATGCAGGAGGTGCTGGGAGGGAGAGGGAGGAGTTGAGGGAGGGAAGGGTTGATCATTGGAGCCCACTGGAGTACCCTTGCAAACCCCTAGGGGTCCACAGACCCCAGTTTGAGAAACAGTGAACTAGAGTATATCTTTTAGAAAAGCATTCAATCTTGATTTAAAAATTGCCAGTGATAAAGAATCCACACCAAACCTTGGTAAGTTGTGCCAATGGTTAATTACCCTCACTATAAAAATGTATACCTTATTTGCAGTCTGAATGTGTCTAATGTCAACTTCCAAGCATTGGATCTTGTTATCTCTTTAGGTACCATACTGAAGACCCCTCTATTCCCAGCGTATAGACTGTGATCTTTTCGTTGTAAAGTTAGACTACAGGAGCTCAGTCTGTTTCACACTACAGGCATATGTTCCAATCCTTGAATTGTTCTTGTAGCTCTTCTCTGAACCATCTCCAATTTATCAACAACTTTCTTGAATTGTGGACACAGTAATCAGGTTGAACCAGTGTCAAATACAGAGATCATACTACCTTCCTATTCCTATTCAGTAGTCCTGTTTTCATACATGCCATTGGTGGGTGCAAAAATGGAGGCCAAAGACAAGGCTGAAAATATACTTTGTATATAAGTAAGAGGAAAGGAGTGTACAGCACAGTTACTAAGCCCACTTTTTACATTTTTTACTTCACGACATATCCAAATATCAGTCAAATCCTAGAGAAGACTTTAATTTATTTCAACTACTTTGAGTTGCTTCCAAACATTATGGTGTTTAGGTTTTGTTTAAGTGACAGTACTATAAATTCCTGACTTTGAGACTGAATTTCCTACATTTTTTTAAATAGTCACAATATTTTAATAAATAAAATTGTCAGTTTGTTTTACTTCCAAAATAACTCTAGCACATTGAAGAATTATGTTTTCAGAATAGCCTTTATTTTATAAATCCATGTGGATTATCTTTAGCCACCTTCATGACCTCAGCTCCTTCCCTGGTCCTTATTAAGCAGTTAATTATCTTTCGTAAAGGTTTCCCTCTATTTTACCTTGCAACTTCTCTTTTGGTATTCTGTGATAAATCCATTGGCACCTAGTGAATTTTAATTCTTCTTCTAATATCTTATCTGGTCTGGAGTAATTGTAAAGCCTTTTAACCTTTGCTTCTTCATCCCTCTCTTCACCCCACCCCCAATAATCTGCCCCTGAAAGGTGACCCCTTTGAGCTTCTTCCAGGAATTATTGGACAAAGAAATATATTCAGGCTTCCAGTGATATCAGCCTCATCTCTGTCATTAACTTGTTTTTTCTGACCTCTTTATGGCCCCTATCCTCACTGATCCATGCATGGCTGTTTGCTTCTTATGTATTTGACATACTTCTCTCTGTTTGCCTTTTGTATTTCCTTTACCATATTTGTACACTTTGCTACCTTCATTCCTTATCGGCTTTTTACACTGTTTTAGCTTTTGCCTTTGTACCTTTTATATTCTGCTTCCAATTTTTAATTTCCCATAAGCTGCTCTCCCTTTTTTAAATCACTTTGTTAAGCTCTTTACTCATCCACACAAATCTTTTATGAGTTGTCCTTCCTTAGAAGTGAGTTTATATCCAAATGGCAGCCCTTCTGCTGTGTTGGCCACCAACAGAGCAGTGAAAGTCTTTCTACAAAATCTGGATATATATGACTTACAGAATGTAATTGGGATGGTTTATTGCATCTGACAGAGTTTCTGGGCACTTTAGTATGTCTGGATTTGCAGGTATTCCAGCCGATTTACACTGCTAATGGAATATCGTTAATATACAGTTCTGTCATTGCTATTACAATTAAATGAATTTTGGGCATGGAACCAATGCAGGCCATCACAAAACTGAAAACATCAAAAAAGCCCACTTAAATGCATAACAAACTTAACAACAGAAATGTTCAACTTCTGTGCTATTTTATTTCCACATGTACAGAATAAAAATGCATCTGAATACAGAAATACATCTTAATAAACGAAGACAGAGCTATAAGCACACCTTTCCAAATCTTACTTTCATAACAAACTATTTTCTATGAGCCATGAAATGGGTTGGCTTTGTTAAGAGAGAAGATAGTGAAGTAAATCATGTTTCATTGTTCCCATACTTCTGCTAGGATGGTCTTAAACCAAAACCCGAAAGCAGACACGTTGGGGGGGAGGAGGAAAGGAACTGTTTAAATACATTGTGTGCATTGCTAGCAGTGCACTCAATTATAAAAATAAGTTTCTGTTTTCTTGCTAATTTAATAGACACTTCCCTCCTTTGCCTTATCCAAACAGTGATGTAAAGGCTTGAACACGCAAACTGTTAATATAAAAAGTGATATATCAAAAGAGTGTGTCTCTATTTTTTATAATTGATTACCTGGTATTTTCCTTCTCATCTTATACAGCTATTTGCTTAACAGTAAAAAAACAAACAAACAAACAAACAACAACAACAAAAACAACTAGGAAAACTTGATAACGGGCTGACAGGAGATGAGCCAAACAAATTCATAAATAGTGGAGTGCATATCTGAAAGTAGCATCAAGTGCCATTTATATTTTGTGATCTGCACTATCTACCCCTTTTAAACACAGCTGTGTATTTTCTTGTCATTTCTGAGATTGCCACTCTCTTAGGATACTGATTGGCTATTAGCGGTTGAGACCTTGTTTTGATGAATTTATAACCCACTCTTTGTTTTGGGATTCCAATTTTAGACAAGACCAGAAACTTTTCAGATGCTATTCCTGTTTGAACTTATAAAATGTTACATCCTGGATGGGTTCAATGCCCGGATACTTCCATATAGTCAGGCATGCCACTTGTAGTAGCGCAATCAGTTGTCGCCTTCTTGTGTAATCTTCAGCATCATAAAAACTGCTCCTGTTTAGTTCAATGTTGTTGTGAAAAGAAGTCTGGGGGAGGAAATGTGTGTGATATGTTAAAGAGCTTATGGAAGAAATTGTAAAAATAAGAATGCAAAGTAGAAAGAAAGAAAGCAGAAAGAGGGAATGGAGAGTGAAAGAGTTAAATTTGGAAGTAGCACAGAGAAGGGAAGGAAAATACAGGGAGAGAGAGAATTTTATATTTCCAAGTGTTTCTTTCACTATTTTTGCTTCTTCCATTCTTCTGCTGCCAGTGCAATTTGAATACTAAGAGTGATGGAACTTAAAAAATCCAGTCAATATTTTTGGCACCATGTACGTCTTTTGCTTGCTATTTACATTTACCTCAGCTTAGACAATAAAAATCTGTTAAGTCAGTTTATTAACTGTCTGTCTCTCCGTGCTGCATTGTTGGGGAAAATAGGTATACTTTCCTTGATTGGTTTTTAATCAGACAAGGTTCAAAGTAGACAAAAGGGGAAAATATACACACATTGTAAAAACTGGCCCTTCTTACAGATGTGCCCACCTACTAACTAGATGAGTGGTTTTCAAACTTTTTGTATTGATGACTCATTTCACACAGCAAGCCTCTGAGTGTGACCCTCCCTTATACATTAAAAATAGGGAGATTTAATTGAATGGGGTCTCAGGGCTGTCATCCCCACAGAGCTGACAGCTCCTGACCCACATGTAACTACCTTGCAACCCTCTGAGGAGTCAAGACCTCCAGTTTGAAAACCACTGAACTAGACAGTTGAGAATCATTTAAGACTTTATGTGGGCAATGTGTTCATTAAATTTACTCATTGAAATATTTTGATGGGTGTTTAAATTTTAAAAAAAACAACCACTTATAAAAAAACTAATAGTGATAAAAAAGTTGACAGTATGACTGTAGACTTTCAATGGGACTCCTAAATGACTGTCTCTCTTGAAAATGTAACCCAAGCTCCTAAGTCACTTAGGCATTTTTGAAAATTGCATCCAGTGTCCCACCAAAATTCCATCTTTCATGCCAGAAGGGAGTGCCCCTTTTACAGGAAATTAATGTTATTCAACAGAATTCACCCCTAAAGGCAGGAAATCCTTTGCAGATAGAATGTTAAGGATTCAGAGCGGTATCTCTGAAGTAGCAGGTGGGCTGTGATTGAGTGCTATGCAGAACCACAGTGTCAAAAAGCCAGCTTGTGCCCTCCTTCCTAAGGATAAAAAACACTTTACTCCACAAGTGGTCCCACTGAAATCAATGGCACCACATCTGGAGCATGGTGCTATTCACTGTGAATAAGGACATCACAACCTGGCACAAAGTGTAGGTGTGCATGGCTATGTGCGGCCATGAAAATACTCCTTATGCATTACTATAGGATGCATTTCTATCTCTCAGCTGCTTTCTCTCTAGCACTGATGCTGATAGGCACAGTAGGCACTAGAAGAAATTAATCTTCACACACCAAAATATGTTTTCTGAGACAGAGTTGTGACTTGAAAACTAATTTGACTAAGAAAAAACATACTCAGAAGATTGACAGTTATCTAATATTTTTTAAATATTTACTCATGAACTACTCCTCTCCCCTGTTTCTCTGACAAAAAGACCTCCTTCAGCTGTGGGGGCATAAATGAATCTGTCTCTATATGAAGATGTGAGATTTATAGATTGGGTTGGTGATCAAATATCTTTGATATGCACAATTGATAAACATTTTGGCAACCATGTTTTGAAAACCATCATATTCCTTTATAAGAATCATATACTTAAAATTATTTTTAATTTTGAACATTCTGTTCTATTTTTTAATTGAAAGAGCTGCTGGTCATTTGTTCCCTGATTGGACAGTCATGCTGTGTCTCTAGAGCTTTCTTTTATCATGAAATGGAATGTTTTGGGATAATTTAAACATGGTTCACTATTTTTTGTATTATGTTAATGTTATTTGAATCTTTCAGATGCAGATTGTCAGTTTCCTGTGTTAATATTGATCTATGCAGCAATTTTAAGATTTTTCCATCATATGTAATACTGACAGTTATCCTGTTATCCCACAGTAAATGTTTGTTGTGATTTTTTTTTCTGAATTGAGGCAATAATTTTAGGCGGCTTTTCTTTTTATATAGTAATATTTACCTATCAGATGGGATAATTCCATAGTATTTCTCATAAGACTTCTGAGCAGTGGATATAATCCTTGGAAAAATGAATGAGATAATGAAATGAGTTGTCACGTGACCATTGACATCTGTAATATCTGGGTTTTGACTGTCTATTTCAGGGGTTCTCAAACTGGGGGTTGTGACCCCTCAGGTGTCACATGGTTATTACGTGGGAGGTTGCGAGCTGTCAGTCTCCACCTCAAACCCTGCTTCGCCTCCAGAATTTATAATAGTATTAAATGTAAAAAAAAAAGTGTATTAATTTATAAAGGAGGGGGGTATCACACTTAGAGGTTTGCTGTGAGAAAAGGGTCACCAGTACAAAAGTTTGAGAACCTACTTAGTGGGTAGACACATCTGTAGGAAGGGCCAATTCTTTTACAATTTGTGTTCCTTTTTCCTCTTCATCTAATTTGAACATATCTGATTAAAAATCAATAAAAATGAGGGCTGTAAATTAATCACAGTTAACTCAAGCAATTAACTCAAAAAAATTAACCGTGATTAATCGCAGCTTTAATCGCACTGTTAAACAATAGAATACCAATTGAAATGTACTAAATATTTTTGGATGTTTTTCTACATTTTAAAATATATTGATTTCAATTACAAAATGGAATACAAAGTGTACAGTGCTCACTTTATATTATTTTTTCATTACAAATGTTTGCACTGTAAAAATGATAAAAGAAATAGTATTTTTCAATTCACCTCATACAAGTACTGTAGTGCATTCTCTTTATCATAAATGTGCAACTTACAAATGTAGATTTTTTTGTTACATAACTACACTCAAAAACAAAACAATGTAAAACTGTAGAGCCTACAAGTGCACTCAGTCCTACTTCTTGTTCAGCCAATTGCTAAGACAAACAAGTTTGTTTACATTTATGAAAGATAATGCTGCCCGCTTTTTATTTACAATATCACCTGAAAGTGAGAACAGGTGTTCGCATGGCACTTTTGTAGCTGGCATTGCAAGGTATTTATAGCAGATATGCTAAATATTTGTATGCCCCTTTTTGCCTCGGCCACCATTCCAGAGGACATGCTTCCATGCTGATGAAGTTCATTTAAAAAAAAATTATGACTGGACTCCTTGAGGGAGAATTGTATGTCTTCTGCTCTGTTTTACCCACATTCTGCCATATATTTCATGTTATAGCCGTCTTGGATGATGACCCAAGAACATGTTTGTTTTAAGAACAATTTGACTGCAGATTTGACAAAATGCAAAGAAGGTACCAATGTGAGATTTCTAAAGATAGCTACAGCACTTGACCCAAGGTTTAAGAATCTGAAGTGCCTTCCAAAATCTGAGAGGGACAAGGCATGGAGCATGCTTTCAGAAGTCTAAAAAGACCAGCACTCTGATGCGGAAACTGCAGAACCTGAACCACCTTATGCTGGTGGCATCTGACTCAGATAATGAAAATGAACCTGTGTCAGTCCATACTGCTTTGGATAATTATCAAGCAGAACCCATCTTCAGCATAGACACATATCCTCTGGAATGTGGTTGAAGCATGAAGGGACATATGAATCGTTAGCACATCTAGCACATAAATATCTTGTGATGCTGGCTACAACAGCACCATGCAAACACCTGTTCTCACTTTCAGGTGACATTGTAAACAAGAAGCAGGCAGCATTATCTCCCGCAAATGTGAATACACTTGTTTGAGCAATTGGCTGAACAAGAAGTAGGAGTGAGTGGACTAGTAGGCTCTAAAGTTTTACATATTTTTGTTTTTGAATGCAATTATTTTTGTACATAATTCTACATTTGTACGTTCAACTTTCATGATAAAGAGATTGCACTTCAGTACTTGTATTAGGTGAATTGAAAAATACTATTTCTTTAGTTTCTTTACAGTGCAAATATATGTAATCAAAAATAAATATAAAGTGAGCACTGTACACTTTGTATTCTGTGTTGTAAATGAAATCAATATATTTGAAATTGTAGAAAACATAAATTTTTTTTAAATGAATGGTATTCTATTATTGTTTAACAGCGCAATTAATGATGTGATTAATCATGATTTTTTTAAATCATGCAATTAATTGCAATTAATGTTTTTAATCGCTTGACAACCCTAATAAAAACATATTTTATATGGAAACTAATCTCTAGTTAGCCACCTATGTATCATCCTGCCTGAGCCCTGGGATACATTCTCTGATAGCTAGCTCAAGATACCACCTATGCAACCGTGACTTCACTTGTTTTTTCCCCCGTCGATTCCAAGACCAGAAGAGACCATTGCGATCCAGTCTGATGTCCTGTATAACACAGGCCACTGAACTTCCCCCCCAAAAATTGCTAGAGTATATCTTTTAGAATAATATTCAATCTTGATTTAAAAATTGTCACTGGTGAAGAATACGCTATGACTCTTGGTAAATTGTTCCAATGGTAAATTGTCCTCACTGTCAAAAATTTGCACCTTATTCCCAGTATTAATTTGTCTAGTTTCACCTTCCAGCCATTGGATTATGTTATATCTTTCTCTACTAGATGGAAGAACCCATTTTTAAATATTTGTTCTCCATGTAGATTCTTATAGACCATAATCAACTCACCTCTTAACTTCTCTTTGTAAAATTACATAGATTGAGCTCTTTGAGTCTATCGCTATAAAGCATGTTTTCGAACCCTTTAATCATCCATATGGCTTTTCTCTGAACCCTCTCCAATTTATTAACATCCTTCTTGAATTGTGGGCACCAGAATGGGACACAGCAGCAGTCACAACAGTACTGGTAAAGAGGTAAAATACAGAATTAAAATAACCTCTCTACTCTTATTCCAGATTTCCCTGTTTATGCATCCCAGGGTCACTTTAATTCCTCTGTCCATGGTGTCACACTGGGAGCTCAGATTCAACTGAATTGCCAACACAACTCTCCAATCTTTTTCAGAGTTACTGCTTTCCGGGACAGAGTCCCCCATTCTGTAAGTATGGCCTATATTCTTTATTCTGAGATGAAAACATTTACATGTAGCCCTATTAAAAAGCATATTGTTTGGTTAAAACCAGTTTAGCAAGCAATCCATATTGCTTTGAATCAGTGACCAGTCTTCTTCATTAATTATCATTCCCCTACTTTTTGTGTCATCTGCAAACTTTATCAGTGATTATATGTTTTCTTCCAGGTCATTATAAAAATGGGAGATAGTATAGGGCCAAGAACCAACCCACACTGGAAACACACCCACTTGATGATGATTCCCCATTTACAATTCCTTTTGAGATCTAGCAGTTAGACAGCTTTTAATCCATTTAATGTGTGTCCTGTTAATTTTATAATGTTGTAGTTTTTTAATCAAAATGTGGTGTGGTGCTAAGTCAAAGTATATTATGCCTCGACTATTACCTTTATCAACCAAATTTGTGATTTCATCAAAAAAATTATCTAGTTAGTTTGACAGGATCTATTTTCTCTAAACCCATGATGATTTGCATTAACATTCCCCTCTTTTAATTCTTTATTAATCAAGTCCCATATCAGCTGCTCCATTTTCTTGCCTGGGATTGATGTCAGACTGATAGACCCATAATTATTTGGAACATCCCATTTACCCTTTTTTAACAAATTGGCACATTCTTCCAGTGTTCTGGAACTTCCCCAATGCTTCAAGACTTACTGAAAACTAACATTAGTAGTCCTGAAAGCTCCTCAGCCAGCTCTCTTAAAACTCTTGGATGAAAATTATCTGGACCTGCTGATTTAAAAATGTATAGCTTTCATACCTTCTGTTTAACATCCTCCAGAGATACTAGAGGAATGCAAAGACAGTTATCACCATATGATGATACTATATAATCTGTTTTTCCTCAAATAAAAAACAGAAATATTTATTTAACATTTCTTCCTTTTGTTATATATAAACTCTGTATTGTCCTTAACTCTGCTGGCTACAGATTTATCCTTGTGTCCCTTTGCTTCCTGTATCAATTTTCTACAATTCCTAACTTGTTAATTATATTCATTACTATCAACTTTCCCTTTCTTCCATTTGTTATACATTATTGTTACTGCACTAGCTCAAACAGAGCTAACATGTTTATGTCTACCTGACTTGGGAATTACATCTCCCAGCTGCTGTGTAGCCATACTCTCAGTTGGAGTTTTGAGTGTCCAAGCAATGCACAATCAAAATCTAACTGAGAAAGATTCAATAGTATGAGCTAAGTAATGCCATTGTAAAACCCGTTTCTATTGTATAACTGTATTTGCATTGTCCTATCACAGAAACTGAAAAGCCACAAAGCATTAAAGCATATACCCACCGATCCAGAGTGCGTGTGTCATCTAGATGGCCATAAGAACATAGATGCAGAAATACATTTAGACTTACAACCAATGAATTTCTAGTTGCTTTGGTGTTATAGATACATTTTAAAATGCATATATATCTCACATGTCTAAACTTTATTTTTTACTAAACAGAATTTTACTGATTATAATTAGGAGTTACTTATGGAGCACTAAGTGTACATGGTCATGTACAAACACCTAAAAAATAATTCCTTGCCCTAGGGAGCTAATAGTCAATTACAACTGGGAAAACATTATATACCAGAGAAGTCTCAAGCAGGGATTTGAAGAAGGAGAATGATGGCATTTGGCAGGGAAATTGAGAGGCTGTTCTTGGTGTAGGAGGAAGAATTAAAGCAAGTGTCATGTCAAGGGCGGGGAAAGGAGATAAAGGAATCACTTAGAAAAGCGTTTTGGAATACATGTAGAAAGGCAGAGGAAAAAAGAGAGCAGAAACAAAGGTGGGCTGAATTTGCTCAGCGCCTTGAAGGTGAGTGTACAAGACTGGAGGGAACACTCACCTTGCTAGCAAGTGTTGATCTTTCTAATTAAGGGTTCTGTGGGTAAGGCAGGTGGCTTGCTGTTTCACCAGGATAAAAGGGAGGTAGAAGTGTATTGCTTAGAGAGGCAGGATCCAAGGTTGGACTGAGCAATCCTAAGGTAGGAACCCTAGGAGCAGCCAGGCCCAAGGAAAAGGTTTGAGATGATCTTCAGATTAAACCATTGTTAAAGAAGTCAGACCCCAGGGGGTAGGTGTTTTTTTTTTTAACTTTGGATTTTGTTTTATAATAGATCAGGATAGGTACCTACACTCACTGAGGCAATAAAGGATTGGAGGCCAATATTCCTTTTCTGCTGTTTTGTTTTCCATCATTGTTTCTACTCATTCTTATGTTAATTAATTTCTTGATACATCTGGTTAATTCATTATGCCATTAAGAAACAGGGAAATCTATTTTAGGAGCTCACTCTTCTTCCTCCCCTTCCGCAGCCACCCACCTAAAAACAACCAAACAAATAAACAAACAAACAACCCCAAAACATGCCTAACTCTCTGGAAAAGGCAGACTGTAACTCTTGTAACAGATGCAAGAGTACAGATGCAGTAATACTTCTGCATACAACTTAACTATCCATTTGTTATTTTCCAATTTATGCATACATAAAGTAGAATCTTTAAGTATATATAAACTCCTAACTGAAAATCTTGGAAATCAGTAAAACACAAAGATGATTGTCTACAGGAAATTGCCTAGATGCTGTTTTTAACAGATGTACTGAAAATCATTTGGACTAGGTTATGATGAGCTGCAAACATTTCAGGTTTTCAAAAGAAAAACCATAATGGGTAATGACATGCAAATTAGAACAATGATGAGTAAGTTACAACACTACGAAAAGTTGCAATTTGTAAATGAAAACATCTGTGGAACATATTTAAATCATTTATATCCACTAAATTGACAAAGTATTTTTTCTTTAAAAAAACCTCACTTCACTTTATAATTATATTAAAATGTAATAACAAAGAAAAACAAACGATACAAACAAACAGAAAACCATCAGAAGATCTAGAAAATGAGTCATAGACTAGACCAAATTAGTAACATGGAGCGGTGGTAACTGAAGACATGACAAGTAAATGAGTGGCTACATAGACCAGAAACTAAGAAAAGGGTACCTCAGAATATTGAGAGGTTTAAATATTTATACAAATCATTTAAATCCCTGATTTTGCAATGACAATGGCCCATAATGTCTGAAGAATTGGGGTGACTGAATTAGAGGTGTGCAGAAAACAGATTTTTTGCTTGAAAAATCAGGAGTAAAATTGTTTTGGGTTAACAATAATTTTATTGGAATTTTCAGTAAATCAAACAAGCAAAAAAAAAAATCAGTTGGAACAAAACATTTCGTTCTACCTGAAATGAAGCATTTCCTTTCAATTTTGACTATTTTAAAAGAGTTTAATTTTTAAATGGAATTAAAGGAAATTTCAAAAGAGTTATTTTGAACTGAAAAAATCCAAACATTTAGCTTACAAAATGTCAATATAAAATTATTAGACTTTTTCAGAATCCCCCCCCACCATCTCCATACAAACAATTTAGCGAAACCAACACAAATTCATGAAATGTTTCAGGGGATTCTGCACCTTATGCTGAAAAAAAAATTGGATAACAAAATTCACCCAGCACTAGATTCAATGAATACACTTTGACATAAATGATCATATGCAGAAGAAATATGGTGTTACTATTTTTAATCCCAAGGCACATGATAAATGAACAAACAAGCTTTTGTCTGATGAAATGTTCTGGGGTATTGATGCACCAGCTTGCAAAACAATTCCAAATTTAAATATTATTTTGGGAAAAGTCAGCCAGATACTAATTCAATAGCAGCTAATAGGCTCTGCTGCTTTTAAGAAGTAGAGACATTAACACATTCCCTTCTGTTTCAATTTGCAAAAATAATTCAGAAAGAACACTAATCCCTTGAACTGTCTAAATAGACCTAATTCACTTCTCTTTCATTTGGTATTGTATTTTATTTCTTTAAACACGGTCAAATGATTTAAAAAATTGTGATGATATTTTTAAATATTTACCAATTAAATAAGAGATTAAAAATTGTAGTTCCGATATGAGAATATGTTCAATTAAATCAAAATATTGTGACAATATGTGAGATCACTAAATTGTCCTAGTTCAAAACATTTGGACTTCACATAAGTTATTTTTGTAGTACAAGAAGCCCTTGCAGAATTCATTTTGGTTTGGATACCAAGGATATTGTATATGTTGCTATTTCTGGATTATAAAACCGGATGTCTTTGGGAAGACTGGATTAGTTTTCAGAGCAGAAGTCATCAGTTGTCTTGGTGGAAGGCTGGTATTCAAATACACCTTCTCTAAGGCCCTGATTCAGCCAAGTACTTAAGCAGATGAATAACTGTAAACACATGAGTTGTCCCATTGAAGCCAAGGTGACTACTCACTTATACAGGTGCCTAAGCACCTGGCTGAATTGGGGCCTAAAATAAAATCTTCAAAGGCAATCACCACTTTGATGTCGGTGAGATCATTGTTTTATCTAAATAAAAATACAGACAGAATTATTTATATAACTATTAATTATTACAGTGGTCCCCAACGTGGCGCCCGCGGGGGCATTTATGTGTGCTCGCCTGGTGCCCAGCAGGGGAGAGAAGCTGGGGTCCCACGCCTGCTGGGGACAGAGAACTCCAGGGCTGCCGCGCCTGCCGGGGACAGAGAACTCCAGGGCTGCAGGCTTCATTCTATGTTAAAGTAAGAATAATAAATATATTTGGACCAGCAGTTCAAGAATGTTTTACTTTTTTAAACTAAATAAGATGAAAACTGTTTATGATATTTATTTTGTAAAAACTCCTTAATTTTTCTTACAGGTAGATAAAAAAGAGCAAATTCACATGGTAAGGTGAAAGAGTAATTGCCGAATAATTTAATTTAATACCTTTTACATGTAAAATTATCCTTTTTATCTTAGTGATTCATATATTATGTAATATTAAATAGGATGTTTTTCATAATATTCAATGTACAAATACAAAATAAGCCTTGAAAAATTGCTGGCGCCCGCCACACTCTTCTGAAAACATGAATGTGCTACTGGCCACAAAAAGGTTGGGGACCACTGAATTATTAGCTCTGGTTCCCTGTCAAAGGGTGGCTGGATGAAAAAGAGTGGAAGAAGGTCATGAAATGAACCTCTCCAGATTTCTTTATGGATCAGATCCTGAGGCCCTGATGCAGCAAGGCACTTAAGTATATCTAATATTGACTTCAATATAAAAGTCCATTGCAGCCAAGGGGAGACTTTCCAGCAGTCAGAACTCGTGTCTGGGTCTCAACTCCACAAAGATGATAATGCGGCTGCCTCGTTTTGAAGAGGATTACAACATTCTGTCATCATTACCAGCACTCCATGACACTAATGAGTCTCTTTACGCCGAGACGGTGAGGAGTATTGTATGGAGGCTGATGGAGAGGGAAAACAAAATCTTGGTGGCAATGAAAAGAATGTCAGCAGAATCCTGCTCATTTTGAAGCTCTCATTGCAGTGGAAGTGCATTCCCAAACTAAGAGAGAAACTTCTAATTAGGTACCAGTGCAGTTTTATCAATTAAAACTATGAAATAATTGATGCCATAGAAGCCAGATCCTATGATATTAAGGATAGAATAGCTGTATAGTATAAATGCTATAATCATTCGGAGACGAACCTGAACCAGAACTTCAGATACAAACACCTTTCTCAAATTTAAATGGTGTTAGAAATTTTAACCAATTTTCAGGTGTTGCAAATGACTCCTATTTAAACATTAAACTGAACCAGAAGAGTGAATCCAAACACATTCAAACTTTAGGTATTAGAAATCTGGATCTAAATTATATATATCTATATATATATATCTATATATATATATATCTATCTATATATATCTATATATATATAGCTATATATATAGATATATATATATAAAGATTTGATCTGTTTTGTCTAAGTGGAGTGCAGGTCAGGAAAAAGAAGCGATAACTCCATTACACTAATTTATGTGGCTTGTGCTGAAAGTGAAATTGCTCACTCTGAGAGCGAAATGTATGACTCAGGTACTAAAAAGAGGGTAATACCTGTAGAGTCCTGAACCTGAAGCTATGATGTCCTGCAGCACAGATACTAGAAGGTGGAAGCTCTGGATTATAGCAGCACTTGATTCTTTTCAGGATAATGATTGAAATCCTGTCCCTGTTGAAATCAATGGCAAATCTCCCATTGACTTTACTATGTCCAGGGTTTTACCCATTGTTTGCAATAGGATCAAGATTTTTCAGCTCACTATATGGAAGTTAGAATGACAGATTATTAAATTTTAGATACCAGAAATGTGATTTTACATTAAAAAGATTTGTAAGTTATACCAGACTCTTTTCTAAGCATGATAAATAATATATCTTAATATTGGGAATTGTTGAAATGTAGTGCATGAAAGTAAATATTAACCTAAACACTGGTGTTTTGACTTGAAGATATAAATTCTAGGCTTGCTCAACATATAATTTCTTTGTTGTCGGTGTCTGATTTGGATTGTTTATATATTCCTGTGTGTTGACTGATTGACTTGATGTCTGCTTTTTTTGTCATTAACTTGATTGGACTCATCATTGTAGATCATTATTGTATCATTCTATTGTAACATCTTTGTTGCCACTGCAGATTTTACTTGTTTACTGGAAGAATAATTTAATAGTTTAACAACTTATTCTTCTCTATAAAAAATTCTGAGTAAAGGTACTGTGGTGAAAGTTAAACCTCTGTACAAATTTCACCACACAGATTGGGTTTTGTACCTAATTCCTAACCAGCTGTGAGATTGCCAGGTCAGTTCCCCAATCCAACTGCTTTCTTCCAGTGTCTGTGTGGGGTGATGCAGTGGTCTTAGGCTGGGACAGCTGCACTAAAATCAGTAGATTAATAAACTAGCACACTAAACACTAGGGGTAGTAGAGTCCCATAATAGGGCTCTGCATCAGCCTCACACTAAGTCTTAGGGGGCATCACTGACCTACAAATTGGAGTCCCAGTGACTGCAATAGAAAGAGAATGAATCATTGTCTCCTGCTTATGTGAAGGATGAAGATGCTTCCCATCCCTCCCTGGTAAACCCTCTCAAAGACAGATACACAAAGACATGGGATAAAATCACCAGTTATTAATTAGAAGGTCCTAACCTCTATCCAAAAAAGAACAAACGTGAACAAATTTTGATCCCTGGAACAAAGGGTGTCTGGGATTGTGTTAACATATCTGTCCTTCCTGATTCACCTAACTTTCATGGATCTGGCCTGGCATTCATGAGTTTGGCTTGATCCCCAAATCAGGGTGGATTTGGGTGGATTTAGAATCTTGCAGAATCTTTCACATAACCCTAATTAACATATAAGCATCATGAGTAAAATGTGTATACTTAATACCGTGACTCTGTCTTCCTTGAATGACTGGAATATGAGGTGGGTCCCAAATAAGAAAATAACCTTGATAAACTGGGAAGACAATACAGTCATTCCATTGTTTTGCAAGCAATCAATAAAACAAATAATCTTAAATCCCAAATAGAGAAAAGCAGTACATATGGCCACAAGATAATTTGCACATGCACAAATGGTTTTGTGTAAAACAGTTTCATCTGATGGCAGAGCACCACCAATAATTTCTTATGAATAAATTAATGTTAAAATGCATTGAGTACAATATAAAAGAATGATAAAATTAGGCACCCATATAGAATTATACATTTAAAATTTAGACCCATAATTAAGTGTTTAATCAAAAAAAGTTTATATATATATATATAAACAAATCTGTGTTTGTATACTTTCGTATATTCAAGTCTATGCAAATATTTTGCTAAATGTCAAGATGTTAAGAACAATTTGTATTAGTCTTTTCCAAGAAAGGATTTTTGTGAAAACCAAACTGAATGCTGGAGCTAATGATTCTAGTAGCTCACTTATCATAGTCTTAAAGACACTCAATTGCTGAGTTTCCAGAACATCCAGCAAATGGCATGTAGTAAATAAACATTAACTATTTTTTCTTCACAAACATTATGTTGTGCTTTGTTGGAACCACTCATAATGGCAACATGTACTACTGATGTTGAAATTACATTTCTCAAGCTGACTACATTAAACTGTTCTACTGGAACGTAGTTGTACAAATGCAACATGATTAAAGTCATGATATACATGAAAGAGAAATTGAAGGAACAGAGTATATGTGGGTATTAAATAAAGATACACATAGTATGAACTAATTTTTTTTCTTTAAAGCAGCAATTACTATTGCTTATTTTTATATATTGCATAGTGCCATATATACTGTATATCTGATTCATATACACCATATATTTTAAGTACCTGTATGACATCACACTATGTAATGCTTACATACCTGGAAAACTGATAAGAGATGATTGTTACAGCAGATATCTTCTGTTGGTGAATCAACAGGAAAGAATAATTATGGGGGAAGAAAGACACACAGAAATATATTACCTTGTTAGTTCTCTCAGTTGTAAATAACCATGATTTCACACATAAATCAGGTAAACTGACAATGTATAGAAACAACATCAGAGCAAAGAGGGTTTCTTTGTTTGAAAACCCTACATAATGACACAGGTATAGTAATTTAGTTGGGGAATGAATCCGCCAGGGCCCCTACAGTGGAGAAGAGACAGAGAGCCAGCTGTTTCTCACATCATCACATAAAGGGGGTAAAGTATCTATTCTTTCTGTGTTCTGTGTAGTGCTGTACTAATCTCCGATTGATAATCTTTGATTAAATAATTCCAATTCAGTCTGTTCAAGAATCATAAGTCGTCATTAACTCAGACATGCAACATGAGGCACAGAGAATATAGGTATCTTGCCCAGGGACACACAGGAAGTCTGTAGCAGTCAGGAAATAGACTCTAGGGTGACCAGATGTCCTGATCTTATTGGGACCATCCCGACATTTGGGGCTTTGTCTTATATACACAACTATGTCCCCCCTCCCCACAAAAAAAGTATCCCAATTTTTAACACTTGCTATCTAGTGACCCTTCCTGAGTCCTAAGCTAATGCCCTAACCACTAGACCATCTTCCTTCACTAAAAATGGATATGAACTGAAACTTTGTGTCTTACCTCTCCCACACTTTATTTGGAGCAGTGGTGGGCAATCTGCAGCCCACATGCAGCCTGTCAGGGTAATCCACTGGGGAGCTCGAGACAGTTTGTTTACATTGACCGTCCACAGGCACGGCTTTCCGCAGCTCCCATTGGCCATGGTTCACCATTTCTGGCCAATGGGAGCTGTGGGAAGCAGCAGCCAGCATGTCCCTGCAGCCTGTTCCGCTTCCCACAGCTCCCATTGGCCGGGAACAGCAAATCACAGTCACTGAGAGCTGCCGACGGTCAATGTAAACCAACTGTCTGGTGGCTCACCAGCGGATTACCCTGACTGATTGTGTGCGGCCTATGGGCTGCTGGTTGCCCATCACTGGTTTAGAGCTATTGACCTGCCAGCTAATGGACAAAATATAATCAGATGAGCCTATACAAATCCCTCAGCAGGAGGTCACTGATGCTACAGGAAATGTAGGGCAAAAATAGTTTAGAAGGTTGAATAAAATAAAGATTAAAAAAAAAATTGTTGAGGTAGCCCATTGATTTTGAGTTGAAGCATTGACCAGTAAGGAGAAATAACACCCTATTATTAATTTTTTAAAGCATGAAGCAGTATTTTGTATGATAAACCTAAATTCCATTCAATCAATACATATGAGAGATGGACCCAAACCAACAGCTGCTGCTTTTGAGGACTCTCTCACTTTGGTCTCAGAGGAAAATTGTTTCATGTAAATATGGTTCAACTACGACCAGTTAAGTCATCTCTGCTAGCATTCCAGTCAAGGTGCAAGAGAAAGCGTATTTTCCTAAGGACAGACAATGCAGTTGTCTCTGTGGTTACATATCTCAAGTGGTAGGATAGTAAGAAGGGGCCAGCTTCCCCTGGATGCAGTAGAGAGAAGCTGGTTATAGCTCCCAGTTCCATCATCTGACTGGCACCAGGAAAGTGGAGCAGGGCAGATAAACTAACCCCAAAAGTGATGGTCTCTTGGAAGAGTCCATGTGCCTATTCAGTTAAGCGGATGCCAATCTGTTGTCCATCACTGCATGCTCCAGCTCAGGGATTTTTATTTTTCCAGGCAGATTAATTGAGTGGGTCACATAGTCTCCTAGGAAAGTGCTGCCTGATGGAAGAAAGATTTCACTTCACCACAGGGCCTGTTACCTTTCAGTGAGCCTATTTTCATCACAGGTCAATGCAGAGTTTCCTTTTTAGAGCAACTGGAATAAGACATGGCTCAAGATGTCTTCTGATTAGGGTGAACATTCCATCTAGTTTACACAATTCCTCCAGTCTACAAGGTATGGAAAAAATGTCCCTACTTAACCCTCCCCTGATTCTCATTGCTCCAAAATAACTCCAGAGATGTAGCAGGCAGATTTTTCTAATGCTATTTCATAGAATTGCATTGAGAGGCTAACAATGCATCCTTACCCGCTCACATTAAGTTTCTTGGGTTGGCCTGAGACCAAGCACTCCAGAAAGAGTTAGTAAGTTTGGTCAAGGTAGCAAAGCCATGTTAAACTCAATGAAAACAAATAGAACAAAAATATCTTGTCCTTTGCTTATTACATAGTCTGATCGGTATTCCTGGCTTGTTGTAGTAGGATTTCAAAAATGGGGCTAAAATGGCCAAGATTCCTGTTTCCTTCAATAGGTGTTTAATGGCTAGGTTTCAGCTCCCTGGGTATCCAGGCAACTGTTCTCAATGCCTGCAGGGGAGATGTGGGTATGGGTAATCACAGTTGGCTCTTCTTCTCCATTTTGAAAAAAGTTAATTTCCTTCATCCCCTTGTTAGGTCTCCTCTGCTTCCAGAGCTTTAATTTTGTTCCCCAAAATGTGGCTGGGACTTCCTTTGAGCCATTTGATTTAACATAACATCTTTTTACCCCTGTAAGTAATCTCGGTGGCTTTGATCCCAGCCAGAAATGCTAGGGAAAAGTCATTTCTCCCTATGAGTATGATTACCTGCAAAGTGAAGATGTGACTGTAGCACAGGCAGGCATACCTGTGTTAGCTTTAATCTAGCTAGCACAAGTAACAATAGCAGTAGATATGATGGCACAGGCTTCAGTGCAGGCTAGCAACAACAGCACAAATCCTCCAGGAACCCTAGATAAGTACTCTAGTTGCTAGACTGTGCTACAGACCATGCCACCACATGCCTACATGTAAGCCTACCTGTTCTGCTATCACATATTCACTTTGCACTGTAGTTATATCCACTTGCTAGACTGTCCAACAATGATAAAGAGGTCATTTGAACCTGCTGCAGTATCCTTCAATTTAGGATGCTTCGTTTTCCATCTCTGCCTGCCACCTGAGACTAGGAGAGAGAAAAACTGGCACTCTGTATCTGTGGAGGGCTCTCAAAAAACCATCTGAAGAGAAAGAACCCCTTTAGAATTGTTTAATCACTGTTTGTCCTTTTTGAAGGATCCAGATAGGATCTCAAACCTTTCAGATACATCATTGCTAAGTGATTCAAGTAGACTCCAACAGCATTAGAGCCCACTCCTCCCAAGCTATATATTCTTCCTCAGCAGAGATAGTTTAAGTATCAGTAGATCAACTCTTTAGGGCATTCATTGTACACCTTTGCTAATGGCTACAGATCGAGGGTCCAGTTCTGCACCTTATGTAGTCATGTGCAGAGTAAATAATCCAAATCAGAATGGCAACATTTACACCTAATTTTGCAAACTCAGTTTACACTAGTGTAAATGACTATACAAATGGCTATATGTAGGACAACAGAAAATCAGGCACTAAACCTTCAGGTACCAGCCTATGCAGCATTCAACCAGTGTGTAATCATTCTTTTAGACTCTTTGCAGTCCTTATTCTGGATATTTTGGGTACTGCTATTTAAAAACATGACATATTGAGCAGACTAAATTATAGTTAAAAAAACCATTCTATTCCATAAAAAAAAATAACTTGGTTGATCTGCCCAGAATCCCATTTCCCCCGATGGATAATGGTCCCATTAAGCTTGGGAACAAGACTATTCTTGATAGTACTGAACCTAACCTTTATTCTTTTAGCTCAAGAAAAAAATGACAATGAGGCAGTGACGGATAAAAAGAGAATTATTGAGGGACGTGGAAATCGTCCAGTTTGATTGATTGCCACCCTGACTCTTGCTACTGGAGAGAAAGAAAAATCTTGTGTTCTGGACTGATGAACCAGCTCAGAGAAAACCTCAACAGGAAAAATATATTTTTTTACCATATATTGCACTTAAAAAACCAGGTCAGTTGCACTCACTCTAGAAATTATTTAGAAGCTGTTATAAACAAGCATGATCGTGTATTATTTTTTGTTGGACAGGACTCTTACTAACCCACATATAAAACAGAATCATCAAATGAGGTCTAAAATGTGTCTTAGTGACATGCGCTTATTTTAGCTGCACTTTGTCTCAAGGACAGCTTAGACATTAAAAGACACCTAATGTAAACTCAAGGTTAATTTTCTAACAGGATTTGATATTTTTCTAGTGTACCTTAGGTTGCTTTCTTTCCTTATATAATTCATAACTGACAGTCATATTCTGTAAAAAGCTGTCTTAGGACATTGCTTGGACAGCAATGTCCATATGATCCTCACTTGTTTTGACACTCTTTAGTTTAGCTGGCTAATTCCTGAGTGACATTGATCACTTAGAAATCAGTGCAAATGGGGTGAAAAATAAATAATTTACACTCTGAGAATGTTCTGTCCTTGCTGGCTAAATACATCCATTACCAGAGAACATTTGACTGGTGCAGTGAAAAGCAGTGAAGTGTAGCTCATTGATACGGTGGATATTTTTTCAACAGGCTACGAAAAGGCAATGATCAGAGCCGTTTTTGTCCTGTGGTCTTGTAAAATAGAATAATTGCAAACCAGAAAACAATAGAAACCTGAATTATATAAAATATATTCAGCCATTATAAGATGGCAGAACTTAGCAATACCCATGTATTTAATAGGCAATTCATATTACATTTGAATGAAGCACTCTTTTTTACAAATGAGTCTTTCTGATTGGATGTGAGCATAGGAAAAAGGACTCTAAGGAGTCATAAGTGTATTTCTTGGCAAGGAAGAGTGGGTTCAAAACATTTAATGAAAATTAAAATATGCAAACTATCCTTTGATATGGTACAATTTCCACTTTTCTAGGATAGGCTGAGTTGTAGGATGTATTGCTATGGGTATTGCTTCAGACACCTTAAACTCCTACAACATGAGTACCTACTTGATAACAGGGACTGGTAGTAATTTTCCCATAGCCACAGAAGCATTATTTATAGGCAGCTAACAGAATCCCTCAGAACAGATGTAATACAGGTGTGTGACACTCAGGAGTGCTAGTAAATAGTTTTTCTTTATTTCTCAGCCCATGTTGTAAGATGGGTCTGAGTTGAAAAAGGTTATATACCCATCCCATTCACTGTTACATGGGTGGGAAAGAAAGTGTTCTGCAGGAAGTCAATGTCTGACTCTGGCCCTGGCAAATTCCTGGCTCCTCTCCTTCCACTTTGGTGGCATTTCATAGCTCTTGCTCACTATGTAGTCTAAAGGACATTTAACCATCAGATACAAGATGGGACTGTAACTGAAAACTTCATCTTTAAACAATTTCATTGGACCAGTCTCATTTATACTACGGCCATTTTATCCTGGCAATATAAAGTGGCCTTAAAGTGGGCATACCTGTAATTTACTCCCACTTTGTAATTCCAGAGTGGTGGAAAGTGTCCGAAGTGTAAATGAGAATCTAGCTCTATAAGGAAATGGCCTGGGCTTCAATTAAGAGGCCTGACGAGTGATTGGTGGAACTGTCAGTGTAAGAATGGGCAGATGCCCTATTTTCTAAATTAGTATGAGTCAAAGTTTTGGCATCGGAAGAAACTTGCACTAGAACAACCATCTGAGATCACTTTGCAGCTTGTGATATATGAAATAGTTAAATGCAATGCATGTTGTTTATGGCTTTACTCATATTGTTGAGGAGAACAAGGTGCAGCACAGAGGGTCTGATCCAAAGCCCAGCGAAGCCAATGTGAGTCTTTTAATTGATTTAAATGGGCCTTGGATCTGGCCCAGACAAAGCTGAACTTATTTCCTAATGAATATAATGAAGACCTAAGACAGCGTTGCATGGCTCAGATAAAGGAAGTTGCATTTAAAGCAGCTAAGGACAAACAGACCAAAGCACCTAAGGGAGAGACATCACAGCACTTATAGAGAGAGAGAACTTATTGACAACAAATGAGACTGATCTTTCTCACTACTTCCTGTGAATGTAGTTGTCAGGGCATGGATGTATTGGATCATTGTGAGAGTATCAAAACAATGAATGCAAGAGCCATGCTTTTTTTCTGTTTGAATTGTTTTAGTAACAACCCTAGATGACCGAGGTGTGTAGTACACCCGTTGGACAAGCAGTGGTCTTTTTAAACAGATCAGACAGAAGACGAACGAGATTCTTCCTTGTTTTGGAAACATTTATGCAGGAATCACAATGCTAATGTACTTTTGCACCAACTCGAGGAAGAGGAAAGTTTCCTGAAAGTAAGAATGTTCTTTCCATGCACTCTGTTACATAACTTGCTTTCAGACAAAGTACCACAGGATGAGAGCAAGTTATAAACATAAAGAGAAAGGGAAGGTTTCTATTGTGAGAATTTAAGAGAGGATGTGTTTCTTTGTCTCAGAGGGAAGAGAGAGCTCCAGATACATGGAGAGACACAAATTAGAGAGTGACACCTGACCCCACTACTGTGGAAAGGCATAGACCCAGACTGGAAGGACAGAGTTTGTTACAGATTGGGTAGACTGACAGGTTTCCTTTATTATTAGTGTGACAAAAAGTCCTTAGTCTTACATAAAGGTATATAGGTAGATAAAGGTCTCAAAGATACTGAGTTGTAGAGGGTGAGCTAAAGCAATGGTTTCTTCCCTCTTGGTATTACAGTAGGTGAAGCACTGTATGTTTTATTCCCTTTGATTGTAAGAATATTTCTCAGTGACAATGCCTTTTTTATTCTAAAAAGAAGTCTTAAACTTTTCACAGAATATTGGATTATGTTTGCACTGAGATATCTTTAAATGAAGAAGGAAAGCAGATGAAAAACAAAAGTTGTAAAGCAGTAGAGATCACATCTTCTTTGGGAAGCTTTTTGTTTGAAATGGTCATGGACATCAAAGATGTTGATGAATCAGCTCTTCAAAAACCTCTTTCCTTGTACAGGATGTGATTTATGTAGAAAGTAAGAATATGCACACAGTGATATGTTTTTCTCCTTTCAGACAGCCCACTTACTTTATTATCGTTACTGATTCAAGATGTCTTCAAGAGGTTATATAGAAACTGCTGATAAGCATGGCCTCCTTCTAAGTTCAAAATGACCCCTGTTGCACATGATCACAGAACCAACCGAAGTACAGAGCTGTGATATGAGTTTAAGGTAGGTCAATTGCTGGGTAAGAAGAAGTGTAAGTCATAGAAATATAGGGCTGCAAGGGACCTCAAAAGGTCATCTAGTCCATCCCCCCATGCTAAAGCAGGACCAAGTATGTATTTTAACATATGTATTTGTATAAATGTATTTCAACAAGCTAGCCAAGCCCTAAGCTAGTGAATATTCTTCCTGATCAGCCTTTCTTCTTAGGATTTGTATCAGTTTCACTCAACAATTTCTGCGGTCATGAGATGATCTCTTAGTATCATGTGTGTAACCAAGAGCACATTGTTTCTTTTCATTAATATTCGTGAAATCATCAAGAATGTTTCTTGGCTCCCAGTCCCCATCCATCCAGCCTTTGTCCAAGGATGAACTAGAGACAGTCACGTTGTTTCCCATTTTATCAAAAGCTATTTCAATGAATCTTAGTTTTCCTACTTTACTACTTGGTTTTTATTCTTATAATTTATATGTCACCAACCATGTACTAGGTACTTTACAGAGAAAGAGAGAGAAAGAGAGAGAGATGTCATTGTCACAAAGTGCAATAGGATGTGCAATAGGAAGAGGAAAAGGAAGTATGATGTGTATATGTTTATATTCACAGCAGATACAGAGAATGGAGGTAGGCAGGCTAGGGGATATAGGTCTCTTTAGAGAAGTCAGAGCCAGGTGCTCTGAGACATCTGGGGATTTCCCTGACATAGGGGAAACCTTGTGTAGTGTAAAGCCGATACAGTTGACCCCCTCTCTGTCTGGTTTTGGTTGGATATAAAGGGGGATGAAGGTAGGAGGAAGTGTAAGAAGGGCCATTACAAGCCTAGGACATCCCTTCTGTTTGGCTGTAGACTACTGGAGGAAGCATAAAGGTGTCAGAGGGCCACTTTTTTCTCCCTACCTCACAGTGCTAATAGAGATGAAAGGGCAGAGGCATGTTGTATTGTTCCAGGAAGGGAGACCCAAACACTCGGGAGAGTAAATAAGAAGGCACAAAGGAGTGACTAAGGAGAGTAAGGGAGAAGTTAGTTGTGCAACATGACAAGGAGGGTGGAGGAAAATGATGACAGCTGTGTGGCAGGAAGTATCCTGAAGGCAAGGATGAAGAGCTTAAATTTGTTCCAATCATTGAGGGGAAAATCATCGGAGAGATTTGAAAAAGGGCTTAACATGATCAGACAGGGGGTGGTTTTAGTGGCAGCATTTTGAACAGACTGATGATCTAACTTAAGAGGCAGAATGGCACAATGACTTTATGAAAATTTCAGAAAAATATGTTTCTGAAAATAATTTCTTCATGTTCAGAACTTCCAATTAACCCAATTATTGGAGGTAGCTCTTCATATTCAGTCACATACAGTTATGACATTCAACATATTCATGCCATGAGATAAGATCCTCTTTACTGTTGCCAAGACAACTCAATGGAATTTTAACATGATCGGTTTATTTGGTAGTCTTGTTCCACAGTAAGTTCTGGATATTAATGTTGGTGTGTGTATCTTCAGTCATTCAAAATCATTTACAAGTTTTATTTCTGCAATTTTGAATTAGGCACAATGTACAAACTCATATTAATGGAATGCTGTCAAGGGAAATGACAAGCCCTCAAATACAACAGTAATATTAAAAATATTAAAAATAAGTGTCCAGTTCATGACCTGGTGAGTCCTAATGGTTAGAACAGGGGGCTGGGACTTAAGTCTCCTTAGAACTTTTCTCATCCCTGCCACTAATCTTTCTGGGATTCAATCTAACCATCCAGTCTACACAGTTACTGCATCTAAAGTACTTCTCTTGGTTGAAAGACATTCTCTGTTCCTATAGTGGCAAATACTGGTATAATCAGTAAACAATTTCAGATTAGTACTAACTTGTTGAGTGTGACTAAATTTGGAGGATTGAGTTTCTACTCTGAACATGTGAAAGTTATATTCTTCTATTTTAAATCCCATGCTTGCTTCAAGGGGTCATCAAGGGTGTTTCCTTAGGCTGGTACGAGTGGCAGGTACATATACTGTATCTGAATACTGAAGAGCTGGTTGGGATTTTTTTTGACAAATTGTTTTTCCATCAGAAAATGTTGATTCCTCAAAACCTGAACTCTTTGCCAAAGAGGATCAGTTTTGATGGATTTCTCGTTTAAAAAAAAAGTTGGAAACAAACTTTAATTTTTTTCAGAAAATGAAAAATTCCACTTTTTGTTTCAAAAGGCATTTTGTTTTAAAACCCAAGTTAATTATAATAAAATAAATAAGGTTGAAATAAAAACAAAAGATATCAATTAACCCTACATGACTTCTTTGCATTGCCATTTTGCAAAAAAATTTAGATTTGGATGGAAAAAAATACAGAATTTGCAAACGTTTTTCAGGGATGGAAATATCGTTTCCCACCTCGCTCTGATATCTACTATTTCTTTCTCCGTTTCTCACATCCTCTCTGTACAAGTTCATTTAACTCTTCCTGGTCACTGCTCCATTTTTGTCCTGTTTTTTTTCCACCGAATATCTTTTTCTTTCTAGTCTCTCTCTTTTATTTCTTTTCTTTCTCTCTCTCTTTTTTTTTCTTATTCTGTGCTAAGCAGAATGGATGCTATAGCAAAGAGAGGCAATGTGAACTGCCCCAACTAATGTGCCTCACTGTTTTATGGTGAGATTCCTCCCAAAAGGGTGGGAGGGTAGTTGTGTCTTCTTGCTTGTTCAATTTTTGAACACCTTGAGCAGAACTGTCCCAAGACCACCAATGTATTTCACAAAGTATATTGAACAGAGAACATAAGGTAAGGATTTTCACTCATTATGCACGTGGGTACAATTTGAATCAACAGACTAATGGTGAAAGGCTCGATATTACCAACCCTCTGAGCAATCCAATTCCCCAATTGCTTTTAAGATTTTTAGTAGACTGGACCTTGCCAAAATCTATTTCTTTCACTTACCCCATTTAAAATAATTCAGCAGCGGAATCAAATTGTCCGTGAAGTTATAAATTAGAGAAATGCAATGAAAGACAGGCAGAATTATTTTTAAACTTACAAGTATACATTACACTTCACTTTTGTACAGCTCTGAATTTTGGGCACAGAGGAAGAGACAGGAACAGATCTTGCATACAGTGGAACTGAAGTGTTAAGGTGGATGCTTGGAGTTACAAAGATAGACCATGTTCAGAATGAATGAAATAGGGGAAGTGTGAAGGTGGTATCAATTATAGAAAAACTCAGTGAATCCAGGCTCAGATGGTTTGGGCATGTGAAAAGAAGATCAGAAGTATATATAGGAAATGGAAGGTTAAAAAAAAGGGTTGGAAGATCCAAAACTAGATGGATGGAGGTCATACAAAAGGATCCGATTAGCTCCAGAGTTTCTGAGGAGCTGCTTCAAAACAGACTAGAATGGAGAAGGACTTCAAGTGCTGACCCCATATGATGTGACTAAGGCTAAATAAAAGAAATAAATTATATTATATAGAATATAAAACTCAATTCACTGTATGGCTTTTTAAAAGAAAACAGAGACCACTGATATACTTTGGAGTATCTTAACTCTTGAAAAGCAATTTAAGATAAAAGGTCTACAGGAAACAAGGTCTAAAGATGCATTTAAAAGCATGCTTTTAAGTGTACTTCTTTTAAAACAAGCTTTTCAGCAGACACTAAGGCTGAAAATAGTATGAAGAATGGCTCTGTCTATCTGTATTTCTTATAGACACAGCAGATGTTTTCCATAGCTTAGGTAATCAGACATACTTCAGTTTAGCAAGATAGCCTTTTTTAAAATGAGAGAGAGAGAGAGGGTAGAAAAGAAGAAATCATGTAAATCCACAAATGTAGAGAGGTGGTGTGGCTATGACCCTATTTTTCTGTAGCGGACCGTATCAGATATATTATCCCATGGGCTTATTGTGATTGTGGACTAACAGTGTTATCATTATTCTGTTATATCCATTATGTGGCCTGGTCAGTAAGACCTTGGTTGAGATTTTCAAATCCAAGTGCATTTAACCATATGATTCCTGTTTAAGTTAACAGGAATTATGTGGTTAGATGCCCTGCTTGACTTTGAAAATTGCAACACTTGTATTTTGTACTGAGGATATTAGTGTTTTAATGTTTGTGGAGCAGCTAAAGTTTGGACAGGTGCTTTATTAAATCTAATTACAAACATAACTAATTCACTCAACATGGGACTAACTAAGCAGACCATTTGGCAGCTGAATCTCACAGAGAATAATGCAGAGGCCTAGTAGCTTAGTGGAATGGCCTTAGAGAGCACATTGAACCAGCACCTTGGTTCCCTATTTGCTTCTAAGTGTAACCCAAGGTGTCAATACTTATCTTTAAAGCTGTATGTGGTCTGGGTCCCAGTTATTTGAGAAACCGTCTCTCACTCTGTGCTCTGCAACCACAATTGAGATCAGCTATTGTACTCAAGCTAAGGGACTGGGGGCTGCTGGCAAGGAAATGTCAATGGTAGACTCTCAGGTCACTCTGGAATAAGTCTGCAGCAAAGCCTATGACACTACCTCATGTTCAATTTCAATGGTGCCTCGAGTGGTGTATTGAAAACTATTCAAAAATTACAAGCATCACTTTAAATTCTGGCCCTGCTTGCAGGCTAGGGGGCTATGTAGGGAAATGTGTGACTGGGCCTAGCAGTGGTCAGCATGCATACAGCCAGCCTAAAGCAGGGTGGGATGAGATGTGCCTCTCTGATTCAGGGAGCAGCCTGCTTTCTCTCTCTTTGTTTTTGGTTAGTGTGTTTTATCGTTCCGAATATGAAGAAATAAAGTAGTGTTACATTGCAATCTTCTAGAAAGCATATTGATGCTTTTAATCTAATTTCTCTATGTACGTGCTGTGAACATAACCTCTGAGAGCGAGAGAGACTGTAAACCAAACATTTTTAATGTTGCTGGCCCCTGTTTCTCATTACTGGTAATGAAGGTTCTAACTAGTGTAGATTCTACTGCCCCATGGGATCCATCCTAGTGAATCTTATACTAAAATCATCTGCAAACAATCAGAATAAAGCTGCAACAGTTAATAACTCTACTAATCTACATTTAATCATCATATAAAATGCGCTCTTCAGACTCAGGCCAAACCAAAGACAGGATTGATGGGAAGAAAAAGAAATAGCTTAGCAACACAAGAAAAGAGATTGCAGGAATAAATAACCAGGAGAGAAGCCTGTGGTAGGATTCAATCACCCTGGGAGCACCCCATAGCATTCACCCATGTCATAAATACCCTGGGCTCAGCCCTTTGGCCAAGGCACATTAAGTTCAACCCTTTCCAAGGTAACCAAAAGCTCCAAATGAAAATAAAACCAAATCTGAATGGTTCTTCTGCTCCCTTGGGTTCTGAAATCTTTTGCTTCCACTTACAAAACCTACCTACAGGCTCCCTCCTGGTTTCTTGCTACAGGAGAGTTCTGCCTCATTTATAGTCTCTCTCTGGATATTGCCTGCCTTCCAAGCTCCCCCCGGGGATCAATTTTGTCCATGCAAACTTCCTCAGTCTGCCTATCCCAGGCCCTTCCCAGTGAGAGAAGGAATTTCCTACTTCCTCTCTCCTGGATCTTCTCCCTTCCACTGAGCTCCTTCAGCATCTTATAAGTCTTAGGTGCCTAATGGGTCCTTAGCTAGCTCTCCCCCCCCCACCCCTGCCCCGGCTGGAAGGCAATTAATCACTCCACAGGTTCAGAACATGACTACTTCCCCCCCCCCTTTCTAGCAGGTGATGGGGGGTTCATTCCATCACAGAGCTAAATGCTAGTTTCCCCATTTCAAAATCTGCCAGCCTATGTACTGGACTACAGTGATGGTGTGGTAGAAATTCAGCCAGTATCAAGTTTCTGAGGGGTGATTTGGTAAACAGATCTGTATCTATTCTACAGTTTGATGAAATTCAAGAAACCAGGAGATGCAGTTCTGTCATCCCATAGGTCTGGTGATGAAAGAAAATATTAAAGTAGAAGATTTTGCAAGGACATCCTACTGGCACCGTGGATGCTGTTCCATGCTCTCAGAAATTGATACGGTCTCTTCTAGACATTCCCTTGCCTTATTCCACCATCTTACTCTCACTGAGCAGTACTTTACTCTGTGAGTCTCCTCATTTAGATCACTATGGGGGCATGCCCGAGTAACTGCTCAGCATGATTAACTTTGCCTGAAACATTTACAATACAGAAATTCTGAATATACTCAGGAAGAAGTGGAAAGAGAATGAGACACCAGAGCCGTAAAGACAACACCAATATAATGTCTCCCAGATACCTAGAAAAGTGACCCCAGGGCCATCCTCTGGTGCTGATGCTGTATAGGGTTACTATAGCAGAATTGAATATACTCAAGCTGAAAAAAAACATTTGTATGCATATTTCTGAAATATTGAGTCAATTATTGCACAAGACACTGCAGATATCTACCAGAACTTCTTAAATGTAATTAATGTGGAATAAAGTTCTAAAGATGGTGCCAAGCAATGATATTCCATAGTTATAATGCCCATTTAATCCATTTGTATTTTTGGTCAAACTACAAAGAGAGTACATAAGGGAATTGCACAATATAGGTTGTATTTTCAACAGTGCATCGGTGACTTAGGACTGTGATTCTCAATGACTTCCAGTGGGTTTTGTAATACATGTATTGTTGAAAATTTCAGCCCATGTCCCTAAACAGAACTGACAGCACATTTTCCAATGGAATACTGTTTTTTTGAAAAAAAAAGCAAAATATTTTGCAGAAACATATCAATGTTTACAAAATTAAATTTAGGGGGGAAATGGAATTAAAACATTCCATCACAGCCTTTTCAGAATGCAAATTTTTGATGATCTCTTTTGAAATGTCTTTTCATTTCATTTTTAATTTTTTTTTATATAATATAAAAATGTTAAAACGGAACAACTTTTTTTGATTTTATCAAAACTAAATATTTCACTTGACACATTTGATTTTTTAAAAATTTCATTTCACACAGGAAATTTTGAAATTTGCTTAGCTCTGTTCCATTTTGGAATGGAAAAAGTTTCAACATTGCATAATATTCCAGGAAATGGAATATCTACTTGCCCAACTCTAGTTCCTATATGCCTCAGGTTATAGAAGTAAATTATTAAAATCTAGATGGCGTGACTACAAGATCAAACTTAAAGGCCAATCCTGTAGACCGTAGCTAACATAATACTCCCCTGGATGCCATTAGGGCAAGTTCTGCAGGACTGGGACCATTATTCTTATGTTTCCTCATCCACATGTACAAAACTACTCAATAAAATACTCCAGACAATGCAGGAAAAGGAAACAAGGTTTTAAATTTAACAGCATGATACCAACAAAATTAAACAAATAAGGAAAGCAAACAGAGTTGTATGGTTTTATCCATATTTATTAGACTAATAAGTAAAATTAAGTCTGATTTGCTTCTGAATCATCATCAGTGCCTTTATTATAAAACATCTGGACTGCAATTAGACTATTTAAAAATATAACAGTCATTTATCCATCTTTTTTTCTCTTTTTTGTATACTATTTGTTTCTTGAAAACTATTTTAATACATATTTTGTTTTAATATTGGAGTGTTGTATCTTTTTATGCAAGTAATTGTGAATGTGAGCTGTGATCAGCAATACACAGAAAAATATTGTTCTGCTTTTATGAGTTTCCTCCAGTTTTGCATTTACCTCAGAATGATGTTTTGATGTCTCTATTGCTGCAGCTTGCAATAATTAAGACTTGTTGAAAGAGAGCTCACCACCACTGCACTCTCCAATATTATCATACAATAGTGAAACAATGAAAAAATTTCCCTTTTCCAAATGCTCACTACAACCAGGCTTACCTAGTGATAGATCAACATGAAAAGGCTTGAAGGTTTAGATAAATCATACTGAGTTTGGATTTAAAGCCAAACCTTTACTATTGAGAAATTATGCTGGATCAAAGACACACTCTTATGAGATTTCCAGTATTTTCTGGTTTGGAGAAGGTTAGATGTACCATGGGAAGAGTCCTGGAAGGAAACACGCATAGCCATTGGGGTTGATCATCTTAAATAAAGTTGTTTGATGCAGAGAGTCCTTTCATTTGCCTGGAACATGTACTTAACCCACAGCTTAGAGAGCCAGCAGGCAAAGCGAATGCCTTGAAGTCAGTGGGACTAAAGCACGAGCTTAAGGTTAAGCATGGACATAAGTGTTTTGCTGAAGACGAATGGGATTATCCATGTACTTAAAATTGAGCATCCATTAAACCACTTTGCTGTGTTGGAGCCCCCAAAAATGATCTAATTAGTATTACTCTCCCTTTAAGAATGGCAAAATTTCCTTTGGGAGTTACAGTTCTGGTAATTTATGAAACTCTCCTGCCTGGGAATTAAGTTGTGAAAGCTATAAGAAAGATGGAGATCTTCCAAAGTTCAAACTAGCTACCTAGTGTGTCCTTTAAAGTATTGGATTAGTTTCACAGCAATTATATAAAAATTGTGTATCTTGGGCTTTAATTTGGTATTGTTTAATGATATTTTATCTTGCCAGGTTTGGATGGGACATTTATTTTCATGCCTCCGGAGGAAGTTAATTCACTTATTATTTCAAACAATCTGAAAATGGATTCCAGGTCCACTGCTGATGACAGTAATGTGAAATAATTATATATTCCATGTAATAAGGGAAAAGGCTCAGTCATCTGTTAATGGACATTGGGGAAGTCCGTCACATTTGTCCTTGAACTCTTGGATGTTTTTCACAGATGTAGTTATATGTGATTATGAATAGCACTTACTTGTATGCCAAGAAAATGAAAAAAAAATGTGTTGCTGGAGTGCAAACAGCAATGGATGAGATTTTAATAGCCTATATTTTAACTGTGTATTCATTGTTTCGTGTGGACCATTTCATTGTGTTCTGGTAAGGCAGGAAGTTGCTTTTGAATTCTCTCATTGTATGTAATAGCAAGAAAAAAAATCTAATTGGGACCGACCTTTCTTGCAATTTATATTGGGATAGAAGTTCCATTAATCATGGATTTATCCTGTTGAGAATATATAAATATGGCCATATTCCAGTTTTTACAGGTTTCCATTTATGCTCCTCTAATATCTCCTTAAATACATATTTGTTCCAAATTAAATAAGGTCTCTATTTAAAGCATCTGCACTGCTTTATATGAATTTCAAATCATTTCACATATAAGGGTTTGGTCCTGCTTTGAGCAGGGGGTTGGACTAGATGACCTCCTGAGGTCCCTTCCAACCCTGAGATTCTATGACTATAGGGTCAAAATGAGTTCTTCTTATAAAGTATTCAGGGGGTTAACAGTGTTTCCACTTTTTGTTGACATTTCTCTGGTTAGCCGTAAAACAAAATTATTGTTGATGGGAATTGGTGACCTACTTCCTTATCTTTATTATATGTGCTATATAATATCCACTCTTCTTTTTCATGGTTATTTCTTTTGCCTGCAGAGGAGACTGATAAAAAAAACAGTGTATCTCTTCAGTGACCTGGCCCAAGAATGTCGTAGTACAAATATCAGTAATTGGAAGATGATGGAGTAGAATACTCTTTCTTTTGAGCTAGTTGCTAACCTTGAAAATAAATTCTATTTAACTCCGTTGGAATGCGGGTCATGTTGATAGTGCGGATGGTGTATTAACACATCAAGGGAAGCATATGGCCATAAAACAGCTGTTCCAGCAAGCAGTTAGCTAAATACCTGGCCAAAGAGGAGTAGTGTCATTTTTCTGTCTGTCAGTTCTTCTGTGCAAAACTATGAGCTAGGCAGATGTCACCAAAAGCAAGACAAAACTTTGATTACTTTATGACCAGGGCTCCTAGGTAACACTGAAAATACAACTAGTAATACTGCTAATAATAATTAGTAGCTCAACAATCTGAGAAAAGATGGCTCAAATGGGATGAACTCATAAAAATAGCTTTCTTAACAAAAATATGTATGTTACTACAATTCATAACCTGTATTACTGCATCACTGCTGTATTCCTCTCTCTCTCTCCATATTTGTCACCCTCTCTTTTTAATAGTAGGGTAAGAAAACCATCTGTAACCTCAATGATTTTCTTCATCTTTAATAAAAAGCTAATAACTTGAAAAAAAAGTGTCTGCACTTGCAAATTCTATGATAGAACAACTGGGTAAAGAAGTGTATATAAAAGATATTTGTAGTTACCAATAAACCATGTATCTCTCTTATTGCAGGAAGTAGACAGTTTTCTATTGCCTTTACTGCTAAAATGACTCCAATGTTGAAGAAGGCTGGGATGGTTAATTAAACTTCCTTGTGTATAAGGTTAGCATTGTTTTTCCTGGTTGGCAGAAGTTTCACAATTTATGTATTTATTTTTTCCTGCCTCACTAGTTGGTTCTGTAACAGAACTTCTTGTGGTGGGAAAGTTTAAAGCCTGTGTATCATCTTAGTTTAACTTATTGCATCTACGGGACCATGAACAAGAGCCACAAAATCAGATGAAAATTGAATGCGTTAGAATTTGCTGAGAACGTGGGCTGTAATTTTCAAAAGAGCTCAGGGGAGTTAGTTGCCAAAAGTCTTCTGACACACACATTCACCACAACAGCAGCATATAGAGGCTGAAAGATGGGGAAGCCTCTTTTGGACTTTTTGGTCTGACTTTGGCATTGGGAGCAGAAAGCTGCTCCATGTAATGGTGCACTGCCCATCATGAAGGAATCATTTATATGGCAATCGAGAAAATACAAAAAATCACCTCAACAGTTACAAACTGATTATGTGGAGAATGAAGACTTTCAGAACTTCACCTTGCTAAGATCAACAGCAGGATACTACATTCTAACAAAAAATACACCATTGATTAACAGTAAACACACAAACAGCATAAATGAGAATTATGAGCAGCTTTTCCTTCTCTTCAGTCCACCTCTGAATTTTTTGTGTTAACAAGGATGGTCTCCGTACTCAATTTTGATTATTGTATTGTATTAACAGGTGTTTTGACCTCCAGGTCGTCATTAGCTAGCAAAACGTCATGGCTCCTACTGAGAATGAAAAGTGAATGGGAATGCTGCCTGAGTGTGTTGATGAGGCAATGCTATCAGAAATACTCTTCTGCTTCTTGCTACTGTAAAAAAAGGTCAGTGTTATTGTGAGTATTTCCATTGTAATTCTAGGTAGGAAACACTTTAGCAGAAATTGTTGCATAATTCTAAAGCTGTCCCCCACTCCCCCCTTTTCCAGATACAAGGTTGACACTTTTTTTAAACAGCACAAAAAAACCAAAATACACACACAGAAAGTTCACAGGTTTCTACAGAAAATGAACTAGGTTGCTTATTACTTAGCTAACAAGCCAGAGGTCCTCTGTGTACCAGGCATTTGCTGCCTCCTGCCAGAGACCCTGCTGCCTTGGTGCAGGAAGCAGCCCTTTACGAAAGGCAGGACGGCAAGTTTGGACCTCTGGGGTTGCCTACAAAGGCCTCCTTGGGTCATCCGCAGCAGGCAGCAGCCCAGCTGGCCAGGATAAGGAGGAAGGATTTTCTGTCTACCATAACACAGGAACCCAGGGCTGGTCAGGGCCTATTTTTGAGCATACTTTGTATTTAGGTCACTAAGAGTCCTTTTTTATTTATTTTGTGTCAGTATGAGGCCCAGGCAGGCCAAGCTGATTAAGTCATTTGTTGGACTATTATAAACTAGATGAGCTCACCTCATGAGCCAGTGATATCCCTGATAAAGACTTTCAAGGTGGATTCCAAGATTAAATATTTTTTTCATAAAAAGATAAGTAGACAACTAAATAATGTATATGAGTGATTCATTTACTGTTTTGCTCCATTATCCATACTCATTGGTTGTCCATCTCAAGATGAAAATGACTGAAACAACCTCACATTCCCAGTTTTCTCCATGTCCTTCACATAACATGATCACCAGTGCATTATTTACAGTCAATACTTAGTGATAAAGCCTGGAAGCAATCTGCCTGAAGAACTCTCACTGATTGTGTTCTTTAGAACTTGCACAGTGCTTGATACTACGGTGATGAATGTGGAATAAATACTGACACTGCAAGATTTTGGGAAAGATCCTCAGATGAATCAGAGCAACGCCTTCTGCCACTTTTCTCTCCTTCAATAATGGCGGCTGAACCAATCTCCACCCATTCTAGAGTAGCCCTGAGGTTGCTCTGTCTTACAGATTAACAACTTTCTAGGGAGAGCTTCACCGGCATTCTTGCCATCACAATATGATCTTATTTTCTCCTGTCCCTGAACATGGTGGAACGCTCCATTGAGGGGCCAGAAGAGAGCTAGAATAGGGTTGGCTATGTGGCCCTGAAGTCCTCAGTAATGTCGCGGCTACACAACTGAATGATACGTCAAAGCTTCATAAAACCGATCTAAAAGCTGTATTATTACAGTATTAGTAATGCTGGCCTAAAAAGCAATGGTGATAGCATGGACAAATACAGTGGGATCACAACACATTTTTGGCTAACCCTGATTAGAATAAAGCTTATGAATGGAGCAAGTGTCAGTAAGAGCAATACTTCATTCAGACTGCTTCAAAATGAAAAGGAAAACAACGGTCAACTACTTCCAAATAAATGCTATTTATCAATTTACTCATACTAGATGGTTTTGAATGCATTTGATATTGTTAGATATAGTGCCACCCTCACTTTGAGAGAAAAAGGACAATAAGGTGTAACATTTTATTCAATCAAAAAACCCTTTTAAAATTGCTTATATGCTTTAACTTATTTATATGCTATAACAGTAACACCTGGAGCAGTGGTTCTCAACCTATTTACCATTGTGGGCCACATTTGCAGCTCTCTATGTGCTATGTGGAACACCTCCACACAATATACATACTATCAGTATGGCCCAGAGGATGTCACACTGGTCGCAGCTGTGTGCTGATTGGGCTGCAAGCAGCCTACAGGCCGCAGGTTGAGAACCGCTGACCTAGAGAACTCAACCAAGATTGGTGCCTCATTGTGTTAGGCACCATACATACACATGTATAGTATACACCTTAACAACTGTCCTTTGGTTAAAAACAAGTATACTATTGTTTTGGGATGTGCCTACATGTATAATATACACAGCTCATAACATGGCTGCCTTTGAACTGTAGAAGCCTATTGCTAATTATAGCATGATATGGTGCATGAAGTTAACACAATGTGTTAAATGCTGGCTTGTGATACCCAGAAGCCATTCTCTGCTCTGGAAGAAATAAGAAATAGAAGTATTGACTCCAGCAATATCACAAACCCACATTCTTTGTCACTTGAATGAAGCTGGAAGAGAGTACAGCTCTAACCTGTACTGACTACATATTACTGGTCTAATTGTTACTGGAGCACCCAAGCTATTTGTATTTGTTAGAGATGCTTTCTATTGCTATGACATCTGGAACAAAGTGAATCCTTTAGTCACCTTCTGATAGGTTAATTCAGAGCAGCAATCTACAGAGCAACTGGCATGTATTGTTCAAACATATTCCCCTAGACATCTTTCTTGAGTAGCAGTATAATAGGATACTGACTGTATATGAATCAAGGAGAAGAATAAAAGCCAGTTATGCCCAAACTTTTTAACTATGATGAATCATTTTTGATCAATAACTAAGTCCTAGAGCAGAAACACTTTATTTTCTTTTTTGTTACCCACTTTTTTTTGTCAGTTATGTCTCAGACTTTCAAAGGGACCTTGTTGTGATATTGTGCAGTGAAATGAGGGCAGACACAAAGTAAGAGGTTACCAGATTGTAACTTTTATATCAAATGTGTTATTGTGTTGCTATAAAAGACAGCTATTGTGAGATACTGTAGAGTTGTGTGTGAACTTTAGAAAACTCATGTTCTTATTATCAGCCTAAGAACAAACACAGTCTTTTCATCTGTTACTGTCTGCCTTAGCTGACACCTTTCATGTCCCAGTCAAGCTGTATGGTTCTCATCTTTATGTGCCCTCTCGTGAATGCATCACAGTGCAGTAACCTATCCAGCTATATATTTTTGGATCTGTTTAGTCTCAGGAAAACAATTCATACCTGGAGAAAACATGTAAGATGACTGGGCTGGTACCAGATATCAAAAGCCATATATCTGTGGATTTAGTTAATATAGCACAAGAAGTCATGAACGAATATTTTCCTGGTATTTACCAGCTGTAAGAAAGGGTGCCCTTGTCAAAGGAAGGTTAGTCTTGTGGTTCAGGCATTGGACTGTGACTCAAGAGATCTGGGTTTAATTTCTGGATGCCACTGTGTGCCACCCGATTTCCTGTGTGACCCTGGACAAATCACTTTTGCACTGAATCAGAAAGATATTGAGCATATGAATAATCCCACACCTGTTCAGCAAAGCTCTTTAACATGTGCTTAAATTTCACAGATGTCAATGGGACTTAAGCATATGCCGAACTTCTTTGTTGAATGGGGATACAATTACTTCCATACTTAAAAGCTTCACTGAATTGGGGCTATCAACTCTCTGTTCCTCAGTTTCTCATCAGTAAATGGAGATAATTCCTTGGTCTTTCTTATCTGTTAGATTGTAAATTCCTTAAAGCAGTGACTGTTTTACTCTTTGTTTATTCAGTGCCTATTGCTATGGGGCCATCTTCTCAAGTAAGGCACTTCTGTGCTATTGCAATACAAATAGCAAGTAGTAATAGCTCATAATATAAGCTAATTGCTTTGTTATTTTACAAATAAAATCATTGCCAAGGTCTTCCAAAACAGAGCAAAGCATGCACCATTGTTCATGCGATCTCGTAATAATGTTCATGACGAACTACAAACGTCCTAATTAACATGATTACACAAGAAAGTGAAATGGATTTTCTTAAACTGTGATTTGTAATTACTGGGGACAAATCTCTAATATACTCATTACGCATATTTTAGCTTGCCATGTAATCTGTTTCTTTATTTCATTTGGTGCCAAAGTTTTCTACTTAATCAAGTTTTACAAAATGAATAAATTGTAGAGCAAAGTTGGAAGGGATTGAAAGGTTTCAGTCCATTCAAGGCATCACATAGGGCAAGGGTATTTTTAAAAATGTAATAGACACAAAACAGAAACAAATTAGTATAATCATGGGGATGTAGGCCTCAATCTAGAAATACACTTCAGCACATGGTTCACTTTAAGCATGTGTGTAGACCCACTGACCTCAATGAGACTACTCCTTTGCTTATAGCTAAGTGTATGCTTAAATCTTTCCTGGATTCAAGACAGTGTATTTTTGTTTAGTTCACAAGGGTTTTCCAAACAAACACGAAATGCTCTAGGCCTTCATACCGAAGTCTGACTGGCTGCTTTAAAATGATGAGAGACCAATCATAGGACCTGGGAAGTGGTTGTGATTACATGTCACGTCCACCACCCACCAATCTCTGTTTAAAAAATAACCACAGCACTATCCCCACAGTTCTGAAAGTCAGCACTATGAAAAGATTCATTTATAAATATCTAAGTAAGAAATTACCCTAAAATCAGATGTTCTTTTCTATTAGCTTATAATTCATTCAGTAAGAGACTTACAAGAGTGAAGGGGAGTCAGGAGGGAGCAGGGAAGGGTGAACCTGAGAAAGTTTGAAGTGTCAGGTTTGTTCAGAAACATATAAAAGTAGGTGGATGTTTATCCAAAGTTGATCCCAGCCAGAACTTGTGTGTATCCTTTTAGGTTCACAAAAAAAGTGGTCACCAAGTTTTTTGGGAAAATATTCTATTTGAGTTCCCAAGCCTTAAATACAAACAGGTTTGTGTTTTGACTATAGTCCAATATTATTCTGAAGCCATAAGCAGGGTGCAGATTCAATAGGTTCATGTCTATTTACACTGTTTTTGTGGAACAAGAAGGGAGACTAGGCCTGAGCTGTGAAGAAATGCTAGAGCTCTGAGCTTCAGGAAATAGTTTCCCTTTAAAAACTAAGACATTATTATATTAATTAAAATGTTAAATGGTAAGGCTGGTGAGTATTAATGTACCAGACTACTGCCTCCCAGGGTTTAGTATAGGGACTGGGAAAGATTTTCTCTTTTTCCAGCTGGATTTGAAAGCTCAAATGAAATCTAGCCTCTTGCCCTGTGGAACTAAGGGAAAGTGATTTCTGCTGACTTGGGCTGTCTAGTTACAGGGTGATCTTAACCAGTCAGATAGGAGAAACACCGTGTAGTTTGCATCATGTGACCTATCCTAAGGAAAGAAGGCAAAATACATAATGAAAACCATCCTGCTAGGGTGTACAGATATAGATACAGAGCACAAAAGTTCACAAAAAGCTCATATGGACACTTTGCCACCAACATCAAATGCCTTCTTTGGCTTTTCCAGTATCAGTCAAGTTCCTGGATTTTGCCAGCCATTCCTAGTGCTAATTAGCTCTTCCTTCCATCCTTCTGCTCCCCACTTCACTCCTTGTAAGCTGCATTGCTAAGGGCTCCCTGTGTATCGTTTTCATAGTCTCATCTAAATATCTTCTTTCATGGGAGGAGGGTAGACAATGGGTATAAGAAGGACCGGGACCAGTACCTTCACTCCACCAACCACAGGATCTGCAACTGTGGCTGACCCTTATATATGTTGTGCGTGCATGAGGGAAGTGTATCTTACCTCCTCTTCCCCTCCATTCCTTTCCCACCTCTCTCCCCACCCCCCCACACACAGTCCAGACACCTGAATAAGAGCCCACCATATTCTGACCCTTAATATTTCTAAAGCATTGTGAGGTGCTTGTTCTAAAAGTGATATAGAAGAACAAAACATTATAGTTAAAAAGCTCACAGCTAATAAAACCAGCGTAAGTTTATGTGTTGCAAGTGTGTGTGGGGAAAAGGAATCGCTTTTCTTTTTTAATCTCGATTTGGTAAATAAGAGGCAGTTTCTAAAATTTAACTACTGCACTGGTTTTCATTAGTAGCAGTGATAGGAAAAGGTGGGAACTCAGCAAGTTCTTTATTACTCCTATGAAATACAGATGGTTAGAAAAATGAAAACAAAAGAAAAAAAAGACAGCAAATGCAAGAGGTTGAACACAAAATAAAACCAGGCAAGAGAAATTCAAGACAGCAGAGGAGCAGCAGAAACACAATAAGGTAATTAAACTGTATTTCTTTGTCTTTTAGCTAATGCAAATCCACATATACTAGAGGCAGGGAGTGGACGTGGGATACAGGAGATTGAGAAACTGCAACAAAAGAATGTTTTTATTTTAATTTGCTTCAGACACAAAGATACCCAGCAGAAAGACTGAATATTAAAAACAAAACAAACCCTAAGGCCCAACACACAACCAATGGCCAAAAACATCCAACAAAACAGTCATTTCACTAAATTACATTTGGAAAAAACCCTACTTCCCTAGTGAGAACAACAGATTCCATCCTCACTTGGGTGATTTTCCTTCATGATTCACCGTAATCCATATGATTCACACAGTGAATGTGATTTACAAAGATAAATGTTTTTATTTCTGTGAACATAAACCTGTAGGGATGAAAATTTAAGTAGGTGGAGATTTCTATTCAGGAATCAAATATTATACAGGCACTTGGAAAAGATCTTCTTACATCCATAAAAAGTGCAGTCAGTTGGGATACATTTTGGAATTTTGATGGCTATATAATCAAAAAGTTTCACAATAGCAGCACGAAGCCCAGTTTGTTGATTTTCTCCCAGAATAGCAACACTGTTGTCACACCTTTGTCAAACATAATTCTTTCCCTCTTTTTATGCAATTTGTAGAGGGTGCTGCTGAGAGTGGAATAAAATGTCTATGCATAAATGTAAAGACTATTGTGAAACAAACAAAAAGAGCTAAAACATTATTAATTGATGGAGGCTATTCAATGTTTGAATATAATAGAAAACACATAGGATAATACACATAGGATGGAATACCAGGGCAGAGGGAAAGTGGAGGAAATATATTATTGCCTTTTCTCCTGAAATCAGTGTCACATTTTGACACCAGAGCTGCCCTTCTGCAGAGTGTCAGGAGATGCTGGTGGGGCCTTGCAGGTTGGCTTCCCAGTGGGGAGGAAATCAGTGACACAGCAGAGTCTGGTATATTCTAAGTGTAACATACTTTACTTATAAATATACACATTCTCCTTTTCCAGACACTCCAGCCCAAGTTCCAGGGTTGGCAAGCATTGACAAATTAGACCCCAAGGTGGGGAGCAAACTCTCCTACTGATTGCATAACTCCTGCTATCCAGAACCTTGAACAACCAATAACAAACATGTCTTTTAGGACTAAAAGCTTTCTCACATGACAAAAATGCCACAGAGGTGAGGTATTTTTTTCTGGGCCAGCAGGGGAAAGAAAACCCTTGGCTCTTTTAAGGATTGTGCCATCCCCATCCCTCCTCCTGGACTTGAGATGGGGGCGGGGGCTGTGTGGCTGATGTGGTTGAACAGAAGGGTACTGCACAAGCCTATTGGCTCCCTCTCAGAGGATGGGTTTATAAGCCCTTTCCACTGCACCGTGGTGCCTTCTGTTCCAGGAAGAAAATTCCTCCCCATTCATGATTAGAGCAGAACTGTTTGTTTGTTTGTGTTTTTGTTTTGTACCTTGCTATGAACATCCTGCTAGTAACTTTTTGGGGCTCCTTTCTCAGCAGCTCAGGACCTGGGGGGTAAGTTAGGTTATAAAATGCAATTTCTCACAACTTGGTCAGAGTCCAGGCATTCCTTCAATAGCGGGGTTTGGCTGCCTGATAAATCAGAATTGGAAGCAGATTAGAAAAAAAGCATCTCCTAAAGAAGTTCAGGAATGAGATTGGAGCTCCTAATGTCTGGTACAGTGAGGAGAAAACTCCCCTTCCCCCACTTCCTTAACTCTCATAGGAAGGTAGGACAATGGGGTCCCAGCAACAATGCTGGGACCAGGTGTATGGAGTAGGCTGTGTTAGTGGCAGTGCTACAACTAGGGGGGGTGGAGAATGGGTTACAAAGGAAAGATGGACCTTCACTGAACATGTTATATCTACATAGTTCTCAAATGTCTTACTTAAAGTTATGGCCTAGTTAAACCAGATTCCTGGGTCTAGTCTTTCTTCCTGCAGCGTTAACGACAAATAACTTGGAACAGGTAATGTGTGGACTGGCCAAAATCATCTCTGAAGTGAAAATTATGTGGCCATGACCTACCTGAATTCACAGGCTTATGGAATTACCACATATCAATGTTTGATCCCTGAATTAGTAACATATTTAAGCAAGTGCACATCATACACTTAACCTGGGACTTTCTCTGCCTGAACTTTTTTGGGGAAAAATCTACTTCATTAGAAAGTTAACTATTAATACGTTTAGACCCACAAGCACATTTTTTTGTTTTGTGTTATTTCCACTACTCTCTCTTATTTCTAGTACAATCGTTATTCTTACTTGTAATAAATTTAATTTTGTTTTATTACAAGTGCTGTGGTTTAAGGTAAATTGAGGGTACCCGGCACCTTTCTGGGAAGATGATCTGGGATATCTTTGAGTAGCTAGTGTGCAGGGCTGAATATCAGAGGGGAATGATTCGAAGGGATTAGGATATTGGGGTGCATCTATTGTTAACGTGCAAGGTGAAGTTAGGGCTGGCATAAACTCAGAGGACAGTGTTTGAGTTGCTGAAGGGCTGGCAGTGTCAGGGAGCGGACACCCAGCTACCACAGGAAAGACTCCCTTCTGAGGGGGGTAACAAGGTAAATCACAGTCGTGGGTACCCCATGAACCACCACAGAGAGTTATAAGATTAAGTACATTAACATTTGTGAGGTGTTAATACTAGGCTAAAAAGGGCTTGTAAAGAAGTGGGACTCACCCCTGTGGCACCTCCTGCTGGTCTCTTCCAGGAATTAGCTCTCCAGCCCACAGAGCACCCTCTGCAGGCGAGTGTCCCACTGCTTCTTGGCCCCTGTGTCCCTCCCAGGACCCAGTGCCCCTTTATCTGGGGTGCTGCCCCCTGGCAGTAACCCCTCAGTCTTAGGGTCTCCCCTCCCCAGGGAACCCCCACTCACTATCCCCACCTCACCGGACAGCTACTGCCAGTCATTGTCTAGCCCCCGCACCCTGGGGCAGACTGCAGTATCAACCTACCCATCACTGGCAAGGTTGGGTTTGGACCTGCAGCCTTTGCCTATCCCGGGCTGCCCTCTGCAACCCCCGGTACCTATTTACCTTCTGCTAGGCCGCAGCCTGGGGCTTTTCAGGCTGGAGCTCCCCAGCTCCTCTACCTTTCCCCAGCCCTGCTCCACTCCCAGTACCCTGTTTCTAGCTCCCTGCAGCCAGGCCCATCACCCTCTACAAACCAAGAGAAACTATTAAGCACCTGGCTCCCAGCCTTTTTATACAGGCCAGCTGTGGCCTGATTGGGGTGTGGCCCAGCTGTGGCCGCTTCCCCAATCAGCCCAGCTTTTAGAGCTGCAGCCCTCTCCAGGGCTGATTTTACCACTGCAGTCCTCCCAGGCAGGAGTGGGGGACCATCCTGCTACAGGGCTATATAAGTACCTGAGATAGTCTTAATAGTACTAGATTCACAAATATGCTATTAATGCATAAACAGAGGGAGAGATCTCAGTTTTCTTGGTTCATCCTTTTCTCATGCCATTTTAAAACCTACCATCTATTATGCAGTCTGGATGGCTTTTCATGTTTCAGTCTCTGTAGAAAAGCAGTAAAGTGAGTCATTTCTGTTATTTTCCCCATTATTGGCACAGCACTGGTTCTCTTGAGTGAAAATTTGTTCTTATAATGAACTTGAGTTTACAAACAATAAGATTTTCATTTATAAAAAGTAAGGATTCACATGAACTCACAAAACTTTAAATACCATTGGTTTCACTTATCTCTAATATCAATATCCTAGACAATTTTGTACTGTTTCTTATGATACTGTCTTATAGCATTGACATCAGAATATTCAAACCAGTTAAATGGAAATTAATGCTTTTGAAGGCAAAAAGGCAGAAGACCCCAATTACCTTCTAAATTGCAAAGATATCCTTACAATGGAAATTTCAGTCCCAGTGACAATAATTTCTATTTTACCAATTATAATTGGAGAGTTTTCTAAGAAAGAAATATTAGCTAATGATTACCTTCATTCACTTTTCATTCTTCTCCAGGGCTTATGTTAAATGATGACTGCCCAAAAATAAGTAATGGTCATAAGGAAGTTTCTTGAAATGGACAGACTTTTTGGATGGCTTTTCATTGAGAGGTCTGATGACATTTTATATGCAATCAGATTAGATGGTACTTAACATTTAATCAAATTCAGATTTCAAAGGAAAGATAATTATAGAGTTTCTTCCCCTTTACTAGCACAACTGATGACTTAAGTAATTAACTTTGTAATTTAAATTGTTTGCTTATTTTTTGCATTGGTTTTATGTCGTTGATTTACTTCTATAGAGAGTTGCTGATTCTTTTAGATAATATATGTATATGTGCTTCTATATTTTTCAGCTTTCCTAAAATAAAATATATATAAAAATGATAATCTTTAGAAATTATCTTCCAAAGATACAACCCACAGCTTTCTAATGCTGAATTCTCCAGAGAATGACTTTCCTGTTTACTTCTTCAAATACAGTTACAAAACACAGTAAATCACAGCATTAAAAAGCTTTGGTCCTATATGTATTATTAATACAGTACTGCTTAACTATACATGCAAATATTATCACTGTGTTAGGCCCTGATTATGCAAACACTGAATTTAATGGGCTACTCATTAGATTTTCCTGGGATTTTTTTCCCCCGTTTTTGTCCACATTTTTCTTTGAATGTTTTTAGGTTTTTGATTTCTGAAAACAAACAAAACATGGTTTCCTAAAATGTTTGAAAGAAATGGACAATTTTTTCTGAAAGTTTGCACTTCCTTGAAAAGCCATTTTCTGTCAACCTTCCCCCCTCAAAAACATCATGTTTAGATGGTAAATGTTTGATTAAGTCCATTACTCATGTGCATAAACTTAGGGATGTGCATAGATGTTTGCAAGTTTGGGTCTCTAACCTTTAGAATGTACAATACACTATGGTCCAAATACACAAAGGGTCTTCCCCAGGCCCCCAGCAGCAGATAGTCTACTGGGAGATGTTTGTGGTGACACCGACTATTATCCCCTTCCCCAGAGCAAGCCAGCAGAACCCAAAAAGTGGGTGGCAAGAGAGCCAGGTATGCACTGACTTAGTGAAACACATGGCACATTCTGCTTTTGTGGCTTCTATAAAGTTCTGGATGGAGTTTAAAGCTGTCTCCTCCAGGAGACAGTGTAAGGTGTGTCAAGTGGAAGCTCCGTCTACCCTGAGGGGGGCTGGTCATGGGTCCCTTGTATTCTATGGGGCTGTTCATGTGTGTAAGCCTTCTCCCAGGGCTCCAAATCAGATTCTCAATATATGGGATTTTCAAAAGAGCCTAAATGACTTGAGAGCGTGTCTCATTGACCTCCAATGTAACACATGTTCTTAAGTCACTTTTGTGTATCCCATCCAATGTGTTTATTTTTTCCACTGAGCTTCTGCAAGTAAAGGGTAATATAGACTGAGACATCTTCTCTTAGCCACAGTTTGGAAGCTTAATTATTCATGTGACATATTTGTTTCAATTCTGTTCAATTACAAATATTTCATGTCAATTTTTTTTAAGAATACGCTTCTTCTTAAATGGGGAGGAAGAAAGCAAATACCCCTCACAAAATAATTAACCCTAGGAAATTATTCTCTTTAAAATCAAACTTGACTCTGGAACTTTCTTATTAACCCAAGAACATTATTCCCATTGCTCTTCTTATTTTTAGTCTTAATCCTCAGGGTTTTTTCCTCCTGTTTTCTGAATATAAATGCTTATTTATATATGTGTTAAAGGCCTTCTTTTGCATGCTTTTTTGTTATATTTCCAACTCTGATCCATTATCTTAAGCTTCATTCTTTTAAGCCTGGTAAATGTCCAATAAATCCTATGTAAGATCTTGTTCTGCAGGGTCCTAAAAAGTTTTCTATATATTTCACAGGATTATTTTCTATGGCTTAGGTGTAATGCTCTTACCAATTTCATGTTCCCAAATAATCCTAAAACCCATGTTGGGATTTCTTTTGCTTATTTAGCAATTTATCAAAGTTTGAGGCAATATGCTTAGATTTCTGTAGGGATTTCATTACATCCCAAGCTGGATGAATAGTGGGATTTCCTTATAACTTCTGTATATCTTCTTCAACAGATGTCTTATTGTATAGGTGGGATTTTTAAAAGTATTTAGCATTGGTCTAAGTCAGTATTGAACTCAATGGGAGTTTTACCATTCATTTAAATGGGAGCGAGTTAGTTTAATGCCCACTCTATATGCTTCCAGAGCTGAATATAAATGAGCCTAAAGATTCCTAAACAATGTAATTGTGCTTCTGTCAAAGACAGCTCTTGAGCATTTAATCCCATGAGTTCTTCCAGTCAAATAAATTCTTTGTGATACTGAAAAAGGTTCAAATTGTAGTGAACCAATGCATTCTTGCTGTTTATTGTTTGTTAAGTCTTGGCAGTGTGCTTGGCACGATGAATGTATGTATTATAAATACCCTATGTAATAATCTTCAGACATTCTGACTGTTCAGTTTAATTGGATTCATGTATTTTGTTTTGAGATACTGACCATCATGAAGGATATGATGTGTACAAACCAAAAGCCAAGGACCCAATTAAATTATGAACAGGATTGACCTTAAGACCACTAAAATGGCCTGGGCCCACAAGGTGCTGAACACCTGGTGGCCTGTGTTTCTTGATCTGTTCATTCTCTCTTTTTATGGTTCTATTATGGTTCTTTCTCTTTAGATTGATGGAAGGGGCTGATGTTCTTTAGGAGATTATCTTAAATGGAAGGAAGATCAATGACAAAACTCCTATTGACGTCAATGGGCACAGGATCAAGCTTTAAAGTTAATTTATTATACTCATATTAAACAAATTACTAGTACTTATGGACACTCTACTGCACTGTGTCAAGTGTTCTTAACTCCTATGGAAGACAAAGGGTATTTAAAGATGATTAGCATCTTGCATGAGATACTCTTCGTTTTGTTGGATTAGACCCTAAAAATCAAACTAGTTTCACAGAGTATATTGAAAAAGTATCTAATTTCATAATTCATAGCTTTGTCATATGAAATGTGACAATTTTATAGAGAACACTTTTTTCTACAAATATGCAGTAAAAAACACCAGAGGTGAAATCTGACCCCAATGAAGACTAGAGGAGTTTTGATCTCTGACAAATGTATGGAAAATACTTTTCTGAATTTGAATAAAAACAATATATGTATAACTTTCTGGGATATAGATAAAGTGGAAAGGAGTACAAAGCAGGAAAGGATTTGTAAAGAATGACTCTGTTGTGACGTGAATCAGCAAGTTCGTCAGTTTGGCAATTACTTCTTCTTTGTCATACATAAAAAGGAAGCTATTTTACGAAACATTCGCCTATCTCTTTGCAACAACAAATATAAGATTAGTTGACAAAGAAAATTATTCTCCTTCCTGTGGATTCTTCTTTCCCTTTAGTATGTCACACAAGTCTTGAAGTTCAAAGTGGACATTTATCAGTGTCCATTTCAGTGAATAGATATATTATAATGAGATTCTTGAAAACTAATTTAGAATGCACCAGTCTACATGGATCTTGTTTTCACAGTGAGTTCCTTTTAAATATATGCCCGATAAGGCCAAGGAAATGAATAATGAATTTGTGTTAAATGAATTTTTAAAAGTCTGCTAAGCGTAAGGCAAAATATATATGAGAAGGTGGTGAGGAGAGGTGAGAAGGAATCACCCAACCCCTTCTATGAAGATATATGCTATGACCAACATATAAGAATGTTGTACAGTATATAATATGTTAATGGACATTTAGGAAATACATGAATCTATGATAAAGTGTAAGAATGTCGCTGTGCCATTTCTTCCTTCTAGGGCAGGAGTTCCCAGACTTGGTTCATGGCTTATTCAGGGTAAGCCCCTGGCAGGCCGTGAGACACTCTGTTTACCTGAGCATCTGCAGGTACGGCCGCTCACAGCTCCTAGTGGCCGCGGTTCACCATCCCCGGCCAATGGGAGCTATGGGAAGTGAGCTGGGTCTTACCCTGAACAAGCTACGAACCAAGTTTGGGAACCCCTGTTCTAGGGAATAATGATTGTAATGTAAGGTTAAGCAGAGACATACTTGTAGCTGTGGTTTCCATAGGATATTCTATGATAAGGAACCGAGCCACTATGAAGAATGAGTGGAGTTGATGTAATTTGTATGGAGGAATACAAAGTTACCTTGAGAAAGATTATGAGTATAGTATATGCGATTGCTGCATTTAGAGCCCGATCAATTGATTCTAATGGGCTTTTGACCAGTTCCCTTGAAAATTTCAAGGAAAAGTGATGTTAAAAAAATAAAGAGCTGTTAGTATTAAAATTATAATTGAAGAGAAAAAGGACAAGGTCATCACAGTGGAATATGCCCATTATAAAAGCAGTCAGTCATACTCAGAATATATAATGTAGACCTCACCTAAATAAACAAAATATTTGTCCTCAGAATTGATGGGCTGAATCTGGTAAACATGAATTCTGATCAAAATCATTATTTGGCAACAAAAGAGCAAATAATGAGATTCCACATGCCATTCATATGTCTTTGCAGCAAGAATCCTCTTCTGGAAGTAGCAGAAGTGCATATAGATATGTAGCATAACATGTTAGCTTTTTTGCTATGTAAAATGTGGTAAACATAAATTGAAATGCTCAGGGCAAGAGATTTTATCAAGTCTGCTCTACAGGATGGAAACTGCTTCCTACGTCAATCAGAAGTTGGAACTCTTTTATATTTAAAATAAAAAGGAATACATTTAATGCATGTACAATGCCACTTGTTATTGATTTTTCATTGTAAAAAGTCTTGAGGAAATTTTGTTATGGATATTATATTAGCATGTATGTTTTATGGTTGTTAAAATTACTCAGATGTAAGAGGAAATATGCACAGAACAATAGGTATACCACCATAAAATAAGGCCAGAGCAAAATAATGCCTAAAGAAAACTACAGAAAGCAGCATGACTACTTGACACAAAAAAAGGAAGTCATATATATTATGACCACAATGTTCAGGCACCGAACATTGAAATATTTGATACATGGGTTTGTTGTGGGTTTTGAAGATGTGTACAGCACATATATGTTAGCTTTATAACACTGTGATCAACAAGAATATCCAAAAGATGCAACCATGACTCAGTGTTTGGTAAGGTCATGGCCAATAACATGCATGTGCCTGATATTCAGCTATGACATAATTTATCCTGGAATTCTTAAGATTTTTTTTGGAATATGATCCGACTGGAAAAGATCTATAAATAAGTATTATGAGCAATCGAAGAGCTGTTATGATTTTGTTAATTCTAGACAACCTGAAAAGAGAAGTCTCATGATAACAAGAGACTGAAATTACATTGCTCAGATTTAACGCATTAATTAGCAGCATATAGTTCTATGAAAAGATGCTAGAGGAGCCATTATTATGTTACTGCTACTAAACTAAAGGAGATTTTCTTTTACTTCCAGTGGTAGAGATCTTGGTTTTGGATGCATTTATGCAAAGGTTCTGATTCATACTCCAGAGGGGGGGTCCATTGTAAATGCAGAAGAACTCTGTGTAAACCCAAAAGCTTGTCCCTGCGTAAACCCAAAAGGATGGTCCAATAAGAGATATTACCTCACCCACCTTGTCTCTCATTTATATCATCAAAGAGATTAATTGAGGAAAGAAGAACAGTGACTTGGGGTGCTCCACTCACCACTGGACAGCACCACCTCCTGGCAGTTCTGGGGATTAGCTTAGTCAGGTTGACACACCCCTTCCACCAGTTACACCCTGGCAGTTTCTCCTCTGCAGCATCTCACTCACTCTCAGGAGCCGTAGCTTTCCTCTTAGTGACTCAGCTCTCCAGCCAGGTCACTATTGTGGTTTCCCCTTTGGGGAGGGTTGCGTGTGTGTGTATTAAAGTTCCTGCTCTCCTGCTATCTCAGGCAGTTTTCAGCTTCACTGCCTTCACAGTGCCACTCCCTCAGTGGCTGGCAAGGATACCTGGGCCCACCATCTACTCCAGGTAGACCTAATCAGGGACCCTCTACATGGAAGCCAGGGCCCATTCTCTGGACCCTGCTGCCTTTCCCTGAGCCACTTCCATACCTCCTGGCCTTCCCCACTCCTCCTGGTTTGATGATCTCTTTCCTGCCTCCTCCCAGACAGTAACTTTAAGCAACTCATCCCTACAACTCCACCCCCGCCCTTCTCCCAGGGAGTGACTGCAGAGTGCTCCCTGCCAAACTTCTGTTGCCAGGTTTCTGGCTTATATAGACCCTGCCTTTTCCTGCACAGGTGAGCTTCTTCTAACAGCTAATTGGCTCATCTGTCCTGCCTTAACCTTTTCAGCCCTTCACAAGAACTCAAAGTACCTACTTGAGTTCTGCTGTGTTCCTAAACTTCCAAGGATGTTTTCCCAGTGTTGTACCAGCACTGGACTTGTTTGATATTTTTATATGTATTGTGTCCTGGTGGATGAATGAAAAGTTTGTGACATACACGTAGGGCAGAATACAACTTAGAGTGGGATTTTCAAAATCTTGCAGCACTGGCCTATATTGCCCCAACCCTGTGCAGGCTCTCCTGTGGCATTTGGGAGCCATGTGGGACAAGGCACTCTCTGCTTCTATGCTTCTTGTCCACTGGCTTGGAATATATCATTCTAGCTGTGTGGTTTTAATCTCTCAGGAATGGAGAAAACAATTTAACCTAATGTTGTTGGGAGGGTTGTTGTTGTTTTGCAAAATACTCCTGCAATGGTCAAGGTTCTGTACAAATAATTTTAATATTCCTTGCAATTATACAATTCTTTGTGCTAACTTGGGCCCTTTTGCCATAGGACTGGAACAAGTGTGTAGCAGCCTTCAGAGGCAACTTAACCAGCTCTTTTCTTGTTAATTAGTAGAGACTGTCTAAAAATGGAAACCACATTTCAAGAAACTATTTGCAAAGGTTGCCATTTTCATCAACAATTTGCAATCAGCTCTGGGCTAGTTTCCAGTATCCTGATTCACACTGATTAGTACTTTAATCTACAAGTAGCCCCACTGAAGTTACCAAGGCTGCTTCTGGAGTAGAGAGTTATTCAGAATGGGCAAGGATATCATAATCAAACCCTTTTGTTAAGAAGTATTACTGTATTAAAACAAATTACTGATTTTTTTTTTGCTTGCATGTTGGAGATGTGGCATAACTGGATCAATTACTCATGGTAGTGAAGACAATGGCAAAAGATTTAGGATATATTCACTGACTGTAAGTACATGGCTTTGATTTACAGAGCATACATCCATACTTGTAATTGCAAACTGCTGCCTTCCAGTCACTGATTTAAAAAAAAAAAAAAAGAAGAAGCTAAAGCCGCACTAGAGTAGGGCAAATAAATTGTAGGTTCCCATTCCCCTTTCTTTTGTTCCTCTCCTACTCTCAATTTAACTGAAAGATGGCAAATCATTTCCAGCTTAGAACTGGCACAGTTAAGCATGAGTTTAAGGTTTCTGGTATTGTAATAGCCCAATTATGCCCTGCAAAATAACAAAATAAAGTGTTATTAAAGATATGCACTGAAAATAAATTGTCATAATCATAATAATAAAACATAGGAAATATAATAATTATAAAGTCCTAATTAGCACACTGAGATTTAACAATAATATTTGCTGCATGATCAGGGCTAAACAAGTTACTTTTGCTGCAGTGTTTGTAGGATTTCAATTTAGCTTTTTGGCAGAAACCTTGTGAAAGATTCATCTTTTTCATAGAATCACAGAAATGTAGAGCAGCAAGGGACATCGTGAGGTCAGCTGGTCCAGCCTCCTGCACTGAGGCTGGACCAATAAACTTAGACTATCCCTGACAGCTGTTTGTCTGTTTTTAAAAACCTCCAACAATGGGGATGCCACAACCACCCTTGCAAGCCTATTCCAGAATTAAGCTACCCTTATAGTTAGAAAGTTTTTCCTAATATCTAACCTAAATCTCCCTTGCTGCAGATTAAGCTAATTATTCTTGTCCTAACTTCAATGAACATGGAGAACAATTGATCACCATCCTCTTTATAACAGAATTTAACATATTTCAAGACTTATCAGGTCCCCCATCGGTCTTCTTGTTTCAAGACTAACCTTGCATGTTTTCTTTACATTTTCCCCATTGGGCAGGTTTTCTAAATCTTTTATCATTTGTATTGATCTCCTGTGGACTTTCTCCAATTTATCGACATCTTTCCTGAAGTGTGGTACCCAGAACTGGACACCTTACTCCAGCTGGGGCCTCACAAGTGCAAAGGAGAATAGAACAATTACTCCTGTGTCTCACACACCTTTTAATTCACCCTAGAATTATATTAGCCTTTATTACAGCTGCATCACATTGTTGATGCAAATTCAATTTGTGATCCAGGTCCTTTTTAGCAGTACTAGCCTAGCCAGTTATTTCCCATTTTGCAGTCGTGCATTTGATTTTTTTCCCCCTTCCTAAGGGTAGTGCCTTGCAGTTGCCTTTACTGAACTTCATTTGTTGATTTCAGACCAACTATCTAAATTGTCAAGGTTATCCTAAATTCTAATCCTATCCTCCAAAGTGCTTGCAACCCCCCCACAGCTTGGTGCCATCCACAAATATTATAAACATCTTTCTAGGGCTAAAATCTGTTCTTTTTCTTATTTGGCTGAGGCGGGGAATAAAACACCACACTTCCCCTTGCTCAGCCTATCCAGATCTTGGGCATGGATTTGGTGAAGAGTGCTGTCCTTGTTCTTTGGGTACTCCTCATTGTAAGTGGTAGACACAGGTGGAGAATGGGGAGAGCCTTGGCTCCAGTCTCACATTGGCTGGTCAGAAGAGCTGATCAGGCATGATTGGGAAGGTCAAAAATTGTAGTGACATGCTTCCCAGATTAGAAAGAGAGTGCCGAGTGAGTTAGGAACTCTTGGTTGATCTTTTGTTGTAACCATTAAAGCAATTGTGATTTGGGTAATTGCATCTTTTTTTCCCCAGTGGCCCAAGTAAAGCCCTGATGTCTGTTATTGTCTCCACGCAACATATGTTTGTACGAACCCACTGAGGACTAGAGCTTGAACAGTTTAGTGCATGGAGCACCTACATAGTTGTCTCCGAGCTTGTGGTGTAGCCAGCAGGCTATCAGACATCTAGAGGGGACTGGTGTAATAGCCCTCTCAGTAACACTCCATGGTACAGTACAGTCTTTGCTTATACAAATTGACTTTTATCCATACACCCACATCACCACCAGAAATCTCTCCGGATCATGGCACCCCCTATATACTTAAAGGAAAATCTTTACTCTTATTGGAATCTTTGGCATCACTGCAATAACTGTAATTATTTATCTCTCTGAAAAGTTATTAGGAACTACAACCAAAAGTTTCAAATGTGACTAGCGATTTGGGGTGCCAAAATGTGGGGGTCCCCCACTTGAGTCACCAAAAAGGGGTCTTATTTTCAAAGATTGGGTGCTCACCACTTTTTGAAAATCCTGCCCTTTTAAGGTATTAAGTTGAGCACCTACAGTACGAGGCAACCACAATCATTAGTCACTTTTGAAAATCTTGGACTACATGAGTTTAGATGGTAGACGTTATTGGTACTGACAAGGTTTATAAATTCGGAGCCTCCAAGAAGTCTGCAGGCTGAAAAACTACGATGCTTAGTAATTTTTACTATGTACATATTCATGTGCAATAGTGACTTGCTAATGGCATACTTGCATCCGAAGAAGTGGGTATTCACCCACGAAAGCTCATGCTGCAAAACTTCTGTTAGTCTATAAGGTGCCACAGGATTCTTTGCTGCTTCTAATGGCATACTATTTCCATATCATTAGCTATGACAGAAAAGCCAGATGGAAAAATATATAGTCATAAGTGTGAACTTTCAAAGTATTTACTCTCACAGAATTAGGAATATTTGTTCAGATTCAAATCAGATTATTCTGTACAGATTTCAAATGCAGAGTCATAAGTGCTAGGCATCCAAAAATATACTGATGTGTTAAATTTATGTTTGTGTTCTTTCATATATCCAGAAAGAGACAACTTTATTTCAACAGATTATTAAACTGCCACTAATGCTTTATAGCTGATCTGCAGCACTGGAATGCTGAGAACTTAAGTGTTCCAAGGGAAGGAGAAAATTCAATATTTTTTTCCAAATTATTTCAATTATCATTAATTGTTAGAGTCACTTTTTCTACATAACAGCCTGAGCTACTCTCATTGAAATATATAGGAGATCTGCCATTTATTTCAATGTGGCAGTATCGGGCCTTGGTAGAAGATTAGAGGTGTGAAAGAAATGTGCGTATCTGTGGAAAATGTTGATTAGTCAGCATAATACACTGCATTCATATTTATCCACAAATCACTATATGACAGGATATAACTAAGTGTTATTAATGTATAACTATTATTCCTTGGAACTGAGTCTTCATTACATTTCTGACACCCATTATACCATCCCAGCATACTGTCTACATTCTGTCAAATATCAGATGGGTAGCCATGTTAGTCTGGATCTGTAAAAGCGACAAAGTCCTGTGGCACCTTATAGACTAACAAACGTATTGGAGCATGAGCTTTTGTGGGTGAATACCCATTTCGTTGGATGCATGTAGTGGTATAAATATGCAAGCAAGAATCAGGCTGGAGATAATGAGATTAGTTCAATCAGGGAGGATGAGGCCCTCTTCTAGCAGTTGAGGTCTGAACACCAAGGGAGGAGAAACTGCTTTTGTAGTTGGCAAGCCATTCACAGTCTTTGTGATCAGGATTAAACAAAGACTGTGAATGGCTAGCCAACTACAGAAGCAGTTTCTCCTCCCTTGGTGTTCACACCTCAACTGCTAGAAAGGGCCTCATCCTCCCTGATTGAACTAACCTCATTATCTCTATCTGATTTTTGCCTGCATATTTATACCTGCCTCTGGAAATTTCCACTACATGCATCCGATGAAGTGGGTATTCACCCACGAAAGCTCATGCTCCAATACTTTTGTTAGTCTATAAGGTGCCACAGAACTCTTTCCTGTGTCTACATTCTGTGTTTTTCAGGCCTGGTTGCAGTGTTGCCACCTCTCATGACTTTCTTGTGAACAATGAGTCTAGTGGCACCTTAAAGACTAACAGATTTATTTGGGCATAAGCTGTCATGGGTAAAATATCTCTTCTTCAGATGCATGGAGTGAAAGTTACAGATGCAGGCATTCTATAATGACACATGAAGAGAAGGGAGTTACCTCACAAGTGGAGAACCAGTGTTGACAGGGCCAATTTGATCAGGGTGGAGGTAGTTCACTGCCAATAATAGATGAGGAGGTGTCAATTCCAGGAGAGGCAAAGCTGCTTTTGCAATGAGCCAGCCACTCCCAGTCCCTATTCAAGTCCAAATTAATGATGTTAAATTTGCAAATGAATTTTAGTTCTGCTGTTTCTCTTTGAAGTCTGTTTCTGAAGTTTTTTTGTTCAACAATAGTTACTTTTAAATCTGTTATTGAATGTCCAGGGAGGTTGAAGTGTTCACCTACTGGCTTTTGTATGTTACCATTCCTGATGTCCAATGTGTCCATTTATTCTTTTACGTAGGGACTGACTGGTTTGGCCAATGTACATGGCAGAGGGGCATTGCTGGCACATGGTGGCATATATCACATTGGTAGACGTGCAGCTGAATGAGCCCTTGATGGTGTGGCTCATGTGGCTGGGTCCTCTGATGGTGTTGCTAGAGTTGATATGGGGACAGAGTAGGCAACGAGGTTTGCTACAGGGATTGGTTCCCGAGTCAGTGTTTCTGTGGTGTGGTGTGTAGTTGCGGGTGAGTATTTGCTTCAGGTTGGGGGGCTGTCTGTGAGTGAGGACTGGCCTGTCTCCCAAGGTCTGTGAGAGTGAAAGATCATTTTCCAGGATAGGTTGTAGATCATGGATAATGCGCTGGAGAGGTTTTAGCTGGGGGCCAGTGATGTTCTGTTATTTTCCTTGTTGGGCCTGTCATTCTGGACATTCTATAACATCTGTAACTTTCACTCCATGCATCTGAAGAAGTGGGTTTTTTACCCACGAAAGCCTATGCCCAAATAAATCTGTTAGTCTTTAAGGTGCCACCGGACTCCTTGTTGTTTTTGTGGATACAGACTAACATAGCTACCCCCTGATACTTGACTTTCTTGTGAGTCTCTCAGTATTTTTTGTTTGAACACCTGAAGATATGTGAGAATTTAGTTTAAATTAAAAAAAACAACCAGTGTGTTTCTAGCCCTACACTGGGGTTTTAAGCAGTCTGTATCTGAAACATCTCTAAATGCCAATAGCATAGAGGTATTAATATTATCCATCATCGTCATTCAAATGCAATAGTCTTTTCTAAAGCACCATTACGTTTTTATATCAAAAGAACATCTAATTCAAAGTTCTGTGTTTAATTAACAGGCCAGTTTATCTGTGATAAATGAAATATTACTTGGTAATTATCAGGATGAAGGTTGATCAGGTTCACTATTTTACCAATGGAAAAAGAGGCACTGAGAGAATGCTAACCAATGGCACAAATCTGCATTGTTTTAGAGATCACACAATATTAATGCCTTACATTGTACAGCATCATTCATCTTGTGAGATCCCAAATTGCCTTGTAATTGTAACAAACTAAGGTCCAGATTTTGATTGCTTTATACAGGGGAGCAGAAGGAAAGAGAAAGCATCTCCCCTCTCCCGTTAAAGAGCCAGTCACAAATGTAGTCCTCTTGCTCACTGGTGCAAAAGGTATGTTCGGAGTTTAAGTTTACTAAAGAGGGGTCAGAGAGGATAAGGAGTATTGCTTCTGCCAGCTGGCCAATCAGGAAGCAAAGCATATACTAAATCCCCCCCTTTACAAAATAATGTAGCATCTGTGCTTCCCCCAGGAATTATGTGAAACACAGAGCACCTCCATAGTGCCCTGAACATGGAGAAGTGCTTCAGAAGCATGATCGTCTCATGCAGTAATCGTTTTGTCTTCCTTTGAAAAATGTGTCAGCACACACTCTACAGAATAGCTCATGGAGTGAAAAGAATGGTATCCCATTGAAATGAAAGGATGCAGAATATAATTCTTTCACTGGGCATTAGGTCAGTGAAGTAGGGTGAATTCAGTACCCTTATAAAGTGTGCAGCGGAATCTTTAAATATACTGAGTTCTTTGAATTTACATCTCATCCAAACCATGAGTCTCACCAGCACAAAGCTCCCCAACACTCACCTGGAGACACAGGCACAATAATAACCAGCGGGAAGAATGCCATCTAATTAATTGCCACATAATTAATTAACATCTACTCATTACTTCTATTCTGAACACATTTTAGATTTTATCAGCAACAGTAGGATTATTTTGGTATTTTTTCATCTTTATTTTCCTGGACAATGACATGCCCTTAGTTTGAGAGGAGCACAAATGGCTGCTGTGACCTACAGAAATGTTAAAACATAGTCACCACCTTGCAGTCTTGTTCAAATTGGAATTGTGTTTCCCTTTGGCATGTGAGATGTCTGTCAAAGTTTGGCCTAATGACTGCCGTACAAAGACAGAGCAGAGAGGAAGGAAGCATACAGTGTGCCTTTAAAACACCACCTATAGATTTTGAAAATGTTTAATTTGATGAATTCAGCATTCATGCACTTACATAACATCTCCTGTCTTAACATCCTAGTGCATTTTACAGTGTTAATGAATTAAGCATCCTACAGCCCATGTGTGGTAGGAAGTATTATTATTCTCATTTTAGATATACAGACATAGAAATATGAACATAAGTCCTGATCGTCAAAAGTATTTAGGTGCTGTGGCAAGGCACCTGTGGCGGGCTGGGGTAATCACTCAGGCAGGGTTTGTCTTCCCCTTTCTGTGCTCCCCCTTGGTTATATTTTCAGGGTAGGCCTGAGAGTTGGCCTTAGGGGTAATCCTCCACCAAACAAAAGGAAACAGTCTCAAACAAAAACCCGGGGGGTACCTTTTGTTGCCGCCCTCACTGGGGCAGATGTTGTCCAATTGGCTGTCCTGGGGTGTCAGTCCTTGACTCCTTCCCCAGCAGGCACTCAGGTTTGGCTGTTTCCCCTATGGGAAAGGACACAGCCTCTCACCCTGGAACAGCCTATTTCCCTGCTGCCATTAGCCTGGCACCAGCTTGCCCTTGCCCTTGTCTCTCTCTCTCTCTCTCCTCCTTTGCTCTCCCCAGAGGAGGGGTTTTTAAGCAGCCCTTAATTGGATTCAGGTGTCCCTAATTGACCTGAGGTAACTCCTTCTCATCTTTTAGGAAAAAGGGCCTTTAACATTCTAGAGCTAATATATCGGCCTTCTTGCAGCCATCTGGCCTGACTGTCACAGTGCGTGATCTTTGAGGATCAGGGCCTAAGTGACTTTTCCAATGACACTCAGGAGAGGTTTCCTGGCTACCAAGCCTATGTTTAGAAACCATATAATACCTCTGGCTCTTCTGTAGCTGTGTCTGACTGTCCTTGAAAGAAGGCATGGTGCAGCAAAATATCATGCAAGACTTTCCACACCTGCATTGTATCTCAATTTCAACCTGCAACATATTTGCTAACCCAACCCATAAACATAGACTTCAACTTATGCTGTATTTTGTAATGATGGTGCATTTTGGATTGATATCCACCAGGGAATATGATGGCAGCAGCTGTCTTATTTTTGTTACGTAAGCAGGTTTTCAGTCCAACAACTCAGAGCTGGAGAATGCACCATACCACCTTTCTTTCCCTCCCCTCCCTTTTTTTTTCTTCTTTCTCAAAAACGTTCAGAGACTGAGCTGAGGGGAAATATGACTTCCTCCATACAGGTAAGTCTTTCAATGGAACAGTCTTGCAGTGACGGGGTAAGGAATAGATGGCAGGTAACATTTCAAAAGCGTCAAAGTGACATAGAAGCCTACGCTGAATTTTCAAATGTGACATAGAAGTCCATTGACTCAGGCTCTTTGTTTTACCAAATCTATGTAGGATTTTTGTGTTCCTACTATCTATCATTCCTAGGAACATAAGTCATAAATGAAATCCTGCAGTAAACTTAATGAATCTTCAGCTGAGTCTGAAAATATGAGAGTGAGATGCTGAGAACCTATACAAGAGAAACATGAGAATATAAAGCAAACTACAAAGGGACCGTGGAGGATTTCAGAAGCTTCTTATAAATCAAAGATCTGACTCTTTTGAATAGATGACTATGATTTCTTTTTCTACAAGACTTTAAAATCAATAAGCCAGTGTATTAAGATCAAACAAGGAAAACACTTTGCTCCATGTTTATCATGGCTTTCTCTACATGCTGTGCTATCAGCTTTGCACTGTAGAGAAATAAAAGCTATGGATATGTACCTGAAACAGAGAGCAGTTATTAGATCACATTGCTGCCTCACTATGCTACAAACCAATAATGACATGTCTTTGCTTTGAATTATTCAGCTAATAACTCTTTTACTTTTAAAGACATTTTTTTACCAAAAAAAGAGTGAAACTGGTGACATCGTAACAAATGTGTGAAAACTGGAGGAAAAAATATGTGCCATGAACATTTATTTTGGAAAAAATCACAAAAAGTGTGTGTGTTTCGTTTCCTTGAATTTTTTCTTTAAACAAAAATGGCAAAATTGCAGTAGGTGAGCTAGAGAAGCAACCTCAATGGATTCTAGTCCCCAGCTACAAGAGATAAACACCCTCAGTATCATCCAGGTGGGACCATCATCTCTGCTGGTTCTTTCATGTAAACAATCTTCTTTGGAGGGAGATTCCTGCTAGAGGAAGAAAACTCACTAGTCAGTGTATTGCTGGCTCTGTTGCAAGAAATGACCAGATCCTGCATTTCTGTGGTAGATTTACCATTGAATGATAATGCCTTAGCTCAGTTCTAGAAAACCTCATCCCGGGCATCATCACTTGTATTGTTCCATAGCAGCATTGTTTGTGTTGTTTGTGTGGTGTGAAGACAAAGGCAGTCTTTAGAAGTAACAGACCATAGCCCATCAAGAGCGTTGTGCCCTTCAGTGCTTTTGTAAGTGGTTCCCTAGCTTAATTCTATGAATTTTTGATATATAGCCCTGTAATACTGAAATGGGGAAAAAAAGTTTGCCCCACATTATATGTTTACTAAGGGGCAAAAGAGAACCTCTTCCTTCTGTAGTGCACCAATTCAGCAGTGGGCAATATTCTAGCCTTGCTCCCTTTTCAATGCTAGATTAGAGCAGTGGCTAACATACCCACTGGATTATCACAGACACAGTGAGATGTGGCCAGGCCCCTATTCCCTTGTGGCAGAGAGCTCCCACTGCCAATTTTTTAAAGTACCAGTGATATATGCTATAAGCATGATCTTTCCATAACCAGTGAATTGTGCCCTGAGCCAGGACTGCCCTCTGACAGTTTCTCATTGGTACGCCTTTGGTGAGCTGGAGTAGGATATTGCCCTTGGTGTTACCTCTGGAGTTCCTAATTGATTGAGCTCATAACCACATTGCAAACTTTCTAGAATAATATTGTTTCCTTTTTATATTATACCATATATCTAAGATAGAGGCTATTATGAATGTACTTTATGTATATAATATTGTAAAGTGGGTCTGCAATGTTGTAAACCAAAATTATAGCCCATAACGCAAAAAAAAAGTGTTTTAAAACCATGCCTGGTTTTGATTTGACTGAATTATCCTCATATCCATTGAAAGCCTCTTTAAAATAACCCAGTGTCTATGTGACTAATGGTGAAGTCAGATGATCAAGAGCAGTCTCCTCTGTTGCTAAACTTAACCAACAAGACATAATATATGTCTCGTCAGGGTTTCTAACTTTTATGCTGGTAGCATCATGAATTAATTTGTGTCCCTTTAGAGGAGCAGATAACATTATAGCTGAGATTTGTAAATCTCTTTCCTGCTCATCCCTCAGGGCAATTTGCGCTCATCTGACTCAGGGTGTCTAGATCCTTCAGAGCACAGAGTGCAGTTGGTTGAACATTAGTCAGCTAATGTCACTCCTGGCTCTGTGAACTGTGTTTTAGCTTGAAATAAGTGCGAAAAAAGGAGACAGTGTGTGCTAACTTATACTTATCAGAACTGAAATGGTAAGAGGAATGTCTGTTGAAGGAGGATATGGAAATTTAGCATGCAGATGACAGACAAAAGATTTATTAAATTTCCAGGGTTACATAGCCAGTGATGTCTCTCTTTCCATGACAGATTCCCATTTGTTGTTCTGCTTGTTGCCCTTTTGATAGTAATTTTTTGCTTTATATCAGTCATTCTCAGGCCTTCTGCTGACAGATGCATGAGAAGAGCTGTGCAGAATATTTTGTTTAGCATTTTCAAACTCATAGGCACTTTCTAGTGAGAAAGTATCTTACAATTAGGAGAATGCAGCTTTGGTCTTTATTTCTGCAAAAGGTAGCTCTTGGAGGGAAAAAAAACCCTGATTTTTATTAATCTCTCTTTCTCTCTCTCTCATTCACACACTCTCTCACACACAGGGGCGGCTCTAGAAAATAGGCTGCCCCAAGCAGCGCGGTGTGCTGCGCCGCCCTTCCTCGGTCCCGCGGCGGGTCCCCTCTTCCCGCGGCTCCGGTTGAGCTCCCGCGGCAGGTCCACCGGAGCCCCGGGACGAGCGGACCTCCCGCGGGCACGGCTGCGGACGGTTCGCGGGTCCGGCGGCTCCGCTTGAGCTGCCGCAGTCATGCCTGCGGGAGGTCCAGCCGAGCCGCGGGACGAGCGCCCCCTCCGCAGTCATGCCTGCGGCAGGTCCGCTCGTCCGCGGCTCCGGTGGACCTCCCGCAGGCATGACTGCGGCAGGTCCACCGGCCCAGCCTGCCGCCCCCTAGATTTGGCCGCCCTAGGCAACAGCTTGGTTTGCTGGTGCCTAGAGCCGCCCCTGCTCACACACACACACTCACATTCACACTCACACACACTGCCTGTAGGGTTCAGGCTGAGTTGAAGAACAAACAGTTCTCGTTCTCATGACTATTCTGATCAATCTTGCCAAATTGATTTAGAGTGCCAGTGCTGTCTGGGAATTTTTCTCATTAGCACTGAACTTCATGAGAGAGAAACATGGAGTGGCAAGCTCATTATTATCATCCTGTCTATATCCGAAGGCGTACAGGATGGCACAGGTGACAAGAGACAGAGTTTGTGGAACCACATTTTAAAAATATCCCTCCCAGCACCATTCTAATATATGAATTTTCCTAACAGAGTTCTTATAATCAGGTATGTTGAATTAATAGAAGAATGAGGTGATTTTTATATATTTCCCTAAAAATAAATGTTTTTGCTGCCTTAGTGCTGAAAACAAACACTTAGTACAGAACAAACACTGTAACATTTCCCTTATATCAATCATGCCTGTTTGCTCTGAAAACAAGAACAATGCCATATGTATTTTAGCAAGGGAAACCTCACAACTCTTTGATTTTATTTAAGATAAAGGTATCAGCTTGCCTGGTGCTCATTTCCTGTAATAAATGTGTGTTCTGAATAAAATAATACTACTGAGAATAAAATGAACTGATGAGAATAGGGAGGCTGGTGGAACATAGGAGCTACTATATCACATCAGACAAGTGGCTTGTCTAGTCCAGAATCTTTGTTTTGGAAGTAGCCAGAACTACTTGCAGCAGTAAGGAACCACATAAGGATAATTATGGAATAACTTGCTGATAGGGAAAGTTTCTTCCCATCCCATATGAGTAAGTGGTTGGCTAATGTCTTGAAGCATGAGGGTGTATATCCCTTCCAAAAATATATTACATTGTCTAATGTAATGGTGGTAGTTCTCATGATCCATATAAATGTTCAATCCTTTAAAATACTACTAAGCTCTTGGCCTCCAGATTATCTTGTGGCAATGATTTCCATAGGTTAATTATGTGCTGTATAAAAAGTATGTCCTGTAAAAAAATTAAATCCATTATCTCTTTTCCTTGTTCTTGTATTAGGAGCAAATGTAAATAGGAGTGCTACTCTATAATATTCAGATGTTTTCATGGAGCTATCTATAATGACAACCAGGTCTATTTTCTGAGAAGCTGTAGTAAATGTAGAAGCTAGTGTTGGGAATAGACAATTCAAAGTATTTCTTTCAGTGTAAATTGTCTCTGTTTGTCACAGTTGAAGTTAAGGTGCCATCGTGCTGCCCATTCACCTAGCTTGGTTTGGTTCCTCTAAAATTCCTCATAGTCTTGTCTAGTTTTGACTAAACCTGCATAATTTTGTGTCCTCTGCAAGCTTTGCCACCTTAACATTGACTGGCTTTTTCCAGATAATAAATGTATGAAAAGACGGTCCTAGTGCTGCACGCTGGGCACGTCACTGTTAACTTTTTCCTATGCTGAAAATTGATTGTTTATTCCTGCTCTCTCTCTTCTCCACCTTTCCGGGTTCTAATTCATGGCAGTTCTTTGCCTCCCACCCATGATTACTTTGTTTCCTAATAGTGTCTTGAAAGAGACCTTGTCAAAGACTTTTTGAATTTCCAAATGATTGATATTAATTAGTTCTCCTTTACCTACTCTTTTGCTGACATGCTGGAGGAGTTCTAATAGATTAGTGAGGCTTGATTTCCCTTTACAGATCCATGCTGGTTTCTTCCTACCACATTATGTTGATCTAGATGTTTTATAATTCTATTTTTGGTTACCATTTCTATCCATTTTCCTCGCTTGCAGGACTGTTATTCCAAGGATCACCTTCAGACTCTTTGTAAAGATAGGTACAACATTTGCTACCTCCACACCTCACTCACTTCAACCACTTCACTCACAACTTCCTTCAGAACTATTAGATGAATAATATCTGCTTCAGGTGACTTAGTGCTGCTCGATTTATTAATTTGTGTTGGCACTTTTTCTTTTGACACATCAGTCTCTGACAGTATTTCAACTAAGTTACTTAAAAAGCGGAGGTGCATTCTGCATGAGATCCCCTCGGTTTTGTCTCTGGAGAAGACTGATGCCAAGAAATCTTTTATTTATTCCTTTACTCCCTGCTGAACTTATCAATTCTCTTGTAGGTTTCCTGTTTCTGATATACTTAAATAGTTTATTTGTTCTTCATGCTCGTTCTTAGTCTTCCTAATTCTTACTTTATATTTTATCTGTTGTAGCTTATGAGGCTTTCTATTAGTATTACTTAGGTTGGATTTCCCTTCCCAAAGTACACCAATTTGGCTCAGATCTCCTTTCTGTACCTTGCCATTGAACTACTTTAGTTTTTTCCTCTTCTCTTTTTTATTTGAGGGTATGTGCATCTTCTGTGACTCTGTTATGATAGCATACGTAGCCTGCATGTTGAGTTTAAAGATGTTAATATCCTCATTTTTTACTTTAAGGTCTTTTTGAAGAATTTCCTCTTTTTTTTTTAATCCTCTTGTCTAAAGCTCAGTGTCCCAGTGCTAACATTCAGTATAATTCCTCACCAGAAAATGCAAAATTAATTTCACTCTAAAATTAAACCGATTCAATGCAGAGGATGGACAATAGTGAAGCTTCTACCAGCCACAGATTTAAGGTCCAATATCTAATGATGCTTTAGGGCCAAAAGTGGGAGCTTTAAAAATAGGTAAAATTTTCAGAATTCTAGGGGGAAAATCTTAGAGCTCTCAAGTTATCTGGACTGTCACAACATCTGTATGAGGTAGGCAAGTATTATTATTCTCATTAAACAAATGAGCAACAAAGCTATTCATTGACTTATTTAAAGTGCCTCAAAAAGACTGTCACAGGCAGGAAAAGGACTGAGATCTGACTCCTCAGTACTAATCTTACTTACTGAACCACATGGGGGTAGGTGTATCTAAATGTATATATTTAACAGTGATATAGAAAAACAATTATTATTTCAAAAGTGCTCAGAGAGTAAATTGAGCACTGGCAAAAAAAGTTAACAGTGATGGACTAATTTCCATAGAAAAGGGCTCAGTACCCCACTAGTTCCTGGAAATGTTTGAGGCCAGATTTGTGCAAACAGGGTCCTGCAGGTAAATCTCCTTTTGCCTGTCTGCAGTAAAAGGGAAACAAATAAACAATTTCATCTTCACCTTTTATATTCTTTTTTTAAAATAACTTAAAATGGATAAAAAGACTTTCAAATACCTGACTTTAACATTTCTGGATGATGCTCTTGCTCCTGAAGCTTGTTGCACATGGGCAGAATCTTTCACCCACATGGAGACTCACTGATTTCAAACAACTTCCCCCTGTGGACAGCAAGTTGCATGATCAGGCCCATTCAGTCAATAAGAATAATCTTTGTGGGTTTGTGAATATCATAAACACCTGGCAACTAAGAAATTTTGGTTATAAAGTGCAGAAAACTGCTTCCCTTGATTTTAGAAATGACCGAGCTAGCTTACAACACTTCCTGTCTGTCAGAATTTACCCAGGTACATTTTCTGGGAGAGGGGCATGAGGGCCAAAAAAGTTCAATTCACTTTGCTTTACATTTTCATAAAGCTCAGTACTTCCTGGATCTGGTTCTGACCCCAACTCAAATAACTAAAATAAACCATGAAAGGTAATCCTCACAGTATTTCCATCCTTACCAGAAGCAGAAAAACACTGAAAATAATATTGTCCTTTTCTGCAGAGATTTCCAGCTAAGTTTAACAAATCAAAGAGGCACAAATATTTGGATAAGCACTCAGAGTTGTGACTGATTATGCAAGCTGGACCAAAACCATGTTGATTCACTTTGACAATACTTGATATTATGTTGATAGAAATAAAATACTCTGATGTATTTAGCTATGTAACTTTTATACCTTTGTTTTCTGTGTACTTCACCTTTTCTTATCTAAGGATTCTGCAGAGATAGACATTTTTGTGTTCAGTTCTATGCAAGAACAAGAGGAAACACACACACAGATGCTTCTTTCTCAAGATGAATTTACTTTTCTTGTTTTGTTCTTGTAATAAAAAAAAAAGCATTGTAACTGAAAACATCGGTTTGCACTGCATTTATGAAGAAACAAATACCAAACTTATTTAATTTCTGCAGGTATTCATCTGCTTCTGGACTCTCCAGAGATAATGAACTTTAATGTAAACTTCTGATCTTTGTGCTACAGGATTATTAGCAGACAAAGTTAGATTTGACCGCTTAGCTTTCCTGGAAATGTTTAGATAGAAAATGTTTGGCTTGAAGGGTAAACATTCTCATCTCTTCTGTTTATTTTATTAAACTAGTAATCTTGTTAGCCTGTAACCTGTTTTGCTGACATTACATCTAAATCAGATAAACTAGGGATTATTTAGACCTGATCCTAATTGTAGCTCAGAAATTTGATATGAATTTGCAACATAGTCTCTCATGCATAACTGATCTCTACTACTGAATGTTCATTAATTATTAGAAGGACACATTCAAAATGTTGTTTCTGGGGTTTTATGTTTTCTATTGGTAGTTGTGATTGCATCACAGTCTTGGATATTTCCTTCTAAGGCAATTGTCACTACTGGATAGATGATATTCAACTCACAGTGATTGTGAGAGTCTCATTAAAATGGGAAATGTGTAGCGTCAGAGAGCTTGGGCTATTGAAATAGTTATGGTATATATATGTGCAAATTACCTGAAGTGTAAATGGTGAATGCTAACCATTATACAAAATGTGCTACACATAAATTAAAGTTAAAATCCTTGAGCAAGAGAAGAGATGGAGGTAAATATCACTTAATTATCATGTGGTATATAATCCTGCCATATTTACAAATGCAGAATTAATTTTTACAGGGAAAATGTGAGAAATCTTTGGGGTTTTTCTCTCTTTAATTTCCCCATATAGGCTCCATGTTGACTAGCACAGAAGGTCACCATTCCTGCATCAGTGGTACTGCTACCCACTGTTGCTGGGACAAGTGAAAGATTCATTCAGGGACTCAACATTCCAGTCACAGATATCTTTCAAAAGCATATACATGCTCTACAAGTCATTCGGCATGCCAGGCTCAGCTTCATGAATACTGCTTCCCTCAGCCAGCCAGCCACTTACATGATCTATACCACAATACTGTGGTGTTCTCTGCCGTGCTGCCTCACACGCTTGGGAGGAGTTCCCTGTAAACATCCTCAAAACTACCACATTATCTACCTTCGAATCCCTCCTCAAAACTCTTTGCCATGATGCCTACAAAAAACTGGACAACTGTTACGCTGCTAGCATGCTGCCTATCATGCTGACCAATACTGTCTCAGTGTTTCCTTCAACTTGCTCATCTGTCTATATCCATCTGTTGTCTCTTGTCTTATTCTTAGATTACCTTGGTGCAAGGATCATCTGTGTTTGTACAATGCCTAGCACAATAGTGTCCTAGTCCATTATCAGGGCTACACTAATCCAAATAATAGAAATGGTATCTGAGCACCTTTACCAAGTAGGCAGTTTTGAAGCAGACATTGCTCACTATGTATCAGATTGTTGGTACATGATTATATTTTGCTCTTTGAGGATTTATGTGTCTTGATCACAAATCAAGTTCATGCTGTAAGAAAATGTTCTGCTTGCTGATTGGTTCTTAGGAATAATAATTGTAATACAAAAACACACAATAAGAAATTATTTCCTTTGGCAATGAGCATTGCACTGGGACTCACTTTGAGTAAGTCACTCGTATAGTGGATAGTGCCCAAGAAAATCACAACATATCATCTTCTGTATTGACATACTGCAAGATATGCACTAAGTATTGACCAGTCAGAATTCACACATTTGAGATGATTAAACTAAATTAATCTGAATTTCTGTTTTAATCTGAACCTACTTTTTTATTTCTGTAAGTTGCTTGTCTTAAAAAACTTAAAATAAAAGTATGAACTTAGATAAAATGTGGAGCAGATCCTCCACTGATACCACATGGCGCCACTGACTCCAAGAGGGTTGCGCTGGCTTGGCTCAGTGAGTTGGCAAAGCACTCAGGCTGGAATTAATGTAGATTGCTGACCTGAATGGGAAATGTGCATTAATTAAGGATACATTTGATTGGATTTTAAAACCCAGGCCACCAACAGCCTACACAAAAAATCACATCAAAGTCAAAGAATGGCAAAAATAAAATGGGGGCGGCGGGGAGCAACAGTGTGTAGAGAAGACTATGTTGTACGGCAGGTAGAATTAGTGGATTCAGCACTCATATCATACTGCACCATGATCAGTTCGAAATGTATCAGAGTGTAACAGAGGTTTGAATGAACTATCTGAGGTAAGTAATAAAGTGCTAATTAATTCAATCCATTCTCTTTCATGGGCCACACTAAAAACATCACTGTAAACAATTCTTCTTATATGATGTACTAGTAAAATTCAATGTCTCAGATGATTTCCTAGATTTCAAAAGGGTTTTTACTTTGTTTCTTTGTTAATGTATCCATCAAACATTAAGTCCAAGTCTTCTGAGTTGCTGAGTGCCTTCAACTCCCATGCTGAGGGTGCCTGTACACCTCAGGATAGGGCTCCCTTTGAATAAATACTATTAATATTACTTGTGAAATAGGTTGGCTGTTTTAGCAGGATACATCTTAAATTTTCTTAAAATCATGATGATGATGTTAATCAGGTAAAACGTGACAGGAAGGATGTTGAACTTTCAAATCTTATCCTGATTTATGCTCATACACACGATACGTGTCAGTTTTTTCCAATGAGTAAATACAGTATAAACCCCAATGGACCAAACTGAGATCCCATTTAAATTAATGCAACTCCAGTGAAGTCAGAGTGACTAACAAGAGCCCCTCTTTGTTTCTGAATTCTAGAAAAACACAGATCTGGGTATCATTAAGGTGAGTAAAAAGGAGAGGTGAGGGGGTAAATGTGGGTGGTTTCCTACTACTATTTTGTTGGTCTGTTGGAGCAAACTGTCTAGAAGGTGTAGGCAGAGCCATCCAGAGAGAACCGTGTCTGAGAGCGGCAACTAGAGCCATCCAGAGAGAGGCAAACATGTTCAAGGCTGATCTTCAAACCTTTCGGGACTCACCAATTGCCATTTCTGATGTAATAATAAACATACTTAAAATTGCCCCTAGAATTCACGATATTGATCAATATGGCACGTATCCTGAAAGCATTTTCCAAGGTGACGCTAGTCTCAAGCCCTCCTAGTCTTTTTACACCAGTGTCTATAAAACCTAAAATAAATGAGTATCTGAAAACATCTGCACTTAGAGAGTGACACATGATGCAACCTGCAGGTCTGGGTTTGCGACCCCCATAAATCTGAAGGTGTTGAGATCTGGGACCAAATCCTTAGCTGATGTAAATCAGGAAAACTCAATTCACTTTTCTAGAGCCATGCTGAGGATCTGGTCCCTGGGTTTGGAGTGGCCCCTTGTAGAGATACAGGAAGTGGCAGCATCTGTGGTCTGTCACTACCAACATTATGTGTATTAATACATATTATTACTTGTCTGAAAGCTTTAACAGGTTCTAGGCCCAAGCACACCCTCTTGAGACAGATATTTTTCTCCCCGCAAACAGATTTCTTCTTTATGCTTTATTTTGTATTAGACCTGTTTTGAGAGCATGATCAAAAATTGTCCTATGCTACAATTTTCAGCTGTAAAATATTTATGCATACCAGTTATTTATGAGCTGTTAATTGAAGCAGAAGAATGTGCAATCCTTTTTTCTCCCAAAGTCAAATCAGTAGTTTTACTGTAAGCAACAAATTATCTGCACTTAAAGCTAATAATGACATATAGGTTAATGATCAAAGATTTGACCAACTAATTTTATTCTCTGTGATTCTGGACATTTGGTTTCAAATACAACTAAATACAAGAAAAGGTACCAATAATTGGCTATAAGGAAGAATGCAAAGGACTCATTAAACCTGATGTATAGCTAAAGTTATCTTTGCTTAAGAACAGAATGATCAGAATGGATTTGTGGTTTAATGGGAAAAGCTCTTTATTTCTTTAATTTTTCACAGGAACATTGAACAAGGATGGTCTTGTCATTTAACATGTAACAGACATTTGTTACATCCAAGTAAATAACAGATAGCAATAACAACAATAAATTTAGACTCAGCTTATTGTGAGGAATATAGGCCATATTTGGATTCAGGCCTGAGTGACTTTGGATGGCCAAATGTATAACAAATGTTAGCATTGCTAAGAGATGCTTAAAGCATTTTTTTGTATGTAGGAAAAGAGTCATCATGGGAGAGAGAGCTCAGTGGTTTGAGCATTGCCCTGCTAAACCCAGAATTGTGAGTTCAATCCTTGAGGGGGCCACTTAGGGATCTGGGGCAAAAATCAGTACTTGGTCCTGCTAGTGAAGGCAGGGGGCTGGACTCGATGACCTTTCAAAGTCCCTTCCAGTTCTAGGAGATTGGTATATCTAAAATTATTATATTTATTTATTTAGGATAGTGTCTATCTACTTGTCCTAGCTGCTACCACACTTTTAGGCTATTTCCCTAGGGTCATTATTAACTCATTGTCATGAAAATGTGTGGAAATGAGCAAATGCAAGTGCTTGAATAAGCCATGAATTGTATTTAAACAATGAAGACATTTGAGTCTAGGATCTGAAGCCACATTTCCTTGTCACATGGCAACTTCTTGCTTCCTGTTGTCAAGAAAAACCTGTTTGTGATTAGTAATGAATTGGGTTACAACACATATAACACTCTAAACTGGAACCTTCAATGTAATTCCAAGATGAAGGTGTCAATCATTGGTCCCAGATGACCTATACCAACGTGCTAGAATCCTTAATTGGGAATGAGTGTCCCTTAGCAAGGAGTAGAGGAATTACTGATCCCTTCAAAAGATGTCAACCATGTGGAAAAATGGGAAGGGTGGGACTGTTCTGCACCAACAAGATACCTGAAGCTGTGTCCTTCTCCATTCCCCTGGAGTGCCTACCTAGAGAAGGAGAAGTGAAGAATGCAAACACTGACTAAGCCACATCTGAGATGTAATGCAGAGAGAGGCAAAGATCAAAGCCCCACTGTGTGCAAAGATGCAGATTATGTCTTTTCATCAACAAAGGTATCTAAGCTATGACCAGTCACATGACTTAGAGACTTTAAAGAGAAGAGGTGTGAAGATCCTTCCATAGAAGAATTTAAGGATGCTCAAATCGCTCCACCAACCACTAGAGTGTGTGTGCATGTGTATCCTTTTGTGTGCTTCTAACTGTTCCCCAGAGTAGACACTAACTCCTTAAGTCTGTCACTGAAACAGTGAGGTATCCCTGGGTTAAACCAATATTGTTCTAAAGCTGCTAGAAATTTGGAATTTTAGAAATAATTTTCTTGTTTGTGCCAGAGTGTCAGAAAACTATAGGCTTTGTTTAAAGTGGAGAGGGAAATATATTAGACAAACCATGTTTAATATAATCTTTGTGAACTACAAAGCTTAATGGGAGAGAGGTAATAAAAAGAAAGCTACTAGGAAATCATTCTAAGAATTGTACTTTCTTAAAAACAATGCAAAGTAACAGCTGTTGCTTTCAGCAGACCTTGAGTTAAATTTATCAAGTTAAAGGAAAAGGGATTCTTCTATCAACCTTTTTGTAAAACTTTAATTATTGTTTTCTTAACTTACTCAGCATGATTTAATTACTAATTGTCATAACTGGCAAGCCAAATAAATTGAATCACTGACTTATTGGTTGTACCGGTATTTCAGTAGCTATAGTAGCAATTTGACCATTGTAATATTTTTCTTGTAAATTAAGTCAGGAGATCTAAATTCACCTAGATAGTAACATTTTTTGCTTAAACTTATCTTTGAGTTACAATTGTCTGCTTAGTGTGTTAATAAGTTTATAAAACAAGAACTGGTTTATTTCTCAATGCAGACAAAGTAGCCTACATATGAGAAAAAGGTAAAATCCTTAACAGTTGTTCCTTAGCCCATTCTATATTTCAATAACTTAAAATATAACACTTCATACATTATGCAAGCATCAAATAGGGCTTCTCCTGGGTAAATTATAATATATTGTCTTTGATCAAAATGGGCTACTTACTGCATTTGATAGGAAGACAGAGAAAGGGTCACAAGGCAAACCTGGGTAAAATGTATGAAATGTAGAAAAATGCAGCTGGTTTTAATTACTCTTGAAAGAAAAAGGGAAAATATGTTTTCAGACTCAACCGAGGTTTGTGAACTCAAATAATGTTTCAAACAGTTGAAAAAATCTTGACCTCCCTGAGGCTTGTCTGGCCCTTGTTACAATGTATTTTTACTACAGGACATATCCAATGAATATTTGACTTACATATTTTTCAACGTCGGTAGCTTTGCAAGGACTGGTTTCCAAAGAGCTTTTAATATTTCCATTGCCCCCAAAATAAATAGCTATAGCAGTGTGTGCTATAGCTGTGCAATCACTTTATTCTCCTCTCCCCGCCCCCAAATCATTCTTTGACAGTAGTGGATCTTTGTTCACTTGACAGCTGTACTAAAATTGAAATGATTTGTGATTGCCAGAAAACTTTCAAGTGTCTTAAATAGTCAGAAGCAAAATGGAAAACAGAGTCTTGAAGCTGTAAGCAATCCTGATAGATATAGTTGGATTTCTACTTAAGATTTAAATCTACTGTCAACTAGGGCTCTTGTAGGCTTTGTTGGATAGTAATTCAGAATTCATCGGAGAAGCCTGTTCACAGATTATTCCCTTAAAGTATTAATGTCATAATAAAAATGTGGGCTGCTCTCCTGTATTTAAATAGGAATAGCCACGTACGTCATATTATCAGGCCTATAATTCAAGAGATTTCTCAGGTGTGACTATTTTTGGCTTGAGCATTAACACGTGAAAGCTAAAGAATGGAAGCACTTCCACATAGACCATAGACTGAAATTTATTGCACCTTGATAGCCCTTCATAGTGTAATACCCAGATTACCTGGACACTTCTCTTCCATGCTGAGGAGTGACTGATTTGCATGAAGAGATCTTCAAATTTGTGAGTAAATTACAGATTGTAAGGACATTGGTGCTATTGTTTGTTTGTATTCCAAATGAACGTTTATTGCTTTGATGTCTTGGCACCTTAAAAAAAAGTCCCAGATGGCTCCTCAAGTCTCAGAAAGTTTATTTCAAGATAACTGTGTATTTGCTCCTCATCTTCTATTCTCATAGGTAGCCATACTGGGTCAGATCCTCAGCCTGCGTAAATCAGTATTGCTTCTTTTACACCAGCGGAACCAGGAACGGCTTCAGGCACCAGAGCAGCAAGCGCGTGTCTGGGGCGGCAAGCCACGGCGGGCGGCCTGCTAGTTGCTGTAAGGGTGGCAGTCAGGCTGCCTTTGGCAGCATGCCTGCGGAAGGTCCGCTGCTCCCGTGGTTTCGGCGGTAATTCGGTGGTGGGGCTGAAGGCGCAAGACCGGTGGACCTCCCGCAGGCATGCCTCTGAATCTGCATTACCAGCGGACCTCCTATAGGCATGCCGCCAAAAGCCGCCTGACTGCCGTGCTTGAGGTTGCAAAATACATAGAGCCGCCCCTGAGTGGAATTACACCAAATCACATCAAGTGAGGATCTGGAGCATTGCAGTTTTCCATCTTTTCCATACTGTGTCTCCATGCTACAAAAAACCAAACCAAACCAAAAGTTTCATGACCCTTCCGGTCCCATGTAGCCATAAAAACCAGGAGGATAGTTGTAATTTACATGAAGGTACCCCAGATATAATATTTTGGAGCTTAATCCATGCATTTAGAATTTCAACTGTCCCTTTCTTCTGCTATTATCTTTTATTTTATAAATTGGTATATTTCCTCAAAAATACAATATAGGTAGAAATATATATTAAGTAAAAAAGCTCAATGGCGGCAAAAGAAAAGAAAATATTTGTCAGTTTTCTTTTGTACATTCTGCCAAATCTCTCTGATTTATCATATATTCTAAAAGATTCTGGGACCAGATCCTCTGGGGCTGTAGGTTCATGTGCACCATTCCGGTCATGCAAAAAAGCACTAAAGATGGCTTATCTAGCCACTTAAGGATCTTCCCTTGATTAGGTGAATCTTTAGCTGGTGTAGAGCTGCCATAGCAATTATTATGCCATTTATCTGCTGGTCACCAGCACAGCGAGCATGCTCTAGAAAAATGGGAGTTGGTAGTGATTTCCTTACACACCAGTGATTTCCAGTTGTAGAATGACCTTCATGGCTATGTTGCAGATGAAGTAAAATAGAGCAGATCTGAGGATCCTCTAATTTCTTCAGGGATCTGTTCTGGTGGGCCCAAGACTGGGGAGGAGGGGAATACAAAAATGGCTTAAAGCTGCTTTTGAACACGCACATCTTGAGTTGTGCAGGGCGTATTAATTGTACCACATGATCAGGTGGTAAATCCTGCATCAAAACATGTCGCTCTTTTAGTCATTAAGTTAAATTTGAAGTATTTAGTGCTTTATTCAAATAGGTGCCACTGTAAATGCCACCAGTTAAAGAAGTCTTCCCAAAAAAGGGGTTGTTACACAATTAACACACAAAACTTTTTACTTATATAACCGTTTTTACAAACACTTCCTCTTACAGACATTATCTTCCCGCTTTCCTTTGTGCAAAAAGAACAACATGAACATGGTATCAAACATACCTCCCACCATATGACTTGTGAATCAGTGCCTTTTAAACAAACATGATATGATAATATGTCTGCCTATAAACCACAAAAGCATCGGTTTGAGTCATGGTAAAGGACAGAATGCAGAAATGAGACAAAGTCACTAGATGGGGGATTCTGTTAATCAGTTAAGTCCTCTGTAGTATATGTATGACCACCGTCTGGCAGATATAATAGGACCTTTTCCTGAAGGTGATATTTCACTTAGATATATCAAGAAGAGAGCATCTTTTTTAAATGTTCCAGTATCCTTAATGGAAATGTGAATTCCAGGGGCTGTGCTTGGAGGTCCTTAACTGCTAGGAAAGGTCAGTGTAAAATAATTATCATAGGGCAGTGCCTCAGATGATGTAAATGAAATCAATGGAACTATGACAATTTACACTATGCTGAGGATGTAGCCCCATATGTCTCTGAGAAGCCTAAGACTTATGTGTAAAAAAGTTTTCTGTCTTCCCGTTCCTTGCTCCCTTCCCTATCACACACATACTTTTCTTCATTTATCTGGCCCATCTCCAGGTGAAACTTATCTAGAATTGCAGATGAATCCAGCCAGTGATAAAATCTGATGAAAATCCATCAGTCACTGAGCATGGCAGAGAGAGTCTACCTACCTGGGCATTATACCGTGAAGGTCTGAGAAGAAGCAGACAACCAATAAATTGCTGTCTCCACTATAAGTTTAAAATGTTTCCTTTGTTTGTCTTTTATATGTTAATGTTTGATCCAGAACTGCCCAAGCTTAGGACAATTTTTATTGAAAGACAAAATGAGTGACATGGAGAATCTCAGGAAACTGTCAGGATATATATCTGCTACATGAATGTATGTTATCCATTCATGAGTCTTTTTTACTGTGTTTTATCATAGGCAAGTACAGAAAAGTTTGAGAGCCATCACTTTTTCATATGTATTTTTCTAACAACCATCTGTGTAAATACCCTAGTTTTCTATGCTGCTGCTCCAGAATAGTAATTATGCTAACACGGTAAGAAACATACAGCAATTGTTGACTGTGTCATTAGCCGTGAGCACGAGTGCCTTCACTTTAAATGAACTGTTTTGAAAGGACCTGCAATGAACTGAAGGTTGTAATATGGTCCCGTGTCATTTAAAAAAAAAATATTTTAGCCATTGTTTCTCACCTTCAGCATATGTCAACTAATGCCATTTATTAAATTATGTTATCTTAGCTCATGTTTCATAGTTAGGGCTGACAGAATTTAGAAAACAGCTGCTGTGTGTATAAGAAGGATTTCTTTCTCCTTTTTGTAGTAAATAATTTCAAATACAAAATGTTATGTATTACATTAATTATTTAATAAAATAATATTCTCAAGCTGGAGGCCTAAGGCGCTAAAAGCCATCTTAAAATTGGGAAAGTGGGAGGAAAAATTAGATCAGTGGGAAGCACATCAGATGAAACCAGAGCTTGCTAAATAGTAAAAAAATAAAAAAAGATCTGGCATAAAGGAGGATTGTCAGATGTTCATAACAGTGTGCTGGAACTCAGGAAAGATTATGCACACACCTAACACACTAGGTCCCCAATTTCAGTTCAGGTCTCTAAGTGCTACTGAAATTAATACAAATAATAAGTGTATGGAAGACAAAGTTTCATGCAGGAATTTCAGACTTATATATCATACATGAATGAACGGTTAGCTTTGAACTCCTCTGAGATTATTAGGATCACAAAAGCATAATAGAGATAGAAGAGCCTGTTAGATTGTTCAACTCTCCTTTTTGCACGTACAGGATATGCTCCTACTACAGAGAACATCTAAGATATAAGACTCTACACTAGAAGGCTATGGAGAGTTGCTTGTTTGATTCTTCCTTATGAGAAGTGCCGTATAGAATTCAATAGGATTCTCAGATTTAAACCAGTCTACAGAATTTAATAAAAAAAATTATAGCCATGCTGTAGTTTAGATAAAAAAAAATTCAGATAGCTCTTGAAAGTCTGTCTTCCCACCCTCATCACAATCACACAGACAGACAGACAAAGCTAATGTGTGGGAAAAGTGCTCTGAAACTCAATTCCTAAATGCAGATTATGAGGTTCTATTTGCCAGGTAGGTCTTCCACTATTGTAATAAAATTTAGCTTATGATAGTTGTGGGTAGAAGGGTGTGGATGAAGGAGAAATAAGTCATAATCAGGATGTACTGCTGTATTTCAGAGCTGCTGGAATTCAGAATGGTGGAAAGCCAAAACATTTGTGTCCATAATTTCATTTCTTTTATCCAGAACTAGGATTGTTACTATATATAAAGATTATTTTTGTGCTAAAAATGACACAGAAAACTCAAAAAAAGACAAAGAAGGCTGAGAAGTTAGAAGGAAATCCAACAGTGTTCAAGTGATTAGTTAGAGCATGGAAACAGTCTGTATTGTTTGAAGCCAGTCATTTTAAGGGACCAAAAGAGAAACAGGTGTTCTCAGGAGAGCAAACAGCAGGATCTAGTGAGATATCAGTGATAGCTGGTGAGTATCCGGAAGGCAATGTTAGGGGTATGATTACTGTCTACATTTTTGTCAGACTTTGCAGGAACATCTGGAGCAGTGGTTATGGATGGCCAAGGCCAATCTTAAGGGCATGGGGTCACACATAGATAGACCTCCTGGAAAGGAATAAAGTAGTGTCTAGTCTTCAGGAAATTGTGACCATGGGGAATGTTGGAAGAGAAAAAATCATTACTAACACACATGGAAAATGACTGGAGAGAAAACAAATTGCCCTTGATACTTGCAAATTTTGACTCCTTTGACCTAAGGGCAAAATCATTGGTGTACGTAATGATGAGATTATTAACTGGGACATAGACTGCTTTGAATATCAGCTGTGAAATACTGTGCAATCTGCTTGAGTTAATTAGAGGTAGGAGGAATTGAGATTTCAGTAAATAAGTATCAGGTTTTTAACTATGAGATAAAAAAAACATTAAATCAATTAAAACCTTTCTTTCCCCTTGCATTTATATATAATGTGACATGTAGCTGTAAGTAAATATTCTAATGATGTAATGTCAATGGATCATCTACAAGATGGAAATCCTCCCTTTTTTAATTTTGAGGTTTTACAGTATTCATTCTTCATTTTTCTGGATGTCTAATCATGTCAATCACCCACTAACAAGAAATGGATTACCGAGGTAATATATGGATAGGTGGTCATGGTTTCAATTTTGTAAACATATTCAACCAAATGACAGGAGGCTACACAACTGTGCAATCCAGGTGAGAAAAACTGATTTCTGTCTCAGTATAATTCATATTGCTGAATTAATGACCTGCCATTTGTGACTGGAGAATCTAGAGAGGTTCTGACTCTTCCTAACAAGAACTTGAAACATAAGGAGGCTATGATTGATAGGGATATTTTATAAAATTGGAAATAGTGATTTTCATGCAAAGAAATTACCCCTTCCTATTTTGTACCTTTCCTTGTGGATGGAGGATCTGACAATTCAAATCAAGTCAGGTATGCCTGGTCAATGCAAATATATATATATAAAATGCAAGTGCAGGTTGATGGTGATGACTGAAATAGAGGGATCTCTATGAACTTGGTTGCAAAACTACAGATACTGATGAGAGTTGTGGGACATGGTCATCTGAGTAGACTTCAAACTTGCTCATCGACTTCTGGATTCCCAGTATTCGTGTGTTTCTGATAGTCAATGATTCCAGACTCTGATCAATGGTATTTTATAAAAGAAAATCATGCTTTTCTTGAAAATTACTTTCTTGGTGGATTCCACAATGAGTGTCAGAATTCTGATGCCATTACAGAATTATGATGTCATTTATGCAATTTACATGTATAAATCACATGCAACTGCTGAAGGCAATGGAGTTACATTAGCATAAGTGGAATCAGACTCAGGCACCCTTGCCTTTAGAACTATACCTGCATGGCAAGTGTGTGACTGGGAGGAGGGATAGCTCAGTGGTTTGAGCATTGGCCTGCTGAACCCAGGGTTGTGAGTTCAATCCTTGAAAGGGCCACTTAGGGATCTGGGCCAAAAATTGGTCTTGCTAGTGAAGGCAGGGGGCTGGACTCAATGACCATTCAAGGTCCCTTCCACTTCTAGGAGATTGGTATATCTCCAATTATTACAGAAGTGATCCTCACCATGTGTAATCATACAGATGTTCTGCCTACAGAGTGCTGAAACTTCCCACTATATATGTGCACTTTACTGGGAATGTTTTCCCCAAGATCTTTTAAATATTGTTCCATTCAGATTTCCAAGCTAATGGGACTTGTGAATGTCACTTCCTGTTTTATATTGGACTAAGCATGAAAGCAGTCTCCCCAGATGAATGAAAATACCAGATTCCCATCTTAAGTGCACAGATTTTGTGTTATACACCAGGACTCGAACTGTTCTAGAGTGATGTGAGATAGTATAAAAACATACAAGGTGAAATAGGTTTCACCCATCTATCTGCAGAGTAGTGGAAGAATTTAAATTTCTGACAAACATCTTGCCCACCTCACTGTTGCATATGAAACTGTAGGAATAGCCAAAATGTACAACATCATATGGAATGTTGTTTTCAGAAGGTACAAACACTCGATACATCTCAGAAGCATCTGGCTTTGGCGTATGTTTCACTGAACCTGCTCAGTTCCATTGTTTTTAATTTGTCTTTTTTATCATTTTTCTTTGCTTGTCATTTTCCTGCTGGTGAGACACTAATCACATCTTTCATTTTTTACAACGCTTCCAAGCTTCGCCTTCCTGACACACTGCATTAGGGCTGTAGGCATGCATATCCTATATTTATTGTGCTATTTTAGTATGTTATGTTTCCTGGAGGTAGCGTTTCACATTGTATATTAACATTTAGTGGTGGCTGTTTGTCAGATCTTGTGTTAACAAAATGCTAGATAAATATTACTAAATCTAAATGTTCTCATTACGTTAATGATCAGATAGTCTGTAATGGAATATCTGTATTGAGAGATTATGTAAATATAGCAGGCAAGATTGTTGATGGTTTGGCCATAGTTGATGGTTTGTTCATGGACAAAGCTTATCTCCCGCCAAATGAAAAGCCACGGTACATGCCATTGACATTGCTGCCCTTAGAAATGAATGGGTCTGATGCCGCTCAACAGGAGATCCTTTAGCCAAGATGCAGCTGAGAAATGAATGACCAAGGTATAGACATTGAAATTCCTTAAGGACCACGTTAAAGAAAGAGGTGAAAATGAGATGTGAATCACCAGGAAGGGGGGCGGAAATCCAGGCATGCACACATACCCTGCTATTTCTCAAGGTGGATTGGCTCAATAAAAAGTCTGACCTTTTTTCTCTACCTTATTTTATTTTTCAGTACTAAAAATATTGCCAGTGCCTGAGGCGTAAGTCAGAGTAAACCTCCATTATCACTCCAGAGACTTGGCACTTTGCTCATTAGTCTCCTTAGGATCTGACTGAGTGACCTTGTTTGGTGGGAAGGCACAGATGGAATTTGTCAGTAAATCTTGTTAATGTAACAAGTATTCCTACTGTTAGATGAGTTTTGCACCTTATTTGAGCATTTCTTTCCCTCATAAACCAACACCCGTCCCCTCCTTCTAATGTCAACCTCTTTGCCCCATGCTACCCACGGGGAGGGATAGCCTAGTGGTTTGAGCATTGTCCTGCTAAACCCACCGTTATGAATTCAATCCTTGAGGGGGCCATTTAGGGATCAGGGGATTGGTCCTGCTTTGAGCAGGGGGTTGGACTAGATGACTTCCTGAGATCCCTTCCAACCCTGACATTCTACCCAGATACTTAATCATTTATTTGTACTGTGAATTATCAAAAAGATATCTTGCTGTGCTCTGCATCTTAAAAGCAGCCATGTGGCTGACTTCTGAAGGAACTGCAGTTCACTTTAAAAAAGAGAAGGGTTTGCTGGCAAACACAACAATTTTCTTGTGCTGTGAACCTTTCTCATGAGGCTCAAGCCATTGTGGCAATAGATGAATTTAAACTCTTTCCATTTTGTTGAGTGACAGAGGTAATATCTTGTAAGAAAGTCAATTAGAGGTGGTGTGTGCATTTGGGGGGGCTTAATTATAGGACGTAACTAGCATTTTGGTAATGAAAGAAAATGAGAGGCAGATTTACGTGTGTAGTTCTACTCTGAAAAGTGATAACGTAAACATGGCATCTGCTTAACTAAACTGATCTATTTTATCTTGATGAAGTTCTCTCCAGTGCAAGGTGCTAGCTAACACAGGATTATTCTTCAGTTCAATCCTTGTGCTGGCCCTCTGCAGCTGGGTGAATTTCATCCTATACATATTAGACTCATATCTGCTTAGTGTTAGTCATTTCCATTAGCACAACAGAACGAAACTACGACAGAGCGAGTTAAGGATTCCATTGGTATTTGTTTGTTTTGCATCATCCATATAATTGTTTACTAAGTTACTGGAGCCAATGGCCTTGCACAGGACATAATTTGAAAATGATGGGTTTGCACAGTTATAAATGAAGACCTATTTAGACTTACAGAACCTTTATCACTAGTTATATGCACAAGATGAAAAGAAGCCAGCCTGACTCTCAGGGTACGTCTACACAGGGATAAAAGATCCCTGGCATGGCCACAGCTGGTCTGCGTCAACTGGCTCAGGCTTGCTAGGCTTGGGCTGAGGGGCTAAAAATCACTGTGTAGACATTTGGACTTGGGCTGGAGCCCATGGTCTGGGATTCTTTACCCTCATAGGTCCCAAAGCTCAAGTTCCACCCCAACCCTGAACATTACACAGTGGTTTTTCAGCCCCACGAGCCCAAATAAGATGATCCAGGCCATCTGAGGGTTTTTAATTCCATGCAGACATAGCCTCAGAGCCCCAGGGCTTGGCAGATAGGAGTGTAATACTTCCCTTTTCATGGTCAGCCAGCTGCAGAAGTGGCTGTGCAGTTCCAAACCTCCTCCCCAGCCTTTGACTGCAAGTAGGAAGGGAAGACTCTTCATGCCCCTCCCCTGCCCAGACGCACACGAATTGAGGAAGAAAATATTTGTAGTATTGTTCTGCCTAGTAGGTTTTTTTGTTTTTCTTTGTTTTAATACATTAATCTAATTCTTGAAGCTGCCTGTATTTGAACTTGTACCTACTTCGTACTCCTTCTCTTACTATCAGAGGGGTAGCCGTGTTAGTCTGGATCTGTAAAAGCAGCAAAGAGTCTTGTGGCACCTTATAGACCAACAGACGTTTTGGAGCATGAGCTTTCGTGGGTGAATACCCACTTCATCGGATGCATCCGACAAAGTGGGTATTCACCCACGAAAGCTCATGCTCCAAAACATCTGTTAGTCTATAAGGTGCCACAAGACTCTTTACTTCTCTTACTACTTGAACCTACAGGGATTACATAAAACATTAACTTTGGGACATCATAATCATTTTCACCAAAAAAGATCATCACAGGCAGAGGGATATAACCTTGTTGGAGGTTCAAATAAAAAGAAAAGCTGAACTGGGATCGAGAATACAAGCAAGCTGTTTACAAGCTAGTAATTCCCTTACATGTCACCCAAGACTCAAGCTACCAATTCCTTATCTAGTTCTTCTGTCCTGTCCTTTCTTCTTCTTCTTCTTTATTATTTTGTATACTACATTACAGATGTCAATGGGATGTGGAGGCACCTGGTAACTGCACCAGGACATACTATTCATGCATCTTGTTTCTGAGTGGTTTTGTGTTTATCTGTGCCAAGAGCTGAGTTCAACTATTAGAAAGTGTTATGGCATATACCTTAGTTTAGTGTGAGTGAACAAGAATGGATAGCATTCTGGGAAAAGCATAATACAATCCACAGTTATACAATTTAGCATAACTCCCTAATCTTCATATATGATAATATAATGTGTGGCCCGGGTCAAACAGTGGTAACAATAACTTGTCTGAAAGGTAACTGCATGTGAAGGCAGCAAAGAGTCCTGTGGCACCTTATAGACTAACAGACATATTGGAGCATGAACTTTCATGAGTGAATACCCACTTCAACCCACTGCATGTGAAGAGCTCTCCTGGTTGTAAGTTGCCATTAGTGGTGATTTTCTTTAAAATGAAAAATTGCACAATTATGAGTGGGCCTAGGCCCTTTAGAAGTCTTGGAAAATCTGGACTAAAAGTCTGGACTTTGCTTTATTCCTGTTGGCTTAGGCCTGTTCACTTTGTTGCAGCGCCTCTGTACTGAAATGATCAGTATTTTCCAGATGTCCTGTCATATAATACTATTATAGGTGAACCACACCTGAAGAGGTGAAATACCAATTCTCTTCTACAATGATGCATTTTTGTAGTTAACTGAGGTAACCATGGAAGTAGAGCATAAGATTGCTTCTGCATCACTGCATACATACTTCCCAGAGATACATCTGGTTCTTGGAAAACACTGTTCACTTCAACAGAGAGCCCCTGCAACAAAGCCTGAGGCAGCAGGAAGAAGTGGAGCCTGAAATCCAGATAGTTCTCATTTTATCAAAGCAGCAGAATTACCTCCCCCGCCCCCCATAGGTATTTCATATACCTATTGCCATTGCTAACTGCTTTTTTAACCTTCAGATTTTGGTGAGGGGTTATTGACTCTCATTGTATTCAAATGTACCAGAATTTGTCTCTCTCCGAGTTATATATCTGTACCACTAACTTATTTTACTGAGAAGTCAACCTTGTTGCCTTTAAATATTAAAAGAGATTTGGCTGCAAGTGAGATTGTACACTCTTTAAGCAGGGACTGTATCTTTCTGTGCATGTGGACAGTGTGTAAACTATGTATGTTTTTGGACAGCTTTGGACTAGGAGGGTGAAGTTTTGTCAATGACTTTAGTGGGACCAGGATTTCTCCTGGAATATTTACTTGTTTTGTGAAATAGTTTACTTTAAAATTAAATACAAGAACAATACTAATACTATTCACTTATTGTATATGTACTAGGGAGTCAGGGATGCTAGGTTCTACTCCTGAAATGTAGTGTGAACTTGTTTGCCGTTGATTCACTCTGTGAAGTGTTTCTCAGTTTTTTCCATCCATAGGATGGGGATAATAATGATGACCTAGCTCACCACACTATTGTGTGACTCAGTTAATGTTTATAAAGCATTTCCAGATCTTCACAAAAAAGCATTATCTACTGTACAGGAAGTGAAAGGGTATTACCATTGGTTCATTATTAGATTTATAATGTGAGTTATTGCTATGCACCACAACCACCAGTATGTAAGCAAGCTTTCAGAACATAATCCATACAACAGTACGTACGATGGCCAGATTCCGGCTCATTTACACTGGCATGAAGCCAAAGTAACATCACTGGAATCTGTGGATTTATACTAGGTCTGCTTGAAATTTTTTTGTCGAAATTGTTTTTCAGCTGAAAATTAGGTTTGACAAAATGATTTTTTTCTGGTTTGCATGGAAAATTCTTTTGGTTTGGGGTTTTTCAGATGAAAACTTTTTGTTAAGTATTTGTCAAAAATGTGAAAGTTTCCATTGAACATTTCTGTGAAGAAAAAAATAATTTTGGACGGGCTCTAATTTATACTGCTGTACCTGAGGTCAGAATCTGAACCTATGTGTCTGAGATTCAAACCATAATGTATCTGAAGATGACGAAAAAGTCAGGTTGCATGAACCTCCTCCTTATTCTCTAAAATATATTTAAAATTGCATATTTCAGATATAGCCAAAGTGAGGATTATGTTTTGGGCTATAATACGAAGTGACTTTGTTCATAGACTCATAGACTTTAAGGTCAGAAGGGACCATTATGATCATCTAGTCTGACCTCCTGCACAAAGCAGGCCACAGAATCTTACCCATCCACTTCTATAACAAACCCCTAACCTATGTCTGAGTTATTGAAGTCTTCAAATTGAGGTTTGAAGACCTCAAGCTGCAGAGAATCCTCCAGCAAGTGACCCATGCCCCATGCTGCAGAGGAAGGCGAAAAACCTCCAGGGCCTCTGCCAATCATGGTTAAACTGTTTTTTCCCCCTCATTATGAATGTGTGAATTTACATCGAAGTATTAAAGTTTATAAAATCTTTTTACATACCCAAAGATAAACAAAATAATTACACTAGGAATACGGAGTACAATACTGATTGGCATCAACCCTAATGTCCTCGTGGATGTCACATCGATCAATATAAAGTAATTTCCAATCACGGGAAACAATTGCACATTGGTTTATTTTGATCCATTTACAGATAGGATTCTGCAACCTTCTGTGGATTTACCGCTGCCACCTGCAGTCTGGTTATATGACCTCTAGAAATGCTCTCTGAGTGTTATTGGTACAAAGTGACATTCAGAACAAAGCAAACACTTAGCTATGTGTGCTTCAGCTAGGAAAATGAAAATGTTACTATAAAATATGAAAAGGAAGAGACAACACTAAGATGTGTGTCCATTAGAGCCTTAGAAATACAAGTACAGTTTTTATATTGATGTAAAAAAAAACCCCAAACATAAAAACCTATCAATAAACAAGGTGAATAGAATCAGCCTTCAATGTAAAAACTTCCTTTATTAAACAAGACAGAACAGAACAAATCAAAACAGCTGTGCTCTATAGTATATGTAGCAAGATTCAAGGAGGACTTCTTTGTTGTTACAAAAGAAGCACCCATTTTCAAATGCTAGACCCCTAGAAGAGATCAAAGGTCATAATGGAGGGCAAGAGGCCCAACTCAATCTTCTTGGCACTTAACCTGTGACTTCAGGCATTATATGCTACTAGTAGTCATCTTTTCAGTTCACAGGGGAAGAGGTTGCTTAGTTTATTGCTATAACCCTCAGTTTCTGTTAATGCATCAGAGAACAAGTGTTGCTATATTAATAGCACCATATATAGCAGCATTTTAGGAGAGAAAGTGAACAATATTTTTTTACCTGTTGAAAGTAGAAAGAAAATATGGGTAGGTCACAGTAATTACCCAAATTGAAATTTTCTATATTACTGGGATTTATACTCCTACTCCTATAAAAAACTGCTTTAGTGAACTCATATGCTAGGATATCTGTTTTATGTCTCATGGGGGAAGGAGGGAAGCATTTACTGAAACAAATGCCAAGTTTGCATATTTATTGTATACCAACTAAAAAGAAAGTTACTGACCCACTACTCACTTCTTACTATATTTTGCAAAATGTGGAGAAAAAAGTTATATGATAAATTATGGAGAATATTTTTTTGCCATTCTTCAACAACCAATTTTTTATTTTTTATTTATTTTATTTTTTTTAAGTTTTCTGGCTAGTTCTACTTCTTACAACACCTGAGTTTTCCCTAAGGGTTTCACATGTAAGTTGTAAGAAGGCCCAATTTTACTGATAAGCATTGGAATACACAGAAAAGCATGTTGCATAAAACATCATCAAAAAGGAAGGGAGTCCATGATCACGTCTTTTCTCAAGACTAAACATGCCCATTTTCTTCAACTATTCCTTATAGAGGAGGTTTACTAAACCTCTTATCATTTTGTTGCTCTCCTCTGGACTTTCTCCAGTTTATCCACACCTTTCTTAAAGTGTGGTGCCCAGAATTAGACATAATTCTCCAGCCAAAGCCTCACCAATGCCAAGTAGAGCAGGACATTTACCTCCTGTGTCTTACATACAACACTCCTGTTATTACACCCTTGAATTATATAAGCCATTTCCACAATTGCATCATGTTGCTGACTCTTATTCAATTTGTGATTCACTATAACTCCCAGATCCTTTTCTGCAGCACTCCCACCTAACCAGTTATTCCCCAGTTTTTAGTTGTGCATTTGATTGTTCCTTCCTAAGTGTAGCTCTTTGCAATTGTTTTATCATCTTATTGATTTTACACCAATTTCATCTTACTGATTTTACACCAATTCTCCAATTTGTCAAGGTTGTTGTGAATTCTAACCCTGTCCTCCAAAGTTCTTTTATCCTCTTCCAGCTTAATGTCACCTGCAAATTTTATAAGCATGCTCTCCATTCCATTATCCAGATCATTAATTAAAATATTGAATAGTACTGGACCAAGGAATGACCCCAAGGGTGTAGCAGCCAGATATACATTTCCAGTTTGATGGTGAACCATTGTTAACTCCTCTTTCAACTAGCTGGGCACCCACCTTATAGTAATTTAATCTAGACGACATTTCTGCTTATGAGGATGTCACATGGAACTACATCTACAGATTCTCCCTATCCACTAGGTCAGTACCCTGTCAAAGAGGAAAATTATTTGGTTTGGCACAATTTGTTCTTGACAGATCCATGCTGGCTATTTTTTATAACCCTATTGTATTGTCGGATTGTTTAATAATTTGTTCCAGTATCTTTCTAGGTATCGAAGTTAGGCTGACTGGTCTATCATTCATTGTATTCTCTTTGTTGCCCTTTTTAAAGATAGGTACAAAGTTTGCTCTTCTTCAGTTTTCTGGGACCTCACCCGTCCTCCATGAGTTCTCAGAGATAATTGCTAGTGGTTCTGAGATTACTTCAGCTAGTTCCTTAAGAACCGTAAAATGAATGTCATCAGTCTCTGCTGACTTGTATACATCTGACTTATATAAATATTCTTTACCTTGTTCTTTCCCTATTTTGGCTTATGTTCCTTTCCCCTTGTTGTTAATATTAATTGTGTTGAGTATCTCGTCACTATTAACCTATTTAGAAGCCAAATAGGCATTAACATCTCAGCTTTCTTGATATCACCAGTTATTAACTCTCTTTCTCCACTAAGTAGTGGATCTATGTTTTCCTTTGTCTTTCTATTGCTCCTAATGTATTTAAAGAACATCTTCTTATTCTCTTTTATGTCCCTTGCTAGGTGTAACTCATTTTGTGCCTTAGCCTTTCTGATTTTGTCCCTACGTGCTTCTGCTTCTGCAATTCTTTTGTATCCTCTTTAGCAATTAGTCCATGTTTCTGCTATTTGTAGGATTGATTTTCATTAAAGGTCTCCTGATGGAGCCAAATTGGTCTCTTACTATTTTTCCAATTTTTCCTTTGCACTGGGAGAGTTTACAGTTGTACTTTTAGTATTGTCTCTAAGAATCTGTCAGCTCTCCCAAACTCCTTTTCCCCTTAGATTTTCTGCTCATGGGACCTTACCTACCAATTCTTTGAGTTTGTTAAAGTCTGCTTTTTTGAACTCCATTGTTCATATTCCAGTGCTCTCCCTACTTCCTTAGAATCATGAAACCCATCATTTCATGATGAGTGCTTGCTAGTAGCACACAATACAATACAATACAGACTGTCTAACAGAGATGTGGGCAAACTATGGCCCCCGGCCCCTTCCCTGCTGTTCCCCCTCCCCCGCAGCCTCAGTGCGCCACACTGGCACAATGCTCTGGGCGGCCGGGCAGCGCATCTGCAGAGCCCGGCCTGAACCAGTGCTCTGTGCTGCATGGTGGCATGGCTGGCTCCAGCCACAGCCACGCCGCCAGCCACCAGTGCTCCAGGCAGCGCAGTAAGGGGGCAGGGAGCCGGGGGGAGGGAGTTGGATAGAGGGCAGGGGAGTTCGGGCAGGGTGGTGGTCAGGGGGCGGGGGTGTAGATAGGGGTCGGGGCGGTCAGAGAGTGGGGAACGGGGGGATGAATAGGTGCAGGGGTCCCGGGGGGGGGAGTCAGGAAGGAGAAGGAGGGGTGGATGGGGCAGCGGGGGGGGCAATCAGGGGCAGGGGTTCCGGGGGCGGTCAGAGAGAAGGGGTGGTTAGATGGGGCTGGAGTCCCGGGGGGGGCATTCAGGAATGAGAGGAGGGGTTCGGTGGGGGTTCCGGGGGGTGGTCAGGGGACAGGGAGAAGGGGGGTGGATGGGGCAGGGGTCCTGGAGTGGCCGTCAGGAAACAGGGGGGGTGGATGGAGCAGGAGTCCCAGGGGGCTGTCAGGGGGTAAGAAGCGGGGGGGGGGGTGAATAGGGGGCAGGTGACGGGCCACGCTTGGCTGTTCGGGGAGGCACAGCCTCCCCTAACCATCCCTCCATACAATTTCTGAAACCTGATGTGACCCTCAGGCGAAACAGTTTGCCCGCCCCGGTCTAACAGCTGGAAGCTGTCCCTAACCTATTTTCAGTAGATGGCATGAACATTCAGTGTTGTCACTGTACAGTGCAACTGTCCAGGTTTCAGTAAAGCACTGTTTGTCACGTCTTGATAAAATACCAAAATAGTTACATCTCAGAAACCCTCATTTTATACACAGGGACAGAAACTTTAGGTCTATAAAAGCATCTATTATTACCTGTTTAATGGGGGAACAAATAAGGTACCACAAAATAATGGTGAAGTAATTTGCACTGTGGACCAAATTCAGAACCCAAAGATCATGCCAATCAGATGTTCTGGGTATTTTTGTTTGGGGTGAAGGTAAGGAATTCCATCCAGGCTATGAAACTGCTCAGTAAAGGCTACTTCAGCCCCATGGCTAACATAAGTTTTCAATTCCTTCCTTGATATGTTCCCACTGTAAGAGGACTAGTCAAAATAGTAATTTTAAAAAGTATATATTTCTAAGCTCCCCCACCCTCCAAAAATGTCAGTGCAGTTATAATGCTGCAGGTATAGCTATGAAACAAATATTTCAGTTTTTCAAAAGTTTTCTTTAAAAAAAATTAATACATTTCATTTTGATTTTTCATTATTTTGACATTTCAGTCCCTAAGAAAGGCAGATCTACTAAGAAAGGCAATGCAGCCAGTGAAAGACAGTATTTCCCTTTAGCAGCAATTGAACAGGTAATATGAGAAGAGCCCACCTTGACTATGTCATCATGAGAATTAAGTAAGGGAGATTATTTTGATGATGGAGTCTCCTATTGAGCTCAACAGAGGATCTACAGACACTTCATGTGAGTCCTGAGATGAAACCAAAGACCAATTTTGGATCTGAAGCACCATCCACAGGTGTAACAGGTGGAGACAATAGTAGATTAATGTGTGCTACTTTTAGCTTTATGCCCCACACATCTGTGCTTGATTGGAGCATTCCATAAGCTCTCAAAATCTTTCAGGCCGAGGTAACAGAGCTGCTGCCATTGGATTTTGTCATGGCTCAGAGGTTCCAGATGTTGAGGGCAACTGTGCAAGACTGAAGGTTAGCCTTGAGAGTGTCATCATAACAGTTTTTTGGTCTACCACTAAATTCTCCATAAAAGAGGGCCTTAAGGATTCTACTGTGAGACCACATAACTGCATCATCTCAGCTAGGATCTTATAATGAAAGCTTCAATGCCTGTTATGTTGCACCATTCAAATAGCAAGATTTGGTTCCAGACACCAAGGTATTTAATTCCCATTATCCACTGTAGACATCAAAGGTGGAATTGGTCCAAGCGTTTTATGTGGTGTTGATAAGTAGCCCATGTATCACAGCCATAGAAAGTGTGGTGATGATGATAGCATGGTAAACATCAATTTTTGTTTGCAGTCTGCCACCATGCTGAAGTTTTCCAAAAGCATCGCTGACTGGACTAATGAACTTTGTAATGGCATTGTCAATTATTGCGTCTCGTAAGACAACATTGCCTAGGTAGCAACATTTGTCAACAACCATGAGAGATACATTGTCAATTGACACAAATGGAATAATTGCAATGCTTCCTGGTTGAGGCTGGACCCTGACTTCTGTCTTCTTTAGGTTGATCATTAAACCAAAATGTTTTGCTGCATGCACAAAGCAGTCAGTGAGCAACTGAATGTCCCTGAGGTTAAGAGTCAATAAAGCACAAACATCAGCAAACAGTTATTTACGAATAATTGTCTTTATAACTTTTGTCTTCGCATGCAGGTGATGCAGATTCAAGGCACCTCCATCCACATGCAGGCAATGCATAACCAAGACACCTCCCTTCCTATGGTACTGCATATAAATGAGACAATCAATGTATTTGAATGCATTGATTAGAACAGTTGCAGACATGATGTTAAATAATGTTGGAGCAAGAAAACAGCCTTGTTTTACTCCACTGGTGACAAAAGAGGGAGCTGAAAGGAAGCCTTGGCCAAGGACACAAACCTTCATTCCTACATGAAAAAAATGTAATAATGTTGAAGAAATTTATCAGGCAACCAAACTTGCTGAGGACTGTCCACCAGCCATCTCAATTGACAGAGACAAAAGCCTTTTTAAGCTCAACATAAACTACATATAGGTCTTGACTCTGCTCCTGACATTTGTCCTTTATTTGCCCAAGTGCAAAGATCATGTCTGAAGTAATATACCTGGGATGGAAAATACATTTGCTTTCAGACAATATCTTTTCTGCAAGTTGATCAGTTATCAGGTTTAGCATGACTTGGGTGACTATCTCTCCTTTTGTAAAGATGAATAATGTTGGCATCTTTAAGTTCCTGTGGCACAGCTCCAGTTCTCCAAACCTCACGTAGAGGCTAATGACCTTCCTGATCACCTCTTGGTGCTTGCCTGTGAATATCTCAACTGGAATACCATCTGGACTCACTATTTTGCCTTTTGACATTTGCCTGACAACTTTCCTTAGTTGTCAGATAGTGGAACTGATAGTTGGAAGTTGTTCAAGATTATCAAGTTCTGAAGCTGATGCGGTATATGAGCAGTTCAGAATCTTATTGAAGTGTTCAGTCCATCTTTTCAATATTTGTCCAGGATTGGTCAGTACCAGTGTCTCATCTGCATTCTGGATACGGGTGGTACTGTTAAATTGTGTGCAGACTTCAACTCATCCAAAACAAAAATGTTTGGAGTCTTTTTGGTCTGCTGCTGATTGAAGCTGCTCAGCTTTATTTTTCCATTCTCACACTGCCTCTGTGCAGGTTTGTGACTAAAGACCTCTGCCGTTTCCCGTCACTTCTCTCCCATCGCCATAGGACTGTCAAAGAACAGAAAGAGTGAAGAGATAGCAATGAATAAGGACTTTAAACCTGAACAAGGAGTTGTTTAAGGTGGTATTAGGCTCTGCTTGACTAGTCAAACTCTTTGTTCCTTGTTGAACATTTTGTCCACTGGTGCAGAAGGCTGCACTGGCTGGTCTGATTAAAAAAAAAAAAGATGCACCACTCTGTGAGGTACATGTGAAACAATCAAGACAATTGCATGCAGAACATATTGAAGGCCAAAGTGACCATAGTCCAGCATCTGGGCTGTACAACAGTGCTGAAGCTTGCTTGCTAACACCACTGCTGACTGAAATAGAAGCAGCTTCTCTACTGAAGTCTGTGGGCCATGACTGGTTAGCAGGCTGGACAGCCCTGGTTTGAATGTAGAGTATGGCTCCTCCTCGACGACCTGCCTTCTGGGGCTAAGAAGTCTGGTATACCCCAACAATGGACAGCTTTCTTCTTTTTTTATTCCATTATTGGTGCAAGGGAGATTGTTTTAATGAGGCTTTTATTGTACAGGAAACTTATTCTTTGTTTGTATTATGGATATAAGTAAATGATGCTTTAATAAAACTACACCTTTATCTTGAAAATCTTTGCCGGTGTCTTTTGTGTGTGTCTTGCAGCAAAGATACTATAGATTGAGAGCTTGGATAAGTTTTATTCTGAATGATAGCAAGCCATACTATCATAGAGAATCTAAAATCAATAGCTCAAAATATAAATCCATAGTAATGAATGCAGTTAGTCAATTACTATTTAGTGATTTAATTCCCATTTTATACATTTTCCTTTCTTTGTTCTCTGTATATTGGGAAAAGTTGGCAAAAATATCTCTCAGACCTCATAAAACTCATGCTGGGTGATTCTTTTGTTCACATTGTGAATTACATCCACAGGCTGAGAGATGGCCATTTCATTAGCCATTTATTATAGTATTGGAAATAAAGGAGGGTTGAATCCTTTTTAATTTATCTTCATGCATATTTTGGTCACATTTGATTACTTGTATATTAATTTTATTCATCCCTATGCAGCTGCATGAGCTTCCCAGATTCTCAAGAATTGATGTATTGCTCCAATCTTTGATACATTTTGTCAACAGCTACTAAATATTTTGTCCAAAATCACTGTACTGAGAGAGCATCAGACCCTTATTTTAACGACTCCTCATTTTTAGAGCTGGTATAAAACCACCAGCTTTCATTTCATGAGAAGTTTTTGCATATTTTAGTGATGAAAATTGCAAAATTCTACCCTTGGTTAAAATAATGAAGTGTTCTGAATTTGACTCAGAAGTTGATCATTTCCATGGCAACATTAGCTTTCCACATGAAATAACACTTCTTTTCCCCTGCAAAAACTGCCTTTTAAAAAACTCCTCTGCTTGGATTATTTAGGTTAAGCTTGTGTATTTTAGATGGGTTATACTGTAATCTTTGCCTGATTTTAATTATCTAGGACTTTGGTTCCAATGAGAGTGGTGACGGATGTCAGTGAGAATTCTGAATATGAACTCAGGGCAAGTTAAGACTCTGATTGTGTGCACTGTTGAAACAATCTTTCATTTAGTTGCTGAATTAATTTCTCCGAACTATCTTTTCCACAGTTTTATTAAATACTACAATATGGACATCATTCTATTTCCTGAGAACACATTTTTGACACCACAGGTGCTTGTCCTTTCATAGTTGTTTCTGTAGGACAAAGGTTTTGGTCATAACAGGACTATCTAAGAAAGTAAATAATTTCTGAAGCCACATTTTTCCTAGGTTAGCCAGGGCTGGTTGCAGGTAAAGGGTGAAGCAAACATGACAGGTTTAAATAAATCCCAGATAGTAATAGTGTTCTTGCATTTCAGGAAAGTCTTCTTTTTAAAAAAAAATAAATAAAATGGCAAAATAGAGATCCAAAATCGCAGGTGTAGATACCACTGACCTTGCTATCTCATCAGTTTATTGTACATACGCCAAATGTGCACTATAATCAGTGTTAAAGGGGTGAATGTATTTCTCCTTAACTCCATCAATGTATATAAGTGATGTGATGGCATTCTGCCAAAAAATACCCAGGATTTGAAAGATGACCAAGCTGATGTTTCATTATCACTTGCCATTTGGTTACCTATAGACATTTTTTTGCCCAATTGTCTCATTTTGGGTTAGGAATCTTGCCTCTTACCTTGAGTTTGTCAATTCTGAATTATACTGACTGTTAGACTATCATGACACCTACTAAGGAGTCTTTTTAAAGCAGTTTAATATTTACATAAATTGCACTAACTACCTTCCCACTGAATCCAGATCTTCCTTCTCCACCCCATCCTCTTAAACAGAAAAAGTTTCCCTATCATAGGGTTTTTGTGTCTCACAAACACCCCCAAACATGAAAATCTCTCTGTAGGGTGGTAGCTTATGTCCCCAGCCCAGGAAGGATTAAACACCATGCCCAGAGACTGTTCAGACCCTTTCTTCAGAGCACCATTTATTTGGTAGTACCAATAATCTTCAGTAAAGTAAAACAGTTCAACATAAATTCAACAGCAAATTTTTCCTGAGCTAGGTCTTCCCCAGTCCTCCAACTGATCATCTGCCTGGGAATCCCACTGCTCTATGCTTTGCCACAGAACCAAACTCACTTCCTACAATGCTCCCTCTGAAACTGAGACCTTTCAGCCTTAGAGCAGATGCTCATCAGGCAGTCACCTGACTCCTTCCCAGTTGGGTCTGCTAATCCCCTCTACTAGGTGCAAACACCTTTTCTTAAAGGGTCTCTGTCTCAGAACAGGGATGGCTGACCCCAGGTCACCTGGCCCTTAGTGGAGCAGATCATTTTGTTACACTCTCCTGTGTCAAAATTGGGATTAATATGGTTAGACGGAAATGGGAGAGGTATTAAATGTACTGTCTAGAGAATAATCATGTGCTAGCAGGAAGTTAGACAGGCTGGTCTAATATTGTAGGGGTCTGTTACCTATCTCAATTCTAAGCTAGATGGCATATTGATGTTAGAGCACATATAGGACCTGATTCAGCAAAGCACTCAAGTATGTGCATAATGTCAAGCATGTGAGTAAACCTATCCTTAATCAGCAAACTATACGCTTGAATCCTAGTGAAGTTAATGAGAGAAAAGTTATCAGGTGCTTAAGTGTTTTCTGAATTGGGGCCATGATAGGGCACCCGGTATATTCCTGAGAGCTTTCTCTAGGTCAGTTTTAAATGACAAACAATTTGACTTTCACTATTTTCCTTGAGAGATTATTTAATAGTCACTGACATGATCTTTCCCCCCCTGATATTCAGCTTCTTTTGATCAATTATATTGAGTTGCTTGTGGCTCCTTTCTCCCCCTCCTGCCCCCTCCCCCCTCCCCCCCCCCGCTGGCTCAGACCTGGTTTACACTACAGAGTTAGGTTGAAGGAAGCCGCCTTATGTCGACCTTTTTAATGTATGTGTCTACACTACTGGGTCCTTTATGTCAACCTAAGTTGCCTCTGATGTCGACTTCTGTAATCCACCTCTGCGAGAGGCGTAGCACTTAGTTCATTTTCATGGGCTGAGTGAGAGGTAGTGCAGATGCAGTGTTGTGTAATTCGACTTAATTGGCCTTCAGGTGGTGTCCCACAATGCTTATCTGTGACCGCTCTGGAGATCAGTCTCAACTCTGCTGCACTGCAGCCACCTATACAGGAAACAGCCCCTCCCCTGCTAAAGCCCCGGGAACTTTTGATTTCCCATTTCCTGTTTGATCAGCATCGGGAGCATGCCAGCTTGAGCACAGCTGATCATGGAGACTACATGCCCCAAACATGCTCCAGCCTCGTCCGCACAGGAGGTGGTGGATCTCATCGCTGTGTGGGGAGAAGAGTCTGTGCAGGCAGAGCGCCAATCCAGCAGAAGAAACACTGACATCTATGCAAAGATCGCTCGTGGAATGGGGGAGAAGGGCTACATGAGGGACACACAGCAGTGCCGTGTGAAAATAAAAACTTCACCAAGCGTATCAGAAGACAAGGGATGCGAACAATCGTTCTGGTGCTGAACCCCACACATGCTGGTTCTACAACACGCTGCATGTGACCCTACCACAAGCAACAAGAATTAATTTTTTTTCTCACATAGAAATTCTTGCAGAAACAAGACTAAGCTTATTTTTCAATAAAACCTTACATTAGCTGCTGTAGGCATTAGAAAAAGTCATGCCAACCTGATTAACAGGGTCAATTCTATGTTGTAGTTCAATCCATTGTTCCTAGGTGGTCTGGTGCCAAGATGGGGATGTGTGTGTTATCTAGCGCCCCACTGCAACCCCATCATGGCAAAACCACCCACTATGTCCTGCACATTTCCCAGACTCACTACCCTTCATCGCATAAGTTGATTAATGGCCCTGCACACTTAGAGCACAGTGGCTCCCACGGTTGATTTACCTACCCCAAATTGATTCCCCACTGACCAGTAACTGTCTGGCGTTGCAAGCTTCCGAATAGCGATCGCCACCTGCTTCTCTACTGCCAGATCAGCTCTCATTTTTGTGTTGCTGAACTTCAAGGTAGGCAAAAGCTCTGCACAAAGTTCCTGGAAGGCGCCCTATCACATTTGAAATTTTTGCAGCCACTGCTGTCATCCCATACCTGCAAAACGATGTGGTCCCACCAGTCAGTGCTTGTTTCATGAGACCAGAAACGATGCTCAACAGAGTGCAGCTGCTCTGTGACTGCCAGCAGCAACTGTGAATTGTTTTTTTCAATGGCTTGCAGCAGGGCTGCTTGCAGGCCATCGCTATGTTCCACGCTGCGGACCCTATTTCGGCTCTGGAAATACTGCAGGATAAGGCATGAGGTGTTTGAGATGCTCACAGCAAGAGTGCACAGCTGAGAAGGCACCAGGTTTCTGGGGTTATGGCATACATGTGGCAGTTTTAAGGTGCAAAAACCACTGAGTTGTTTGCTGTTGATATGAGGGAGGGAGCACAGTGCAACATGTGGTGCCAACGCAATGTTCCCATTCTCCCCTGCGACAATGTTTTGGTCCCATGAGGCATTGCACGAAAGTCCCAAAACACATTGCGGCAAGTTGCACTTTGGGATAGCTACCCACAATGCACTGCTTTGTGCATCGATGAAGGCGCTGCTAGTGAGGACACACTCCATCGAGACAATGAACATGGTGTGGCCACGCACAATCAACTTCATTAATTCGGGGGCTCGAGGTCAATTTAGATAAAGTTGACTTAATTTTATAGTGTAGACAAGCCCTTAGACAATTCTAAGTACTCTATAGTCCTTCTGGGTCATTCACCCTTCAAATGCCTGAGGACAATTGTATCCTCCTGCAGTTGTTATTTAGCTAAGTGAGGCATATATTAATGTTTACTCAGAAATCAATCCCTCCAGATTCTTCTGGGAGTTTTGTAGGTAGAGTAATATAGGGAAAGCAGGTGTATCTCTGCAGCAGATTCTGTGGCCGGCAGATCCTATGTCCCTTTTGTATGGAATCAGTGTTACATAATAATATTTGGAGTAAAGGTTTATTTTACTTTTTTAAGATGTCACACACACACACACACACACAGAGAAAAAAAATCTATGTAATATTTATATTTGCCTGAGTTTGTGATGAACATAAGCAGCAAACTGGCATTAAACTCTCACAACTGACAACTCAATCAAACACGCTTTCACACATGAAACATTGTTTCTCAGCACCACTGGGATTCAAATAACATTCTAATGGTCTCTGCACATAACATGATATGACACCCTCTGTGGTATAGAATATTACTAGTCAGTCAATCTGTAGAAGAAATACAGATAGGGCTAGTATGATCTACTACAGAAATTAGACAAAAATGTGACATCTTTCTTTCTAGGTCTGAATCCCCATCCCCATAGGATCTGAATGCCTCACCTGCATTTAAAAATAGAAATAGCAATTTCTCTCTCCTTCTTTCTGAGCCTTTAAGTGAAATAGCTTGATGAGTCTGTAGGTGTGGTGGTTTGTTTGTTTGTTGTTTTTTCTTTGATCATTATATGTGTGGGTGAGAGAAAGACTGGGTGTGGTTTTGAGTGTACAGAAATTACTGGGAGAATGCTAAATGCTAAATTGAAGAAATAAGTCCTGCCAGTAGTTCTGAAAGTGGTAAGTTGCATGGTCATTCTTCTCGTTGTGGGAGTGAGCTCAAAGTTTAGGTCCAGCCCCTCTGGGTACATCTACACTGTGATTAAAAAAAAAAACGCAGCACTGAGTCTCAGGTCAGCTGACTCAGGCTGCAGGTCTAAAACTTGAAGTGCAGACATTTGGGCTTGGGCAGGAGCTCAGGCTCTGAAACCCTCCTCCCTTGCTGAGTCTCAGATGCCAAAGTCCAGCCTAAGCATGAACATCTACACTGCAGTTTTATAGCCCTGCAGCCTGAGCCCTGTGACCCCAAGTCAGCTGACCCCCAACTTTCTAATCGCACAAAACCGAACATCCTTGTCCTGTCCCTTCTCCGAGGCTCCACTCCACTCACTCCATCCCCTCTTCCTCTGTCACTCGCTCTCCCTCACCCACTCACTCATTTGCTGGGGAGGGTCCCTTTTTGACTGGGGGTTCCGGTTGAAAACCAGACACCTGGCAACCCTAGACCTGTGCCAGCCATGGCTGTGCAGCAGGTCTTTTATTGCAGTGTAGGCACACCTTATGAGAGTTCCGTCATCTGTACTCACAAGCCTCTTCCTTTTGGTCACTAGTGGTACACCTCACTCCCGTCTGTTCTCTGCCTGTGGCAGACAATAATTTAGTGTCCCTGAGGGCTATAATACTTTGGTCTAACTCTGGTGTTGAGCTTGTTGTGGAGGTGGCTTGATAGGGTGTAGTGACCTGTGATATACTGGAGGTCAGACTAGATGATTTGGTGGTACCTTCTGGCATTAAACTCTAAGCTGCACAGTTGTCATGGGATGTTGTGATCAGTGAAGAAGGGGTGACTACACAAGTAGCAAGGGACAGCCCAGGGGGACACACACTTTGGCCTGGACACTGTGTTCAGTGGGGTACCATCGCAGAGAGTGGAACACTAACATGAAGTGTTCATGGCAACCTGCGTTGCTAAGCAGTCAGGCTGCTGTATTTTGTGTCATTTGGAGCTTTGATAGGGCGAGTGGTTACATTCCTAGATATAAGGAATTACAATAACCAACCCTGGTGTATTATGCAATCACCATTGTCACAGCATCTCTTTCAAATAAATAAAAATTCTTGAGAGTAGAAAATGTTAATCAGAGCCCTTTTGTGCAATAGCAATCTGGAGGGGATTTTCAAAAGCACTCAGAATTGGCCTCCCTCTGTTCCCATTTAAGTAAAGGGAGTTTTAACACTGGTTTCAATGAGAGCAAATTTAGGTCAGCTCAGAGTGCTGTTGAAAATCCCACCCTTTGTTTCCACTGTTAGCATGATCTCAGATATGTGACCTTCCTGATTCATAAATGCGGTCAGATTTAGGGAACAAATGAGAGGAGGTTTATGAACTGCACCTGAACAAACAAGAGCAAATTGCTGATTGCTTATGTATAGGAGGAAGAGGATGCAGTTCCCTCCTCACCCAGCTCTTTAGCACAGAAGCCAGGCATTGTTTTAGTCTATTGTTCCTGAGTGTTAATATGATTAAATAACTAAGACCCTGATTCAGCAAAGCATTTACCCATATCTTGCTTTAAGTACATGAGTAGTTCCCTCCATTTCAACAGGACAACTCAGATGCTTAAATGCATTTGCTGGATTGAGTCCCAACACACCTGGTGGCATATTGTGGCCTGATTTCCTATTTTGGGGATATGGTTATTCCCTTGTGCATATGTTCTCCCAAGGGGAGCATGTACTGCTCCTTCTAATGGAGCAATCAGTTGCACAACACCATGAATTCCTCCACTTCCCATTAACCATCCACACACCAATTACTCGGGGTAATTTTGCAGAGCAAGTCCAGCTCCTTCCCCTGTTGTGTTGCTCAGTATGTTAAGGACAGGATTTTTTGAGCATTTACTTTTTTTCCTCACATAGAAATTCTTGCAGAAACAAGACAAAGCTTATTTTTCAATAAAACCTTATATTAACTGCTGTAGGCATTAGAAAAGGTCACACAGAGCTGATTAACAGAATAATTTCAATTCTATGTTGTAATTTAATCCATTGTTCCTAGCACGGTTGTGTAACTCCAGTTGTTAAGGTTGCCACTTCTCGTCCTTTTCCCTTGACTGGCACATATTTCCCTGCTTTCAGACTATAAGAATATAAATGACTCTCCTTTCTACCAGGATAGGATTTTCTTATTAATGGAGAAAGGTGCTTGTTAATAACCTGAATACTGAATTTTCAATAAGCTAGAGCCTGCCAATCAGTTGGCTGGAAGACCAGCAGATCAGGCAGCCTGATTGTCACGTCTCTAGATGCCATAAAAGCAGTCTTTCTCATTTCAATTAATGAGGACTAGACACACAATTCACCACTTTCATAGGACATTAATGCCTTCAGATTGACCTCATCTCTCTGGGACTCCATTTTTAAAATGCATCTATTATGCAGCTCTCAAGGTGTAACCTTCCTTTAGGAGGAAAAAAAAAGAGAAAGAAACGGATTAGTTTTCATTGTCAAAAAGTAAACACAGGAAGTTCTTTAAGATGATACAGCACAAAGAAACAGACATGATCATGATAATGGCAATAATAATTGGTACAGAAGGAAAGACATTATAGCATAATAGCTGCATAACTGTAGCTATGGAACTGCACATTAATAGTGAGATTTTAAAATGAGTTGTTCTTTTATCTCTTTGTGTGGATTCAGTTTGCTCATGTTCCAGGAGGCTAAGACTACACTGGATACAGAATATTGTCTCTTCTTTTGATCAATTCAGATTTGTACATGATGAGTGTTCTGTCTTTTATCTGGGACTACATTGGCGTGACCTTCCTTTGATTCCATCCAATGGCAGTCTTTGGCCTTTCAGTAACTGACATCCTGATCCTGACCCCATTACAAATATATATTAACAGTCATTATACTCTGGACATTAAAATCCTTAAATGTAACAGTTAAACAAAGAATGAATGTGTGAAATTAGGAGTATAAAAATAGTCACAATATTTTTGTGTTATTTTTACTAAAGGTAAAAGATTAAACGATGACCAAAAAATTTGTTTAAATGGTTTTGTCATCAGCAAGGTAAAGTACCATTTGATCAGACTATTAAACTAAAACTCTGTGGAGCGAAGGATACATTGAGGGACAGGTTCTCCTCTTACTTTACTCAATGGAATTACTCCTTATTCCCAAATGTGAATTGGAACCTATGTTCTTTACAGTTTAGAAAATAATGATAAACTCTTCCTATCTTTTAAATAATACCATTTATGTAACAGTTCATGCATAGACTAACCATATACACTATCAAAGAGTCCTGTGGCACCTTATAGACTAACAGACATATTGGAGCATGAGCTTGAGCTTTCGTGGGTGATAGCTCATACATCCGACGAAGTGGGTATTCACCCACGAAAGCTCATGCTCCAATACGTCTGTTAGTCTATAAGGTGCCACAGAACTCTTTTCTGCTTTTACAGATCCAGACTAACGCGGCTACCCCTCGTATACATATACAGTATGTTTACCCTGTACGAACAATGCCCTCTTATGTCCCACTTACACTACTCTTATGTTTAAACATATTAATTTGCAATGATAGAGAATCCAACCATTTCAAACTGCTTTTGGCCCGCCCTCTGACCTTTTTTACATGAGTTTTTCATCATTGTGCTACTACTGATGCATCTCCACAATAGGGGTAGCACTAGAATAGGCAGGGCACAGGTGTTTTCACCACTGTGCCATCTAGACATTTCTGATAGAGTCAGACAACATGGTGACAAAACACCTGTGCTGTGTCTACTCTAGGGCTCCCCCTAGTGGAGCTACACTGATGGTATTGGAGAAGTGGCAGATTTCTCAAAAAAATGCTAGTGTAGACATGGCCTGTGTGGCTGGAGTGAAACCCAGTTATAACTGGGTTACAAAACCCTGTGTTTGCCACAGGCTTGTGGGCTGATTTTGCTCCCACTACAGTCAATGGGAACTTTGAATTGACTTCAGTGGGAGCATAAGCCTTCAGGTCACCAACTCTGATGGATAACTGTGTCTGAGCATAGTCATCTTACTAGTTATCTTTAAAAGCTTTTGTACGCATCTTGGCTACTGCTTTAATTAATTCCTGAAATCATTTAGGCCAACTGACTTCCCATCTTTTAATCAGACTGCTGATTCCCAGAAAGTCATCTTCCTTTTTATTCGTCCCCACAGGCTGCTTTCATGTTTTCCATTGTCTTTCATGCTTCACAGAGGCGTGGTTTTGAATACAGCCATTAACTCAAAATTGGAAGCATGAAGAGCAGCAGGGAAGAGCAAAGCACCTACGGTACCTGGGGAAAATCTGGCATCTGGAGAGCAGCCAAATCCCACTGAAAACTATTGTTAAATATCGGAGTAAGCGCTAAAGACAGATAGAGACTGAAAAGGAAGGGAAGGGGAGAGGGAACGCTGCATGGGACTGAAGGTTGGAGAGTGGCTGTAAAAAAAAAAAGATAAAGGATACATTTTGCTTTTAAGTGGCTAAAATGCTCCACATTTATCAAGAGAGAGGAGGCTAAAGAGACATATTGCTACAGCCAGGGAATTGGCAGTTAGACCCTCATGGGTGGAGCTAGACTCAGAAGCCAGGAACCAGGGCCAAGTGTCAGAGCCAGAATCAGAAGCCAGGAACTAAAGCAAGGCAAAGGAGCAGCTGCTTGGGGATCCACCTAATTGCACAGTCAACTTCCTGGTGTCTTCTCCAGGCTAAAGTATTGTGCCTAGACCAACCAGGGACTCTGGGAGCACTTCCAGTCAGACTGTCTGTGAGTTGTACATCCTGGGATGCTTGACCCCACAAGGGTCACAGCCTGTCAATTGCTTCTCTGCCAGATGCAGCAGTTGCTTGGGGATTAGCACACCCTGGTCTAGCTCTGTGGATCCTGGTATCTAGCTATTTTAAGGCTCTCGCTTCACTGTAACGAAAGATCTGTTTCTACACTGGGGTAGCAAACTCAACATGGCTAGTGAAATAAGCCACTGTAGTTTTTACCTCAATGTATCTAGTTGACGAAGACCCCAGACAGGAGATACTGGGTTGGCTTTGACTAACTACATCAAGGTAAAAGTTTCCTGTGCCTTGTCTCCACTACAATTTTACATTTAGACAGCTTTTTCAATCAACAAAACACACCTTTTTTGCAACAAAGACAAAGCTTCTAACTGCAAAAACATGTTGCCTAGGGCTAGATACTGAGTGATGCCTTGTTCTAAAGTGCATGACTCAGATGCACATTTGAGATAAGTCAAATTGTTCTGGAAATATTCAGATGGCACGAGGGACAGGGACTATGCCCTGCTGCACCCACACACTTGTAAATACATTGCAGAGAGCCACTAGTATCTCCCCAAGCTGCTGCCAGACTGTGGGTCTGGAGGCTTGAGTTACATTACTGACCCAGGTGAGTGTGCCCATGGGGATAAAGGAGCTTGAGCTTATTCTCACTAATATATTCAGATTGTTTTTAGTATTTTAATTTTTTCATGTTGTGATTTCTTTTTCCTTTCCTTGTTTTGTGTTCTACCCTGCAGCTGAGATAATGGCTTCCTTCTCTCTGATGTTTCCCTCTAGGATTTTCAAGATGGTTCTGGGCTTCTCCATGAAGCCCAGTCAATTCCTTCATCTCACCCCTCCAAACCTAATGCAGTGGGACCCATGAAAAATGTGTCCCACCTCAAGAGGGGATGAAAAGGGAAGGTGTGGGAAAGTGAATGGCAACTGACTAGTAAAATGAATTTATCAAGACTGCTGTGGACTCCCCAATAAAGTGAGCACATTGTGTGTGTGTCTCCATAGAGAGCCTATTGATTAATAATTGATTTTTCTTGGTGTTTTTCAAATGAATCCCAATGTAATTATGCCACTTGTGAATTTGGTCCTTTCTGTCTTGTAGAGAGCAGCCATTAATAATGACAGACGTTAGTACAAGTTACAGCTGTGGTGTTTGTCTGGTAGCAGAGTTAGGGCCCACATATTTTAATGAGTTGCTTAGTAGTAGTACTGCTGACTTCCTGTGGGGGGTTGTTAGCAATTAAAACAGCAAAATTTTCCCTGGTGCATCATAGGGATGGAAGGGAGACTGTGATCTACCATGGTAGAAGTCTGACCAGTCATCCTAGTCTATGGAGGCGAATGGGAGCATGAGGCAACTGAATTAAAACTCCCATGAGGCACAACAGTGGTATTTCTAAATAAAAATATTTACATTTTCAATTTTTAGCAGGAAACTTGAAATTTTCAATGGGAAAAAGTGTCCTTAAAAAAAAACACAACAAAAAAAACCAAGCTTTACAACCAAACCACAGCAAAATAGCATTAGCTACAAGCCTATGTAAGAAAACACAATGCTCATCAAAATCAGCCAATTCATTAACAGAGAGGGATCAAATACTCAATGCAGCCATCCAGGAAAACAATACTTATGGCTGACACATCCGTTATTAAGTATTAAGCAGAGGTAGTAGCAACCTAAGGAAGAGAAATGCTAAGGGACCAGGAGCACAAGAGAGACAGTTCACAGGCAATAACCATCCAGAAGACTCATTCATAGCCGGCAGCCACCCAAGAGATATAAAGAAAGCTCTGTTGATCCAAATGAAGAAGTTCTGAGAACATTTTGATCATAAGTATTTTATTTCTGAGGAGGTCTTAGTAGTGTCTTGTTATCTGAAGGCTTTAGGGCCATGTCATACCCTTTGAGTAAAAATACACAGAAAAGGGAAAATATGAAAACCCAGTTTCTGCTTGTGGAAGGAAATAGGATGTATAAATTGCTTCTGGGAATGGATTAGTAGTGTTGCAGAAGAGTGTGTGAGGGTGAATATTCATAATCTTGCAGAGCCTGAGGACTGACAGAAAAGCCAGAGCCAATCACACAGGTGAAGTATTACCTGTCCCCTCTAAGTCCCTTTGGACTGTATTGTGGGGCTTGATGGTTTGAAGTTCAGCAAGTGGAAGCAAATTGTCACACTCTCATGTGCTCAGAAGGAACTCTGAGTACCCTTAAGGGGGTGCAGTAAGTGTTAGGGGAGGGGACATGGTCATAACTCTTCTCGAGCCAAATCTGCCTCTGAGATAGCTTGTGCCCCATGGGGTGCTACAGTATTAGAAAGTAGTCCCTGTTTGCTTAGGGGATTGTGACTAGACACTTCACAGTGGGCAAAGGGATAGGAAAACTTTCTTGTACGTTGTAAATTCACAGATGGGTCAGCAACAATCTGTCCTTCATTAGCAAACAGGTGTGGTTTGTGTGGTGTTCTTTTCTCTCCCTTACTATTTTAACTCCAATTCACCAATCCCCAAGAGTTTTCATTTCCCTCTTTAAGATGTTTTTATGTCAGCCTAGAAAATATACCACATCACCTGCATACTGTTACTTCCATCCCATACTCTCCTTTCCCCTTTCAAAAGGTTTTCTTAGCACTGAGTATTTAATAATCTGGGTATTTTTTTTCTGTTTTAAAGTACATTCTCAATATACCCAACTCTGATCTCCATCTCACCCAATTCACCACTCAGATTTCTTGGCTTGCTTTGTGGATGGGCCCTGGAGTCTTGTTTTCTGTGATTTTTCTCTCTTTTTTTTTTAACAATACTTCCCCTCTCTGTAATAGGAGGGCAACCATATTGTGTATCAAAGTTCCTTTCTATCCTGCCAATGCCCAAACCAAATAAAGCATTTAATGGGATGGATTTTGTCTATTTATTTATTTTTTTTGAAATTTCTTTTGTTATATCATTATCACAGTTTCTAGGCTAACTGCACCTCTGACCCCTCCTGGTCTTTTCAAGAACAACAATTCTCAGATGCCAGATGTTGGGTCATCACCTGTCTTGGGGTGGAATAACATGCCAAATCAGGGTTTAATGGGCTGCTTCTTCCTGTTACTATAACTGAGTTTAGTTGGATAATATTTTGAGGAAAACTTTTTAAATAAGAATATTTTATTCTCTGCTCTGTAGCAAGGCCCCTAAATATTAACATCCAGATTGTGAAAGCCTAAAGTATGGGAGTAAATTCCACCATTCCTTTTGGGCTTGCTGGAAATGGCTAGAGGAAGGAAGTTTATTCACACTGTGTACAGCTTAGAAAAAAACAGGAAGGTCATTTCCTGTAGGAAAAACACTCTCTGGGAACAGATGTGTGAACTTCTGTAACTCCCTCAGTTTAGCTAGAACTTAGTTCATTACCATCATTACATTATCTATGGCACATTGCTGATGTGGCTAAAGGAAAGAGAATCCTCTTACTAACTTACCTTGTTAACCAAGTGCATGTTGTAACCCCTACCTTCCTGGGAGAATAATCCTTTGGCCCCACAGTAATGCCCTTGTCTTGATTCTGGGGACCTACAAATGCAAAGTAATAATCCCCACCTTTTATTTTTTGATAAAGGAAGTTTCTAGCTCTTTGTGTTATAGAGATAGACGGGAAAATAGAAACTCATCATTAGGGTTGAGAGTTCATCACTGAGATTTTTCCTCAACAGATCACAAGCTATTCAAGCTATTCATGATTTACCATATACTCTAAACAAACAGAGCACGACACCGAAAGCAAAAGGTTCCTGTATTCTATTCCTGGCTTTTTCACCCACCCTCTGTGGCTATAGTAAAGCCATAAAGTATTAATCAGAAGTTACAAACTTGGTTGCATAACTCTAGGCACTTTAGACCATATTTAAGCAAATGAAGATACAAGGAGCCGTAGGTGCTCAGCACCTCTGAAAATTAGGCCATTTGCTTCAGTGCATAAATATGGAATTAAGTGTCTCTCTCTGGTCACCCAACCTTGGAAATATTGGTCTAAATCCTATGTTTTTTCCCCTTTATGTCTAAAATGTTGCCAATATTCACCTACTTAGAGCTGTTCTGAGGATTATTTGTTTAATGTTTGTGAAGTGCTAGAATTCACCAGAGCACACACAGGACAATGCAATTCCTCCAGATCTTTGGCTTATTTTTTGGTAAATGTTAGCAACTATACATGGACCCCAATAGAAGTAAATTGGCTCCATTTTATCTGCAAGAGGAGGTGGGGAGTGACCCAAATACCTCCCCTGAATAAAATGATTCAGTTATGTTCAGGGACATCTCAAATGATCAGCTCAGAACCAGAAAGCAACCCTGGGAGGAACACTATGAGATGGTCACTTTGGGTGGGGGAAGGGTCTACCTGATATGCTAGTTCAAAAAAATGCTAAGCCTGACTTAGCACCAGTGGCTGCTTCTGACTGTGAAACTTTCAATAGCAGGGGGGTCTGGGTGGGGATGAGCGCTTGACAGGAAACTTGTGTGACAAAGCTTTTCTCCTCCTACAGACCACATAGAAAATGTGTGACAAAGCTGTGCCTCAGAGAAACTGGAGAGACCCGCCTAATGCCTGAACACCTCATATTTTGTTAGGAGTGTCTCTTCTCTTTTATTGCTGTTTCTGAGGTTGGAGCCAGTCTAAAGCAGTTAACCACTGCTGCCACTGCCCCCTGCTGGCGTCTGCCCTCAGCCACTACCACCGAAAGCCTGGATGGGATGCTAACCCATTCCTCCAGACTGGAGGCTGCTTCAAGGACCCTCAGACACTGCCCATTGGAATACTGCCCATGTGTCTTTGCTTCACGCATCAGCCTGGTTGCCTCCCCTGCCTTATCAATGGAAGTGAGGAAACTGAATAACAAGGAAGATATAAATGAAATGGGTCTCCAAGGGGCTGAGGATGTGCTTAAACCTTCCTGCCCGCTCCCTCTGGTGCATCTCTAACAGCAGCTTCCCTCCAAGTAAAAAGGCAAGCAAACAACTCTGGATGCTGTCAAAGCTCCCTTTATGAATCAGTGAGCAGCAGATGTTGAAAGCTCTGTGCATCTAAATGCAACACCTGCTGCTGAACCTGGATTTCTAAGCGGTGGCATTACATATACATATAAAAGGATCAACTGAGTAGGTAACTAGCATCAACAGCCACTCTCAGGGTGAAATCAAAGGCATGGTATCAGCAGGTAACAGTATTATTGCAATCTGGCTAAAAGCTCCTCAGCCACAGCAAAATTTAAAGTTGCCCAGATGAGCCAGAAGTTATACAAACTGTAAAATGATACCAGTTCTTTGCCCTTTTACCCTGACACTATTAGACAAACATTCTGGAGAGTACCATATCTTTTCAGCCTGCCAAGAACTAGGGGGAGGGATAGTGGTTTGAGCATTGGCCTGCTAAACCCAGGGTTATGAGTTCAATCCTTGAGGGGGCCGCTTAGGGATCCAGCGCAAAAATTGGTCCCGCTAGTGAAGGCAGGGGGCTGGACTCAATAACTTTTCAAGGTCCCTTCCAGTTCTAGGAGATTGGTATATCTCCAATTATATATTTTTTTATTATAGAAAGTAACACCTGGGTAGTGTAGCTCCAGATCACAAACAAAATGCTGACTCAATGGAATGTATTTTATTAAAGATTTTTATTTCCTGCTTTGTACCAAGGCTTCTATCCACGTTCCCTGTTTGTAGAGTAATGAGCCCTCCTGGCATATAGCCTGGGTGGATTTTCAGGATGTTTTTATGTCTATTTTCACAAGTTTTTGTTGCATTTGTTTTAATCAGCGTTGAAATCTAATCTGCCCAGTCCAGTGAACAACCAATATTTGCTGAATAGAAAGTATTTTATATTAACCAATGCAATGTGCCTCTACCGCTCTGGAAACAGCGTTGGCTCAAACAAATGATACTGTTAATCTTTAGAAAAAAATAATCCCTCATGATCAAAGTGGAGGACAGTACAGGCAAAATATGCTCAGTGTCTCAGTATTGTCATTAGCTCAGTACCACGTTTTTCCTCAACATATTCTTGTATTTCTTTTAATCCTTAAAGTTTCGGAACCAAGAGCCATTCCTAATCCATGCTTTGATCTGAATTTCTGAGATAGGGACTACTGACTTTCCTTTAAGTTCATGTACCCTTGGAGGAGAATCTCTGTTATAGATCATCTGCCCGTAGAGGCTATCATTACAGCCATATTGGGTTGCTGATAAGTCAAAGCTTTCATTGTCCAGGGTTATCAGTTTTTTATTTTTCTGAAGTAAATACACTCAACTGTAAAATAAAGTTAAGAATGAAAAAAAAGACTTAGGCGCTTTGAAAAAGAAAAGAGGCTGCTCTGTGTGATTCTGAACAGCTGCTGCAGAATGCTAAAGTGATATTTGTGTATTATAGGAACATAAGACCAAATCACCAGCTGATGTAAATTGATGTAGCTTCACTGAAGATAAGTAGACTTAAGCCATCCTCCTCTTCCTACCAACCCATGCTTACCCTCAAAAGTAATGGGGGTAAGTACTAGTGACAAGATATGATTAAATTATACGTCATGAACAATATATAGCTACTGAATTTAGCCTTTGTTTCCTGGCCCCATTGAAGATAAAGGCAAAATTCCCATCAACTCCCATCGATTTCACCCACTGACTTTATATGAATCTATGCCTGCAATCTAGCAAATAGCATTATCTGAGGGCTTGTCTACACTTACATGCTAAATCAGCATTGCTGCGATCGATGCAGTGGCATCGATTTAGCAGGTCTGGTGAAGATACGATAAGTCAACGGCAGAGTGTTTTCCCATTGACTTCAGTACTCCACCTCCCCAAGAGGCGGAAGGAAGGTATGTCAGCAGGAGAGCATCACCATATTAGGTCAATTTAAGCTACATAGCTCATGAGTGTGATTTTTTCACACCTGAGCAACGTAACTTACATCGACTTAAGCAGCAGTATAGGCCAGGCCTGAGTAACAGCACATAAATAGTCTCACTGAAGTTGGTAGTGGTACAGAGGCAACTGCTACTTAAATTATCTAGAGACACCAAGCAGACTTTGCTGTGTCAAGACAATGTCCCCCATTGAAATCAAAGGGACTACTCAGAGGCTTAAATTACTCATAAATTGTTTCACGGATTAAACCTTTATCAATTATTTAAAATTATTCAATAGATACTTAGTGGAAATATGTTTAATCCTTTGAATAGCAAATTTGAATATTCAGGTAAATGAGTACAGCAAAATATCAAACTATTTAACTGGTCACCTAAATCACATATGTGAAATCCTGAAATTTCTCATGCCACATTTCAGCCTAAGGTAGGGTTTTTCTAAGAAGTTTGGCAAAAAGAAGTATTAAAGCTCTAGGGCAGTGGTGGGAAACCTGCATCCTGCAGGCTGCATGCGACCATCAGGGTAATCTGATTGCGGGTCTCGAGACATTTTGCTGATGTTGACTGTCCGCAGGCATGGCCCCTGCAGCTTCCAGTGGCCATGGTTTGCTGTTCCTGGCCAATAGGAGCTACAGGAAGTGGTGGCCAGCACATCTCTGCAGCCCGCTCCTTCCTGCAGCTCCTATTGGCCGGGATCGGCGAACCGCGGCCACTGGGAGCTGCGGGGGGTCGTGCCTGTGGACGGTCAACATCAGCAAAATGTCTTGCGGCCTGCAATCAGATTACCCTGATGGCCGCAGGTTGCCCACCACTGCTCTAGGGCCTGATTTTCCACTGAATTGTGTAGTCATTTGGACATGTGAAATGTAAGTGTTGAATGCATCAAACTCAGAATCATCGGCTTACGCTAGTGATAGCATTGCAGAATCATCATTTTCAGTAACTAACCTTTGGAACAATCTACCAAGAGTTGTGGTGGATTCTCCATCACTGACAATTTTAAAATCTAGATTAGATGCTTTTGTATGGCCTGTGCTATACAGGAGGTGAGACTAGATGATCACAATGGTCCCTTCTGGCTTTAGAATCTATGGCTCTTCATCAGATTTATGGAGTATCTATCTATATCTATATAAATCATGTGTGTAGGGTATGTCTAAATACACGCACACACAGACACATACAACTACATACATAAATATAATAGGCTAAAATTCTTTGCCTGTATTAAAAGCTCAGGGGCAGATCCTCAGGTACTGTAAACTGGTATAGCAAAATTAAGCAGAAAGTATAGAATTTGGAACATTTTGTCTTGTTTACTCTGTTTTGCACATTGGTAAAAACATAAAATGTATCATCTTTGTCTCTTGAGTGGTGTATTTCAGCTTTTATTGTCACACTTAATGCAGAAACATACCAATAATTTCAGAATATCAGCACCTATCTTTCACGGACTAATACAGTGGTTCCCAACCAGAGGTACGTGTATCCCTCGGGGTGTACAGCAGTTTTCAACTCATGTAAATATTTGCCTACTTTTACAACAAACTATATAAAAAGCACTGGCGGAGTCAGTACTAACTAAAATTTCATACAGACAATGACTTGTTTTATTCGGGTCTATATACTATACACTGAAATGTAAGTACAATATTTATATTCCAATTGATTTATTTTATAATAATATGGTAAAAGTGAGAAAGTCAGCAATGTTTCAGTAATAGTGTTCTGTGACACTTTTATATTTTTATGGTTGATTTTGTAAGCAAGTCGTTTTTAAGTGAGGTGAAACTTGCGGGTACGCAAGACAAATCAGACTCCTGAAAGGGGTACAGTAGTCTGGAAAGGTTGAGAGCCACTGATCTAATATATCTTCAAATCTGTCATAATGACTAAGAGAATGAGCAGGTGTTCCCAGCACAAAGAGTAAAGCTTTCCCAAAAGGTCTGCTTGGTAAGCTAAGCAAGTCAGTCACGGCAGTTTTGTTCTTCTGACACAAGAGATCGGACATAATATAAGGGTCTGTTTTTCAGCCAGATGTCTCTCATATAGCAGGTCCAGTTTGTACCCCTCCAAACTTGTGCCTGCATTTTTGGACTCTTCAGTGGTTTCAAATCAAGTAGTTATAGGGGCAACTTTGTGGCTGGAGTTACACTGCAACTCAAATATTCCCCTCTCTGTGGGAATGTACTCTGAATTCTGAGTGCATTCCAATGATTTTCTTCAGTTTGATTTACTGATTCCATTAGAGGCAGATTATATTGCAGTTCCATTAATTTATTTGACTAGTTTCTTTTAACAGGTTTTTATTGTGCTGCCTAATTACATTGTTGAAGTCACAAAGGATAATGCTAAGATCACCTGGGGCACCAATTAAAGTTTTGTGAAAGGCTGAAGTATGACAATGGTCATGGGAAAAGATTACTGAATAGACGACTGGAAATTAATCTAATTTATCTGAACTGTTTTGAATGCTCCTATGGACCATGCAACTATGGAGTTCACTGGCTCATCATTCTCAAATATATTATTTGGGGATAGGGTGCATGCTACTGTCATGCTAGCTTATATTATTTTGGACATTATTATTTAGCTAGCATGACAGTAGCATGCACCCTAACCTATATATGTATTCACATTCAATACATTAATGTTAATACATTGGTCCAAATTCATCCCTAGATTAACTCCTCAAAGCCAAAGGATTGTTCTCAGGGGTAAATTTGGCCCATGACATTCAGACAGTGTTATAGCATCCAAACTTGAAACCTAACATGCTGTGCCTATCTTAAAAGACACTTTCATTATTGTCTAGTTGTTGTTTTTTACAGTCCTTAAAAAATTCTGCTGCTTCTAAATAATATATTCTTTAATCTCTTGATTCAACCTTTAAAAAAATGAAACGATTTGACTGCTAAAAACAAAGCACAAATCATCCCTTCTGCTTCCATGAGCAGAAAAGAGTCATAGATCTGAGATTATGGAGGCTAGAGGAGTGATTTTTCCACAGCAGTATATCCCCATCCCTGTTCCCTCCCTCCTGAACACAGGTTAGGTAGGTTTTGGGACAGGGACAAGGCAGGATGGGTAGAAGATGTTTAAGGTCAGGCTTGACAAAGCCCTGGCTGGGATGATTTAGTTGGGAATTGGTCCTGCTTTGAGCAGGGGGTTGGACTAGATGATCTCCTGAGGCACCTTCCTGATATTCTATGATTCTTCCCTCCTCCCACCACCAAAAAATGAATATTCATTCAAGTATCATCTCCTATACTGATGTCATTATTAACAAGGGCTCTTGGGGCCGGAGGGATAGCTCAGTGGTTTGAGCATTAGCCTGCTAAAGCCAAGGTTGTGAGTTCAGTCCTTGAGGGGGCCACTTAGGGATCTGGGCCAAAAATTGGTCCTGCTAGTGAAGGCACGGGGCTGGACTTGATGACCTTTCAAAGTCCCTTCTAGTTCTAGGAGATTGGTATATCTCTAATTATTGTACCACTCTAGCTATAGGAAACCAAGGGAGCTGTCTAGGGTGGCAGATTTTGTTTAGGGCGGCCAGAGCAGTTGGGCATTGCAATGCCACTCACTCATATTTGGCCCAACCTCCACCCCCCCATCATGATGGAGGGGCAGCCAGGAGAAGCCTGAGTGAGTGAAGCTGTGAGCTGATGGATGCCAAACCCCCACTTCTCCTTCCCTCCCTCCAAAAGCCTGGCAAATACCCGACACCCTGCCAGGTATCAGCTGGTGTAGGGTGGGATATTCAAAGCGCTCAGCATTGGTCTCTCTCTACTTCCATTGAAGTCAATGGTAAAATGCCCATTCCCTTCAGTAATAACAGGATTAGACCAATGCTGAGAGTTTTTGAAAATCACACCCATAGTGGGATAAAATTGTGTCTTTATTAGCACAAATAAAACTCCAATGACTTTGATACATTTCACTGATTTGGTGGTGGTGGTGGTGGTCTTTATGGCCACACACATATGAATGAGTGTATGCATAGAATCATAGGACTGGAGGGGACCTCAAGAGGTCTTCTATTCCTGTCTCCTGCACTCAAAGCAGGACTAAGTATTATCTAGACCATCCCTGACAGGTGTTTGTCTAACCTGCTCTTAAACTTCTCCAATGATGGAGATTCCACAACCTCCCTGGGCAATTTATTCCAGTGCTTAACCACCCTGACAGTTAGGAAGTTTTTCTAATGCCCAACCTATACCACCTTTTCTGCAATTTAAGCCAATTGCTTGTTGTCCAATCCTCAGAGGTTAAGAACAACAATTTTTCTCCCTCCACCTTGTAACAATCTTTTATGTACCTGAAAACTGTTAGCATGTCCCCTCTCAATCTTCTCTTCTTCAGACTAAAGAAACCGAGTTTTTTTCAATCTTCCCTCATAGGTCATGTTGTCTAGACCTTTAATATTTTTTGTTGCTCTTCTCTGGACTTTCTCCAAGTTGTCCACATCTTTCCTGATATGTGCCATCCAGAACTGGACACAATACTGCAGTTGAGGCCTAATCAGTGTGAAGTCGAGCATAAGAATTTCTTCTCATGTCTTGTTCACAACACTCCCGATAATACATCCCAGAAAGATGTTTTGGGGTTTTTTTTTGGCAACAGTGTTACACTGTTGACTCATATTTAGCTTGTGATCCACTATGACCCCCAGATCCCTTTCTGCTTTACTCCTTTCTAGGCAGTCATTACCCATTTTGTATGTGTGCAACTGATTATTCCTTCCTAAGTGGAGTATTTTGCATTTGTCCTTTTTGAATTTCAGCCTATTTACTTCAGACCATTTCTCCAATTTGTCCAAATCATTTTGAATTTTAATCCCATCCTCCAAAGCTTGCAAATCCCCCCCATCTTGTTATCATCCATGAACTTTATAAGTGTACTCTCTATGCCATTATCTAAATCACTGATGAAGATATTGAACAGAGCCAGACCCAGAACTGATCCCAGAGGGACCCCACTTGATATGCCCTTCCAGCTTGACTGTGAACCACTGATAACTACTCTCTAGGAATGGTTTTCCAACCAGTTATGCACCTACCTAGCTCCATCTAGGATGTATTTCCCTAGTTTATGATATGATCATGCGAGACAGTATCAAAAGCCTCACTAGTCAAGATATACCACATCTACCATTTCCTCCTATCTACAAGGTTTGTTACCTTGTCCAAGAAATCTATTAGGTTGGTTTGACATGCCCACTATGTCAGTTCTGGTCTGGTTCTGTTCAATATCTTCAATATCAATATAGCAAATGGACATTAATTTTAACAGCTTGTTTCCAGTTAATTAAAAATAATATATATGTATAAATTGAATTAAGATTAACTCTAACCCATCCCAAGATGTAGCATGCAAAATTTCTGGAAGGTAGGTGTCACCGAGCCTCAGTGGGTCACAGTTGAGGATGCCAGATTCTGGACAAACTGCTGAGAAATAGAGCAGACATACCATAAACGGGTGGTTATTCTATTATTAGATATACCAAGCCAGAAACAAAAGTAAACATCTGTCTCACCACACTGGTTAACAAGAAGTCCAAAATGCCGTCTCCTTAGGCATCTCAGGTCTTGTTTCACCACCCAGACAGTAGACTTTATGATAAGTGGTTATTGAAAACCAATATCATCAAACAAAGTGTTCTTCTGATCTCAAAAGATCAGCTGTATACCCAGGTCAATATATAACTCAGATCTTACCCAGTAATCACACTGTGGCCAATCCCTTAGTATTTAATATCTAAAGCTTATTTATAAGAGAAAAGACATAGAAAAGAGTTAAAATGGTTAATAGTTCATATATAAACAATCATAGCAAAGTTCTTAAATCAGGTTTGTAGCAATAATGGAATAAACTGCTAATTTGCAAATCTTTCTCTGAAAATTATCCAAACAGGGTAATTTATCCCAAACAAGGAGTCATCAATCCTTGTTTAGAGATTCCTTGTTAGAGATCCAGTCCAGAGAAATGAAGCAGGACATGAAGACCAAATGGTGATGTTTCCAAGGTCTTTTATAGGGGTCGGCAACCTCTGGCACGTGGCTCACCAGGGTAAGCACCCTGCCAGGCCGGGATGGTTTGTTTACCCGCCGCGTCGGCAGGTTCGGCCGATCGTGGCTCCCACTGGCTATGGTTCGCTGGTCCAGGCCAATGGGGGTGGTGAGAAGCTGCGGCCAGCACATCCCTCAGCCCGCTCTGCTTCCTGCTGCCCCAATTGGCCTGGGACGGCAAACCACGGCCAGTGGGAGCCACAATCGGCCAAACCTGCCAACGCAGCAGGTAAACAAACTGGCCCGGCCCGCCAGGGTGCTTACTCTGGCGAGCTGTGTGCCAGAGGTTGCCATCCCCTGGTCTTTTATATCCTTTCCCATGTGGATGGAATTTTACTGTTCCAAACAAAGCCCCAAGCACAGTTTGTGGAAAAGTACAGGCACAAGATGGAGTCCAGGGGCACATGAGCAAGTCACATATCCCTACATGCTTTGATGACTCACAGGAGAAGCCATTATCCATATTCCAGCTAAAACATCCACAGGAAGGCTCATGGAGCAGGGACAAGGCTCTTCTATGGCCCACTGTGGGAGTTAAGTGTTCTTTAACGGGCCATCACAACTTGAATAGTTCATTCACAAGGTACTCACCAGACTGGGTGTAAATTACCTTGTGGGTATTATCCCTGGAGCAAACACATTTGAAATATAAACCTATATAGCCAATATTCATAACTTCAGATACAGTGATGCATGCATATAAACAGGATAATCATACTTAGCAAATCTTAACCTTTTTCATTGACACCTTACATGGTATACGTTGTACATGATTTGTTGCAATTGTCTAACAGTGGCAATATTAATTATATAAATGGTCATGTTTCAATCGTACAGCATCACAGTAGGCTTAATTGTCATGACTTTCAGAAAGGATTGAAAATTGGGCTTAAAATGATGAGCTAGCCTTAACCTCAGTTATGAGGCTGCTACTGCTCCTCCATAATACATAGAATTTTTTTTATTGCCAAAACCATAGATAAGGATATACTAGTCCCTTCACCAGTATTCACCCTCCTTCCCCACCAGACATCCTATAGTAATAGCACCTGGATACCTGGAGTCCTGGAACCTTGAACTTTGCCAGATGACTGAAGTCAGGAAATGAAGATCAAACTCTTATCAGTACTCCCGTGTAACCGACCAGTATATTCCTCCCCTGCAGACATGATGCATCGGGGGGGCCACATGGGGTCAAGTCCCCCCCTCCCCAGATTGGCTTGCTGGGGGCAGTGAGGGAGAGGGGCTCTGGCCTTCTCTCCCTGTACCTTTCCCCCAGCATGTTCGGCCACTCTCCCTGGACTGAGCTGCTTCTGCTTGAGAAAGCCTGGCTGGGAGGCAGTGATGGCTCGCTCCCTGCCTCCGCTCAGCTGCCTGGGGGGAGGGCGGGGGGGCACGGTGGGCTCGAGCTCACTGAGCACCTGTCCCTGGCAGCTGGGGTGGCAGTGAGCCATCCCCCACCTGGTCCCTGCTGCCGGGGACAGGGGCTGAGTGAGCCCAAGCCCCCCTCCCACCCTAGCATGCTTGGCCCCTGTCCCCAGCAACTGAGCCCAGGCAGGGAGTGGGCTGCCACTGCCTTCCAGCCAGGCTCTCTCAGGCAGAAGTGGCTCCATTCCGTTCCCTGCCCAGCTGCCAGGGAAAGTGGCCAAACATGTGGTGGGGAGGTGCAATGGGAAAAGGACAGAGCCTCCCCAACCCCTCCACAGGTAACATGGCACAGGGAGAGTGTGGCAGCCCCGAGCTGGGCGCAGAGCAGAGGGGGGGGTCACTGGGCAGGGGAGACACTTGGGGCAGTCATGTGTCCTCCCCTTTAGATTGTGCCTCCCAGGGTGGGGAGGCACCAGTTGTCTATGCTCCACTGATTCTGTAGTTCATTCTGTCCCTCAACATTTCCAGGAACAACCTCAGCAGGACTTTTACAACCATGACAGTGACAAGATAATGGACTCAGACTTTTTAAAAGGGGCAGCTATTTTGCATTTTCTAATATTTGTGCAGTTACGTTTCCTACTGGGCTAAACATTTATTAGTACATGCATTGTTTACTACATTTGCCTTTGTAAAGCTACAGACCACGGGACAACCCGTTTCCTTGTTAAAAAAATTTTTGACTGTCTCTGTTAAGAAGAATAAGTGAAAGATGTTGTCCAGAAATTGATATTTCCAATTCCAAACTACTTGACTTGCTGAGGCGTGATTTTGAAGCAGCAGTGCCATTTGTTCTTGTGGAAGAAGTGCCTTCTATGACAGTAGTCTGCATATGTAACTTATCTTTTATGAACTATGATTCCCCTTTAGTCAGTGTCTCAATCTCAAGAAAACCTCAAGAACCTTGACTGAGGAGCCAGGAAAGTTGCAATGATGTAATATCTGGTCTGAAAGTATCCTCTTTAGTTCTTCTCTGCACAGGGGCGGCTCTAGCAATTTCGCCGCCCCAAGCACAGTGGCATGCCGCGGGGGGCGCTCTGGCGGTCGCCGGTCCCGTGGCTCCGGTGGACCTCCTGCAGACGTGCCTGCGGAGGGTCTGCTGGTCCCGCGGTTCCGGTGGAGCATCCGCAGGCATGCCTGCGGGAGGTCCACCGGAGCCACGGGACCAGCGGACCCTCTGCAGGCATGCCTGCGGGAGGTCCACCGGAGCCACCTGCCGCCCTCCCGGTGACAGGCAGAGCGCCCCCCGCGGCGTGCCGTCCCAAGCACGTGCTTGGCGTGCTGGGGTCTGGAGCCAGCCCTGTCTCTGCAGTGCAAACAGTCAACCATTATATAAGAAAAAAGCTGCTGCTGTGGCCATGATCCATTTTTCAGTCTGTGTCACTTAATTTAACTAAAAATTGATTCAGAAGACCCAGGTGCTGTTGGAGATGTCACATAATAGCGTTATCTCTTTCATGGCTTGAGCCTGATGACCTTTCTTGTGTGAGTAGTCTCACTGAGTCAGTGGAACTACTCATGCAAGTGGTGCAGGAGGTAGGGTGACAGTCATTGACTCAGGTGAAACATGGCATTTCTTCTTGCAACTCAGATATGGGAAAAGAAGACACCCATCTGTTAGTGGGAAGAAACCTAAAAAAGAGGCTGAAGAAACCTTTCCCCCAGCACTGGGTTAGAGATCTGGGTTGGATTCCCAACTATCCTAATGACCTGCTGTGTGACCTTGGGCCTTCTAAGCACCACTGTAACACAAATATATAATACAGCAGGGGTCAGTAACCTTTCAGAAGTGGTGTGCTGAGTCTTCATTTATTCACTCTAATTTAAGGTTGCACATGCTAGTAATATATTTTAATGTATTTAGAAGGTCTCTTTCTATAAATCTATAATATATAACTAAACTATTGTTGTATGTAAAGTAAATAAGGTTTTTAAAATGTTTAAGAAGCTTCATTTAAAATTAAATTAAAATGCAGATCTTATCAGTTTAGTGTGATCCTTGCCCTTGCTTTTCCTTGCTGAGTTTTCCAATCTCTGGCACATATTTGAATACTTTAAGCTGCACACAGGCTTCTGAGTGATCAGTTGTTAACCGGCTCCGAGAGGGACAGAGGACAGATTTCATGTGTGAAAATACCTGTTCACAGAGGTATGTGGATCCAAATGCTGAAAGCATTGCAAACACAATTTTCGTCAAACAGTTAAATTTCACTGGCAGGGACATCCAGCAGGTCAGAGTAGAGGCCCCATGATCTCTCTCGGTAGCTTCAAGTGCACTCCACAGATCTCCAAACTTTGATGCCCACGATTCTGAGATTTTTAACTGAATGAGCTGCATTTCGAAATCTTCAACACCCATCCACTGAAATAAAGTTGCTTTCGTTTAACTTTTCAGGTTTAATTAGAAAAGCAAGCTTTGAGTCAAATCACTGGAAATCTTGAAATCTGTCAGAAAAATTCTGATTCCAGTTCTTGCATGTACATTCTAATCTCAATATCAAACGCAGGGCACTGTTCCACGGGGCGTGACAGTGATGTAAGCAGCAAATCAGGACTTAAAAATATCCCAGCACAGTGGCACTGGGACAATTTTTAAGGTGGAGTGCTGAGCTGCACCTCCTCTTGCCCCAGGCTGGGGCCAGTCGGCCACAGCTGGGGGTGGCTGCAGAGCCCCGGGCCGGCAGCCAGGACCCCAGGCCAGCAGCAGAGCCCTCCGGACCGGTGGCTGGGACCCGGGCTGGCGGTGGGCTGAGCAGGGCCGATGGACAGAACCCCGTCTGGCAGGGAGCTGGCAGCTGGGACCCCAGGCCAGCAGCAGAGCCCCCCGGACCGGTGGCCGGGACCCGGGGCTTGCAGCGGGCTAAGCGGGGCCGGCGGACAGAACCCCAGCTGGCAGAGGGCTGGTAGCCGGTACCCCAGGCCAGCAACGAAGCCCCCGGGACCAGTGGCCAGGACCCAAGCAGTGTGAGTGCCATTGAAAATCAGCTTGCGTGCCACCTTTGGCATGCATGCCATAGGTTGCCTACTCCTGTAATACAACATTAATCTCATCACTGATGTTTTCATTTTTTTTTATTTGTATAAGGTTTCTATTCATTTAAGATTTTTTATCCTACTCTTCTTTATTCTTTCCAACAGTTAAAATAATTAGAATAGCTAAGATTATTAACAAGCGGTAAGCATCAAAAAGAAGTTGTGTCATGTGTAAAGCAAAGATAGACTAGCATAATACAAAGAACAAAATCAATAGAATAAATCATACAACTGAAGTGAGAGAGATCCTGCCACATAAACAAACATATTTTAAGGAATAAGGTGCAAATAGTGTCAACTATAGTTAACATGCAGTGTTTGTCTTTACAGTACATTAGGATCAATAGCTATTTTCTAAACAGGATTCATACACTACCTTTTTTTCATATGGCAGGTACTAAATGGAATTCCAAATTATAGCCACATCTTGGATCAATTTCCTTCACTTCAGATTGTTCTCCATCTATTTTCTGTAACTCAAACAGTAGTTTGAAAGCCCAGAGATATCTATCAGTGGCAAAGTGTTGTGTGTACACAGCATCACACCTGTATTCCATCTTCCAGGAAGACTCTATCAGATCAAGAGAATGTACAAAGTAAAGCACAGGTGTAAATAGCACCTTACCATCACCACTTAATACTAAGTGAGAATAATTCTTTGAACAACATTGATTATCCCTATAGAGGTAGCTTTGCTTTTGTGGAACCTTTTTTCTTTATATTTCCAATACTGCCTCAAAACCAACCAACTGAATAAAAGGCATCTCTCTCTATATGTATATGTATTCTAATACCAACTATTGTGTAATTTCAATAACTATTTAATAAGCCCTTGTAAAGCATGTTTCTTTTCAAATTTCCCCTTCCACTTTATCTAAGTAGCTAAATCTGCATTTTTATAAAAAAAATGATTGAAAAATGTCACCCAATCCCACTCACAATTTAGATTTTAGATAATATGCAATAGGAGACTAAATTGAAAAAATGGGGCAAAACATGGAGATCATTGTTTGCATAAATTAGAAGCCACAGTTGTCTCAGGTGTATTGTACAACATCACCAATACACATCATTTATGCTGTGCTTATGTAATTTAGCACACCTGTACTGAAGACAAGAGAGCTACATCAATTCATATAGTCTATAGTGCATGTGACACTATGACAATTTATATTTTTATACAATTTTCTTTTATTGTTTCTTTCTCAGTAACTTTGGCCTTCTTTAGTATTCTTGTTCCCTTCTGTTGTTCAGGTTATTATTCCTTTTCATAGATTAGAGATCAGGAAGTTACACTGAATTATGTTGTCAGTAGAGCTCTCAATTATTGAAGAAAGATACCACCTCTCTTTCTCTAGTTATCAGTCACCAAATGCCCTTACAACTATTTGTTTCTTTAATGCTTTTATGTATATTATTGTCACTCTGATTGACAGTAACAAAGATAAAACAACAAAGCAAAGATAAATAACAGAGGACAGAAACTAAAGCAGATAACACAAATACCACTGGGAGCTCAAATGGGCTATAGACTGGCAGTGGGAATGATAAATATGATAACTTGCATATCAATGAGTCCCAAACAACATTTAGTAGTTGTTCATGCTTACATTTATCTACTTGATTGAGGTAATTTGCATAATTTGAAGGTAATTTCCTGTTGAAAGCCATGATAAAGTACTCTGATTGCAGCATGCATGGTTTCATGAACATGCTGGTGTTGGGAAGTTGAGAGATAAATAAGATAATGATGTAACATTTTCAAAGCCATGTTAAAAAAAATAAAGTTCATTTATGTCTAGAAGTGGTCTTCTTTTACAATTCATTTGAAGCCTGCAATATGCCCATGAATCCATATTCATAGAATATTGATAACTCAGTCAAGTCACATTAAATTAATCACATTAATCCCTCCTTTGAATAAGACATACAACTGAAGTCTTGACCAGGAGAGATTATTAAATATTCCATGACAAATTGAGCAAGAATTATGGATTTTTTATTGTAGGAGATGCTTGCAAACTGCTCTTGCATATATAAAGGCTTTAAAAAAAGCTTATATGTGAAGTAAAGGCCCCATTATTCACTGAATGTACATGAATCTTTGTGGGCTTGCAGTTCAGTTTGAAGAAAATCACTTTGGGCATGATCCAAACTTCAGTGAAGTCAATAGCAGTTTTTACATTGATTTCAGATTATTGGTTCAGGCCCTTGGAAACCATAAGGAAAAAGATGGAAATCAGAAAGCAACTATAAGCACTACATTTTTTTAATCTTCTTATGGGCCCAGTCAGGCTCTCATGGAAGCCAGTGGGAGTGTTGCTATTGATGTAATAGGAGTAGTTTCAGGCTCCATCTCATGACTCTCCCATTCATCCTGATCAAATTTTACCCTCTCTATTAACTGCTGAGCCTGAGAACGGTTAAGCTTGAGTGCCCTATAAATATATTTCCATTCGTCTTTCATGAAGAGCTATCCACTTTGTTGTAGTTTACGAAAAGAAGAGACAAAAATTTAACGTTTCCTTGTGGGAAAAGTAAACTCGTATTTATAACAATTGAGACGACCTGACACCAGACTCTCAGTTTTTCAAGGATTGCATCTACTGTTCATAATTCTTCAGAATTCAGCAAAAAACAGCTATTGAAATCATAGTTTAAGACTGGTTGAATTTCACAAATGTAAGGACATTTGTAGGGCTGGTCAGACATGGATATAGCACCTTGTACCACTAGCTCATCAATTCAAATCCAGCCCATATTATCTTGATGGTTCTACAATAGCCTGTATGAAATGAAATGAACTGATAATCTAACTCCAGTCCCTAGTGGAAACTTTCCCATATCATTTAAACAAACAAATAACAAAAATACTATCTCAGTAGACACAGACATCCCTATTGATGCTCTATTTGGACAGGGCAGAGGCACACTGGCAGGTTGGTAGAGGAAAGTTTATGTTGCAGTCCATTATCCACACTGTGCCCCTGCTGTAGAAAAACAGTGGCCAATAATCTTCCATACTGTCACTCTGACTCATTTAACAGGACTTTCAATGGGAATGCCTAACTTGTTTGGGTACTTTTGAAAAAAAATAGGGCTAAGATGGCACTGCATAGTCTGATCTTGATTTCATTTGCACCAGCAAGTTCCAGTGGACAGGGCTCAGAATTGGAAGTCTTGACTTTTGGGTTGTATTCCTTGTTCTGCCACTGATTTCTTATGTGACCTGGGGTAAGTCACTTCATGTCTATCATAGCATCAATGGAATTGCATAGACTGGAAATCAGCTGAATGTTGGATGACAAATTTAGCAGCATATTTATCCACTAAAGACATATGGCTGAATTATACTCCATAATTTTACATAGGAGATCAGATTCTACAATGATAAGCACAGAATGAGAACCTGAATAGAACAGACACTGATTTGTTGCCCCCTTGTGTGAAAGAGGTGAAAACGCCTCAGTATCACCATTCATGGATCCCTCAGAAACCCGAGTGGGGAGGCTGAGGGCCACTTATTATTTACTACTGGTGTTACAGTGGCAACTGTAGACCTCAATCAATATCAGAAACCCACTATTCTTGGTGTTATACAAACACAAACAAGGGCTCCTGCCCTGCTGGCTCCAAGACTGGTGAGGTACTGAGCAGGTGAGCTGCCAGGAAACCAGGGAGGTTTTCATCAAAACCCCACCTGGGGTCCATCAAAAGTTCAATCGAAATCGAAGCATTCCTGCAAAACGTTTTGGTTTCAATGAATAGGGAAATCCCAATAAAAAATATTTTGTTGGGATTTTCCAACCAGCTCTAGTAAGCGAAGATTTCCTGACTTTTCACCCAATAGTTTTCAGCCTGCTGTTGTTGTTGTTTCTTTTAATCTGGACATTATCACTGAAGGGTCTTATGGTGGATCCCAATGCATAGCTTGAGTGGCTGGACCACTACTGGTAATATCAGTGAAGGCTACAGGGGAAACTATTTCTCAGGATGCCCTACCAGAAACAGAGCCATTAAACAGTTGCAGTTACAGTCTCCAGATACAGTTGTCTGTGACTGGCATGCACCCCGCTCCCACCCCCCTTGAGAAGAGATTGGCTAGGGTTAGCCACATGGTTATATGGTGTTCTCCAATCACACACACCCTTTTCTCCAGCAGAACCACAGTGATTTCATTAGGTGAGGGCCTCCATGGTCACTGGGGAGTGGGTCAGGATTTGGTACCCCCTACATGTTTTATTAATTATGAAGACATATATAGAGGGCTCGATCCTCCTGTCCTAGAAGACTGATGGAAATTTATGTGGCGTCAGGCACTTAACTGGAACACATATTGTGATTTAATTACCTGAAGGCTGGTTTAAAATATTATTTTTGAGGTTTATCAGTGTATCTGGTAATCATTTGATATATATAATTAACAGCATATAAATTGGGCCTTCTTATTGTTCAGCATTCATCACATTATGTTTACACACTGCTGTCCTTGACTATTGCTTTCATGTTCATTTTTGCCTTCAGTTGTATTTACCTAAATGTAAAATGTATTTTGCTGCCACTCCTCTTCTTTGATCAACATCAGTGACTGTTTTATTTTTATTAATGTTGCTTTTATAATTTTAGTATGTTTGTTAGAATTACTTTCACTGATTTGCATGTTCTTTAGATGAGGCTATTTAGAAATCTGGTGATTTATCTTAGAGTATACATTTTTTATTCCTTTTCAAGTATATATTTTTGTGTCCATTGTTAAGGCATCTGGGTATCATACAATCTAGTCTGTTAATACAGGTGCAACTAAGGACATACATTGTCCCAGGGCTTAATTTTGATGAGTACATGGTCCTGCCAACCAGGGGCGGCTCTAGATATTTCGCCGCCCCAAGCACGGTGGCATGCTGCGGGGAAGCGCTCTGCCAGTCACCGGTCCTGTGGCTCCGGTGGACCTCCCGCAGGCATGCCTGCAGATGCTCCCCTGAAGCCGCGGGACCAGCGGACCCTCCGCAGGCACGGCTGCGGGAGGTCCACCGGAGCTGCCTGCTGTCCTCCCGGCGACCGGCAGAGCACCCCCTGCAGCATGCCGCCCCAAGCATGCGCTTGGTGTGCTGGGGCCTGGAGCCGCCCCTGCTGCCAACACCAAAGAGTTTAAATACCCTGTGCTATTAACAGAATATGTTGGGTTGGTAAATGTAATCACTTTGGGGATAAGTTATAGTACCATAGCATCATGTGAGATGCAAATCAAGGCAGAACTGTTTAAAAAAAAATCATTGAGGGTACTTATCAATTGCCTCTTTTCAACCACTACAGTCCTTTAAGCCCTATTGTTTTTCCATTTGCAGAAAAGGCCACTTCTTTGCCTGGCTGTCCTGAACAGTTTTTGTACTTGGAGCCCACAAGAAGCCTGGCAGACTAGTCATTTGTGTCACTGGCAATGTAGCTTCTGATTCTCTGTCCTCTAATTGTATCCCACACAGCTGTTTGAGCTCTTTTCTTTGACTCCAAATATTCATCCAAGGGTGTATACAGTCCACTTGCATGAACTCAAGTGTTTTGCTCTGTATGGATAGGTTGTGGAAAGATTAGAGAGGTGACATTCACACCATAATCCAGGAGTAGGGTGTACTACTGCTGCAGCTGATTGGTTGGAAGATCAGCCACATCTTCTCTGCATCAATTGTGCAGATTGTTGTCTCAATGAATTTGTGTATATACAAATCCACAATCCCTGGTCCACTCTGCAACTCAATTTTCTTCACTGACCCCACCTAGGCCAGCGTAGACACCAGATCTGCAGCCAACAGCAGACACCTGGCACAGCCCCTATGTGGGCTTAATGGTTGCGGATAGCCATGTACTACCAGTAAAATCCTTAGTGATGGGCATAGTTCAGATTTCAAATTAGCACTTACAACTTGGATCCACATCTCTTTGGTCTGCAAAAGTGGACTCCAAATTTTGTGAGAAAAGGTTTCAGGGAGCGAAGGGCAAGGTTTCTAATACTTCCTTTATCTGATTTGGTTGGAAATACCACAAAGACAGCTTTTCTCATGTATTTTGGCACATGTGCTTTTGCATCTGATCAGAATGGGAAGGGAGAAAAGTTTAAAAAAAAAACAAAACAACTTTTTCAACCCTAAGAAAGGTTAGAATTCACTTTGACAGCCAGGCAAAAGTTCAGGTTGGTTCTTATTTTATACAAATCAGTTCAAACGTCCCTGTTATGTTTACCTAGACTTTCAAATACAGACTCATTCACCCAGACAACTGCTCACAACCATGCACAAAATCCTCAAACATCAAAACTCATAGATGGTTTTATAAATAATGAAAGCAACAGAATCATGATAAATTCACAGCCTCGACTATTACGGTTGTTATTTCTGTTTCATGGTATATACTTACAAATAATTCTTCTGCTTTATTCTGTGCTGAAATCTTGTATTCCAGTGCTCTCACCTGCTTGGAGGTAGAGTTTTTTGAAAGTATATTCAAAATACCTCAGAGGCTTTCAAGAAAGGAGAGCAGTGATTATGATAATTTCAATTTATTTATTTATTTTAGGAAACTCTCCAGCTCTCATGAGCATGCCAGGCACATATTGGAGAGCTGAAAGGCAATGTTGTCCTGTTTATTTCTCATCAGTGACTGAATACAAGTTTTTTCATGTAAGATACCATACATTTTTCCTCTTACAAAGAAATAGGCTGTGTAACCATACTGTTCATATTTAAATTGCTATTATTATTTATTATTTAATATAGCAATAATAATAGTCACCTGTAGTTAAATCAAATGTAGTCCACCAAGTTTAAACTTAAGCCTAAAATGTAGCGATTGCCATTTAGGAAAAGCCACTTTTTTGTTAAGTGGGGTGATTGAAAATGTGGTGGTTTTCTCCACTGGGTCAATACTGAACAAAATCTCTAATATAGAGCTAGGGGACTCTGGGCTATTGTCATTCAGTGAGACATAAAACTGAAAGTCCTGATTCCTGCCAATTATTTGTATTGAAGTAGCACCAAGAGGTTATAATCAGGGATCAAAGTCCCACAGTGCTAGGCACTGTATTTACATGCAATGAACAGGCAAGTCCTTGCCCCAAAGAGTTTACAATCCAAGTGACTATTAAGTCTTCTCATGGGCATTAAAAGATCTATTAACATTTATTTCAAGAGTAGAGCTGTTTAAACCATGCATGCCAGCCAAATTCCAGCGTGGGCAACATTGTATGGACAGAAGATCAAAGAAGATATAAATCACTCATGTTTGCTCGCTGCTGTTAGTGGTGCAGATTGGCTGCTGTATTCTAATCCCAGGGATTCCTTCATTTCAGAGGAATGAATGACCCCTATATACATTGTGGCCCTTTAAAGCACTGCTGGGTTCGTTGGGATTAATTTTAAATCATTGTGGCCCTGATCCAGCAAAACACTGAAATATGTGTACAACTTAAGTGTCAGAATAATCCATTAACTTCAAAGGGATGTCTCACATATTTAGAAATAAGAACCCACTGAAGTGCTTTACCGGACTGATGTTAATTTAATGTAAATTCTACATATTATTGCTATAAAGGGGGCCAAAATGGATTGTAAAGAGCTAGTGATTATGAGTAAGAGTACCCTTAATTAAAAAAGATTATGATTTTCAAAAAGGAGCTTCATTATTTTCTCCTCAATTCCTACATCTTCTTTATCTTGAAGTAATTATAAACTCAAAGGATCTTCCTCCCCATGCATCATGCTTTAGCAGGGCAAAGGTGTCTCTGTTGCTAAACAATCTGCATGTAACTGTGGATCTGTGTACTCACAGTCTCTCTTTTTCTTCTGTGTTTGGTGTGCGGGGAGTCCCCATACACAACACTCTTTTTCCTAATTCCCTTGGTCACAGTCCAAGTATTAGGGGGGGCAAAACAGATTACCTGGGCAGGTTGCTTTGCAGCCCCTGGATTGCTCTCCTAATTCTGAAGTACTTGTTTTTCCTCTTTTCTCTGTTAGCACTTCATTGCACTGAAAAAAGGAATGGTGTTTTATTTTAGCTGGACTAGCATACATTTCCAGAGATACAAGGCATGTTGGTGGCAGGTAGTGAGCAAGAAAAGAGCATGGCTCTATTCTACATATCTTCCGCTCAAAGACCATATGCCAATGATGTAACTTATTGCTGCCCAGCACAAGTGGCATCGGGACCAGGACTAGCTATGAGACTCAGGGAGTCTCAAGCATCAACCTGATGAGTCTGGTGGGGAGAATACATTGTACAGTCTGCACTCTTCAGTGCCAAAAGAATGTCGACAAACTGAAGTACATTCAGAGGACAGCAATGAAATTATTAAAAGGCTAGAGGGATGGGTTTAGAAGAAAAGACTAAAAGAACCACCTTGTATTTACCAGGGCCAAACAAAATGGAGTAGGGAATATGATGATTACCTATCAACATTTGAAGAATTGAAATAGAAAGATGGGACCAGAATTGTTTAGAGTGTCCCACAAGTCACTGACTAGGAATCAGGGTATAAAAATGAACAAGATATCATTTAGGCTGAATACCAGGAAATTTTATGACAGAAAAGTGCAGTATATTGTAGAAGGTAGTGAAGGGAGCAATCCCACACTAAATCAGGGATAGAAAAGAAGGTCAATAGATCATTTTCAATGACTAATGACATACTAGAGCCTGAACTTGAAACTTAGATTGAGTATTTGGTGATTAGTTAGTCAGGTTCTGAAAGAGAGGGAAAGATTTCATGGGAAAATGCAGGTCCTCCAAAACCCAGCTGAATTCCAGATTACTGCAAATCTTAAAATCCCACAGCTGTCTACAAGATAGCTAACAGAAAATACATTTTTACAGATTGTAGGGCATGTAGAGTGTAAAGTGTTGTCTCCTGTAGGCAAAATCCTTCCTGCAATTCTGTTCAATGACTGAACTAGTAAGTGCAGAACTGCTTTTCCCATAGGTTTACTCTTGTGGGAACTCTGGTCATACAAAACCACACAAATGCAGGGAAAAATCCTATAAAGCATTAACTAGACACTAAGGATTCTCCTCAATAAGGGAACTGGGCTTCCAATTATTCAAGCTAGATTTCTCTACAACGTATTGTATCCCCTTCTCTAGCCACAAGCCTGCAGCCATACCATTTCCCCTGTGGCTGTAATCCTGTCAGATCTCAGACATTAGGAAAAGTCAAGCTAGGTCATTATTTAAATATGAAAACAAAAATCATTGAGTCATTGATCTATAAGAGGTGCCATCCTTTGGAAGAGGCAAAAAACCAGATCCTTCAGTCAATAACAATCCCATAGCAACTTGTGAAATTAGGGGGTATTAGTGTCCTGGCCAACTTTCACTGTAGATAATTACAGTTTACCTACCTAAACTCTCTGCTGTTGCAATTTGATACACTGTCATTAATTTCCCATGGTTTCTTTTCAGTGGTGGGTGACGTAATTCCTGAATGTAAAGCCTATAGAGATCTTTGGAATTATAAGTGTATTTTATTATTATGGAGGTAAGTTTTTAGTTCTTGTTAGTTTCTTGTGCAATGAACATAACAGATAAAAGCTGCTGACACAAAAACTTTGCCTACTGTTTTTATCCTGGGAGGAAGCTTAAAAACATAAAAGAACTTCTGAAACCAACTACTGACTGGAGAATGTCAAGGACACCCTCCCATGGTATTTCATGAAAGTTTTTGTTTTGCCTCTTAGTCTTTCTGACCCCTATTAAAATAAATATATATATGTCTTACAAGTCCTATAGAGGCTTTCTCTGTCCTGCTTTCCTTTCTCTCTGCCTTGCAGATATTTATGGAATTTTATTTTAAAATGTTGGTTTATGTACTAGATTGTACCTTCACCTTCTTTTCTCCTCTGTTTCTCTGAAAAAATGAGCCTCTAGCTGCCTCAACATCATGGAAATTGATGGTTTAAAGCAGAGCTTGGGGACTGTGGAGAATCTCTCAATCAGGGTGACACATAGGAGGAGGAAGGATGATCTTGTGCTTAAGGCTCCACAACTGGGAACCAAGATATATTGTGTCAGTTCTTGACTTTTCTACAGACTTCCTGAGTTACAATGGGCAAGTCATCTGTCTTTGCCTTAGGTCCCCATCTGTAAAGTGGGGATAATCAGTCTTCCTTTCCCCATCCTTTGTATATTTAGATTTCAAGTCTTTGGGGGAAGGGACCATGTCTTACTATGTGTCTGAACAGTGCCTAACACAATGGGGCCCCAAGCTCAGCTAGGATCTCTAGGTAGTATTTTAATAAGACGGACAAGATGACAAGGGAGTGATCTCCTTCTCCTTGGTGGCTCCTGAACTTGGAGATTGTTCTCATCTGTCAGTGACAAGGTTTCACTTCTTTCTTTATTTTATCCTAGATCAATACTGATTGCTACCCTTACGAGTGCCAAATATTGCTAATGAGTAGTAATGCATGCTCAGAAAGACTGATTTGTAACACTGCTAAGCAATTCATTGCAATTCTATTTTCAGCATCATTATTACTTCTTCAATTATAACTAGCATCAATGGAGTGTATCCAGAGCTCTGTAGAAAGCCCAGCCCCAATTCTTGCTCCAGGTATGGCTGAAGTCTATATTCATAAATATTGGTGAGCTTAATTTACCTTTGTAGAATCTTATCACAGTTTAGAAGTTTTGAAAAATCTGGAGCAGCTTTTATGTGGGATTCAGATTTATTTATTTCTTTTGTATCTCTTCAAGCCTTATTAAACATCAGTGATTTAATAAGTGCCTTTTTAATGACTTACATAGGCAAGGGACACTCAAAACCATGCGGTGATTGCTTACTTTAAAGGGAAAACACAGCTAGAACAATAAATGGTGATTGTGTTTGAATGGAACAATGCTTCTACCTAACAGCAGCAAAATGTAATCAAAGGGATCATTTGCTTATGAGAGATGTAGGGCCATATCCTCAGCAGGTGTAAATTAGTATAGCCTAATTAAAATCAATGAAGCTATGCTGATTTCCACTAGATAATAACCTGCATGAGGACGGGGGGAGGGCAAAGTCTAGAACTACTTCGTTAATATCTTTTGCTTTGTTGAGCTAATATTCTGGGATTTTTATGATGGGGACATATGTGCAGAAGAAGAATAAAGCATTTTAATGAGTTGTAAATTGTGAATGTGGACAGAACAACTATGAAACTTTTTTTTTCTTAGAGCTGATAAAAAAAATTTGAAACATTAAAGCTTATTTCTACAGTACCTCCAAAAGCAATTTTAAGAGCAAAAGTATTCTTTCTGGCACCATATGCCAGGAGCTTTTGGTAGGAACATAAATTTTGTATAGACTTTGCCATTGTGTGTGATTTTATTTACAGTTAAACAAAGTGAAAGAAAGGCAGTCAGATTTGATTGCTGGATGTACTGTGCATGTATGATGGACAACACAGCCAACTAGGCTGCAGTGTGATATCTGAAAAGATATGAATAGGTAATGCCAATATTATTTGTTTATTTATTTAACTAATTCCTAATAATCTGAGTACAATCCATAAAAAGAAACAGCATTTATGAATGGACAGAAGCAAAGGTCTAGCTAGTCCATTTCTTTACCTCACAGTAATGCATACCCAGATCGGATGTTTCATTTTTTAAGTCCATAATACATATTTTTCCCCATTAAGCCTGTTTATGTTATGTGCTTACAAATGGGAGTGGTCCACGTGATCAGAAATGGGAAGGGAGATCATCCATAAGACAATTTTAGCAATCAATCCTGTAAGACGCAACTCTTCACTGCATGTATAGTAAGTAGAGCTGGTCAACATTTTTTTGACAAATAGTTTTCCATCAATAAATACAGTTTTGTCTAAATCAAAACTTTTTTGGGGGGGAATGTGTCAACTTGGATGAGACTTTTCATGGGGAAAAAATGAATCATTTCAACTTTCTTGTATTTCAACAACTTGTTTTGTTTATACTTTATTGATTCAACTCATTTTCTTTTGACTTTTATAGTAAACTATTAATTTTAATATTATATATGTAAATGTGATGGAGAGTACCAACCCCACACTGGGCCAACAGGGCCTGACCAATCACTGTGGGCCCAGGAGACCATGCCCCCTCACCCCTGCTGCATATGCTCCAGGTAAAAGGGACAGATAAAAGGAGGCAGCCCAGCTCTGGCTGGTTGAGGAAGAGGAGGAAGGAAATGTGCTGCAGGCTCCTGCAGAGGTGCCTGTGACTTTCTGAGCAGTGGGAACTGTGGAGATAACCAGCCAACCACAGAGTCTGACTGGGATGCTGAGTTGCTGCCATCCGGGCGGATGAGCCTTGTGGTAGGAAATGACCCAGGGAATGTATTAGAAACTGATGCTTGAATCATTAACTGGGAATTTCCCAGCTTCAAATGGCCCTGGGTTGGAAATCGGTGGAGTAGGGTGGGCCCGGGTTCCCCTATGCCCCCCACCCAACACTTGGCACTAGGTGTGGCTACTGGGGGGCTCCAGCCACAGACTGATAGTTTTCTCTGCCCTGCCCAGAGGGTCAAAGCCCCAACGGCCCCAGCCAGGCGGCTCAGGAGGCAGAGACTGAGAGTTTACCAGGCCCTGATTCAACAGGGAGTCCTGTCGATCATGCGATGGGTTGTACCAACCCAGCCCTGGGCCAATGGGGGTGGCTCAGCTTGACAGTAAGTATACTTAACATTTATTTGATAGATTATATTTAATATTTTACTATAAAAATCAAAATTAAATTAATTAAAATGATAAAGTGCCTAATCAAAATGACACACTTATGCCACATGGAATCAAAATATTTACATTAGCAAAGTGATATGATACAACAATATTGAAATGAAACATTTTAATGGCCCCAAATCAAAATTTTTCAGAACAATTTTTTTGTTTGCTTGAAATGTCAGAATTTCCCATGGAACAGAAATTCTAGTTTCCAATCAGCTCTAATAATCATCTCTGGGCTCTTCTTGCCAACCAACTTGCAAATTAGAAATTATGAGTATATTTTATCTTTTTCACCATCTGTTGGTGAAGTAACCTATGAGACACATTACTGAAGTCTAAGCAAATCACATCCACTAAGCTAGCTTCATCTATGTTCTTTTATTCTAAAAAAATAAATCAATCATTTTGTTTCACACAATCTGTTCTTAATGAACCCATGATGGGAAATACCTATGACCTTCATTTTCATCTAAGTGACATAACATTTCACCCCTAGTGAATGGTTGCACCGTTTTTTCCAGTCAGACTTACCAGTAGGTAGTGACTGGCCTCTCTTAAAAAAAAAAAAAAGTATCACATTTGTCTTCTATTCAGCCCTTAGGTACCACATACATACTGCATGACATACACAGTAAACATGCCAGTTCTTCTTTAGATTCGATTCCTAAATCCTGAGGGCTTTTACATTGTTTTACATTGTTTTATTTTTGAATGAAGTTCTTTTTTGTACATAATTCTACATGTGTAAGTTCAACTTTCATGCTAAAGAGATTGCATTACAGTCCTTGTAGGAGGTGAATTGAAAAATACTATTTCTTTTGTGTTTTACAGCACAAATATTTGTAATAAAAAAATGAATATAAAAGTGAGCACTGTACACTTTGTATTTTGTGTTGTAATTGAAATCAATATATTTGAAAATGTAGAAAATGTCCAAAACTATTTAAATAAATGGTATTCTGTTACTGTTTAACAGTGCGATTAATCGTGATTAATATTTTTAATCGCGCGATTAATCGTGATTATTTTTTAATCACTTGATAGCCCTAAAAATTATTCAAGATAGTTAAGTCCAAAGCAGACTGTGAAGAGTTACAAAAGCAATCTCTTAAAACTGGGTGACTGGATAGTAGACAACTCAAGACAACTACGATATGATGCCTGTATTGAATACAACCAGTGGGAGAGAGTCTGTACTAGTCCCTCCTTGCTTCCATGGCATAACTGACTTTAAGCCACTTTCACACCTGCAAAAGTTCGGGCTCTGCCAGGGGCTTGCCTTAATTTACAAGCACAGCTGGCAGTCTGCTTTAGTTCCCCATATACCCTCATGCACTGCTCTGCCACCAGAAGAGCCAGAGTGTAGCATTATCTGGCCACACCCCTGCTGCCCACTGTATGCCTCCTTTCCTCAGCAGCATGTCCTCTAGGACATGGGATGAGTAGGCTGCAATCAGGGCCAGCCAAAGTTTCAGCAGGGAGCCCCTTTATACGAAAACTATTCCCCCGGGAGTGGGGCGAATTTCAGCCTATTTGAAGTTGCACAGAAATGGAGAATCTGACTCAATAACTCAGTTTCCAATATACAAACACTTCTTCACTGACACATTTGGGTTTTCCATCATGGCAATATTCTCCCCCAAAATAGATGCTAATCATATTTGTCTAGACACTATTGCCTGCCTCTGGGCTCATGTGGGAGGGAAATAAAAAATGGCTCAAATAAGATATATGGCTCAATTGCATTCATAACATCTCAATTTTTTTTTCAACTCACCTTGTTGTTGCTGATAGCAGTGTTTCTACTACTGCTGTGAGGCATCACTGTTACTATTACTGTTGCCTTAGTCTCTTTTATACTCTGGGATATGATCCAGAAAAAAAAAACCACCACATTTTGTTTTATGAAATATACTAGGTCAGCCTGAGCAAAGAAGCTGTGGAGAACGAGAAGAATGCTAACATGCACTATACTTTGTTTTTTCCTACAAGCAATTTTGGTAACTGTGTGCTTGAAAATATCTTCTTTGTCATATGATTCATTAATTCTGGAGTCAGCCAATGCATCCAGCTTCCTGGAAACTTATGCCAAAAAGCTGCAGTTTGAGCCCGTAGATTTAGTTACCTATTAGGGCTGGGGGTGGTGTTGAGATTACTATATTGTCTAACAACAACATTTTCCATTCATAAAAGATACGGGTGCCCTTCAGCTGACACAAAACCAATCACTTCACAGATAGTACATTATATTTGTTGGAATAACAAAATCAGATATCTAGAAGGATTTTTTTAAAATATATTCTATGAAGGCTGAGTAGGCTATTGTTACTTCATGAAACTACTGATTAAATGTTCTAGGTAATTGATAGTGACTTCGTAGTGTGATGCTATTGTTTTTTGCCCATGTTTCTCATACTACGCCATTACTTTTTCCCCACAGACTCTTCCAGCAAACTTCCAAATTCAAATCTCATTTTAATCACTACAATACCACAAGAGACCACCATTTCTAGGTAACTACTTGCCATAAAAGACATTCCATTCATCACAAAATGTATTAATTACATTCTTTATCCACTTGTACTAGTAGATTTTTTTCTCTAAGTAGTCAATTTTTATTGTTCCCTTCAATAGTTTCATTTCCTAGTTTTTCTACTAGCAGTATAATTATTTACTAGATTCCATGTTCTCTTCCTCAGAGGCAATATGCATTTGCAAATCCTAGTCTACCCTTCTTTGAAACACAGTGAAACATTAATTGGGACAGAAGTAGATAGGGATATGGGCTGAGGCAATCAGCAGTTCTCTGAATAAACACACCTGAAAATTATTTAGTTCTTTCTAATAGTGAAACAAGTCTCTGGACCAAATTCTCTTCTTAATTAAATTGGTGTAAATTAGGAGTAATTTTATCTGCATCAGTGGAGTTTCATTGTTGTGGAACAAAGGCAAATGAGATCAGGAACAGGCCCTTTGTATTGTACAAAGTTGTGTAATGGATAAGAATAGATAAAGACAGGGTGACTTGCGTTATTTATATACTTTTTGGCTGAGCATGCTATGACATGGAGGGAGAATGGGGGGCACACAGCGCCCCAGGCAGAGGGGGAGGACATGTGGGGTGCAAACTGTCCCTGAAAGAAAAAGGGGTCAGAGGGTGGCACACAGTCAGATTGTGGACAGGATGCATTTCTCTCAGGCCCCCTGGTTCATGCAAGAGCACAGCCTACAGAAGCAACAAAGTGTGCAAACCTCTCGTTAACTAGACGACAGTCAGTGCTGACACTGTCCTGTACTTCAATGTGTGTTTTGGTGGGATAGACCCCAATGACGTTGGCAAATTTGGCCACGCAGCAGTAGTGATAACGGTAGGAGTAGAAGAAACAACACCCTGCTCATCTACTTCAGTTTCAGCAAATAGAAGAGCCGCAGAGCTGAAGAAAGTGGAACCCACAGTAGAGTATAGGGCCATCTGTAGAACTGTAGTCTTTTTTGTATTCTACCCTCATGATATATTAATTGTCCATCTGTACCCCAGCCCCGAGGAAGGATTTACAGTAGCTGTTATGGACACAGGTCATTTTTCTCACTCTTTTTTTAAAAAAGAGTATCTGAAAATGTCTGCAGTTCTTTGCCCCTTGTAAGAGCAAACTGCAACTGTTAATGTATATTTTACACAGGCACTAAAAGATTGTGTCCTGAAAGACAATGGAGCTCTTCATTTTGGGGAATAGCCCCTAATGAATTTTCTGTATACTCAGGTATGTAACCATGCAACAAAGGTTTAAATCTCTTTAAAAGTAAGCGAAAAAGAGCATATTTGGTTTAGTGATGCATCATGCCTTGTCAAATGGGCCAGACTATTTGTGACATAATCTAAAAGTCTGGCCCATATCCTGCTCTCTCTTGGGGTAGCCATCACTCCTCGGACAGCCTGGTAAGAAGGGCTGGGAATACCTTACATGACAGTGATCCTGGACTGTTGAAACATTGCTCTGGCGCCACCTTGGCAATAGCCCCAGAATCTGGAGAGCATTCCTTGGCAAAAGCTCAGTTTCTCTTTGAGAGAAAAAAAAAAATCTAAAGTGCTCTACAGTGACAATGGACTGCCTGCTTTGAAAGCTCATCCCTTGACTTCAGTGCTTTGCAAATAAAGTAATGAAAATCACATGAAAACCACCAAATTACCACTAAAATAAAAGATCTAATGCGGATTTATTTTCAGTGACCAAAATCTCTTTCTTGATTAATGTTGCATGTCAAAGTCATCAAAGAATTGTTATTGCTAGTACTAGTACAATGTTGGAATTGTACTATACCAAGAGACTGAGCCTAAATATTCGGCTTCAGTGTGACTGCTGATGTATGCAGATCAGGTTAAAAGTGTATCTGTAGTCTCCATTTTGATTCTTCAGGGAAAAATAAATTACCATATTAAACTATGATAGATGCTTTTCTTTGTTCTCGCCCAGATAGCCCAAAGTAATTCAAATGTCAATTAATTCTACTAATAAAGTAATAACAATTGAGTGACATGTTTTAGTTGTTTCAGTCTTATACATGGAACTCTCACACAATGGCTTTACATTTACATCTGGAAGACAAGAACTATTTCTTCAACAATATGCTAAAGCATATCAGATTTGCTGCATATCATTCGGCTCAGAATGGGGATTCAAAAATGTACGTGATGGCTTTTAAGAGAGCCCTAGAGAAGTGTTCTACAAAGGATAGATCATGGAAGCAGGATAGTGCAAATGTATTGCTGTCATATTAGACTAGTCCTCAGTCTACCAGCACGAAGATGTCTGGGGAGATGTTTTTGAAAAGGTAGTTCTATATGAGAATTTCATTAGGAGCAGATAACTTTACAGAATTGGGTAAAGGGCAAATTAAATAGCAAGAGAAAGGTGAAAGAGCTAGGAGGTGACTTTCTAAGTGAAGTTTGGAGAAAAGTTTACAAGGAAGAAAACACTATATTGACAAAAAACCCTCAAAACTGAGTTATTTATGCTAGATGAGAGTTGGGAGAAAGTCTGGATTGGAGGAGTATAACTGATAAACTGATCAATAGGGAAGGATGCAATCACTGCAATTATACAAGACTGTATGTTGGAACCAATTGTATTTAATATCTATACATATGATTTTGAAACTAATATGAGTTATTGAATGTCAAAATTCAATGAGGACACAGACTGGAAGGGCAGAAGAAATATTATAGAGGATCTAGATAGCTTGAGGAAAGGAGCAAAACTGTGACAAATGGAATTTAATATCTCAGAATGACACTTAATGGAGTAGAACTACAGGAAACAAATGAAGAAAGGGACCTAAGGGTACCAGTGAGTGACACCAATAAGGAGGAGGCTAAGTATGAGACCAGAATTAGGCATGCTTATAAAGGACTGAGTTGTAAATGGAGAGATTATATTTTAATTAATAGTTATTCTATCATGTACATTACTAGCTAGGCATTAATTACTTTTATTATTATTAGATTTTCATTCAAATGTTTATTGGAGTACAGACTTGGTTGTCAAGGTAAGTAGTTGAAACTAGAGTATCAAATAGATTTTAATATGGAATGGATGAGCACATGGATTCTCTCAGCATTTCTTTCCATGGTCATTTCCTTCATTTCCTAAAGGAAGATTAGATAGATTGAAGCCATTTTTGTTGTTGTTGTTGTGGTTTTTTTTTAAGTGTTTGGATCAATATCCTACCTGTTGCAAATAAAGTGTAAAAAGACACAAACATCAATCTCAGACTAGAAAATTACATCTATATTAATAGCCCTTACTATATAGGGTGGTGACATTTAGGTGATACATTTCAAAGTTACATGATAAAATGCATTTATCACGCACCTTTGGCTGCTTCACTTGCACTCTGCTCAATGGTCCATCTCCCCCAGGAACTTCTTCCAACATTCCATACCTCTCAGAAGCTTCAAAAGTTGCCATTTTCTAAGAACAAAACAGCCAAATAAATGTTTCCTCCTTTTTCCCAAATATGGTATTTCTTCCCAAAGCACCCAGCCAGAGAGACAAGATGGCAAATATGTAGTCTAGCATCTTGTGACAATGATTAGAAATGGGAGGTTTATGTCTTTAGAAAGCCCTGAATCCCCAAGGGTTGAGCACTAGTTCCTAGCCTTGAAGGGATTAGTTATTGGACCTTAAAACAAAAAGATTAATATGACTATCAAAACAATTTCAGCTAATTTGGGTAAGTTTCTAAAATGCATTAGTTCTGATTTTGCTCATTCTGCAGTTACCGTCTAAACTGGACTGGTCAAATAACTTAACCTAAAACTAATTAATGTAGTTCACAGTCTTTTGGGGGATAATATGTGAACGGAAAAGAAATTAAATTTGTCCAGTAGTCCAGAAAGAGTTGCCTCAGCTCAGCTCAAGTCAATCTGAAATATTTGGATAGTTCCCTTTGAAAAGAGCTGCATTTATACCAAGTCCCTCCACTTCTCCCTCATGGTTGCCTGAAATCATGAAGGGGAAAAGAACAAGGAGAAGAAAAACCAAGAAGAATTTATTTTGGAAATGTTGAGTTTTATTGTACAGCGAGCCTATTCTGTATTCAACACAGTGATGCTTCTTGAGTGCACTCTCTTTTATATTCTTCTCTATTTTATGGGCTTTCTACACTATTGAATTTGATACATTCTCTCTCTGCTGATCTTTTCTGTGTAAGTTGTGTTTCTTCAAAAATAAAATACAATTTTAAAAAATCCCCTAAAATTTGAATTATCTGCTTAATAGTCAAGAGAAAATTAAAGAAACGTTGCCAGAATTTCTTTTAATTTCTTTCATAACATAACGTGAACAGTTTATAAAGTTGATTTTCTCCTTAGCTATATTTTATATGTGGTCCCTGGCATTTAGGGCAAGAAAGAACTTCTGCAGCTCTGCTTTGAGCAGCAAAAGAAATTTAAGGATGAAAGCACGTTGTAAGAATGCAAAACTGGGATGGGAGTGACAGCCTTTTATTTTGCTGTTATCCCCTTGCACAAATTGCAGGTACTATGTTTTCAATGTAATCTCCATGGGTCTCTTTTAACGACAAAGAAATAGAAGAAAAGGATGACTCCTTCTAGAATCAAAAGGGAGAAAAAAAATCAATATCAAGCTCTTATGCAGCCTTTTGAAAAGACAAGTTTGCATTTAAATGCTACTGATAGCCATTTCTTTAAAATTAGTTTTGAAAGAAACCATTAATTTCCTGGAGGAGGGTTAATATGGTATAAATATTTCAGTGGCAGAGTTCTAAGAAGCTTTTACTTAGGCCAGGTACGCACTACAGACTTCTGCCAGCATAGTGACATCAGCCATCACAATGTGTGGATGCTGTTATACCAGCACAACTCCACTTTTTGGCAAGGTTTGTCTTGTTTAGGGAGGCTGGAATAAGCTATACTGTCAAAAGCACAGATTCTTGCTGCATCCACATAAGAGCCACTTTGACCATATAGCTATACTTGCATTCTATACCAGCAAAGTGCTACTAGTGTAGACCTGACCTTAGGCTAACATAATTTAATGTAACTTTGATTTAAGTCTTCCAAGTACAGTAAGGTGAATACAGCAAAGCATGTTCCACATGCATGCAAATCGGAAGTGTGATTGCAGCATGGGTAAACACACCTGCTAGATTTATCTCTGGTAGCACAGCTAAAAACAACTCTGCATTATGGCTTCCACCCCTTGCACTTAACTGAAACCACTTTTGCCAAAGTCTCTAATGACCTTATCTTAGTCAAAGCTCAGAATCAGTGCTTCATCTTCCTCCTCATTGCCTTCAAGGCATCAGCCATGCTCTTTTCCTTGAAATTTTGTCCTCCCTTGGCTTATGTGATTTTTTTTCCTCTCCGGTTTCTCCTCCTATCTTTCAAGTCACTCATTTAGCATGTTCTTTGGAGGTGCCTCTTTATCCCCTCTTCACTCCAGACCTGTCTCCTTCTGTCCATACTAAATCATGGTCTGTCTGTCTGAAATCTCCTTGTGGATGTCTAGCCGTCAGCTCAAACTTAACATGGCTAAAACAGGGCTCCTAATCTTCCTCCACAAGCTTTTCCCTCTACTTTCTTTCTCAATCACTGTGGACAATTCCACCATCTTGTCCAGCACTAAGACACATAACCTGGGCATCATGTGTGATCTGAACCTCTTGCTAAGCCTTACTTCCAGTCTATGTCTAAATTTTGCCAATTATCTCTGCATAACATTTCTAAGATATGGCCTTTTTCTATCCATCCCACAGCTAAAACTCTTGTCCAAGTTGTCATCATCTCATGTTTTGATTATGCCAACATCTTTTTCTCTCCTGTCAACAAATGCTGTCTTGCCCTGCTCACATCCATTCAGAATGATGCTGTAAAGATAATTTTTCTAGTCTGTCACTTTGACCAGATCACTTCTCTCTTTGCTCCCTCTTCCACTGCCCTCTTCTCTAGAGCATCAAACACAAGTGGCCTGTCTTCACTTCCAGGGCCTTTCATGGGCTATCCTACCTATCATCTCTCATTCACTATCAAGATGCCTCCAATCAGCCCATGATGCCAACCTACACCAAGCATTTGTTAAATTTTCAAACATGCTTTTCTCCATGCTGCTTCACCGAGTTGAGAGTTTGCTTCCCATAAACATCTGCAAAGCTACCTCATTATCCTTCTCAAAACCCTCCTTAAAACTTGTCCATGATACCTACAAAAAAACTTGACAACAGCTAGGCCACCAGTGTGCTAAGATCACTACTTATCATGATGACCAGTATTGTCTCATTGTTTCCCTGTTAACCCCCATCTGTCTGTACCCATCTGTTGTCACTAGCTATATACTTAGATTGTAAACTGTCTGGGGCAGGGACAATAATTTTGTTCTGGGTTGTACAATGCCCAGAATAAAGGTCCTGGTCCATGATGGGGGCTCCCAAGTGCTATAATAATACAAATAGCTACTAAATACCATTTGCACGTTAATGCTATCTTCACAAGGAAAACCCTGTGTCACCAAATAGCTCAAAAAAATAAAAGCAAAATGAGATATGTCAAAACAGAACAAGAAGCACAAGTTCCTAACAGTAATTCTCTAATCCCCTCTCCAATCTTCTCAAATGCATGCAACCTCTCTGATCCTTAATTTTAGTCTTACATATATACCCAACAAAAAAGAATGTATTGTTGTAACAGACAGTTTAGGAGCACAGTTTAGGTGTATCAGAGGCAGCATATATTTTATGTTTGGGTTCTATTGTCATTGCCAGAATACCTATTTAGCGAATGGTTATGCCACGTTAGAATGAATAAAGTCACCTATCAATGTCAGCAGCAGAGCACAAATCTGAATCTTGAAAGTAGAGTAGCCTCTGCATGTAGGTGTGTGCATGCACGTGCACACATATAATTGAGTGCAACAGCGACATAGCTCAGCTCCTTAACTCATCATAAGAGTCTGAATCAGCAACAAAAGGCTTTGATTTAATGTCAAGCAACAACAAGCTTCACTTCTAAGACTTCACGTTGTGCTGCTGTCAGAAATGGCAGAAGAAAATGTGAAAGTCCCAGAACCAAACAGTAGATGCTAAGCAGCTGTGTGATCCATCACTTTCAAATTCTTTTCCAGTTAGGCTCCATCATAACCTTAGTCCCTTTGATTTATGACCCCACAATAAAATTCCCACAAAGAGTCTGACCTGAGTCAAGAGAGGGGGACCTCTCTAAAGAATTTAATTGTTTTTTTACATGACCACTAAGAGATCGTAGCTAACGAGTGTCTCACCTTTTCACTGAAAAGTCCACAATACCTAGTTTAGAAACTCTATTTTCAGTCTTGGTTCACCCTGAATATCTAGCTCTGAGACTGATTAGCACAGCCTGTGCTGTGTAGTATCACCATGCAGTCCTGGCCCGGACTTCGCATTCATAGACTAAATTGATGATAGCGTTTAAAGGAACCACTTGTGTAATGGGGCTAATGCTGCCTGCAGAACAAGTCGGCCACTTTGTTTACCCTTTAGAAGAAATTCTCTTTTTATATCTTGGGAAATGGCAGAAAAAAGTCATGGCTTCTTTGTGAGTGAGAATTAATCCTCAAGAATGAAAGTAGAGGTACTCAGCTACCGCCATCTTTAAACTATATCATGTACAGACATCTAAAGAATGCTTTCACATGCATTTACTAAGGGTCCTGTGCTGCCATCTCCAGTCCAAAATGAAGGGAAGCAAAAGCATAATAATTGTCTGAAATGAGTCAGAAAATCAAGGAAGGAGGGAATAAGAGGGGAGACGAGGCATACAGCCCCTTATACTGACCCACTAGTAGTTCTGTCTGCAGGAACACCGCACATTGGTGTCTTTGCACAATATTAGAGAGCGTAGTGGCAGGGTAGAGTGGGACAGAGCCAGAAAACAATGACTGTGGATGTCGTGTTTGCCTCAGAACATGCAGATTGTATAGCTCAAACCTACTTTGAAATTAATACCACTAAAATCTTGCTTCTGTACCCCAGGGGGAAGCAGTATAGAGTGAGGACAGACACTGACAGAATTAGCATTGACAGACAGACCAGGAGGCCAAATAGTCAATGACCATGCGTAATTGGGCAGACATTGCATGTAATTAGGGTTGGAACTTGGGTTTGCCATGGTAGTACAATCCTCTCTGCAAACACACTGGCAACTAATTCCTCCCGTGGAAGGGAAACATGTTGAGTTTCAGCATAACTTCTCAAGGTATTCGAAGGAAGGGGAAAATATCAGGTTATGGACAAAGGCATCATTTTACTATATGTTTGGCCTTAGCCTTGCAATTAACATCATCCCAAACATGACAGCTGCTCTGTGCATGCACACACCTGGCCCCCTGTTGAACCTCATGTGAAGCTTTGGGCAGAGGAAGGAGCCTGACCATATGCTACAGCTTGCAGGATCAGGGTCTAGTTTAGTCACATAGCTATTGCTAAAGATATTTACGGAAACCTGTGCACTGTGCATAGTATTTCACCACATTGTTTTGCTTTTAAAAAGGAAAAAAAACAAACACTTTTGCCTAATTAATAAATATGCATCCTATCTGGAAATACAGTAGAAAAATGCCATGCAAATGAGTGAGATGGGAACTTTTTAGCTGCTCGTGTTGATTCTTGTTTAAAAATTCTTGCACAGAGGCCACTTTGAATTAATGTTAAAAGATAACAACAATACTGACCATGTGGCCTGCAACAGGAACAATCTGGTGTTTGGAAAATATGGTCTAATTTTGCTCTGGTTTATGAAGTTGTCATTACAGGGTGACAAGGACTTTTACAGCTATAAGCAGCAAATGTTTAAAAATAAATTTGCTTACTTTTAATTGCTTACTTTTAATTAAGTTACTAAATGTTGTTCTTTTGTCATTTGGTCTGAGTTCTCTCAGTGGCTTCACCTTGTACTTAACGCTGTTTCAAGCTAAAATGTACTAAAATATATGCTAAATATGAAAGCATAAACCCACAACCCAAACCAATCTTCTCATGCATTAATTTTCTTTTTAGCATACAACCACACTAGTTATTTGTGGCTGAAATGGAAACTCATGGATAGTTAATGGTATTTAGCACTTGCAGAATGCTTTTTATCCATAGATTTCAAAGCATTTGAAAGAGTGGGTAAACAATGTTATCCTTTTTTACAGAGAGGGAAATTGAGTTTAAGTGAATGACTCTCAGTGCTAGAGCAAGTCAATTTCAAAGCCCAGAGTAGAATCTAGATCATTTAAATCCTAGTCTATTGCCAAGGGCACTGTATGTAGAAGTGTTAAATATTATACTATCCATGATTTATCTGGATCTCAACTATCTTTCATATTTTTTAAATGTATGTATATATATATGTGTATATATATTTCTATTCCTCATGGGTTGTGAAGAGAGTCTTTGAAAATGTGAATTGAATGTAAACCAATGCACTCCTCCTCCTCCTCCTCCTGAACAAAAATTCTCTGAGATGTCACTTGCCTCATATATCTCAATAGGTTATTAAGTGTGAGACCTAAAAATGCCAGTTTACATGTCACAAATATCAACTCTTCCACTGCTGACCATTTTAACAAAAAATCCAACAAATGTGCTTATCCCACAAACCAAACTTTCTTCCATGGCTCCCCAGGTGGGAAATTCAATGGAAGAATAAATAACACCAAGAGTATTGGCTGAGTACATTATTAATTTTCATATATCATTAATTACAAAATCTCCCTTTTTTAATATAAAAGAAGCTGCTGCAGAATTTCCAACAGAGGAATCAGAGTGCTTCAGAATCTAGGGGCTTCCTGCAGAATGTAGGCTTAGCTTGTAGGTCCACTGGGCCTTGACTAAAGCTAGGAACTTGTAAAACTATTTGTAAGCTCTCAGTCTGTGAAGACTTCGCGGATCAGAGGTGAAAGTAAGCCGGTACGCCATGGTACAGCGTACCAGCAAGAGCCGGTGTGCCGTACTGGGGAGGCCCGGCTTCCCCAGGCAACAATTAAAGGGCCTGGGGCTTCCAGCAGCGGCTGGAGCCTCAGGCCCTTTAAATTGCTCCCAGAGCCCCGCTGCTGGAGCCCTGAAGCAGCGACAGGCTTCCGGGGATTATTTAAAGGACCGGGACTCCCGCTGCCCCTACTGCTCTGTGCTCTTTAAATAGCCGCTGGAGCCCCACCGCTGCTACCCCAGGGCTCCGGCAGCAGGGGCTGGGACTATTTAAAGGGTCCAGGCGGTAGAAGCAGGGGAGTCCTGGGCCCTTTAAATAGCCCCAAAAGCCCTGCTGCCAGAGCCCTGGTGTAGCAGCGGCAGCCGGGGGGTCCGGCAGCGGTTTAAAGGGCCCAGGGTGGTAGCAGTGGCCGGGCCCTGGGACTTTTAAACTGATTCCAGAGCCCCCAGCTGCCGCTGCTACCCCGGTGGGGGAGGAGGAGGGCACTTACCAGTACAGGGCGGGCCGGGGCTGGCTCTGACCCCCCCATCCCCACCCCTTCTGGGGGCCAGAGCCGGCCCCAACCCAGCCCTGTACTGGTAAGTCCCTATTTCTACTTTCACCCCTGTCAAGGATGCAAATGGAGTAGCCTGGGTATATGAGTAAAAAAACTGGTAGAGTTTTCATGAGACTTCAGCAAGCAATACAGGGTCACTTCTGTTTTTAGAAGCAATGTTTGTAACCATCAAAAAGAGTAATGTATAGGCCTCAGTTTTTAAAATATAGTTATTTTGTATTGTGGCTGTCTTACTGTGGCTCTTATTAATTTTCAGTTGCCCCATCCTTTCACAAGTACAAGTAATTTCGATTGCAATGCACCAAAAGGCTCATTTGTGTGGAGAAACAGCAAAATGAGACACATATAACATCCTCCTCTGCAATACACACAATACATAGATACAAAAGGTTTTCCACTTGCAAATCAGTAAGCCTATACCTGTATAACATAAAATAAATGGAAGAAAACATCCAAGTAGAGCTGGGTGAAATTTTTTGAATGAAACTTTTTTTTGGGGTGGGGGGGGTAAGGTAACAGGTGGGGCTATAGGGCTGACCTCACTGAGTTTACCTCCAGGTAAAACTAAAGTACCTTGTCTTCACTGTATTATTGCCTTGGGATAGCTCATGCATGCCAGTTACCCTGAGGTAAAAAAAAAAATGCATCTTTTTTAGACAAGGCCTTAAACTATATGGTCTGGATTCACAAGATTGGGAGTTATCGTACAGGAACACAGCCACATTAAAATAGCAAAGATGCACAGCAATTTGAGCTGGAAGCAAATCTAACATCTGTCTTTCTGTCCACTATAGATATTTCAAAGATGTCTATCATGGTACAGATTTGAGAAATATCTGTCTGGACACTGTTGAGTAGATGTAAACGTGATATATATTTTGAGATCTGAGGATTTTTAATCTAATATTTTGCTATTTTAAGAGTTTTCTTTTAGATTATATATTATACCTGCTCGTTAGTTAATGTAATCATAAATACTGTTTTATGACCTCACAGTACTCATCATGATATCAGAAAATGTAGGAATTGCAATGAAGAGTTCCTAATCAGAGTTGGATTTTGTTTTTTGATGGATGCAAAATTAATGTGTTCATATTTAAACAGTGAAATTTAATTGCAGAGTTTCCCAGAGGAATTATCTTGATTTGCAGCTATTTATGATAAATAGGATACAGAAGGCTGCTGTCAATGAACTTGTACTTTGCTGAAGAGAAAGGTGAGCATCAGCAGCAGGACTTCAGGGAAATTAGACATCACAGTTGTTAATATAACTGAATGATGTGCTGTACCAATTAAAAATAATTTAACAAGCTGGCATGCCGGATATTCACTAGAAGTTCACAGGTATTTTGGCATAATGGGGGGTCTGTTATTCCATTGAGGCAGAAGGTAGTTATTGTCCCCATTAACGATAATGGGAGTTAATCATGCAAATCCTCCCATTTATTTATTCAAGAGAATAGTGTGACCCTAAAAGCCCCTCAGTGCCCACTGTCAAAGGATTCACTGCAATGTAACAGCAACTCCTGTCAAGCCTGAAAAACTCATTACACCTAACACATTGTTGTCATTATATTTATCTATAAAGAATGAAGTTTAAGATATCAGATGAAAACTTATGTTGTACAGGTCATCATAGGTGTTGCATGATGTACGGGTGCGTGTTCATTACAAAAGTTGTATGTGTTGTGACAAAGTTCCTCCTCTACCTTGGTGGGTCCTGCGCTTGTTGGCAGATTTGCTCACCTCAGTGATCTTCCCCTCTGGTAGAACCCACAGTCTGGGTCAACTCCTCCTGTGTCTGATCAGGAGTTGGGAGGTTTGGGGGGAACCCGGGCCCACCCTCTACTCTGGGTTCCAGCCCAGGGCCCTGTGAATTGCAGCTGTCTATAGTGCCTCCTGTAACAGCTGCATGACAGCTACAACTCCCTGGGCTACTTCCCCATGGTCTCCTCCAAACACCTTCTTTATCCTCACCACAGGACCTTCCTCCTGGTGTCTGATAACGCTTGTACTCCTCAGTCCTCCTGCAGCTCTCACTCTCACTCTCTTGTGCCTCTTGCTCCCAGCTCCTTACATGCACACCTCACTGACTAACTGGGAGGCTTTTAACTAGTTCCAGCCAGCCCTTGATTGGCTTCAGGTGTCCCAATCCATGTAGCTATCTCCACTGCCTTCTAGAGGGATCTTAATTGGCCCCAGGTGTCTTGATTAACCTGGAGCAACTGCCATTTGGTTACCATGGTACCAGGGATTTGTTTAGCCTGGGGCTAACATATCTGTTCCTCACTACTTTACTGTAGCCATCTGGCCTTGCTCCATCACAGTGTATACTAAAAATGTGTTTAAACTCAAGTAACGAGACAGGGTTGATAAACAAGTCTTCCTCAGAGAAAAGAATGTTGCTGTACCTGTCTGCCCATGTATCTCTTGTGAATCAGGCATTACGAAGCCAACACAAAGGACACTTCATTTGCATTTTAAGTCAACAGAAAAAGCAAGTAACCAGGAGGATGAGAAAACAGAATGGCATCAGATCTCTAGAGCACAAACAGCAGAGGAGAACTATTTTATCTGGGGATACATTCAAAAGAACACAGTTCAAAAGTTTACTGGTCTGTGAGAAGATAGGGGAGAGAACCCATTTGTTATCCATCACTTAGGGGACAAAGAGGTCAGCACTCTGTGAATTTCATGAATGGTCAATCCCCAGTCATATGGGATGTGTGACACTGAACGGGTCCTTTAGGTAAAAAGCATATCTTAGTCAAGGACCATGGCCTGTTGATCAAGTTTTAGTCAGTAGAAAGTGTGATTATACTTTTGTTTCTATTATCTCTGCTTAGGATCACTTAAATCTCTGTTCTTTATTAATAAATGTATTCTTTTTATTATGAATCGATATCAGTGCTGTTTTATTAAAGTGAGACGTACATCCTCTAGTGAGATGACAGGGTGGTGCATATTCTATCTCTTTGGAGTGAGTGTCTGGCTGGATGCTGCAGAAGATGCTTTTGGAGAGTTCAGAAACTGAAGTACACCAAGGGTTAACCTGCAAGGCAAAGTCAGGACTGGCCGAGCCTGAGAATCATAGATTATTAGGGTTGAAAGGGACCTCAGGAGATCATCTAGTCCAACCCCCTGCTCAAAGCAGGACCAATCCCCAACTAAATCCCCAAATGGTCCCCTCAAGGATTGAACTCACAGCCCTGGGTTTAGCAGGCCAATGCTCAAACCACTGAGCTCTGGGACTTGCTAACAGACTGGAATGGCAAGGAATTGTCACTCATTTTAGCAGCAGAAGATCCCTTTGCTGAGGCAGAAGGATAACAGGGGTGACTTATGGTTCTGGACATCCCAAGAAACCATCACAAATAGATCCCAAAGTCTATTTACAGTGTTGTACTTGCTGATGGAAACAACTTGGAATCTCTTAAAAACCCATCGAAAGCTGCAATTTACCCCCAGAGAAGCCTCCTTCCTGCCTGACAAATAAATACCTTTAACTGTAATAAGTTAGCTAGGTAACAGTTTCCAAAATAGCAGGCCTTTCTGTTTGTGTGGACGCTGTGAGAGGGAAGAATGGGATAGGAATGCTATAGCTGGGGTAGAACAGACTCTTGCATAAATTAAAGAACATACCACTTAAGAGATCAGCAACAGACCCTTGATTTCTATAGTACAACAGAATTAAAAGGTGGTTGTTGCTATCCCTTAGTTTTAAAGGGGACTCATTCCACAGACAATTGCCTAGAATTCTGATGCATAACAGAGGCTCTGTGATTATAATTGTTTTCTATAGCCCCTGATATGGATACAAATTTGCTTTATTTTATGACAGACATTCACAGGGTCAAGTAGTACCAAAGGCCTAGGCAAATCTTAGATGAATCTGTGTCTTAATGAAAATGTTTACATAAGGGCAAAACTGAGAAAAAAACAGCAACAAAAGCCCATTCTTTTGACAAGTTATTGATATAGAAGAGGCTGCAAATCCCAGCTGTACAGTTTGCTGTTCGTTAGCTTGAATGAATAATATATTTGTCTCCCTGACATAAGAGAAAATGTTCCCTAATATAGTATGCTTCTGCTGCTGCACTTGTTACAGGTTACTTATGACCAGGGACTGCATTTTACCATAAGCCTTATGCCAGGGAATAACAGTCATAGAAATCTTTAACTATGTCTTGCCTAAAGTCATTAAGATGGTCAGGATTGGGAATAGAACCCTCCTTAATTAAGGAATAGAATTCTCCTTAATTCTAATGCAAGGCCCTGCACAATGACCCACACAACCCTCACTGAAATGGCAATTTATGCTGATGTTTTTCATGAATCTGTAGATTTCATAGATCCATAGATTTTTAAGGCCACAGCTGATCATTATGATCATCTAACCTGCTGTATAACTCAGGCCATAGAACCTCATCCCATAAATCCTGTATTGAACCCATAACCTGCAGATGAGCTAGAACATCTCTTTTAGAAAGACACCCAGTCTTTTTTTAAAGATTTTGCTAGTAAATCCACTACCTCTCTAGGTAAATTGTTCCAACGGTTAACTACTCTCATTCTTTAAAATAAATAAATAAATAAATAAAAGCATCATTTTTAAATTGTTAACCCAGGTAAAATAACCTTGACAACAATTTACAATCACAACTATATCAGAAACTGTATATATTTATTTAAACTAGGAGGCACTTTGTAATAAAGACTAACCTAGCATGCAATCTGAAAGTAGCCGTTTCCCCGAAGAGAATGTTTCTTCGATGATTGGACTGTGAATTTATTTCAATGTATATATAATCAATACCTGATGAAACACAGTATATTTGTATATGGCAAAATATTGCCATTTCACTTGGCACAATGAATACTATGAGACCTACTGCAATGTTATATGCTCCGATCACAGGTAATTTGTTCCCATAGGGCCAAACTCCTCCTACCTAACAGTTCATGAATCTCCATTGACTTCTACGTGATTGCACATGGTGTAGGTTAGTTCATAATGTGGCTCACAGAGTTCAGTTTACAAAAATTCTACCAACCTATTGCTATCATTACATTGCCACATTTCTATCATTTTCACCAATTTTGTGGTTTTGAGGGAGTTACTAACCAGAACACTTTGCAAAATCAGCAAAAGTGAGGAAAGATCTGAGACCTGACGATGTTTACTACAGAAATAAGGTGTCTGAGAATATTGTAAAAAATCTGTGGGCATGTGAAAGGTTGACAGGCTGAACAGCACAGTCATTCAGAACATCACAGCATATGTACATCGAACATGTAAGTACATGAACTCAGAACCTGGTATCTAAATGTACCAACCTTTACACCTTGAACTATAAGGCACCCTTGTTTAAGTGTTAAAAGTAAAGGGCTTCTATCACGCAACTGAACAGTTCATATTCCATCCAGTGTGCACGAGCCAGTTTATTTTAATATGTATTATCCATCCAGCCATGTGAATAATTGTTTAATATCAAGCAGAGGACATAACCCACAGATGAGATTAAAAAGCTCAGGACAACATGCTGAGGCAGATGGAAGAACACTGTGTTACTGCACATATGACAGCATGTATTAGGAGGCCCTACTGTAGAAACATGCAATGAGCTCTTCTGCTGTCTGAAAAAAATCATACATGCCAACTGTTTGCAGATCACTTCCCATATGCTTAGACTTCAGTTGAAATGTTTATATTTTGCTACATTGAGGTGTGACTTTCTGATGAGAGCAAGTATGTGCTGCTTAGGAAAACTGCCAGTTTTCTGTTGTAAATTATGTTGCATTTCTAGATTAGTATATACAGTACTTTGGTTTTACTCTGATACCTTTCTTCAGGTCAGTTATAAATCATATAACTACCATATATGGCCCATTTTGATGTATATATTTTGGCGTTTAGAAAGGGACCTACAAGGAACTCTTTGGTATGGAAAAGAGAACCATAGGAATTTGCCTGAGCCAATCACATGGAAAGGTGTTGGCATATTAATTGTTTTCACAGAATGAGCAGGTGACCAAGAAAATTGCAAAATAGCAATTTCTTGCCTCCCCTTTACTACAAAAGGCACTAAATTTTAGCACACAATCCTGTTCTTTGCTGGTATATTCTAGTTCCTCACCTGTTGAGCACCAACAATCATCACTTTAAAAAACATCTCAGATAATTTTTAAAATGCATCTGACTTTCCAGGGAAGAGTCAAGATTCCATGAATCATAAGCCTGTCAATGTTACAAAGATTTCCAGTAAGTGCACAAGCTCAATATAAGCATTTTATCTCTGCATGGTCACTAGGACAAGTTATTGCAAAAATGATTTGTATTTCTGTTAAGCGTGTGTTTCATTGGGTTGGAATTTACTGCAGGAAATAAATTGCAGTGACTTCTACAATAAATATATAATGCCTTTGCTATTCTGCAATTATCTGCAGGGAAAAAAAACATGTATAGATTACTTTTTTCTTTGGTGCGGATTTATTGACATATTCTTGGAATTAGACAAGACAGAACAATTTTATACACATAGCCAATTGAATTTGGATGACTTCATCAATGAAACATTGTCAAGTCCCTATGGGTGTCCATTTTAAAGGTATTAATAATTTCAAAGGCGAAATAATTATTAAAACAAAACAAAAAGGCTAAGAGGTAAGGTAAAGAAATAGAGCTACATTCTGCTTTTGGGTATAATGTTGTTTATAGTGTTTTAAATCCAGACTTATGGATTTATGCTAGTGTAATTGAGAGCAGAATCTTGCCAGGACAGACCAACAGAGATCTCCATTGTTTGTAGGAGGCTTTTCATATCTGACAGAAAAAAAGCCATCTGGCTATACTAGTACCTTTTCTTTGTCTTATCAGATTCCATTCAGATTTACTTGAAATACAAAGTGTTAAAAATCGACATTCCATTTCTCTCACTTGTGTTCCTCAAGTAAATTTAGGCAGCTCTAAAATAATAACTGAACAAACATGTATTCTAAGGTTGGGCTTATGATGATGATGCAGCAGCAAAAGACACTTTCTTGGACTACTGGGAGCAGCCAGTTAACTGTAGCAAGTAGTGAGAAATCACACTGGGCTGTCTCACCTGGACCTGGCACGTAGTTCCAGCGTCTATCTCTGGACCCAGCACCTGACCCCAGAAGATCATCCTCCCTGCTCTCTATTCCTCTCTAGGATAGCAGCCAGTCTATAATGTAGCTAATTCTGTAGCTTCATGGTAGCAATCAGCGCTCAGTGTTCCTGGTTCAAACCCTGATGATTTGGTGGGGAGAGTCATTGTTACTGTACTTAATAGAATTTTTCAAAATAATAGGGAATTAAATATTTATTAATAATTTAAAAATATTATTTAGGTTGCAAAGCCAAGCTCTCAGAAATTAGGCAATGACAGAATTAAGGTTGCCTGTGGAACCCTTGTGCATTATAATACAATCTTTAATTACATGATCACATACAAGATTTTCCAATGGATCCCTGCTCATTCAGTGCACAGACCAACTGAAAAGAGGGCAGAAGTAACTTTGTGTGGGCAATGGTAAATAAGTCATTTGCTAACTTTAGGACCTAAGTACCATTCTTTTACCATGTGTTTTTGTTTTGTTTTGATGTATGTAATATATATGTGCAAAGATAGCTAGATATACTGACCACATATATGGAGATTAATGCCTCAGGATAAATTATAGATCCATGTGATAAATGAATTTATCATATACCTTGGACTTCCTACTCTAACCGTCATCCAGTAATCCATCTCCCCTCAGTCTTATTCTGATGTTCCCACCCCCTGAACAGTTTCAAACAGATACTTAAAAAAAAAATCAATCTCCCAGAGGAATCTTTCTTAGATCCACTGAAAATTGCACCAGCCTGAAACCCAGGACAGACATTTTTCATTCCTGAGCCAGTGACAGCTTTTCTATACCTAAAAATATCACCATCCACTACCTTGCTGCCCTCCAGGGTTACAACCGGGAGCAATATGCCACTGGAAAGGGGAGGTTCCTCACTTCCTAGTGGCACCAAACCCTTGCTTATCTAGCCCTGAAAGAGCCAGGGAGATCAGGTTTTCGAACAGTGACACTTTAAAATATAGACAAGCTTTTTAAATTAAAAAAAAAAGAGGTTTTATTTGGGTCCTTCTGATCTCTGGTACGGCTGAACTCATGCTAGTTGAGGCACCTGGTATTGCAGATGGAGCAATATGAAAAATAGTCACACTGGACATTTTTATCACTAAAACATTAATACAGTAAAATAAAGTAAAATGTTGGGTAGTGTAAAGATTTTATCAGCCTACAGTGTCACGGGGTATACCAGACCCTCTGAGAGGCCCCTTGCCACACCCCACTCCAAAAAAGAGCAGTGGAGAGGGTCCTCTAAGGTGCCTAGAGTGGCTATGTGGGACACAGACAATGAGGGTCCAGCAGCCTAGTATAAGAAGAACTGCTTGGTCAGTGGGAGTTCAGTTCCTTGCTGGAGCTGGAAGAGCATGGGTGGTGTCTGGCTGGCTGACGGAGCTACAGAACCCCGGACAAGGCAGCACTGCCAGAAGCCGGGAGAGTGAGAAGGAGCCCTGAGCTGGTTGCTGGGACTCCATTAGGACAAGGCCTTGAGGTGAAGACAGCATAAGGAAGTGGCCCAGGAAATCAGAGAAGCTGTGTGACATAGTTAAAGGGACACAGCATATGGCTGTGATCCACAGGGTCCCTGGGCTGGGACTCATAGTAGTGGGTGGGTCTGGGTCCTCCCCCCCACACACACATTAGCCACTGAGGGGAAGTAGCCTGGACGTTGAAGCACCCCAGAGGAGGAACTGAACTACAGTGGGCCAGCTGGAGGGCTGTAGCCAGGAAGCCCCAAGAGGGTGAAGACACTGTCTCCAGGGAGGAAGCCCTGGGGCACTGCTCTATCCAAGAGCAGATGAATGTTGAACTCAAACTGACCATGAAATTAAAATCAGTAAAATCAAATTGTTCCCATCAAAAATTTTGATTCTGCAGAAACCACATTTTTACAGAAAAATTACAAAGTGGCTCTAGTTAATACCATATACTACATGATTGTTCCTATAATGACTTGTGTGGGAGATTTCACTTATGTAAGTGTGCATAGACATTTTTCCAACACTTTTTCAGTGACTTTGGAGTATTTCAGTGGTAGAATGATCTATTGGTAGTGCTGGATCAAGTCTGACAGAACATGGGCCAGACCCAGTGGCAGTTTCATCACACGGCTAATCCTGTGCACTGAACAAAAGCGACATTCATTTAATTGTACAAGTTCAGAGTATGCACATTGCACATTTTCTACTGTCTGTATATTCATTTTGACACTGTGCATTTAACATGTATGCAATATGCAAACTCTGGAACATAGCTGCATTTCAGGAGGTCAAACTTAAGGTGAAAGCCCATTGCAAGTTTCAAAACCATATTCAAGGTTCAAATAATTTTTAAACATTTTTCAGTTCATAATATCAAGTGCTGGGCCAGAAGTACCAAAAGGATACATAGTGCCTGATGCATTATTGGGTTACTGAATAGGCCATACAACCTATTTATGTTAATTTAATTTACAGCCATTTACGTGGTTATACTGAGCCTTTCATTCCCTTTGTCCACTGTTGAAACTTGCAGGAGAAGCTAATCATTGGTAACTCTAAGCTCTGCATATGTCTCCGTAATGGACGTTCAAGCTCAAGTTAATTCCAGACAAGCATTAATTCATGAAGAGCAGAAATAAAAGGGCAGTGAGTCTTTGTGGTTTTACTACATCAGCATCTAGTCCAGTCCAAAAATTAATAGATTGTTGATTGCATTAACATAGTTAACTTTTCTCATCTCCTGTACCGAAAGGCAGCTGCATGGTTTCTCAGAAGGAAAAGTACAAAATGCTATTGAGGGACAGGTGTTCTGAACAAAGGACTGGGAGCCAGGGACAGTCTGTGCTTATGAAGCAATTTATGACCTGGTAAAGTTCTGTGACTTTATTGTCTCCATTACAGATGAAAATTAGGATCTTCTATGTTTTCTTTGTGGCAGTGGCATATGTTTGTAGCGATTCCTATGACTGACTTTGTTTATATCAAATCATGTTTTCCACCACCAATGCTTGAGGTTCTGTCCTTCTCACTATTTCTGTTGTTCTTTGTCAGATCTGGGAAGCATAAAATATCCATAATCCCATTACCATTTAAAATTAAATCACCCAAGAAGGGCCATAGAGGATAATAAACTATTTGGCTTACAGGTAGGCTCTTGACAGGACCAGAAGCACCAATCTAATTACAAAATATGTTTTCAAAATGTGGATCTGCTTGGCATAAAATGACCCGATACATTTACCCCTAATCACTGACATTGTTTTATATGAAGTATCCTGGGCACAAAGAGGTTAAACACACAGTTAAAATTTAAAGCCTCCAAATTAAATGGCCTGATGATCTCCAGAGAGTGGCTATAAAAAACAGTCTAAAATGTAAGTAAAAGCCTGTGTGTTTCATTCAGATTCTTACAATCATCCTCAGCAGAGACAACTTGCTTCAGTAATGGCAAAGACAGTAGGTAGAGAGTGCCAAAGTGGCACAGCCAGTGCATTCAAATACAGACAGTATGCTTGTATTTAATAAGCACAGCGGGTGAACAATTGGATTTGAAAGGGAAATTAAATGGGCTGACCTGAGTGCAGAGTCATTTATTGTCTAGCTCTGTGTTTTCTATTCCATGATTACGGCAAAGCTCTTTTGTAAACCAATATGAAGGAACACTATTGTGCTTATGCATCAGTTAAGGATGGTAACCACAGTAGGAAATACAAATACATTTTTAAAAGTCCAATTCAATCAGCTTTTATCTCCAAGCCGTTACATTCTCTTTTATTTTAATCTCTTTTCCTGTGTGCTGCCTACTTTAAGCCTAACCTTGTTTGCACTGAGGCCGTTTCTTGATGCCTGATGATGATAAAGTAGAAAAATTACCAGAGATTAAGTGGGCCACTGAACTAATACTCTAGCCTTGTGCAGCCCCAAACTGATACCACCTTTTGGCTAGAAGCAGTGTGAGGTTATTTTCTAACCTCTCAAAAGAAAAACAAACAAATCTTCTCACACTGTTACACTAAACAGGATTCTTCTTTATTGTTTGTGTACGAAAATTAGCTTCGTGCAGCTGAAGCTATCCTTCCTATGCTGAAGCTAAGAGGAACCGCAGGAACTGGAGTGGACAAATTCCAATTTTCAGAAATGTCCATTTTTCACTTTTCATAGACACTAAAGGCATCATGAAACTATTCGGGGGAAGAAAGAGGGGTGGGGGGGGGATATTTGTCCAATCATTAGTTGGGTAGTTCTGTCTTCTCTCCTGAATAAATGTTTTCTGGCATTTGGCCATTGAACCTCAGGAATTTTTACCGACTCTAATGCAATTGTTCCAGACTTGCACTATAAGCTTCTCAGACATAAACCCATGTTTCAAAATGGAATGCAAATCATTCAAACCACAAGTAAAATAAAACCGATAATCTAAATGAAGAAAGGAGGATATGAAAGCAGGACAAAAGGTGTCACCGGTAATTATAAAGATGCATCTGGTCCCTAGTTAATTTTGACAAAGCCGTTTTTGTGATTTATGGCAGGTGCTTGTTTATAAACCCATTTCTGCACAGGCACAGTGAAGCACATTCATCATTCTGCCTGGTCTTCATTATTAGATAAAAGTCACTTAAACAGAGCCTAAAGCCAGATGCCTGCTACCTTGGCATATCAACCAGGCGATTTGCCTTTATTTATTTATTTGTATTGACCTGAGGCTACTAGGTTGTGTTTGACAGAGGTTCTACTTATAACCCATGCTTAAGTCAACAAGCAAAAAGGAATTCAAGTCAGTATTTTGGAGATTAGCAAAGCAGCACCAGCAGATAACACTCCTTTTAACATTGATTTCTATTTATTCTTTGTGCCCTGTAGTTGTGCTCTGGCTATTCAAGCTAACCAATGCACTAGCTGTTAGAGAGTAAACAGATATGTATTTTGACAGATAAACAAAAAATTGTCCAGTGTTCCTACTCTTCAGTGATGTCCATTGTGCAATATGTGCTTCCACTACTGCAACTTGTTCAGAATAATGGATTGACTTCGCTGCTGGTAGGTTTAATTTTTTTTTAAATGGACCAAGTCTCTTTCTGAATCATAGGGCGAGAAATGTGGTGAAAACTATTTGTTTTGCTCAGTTTTGGAGGTCTTTTCATCTTGTTTTATATAGGCTATAATCTCAACGGTTGTATGAATAAAATTCAGGTTGGAGATGTACAGAAGCACCTGTGGGATATTATTGTACTATGTCTCCCAGCTTTTTCCTCTAGCCACTATAGCATACAATCTCAAGTATCTACATTGCAAAAAAACAAAAAATCAAAATACAGCATGGGAAACCAGTACAATATATAGACTTTAATTTGAAAAGAGGCCTCCTTTTTGTGGGTTCACCCTTAAGCAGGATCGATGATGGTAAGATGGAGGAGAAAGTGAGTTTGCCAGTCACATGGGAGCAGAAATGGGTGGGAGTACAAAAAAGACCATAGTCCTATCTGTTCCCTATGCAAATCTAATTCCAAATTAGATAGATGCATTAGAAAATGTGTATGCAGTTATTTACAGACATAAAATTAGGATCATGAAATCAAAGGACAAAAAATTCCACTCGTGGATCCATCATGAAAATCTGTCATCCCCCATCTTTCTCTATAGCACGGGTCCTTGATCCTTGCACAGAACTCATTGATTCTGTTCAGAAATCAAGTCCCACATATGGCTTAGAGTCACATACTGTGAATAAGAGAATATTAATATGAGCATTCATAAGGGTAAGTGCAAACAAGCCATTTTGTGTTTTAGCTTATTCAAAACTTGATCCAACAAACACACATTGCAAGTGTTGTTACCTTCTGTTATCCTTGCAAGGGTGCTGGAAATAGGGATGCTAGAGATGCAACAACATCCCCTGGCTTGAAGTAGTAACAACCACCAAATACATGGTTTCTACTTTCAGCCCCCCAACTATAAAATTGTTCCAGCTGTGTCCTTGGTTGGTTGTCAGTCAAAAGTTTTGTAGCAGAAAGTATCCCAAGAGGTTATACATTTTATTACAATACAGGACTTGTGATTTTCTGGCATATGGTAAGGCTTCAGAGGCACTGAAAGGCTTGAGAGGAATTTCCTTCTTGCTTGAGTTGTCATACAATAAATATCATATAGGGAAACAAATATTTTTCCCTTAGCCATTTAAGATATTTCGTTTGGTGCTCTGTCAGGGACTTTGGCAATTTGCTATAGACACAAGAGAGAGAATCTTGGCCCCCATTGACATCAATAAGAGTTTCTCCATAGGTTTCTGTGGGACCAGGGTTTCACCCAAGGAGTCCATCTGTTTTTCTGATCACTTCTGCTTGCAGGACTCCTATAGCATCTGCCACTATGCACAAGTTAATCTTCAGTGTCTAGAATAAATGCATTTGCAGTGGTGTTTCCTGCAAATTTTATGTTTCTTTGCTTTTAATAAGAATATGTATGCTTCAGATATTTTGCATGTGGATTAAGTACAGAAATATTTTAATTTGCTGCTAAAAACATCACTTTGGTTCAGGTAAAAACGCATGTTCAATAATAAACATATCATGAGATTTTATTTGGTCAGTCAGAATACTGGTGCATTTTCAGTCTGAATCTGATCCCTATAGCAGTTGAGTAATCTGAATTTTACTCGGAGCTAATATATTAATCAGGTCATCGTTAGCCTCCATCTCCCCACTTTCCCCATAGTAATTTTAAATCTAATAGTCCAGTTCTTTAACTGGAACAATCTGTGACCTACTTGAAAATTTCTGAGACACATCTCATTCAAACTATACAATGAGGAATGTTAACACAGTCCAAGGCTTTATTAATATCAATCTCTAAGTAGTTTCTAATCCTGCTTTCAAACATTAATCAAATCACCTAATAGTAGGGTATGTTATTTGACTGTGTTATTATTTAACATATTTTATTGCTGTGATAAATGATGTGGGAGTAGCTCTCATTTATGGACATCCAGCCAGCCAGTTAGCTGTAAAATCCCTCTTGGTGTCTGGTCTCTGCTTGCTTTACCTGTAAAGAGTTAACCAGCCAACAGGTAAAAGAAAAGGAGTGGGCACCTGACCAAAAGAGCCAATGGGAGGGCTAGAACTTTTTAAAATTGGGGGAAAAAAACACTCTTTGTGTTCTGTTGCTTTCTCTGGGCTTCAGGGATACGGAACAGCAATGCTATAAACAGGAATGCTGTGTAAAGCTTAAGCCACGTATGAGAAATCATCAGATACCTAGAATTACTTATTTGAACCCCCCCAAATATATACCGGTAAGTAAAATTAGGGATGTTTAGCTAGACGCAATCAGGTTTATTTCTTTATTTGGCTTGTGGATCTCCTTTGTGCTAATCCCAGATGCTTTTGTTTCCTTGAACCTTTAAGTTGAACCCCCAAGAAAGCTATTTTGGATGCTTAATTTTTGAAATTAGGCTTTTAAAATCTAGCAAAAGCCTAAATTGGAGATGTATTTTCTTCCTTTTTGTTTTTAATAAAATTTACCTTTTTTAAGAACAGGATTGGATTTTTGGTGTCCTAAAAGGTTTGTGCACATGTTGTTTAATTATCTGTTGTCACCAGCTAATTTCCTTTGTTTTCTTTCTCAGCTATTCCCCGGGGGTGGGGGGGTGAAAGGGCTTGAGGGCACCCTACAAGGAGGAATTCCCAAGTGCTCCTTCCTGCGTTCAAGGGTTTTTTTTGCATTTGGGTGGTGGCAGCATTTATCAAGCCAAGGTCAGAGAAAAGCTGGAACCTTGGGAGTTTAATACAAGCCTGGAGTGGCAAGTATTAATTTGTAATATCCTTGCGGGCCCCCACCTTCTGTACTTGAAGTGCCAGAGTGAGGATTTAGCCTTGGCAATTGCATATTTCATCTCCAGACCCTTCAAGTTTTTAATATAGTATTAAAATTGTACAGCCAACAATATTTTTTCTGTGTTCATATCATAAAAAGTAAGCCTATAGTCCAGTGATTCTCAAACTGTTGTACTGGTGATCCCTTTCACATAGCAAGCCTCTGAGTGGGACTCCTTTATGAATTAAAAACACTCTTTTATATATTTAACACCTTTATAAATGCTGGAGGCAAAGCAGGGTTTGGGGTGGAAGCTGACAGCTCATGACCCCCCCACACACATAATAACCTCATGACCCCCAGTTTGAGAATCCCTGCTATAGTCATATGAAATTCCAGCATCAGAAGATATCTTCCTTAAATTAGGAGATCAAAAATACATTGCTGTGGAAACCCACATTGTACTAAATTACATTTACAGTATTTTATTATTGGGTAGATTTTTTTTTAAACTAGGCATGAGTGTATTATTTATTTCATTTTATTCCAGATTTTTATTCCAGACAAATGTAACAAAATTAGACAAAAATTAAGCCAAATGCAAATAGATAAGTGAGTATAATAAATATAGGATCAGATGTTCAAAATTAAGCATGTGCATGTATTTGTGTGAAATTTATGTTTACAAATACCCACTGAGTGTGCCAAATTTGCTATATGTATGTAGAAACATGTGATTTGTGTGTGCATAAACACATAATGAAGACAAAATATGGACCTACTTGCTTACATTTTCCCTAAAGATTACACACAATGTGAAATATGCTAATTTGTAAAGATTTTCAGCATGCCTTTTGCTGTAGCAAGGAGATGCTTATTTACAGTACATATTTAAAAACAGTATGTGAGATAGTATGTTAAAAATAATAAATTTGAGCTTCATATGATTTGCCTTCTGGTATTGCAGCCTTGAGATTTTGGGTTTTCAAGCTTTCCTCTGCAACAATGAAGGCTAGAAACATCCAAAAACTGAAAGCAGAGATTTTCACCTTTATTGCATGATTCAAGGAGATGGACTTTATCACATGACTTAAGGAGATGAAGCTTTAACAAATAACTAATATCATGAGACTCACAATAAAATTGCAGGAGTTGGCAACACTGGCACTCAGTTGCAGGATTAATTAACAATCTGTTGCTGTCATTTCTTCGCCAACTATTTTTGATCATGTGCACAAGTTCAACTGCACTCTCTTCCAAGCTTAACTTGGTTGCTGTATATAAGTCATCTTGAATAACACTTTGTTTAAAATATGTAAAGACTACCTTGTGAAAAGCTGTGTGTGGGTGACAAAGCTCCTTAAGAAAGTTTGCTCATTAGTAAGTTTATTCAAACATATTTAGTCTTCTTTTGTGTTCATAAATTGTCTGGAAGCAGCCTATGAATTTCTCAAGATATATTCATTTGAAATTATTTTCCAATGAATATCCATGCTGGTCTGTTGATTGTTCATGATCAGTTCATTGTGTGCATTCAGGATCTAAAAGTCCGGCTCAGTTGATTCATTTTGATTGGAGACAGACCCCACTTTGTTTTGTTTGTGTTCTTTGATTGGCTGAGTTTAACTGTTAGCCTGTTTTAATTCAGATTTCAACTACATGAGCATTCTTACAAGAAACCTGAGTCTGTTTCTGAAAAGCATCTTGCTAGTAAACTTGTGCATGTAAAAAATGCTTCAGAGAAACAATGAAGGAAACTAAAACTCGACATCATGCAATATACCTGATTGTTCGGGGGGGAGAGGGGAAGTTGTGTATAAATACACAACAAAGGGTAGGGCAAATATTCATACAGAAAACACTGCTAAGATAGATTCCACATTGTGTATTAATTGCGCGGCAATTACCAGAGCCTGGCCACATCTGTGTCACTCCCACCAACCTTGCAACTCTTCTGTGGTGCATTCTATTCAGACAGCAACCAGTCTGTATGTATAGGGGTTTTGCTTATTATGTCCAGTGCTGCACACAAGCAGGTCAATGACTGCACTGCACCTGAAGCGGGATGGGGGTGGGAGGATGTTGTCCTGGCTTGCTGAGGAAGGTGACAGTGCTTTATGATGGAGGGGAGGAGGTCAGAAACTGCTGCAAAAAGGTGGATGGTGGTCAGGTTGGCAATGCTGACTCATCCCCTGGAAACGTATGGGTGGAAGGCTTTAAAAGGTGAAAGCCCTAGCATTAGAAGCCCTTTCTCCAGGCAGCAGGCAAAGCAGCACCACTCTTCCTCCACTCAAGGTGCGAATATCAGTTTGGATTAGGACTTGATGTAGGCACTGCACTAGTTGCTCCTTTTTAGGAGGGCTAGGAAGGAATTTTCCCCTCACCCTCATATTGGCTTACATGCAGTGTGTGTGGGGAGGTTGCCTTCCCCACAGTGGGTATCAGGTAGGACCTTTTATGGTGAGGAGGAAGGGGAGTTAGGCCATAAGACGCAACTCATGTTGTAAGTGTGGGGTGGATGTCCACTTCAGGTACTCCATAGGGACGACATCCAGTGACCAGATAAATGGCTTGGTAAAGGACTTAAAAACAAGGTGCTGGTTAAAGCCCACTTGCTTATAGCCCACCTTAACCCTGCTACGAGCAGGGGTGGATGGTAAAGTCCAAGCCATGGGTTAGCTGGGGGACCTGGATAGAAAATGAAAGGGGGCTGGTGGAAGCCCCAGGTAGTTATTCGAATGAACATGCAGTTGCCTGCACTGTACACTTCTATCTGCTGGGTAGTCCCAGACATCTAATAATAAAGTTGTGGCCTGATTAAATCCATATCAAGTGTCTCCTGTCCTTCTTTTGGAATAGCTGGACAATGGAAACATAATGACCAGGTTATGTCCTGCTCCTCAGTAAAGTCCAAGTTGTATCCGACAATACCAAGCCAAACCCATGGAGATATAATTCCTTCCTTTCTGACCTCCCTGGCATCTGCAAGTAAGCAGGCTGGACGATCAAATAGGATGGTGAACCTGGCTCCCTTGATATATCCAATTTGCTTTGCAGGGTGGTTTGAAGGGGTGTCCACCCCTCCACCCTTACCCATCCCCCAACATGTATCTTGCCTCCTACTGAGTTGAACTGAGAGAGCAGTGAATAGACGGCCATTTTGGCTGACCCTGATGCAAACTGAGGAAAGGGAAGGGGAAGGATCCTTGCACTCTCCCATACTCCTGCACAGCCATGTGAGCACCAGCTATTCTCTGGCCAAATAATATTGCAAAATTCTGCACATGAGCACTAATGCGAACTATGTGCCCACATCTGAAGAGAGAATTTGGTTCTTATACTTGTAACTGAAGATAGAGACATCCTGCAGTATTTTAATGGAACAGTACCAGGATGACCTATTTTCTAACATGAAATAAGCCCCAGAACCATATAGTTAGAGTTCAAACCCTTCTGATGTGCAAGGAATTTAGTTGTGCTTTAAGAGTTTATAAAACTCATTACATTTATTATATTTTCAGTAGTATATGGAGACAGGAAGTTATTTTGGATCATAGAATAACTGTCTCCAAAGAGCTTGTCTCATTACAAAGGACCATAATGCAGTAGAAAAATAGAGCACTAGCACTGCTCCACAATTACGATTTTATTTGTCATTATTTCTACCTTCAGCAGATTTCCCCCACCTCCCTGGCTTTTTAAAATTCTCTCTCCTTCCAGGTCTTGCTGCAATAGACTTCTTCAGGGATTTCAGTTTCTAGGTTACAGAAAAGCACTCCCCTTTCCTTAAGGTCTTGTGTCTATTTTTAAACCTAACCTCTTTCCAAATACCATATTTTTCTCTTTCTGATATAAAAAAGAAAGGAACTTTACTTTCAGTGTGAGCAATGAAAAACAAATCAAAGGGAATGTTCTCTCACCTTTTATTGGTGTTATGAGCAGAATCAAAGGTTATCTTAATTCCCAACTCTTTTATCTCTCATTACTTAGCTTTTATGCAAACAAACTCATTCATATAGGATTGCTTCTTAGTCTCCTGATTAAGTTTACATTGCTGGGTTTAAATAATTTTTTTTTCAACTTGGATTCATTCACTTGGGTCAAATTCAGAAGTAATGAATGTCAAGATGATACAGGAAATCACAGTCAGTATTAAACAAGAGGGATTTATTAGAGAAAACAACCACAGCTATAGACAAAATAAATCATCACAAAGTTCAGTTCCAAGTTTGCCTCAGATTGAAACCTGAGCTTTTCAAAATGAGAATGTATGTGTTATACTCTATATCATGGACAGTAGACCAGTGGCAGAGCAGAATTTTTCATCTAAAATAATGCCAAATTAGAGACTTGAACCTGGGTCTCCCACTTCCTAGGTCAGTGCTTTACCCACCACATTTCAAAGTATGAGATACCCTCTCTTTCTCACCAGAGAGCCTTGGAACCAACAAAAAACACAGTGCATATTTCAACGGTATTCTATTTTGGGGGAAACGTTCAAAAAGGTTTTGTTTTTCTGCCAGTGTAGAACATTTAAAAAAAAAAACCTTGAAAGTAGCTACAAAACAGAATTGTCATTTTCTGGACTCCTCTAACATAACTATGATGTATAACATGCAAAAAAACCAACCAACTCTTTACACAGGGGCGCGCCAGGCACCAGCGCAGCAAGCGCGTGCCTCAGGCGGCAAGCCACAGGGGGCGGCCTGCCGGTTGTTGTGAGGGCGGCGTTTCTGTGGGAGGTTCACCAGTCCCAGGGTTTCAGCAATAATTCGGAGGCAGGTACGTTGAAGGCGCGGGATCAGCACACCTCCCGCAGAACCGCCGCCGAATCTGCGTGACCTGGGCGGACCTCCTGCAGAAATGCTGCCGAAGGCTGCCTGACTGACGCGCTTGGGGTGGCAAAAAACGTAGAGCTGCCCCTGTCTTTACACTTTAAACCCCTTTAGGCCCAGTCTACCAACATGGAGTAGAATCTTCTGGCATCTTAAGGACATCCAGGAAAATTGGAAGTGATTAGTTAAACCGAAGTTTGTGATAAAGGCCAGACTGAATTCCAAACGAGAGTGTTCACATAGGGGTTTAAATCTACTAAAATTCTTACCTTCGGTTAATTTGAATTCATTTTCCTGGAGGTCCGCATGTAGACAAGCCCTTAGGAGTTGCCATTTACATGCAGAAGAAATGGAAGAGCGTGTAAATTAAAGTACTTCTGTATTTGGCTCAAGGTATAAATTTTTTTCCCCACAGATACTTCATTATACAAATTTGCCTTGACATGAGGCCTGAAATTCAGAGAGGAAAACCCTTCAAATATATTGTACTAACATAATTATACAAATTAACAAAGAAAAAATAAAATATAATTTTATTCAGTGGTAAGGGCAGGGAGATTAGAGCCAAGACTCCGAGGATATTTTGAAGCAAGCCTCCCAGCCAAGGTTGACTGATTTGGGCTAGTGGGCTCATGCTGGCGCTCTAAAAACAGGTGTCCACACAGCACTTGGAAGTTGAGGCTTAGTTAGAACTATGGCTCTGCAACCTGCCCCCCTCCATAGCCTTCATAGTCCAAACTGCAACTTCCAAGCACCATCTAGATAGCTATTTTTAGAGTGTCCACCCTACTAACTTGGGTCTGTTGACCCAGGCTGGGAGGCATGCTCCAAACTGCTGTGTAGACATATTCTTAAGGTCCATTTGTGGTTGTGCCACTGCCTCACTGTTATTTTCAGGGCAAGTCATTTCATTTCTCCATGGCTTGATCTTCTCCTCCATCTCAAAAATGGGTGTATAAATAATACCAACTGAACTTACAGGGGAATTGTGAGTCTTAATAAATCTTTGTAAAGCATTTAGAGATGCTCAAGGTGAAGTGTAAAGAGCATATATTTGACAATATTGGGCTACAGAAGGGCACACTGTTGTACAGTGATGGGATATGGCCAAAATGAACACTAGAAGGTTCTAGAAAACTAGTGAAAGAGTGTGTTCTCAAAATGCTTCCAGCCCAGATTTTCAGACCATGGAAATTCTGAAAATGTTGAAGTGTGCCTACATACATATATACATATTACATACACACACACACATACGTGTGTGTGTGTGTGTATATATATATATAATTCAGAAAAAGAGGGTAAAATTAGACCTCTCGTTCTTAGATTGATTAACTTGTTTAGGAAAAATAAAATATCTTCAATCTCTGTATTTCATCTAAAATCAAGATGGATCTGTTGTGACTGTTTGGGGGAAAAAAATACCACAGGTTGAAACAGATTTCCAAAGAGAATATGTAACTGTGAATAATCTTTACACCTGACATTTGTATAGGCTTTAAGAATCAATGTTTTCCAAAAGATGACTTTCAGCTACATGATGAGGTGTCTTTTTTAATTAGTACTTTACATATAAAGGAGTGACAGGATCTTTACAATGGTTTTTCAACTTTCCATCCTCGGGAAAGAACTTCATGAACATGTTGGTATCAAACACACATTAATAAAAGAGAAATGGGTTAGGGTTCTATTGAACCCTAACTAAATAAATCTCACTATCAAATTTATTGCTGATAAGAAAATTCTCCCTGGGGCCCGAATGATGCTAAGGTAATTGTACAAAGCAGATGACCTACATCTTCTGCAGCACCCTTATATATATGTATAGTATATATAAAGGGGAAGTTGCATTTAGTCTTCTTGATTTATTTGAACATATTGCCCTGTTCTGAGAAGAGGATGGTATATGAACATTATTCCTGTAGTAATAAGAAAAAAAGCTAATACATAGCATTCCTTTCCATAGTACATCCTCACATGCTTTAAATTGGACAACTTGACTCAATGACAATCAAACCTGATATGAGCAGTGTGTTGCCATCTGTAACCCTTGGTCCCCCGATGTATGTTTCTCAACGCAATATAATCGGTACAGCAATTTTTTATTTCATTTGATGTTGTAAATTAGGCCAAAATCAACAGCGATGTAGCGAAAGGAAAACCTTATTGTTCAAAGCACTTGGTCTTTGATAGTTTCTGCTAAGAAGCAATTAATTCAAAAAGTAGCCTCTAAAATAATATTTAAGATTCTTATTAGAAACAAAGCTTACTTGAATAGACTAAAAATAGCTATTTTAGAGCAATGAATAAATATCTCAGTCTGAACAAAGAGGTGGCTAAGGTGTAACTTGATCACAGTTTATAAATACCTAAATAAACAACAACAAAAAAGGCTCTTCAGTCTCGCAGACAACAGGTATAACAAGATCTAATGACAAGATGCTGAAGGTAGACAAATTCAGACTGGAAATAAGGCGCACATTATTAACACTGAAGATAATTAACTATTGGAACAACTTCCAAAGGGGTTGTTTTAGATTCTCTATCACTAGAAATTTTTAAATTAAGGTTGGATTTTTTCTAAAAAAGATATGTTCTAATTCAAACAGGAATTAATTCAGGGAAGTCCTAAGGCCTGGGTGTTATACAGGAGGCCAGATTACTTGATCACAATGGTCCTTCTGGCCTTATAATCTACAAATATATATAGTACTGTAGATACAATACTTATGGATAAGCAATATTTATCCACAACAATCAATCTTCTAGAATTATTTAGTTCAGGTAGGCATAGGCCAGAATTTTCAAAGGAGCTAAGCCTACAATTGGATCCAGATTTTTAAACGGCTCAGCACTAAATGGAGAAAAGAGGCCAAATTCCGTGCTGGAGTAATTCCATTGTCTTGAATGACAGTATGGCAACACAGGATATTCCGAGTTAGACTTACTCAGAATTTTTGGCCAGAAGGAAACACAGCCACAAGGGCCACGATTATATTTCTGAGTGTAGACAATATACTTTCCCCACTTGGGTTCTTGGGAAATTCAGAATTCAAATTCTGAAATGATGCCTGTCACAAGGTTGCATGGCCACTGTCTCTAGTAGGCAAATATTTATGGCAAACACTAAATGGTGAGCAGGGGCGGCTCCAGGCCCCAGCACGCCAAGCGTGTGCTTGGGGTGTGCTTGGCGCTCTGCCGGTCGCCGGGAGGGCTGCAGGGGGCTCCGGTGGACCTCCCGCAGGCGTGCCTGCGGAGGGTCCGCTGGTCCCGCGGCTCCGGTGGAGCATCCGCAGGCACGCCTGCGGGAGGTCCACCGGAGCCGCGGGACCAGCAGACCCTTCACAGGCACGCCTGCGGGAGGTCCACCGGAGCCGCGGGACCGGCGACCAGCAGAGCGCCCCCTGCGGTGTGCGGCCGTGCTTGGGGCGGTGAAATGGCTAGAGCTGCCCCTGGTGGCGAGAGATGAGAACAAACTTTCAGGGACATGAGGTGCTTCCTGGAGTCACATTAGTACATTTCCCATGTAATAAGGGAAATAGGTATGTACTAATATCCACATGTTGCACCAGTTTCACCCAGCCTCTCAGAGAGAGAGAGAGAGAGAGAAGTCACATCCCTGTCTGCCAGCTAATTCTCCTGTACCCTAAGGATCCAACCTAAGGGAAGGCAACTTCAGCTTTTTGCTATACTCCATTGGAGGCTCCTGAGGGAATGTGCTGAAGCAGCAAATCTTGGACAGACGTCCTCCTTAGCCATGCTCCCATTCTCTGGACTGCAGCGGCCCCTCATACGTCCCCAGTAGAAGGTAAATTGTTAAACCTTTGGTGTATTACTGAGGCATTTCTCAGGCCCTTATCACTATAATACCTAGGTTGTGTATTATAATACCAAAATCTTATCGTTTTAAAGATAACATTTTTACTGTTTCCCAGATTAAATTCTACCATGACAAGCACACACATTAGAGACAAACACTTCCCTATGACGAAAATGGAAATCAAAGCAGAATATAGCACTGTGATTTGTAGTCCATGTAGTGTAATGCTATTTTGTTTATGCTTTTCTACGCTTTTTGCTGACATATTTGTTGACATATCTGAAGACGCTGAAAACTACACAAAATACACAAATTCCCCCCAGATCGCTAACTCTTTTAAACACAGAATCATCTTTGTTGTACAAATTCAACAATGGAAATCCACAAAAAAATTGAACAAAAGTGCTATTGATTTATTCCCACAACTCTAATACTAATAAAAATGTTAACATAAGTTAATTTAAGAATACTTTTACTGAGTCATAATATAGTAGAGGATACGGGTGAGAAATTAAAAATCACCTGCTGTGACAGAAAAGGATAATGCTTCAAAACGAAAGTCTGGTTTTGGTTTTTGTTTATTATGCTAAACCTGATTTTTGTGCTTCTTTTTTTGGTCTTTTTTCCCCATCACAATGAAAGCTGTATCTTTGAAGTAAACTAAATTTAACTCCCTGAATACATTCAGCAGGGAACAATACACAAAGCTTATGAAATAGGATAATGGAGATAGGGGCAAAACAACCTGATATTGATTTGAATATTGCTGGTTCACAGAAAATGGTCTGTTTCCACACTTATTTACTTCCACGTGCATACAATTTACTTTAGTCCCAATCTTACTCTTATTAGAATCAATGGGAACTTTGCAACTGGGATAAATGGATGTAAGATTAGCCTCCTTGGGTCATTTTGTTTGATGGTTTGATTTATGCTCCACACAGGAGTGGGCAAGGGTGATGAGGACAGAAACTGTGCTGGTGAGAACGGAACAGGAGAGTGAAAAGAGTAGGGCAAGGGACAGAAGGAATGGTATTGACAGAAGGGGTAGTAAAGTGAGAAGAAGATAATCTATTTTATTATTTTAGATAGGGACATGGCTATTATTTAAATTACAACTTTATTCTTGGGTAGTATTCCTGAATGCATTATACTTAAGTGGTTGGAAGTCTTAGTACATTTTTTGTTACGCTTGTATGACTAATTCAATTGGCCTTTTCGGTTATTTCTATACAGCCTTTACGACTGCTAGATTCTGTAAATAAAATATATTCCACTACCTGGTGGAAATTTCTCCTCTGAATTAATCATGGTAAAATACATGAACAAGATGGAAGAAATGGAATTCAATGTAACTGACTTTGATGCAGATTATTCCTCTTCTCTTATCCAAATGCTAGTTACCAAGGCAGCTATCAGAATGCACATTCTAGAACTTTTCTTAAAGGACTGAGCCAACTCACATGGGAATCTTTCTTGCACTAGAATATTTTCCTCTGGTGAGAAGGTTGAAAGATTTAATACTTAATTTGTAGATTTTTCCAACTGCCCTGCTTACCTCCCAGAAGAGGTCTCACCTTAAGTCATGGGTGGCTTCCTTAGATTGCAAGCCCCATTGGGGCAGGGACCCACATACTACAACAACAACAATACTTGGAAGGGAAGCCAGAAATCCCCACAGAAATGTGACCAATGTGGATCGTGAAAAGATGGGAATGTTTTTGGTGGAATGGAAGATATATCTTTCAAAACCACAGCCACAATTCAGAAAACTTTGTTTAATGCAGAAGAATTGAGACGTGTGATCCTGAGAGTGTAGTTCAGCCTCCAGCCCATTCAGTCCTTGACCTCTCATTATATCTAGTTTTAATAGTTGGGTTTTAATTGATTAACTCACCTGACATCATCTTCCAGATTCAGAAACACAAATTTAGGTTTCTGAGGGACAGGAAGGAAGAAGCAAAGCAGCTGTCAGACTCGTTGGTCAATGCTGCATCATCTATGCAACATCAACTGTTGTATTTACAGGCTACATGACATACCTTTAGAGAGTGATATAAAGTATCTCTTTTCTCTGTGGTTTCCTTATCTTTTATACAAGCAAATTTGTACACAAATATTGCATGTTTGCAGAAATAAAACTGATGCCAACTGATGGTAAAGATGAAGGCTTTGAGATGCATTCTTTAATAAAATTGCATATTATTCAAGTTCAAACAGTGAAAAATCTTGGAATTCCTAGCAATAAAAACACAAAATTGGAAAGCTGTCCATCAGAACTTAATGGGGATTTTTATCTAGAAGACGTAAAGAAAATAAATACTGTTTGAGTCAGAATCTTGAGTCTTTCAGATAAACTGTGAAAACTGAGAGGTAAACAGTTGTATATTTTAAGTATTCATCATGAATTATTTTAGAGGTAGCTTCATTAATTTAACCAACAAGGAGCAGAGAACCACAGTCAGACAATTTGTTCTAACAAATGAGAACATAAAATTTTTAAATCTAGCAATTTATTTAATGCCCAGCTCTGATTTGATCCTCAGTAGAATCCCCATGCACCAAAGGTTACAACAAGCAGCTTTCATCATTCAGTGTGTTGCCTGGAGGGGGAAAGAGTTTAGTCAGGGGATTTAATGGGGGTAAATAAAAATAAAAATAGAGACAGTAGATTTCTTGAAGATAATGCAGAATGCTACAGTACATGACTTTAGATCATTTAATCTTAGTATCTGGTCCTCTCCCTGTGGGTACAGGAGCTGAAATATACCCACATCTTTCACATAATTGCTTGTTAGCAGAGACGATTGGATCTGCAAACAGTTCAAATCCATTTTTTCCCCACAGAATGCTTACAAAAAAATCTTGAATGCCTTAGATGATCTTTGATGTTTAGCTACAAGCTTTAAAAAAGCTATCTTATTTTCAGTAAAAAAAATATTCAGTTCACATGAAAGGTGTGAGAATTACAGTTCTCTGGTCATGTTTAGCCACTTCTGTTTCAAGGTTGGAGCTCTCCTTTGCTTCTGTCAGGGCCTGTTTTAATGGCCTGTCCACAGACATCAGTGGATCAGGTAGCATTGTCCATGGACCATGCTATCAATAGCTTGCTGGACAAATTATCTTTTGTCTTTGGCTATCTATTACTGTGGGTCTGGAAACAAAACTCTTCCTCTAATACTATCCTCAGAGGACATCTTGGTACTCAAATGACATATGCAGATGCAGTGGGAAGGAAGCAACCTAGGACACCTATAGCAAAATCATATTTCTAGTTTGACTGCATCATAAATAGCTTTTGAATGTATTCAAAAGAACTGTCTGGTGCTGAGAGCGCAGGAGCTTATTTGCTTCATACATCAATGTAAGAAATGCTGAAAATAGCTTTGGAAGCTAATGTTGCTTGGAACAGCAATGAAGAATTTGTTCTGGGACTGCAAGCAGGACCACCATGGTATTATTGGGCATTGAATCCTAATTAAGGACTCTAACTTGCAATGAGATGCACACAAGCAAACTTCTGAACCTATGCACATCTCATTTCAGGATCAGGGCTTTTATGCTGTGATTGTTATAGGGACTAAGATGGACAGTTCTTCCCCATAACATCCAGAAAGTTCCAATCATCAGCACTATTCCAAGTGGTACATAGAGTCTGGTCCCACCATCCTTCTGTGCTTGGATGCAGACATGAGTGTTTCATGCTGTGAAGATTTTTAAGGCAATGCTACGGAGAATTTTTTAGAAGAGCAGGAACTGGAGGTGATCATTTAAAATATATGCATTCTAAGCTGACATAACATTTGAGGTTCCCCAATCTTTCTAAGGGTCTTGTTCAAATTTGGGCAATTTGGGGCAGAAACTTTCTTTGCGTGTTATGCAATGTCAAGTGCATTGTCAGCAGGGGCGGCTCTAGACATTTTGCCGTCATGCCGTGGGGGGCACTCTGCTGGTCGCCGGTCCTGCGGCTCCAGTGGACCTCCCGCAGGCGTGCCTGTGGAGGGTCCGCTGGTCCCACGGCTTCGGTGGAGCCGTGGGACCAGCGGACCCTCCGCAGGCATGCCTGCGGGAGGTCCACCGAAGCCATGGGACCAGCGGACCCTCCGCAGGCATGCCGCTGAAGGCACCCTGCCAGCCGCCCTCCCAGAGACCGGCAGAGCACCCCCCGCAGCATGCCGCCCCAAGCACGCGCTTGGTGTGCTGGGGCCTGGAGCCGCCCCTGATTGTCAGTGTTTAACAAATAACAACTAGACAACTGCTCAAGTAACATTTCAACTTGTGCACAATCTTGCTAATTACTGATTTGTTCCTGATCCCCCTGGTGAGGGGACAATTACTGAAAAAGATATAGTGAGGCATGTCTTCTCTGTTTGAGTCCTCGGATTTCCTTGACCTCTTTCAATCTGTTTTTAGGCCTGGTTATATCAGAACTTGAACTATTGTCTTTGGTCATTGATCTATTTCTAGTACTGGGCAAAGATCAGGTAACCAAGCTGATTCTTTTATTCTGTCAGCAGAATCCTTCAAGCCCAATCAATACTTTTTTTAATTATGTCTAATGTAGATGATGTGTTAACTTATTGAGCATTCATTAATTTAGTATTTTTGTCCACCTTTGAAACTTTTGTCTAAAGGCTTGATCGTTTAGCATATGACTAATTTGGCATAAAATTTGAGATTTAGCACATTCATCAATCCTTAAATCTTAGCCTATGGTGACAGATCTGTTACTAAAATTATATATTACTGCATGCAGTGTTGTTGTAGCTGTGTTGTTCCCCATGATATTAGAGAGAAAAAGATAGACAAGCTTGTCACTCTCACCAACAGAAGTTCGTCCAATAAAAGGTACTACCTCACCCACCACTAAAATCATACCTTTATTTCAACTTAATTATAGTCTCAGATGATTCCTGTAAGTATACCCAAATAGGAGAGGGTATTTTATACAGAAGAGGAAAAAAAGGCCTCAATTAAATTTGCCATATCACACCCTCCATTAAACAGAGCAGCAAACCTGCCTCAAAGTGCTATCTATCAGAAGATTTTCAGGCTGTGGTAGTTTAACACTTCATTGGGTACCAGAGAAAAAAATAATGTTTTCTCTGTTTGTACTCACCTACAACGTAAGAAGTTGTAGAAACATGGCAGTTATTTATCAGCAAAAGACCCGAGAACTAAAACCTAAATATGCAACGTGTAGAGACGATATGTCAGGTGATCTTCAAAACTTATAACTCGAAAAAACTTGTTTGCGTGATGAAATATATTTCTGATGAAATTCACAACTCAGAATGTAAATAAAAATTACTGTATTAGCCAGATTGGACTGAAACAACGTATCAAGTTTATTTTAGGTTTGTTTAAACACAGATTAAGCACTGAAAACCTACAAGCAATTATACATATTGACAGGCAAGGTATTTTTGTGAATATCTTCATGATAAATGGTTTGTTTTGTTTTATTTTCCTAAAAAGCACTGGGCACTAATCTACTTAGCCCATAGTTATCATCCTCAGATGAATTGTTTAATAAGGTCAGATTTTTAAAAGGACTAACTTTCAGAAATGATAATGATTTTATACACAGTTTTTAGAGAACTAATTGGGAGAAATGATCAGGCCTTTGCATTGAAATATACCCAAAGTATCAAACAATACTATTTATTCACCAAGAGTTACTACCACTACACAAAATCTACCGACTCCCAAATGAGTGTTACAAACCATACACCAATGAATTAAATTAATGCAAACATGCCTCTTTTGGCTCCGAGCCAAAGCCCAGTGAAGTCAATGGGGGTGTGTCATCACTGCATATATCTGAACTATGCCATTGTTCCTGTTGAAGTTATTGTAAATTTCGCTTTTGACTTCAGTAAGACTATAATTGGGCTCAGTGTATAAAAATAGTATATGGTTATATAATTAAAGACAATCATAATGCATATATGCAGAAAAGGCCAAATTAGGGTTGCACACACAACCTTAATTCTGACATTTCCTAACTTTTGAGTGCCTGACTTTGCAACCTTAACATTCTTTTAAACATAGGTTTTATTTTGTTTCTTTTTTCTTTCTTTCTTTATTTTATATACAAATAAATAGTTCCACAGACTGATTTGCAATTACATTTTCTGTCATTATTAATTTTGGGGTCAAATTTTCAGGGTCACAAAGGGATTTATATCCCCGAATACATACAGAAGTCACAGTACTCAAGCTGGAGTGAGCAGATACGAGTCATTATACCATATATAGTCTTCTCATTGTTATTGGAAGAAAAAGGGAGAAATAAAGCTGAAGCATCTGCTGAAAATATCTTCCCAAATGAAAGCACTGAATAGCTGTCACCATCCTGTCTGCCAAAGTCAGTCTGCAGAGGCCCAAAGGGAAGCCTGGAATGCAGAGCTGGTTCTAATACTTGGATGGAAATGAAATTCCATGAGAACTGTGGTGATTTCACCCATTCCTGGCATTTTCTAACCAGCTTTAATGGCATGTAGGGAGAGGGGTAGAGCTGGAGCCTTTGATGGAGGACTTTTGATGTAGAAACTCACTCCCTTCAGACATTAGGTTGAGCCCAAAGTCTTGCAGACCTTAGAACACCGTTCAAAACTTGCCTCCCTTAAGAGCTGAGCTACCCAATAACTTAAATGGTGTGTTTCTTTGAACCTAAACCTAGTTACCAATAAGTAAATACCATTTTTTTTAAAAAAGGGAGGAGGGAAGAAAACCTGAAGTCTCACTGATATACATTCTAATTACAGGCTGGCATCTTGATGCTACAGTGATGTGAGCCTTGGAAATGTATTTGATGGATGCTGCCTTTTATATTTTTACTCCATCATAAAAATCTAGAAAGTGCCCCTCCTTCATATTTTGTCAATGTCATTTTACCTGGTTTGTTACTGTTTATCATTTCCTCTTTACAGTTCATAAGAAGTTTGAACACTAACACAACACCTGCTGTACTTTTTTTTTTAAGAATGCCCTTAGAAAATACAGTTGTATTTTCTAGCCGTTAGACTTATCTGAAAAAGCATTAATAAATGTCACTCCACGGTCACCCTAACTAGACCTATTAAGAAGAGAAGCAGATCAGCGACAGCTTTCATACCACACCGCCTGTGTGACAGGCAGCTGTACGGTGTACATGCTCGGCATGTTCATTCAGCAGTTACCACAAATACCTTCAAGTGTGGAGAGGAGGGAGGGGAAGAAGGGGAAAGATCCATTTTATCTAAACAGCCCAATCACAAAACAATTGTTGTTCCATGTAAGAATATTAAACATTTCTTAGAAAGGCTAATTCATAATAGACAGCACCATATGGAATTTGTAATAAGTGCACTTCACACAGGTATAGAATTATTTAATATGCAGCTAATATTAATAGAATAAAGGAAATAACTCTAAACCTGTCATCTGCATTAGCAATGCTAGCTCCAAAAGCAATCAAAATAAAATCTGATAACCTTAACTGTACTTAGGCTGCCAGAGAACACTCTAATTGTGCTATTTAAGTGGTTCAGTTTCAATTAAATAGAAAAAAATAATAATAATAGAATTAAGTACTCCCCTATTTGCAGTACTTGAGTGAATACAATTTATGCAATCTAGACTAACACCGCATTAGCAGTTCTCTGCTAAGGAACCATAGTGATTAAAGCTGTGTGTGTGTTATTGGACTATATCCGATGACAGTGAGCATTCCCATTGCTATTAGAGGCCTTGTTGGGATTTTAAACAATTAGAAGCATCAACAAATTTTATGGATAGTAAAGACTTCTAAGCCAGAAATGTTTTAAAAATGGGTTAAAATGCATGTAATGGTACTATATTTTTACCCTGATATGTTTCACTTCCTCCTTGGTTCATTAACATTGATACCAATTACGCCCACTTTTAGTCATTAGATTTCAGTTCCGCAGTCTAGTCCTCCCAGCACTGGCCATTAATCTAGTTTCATACAACCTTTCCCTCCTCCATCTACTTTCCCCAAAGGGAGCATCCTTTTCAATAAGTGATTCGCACACTGATATCCGGAAACTCATTCCTCATTACTATGGTTACATATCCCAAAAGGACTGATAATGTTATGAAAATTGTGTGAGAGAGAAACGAAATAGGCACAGCAATCTTCCAGTTTTTCTGTTTTCCCCCCTCAGTTTGACCAATCACAACAAAGAAGAATAAATGCGCCCCCCCGGCACCAGGGTGCAAAAAGCCTTTAGTAATATTCTCAAAGCCAGAGATTATCATCACACACTAAAAGTAGGAGATTCACTAAACAATACCAAATAGACTAAAGCCCTGATTCTTCAGCCTGTTGTGCATGGGTACAAGGATCCACCTGCACAGGGTCAGTGCAGGATCAGGGCCTAAAGTTATAACTGAAATGTTTATAACTGCACATTAAAGCTAGAATTATACCTTGGTTCAGTATTGCTGACCTGTTATGAGTTAGGTAGTCCAGAGATATTAGATCTATGGGTAAGTTTATGAACTACATATCCTGGTCATGGGAATGTTTACCTGTTTGCATTCAGGCTTTCAAATGTTACTTTTGCTGAACAGTAAAAAGGAGCAAAGAAAGGAGCACACAGTGCAAACTAAGGATAAAACGACAGTTGGTTCTCCAGGTGAGTAATAGTAATAGTTTATCAATAGTGACTTAGCCTTGGGCCAATGTGCAGAAAACAAAAAATATTGCAATAAAACTTAAAAACTAAATCCAAAATTCTAAAATATTAAAATATGTATGGTCAACCTTAGCTGGGTTGGGAGTGGATGGGCAGGCTGCTGTTCTAAACAAGAGGTGTTTTTTTATAACATTTTACTTACACTTGTATATGAACTTTGGCATCGAATGTCAAACCTTCTGAATTTGGGATGTTGAAAGCTTGTTTTATTATGGTGTTACTTAAAAGCAGCCCAATTTCAGAGAGCAAGGTGTTCCCTGGTATCTGATAGAGAGTTTCTGCTAGCCTGACCAGTTCAGTGTATCCCAATTCATTAACATCATAAACTGTATCTGATATGTGGTGTGTAAGGTGTCACTGGAAAACTAACAACACAGAGATCATTAATATTCTTGTATGGTATGTGTATAGTAAATGTCCAAAGGATCGTACAAAACGAGTCTGGGAAGTGGGTAAACTGGGTTCTTCCAGACAAAGGACAAGCTGATCCCTCCAGCCAGATGTCATTAGAGTCTGCTAGCAATCACATGTCAAGTGGACATTTATTTACATGAGAGGAGGCAGAAACAGATCAATTTGCACTATAGGAAACACCAGCAGAGGAAGAAACCAGCATGGAAGTTCCTTTACCACCAGACTCCACGTCTCCTTCTTGGCTACTTGAATAAACTTTATTTTGGGAGGTAACTTCAGAAGAATCCATTTCAAATGTCTATTGTACTATAAACAAAGGACAAAGAGCCCCAAGTTATCTTTCACCTAAGACAACAAAGAAACCAAGCACCTTGGACTTTGTGAGAGATCCTGACAATCTTGATGGAAGGTAGTGGGGTAAGAATCTTGCCTTGAACCAGGACTGTAGTTTTGTGGAATCATAGTCACTAGAAAGCATATTTTTTCTAGCTTTATCCCTTCAACTTGGTATCACTTAAATCCCATCTCCTTTTGTTATTAAACTTGTTTTATTTTTTACCTGAACCAACCCAGTGTGGTGTTTGAATTAAAGTGATAGTTCACTGCAGTAAAAGTGATAAACTATGCAGATTGTCTCTTTAGAGGAGCAGACAAATATTATGATTACTCTGACTATTCCAGGAAGGGACTGGACATTGCAACAAAGCACACAGTTTGCGGAAAATTTGGGACTAAGGAGTGTTGGGAGTCATCTTGCCAAGTGTAATCAATGCTTGTGAAAACCAGGGAGTGACTCTTTTGCTGCAGGAGGCAAACTGCTCATGTCAGAGTATTGGATCAGGGTTGCACAGCGTACAGACAGAGTGCAGATTTCCAGAAAGCCTTTGACAAGGTCCCTCACCAAAGGCTCTTACGTAAATTAAGCTGTCATGGGATAAAAGGAAAGGTCCTTTCATGGATTGAGAACTGGTTAAAGGACAGGGAACAAAGGGTAGGAATTAATGGTAAATTCTCAGAATGGAGAGGGGTAACTAGTGGTGTTCCCCAAGGGTCAGTCCTAGGACCAATCCTATTCAATTTATTCATAAATGATCTGGAGAAAGGGGTAAACAGTGAGGTGGCAAAGTTTGCAGATGATACTAAACTACTCAAGATAGTTAAGACCAAAGCAGATTGTGAAGAACTTCAAAAAGATCTCACAAAACTAAGTGATTGGGCAACAAAATGGCAAATGAAATTTAATGTGGATAAATGTAAAGTAATGCACATTGGAAAAAATAACCCCAACTATACATACAACATGATGGAGGCTAATTTAGCTACAACGAGTCAGGAAAAAGATCTTGGAGTTATCGTGGATAGTTCTCTGAAGATGTCCACGCAGTGTGCAGAGGCGGTCAAAAAAGCAAACAGGATGTTAGGAATCATTAAAAAGGGGATAGAGAATAAGACTGAGAATATATTATTGCCCTTATATAAATCCATGGTACGCCCACATCTCGAATACTGTGTACAGATGTGGTCTCCTCACCTCAAAAAAGATATTCTAGCACTAGAAAAGGTTCAGAAAAGAGAAACTAAAATGATTAGGGGTTTAGAGAGGGTCCCATATGAGGAAAGATTAAAGAGGCTAGGACTCTTCAGTTTGGAAAAGAGAAGACTAAGGGGGGACATGATAGAGGTATATAAAATCATGAGTGATGTTGAGAAAGTGGATAAGGAAAAGTTATTTACTTATTCCCATAATACAAGAACTAGGGGTCACCAAATGAAATTAATAGGCAGCAGGTTTAAAACAAATAAAAGGAAGTTCTTCTTCATGCAGCGCATAGTCAACTTGTGGAACTCCTTACCTGAGGAGGTTGTGAAGGCTAGGACTATAACAATGTTTAAAAGGGGACTGGATAAATTCATGGTGGCTAAGTCCATAAATGGCTATTAGCCAGGATGGGTAAGAATGGTGTCCCTAGCCTCTGTTCATCAGAGGATGGAGATGGATGGCAGGAGAGAGATCACTTGACCATTGCCTGTTAGGTTCACTCCCTCAGGGGCACCTGGCATTGGCCACTGTCGGTAGACAGATACTGGGCTAGATGGACCTTTGGTCTGACCCGGTACGGCCTTTCTTATGTTCTTATGTTCTTATGCACACTTATTGCTGACTCTGAGCATCCCAGAGAGGGAACTGCAGCAATGGAGCTTTTAAAGCATGGAGAGTTACAGGTCAAGTGATGACACAACCACTCACTACTCTGATTTGTATCCACAAGGTTACACATGGTCACCAAATAATCTGGATGCACAATTTTCAGTCCATGGTGTTGAGAAAAACTTATTTTAACTTCACTATTTGCTGTCGGTCATCTAACTGACATGGCAAATTGTCTTCTCAACTACCCTGGTGAAAATCCAGAGTGAACCTGTGGAACTCTTTGCCAGAGGATGTTGTGAAGGCCAAGACTATAACAAGGTTCAAAAAAGAACTAGACAAATTCATGGAGGATAGGTCCATCAATGGCTATTAGCCAGGATGGGCAGGGATGGTGTCCCTACCCTCTGTTTGCCAGAGGCTGGGAATGGATAACAGGATGGAACTCCATTTAATTTAATTGAGTTGAAAGAATTTGGCTCTAGATATAGTATGTATATTATAAAACAGCATATTTAGCACTGACATAAACATACAGCTAAGGGTAACATAAAATCCCTCCTTTACCTGTAAGGGGTTAAGAAGGTTGGCACCTCACCAAAAGGACCAATAAGAAAAGAAGATAATTTCAAATTGGGGGTGGGGTTTGTTTGTGCTCTCTTTGTTTGTTCTCTCTCTGGACGAGAGACCAGGCGGGGTGGGGGGGGAACATCTCCTAAAAACCTACCTGAAATGAGCATATAAAATTACAAAAAATACAAGTAAAGGCAAGGAAATGTGTTAGATTATCTTTTGTTTTAGCTTGTGAATTTTCCCTATTCTAAGAGGTAATTTCATTCCTGTTTTTTAACTGGAAAACTGAGTCAGAGGGGAATCCTCTGGGTTTAAAATATTTTTTATTTACCCTGTAAAGTTACCTTCCATCCTGATTTTACAGGTGTGCTTCTTTCTCTTTTTTTAAATAAAATTCTTCTTCTAAGAACCTGATTGATTTTCAGTATCCAAAAAACCCAGGGGTTTGGTCTGTGCTCATTTTGTAACCAATTGGTTAGTATATTATTCTCAAGCCTCCTCAGGAAAGGGGGTGAAGGGACTTGGGGGTGGTTTTGGGGGAAATAGGGACTCCAAGTGGCCTCTTTTCCTGGATTTTTATCTAAATCACTTGGTGGATGCAGCAATACCATCTGAGGACAAGGAAAGGATTTGTGCCTTGGGGAAATTTTAACCTAAGCTGGTAGAAATAAGCTTTCATGCGGGTCCCCACATCTGTACCCCAGAGTTCAGAGTGGGGAGTGAACCCTGACAAGCACACAGCTAGCTTGAGGTACTTTTGAAAAAGAGGATTTTTTGATACAATAGATGTCAACAGCTCCTTTGGAGCTGTTATCGGCTTATTTGTAAATCCTTCCTAGTTCATGGATCATTGACCTGAAAATATAAGTTTATAATAGAAATGCTGACACAACCTTAGTCACAGTAGCATGAAGATGATGCCATAATTTTAAAGATAGTTTTCCAACTTCCTTGTAGATCTGAGTAATTTGAAAGTCTAAATACAAACAGATGAGGAGCTAGGGAGACTGGGGGAGTTTTTCCCCTAAGTGAAAACATTGGTGTTTAGAATTGCACAAGATGTAAAAATGAGCAATTTTGGCAGTTTACACAACAGATATGTGGAGGAAAGATATTTTATTTTCAGCATAGGTGACAACCAGGCTTTTTGCTAGAAAAACTGCTTTTCTGTTACTGAAAAATACCACCCACCTGACTCGATGGCCTTGGAAACTTGGTGGAGCCAGCGGTGAAAAAGGACAGTTGCAACAGCAAAGGAGAGAAACACTCCCTGGAGGACACAAGGTAGCTACTCTTCCTCCTTGGGAGTCTCTGGCACCCATTGGCCAACTGGGGGTGAGTGGAGCCTCTTTTGGCTTCATTCCATTCCATCCTAAGCACCCTGAACTAGGAATGGGACAGGTGTTGTAGGTATAGCCAACTGCCCATTTGGGGGTCAGGAAGAAATTTTTTCTCCCATAGGTTAATTGGCAGAAGATCAGGGAATATTTTCCCCATCTTCCTCAAAGCATATTCAAGCCACAGTGGGTTAAGTAGGAATGTGCTGAGTATCTAACTGAAGTACTTGGTCAAGTTGTTAATTTGTCACAACTTGTGTCCAGTTTCCATTGTGGTTAAAGGGATAAAATAAATGATTCCCGGGGTGGAAGACCTGGGATTTCAGTGAAGGGCCTTGGGCTCATGGGATAGGGTGAGACCTTGTGGTCTTTGTGGGCTGAGGTCAGTCCTTGTGGCCTTTGTGGGACAAAGTCTGAATCCTTCTGCACCCTCTGCCTCTCCTCATGTGGTTGGAATGCTAGGAACTCCCTCCCCTGTGTTAAAGCTTAATACAAGTTGTGGCCTGCCTCTTAAATCCATCCATGTCTACTGCATTTCGCTGCTGTGTCCACAGCAGTTAAATCTAGGCATCGTTGACTTGTTTTTGTGGAGGCAAGGAGGAGTGATAACATAGGGTTGAACAAACCACTGTTGATGAATTAATCCTCTCTTGAAATTTACTTATTGTTCACAACATTTCACACCTCTGCTATAGAGCATTCTCCTCTCTGCTCTTCCTGAAACTCAGTTCTTCACTCTCCAGTCTGCTGAAAACGAGGCTGAGAAAATCATTTAACTTTCCTAGCAATACAGTCACATTGAACCCCACCCCCCAATCTCTATTGGCTCCCTGTTCTATCCTGCAAATATGCAATGCTGCTTGTTCTTGTCTCCCATGCCCTCCACAACTCAGCTCCCTCCTTACTGTTTTCCCTGACCTCTTCATTCAGCCCAAGCTGCTCACCCAGAGCACCACCTGCTTTGTGTACTTCTCCCACACCCACCACCACATCTTTTTTTAAGACCTCCTCGAAATCTGAAACTCCATATCTGACACCGTCTGCTAGAACTCATCTCCTCCTCCTTTCAACGTTGCTTCTCAGACCTGGATTCCTAGACTTTGCTTAGACAGTATGGACTGAATCTTCAGGTGTACTGGAGCAGCACACAGTTTATCTGATGGGGAGAGGAAAAAGATGGCTTAACAACAACTTTGTATCCCCAGTCTTAAGGTGCCAGAGGGGCTCATTTGGCTCCAAGGATAACTTAGTGAAACCATAGGACTGCTCTAAATTGCACCTACTTGTAACAGCCCCATAGGCTTGTTATGCCATCCAGAGATCACCGCAGTGCCCCCTCTCTAGGCTCTCCCTCTCTCTACTCCAGGGAGCAAGCAATGATGACAGAGCTGTATGAAGGATTCACTCATGCCAGTTAAATCCTCAGCTACCCTCTCTGAGCAGCTTTTACTTCCTTTTCCACTACCTCCATGCTGCAATAGGAACTTAGAGAAGCTAAGATCTGGCCCAGTGCCCTCTAATGAAATGAAAACAATTAACTCAAACTGCATAAATAAGCCACCAATTGCATGCTGTATGTGGCCATGTCAGACTATCTACTTTACCTCACTGAAATGCTGCATTACTGACACATTCTCACTGGTCGGTGAGAGGGCCCATTGTCTTCTATTTGTGTATTTATTCATTTACTTCAAATAAATACAGATTAAAGATTCATCCTGTTTCTGATTTTCTCTCTCTTGTGCTTTTGGTGCCCAAGACACTTAGAAGAGCTGTTTTAATATTTTTATGCTCGGGTCACACCTGCCTTGATTTTCTCCTTCTCTGTCTCTGTGTGACACAGTCATCAGTCTGGCTTCATGCTGTTCACCTCTCATACCCAGTCACCATTAGATCATGATAAACTGCTCTCATTCTGAACATGACCTTAATGTTCCAGCAGAGATGGCTCCAGGGGGTTGAAAGTTTAACTGTACATGCACCTCTGTATCCCGGGCATTACCACTTCGCTTGCCTGTTCACTTTTCATCATGAGCCCAGTGGGTTCATTAAAGCTTGCAACAAAAACGGAGTCTACCAACATCAGGAAAGTGTCAGCAAGGTTATGAGCTAAATATGACTCCTTCATTCAAACACGTCCAGCAATAAGTTTCTTTCATAAAACCATAGTCTCTCTCTGAAATATTAACCCTGTTCTGACTACGCTACTGAACTCCATGGTAAACTCTATCTTTATCAAATGACCTTCAAAGCATTTGTCATTCATGAGGTGATTTATAGGGAGATGTTAGTGTAGAAAATATGCAAGTGGAAATAAAATAACTGGGAAAGTGGTGGGGGGGTTGCTGTAGCTTTGGGAAATAACCTTAAAATCACTTTCTCTGGGAGAGACTAGCAATAATAATGAGCACAAGCGCCTGCATTGTGTGATTTCAGCATTTGGCTGGCGAATAGCTTAATAGGATCTATATATTAAGTAAATAAATGCCACTTTCTTTTAGCATTCCCATTGTTTGTTAAATGAAACCAATACATCTGGGAAAATTTATAATGACTCTCGGGTGACAGCTTTTTGTACAGATTATATCCTTTCATTCAATAAATGCAAACTCAGACAGTGCAGTGTCCCAGCTGTACACATAACAAATCCCGGTGAGTCTAGCCAGAGCAGATTGCAATCGTTTTTACTTGTTGCACAAGTAAAGAGCAATGGGGTTTTGGCAAGACTGGAAATCAGAAGCATTATATACAGCAAAATTGCTAGGCAAATGCTAAAAATTCTCCAACAGCTTCATTAGGGATATAAATGTATTTTAAAAACTGTCACAATAGCAAAGTGTAATCCATGAGATGAGTGATTGCAGGATGCTGATGGAAAGTTATAGAAACTTTTTCTATTGTACATAGAAGCCCAACTCTTCAAACTTGGGTGCCTAAGTCCATATTTACACACACATGCATTTGGCCTGACATTCAGAGATGTGTTGAGCTCTTATGGCAGATGTCATAGGGAGCTGTGGAGACTCAGCACATCTGAAAAATCAGACTGCTTGCTTAAGTATCTAAATATGACTTTACACATCCAAATGTGAACATTTTGGCCATTTCTTTTTAGTAGTTTTGTTTTGTTCACGTAAGCTTGCAACATTTTCAAATGCACCTCAGCCCTTACAACTAAAGCATAGTTTCAAAATAGTGACTCGTGTCATTTTATTAAAATATGAAATAAAGTTTAAAGCAGTAAAATGGGCATCTCATGATATTTTGCTGTAAACATTTTGTCCAGTTTTTTTTTTGTGTGTGTGACAATCAAAGTCCAGGCATCTCAAGGGAAGAATAGAGGGTCTGAACCCTCCCACCCCTCAAAATTAAGCAATTTAATCAAGGTAGGTAATGTTACTGTGTATAAAAATATGTTAAGGTGGATGAGGTAATACCTTTTATTGAACCCACTTCTGTTAGTGAAAAAGACAACAGAAGTCAGTCAAATGAAAGATATTATCTCACCCGCTTTGTCTCTCGAATATCCTGGGACAAACATGGCTATAAAAACACTGCAAATAACAATGTGTAATAATCCATCGCAACATTGCTTTAAGCTATTCACTTGCTTGCTCCAGCACTGTTTCTGCCAATATTATAGTCTGGAAATCTCCTGCCCTGGGAGACTCTTGTGCACTTGGAGACCAGATGTGGCTTTTCACTAGTGGTGGCTGTTAGCTACTCTCTCTAGGTTCAGCATGCCAGCTGAGGCAAGGTCCTGTAGGTTGGCACTGCAGAGCCTGCACAGCTGCTTGGCGACACTAGCGAGAGTAAAGTAAGTTTCCAGGAACAACTGCAAGCAAATTCCCCTTTGCTGTGATCTACTATGCAGAGGTACCCCCTTTTGCATATACGCCATATCTCCCACTAGGAGTTACCATTATTTTAGATCATTGCCAAGAAGAGCTTTGGCTGATGAGCACTGTGTGGTACTGAAAGTAATTCTTAAAAATGAAGATTTTGAAGGTCAGTAAATTCCAGGTGGTGGTTTCTGCTAGTTTGGGGAAGAGTAAAGCAAGTATTACCATGTAGCCATGTCTACATAGGGACATGTGGAAAATTAATCTAAATTAAGTGTGAATTTAAATTGGTTTAACTAAACTGCATGAAACTTCTGTATGGACACACTCATTCAGTGGTCTTTATTCAGATTAGTTTAATTAAAGGGTTTCATGCACTTTAATTAATCCACTTGAGTTAATTTGGATTAAGTATTCCCATGTAACCAAGCTCTATGTTGACTTTGAACATCAAGTGACCAGGCCACGCTCTGGGAGATTCCTTCCTCTCTGTCCCAGGGCTATTGATCTTCAGCAGTATCAATATGTACCTGATACTGACACCGTGAGGCTGCAATAAAAGAGAACATCTGCTAGATCTGTGCAGTGATGGCTTAACCAGAATAGTCCCACCTTCAAACAGCCACCCCAGTCCCACGTGACAATATGTTATATATTCAGCCATGCACAAACTGCTCTGTGAAGGCCTCTCAAATCCTGCTCACACTTGATTCCACTGCATATGAGGACTGCAGTCCCCTGGAGTGTGGGTGGGTGACAGGAGTTGCTACTATTTACGGAGATATCTAATCTCTACCTTATTTATTCTTTAATTTGTACTATCCATAACTTATTTACATTGCTCTACCCTAAAGGAAGTGCAACAGATTAACTCAATATGCAGTACAGACATTTAGAAAGTGGCAAAAAATGTAAGGAAGAGTATAATGATCAACCGTGGAAACCTGCAATCAATTCTGCATGAATCCATTTTAAAAGTGATTGCAGATGCAATAGCTCTCAAATGAAATGTAGATGAAACTTGAATAAACTGGAATTGTGAACCCAAGCACTATACTTCACTTACTGAAAATCTCCACCATTAATGGGAAAGAGATAATGTATTATGGATGAACTCCCAACTAAAATAAATCTCCTCAAGCATTACTCTAAACAGGTATCTGCTTAAGTATGTGACTCCCTTTTTAAAAAAGCATCAGGTTATTTTCATTAAGATACAAATCTAAAGGAGAGCAAATGCCTTTTTAAAAGGCCTCAGAATTATTGTTGGTCATAAAATAATTCTAAAGATCAGAAGACATATTTTCCAACTCTAAGTGGCACCTTTGTTTTATGATGGTTTCTGCTGTTTGTTTGTTTATTTTTTTTGTTAGATCTAAATACTCTCTGACTTATTTTGAAAGTGAAAAGGAGCCAAGACCACAGAATTAAGTCTCAGCCCGGCAAGCTGATTCAGACAGCTTGAGACTAGCTGACTTCAATGAATGGTAAGGGTCAATCCTCATTGATAAGTTTCAAGGCCTCAACAAGCCAGAGCAGCAAATCCATGGCTACTCAGGGCTCAATGACACAAGATGTTGGGCACTCATGTCCCAAACCAGCAAAGCACATGTTTAACTTTAAGCATTTGCATATTCTCATAGGTCAATAGAACTACTGAGGTACTAACCGTGTGCTTTAATCCTTTGAGGGATCAGGATCCAAGCACTCAGCAGCTTCAGAATTAAGCCCTCACAAAGAAAATTCAGTAGTAAAGTGGATTCATCTTAATGCACAATAAAATGATGGTCACCTTGGGAACACATGATTTTACGCACTGTTAATCTCTTTGATGAAAATGCTAAAGGAACTTCTCTACATTACATAATTCATATCAGTTGATATTATTTCACAATATTAACTTCTAATATCTACAAATGGTTTGACCAAGAGGAATAGGTTCTATTGAACCTGTTGGAAAAGCAGGAAATATCTGTACTATTAATATACCGGTAACATTAGTTAATCAGAATCAACACATATCACCAAGCACCAAAATTATAATTTCTGCTTGAATCTCATGAGTTAGCTGAACAGACAATTTACTCTGTTTTAATATGATACAATAGACACAAATTAGTCTTTTGAATCCCTGCTGCAACCTAACACGCAGGAACCACAGGGGGAAAAAATGTTAGTTAAACCTGTCAAGTGTAGTGCAGAGCTAACATGAAAAGCATATGGTGGCATGAACAACCCGCCAATCACCCGTGAAGAAATTTAAAAAACCCAAACAATAAATGAAGCCAAGCAAGACAATCATAATGTCTCAAAATATACCCAGATGAATCTCACACTAACTGCATCAAGCAGATAGAGAAAACAAATACAATGACACCCCATCCCCCAAAGAGAATCGACATTGATATATCAAAAGAGAAGCTGAGTGATTCTGTAATTGCCGTACAAGGAAAAGGAAATGGGGTGTCAATGCACAACTTGGATGCCTACTAACTAATGACAGGAGGTGGGATAAGTAGACACAGACTGCCTGGTGATGGGCGTGGTATAAAAATCTGAATAGAACAGAATGTGGGGAGGGGAAATCTGTTTGGATAAAATAAGCAGCAACCCATTCACTGAGAAGTTGGATCTAACCCATTTTTTACATGTTCAAAAAAGTGGTTTTTTTTAAATATTATTTTTCATTTTCACTAATCCTTGCACTTCTGGTTCCTTCTAGGAACAGAAGTGTCAAAAATTCAGTGGTGAGTAAAACATAACTTTCAGAAATTTGGTCCATTTTTCTATTTGTGTATTGTCCTGAATGGGCAAGAGAGTTTGCAGATTTGTTCTAGGCTCACATTTACTCAAAAACTATCTTGTCTGAATGTACTTCAGCCTACTGATGATTTGCAGATTGTCTCTTGTGAGAATTGCCATGGATGTTTCGTTATTTTCGATTCTGCATTGGAGAGCTGATAAGTCATCTAAGTCACAAGTTAAGGGTTTTGGTCTCTGATTGACTAACTTCTGTAGCCGGTAGGAGGGCCTGAATAAGTCATTGGGCTTTGATTCCATCAGGGAGAGGGTGGGAAGAAGCTCCATAACCCTTCCCCACAGGCCTAGACCACAATCCCAATATCACAGTTATAGAGAATAGTCTGAGTATTGATGCACCCACAGCATCTGGCACATCTAAAAACACTTGTCTTTGAAACCTGCCCAATCCTAAGGTCTATATATCACACTCTACTGGTGTAAATCAGCAAAACTCCACTGACTTTAATGAAACTACTGTAGTTCACACCAGTTGAGGATGTGGCTCAATTTATTTGTTCTTCCTTTACCATAATGTCTTTCATGTACTGTACATGTAAAATATTCACTATTAGCTTAATGTAAATATAGTGGAAAATATATGGTCTGATTATGAAATCATGTATGCTCTTACTATATTGTGAAATACCATAGTAATTATAGAGGATATAAATATTCACAGATTTTTAAATGAAAAAAAAATTATGCATTATATATTTTAATGTATGCCACATATTTAAAAAATATATATACAAAGCAACAAATAAGTGGAAAACTGATGGCAATTTCTTCTTTCATAGAGGAGAACAAAGAAAGGGCTTAAAGATTGTGCTTACTTCCCCACTCTCTCATCTTCTCTTACCCAACTTAAAGCATGACTTGCTTGTCTTTAATTACCATGATGCCAGATGAAAAAACCCTGAGACGAGAACAGAGCAAAAAAGGCAAAACCAACAAATCTGTCAGACTTCCACAGAAGCAGTTACCAAAAGACTGTGCAAACGGAGATTCACCCTTCAGGAAAGCATTGTCAACCTCAGCGGCTGATTTGGGGTCAGTAAAATAATGTTGCATCTTCACTAGCTGAGGGAAAGCAATTACAGTGCGGAAGGGAGGGAAGGAAATGAAAGACATGGTAAAATAAACCCGGTACTGTAAAGATAGTCATAATCGGAGCAGTACAAAAAGTTCCACACACAAAGCACAGTAAGAGACTTTGGAGAAGTAGCTAAATTTTGCAATAAGGCAAAAAATAAACCTTTCATTCTCCAATTGAGTTCTGCTGCTTTTTACTTTGCAACAATAAGACTTTACATTTATCTTCCAGGGAGGATGAAAAACAAGGGAAAGTCAAAAGGCACATTCAACCTAATACAAAATTATTTTTGATCCTGATTCGAACCAGGTGAACAACATATTTTTCAATTTACTGGCAATTCCAAAAAATGAAAAAAAAAAAAAAAAAGCATTTTGGATTGAATCAAAATTGAATTTTTAAAATTGACGCAAAACATTTTTTAAATTTTTTTCTGTTTGCTAAAATAAATTGTTTTGTTCAACCCAAAACTAAACAGATCATTTTGATTTTTAGCATTTTTGATTTTTAAAAATATAAAATTAAAGGAAATGTCTAAACAAAGTAATTTTCAAATGAAAAATTAAAATAGTTCATGTACAAAATATGAGAATTAAATATTTAAATTTTTTCCAGGTTTTGTTTTTGTTTTTAGACCAAGACAAAAATCTGATAAATCTTCAGGAATTCACAAAATGCTTTGGTGTTACTGAATCTTCATTTTTCACTGAAAAAAAAACATGATAAAAAATGTCACTCAGCACTGGTCCCAAAACGAAAAACAAAAAGAAAAACTCATCATAATTGTGGTGAGGTGAAGAACGGTGCTCAGAAAAGTTAGCTCAAGTTTGTCAGCAACCATTTTACCACTAACAGCCATGAAATGCTCAATCCACATCACCAATTCCGATTGGTACCAGCTGAGCATGATATTGCCTTAAATCATTGAATGATAGAAATATAGTACTGGAATGGACCTGGAGCAGTCACCTAGACCAGCCCCCTGCACTGAGGCAGGACTAAGTATATACTTAGACATCCCTGAAAGGTGTTTGTCTAACCTGTTCTTAAAACCTCCAGTGATGGGAAATCCACAACTTCCCTTGGTTACCAATTCCATACTTAACTATCCTTATAGTCAGAAAGTTTTTTCCCTAATATTCAATCTAAATGTCAAACTAAGTCAATCACTTCTTCGCCTATCATCAAGGACCATGGACAACTATTGCCCATCCTTCTCTTTATAACAATATTTTGCATCTTTGATGACTATTTCCATGTCCCTCCCACCCCCATCCTTCTCTTCTCTAGATTAAACATACCCAGTTCTTTCAATCTTTCCTTATAAGACATGTTTTCTGGGCCTCTTATCATTCTTGCTGCTCTCCTCTGGACTTTCTCCAATCTGTCCACATCTTCCTTAAAATATAGTGCCCAGAAGTGGACATAATACTTTAGCTGAGGTCTCACAAAGAGCCAATTAGAGCAGCACAATTGCTTCCTGGGTCTTACATATGATACTCCTGTTAATGTATCATGGAATAATATTAGCTTCTTTTGCAACTGCATCACATTGTTAACTCATATTCAATTTGTAGTCCACTAAAACCACCAGATCCTTTTCAGCAGTACCATTGCGTAGCCAGTTAGTCCCCATTTTGTAGTTACGTCTTTGATTTTTCTTTCCTAAGTGTAGTACTTTGTACTTGTTTTTATTAACCTGTTGATTTCAGAACAATTCTCCAATTTGTCAAGGACATTTTGAATTCCCAGACTTTCTTCCCTCTATCAACGTCTCCCAGCTTGATATCACCTACAAATTTTATAAGCATACACTCTACTCCTTATTCAAGTTGTTTATGAAAATATTGAATAGTCCTGGACCCAGGACAGACCCTTACAGAACCCCAATAGATACATCTCCCCAGTTTGACAGCAAACCTATTTATAAGTATTCTGAGTATGGTCTGTCAACCAATTTTGTACCCACCTTATAATAATTTCGTCTAGACCACATTTCCGTAGTTTACTTTTGAGAAAGCATGTGAGACTGTGTCAAAAGCCTTATTAAAATCAACATTATATCATGGCTACAAGATTTCTCCTCAGTCTGTAGGCCAGTGAACCTGTCAAAGAAGGAAATTAGATCTGTTTAGCATGATTTGTTCTCGACAGTCTCATGTTGGCTATTACTTATAACCCTAATGTTCCAAGATTGCTTCAGCTAGTTCCTTACGTTTATTAGGGTGAATTTCAAATTGAATACTTCTAATTTATCTAAATATTCTTTAACCTGTTCTCTCTTTACTCCAGTTTGTATTTCTTCCCCTTTGTTGTTAACGTTAGTTGTGTTAAGCATCCAGTCACAATTAACCTCTTTAGTGAAAACTGAAGCAAAATAGGCATTAAATACATCAGCCTTCTTGGGGGTCATTCATTATTTGTTCCTCTTTCCAAGTAAGTTGTGGACCTACATATTCCTTTGTCTTTCTCTCACTCCTAATTTATTTACAGAGTTTCTTGTTATTGCTTTTTATGTCCCTTCCTAGGTTTAACTCTTTTTGTGCCTTCTGATTTTGTCCCTAAATGTGTGTGCTATTCTTTTGTAGTCATCCTTAGGAATTTGTTCATGATTCCAGTTTTTGTACAGTTCCTTTTGTATGTTCAGGTAATTACAGTGAAAGCTGTGTTATCCAGCACTTTACCAGCTGGAAAGCTCTATAAACTGGCATTTCTGATCTTCATTGAAAGTCTGGTTTATAGTCCGATAAGTGTTGGGTCGGGCAGGCTCCCTACCTGACTCTGTAGGGCTCCCCAGAAGCAGCAATATGTCCCTGCTGCCCTTAGGTGGAGGAACAGCCACAAGAGGTTTGGAATGCAGGAGGGCTGAGGGGCTAGGGGATGGAGTGTGGGAGGGGTTGCGGGCTCTGGGAGGGAGTTGGGTGCAGGAGGGGACTTGGGGCAGGGGTTTGGGATGTGGGAGGTGTTTCGGGGTACTGGACTCAGGCAGTGCTCACCTCAGATGGCTTCCCACAAACAGTGACCTGTCCCTGCTGCTCCTAGGTGGAGGTGCAGCTAGGCGGCTCTGCGCACTGCCCCCGCTCTGCCCTGAGCACTCACTCTGCAGTTCCCATTGGCTGGGAACTGTGGCGGATGATGCCTGTGGGCAGAGGCAGGGATAGGTCGCCGCTTGCAGGGAGCTGCTCAAGGTGAGCTCTGCCTGGGTCCTGCACTCCAACCCCCTGCCCCGAGCCCCCTCCCACACCCAAACTCCCTCCCTATTAATTAACCAGAATTTTTCACTTACTGACACCTCCCCCCGCCCCAACATGCCAGATAAAAAAGCTTTTACTGTAAATAGCTTCTGATGCAGCCATATTGGCCTCTTCCTATCTTTCCTTTACATGAAGATAGTTCCTGTTGAGTCTTTAACAGAGTCTCTTCGAGAAACTGCCTGCTCCCCTGAACTTCTTCTCTTAGATTGTCTTCCTACGGGACCTTATATACAAGTTCTCTGAGTTTGTTAAAGCCCGCTTTTTAAAAAATCCATTGCCCTTATTCTGCAGCTCTCATCTTTCCTTTCCTTAGAATCATAGAATCTATCATTTCATGATTATTTTCACTCCAGTTACTTTTCATCTTCAACCAATTCCTCCCTGTTAGTTCTAATCAAATGTAAAATGGCTGTGCCCCCGATTACTTCCTCCACCTTCTGAAACAAAAAGGTGTCCCCAGGATATTCTAAGAATTCATTGGACATTTTTTGTTTTGTCATGTCACATTTTCAGCAGATGTCTGGATAGTTAAAGTCTTGTGTTTCAGATATTTCTGTAATTTGTTCTAGAAATGCCTTATCTGCTTCCTTCTCCTGATTTGGTGCTGTATAGTACACCTTACCATCACATCATCCCTGGTTTTTCCCCTTTTATCTCCAGCAGTGTGTAGGTATTTGATTTACTAGCTAGATTTACAACATTTCATGTACCTTGACGATGTATCTTGCCTTTAACAATGAAGAATGATATATTTATGTACTTAGTCACATTTTTAATCATTTATTCAGTTCTTGCAGTGGATTTATATATTGGGAACGGTGCTAGATTGACAGCACTGGGGTTAGAAATCTTCTCTTTAGGTACAATACATGCAATACACTTCCATGTCAATGGGCCTGAATTCTGGAGGGATCACTTTAATGCCCTCAGTTAATTTTCCTATATGGGGGATAGGGGATGTTGAGAGGGATGTAGATGTTATATGAGCCTGATGGAAATGAGTTGCTGACAAAGTAAGGGTTCCAAAACAGTGGAGCCGTGTGAGAGTATCCATTAAAAGATGCATGGACATGGCCCAGTTACAACAATGTGTTATGGGAAGACTTATGGCAGTAAAACTCAAAGGTTCTGCATCTCTTTGGTTACAGATTGAGGGGAACTGGCAACAGGCTGTGGAACATTTCACCTCTAGGTTGCTGGTGGTGCATGAAAGTTCTGACCATCTGAGCTATATGACCATCAGTAGAAATATGTTCACATCAAAAAACCAATGCCGCAATTGGCACACTGGTTGGCATTCTTGAAAGAGGGGCCAAATACTGAATTGCATTGGTGCCTGATGACATTGTTGGATTCTATTAGCAGGGTGGCATGGGGAAGTTTGTATTGCCATCGTACCTGTTCACATGGATAAACAGAGGACTCCAAATGTCAACGAGGCCACCACCTTTCCATGAGCACTAAACTGACTCAAAGTTGAGCCCAGTATTTTTATTCGTATTTACTTAAATACTGAATACACAAAGCATTACAAAATACAAAAGAAAAGAACCAAACTCTCAAGTTTGTCCATTCAAGAAAACATCCTATACAAGGATCTTAAAAGAAAAAAAAAGTCATCCCCAGAAGAGTCAATATCTGACTAGTAAGAGAGATGGAGAAAACAGATGCCAACAACAAGGTGAGGGAGCCCCAAATAAGTCAAAAAAGTGTCCTTGAAATAAGTGGTCTTGAACTCTGCCCTTAAGGCAGACTTCCTTTGCATCAAATTCATTCAGGCAAAGTCAACAATTCATTTAACCATATTAAGGATTGTGAAGTGCTTTGAGATCTACTGATGAAAAGCACTGTATAAGAGATAGGCATTATTATTATTAAGCCATTTGCAAAAGAGGAACTACAGTTTGTAAATTATGCCAATTAAAAAAAAAAGAATTCTCCACATCCTTTTTGGAATCCATTGTTTCTAAAATTCTAAACCTCTCTACGGCGTATGGGAAGAAAGCACAATTTGTTAGAAGCTGCCTCCCATTTTATAAGAGGAGCAGATGTTTTATTGTAATTAACTCACCTTCATTTTGTACAAGGTGACCTCTTGGAGGATGCATACAAACAAATATACTGTCTTGCTTTCATATGAATTATGATGATCCACAGCTTTCTTGTAAAGCTAACTTATATAGTAGTTACTTTTAATAAAATCTCTATTTCAGCTCATATGGCATTTCATTTTATTGCTTCAGTTAAGCCCTAAATAAATTCTTCTAGTTACTCTGTCTTGAATCTTTATGGGAAACCTACCCCCTATAGTATAAAAAATGAAGCATAGACTTCTGAGATTAGTTACCAAAAGAACTCAATGTAGGGTTGATTAAAACATGCTTAGTAGCAATGTACTGCATTGTTACACTTGTATAAACAATTTCATGTAGTTAGAACTATCCAATTACTTTTTTAAAATGTATTAGTGAAGCACTGTAAACACTACAGTGTGCTAGTTTAAACAGACAGTGAAATATGCATTAAGTTAAGTAAATCACTGTGTTCCTAGTTCAGCTTCTCTCTCCTAGCATTTGTAATGTCAAAGTCAACTTGAGGTCAAGCTAAAATGAGGACTGTATGATGTTTACAAGTGGGAACCAACTGGATTATGGTAGTAAACACAAAAGCCTTAGAAACAGATAAAATATGGAGGTAAGGGGGGAGGAAGAAAGCTTGTAGGAAGCTCTTCTATTCCTTGAAGCTAAGGAGTTTACAAAATGAATCAAGGTTTGTTTTCCAAGTTGTTGTTTATTATAGAATAATACCTGCGGGGAGCAGGGTACTGGTTTTATTATGGATGTCCTTATGAATGTCATATAGTTTTATTCAGGGTATAGATTAAATAAACAGTTGTGGTGCCATTAAAGAGCAGAACTTATGTAACAATACCCTTAGGTGTGTCATCAGCAGGGACGGAATTGTGAATATAAATGCATGAACCTCTCTACTGGCTGAGCTAAAAGGACTGCAGTAGCTTAGAGGCAATAACAAATTTACAAACCTCTCTCTGTGTTGTAGTCACTGGAGCAGGACAGAACCCCACAGTATATTAGTTTGAATTGATATTGCCTACAATATTTTTTAGTTAATTAGTTCGTTGTTTGTGTCTGAGAAAATTTGAGCTATTGAGTCTATGTGTCAAAGACCTTCCAAAACAACATTTAAAGATGAGCTATCTTTGTCATTCCACAAAACTTCATCAGCTTGTTTCCTGTCTCATTTTTATGTCAATCTCTCACTTTATTTCAGCTAGGGGAAAAAAGAACAATATGAGTGGATGATTTTTTTAAAGAATTTTTTTTAGTTTGAAAGTACCTACACGTCGCTGACAGTTTTCAACTATGAGACAGTTTTTTCTTATGTTTAAGTGTGTGCAACAACAAAGTCACATGTTCGCATATAGGCTTGTTTGTCAGCCTGCAATATAATTTTGGGTTTGACTTTCTGATTTTTATATCTTATACTAATGTGTGTGAAGAACAATGAACATTGTGTGTTGCGTTTCCCGCAACCAGATGGGGCTTTTAGTACAATGGGAAGAGATAAGGGATAGAGCAGTTAAAGCGTTACCGGGCATGGTGGGCATGTAATATATGAACGCACACTTAAAGACGGCCTCAACTCCTTATCTCAAGGCAAGGTCAAGTTAGGAGGAGTAAGAGGTCAGGGCGCGTAAGAAACACTAAAAGTAAAAAAAAAGCCTGGCCTTGGCCAGAGCACAACCTCACTCCTTACCGCTCTCATGGGAGACAAAATGGGTGGGATGAAGACCCCAACTCACGACCTTCCCAAATGGAATACGACTATAAGTTGTAAGGGGTGTGACTAGGGGCATGCCCTGCAGATATATTTGGGCCTCCTAAGGAGGAGGAGAGGGGAATAGGGAATTGGGAACAGGGAAATAGGGAATGGGGAGGGAAGGGGGACACAGGGAAGGCTCTGTGGCGTCAGAACTGGGAAGGGGAAATGGGGAACAGGGACATAGACAAGACATAAAAGTGTCAGAGCTGGAAACAGAACACTGGGAAACAGATTCTGCCTGCGTGTACAGCGATGGATAGGTTTGCTTTGAATTAACTCCAATAAACATTGAATCGCTTGCACTTCAGACATCTGGTCTTCTGCTTTCTGTCTGCGAGACAAGAACCAGGGGAGGGGGTGAAGGAAAGCCCTCTAACACAAGGGTTCCCAAACTTGGTTCACGGCTTGTTCAGGGTAAGACTCTGGCGGGCCACGAGATGCTTTGTTTACCTGAGCATCCGCAGGTACATCCACTCACAGCTCCCAGTGACCATGGTTCGCTGTTCATGGCCAATGGGAGCTGCAGAAAGAGGTGGCCCAGCCGGTGCTGCTTCCCGCAGCTCCCCTTGTCTGGGAATGGTGAACCACGGACACTGGGAGCTGTGAGCGGATGTACCTGTGAACACTCAGGTAAACAAAGCATCTCGTGGCCAGCCAGGGGCTTACCCTGAACAAGCCGCGAACCAAGTTTGGGAACCCCGGGGCTCTAACATTACAATCTGACTTGCAACACTGATAAGAGAGGTCCATACTGCAGCATTTTGACTTCAGAGGAGGAAAACTTGCTAATAATTTATGTGATGGCTTTCCTGGAGGAAATTATGCACCAGATGAAAACAAAAAAAAATTGCAAGTGATAAATTTCCTTCTATTTGTGAATTGAATGAAATTTTTAGCATATTTTTAATAAATCTGAAACTCCAGAAACTTTTAAAAATCTGTAAGCATACATTAACTGATACGTGTTCTGTTAACTCACTTGTACATACCTCAGTACTCTAGCAACTCTCTAAGGGCTGCCTGTAACACACATTGAAGCCAATAGAAATCTTTCCATTGACTTTAATGGATGATTAATCAGACCTTAAGACATTGATCCTGTTCCCACTGAAGTAACTCCCATTGATTTTAATGGTGAGGGATATAGCCATAAATGCCTTTAGTGCAACTGCACATAGAATATTATATTCCATTCTGGGCTTCACATTTTCAGAAAGATATCGACAAATTGGTGGAAGTTCAAACTAGAGCAATAAAAGTGACGACAGAGCTGAAGTGTTTAACTTAGTTTGAAAGATTTAAAAACACAACAAAACCAAACAAAAAACTTGTGAATATAGATAGCTTAGCTAAGCAATGACTTAAGGGCACATGCTAACAGTATAGAAATAACTTTGTAACACACTACAAATTATCTTGAAGGGTGTAGAACAGCAAGGAGGGCAATGAAATATTTAAGGTGGGACCTTGGGTTATAATTAGTACTAATGGAATGAAATAAAAAAAATACAAATTGAACACTGTGGGGAAAAATTAACCATGAGGTCTATTAGATCATGGAATAGTTTTCTAGGGGGAGTGATGGAAAACCCATAGCTTGAGTGTTTTAAAACTAGACTGAACATAAAAAGTGAAAATATAGTATAGGAAACAATCCTACATTGGATGGACAAGATTATCTAAAAGGATAGATTACTATGATTACTTGAATATGTTGTTTTATTAAATATCAAAAGAAAATGGGATTTTCTGTAAGGATAGAATTAAACTGGAGGCAGTTAATAGATGTGATAATATCCAATGTACCATACCTGAATACAGTAGAGGTGGAAATTATAGTGTATTTTGTAACTGGACATATCACCTGCAGAAGGCAATACTTTTAGAAATGATAGCACAGCATTAAGCAACTGGTGGTGCTGTAATATCTTTCCTGAAAACATTGATTTCAGGAGTAATATTTATGACTATGTTAACCCAAACTGTTTATATTTGTACAAGTCAAATGTTTGTTTGGTTGTTTGAGGGACCGTGTGCTCTGGCTGGCAGTTGGAGGCAGGTTTGAAAGCTCGAAGCCTCTGGTAATTGGCTGAGCCTTAATCAGTGGGTGGGGCATTCACTCAGGCCAGGGCTTTATAAAGCCGTGCACAAGCGACCAGGGGCTGCTAACAGGGAGTTTCGCAAGGGAGTTTAGAAGGGGAGTGGGAAGGGAGTGGGAGCCCCTCGCCTGCTGTAACCCCTTCCCCATGGTCCCCCCCTAAAACCTATAAACTGAACCACATTCCAAAACCCCTTTCTGTAAACCACCCTTCCACTAACTAAGAGACAATGCAGGCAGAAGCCCAGCAGCAGAGTGGGGGCTATCCAGTTTATTGTGCTGAGTGTTGTATGTATGATTACCTGCCCTGTGGGTGGGTGGCGTATGTGTGCAGTCGGTGCAAGGAGCTCCTGGCCCTCAGAGACCATTTACGGGCTTTGGAGGCCAGGGTGGCGGAACTGGAGGAGCTGAGAGAGGCAGAGAGGTATGTTGATGAGGCTTTCCGGGACACTGTAGAATTGTCCCACCTCTGCTCAGACAGCTCCTGTGCTGTTGAGGAGGAAGAACGGCCCAGGGAAGTAGAGCAGTCAATGGGAGCAGAGGGAAACCTTCCCGTAGTTGGGACCCTCCTTCCAGATGGTGCTGGGGCTGCCTCTCGCACTGAGGTTGCCTCTCCGGGGGAGGGAACTCCAGTTTCTAGGAAAAGGCAGGTGTTAGTAATGGGAGATTCGATTAGAAATGTAGATAGCTGGGTCTGTGATGACCGGGAGAACCGTATGGTGACTTGCCTGCCTGGTGCGAAGGTTGCGGATCTCTCGAGGCATCTAGATAGACTTATGTGTAGTGCTGGGGAGGAGCCGGTGGTCGTGGTACATGTAGGTACCAATGACATAGGGAAGGGTAGGAGAGATGTCCTGGAAGCCAAATTTAGGCTGCTAGGGAAGAGTCTGAAATCCAGGACCTCTATGGTGGCATTTTCAGAAATGCTCCCAGTTCCACGCGCAGGGCCAGGTAGGCAGGCAGAGCTTCAGAGTCTCAATGTGTGGATGAGACGATGGTGTAGAGAGGAGGGGTTCACGTTCATTAGGAACTGGGGAAACTTCTGGGATGGGAGGAGCCTATACAGGAGAGATGGGCTCCACCTAAACCAAAGTGGAACCAGACTGCTGGCACTAAACATTAAAAAGGTTGTAGAGCAGTTTTTAAACTAGGAGAAGGGGGAAAGCCGACTGCTGCAGAGGAGCGTGTGGATCGGACACAGACTTTTCTTAGGGGAGAGTCTGATGATAGAGAATCTCCAGGTTATAGTCAGGAGCAGAGGACTGAAAAGTATAATGTAAGGGCCGGATCAGATGATAAACAGTCACATAAAAAAGAATCTGGCACATCAGAAAAAGGCAGGCTAATAAACAGGGACAAGTTTTTAAAGTGCTTGTACACAAATGCCAGAAGTCTAAATAATAAGATGGGTGAACTAGAGTGCCTTGTGATAAAGGAGGATATAGATATAATAGGCATCACAGAAACCTGGTGGACTGAGAGCAACCAATGGGACACAATCATTCCGGGGTACAAAATATATCGGAAGGACAGAACAGGTCGTGCAGGGGGAGGAGTGGCACTATATGTGAAAGAAAGTGTAGATTCAAATGAAGTAAAAATCGTAAGCGAATCCACATGTTCCATAGAGTCTCTATGGATAGAAATTTCATGCTCTAGTAAAAATATAACATTAGGGATCTATTATCGACCACCTGACCAGGACAGTAATAGTGATGATAAAATGCTAAGGGAAATTAGAGAGGCTATCAAAATTAAGAACCCAATAATAGTGGGGAATTTCAATTATCCCCATATTGACTGGGAACATTTCACTTCGGGATGAAATGCAGAGATAAAATTTCTCGATACTTTAAATGACTGCTTCATGGAGCAGCTGGTACGGGAACCCACAAGGGGAGAGGCAACTCTAGATTTAATCCTGAGTGGAGCGCAGGAGCTGGTCCAAGAGGTAACTATAGCAGAACTGCTTGGAAATAGTGACCATAATACAATAGCATTCAACATCCCTGTGGTGGGAAGAACACCTCAACTGCCCAACACTGTGGCATTTAATTTCAAAAGGGGGAACTATACAAAAATGAGGGGGTTATTTAGACAAAAGTTAAAAGGTACAGTGACTAAAGTGAAATCCCTGCAAGTTGCATGGGCCCTTTTTAAAGACACCATAATGGAGGCCCAACTTCAGTGTATACCCCAAATTAAGAAAAACAGTAAAAGAACTAAAAAAAGAGCCACCGTGGCTTAACAACCATGTAAAAGAAGCAGTGAGAGATAAAAAGACTTCCTTTAAAAAGTGGAAGTCAAATCCTAGTGAGGCAAATAGAAAGGAGCACAAACACTGCCAACTTAAGTGCAAGAGTGTAATAAGAAAAGCCAAAGAGGAGTTTGAAGAACGGCTAGCCAAAAACTCCAAAGGTAATAACAAAATGTTTTTTAAGTACATCAGAAGCAGGAAGCCTGCTAAACAACCAGTGGGGCCCGTTGATGATCAAAATACAAAAGGAGCGCTTAAAGACGATAAAGTCATTGCGGAGAAACTAAATGGATTCTTTGCTTCAGTCTTCACGGCTGAGGATGTTAGGGAGATTCCCAAACCTGAGCTGGCTTTTGTAGGTGACAAATCTGAGGAACTGTCACAGATTGAAGTGTCACTAGAGGAGGTTTTGGAATTAATTGATAAACTCAACATTAACAAGTCACCGGGACCAGATGGCATTCACCCAAGAGTTCTGAAAGAACTCAAATGTGAAGTTGCGGAACTATTAACTAAGGTTTGTAATCTGTCCTTTAAATCGGCTTCGGTACCCAATGACTGGAAGTTAGCTAATGTAACGCCAATATTTAAAAAGGGCTGTAGGGGTGATCCCGGCAATTAAAGACCGGTAAGTCTAATGTCGGTACCGGGCAAATTAGTTGAAACAATAGTAAAGAATAAAATTGTCAGACACATAGAAAAACAAACTCTTGAGCAATAGTCAACATGATTTCTGTAAAGGGAAATCGTGTCTTACTAATCTATTAGAGTTCTTTGAAGGGGTCAACAAACATGTGGACAAGGGGGATCCGGTGGACATAGTGTACTTAGATTTCCAGAAAGCCTTTGACAAGGTCCCTCACCAAAGGCTCTTACGTAAATTAAGCTGTCATGGGAAAAAGGGAAGGTCCTTTCATGGATTGAGAACTGGTTAAAGGACAGGGAACAAAGGATTGGAATTAATGGTAAATTCTCAGAATGGAGAGGGGTAACTAGTGGTGTTCCCCAAGGGTCAGTCCTAGGACCAATCCTATTCAATTTATTCATAAATGATCTGGAGAAAGGGGTAAACAGTGAGGTGGCAAAGTTTGCAGATGATACTAAACTACTCAAGATAGTTAAGACCAAAGCAGATTGTGAAGAACTTCAAAAAGATCTCACAAAACTAAGTGATTGGGCAACAAAATGGCAAATGAAATTTAATGTGGATAAATGTAAAGTAATGCACATTGGAAGAAATAACCCCAACTATACATACAACATGATGGGGGCTAATTTAGCTACAGCGAATCAGGAAAAAGTTCTTGGTGTCATCATGGATAGTTCTCTAAAGATGTCTACGCAGTGTGCAGAGGCGGTCAAAGAAGCAAACAGGATGTTAGGAATCATTAAAAAGGGGATAGAGAATAAGACTGAGAATATATTATTGCCCTTATATAAATCCATGGTACGCCCACATCTCGAATACTGTGTATAGATGTGGTCTCCTCACCTCAAAAAAGATATTCTAGCACTAGAAAAGGTTCAGAAAAGGGCAACTAAAATGATTAGGGGTTTAGAGAGGGTCCCATACGAGGAAAGATTAAAGACACTATGACTCTTCAGCTTGGAAAAGAGAAGACTAAGGGGGGACATGATAGAGGTATATAAAATCATGAGTGATGTTGAGAAAGTAGATAAGGAGAAGTTATTTACTTATTCCCATAATACGAGGACTAGGGGTCACCAAATGAAATTAATAGGCAGCAGGTTTAAAACAAATAAAAGGAAGTTCTTCTTCACGCAGCGCACAGTCAACTTGTGGAACTCCTTACCTAAGGAGGTTGTGAAGGCTAGGACTATAACAATGTTTAAAAGGGGACTGGATAAATTCATGGTGTCTAAGTCCATAAATGGCTATTAGCCAGGATGGGTAAGAATGGTGTCCCTAGCCTCTGTTCGTCAGAGGATGGAGATGGATGGCAGGAGAGAGATCACTTGATCATTGCCTGTTAGGTTCACTCCCTCTGGGGCACCTGGCATTGGCCACTGTCGGTAGACAGATACTGGGCTAGATGGACCTTTGGTCTGACCCGGTACGGCCTTTCTTATGTTCTTATGTTCTTAAGTCACTGTTGAAAATGGGGCAGAAAATAAGAAGTCCTATATTTAAGAATAAGATACATCTTACAAAAATGTGAACTTTCAACCTCAGTTCTGTAGAAATTTAGTTTTTAGTTTGTTAGTTGCTTTGTTTCTTGGCCTTGTAATATCTAACTCAACTACTACCGTAAAGTAAGGTAAAGAAAGGCAGAGTAAATAACGCGCTAATGTGCTGCATCTTCTTGGCTGAAACAGAATTTTTAATCACTTTTATATGGGCCATTTTGCCATCAGCAAATGTGTAAGCACATCTGATTTATAGCATACTGATCAACATCATCTAGATAATTGACTCTAGCTTTCAGATCAGCTCACTGAACTACAATCTCTTTAAATTTTATGTATTCTGATTCCACATTTTTATAAGGTAACATAATGTATGCTCTAAGTTGAAATACAATAGCTACTGCAGCACAACATTTTTACAATCAAGTTGGTACTGTACACCTCTAAGTAGACCTCCTGATAAAAGCTTTTTATATGTAACACTTTATTTTGAGTGCCCATTAATGCAAAATTGCAAAGTGATCCTTATGGAAACATGTAAAAACCACTTAAAAATGACAGCATTAAAAGTGACAGGAAATGTAAAGTGTTTTCCAATAAACAAGGATACATAGGGATAAAAACAAACAAGATCTTAACAAAAGATCATCTTATGAATTGGCAAGACAAGCTTTTGAATACTTGTATCTTGGTTATTTCAAGTCACCTCGAACTGTATTGATTGCATAATGAAACTCATAGTATAGCTTGGAGGAATGGTTGATTCATTGTCTACTAAAATGTGCCCTTGAAACTTGCTTCAGCATCATATTTGTTTTGAAATTAATAAATATTTGTAATCAAACTTGAAGTCAAGAGATTTAGACCAATGGACAATGCTAGTCTTTAACTCATAGATTTATAGGACTGGTTCAGTGAAGCAAGGAAGCAATTCCAATAAAACATAAATGGGTCTGAGCTATTACCCCCCCCCCCAAACTCAACCAAAGCAGGAATGAACCTTTTTTTCAAAAAAATAATAATTTTTTAAAATTAAAGTTAAACTTATTGATATCTTTGCACTTCCTGGTTGTGTTATAAATAAGCAATCCGGCATATATTTGTTTTAAGATTTCAAGTCCAATTGCTTTTTTTCGTGATGGGGGAGCGAGGGGGGCAAGCATTGGAACAGAGGATGGAATTGGTAACATTTTATTGTCCATTATTTTATTAATTTAAACATAACATCAAGCTACAGAGAGGCTAAACCAAACTCCAGTTTTCAGAATGTGAGATTGTTATTTATAAACCACATTTAAGGTCAACTGTTCTCTTTACAAGTCTTGTCATATATCCAATGCTTGGGTATAATTGGCCATTTTAAAAAGTTTATATCCGTGTTCCCTGGATATTGTAAGGTAGAAATAAATCAATAAAAAATACCAAATATGCAGACCCCTTAAAAATCTTTATACGTACAAGGAAGTATTTCTAAGTGCAATAGCATTCATAAAATCACCTGTTCTAATACAGATGTCCATTCTTAACATAAACAAAAGGTTGGTCAAATGCCCTACTTTTCTTGAGTAAGCAGATGGAATCAGGTACAGTGTAACAGCAAATGTCGTTATCTACCTCAACTGAATATCTGCTTTAGCAGGTCCATTCTCAGAGACGTTTTCCTCCTCTGTAAATCTTTTTCCAGATAATTCCTGCTGCCATAGAGCTTGTCCTTGTGCTGAATTCAGAGTTTGGCTGAATGCAGAAGTGGTACTTGAGTGTTTTAGTTTATGAAAGCAATAAGTCACATCCTTTAACCCGAGTAGTGAAATCCTGGCTTTGCTGAACACAGTGGAAGTTTTACATTTCAATTCAGTGGGGCTAGAGTTTCAACTTTACGTCTGGGTTGGTAAGATTTTTTTCCCCCCGTATATGCTGAAGCCTTTTCTTTTTCTTGGTGGTTATCATACATTTTCTTAGCCTTCTAAATCCATAGAGTGTACAAGTATCTGAGTGTCTATGTGGTTTAATCCTATTAATATTAAAAAGAACTCTTAAGAGAATCATCCTGAAGTTTATAGACCAGACTTTTTGGAAACTGTTTTTTTTTCCCCAAAAAACCAAAACCAACAGTGTGTGCGTGTTGTCTGCATCTTCCCTTTCTTTCCCTATCAGCCTTTGGAACTGGAGACAGTCCTCTCATTGATAATTCACATTTACAACTCTCAGTTTTATTTCCTTTTAAGGTGTTGCTACTCACAGTGGTCCTGATTCAGCAAAGCTCTTAAACACATGTTTAACTTTAAGCACATGAATAGACCCACTGATTTCAACTGGAGCCAATTAAAATAGATAACTACCTGTTTTTGTAGTTTGTATCTGTATTTGGTGAGGGGGAGGAAATGGATGGAGCAGGTAGATCTACAACTATATAGGCCCTCTGGTCACGCTTCTCCGATCAATGCCGAGAGAAGAGGTGGTCATAGAAAAGAGGGCATTGCAGCCGCTGGTCTCCCAGTCATTAATATGTATGTGTACTAAAGAACTCACAGACCTTTAAGTTTAGTTCCATGAGTGGCAGCAGTATATTTTTCATTTTAGCTTGTATAGTGTGCATCAGTGACCAGCCTATACTTGGCACGTCACTGGTGCATCTGTAGAATAATGGCCTGTATGTGGTCATCAGCTTCACTGTTGGTTATAATAATGGATGAGATCTAATAAACATCTCTTACCCACTACCCAAATGGCAATTACAGCCATTTCCTCATTAGAATCTGCAATCCCTTATTTTGTTGGCACTAAAATTATTACCTCTTTTAAAAAGTTGCAAGATGGATTAATCAATACAAATGCTCTTTATATTGTCCTGATAATGATCCATTATCCTGTAATCTGATTCTGGAGCATCCTCCGGGTATGAAGACATTTTTTAAAATATGAATATCATATCTTTGGTAATGGGCACACTGAAAAGCTAAGTGGACTTTCTTCCACAGCCATATTATGCAATTAATTTTCTCTCTCAGAACAAGATACGTTTCTGGAACAATGCTGCATTCAGGAAAAAAAACCAATAATATAACACATGTAATACAGACATGTTTAAATTTAGGAAGCCAAATATAGGGTGCTGAAATATTTTCTTAAATGTTGGCACTGAAAACAAAAGTTGAACCCAAAATATCACGACATGGAGTAGGATATACAAAATATATCCTTTTTGTAAGTGAGATCATGAGCAGGGTTAAGTCTTTACTCCATTCCCAGATGTCAATTCTGTGTTACATGGACAATGATCTTTAATACTTACATTTACAATTAGAAAATCATTTTTGTTATTGTAAATGGAGAAGTTAACACATAGCAAGGGTTTTCCTGCTTGTGAGAGCAAGTTAATGTTAATTATTTCTCTTGGAAATATGATGATTGGAGTACATACAAAAAAAATCAGGGTTAGATGATATCCAATATTCAGATATGTTACCACTTTCAACATGCTAACAACTGCAAATATAGATACACAGTAAGGACCTGATCCTGCAATGAACTCTATGACACGTCAGAGTTCTGTCTGCACAAAGCTCATTGAAAGTCTTGGACTTAAGGATCTGACTATAGTTAGACAAAACAGCTCCAGTAAAACAAGGTAGCTCATTCTTCCAACCCCAGTGAACCATGCTAATGAACAATATTAGAAGTCCTGGGCCATGCAGGTCAGCTTCTCCATGCAGGAGAAATCAGTGACATGGAGTCTGGGTATGTGCTAAGTGTAACTTGTTTTATTCACACATTACACCAGCCCTGGTTGAACAGCATGCAGCCCAGCATTCCCAACCAGGACCCAGTTCCCACAGAGCAACGTTATCTCAAGAATTGACTCTCATCAGAAAAAAAGGCAGAGACAACAAACTTTTAGAAACAAAAGGTGAAAGACAGTAACGCTGGCAGTTATACCCTAAAATATGAAACCCAGGGTTACCATTTTTTTAAAATTACTCATTAAGCTAAGAGTGAGGGGAAATGGCAAAATGTTAATTAGCAAATATTTGTTGTGCTCCTCCCATAATTTAAATTTGGCTTCACGTTTTTAGAATTAAATTGTGAGGGCCATTAGTTAGTCCATAATACATAATTTAAAGCCTTGAATTATTTCAGGGGGAAAAAAAGAGTGCTTTTATTTTCATTTTGAAAACCAGCTGCTGTGCATTGTAATCTGTTTGTCAGCCAGTATCAGTAGTGTGTGTTCTGGTAGCAAGTGACAGGTGGTCTGTTGAAAGTTGGAGAGGACTCCTGGAAAGTCAACTTGTGTATGCTGCATCAGTAAACGAAAAGGGAATGATATTTTACATTGAACATAGATTTCATGGCATTTCTTCTATTGTATCCAACACAGAACTAGGCTACAATGCCTCTTGCTTTAGTATACTACAGATTATTAATATTTATTATAGCCAGAGTGCCAGCTACAGATATACTTAAGGTTGCTGAAATGTTTCCCGTATAAACATCTGTTTTCAGTTGCTTATAATTTTCCAGGTTTCACTTGGTAGGCTGGATTTATCCTGTCCTGGCATTTTCCTGAAGGTGGATATATATTACCTGGAAAGTTTGAGCCAAACCTATTCACCATTTACACTCACTATGGATAGGGATAGAATCATAGAATCATAGCCTTTAAGGGACCATTATGATTGTCTAGTCTGACCTTCTGCACAATGCAGGTCACAGAATCTCACCCACCCATTCCTGTATCAAAACTCTAACCTATGTCTGAACTATTGAAGTCCTCAAATCGTGGTTTAAAGACTTCATGGTGCAGAGAATCCTCCAGCAAGTGACTCCTGCCCAACGCTGCAATGGAAGGTGAAAAACCCCCAGGGCCTCTGCCAATCTGCCCTAGAGGAAAATTCCTCCCCGACCCCAAATATGATGATCAGCTAAACCCTGAGCACGTGGGCAAGACTCACCAGCCAGACACCCAGGAAAGAATTCTCTGTAGTAACTCAGATCTCACTCCATCTAACATCCCATCAGAGGTCATTGGACATATTTAGCGCTAATAGTCAAAGATCAATTAATTGCCAAAATTAGGCTATCCCATCATACCATCCCCTCCATAATCTTATCAAGCTTAGTCTTGAAGCCAGATATGTCTTTTGCTCCCACTGCTCTCCTTGAAAGGCTGTTCCAGAACTTCACTCCTCTGATGGTTAGAAACCTTTGTCTAATTTCAAGTCTAAATTTCCTGATGGTCAGTTTATATCCATTTGATCTTGTGTCCACATTGGTACTGAGCTTAAATAATTCCTCTCCCTCCCTGGTATTTATCCCTCTGATATATTTATAGAGAGCAATCATAACTCCCCTCTGCCTTCTTTTGGTTAGGCTAAACAAGCCAAGCTCTTTGAGTCTCCTTTCATAAGACAGGTTTTCCATTCTTCAGATCATCCTAGTAGCCCTTCTCTGTACCTGTTCCAGTTTGAATTCATCCTTCTTAAACATGGGAGACCAGAACTGCAGACAGTATTCCAGATGATGTCTCACCAGTGTATTGTATAATGGTACTAGCACCTCCTTATCTCTACTGGAAATACCTCACCTGATGCATCCCAAGACCGCATTAGCTTTTTTCATGCCATATCACATTGGTGGCTCATAGTCATTTTGTGATCAACCAATACTCTGAGGTCCTTCTCCTCCTCTGTTACTTCCAACTGATGCGTCCCCAGCTTATAACATGGGCCATAGAAACATGGGATTTGATATGGAGATGGGCCTTATGGAAAGGAGTTGCTTCCTGACTCTTGAGTGCTTATGCAGGCAACTTTAATGTTCTCTCAGTATAGTTGTATTAATTATTATTTATATATTACCATAGGTGTACATGGTTCCTTAAAGGTAAAGGAAAAAAAAAAAGGTCCCTGTTACAGATTCTCACAGTTTACCCAGGGAATTAATAATCTAAATATAATTAGAAACCTAGCTAAAATGAAAAGTAGGATTAAGAGTAGGAGGTTTCCAGTGCATGAAGGGCCATTTAAACTCACTGGGAGTCCAAAGCTTAGGTTTTGAACCCTTCAAGACAATATGCAAAGCCTGTTTATTTGGTTTCATTTTTGGTTGTTAATCTGAATGACCTTTTTCCCAGCACAACACACTATTTGGTTTTCAGTATATTTCTTGCAGTGACATTACCAATATTTCATTCAACCTACTGTTGTTCGCTGATTTAGTATATTTAATTTCCATAAATAACACCTACTTGCTATAGTTATGGGGACAATATAATATAATAAAAGGTAAAATAACCACACACCGAGGATTTAACTTAGTATATTAGACCTAAGGTGCATAGTATTCAACCATATATATCTTAAAAGTCTGCTTCTGCATCAATTCAATACCATGTTTTTTGGGCTCTGCAGTGACATAAATCATGAATTTCGGATTAGAATTTAATCTTAAGGCTAAAGGTCATGATAACTTGGAAAATACATTTAACATCTATGAGGAAAATGATCAGCATTTTTAAAAGTCTCTACATAATTACCAATTACCGTATACTTCAGTGGCTCTAGAGGAAGTATTTTCGTCTATCAGTTAAATGAACATTTCTTAAAATGTCTTCAGATCATGTGATAAACGTGTGTTGTGAAGTTGAGTGTTAACGATGTCTCTCCAATTCTAGTCAATTTATTTATTAGAAGAATTTTGACCAAGACACCCCAAATAGAGGCTGGTGATCCAGAAGTCTCTAACCATGAGTAGTGATGAAGACCAGCAGTGACCCCGTCTATTTGTGACCATGTCAGTAGTAAGTATTAAGTGTATAATAAAATATTTTGCAGCAGGAAGGATAATTAGAGTTGGGCAAGTATCTCAAATCAATTTCCACTAAGAATCACATGAATAAAATAATCAAATTTGCTTTGACTATGTTCATTATCCTTTTCTATTAATTTCCCATGAATACTATTAGTTTACTGGCAGTAATTTTAAGCAAACATTAGAAAAAATGCATAGTGATTTTTGAATTCACTACTCCAGAAACCTGATCTTAATTTGCCACTCACCCAATTAACGAACAGACACTCTGACCTTTATGTCTAATGAAAACTACACTGTATGACAGATTTTGAATGTACTACTCACGAACTAACTACAAAGATGTCTGCTGAGTAAAAATACCTGAAGAAGAAACTGTTTTTGTGGTAAAAGTCCCTTCTGATCAGAAAACCATTTCCAGAAATCTCTTCAGAAAACCTGATCCCATAAGATTTCCAGGCACTTCTTGATGTCAAGTGGCAAAGGGAATGCATAGGATTTTACAGGGTTCCCTATGGTTGGATATATGCATAATAATTCACTAAAGGGTGGCATGTGAGGTCTCTGCCAAGAGCCAGTAGCTGACCGCTCAGCATAATGATTGGGAAATGTACATAAGGATAATATCTGAGTTGTGTCTATATTGAAAATTATGTTAAAGGCAGATAACCAGGAGATGACATGTCTCAGACAGATTCCTTTCAGGCAGAGGTAACAGACTCTTATCTCCCTATCTGATCATTGTGTGTCCCACAATATATACTTATTTACATACTGAGCCAGATGCTGATTAAGAGATTGTGAACAGAAAGGAGCATACACAAAACAAACAACCTGCAGGAAGTAACCTGCTTATGAATAAGGACAAGGGATTGTTCTGAAACATCCGGGAGTGCAGATAGACATCTGGGATCTTTCAGTGAGGCAGCAAGCTGACAGCATAACTTCATCTCATGAATGGAAGGTCACAGCCAAGCCTGGCTGTAAAACACTGGAAGGACTTTGAGTAAGCATTACTCTGAGACAAAAGTATCTAGGTAAGTTGAGGTTCTAGATGCATTCTATTTTATTGGCAACCATTTGTTTTCAATACTTCTACTTGCTCTCACTTGAATCTCTACACTCTGTTTAATAAACTTTTGCTTGATTGCATTATAAAAACATACCTAAGAGTGGCGTGTTAAGTGAAGTAGTAAGCTGAGGTGAAACTGATAAGCTGGGATGTACTACTTCTTTGGAAGCAGCGAATTTGTGAATACTGAGAGTGTCCAGTGGATCGGAGCTAGACACTCCAAGGGGGTGTTTGGAGGACTCGGGGGTTGGAGCGTGCCCATCTCTAACCTTTAGAGAGAGAGAGTGGGGCCTACATAGGAGTCAGGGAGATGACCCCTAGCAGGCACCGACAAGGCTTCCTTACGGTAAGGGCAGGGGGTAGCAAAATGCCTCACAACTCTGGGTACCCCCTGCAAGCATCACACAGCCCAAGACTGAAAAGATTCAGATGAAGACAGAATAAGCATATGAAACTTGTAAAAGCAGAATGAAAGCACCAAATCCTTGGACATTGCCCATCACCAGTGCTTGCAAACCACTTATTGTAACCCCTTCAAATAGGCATCAATAGAGTTGACATTTACATCTTGTCCTTGTTCTGCTGGTGTTATTTGTCATACTCTTTCTGTGAATTTTGATTTTACATCACCACGTTTCAAGTAAGCAAACAGAGAGGAGAACACATTGGACAATAAATCTGATATTCAATGATGTTCTACTGCTGAGGAATCTCCACTGTGAGGAATCCATTCAGTGATTCAGTGTGGAGGCCTCCATCTCATATGAATACCAAACAAAATGATTCCTCTGGTAAATGTGGGAGAAAGAAAACCAGCATTTTACTTCAATTGCTTTAGCAATTGTGCTTTCAGCAACTTTATAAGTACTGCTTAGCAGAAACAAAAATGTCAATGTATATATAGCACACTGATTGATTAAGAAAGGCAGGCCTAAGCAAAGAGTGATCATTTGTAACTGTGCCTCCTGTCCTTTTCCAACATTAATGAATCATTAAGTATTGTTTCTGGAAACTCCCATAAGTGATTAAATAGCTGATATTACCCCACTAGTGTATTTAAATCTGTTGGTAGAATCAGCTTAAAGCTTGTACCTACTTTATATACATTATGTATAGATTACATATGGATTTCCAATAAGTGTTGGAGAAGACAACCATTAAACTCATGCTTGAAAAGTCTAAAGTAACACTACTTATTCGGGCTTACAAGTCATCAGCATTTGTCAAATGCCACTGACAGGATACCATAACTATTGTGTGGTAAACACTAATTACAATAACTCTGTGCTCAGGATTTTTGCAGATAAATAAATAAGTGTATTTCATTTTTTAAAGACCTATTCCATAGTACCACACTTACTCCCAAAAATGCATATATTTGGAGATAGAAAGAATTTATTTCTGTAAGCTTTCTTCACACTGCCATTACTATGCAGATCATTTCTTTTCAGATACAAATTTCCCTTATTTTAGCTTTATTACATTTCCAATCAAGAAAATAAAAAGCACTTTGGCTCTCCTTTAAGTGAAATGATATCTTTCCAATTCTCAATTTAATTGTTTAGTGATGTCTGGGGAAGATAAAAATGGATAGAATTAAAAGTAAGAACTTCTGGTCAATCAAATCAGCATTAAAAATTCCAACCCTGTCTGTACTGAATGTATACTAATGCTCTAAGCATATTTTAAATTATTAGTTCCTCTGGTGCTATAGTCTGCATGATAGATGGAATTATAACTATAAATTCAAAATTCAAACTATCTACCAGAGAGAGATTTTACTATAGAACAATTAACAAAAATGTTGTGATATTCCACTGGAATTAGTGGGAACAGGAAGAATGGAGCAAAGAAAGTTTAAAAACCCACCTAACTGATAAAGGTTAGAAAAAATAGCTGGAGGAAGAATGTAATTGTATAGAGACAAGAATGATCTAGACAGTGTCAGGGCTAGTTATTGCTTTTTACACAGCACATGTGACAGGGCAGAGGGTACAAACAGTAAATGAACCTAGAGCAAGACAAATTCCAAACACAGGCGACTTTTCATTATTTTAGGTTAATCCATTTTTAGAATAGTGAGGCTGTTCTTTCATTGATTTCTGGTTGCCCTAACAATTAGATGCTGTTTAATTAGAAACAGATGCAACAGTTGAATGAAGTACTAGGGAAAACAGTATCCTAAATACTAAGAGATATCAAAGAGCTTTGAATAGCCTTATTATGTTTGCAGAATTTCTAAATCTTTTCTCATCCATTGTCTCCATGAAAAGTATTTGCCTATAGCTTTATATAACACATGAATGTTCCTAAGCCTTTACATATATATCTTTTATTAAATGTAGCCTAAGGTCTTAGCCTCTAGCCCCTACCCACCTATTTTCTATTAACTCTCTGCAATGCAGCATTCTGCTCTTAAATACTTAGGTGTATGCATACTTCCACCTTTTCATGTTCTCTGTATGTATAAATATCCCCTGTCTGTGTGTTCCATTCTATGCATCTGAAGAAGTGAGCTGCAGCTCACGAAAGCTCATGCTAAAATAAATGTGTTAGTCTTTAAGGTGCCACAAGTACTCCTGTTCTTTTTGTGTGAGTATCTATATTTTTACTTAACTATATGTGAAAATTTTAAAATCTGAAAGTTGCAGTAGTACACAGCAATTATAAAATATGTACTGCATGCATAGTGGAGCTTAGATATCAAGCTGATATGTGCTTTATGAATACAGTTGGGCTTTGTGGACCTTTTGAAACCCATAGCTATGGTCTCCTCCTTTAATTTGGATGATTTAGAAATGTAAAGCAGATTAAAAAAAATGTCTAGCCCTTTTCCTAGCGAAGACTGTCCTGAAAGATTAAACTGATCACTAGCACAGAAAACTTGTCTTTATAGAGATCCCATACTGGGGTCCAAAAAAGACATTCATTGACTTTTGGGAAGACACCAGATCAGTTTACAGATGTAGGGTGCAGTGTAGCCCAAAGTACTGTTGATGGCATAGATCCACTGCAAGTTCTTTAATAGCTAACTGCTTGAAACTGATTCTGCTCCTTTGCAGTGAAACCAGTGAGAGTTCTGGCCACAAGGGGAGGTATCTCAGGATACTTACCGCGCGGGTCGACGCGGCGAGTTCGACTTCTCGGAGTTCGAACTATCGCGTCTGATCTAGACGCGATAGTTCGAACTCCGGAAGCGCCGCGGTCGACTCCGGTACTCCACTGCGGCAGGAGGAGTTGGCGGAGTCGACCTTGGAGCCGCGGAGTTCGCTTCCACGGCGTCTGGACAGGTAAGTCATTCGAACTAGGATAGTTCGAATTCAGCTACGTTATTCACGTAGCTGAATTCGTGTACCCTAGTTCGACCCCGGGGCTGTGTGTAGACCAGGGCTTAATAACTCTACAGGAAATGAAGCCTAGAAGACTAAGTAAGAGATTAATCCCAGCTCTAAAACTGACTTCCTTCATGGCTTTTTCAGTTCATATAGGGCCAATAATTTCATACTTGGGGAACCAAAGGTCCACTGACTTTGATGGGGTCTGTTAGTGTTCAGCACTTCTGAAAATCATGCCATGCTCATTTGTCTTTTACAGTAAATGTGAAAATAGGTGCCTACATTTATATACTCAAGTTCAAAAATTTTGGACTGAATTGCATTCACTGATTTTTGGTTTTGTTTTCTCCCCAATTTGTGAAATGGTAACAATATTTACCTACTACACAGGGAGTTGCTAGTAAATAAGTAGTTCCTATTTGCAAAGTACTACCTAAATCCTAAAACTGAGCATGCAAAAAACACTAGTTAGTGGCTGGGACTTAGCTGCCTCAGAACCTTGACTTATTTAGACAATTGCCCTTTGCAAAACATTCTGAATGGTGATAACTGTGTGCAGGCTCTAGTACAAGCAACTGGGCTGTGTGTCTTCTGGAGCAGAATTGGGAAGATGATATCAAAAAAGCCCTTCCCTCCCACACATACTATTACATAAATGATTTATCTGTATTATGGGCACATCCAAAGTATGAGAGGTAGTGTGCAAACATAGTAGGACGCAGTCCATGCCCAGGAGAGCTCATACTCTACCAAGAACAACAAGTGAGTCATTTTATTCCTGGGCATCAAGTGTCTGGAGCAAAATGTAATTATTAAACATAGGAGTTTCCCTGCAGGATGAGACCAATGGTCCACACGGTCCAGTATCTTGCCATTGACTGTGGTCACACCAGCTGCTTCAGAAGAAGATTAAGAAACCCAGCAGGTATGGACCATTCTTCCTCCAGAGGAAGTTTCCCGAATACACCCAATAGGGGGAGGTAGGTTTATGTCTTGAAGCATGAAAGTTTCTATACCTTTTAAAATTCTTATTGTCATATGTACTGTTAAAACTCTACCTTTTCTTATTTTTCATCAATCTGGAGGCTATCTATGTTTCAGTCAAGGCTGGCCTTGGGTAAGTTACTTCCTTTTCTCTGCCTCTGTTCTGCCTCTTACCCATTTGTCTTGTCTATGTAGACTGTGTACAATGCATGTTTATGTCAGTAAAACTATGAAGGCTAGAGGTTGTACTGGTATAACTATAGCGGCTTAAAAATCCAGAACTGGAATATTTATTTGTTACAGAAACTGTGCAGATTAGACACAATTGCTTTGAGGCCGGGACTGTCTCTTACAATATGTCTGTACAATGCAAAACTACTGTAAGATTACAAATTCAATAAGAAAGAATATACAATTTCATCACTCTTTTGTTTTCACTCTTTGCTCAGCTTGCAGGCCAACAATGGCAATGTTCTCCATAATTTACTATTTGTTGCTAAGACTTGTGTCCAGTAACATTGCTAGTGTAGCTCAATGTTGGAACAATAAATTTTCCACCAGGTCCAGATCCCTAAAAGCCGCTATTTCAGAAAGACGAAGTCACGTTGCTCATTTAGAAAATGGGCTAATCAGCAAAATATGTAGCTCAACAATGGTGTGATTAATGTATCCTTCAGGGTAGTCGTCTTTTTTTTTTCTCTTCTGTCCATTCATCTCCAGTGTGTCTCCAATTCATCATACATCAAAGTATAGCCCTGCAATATGGCAAGACATTCCTGCTGCATTAGTTCAAAAATTTATTACTGTAATTCTCTATCTTTAATTTTCAATTTATTATTATTTTTTTTTTGTACAATAGCAATTCAGCATGTGAAAACCTCTCAGTTTACCAGATCTTACAGGTCCAGATTCTACCTCCTTTACTCATGTTGAATAGCACTTTACTTCATGAGTTGTCATATTGGAACCCAGGAGAAACTCACAGAATAACTTTAATAATTAACATGAGTCAGGACGGCAGAATCTAAACTGTAGTGATTTACATCTTTCTAAATCAAGCTATCCTTCAAATGTGGGAAGGAAGGTACTATACTCTAAATTGTTGCAGGGAAAGGACTGCCACTCTAGTTTAATAGATCTGCAAATCATGATAATGTTCCTGTTGAACTTGGAATAACATTGGCTGCTATTTGAAGTAACTTCGGGATAAATTTGTAAAGGCAGGCTTTACTTTCTGTTCTTGCAGACCATAACAATGATCCTAGAAGAAATGAACTGCCAATCAGAGAATAGAGAAAAGACCAGGGCATATTTTCTTTAGTGTACATCTTTTCAGAGTTAAATCAGCTAACAATTCTATTTTACTATTTAATCTTCGCTGGCAAACTTTATATCTCAGGTAGTATTAAGCAGTATTCTGCATTCTATGCTTCTTATTTAAGAAGGCAAAACACTGGATGATACAGTGATTAATGGTATGAAAGATTAGTTCAAGATAAGGATAATTGGGATTGATTGTGCAACTCAGGATATATTTTTTAACACTTACTTTGAACATTAGAAAACTTTCACTATTACTTAACTTGCTTTACATTAACATATGGCCATGTTTTTTTTCTGGTATTTCCCACTGAAAATATTCTGAGTTAACAGCAAGGGGAGGTTTGCTTTTTTTCTTTAGGCAACTAGCAAATAGTCCGTTCACTTAGCTGTGTTAGGAAGAATAGATTAGACTTTAATTGTCTTGGTGTCAACGAACCAATTATTCTAATAATGTTATATGGAATGAACAATTTTAAGAGACTTTATATTCTTAATATTAGGAAGAAAAATATAATGTATTTTAAAAGGAAAATAAGGCCTGTTAATATTGAGGAACAGATGTGGATTTAAAATTATTTTGTCATCTTATGTGGTCCAAGAATATTAGTCCTTCCTCATGTAGTGCCTAAAGTCACACACACGGAACTTGCTGTAAAACTCATTGTGGTAAGCCACATATCAAAAATGAGAATTTTGAAACTAAACTGAAGAGAGTTTAATATATCTTGCTCAAAGAAACTTCATTTAGAGTACCGGGTACTTAGCACTTCTGAATATCAACTCCAAGTTGTCTCAGTTTGGACATCCAAAATGCATGGGCACTTTCAGAAATCTTGGGTAAATTTGTTAGGTTGCCCTTCGTTGACTTTCTCCCTGCTTCAATCACATATGGGGAGAGACATATGAGAGTTCCCCTTCCAATACTCTCTGACTTTGTTAGCATGTTGTAACTGAATCTTTACCTGAATAAGTATAGCTCTACAAAGTAGAATAATAAAATGACCAGCACTCTTGTTATATATTCTGGCTAGAGTCAGTACGTGTCCCATTAATATTACTAGTCAGCACTTCCAGAATTAACCATTTTATATCTATCTATCTATCTATCGATAGATGTGAATGAAAGTGAACCAGACTTTGAGCCTGGAGATTCTCCCTGTCCTCCCACTCATAGTATGATTTCTAATGTTATTCCTAACTCTTGGAAAGATTTTCATCAGTTATCTGTTGTCATCTCCTTTATGTCTTTTTCAAAGTGGCTACAGAAGTTTGTCCATTCTGTATCCATAAAGGCAAGTCGAACTTTACCCACTTGTGATGTAGAAAACAAGGGCACTGTTTGAGCCATGGTTGATAGCTGGATTTATACAGTAATATACTTCTTTCTGTATCTGAGTGCAACACCTGTATACATAAGAGTAAGCAGCTGCCTTCAATCATGAAGCGTTATCTGGTTACATTGGTTTTCAGAGCCAGCACTCACCAAAATAACCTTCAAAGACTGCATTTAAAAATAAAATTATTGAACACTCATCTGTTGAAGGGATTTGAATGATCTTCCTACTTGACAGAAAAAAAAATCAGTGCTACAGCTGCAGTTCCTGTAGGGAATGATAGTTGTTTCTGTAGTTAGGTTATCCGTACCTCTGGGCCTCAACTAATTAATTTCCTTCCTAATAGTTTACCTGGAGCAGGTCAGATCATTAAACTTTGTATGAAATAGCTTACGCCACAATATTTTGACAGGGAATAATAAGCACCTGCTGTTCTCAGATTCCTAGCAAAGAAGCATTGCTTATAACACCGCAGATAATGTGCTCTCTGCTTTCTGAGAAATGGTCCTATGTAATAATGATAGAGGGCCATAGACTGCAATTTGTTTTAAGCATAACTCCCACTGCCTTCAATGGGGAGTTTTAGCTAAAATGAGTAACATGAAAAAGCTCAGGTTTGGTGGTTGGAATATGGGACAAAGAAGCAGGAACTTCTGAGTTCAAATCCTGGCTTTTACATTTACTCTTTCTATGGTTTGGGGCTAGTTGCTTAGCCTCCATCTGTCACAGTTTCTCTATCTATAAAACTGGAGATTGTAATACATATATACATGCCATACCTTGCAGGAGTATTGGGATAATTAATTATTGACGTGTGCACAGCATCTTGAAGATGAAGGGCACATGGTGTGTAACTATGGACGAGATTGTTCTGCAGGCCTGCACCCTGTATATGGTGATAGGGTGCCTTCGGAGGTACAGTGTCTGTGGGAGGCACTATTAATCCAAGATGCACAAAGTGATGGTACCTGCTGCATTCTCCTCAGGGGCATGTAACATCTGAGGTGTGCAGAGGGGATGGTAGGGCCCCTTTGGGTAGTAAGTACCCCAGGAGCACAAGCAGAGGGCATTCCCACTTTTCTTCCATCTAGGGCTGTTTCATATTGTGATGGATCTCCTAGCAGTCCCCTACCCACTGTACATCTCTTTCCTCCTGGCTAAACAGGGACTATGTTTTCCTCCCTATTGCACTTCCCTTTCCCCTGACTAGATAAAGAGAGGTCCTGAGCCAGGAGTTGGCCAGGCCATGTATAGGAGTGGGAACTGCATAGCAGGAGGGACCTGAAGAGAACCCCCAGGAACTGTGGAACATCACAGCCAGTTGCACATCTGTGTGGGTTTATGGGGGAGCAGCGGCGCCTGTCTAGGGAGCCAGTGCAGAGAGGCCCCATCAGAGACTGGGCCTTGAATCCTTACTTGCTTGGACCAGAGAGGGCACTCCAGGCACTAGGCCTGAAGAGCCCTGACTCTTTACTGGACTGCCCCATGGAGCCAAATAAGACCCACTGTTTCTCACTTCGAATTGTAACTGTTTAAGCATCTACAACCTTTCCCCTTCCCTGCCTAATAAAACCTTTCCCTTGGCCATGTGTCTGAGAGGATATTGGGACCCACCACGACTAGTGCCTGTAGTTAGGGTGGCCACTCACACATTACCAGAATACCAGACATTCTGGTACTTCTGGCAGTGGGCTGTCCCACCACTGCTGGCGTGACCTCAGGAGCATGGTTTGGGCAAGGTCATGCCGGCGGGGGACGAGTGCCACCCTTTTCATTATGGCATCCCCCATGTGATACTAGGCAAAACCACATCCGGATTTGTCTCTGTATTGAACAAGGAACTAACATTAGAAAAGCAGGACTGTCTGGTTTATAACCGGATACATGGCCTGCCTACTTGTAGACTGCTTGCCTCTGAGAGGTGCTACACTAGGCACACTACTGCCACAGCTTGGGGTAAAGAATAATCCCAGTAATAACAATATTAACCTATTGCTTTTGTGGATCACTATTGTACAGTTTAACAAAAGGCACAATTATGTGTTAAAAAATAGTACTCCTTAAGGGAGGGTGGATGCAACAATAGAGATGGATGGGAAATGATTTATTTTTCCTATAAAAAACTGCAACAAAACTATTTTTGTTGTTATTGATAGTAAATAAAGTCTTTGAAATTTTTAAGGTTTTCTTTCAAAAACAAAAGTTTGTGGGGCGGGGATGACAAGACCCATTTTCCAGTTACATAAAACTTTTTGCTGTAAAATGCATAGGACCAGTCAATCCAGGGTTCCATTTCCATTATACATCTCCTCCTCCCAGTCCCACAAACACACTAAAATTGTTAACAAGTCCCATTACAGCTTTTAAAGATAACTCAAGGGCAGCAAAACAGGGAGGACCTCAAAGGAGGTAATTCACATGGGGGAGGTCATTCATCTTAATAGTGCTTAATTAAGGAAACCAGGACAAGCTAAGATTATTCTACTTTACTAGGTCTTTTTTTGATCTGGTTCACTAAGGGAGGGTAATTTAATTTTAAAGGATCAGAAGTTCGGTGAGATAAGCACACTCTTAGGTATTTAATAGAATTAAAAACACAGGTGAAGGGAAACTTACTCTTAAATTTATTCAAATCTTCTTTAGAAAATCATCTGGGAAATGCCTCTGTTTTTCTGTAACATATTTCTGAAGCCAGAGAAATTACCCCCAAAATGGCACTTTAAAAATGATTAGGAAGTAATGTGTTAGGATGTGCTTGCAAAGGACAGAGATAAAACAGGGATCAATGTGTGCCCCGTCTGATAACAGTAATTGCGTTGCATGGAATAGTGCAAAGGGTTCCAGAATGAGCGCAAAGAGTAACCCTGTCTTGTTCCCTTTTATTAAACTAACCCATTTAGGGCTTAAATCAGCAAAATCTATTCTATGGATGTGGAGGCACATGTGATTTCATCCAAGGTAAATCCTTTACTGAAGATAATCCAGGAGTGACACAGATAATCAGCACTGCTTCTCAGTGCTTGCCTAAGACCTTGCCAATACAACTTATACCAGTGTAAATGTATATGTAAATATAAACATTTATTCCACAATGGTGTAAAACACAGAGATCAGAATTAAACCCAAAATTGCAAGGCCAAATTCACTGGTCACAAAGGTGGTGGCATAAGTTACACGCGGTGTGTAGTTTGGGTCAGAAGACTGGCAGAAAAATGAATTAAACTGTACTGCTATGGCTGTGTGACCTGTGACTCTACCGGGTCTGAATCAGCACTGAATTTGGCTGTATGCATGTAATGTAAGTGTAGCAGCCAATTGGAGAATGTAAAAGTGAAGGCTACTCCCTGCCAGGTGTTTTGCCTTGTACCTATCATCTTCCATTCCAAACAAAAATCAAGTGTTTCCCTTTACTGTCTCCTCTATTCACTACCTCACCTTAAAAAATAATTTTAAAAGTCACCATCACCGTTTTCTGGTGGTATTAATCATACCTTTACTACCAAAATTACAGGAAATTAATTCCTTTGGGTGGTTTCTAAGTTGCACATATTTTGAGCTTGGGCTGTATTTATTAGCCTGAGTCAGATATCGTTCACTGCTGTGTTTAGCATTTTCAAAATAGTTTGTTTTGCTTCTTTTCAGATTGATCAGGTGGTGTGTCAAGCTGAGCCTGGATACTTTTGAGAGACATGAATTGTTACTTTCCTAGAGGTAAAAAGTAACCCTGACAATGATCCATGAATTTTCGCTAAATGTGCTAACTAGCTGATCATCAAATTGGCTCCAGTCCTGATTGCCTCTTTTAAAAGTTCTTATCCTTTATCCTTTTGTACAATATTTCTGATGACATTTTATCATGACCCATTTTCAGTTAATTCAAATATATGTATTATGGCCCAAATTCTGCTGCCCATATTCATGTTTAGACCAGTACCTTGCACCACATATATCTGCCCCATCTGTGGAACAGCCCTATTGGTGGCCATTGTAAATTAGAGCAGCCTTCACACAGCTCTAACGTATGCCCAAAGGTCCAGGGGGCTCACTGAGGACATTCACCTGGGTTGTTCCTGAGGTTAGAGGCAGTTATAATGAAGATCTTTTCTGGTGGTCACTAGCTGGTAGATGGCTCTTTGGGTTGCTCTAAATTACAAGTAGCCCTGGGGTTGCTCTCAATTATGCTGGTAATTGAACTGGCCCCTGGACAGGCCGAGGACTGGGGAGCTGCAAATGGCTCTCTTTGGAGTTCCCCCAATGAGGCATCCAGCCCATACTGGTCATAGTTGAGGATTGAATCCTTCCAGTCATTGTCCAACTACTTCTGACTCTATTCATTGCTATCTCATGCCCACTCCCACTCAGCCCTTTCCCACTTTACCTACTTCTTCTTTCACTTGCACAGCCTACCTGAAGGGGCAGAAAAAACTCCATTTGTACTCCGTCAGAATTCTGTGATGGAGCACTCACAGTAGCAGGAGCCTCCCCAGGTTTTGACAGAGTGCAGCATGCGTTCTCTTTGGTCCTGCTCAAAGGAGTCATGGTGAGTCAGCCACAGTCCTCCTCTTGCCCTTTTGGAGTCTTGCATCAGACTTCTGCAGTTGCATTCATGAAGCTGATTGTGCCTCCTTAATGGGCCCTTTGTCCTAGATAAGACAGGCAGACAGCAACCCATTTATTCAATACAGAAGAGGAGAAGGATGGTAGAGCTCATTGAAAATGAGGGGAAAATACACCTAATCAGGTATTTCCAATGGCTACCAGCTGTTGCCCCAGTGGATGGGAAAAGCAGCTTTGGAGGATATATTTTTTCTTTTGTTGTTTTTGTCTGAATGGTGTATTTAGAGCTAATGGTGGTTCAGTCCAAATGTTTTCTCTGTGTACATACAATTTCCTCCCTCACTGGAACTAGAAATCCATGGGATTACACTGAGATACACAGCTGGATAATATAGATCTTACTGCACTCAAGAGAGTGTAATTCCAGTTCTGTTTAACTCATTCTGTGACCCATTCTTTCCCATGCCTAAGCCATAAAACCATTTCATCATTTTAATATCAGTTTCTCAATGTGCCCCTGCCACACACAAACCTCCTGCTTTCCCACTGGTTTTGTGGGTGGACAGGATGCACAAGAAGTCTATACAACCTTTCGTATTAAAACTCAGTTTGTGGATCTTGAAAATATTAAACTCCTATCATAAATCTGGATGTACCTCATGTATAAAGGAGTGGGTGAGAGCAGAAATTACATATTTGAAAAGCTGAATTGCTGTACGACACTGGAACAAAGAAAACTAAGATTAGGAAAGTACTTCCTGGGGGCTAGAGAAGCATTACACGGTCTTTTCTTTGTCAGTACTGCAGTATACGTTTATCACAGACTTCTCTCCCTGATGTCTCAGCTGCGAGCACTCAGTTCTCATCTATATGACACAGCCTGAATCTCCGTTAGACTCCCATAGTTGTATCTTCTGTATCTGGCCCCCTGTCTGGGCTTGGAATGAGAAAAGGGGCTGTGATTCAAACAGTTTGCCTAGCTGTAATAAGGTCAGCACATGTGTGGCGTTAAGGGACTGGTTCTCCCTTGGGTAATCTTCCTCTGGATGATGCAGCTCTGGGAGAACACATTCTTAATTAAAATGTAATGAAAGTGATTTATACGTATAGCCCTGATTAATTATTTCCAAGGCAAAACGCTAAAACCGGAGATAAGTTGCACAACTCTCTGTGGGTAGGGAAAGCCTTCCGCAGTGTGACATTATGCAGGATAAAAAGGGTAGTTGATGCAAAGCTTAGAGAAGAAGAGGCTGTATTCAGGCCCAAGAGATCCTATGTAGATCAGCTAGTCACATAAAGAATGTATAGAATGGCAAACTCCTCTCATCAATTTCACTGATTTTTCAAAAGATATTTGATGGCCCCCCATTGTTGAATAATTCTTCAGCCCTGCAGTTGCTACCATTATCAAGAGTATGTACCGAGATGTGAAGTGCCCTGTAAAGATTAAAACCCAGACAACAGAACAGTTCAATGTGGACACTGGCATCAAACACAGCTGCATTTTATCTCTGCTTTTATTTGGCATTGCCATAGACTTAGCAATGAAGTATACAACAAAAACACTGATAAAGCATGGGTGTATGGCAAATGCCTACAAGACCTCAGGGCCGGTGCAAGGATGTTTCGTGCCCTAGGCCAAACCTCCTTGCGCCCTCCCTGTCCCCTTGCAGCAGCTCCCTACCCCCCGCCCTGAGGCACCCCCCCGCCCCAGCTCACCCCTGCTCGTGCACGAGCACCCTGAGCACGCCGTCGCTGCTTCACTTCTCCCACCTCCCAGGCTTGCGGCACCGATCAGCTTAGGCGCCGCAAGCCTGGGAGGCAGGAGAAGTGAAGCAGCCACGGCGTGCTCGGGGACGAGGCGGGGCAGGGGTGAGCTGGGGCGGGGAGTGCCCCTGCGTGCTGCCCCCTGCCCCCTTACTTGCTGCAGGCGGCCCTCCCCACGCTCCCCTGCCCCAGCTCCCTCCGCCTAAATGCCGGCGGTGACTGGGGCAGCCAAAGATCCGGCCGCCGCGGTCGCTGCCAAAGAAAATGGCGCCCCTCAACTGCCTAGGTCGCCTAAATGGTTGCATCGGCCCTGCAAGACCTACATTTTACTGATGAGATTGTGCTATTGAGTGACACCACCTGAAACTTACAAAGACAGATAACCTGGCAAAAACAACAGGCCAAACAGGTCTCAGAATTAGTTAGTTATTCTGAAACATCCTTGAAACCCAGATGTCAAATGGTAGCATCACATTAGAAAGCAAAAATATCAAGAGAGTAGAACAGTTCACCTACCTGGGCAGTACCATAGTGGCCAACAGAGACTTCAAGAAGGAAATGACATCTAGGATAGGAAAAGCAACCACAGCATTTACTAAATGTAATGTTGGAAATCAAAGACACATAACACCGGCACAAGACTGAGAATTTTCAATTCAAATGTAACTTCAGTGCTAACATACAGCTGGGAGATATACCAAAACATCGGACAGAAAACTAGAATCCTTAGAAAATGTACCTATGAGGGACTCTGGGCATTGGTTGAAGACTTCATTATCAGTGAAAAGATCCAAGAAATTACCAATCAGCAGCTCGTTACCACCAGAATCAGAAGGAAGTAGTGGATATATTTGGGTCATGTACTCAATGGTAATGTCAATGATAATTTTTAACTCATGTACATAGTGGTGAGAAATTCATCCTTGTGCTGAGGATCAGCACCATTAAGTTCCACCCAAGTTTTCAAAGGAGGAGTTAAGTGGCATTAACATTGTGCATGGAGCTTGTGCTGGCCTTGTGCACAGGGGTGAATTTCAGCTAATGTGAATTAATATGAATTTCAGATCTACAGTAAAAGGAGGGAGTGGGGGGGAAGGAATCATTTGTAATGATGTTTTTCATTTTCCTCAAAGAGAAGAAATCAGACTTTTACCTACTTTACCTTGTAATTTGATGCAAACTAATAACATTAGATTACTCCTCCCATCAAAAACCAACAACAAATATAAGTAATTTATATATTTTATGGCATTGCTTCTGTTCCATTTGTCTTGGGAGCGGTAGAATGTCTCTATGAATCTTGCAGTCATGTCCTCATATGAAAAAAAAATGTATGTGCTAGAGAACAACATGAAAGAATTTAATAAGCTCTGGAACCAGTTTTGAACTTTAGTAAATGTTTGCAAATTCTTCATGTAAAGTTTTAGATATATTGTTTTGTGTGCTGGGTATAAGTAAGAATAAAACTAGTATGTGCACAGGTAGTTAGAATGGGGATGGGGCAGGAAAGGGGGATGTTATTTCTATTTTAGCTTTATATACACGTGTGTGTATATATAACACACAGGTTAATTTACAGATTAAACAGTAATGCTGGAATACATGATTTGGGAATTAGTACATGATTATAAAAACAACAAGGAGTCCGGTGGCACCTTAAAGACTAACAGATTTATTTGGGCATAAGCTTTAGTGGGTAAAAAACCTCACTTTTTCAGATGCATCTGAAGTGAGGTTTTTTACCCACGAAAGCTTATGCCCAAATAAATCTGTTAGTCTTTAAGGTGCCACCAGACTCCTTGTTGTTTTTGTGGATACAGACTAACACGGCTACCCCCTGACACTTGAGTAAAGGATTATGTATTTCATTCATTTTTGGGAAGGAAATTTAACATATCTTTTCTATGGTTTTGTTTGATTTTTGTTTGTGATCTAAAATCAATGAAGAAAATAAACAAAGAAAATGCTCTTCTATGCTGTTATGATTGTTTGGTTCTTTCAGACCTAATGCCATATGGGAAGTGGTGCAGAGGGGTTTCAAACTCTCTTCGAGTCACATGCTAGAATAGCAGCTGTACTCCTCCCCCACCTCCCAGGGATAACTAATGCCTTACAACCTGCTTGTGGGGGAGGAAGCATGTTGGATTTTGCTTCCCTGAACTTGGCACATGGCATCATATAATTCTTGATTACTGATGCTTTCTGTGGGTGGAATGAAAAAAATGCAGCTGAAAGCTCACTTGTGACAAGAGCAGGTCTGTTAATTAAACATTTTTCACATATATTGCAGGGCATTGTATGTGAAAACAAAACAATAGAGCTTCCTTGAACAGACTCCTGCAAAATGATTAGATTATAAGATTTTCTTGTGCAGCAACATTCTCCTTGGTATAGATTTGTGCTGTACTTATGAATATCATGCTGCTCATTGACACACATTTATATCAAACCTTCCTAGGTATGCCCTGCCCAGCCAAAGGGACAGTTACTATGTCTGCCATTAGGCCAATCTCCATTTACAAAACTACCAATGCTTTTCATAGGGTAGGGATGACAGAGAGCCAGTAATGTTATTTGCCTACCATTGAAACATAGCCTATGGAAACGTCTTCTCTTAGTTCCAGTGCACAGTGTCGACAGACGAGTGTGATCAGGGAAGGTAGAGATTGGCAGCTGGTATTATTATCCTGATACTGTCTTTAAGTATAGAATGGGGAAAACAGATATTTTGTGCACAACACTGCAAGTAAATATGCCACACATTAAACCATGGAACCATGGGTTGTGCTCAGCCCTGTGCGGTTCTGTCCCCTTTGCAAAGCTGGCAGGCATAGGCCTGTTGCAGAGAACGTGAACATCCCTCTACTAGTGCCCTCAAAGGTGTAGCTACCTGAAAAGCACTGGCATGATGGAAGAACCAAGAATTTGCCCTTCCTCCATTTGCCCCAGCGCAGGGAACTAGTGAGCCGCAGAGGGAAGCCCTTAAAGGCCAGGTAGAACTCCTCCTGGGATTTATTCAGGCTAGTGCCTGTGGCAGTATGACTGCTAGCCTCCCAAAAGAGATGAGGAAGGGACAATGATCCTGTCTCCACTCCACACCAGCCAAAAGAGCAGAAATGGTTGGTGCAAAAATGGGTTGGGGAGCACATGCTGCTCCTTTTTTAAAGGGGCAGCTTTTGCCCAAACTCTCCTGGCTCTCTTAAACTCATTGTGCCTAAGTCTGGCATGGTGGACCAAATTCTGAACTTAGTTATACTGGGGTAAATCTGGGGTAACACCAGTGAAGTCAAGGGAATCACTCTGGATACACTCCGAGCTGAACATGAATGAATGTCTCTTGCAGCTCTCTGGGGTTGTTCATCTTTGTATTCTTTTCATACTCCAGCCTCCCATTAGCTCCTGTGGGAGGTTCTGGTGCATACAGAGCATTGGCCCTTCAGCATTCTATTTTCCTTGGTTGGTGAATGTCAAATATTATCACAGTATGGTAAATGGTAAGGGGACTGGACCAATCAAGTCATATGTTAAATGAAGCTTGAGGGTTTTCTTGTTATCACAGTGAATCATTATTTTAAAATGTGTTTCATTATCTCCATAATTTACTAGGGGATTTGCTGAGGAATAAAGAGAAGAGGATCCATAGTAATACTCTGTTGCCATTATTGCTATCATCTGTTGTGTGTGACTGCTGTCTTTAATTCCTCATCATCTTGTGTCTTGGAGATATCACATCCTTTCCTGAGCATCTCTTGAATGATAGACCTGAAGGACCAAGCAGATTGCTCCTCTCCCTCAACCACAGAGAAGGTAATAACAATAAATCTACAGTTCACATGAGATTGCAGAAAATTTTGATTTATAAATGTACAGAATTTTTTTAAAATAAAAACTTGCTTTTGCAGATAAAGTAGGGAGACAGTTTTAGCAAGACCAGCTCACATATAGAGCAACAGAAGCGAACCTATTATTCTTAAACACCTGAACATGGATTAGTGAGAAGTCCCCAAACGGCATATTGTGAAATGATCACTTCAGGCATTGCTGTAGCAGTGATTAGCAGGTGTCTCAAATACCAGAGCTTTAGCTGTGATAGCTCTGCCATTAGAAGTTTAGAACTGTAACTTAAAAAAATATATAAAGAGATTTTGGTCTGACAGGTCTTAGAGCTCAGGGGAAAAATCATTTGGCTGCTTGAAGTATTTGATTATGGAGAAATAAATAAATAAATAAAGGGGCTTGTTACCAATTAACAAGGGTGACTTAAAACAGGAAATGAGCGCAAAACTGGCATCTACAGTGAATGCCTCTGTGCCCCATTAGAAGGAACTGGGCTAAATTCCACTCAGCCCCACTGAATCTGCTTTGCATCATTCTGACAGTGCAAGTGGTCCTAGCCCCACTTCAGACAGCCACTGGAGGATTTACCTTGTATAAGGGGATCCTCGAGTGGTCCAATGCTTCCTCTGCCACTTCTCCTTGGTCTTGGTGAAAGGGAATGTTACTGGGTCATCCCTATACCCAGGCAATCCCCTACTGCTTGGGACCATAGGCAGCCATAATAATGCAGAGCAGCCTGAAGAGTCTGTTATGCCAAGAAATTGATCCAGCACCAACTGGTTCAAGGATCAAGGGGAAGCAAACATGTCTGAAGGCCACCCTTGCGCCTAACACCCCACCTGAGCTTTACCGGGTGCAGACCCCAGCATATGCCCCTGGTCTAATTTCCATACATATATCCATAAGTAGAGGCCACGTTGAAAACCTAGATGACAGAGCTAAAGTTTAAATAAATGTCAAAACAACACATACAACATAGAATCATAGAACTGTAGAACTGGAAGGGACCTCAAGAGGTCTTCCAGTATAGTCCCCTGCACTCAAGGCAGGACTTAATATTATCTAGGCCATCCCTGACAGATGTTTGTCCAGCCCGCTTTTAAAAATCTCAAATGATGGAGATTCCACAACCTCCCTGGGCAATTTATTCCAGTGCTTAACCACCCTGACAATTATGAAGTTTTTCCTAATGTCCAACCTAAACCGCCCTGGCTTCACTTTAAGCCCATTGCTTCTTGTCCTATCCTCAGAGGGTAACAAGAACAATTTTTCTCCCTCCTCCTTGTAACCACCTTTTATGTACTTGAAAACCATTATCATGTTCCCTCTCAGTCTTCTCTTCCCCAGACTAAACAAACCTAATTTTTTTCAATCTTCCCTCAGGTCATGCTTTCTAGACATGTTTTGTTGCTCTTTTCTGGACTTTCTTCAAATTTGTCCACATCTTTCCTGAAATGTGGCACCCAGAACTAGACAAGGTACTCTAGTTGAGGCCTAATCAGTGTGGAGTAGAGAGAAAGAATTACTTCTTGTGTCTTGCTTACAACACTCCTCCTAATATATCCAAGAATTATGTTTGCTTGTGATCCACTATGACCCCCAGATCTCTATCTGCAGTGCTCTTTCCTAGGCAGTTATTTCCCATTTTGTATGTGTGCAACTGACTATTCTTTCCTCAGTGGAGTATTTTGTATTTGTCCTTATTGAATTTCATCCTATTTACTTCAGACCATTTCTCCAGTTTGTCCAGATCATTTTGAATTTTAATCCTATCCTCCAAAGCACTTGCAACCTCTCCCAGGTTTGTACCATCCACAATCTTTGTAAGTGTACTCTCCGTGCCATTATCTAAATCATTGATGCAGATATTGAACAAAACCAGACCCAGAACTGATCCCTGTGGAACCCCACTTGATATGCCCTTCCATTTGGACTGTGAACCACCGATAGCTACATTTTACCTTCTTTAACATTTTAACAGTGGACTGAAGTACTGTTCTCCAGATGTACAAAGGAGGTGTATTTGCAGCAGCTATTCCAGCTAGGTTTACTTCAAAGCTTGAAACTTAACTACTTTTTCTGATTTAACAAATAAAGAAAACATATTTTTTACTAGTCACATGTAATGTCAAGCAGTTGCATTGAATGCTTTGCCTCCATGGACTATGTCAGGGCATCAGAACATTTATTGGACTGTGCCAAATCAGCTAGGGAAGGGGCTAAGCAGCAAAGTTTGGATCCAAAGTTAAAGGAGTCATCAGATTTGGGATTCTGGTGTAGACCCATCTGGTATAAACCCTATGAGTTTTATACTTCACAATTATATTTCAGGAAGGCGAGGTGAGGAGAGGCATTACTTCTTACTAATGCATAATGTAGCTCTGCATTGCCTTGACTCCTAAGGTTAGTCAGGCAGGAGTAGAAGAGAGCCTGGTGTGGATGGGCCCCCCTCTCTGCAGGAATGAATTGTGAAGCCACTTGTGAGACAAGTACATCACACAAATAAATGAAGTCCCAATCATGCTTGCTATAGCCATCAATTGTGCAGGTTGCTCATAGTTTTTATTCATTTTTATGCAAAGTCAGCATTCTTTCTTAGTAAAATGGATAATAAAATGCATAAAAACTATGGGCCAGATCGTTGGCTGGTGTAAACTGGTGCAGCTCCACTAAATTCAGTGGACCAATTTACACCCACTAAGGACCTCGCCCATAATTTGTATGCATTTTATTATCCATTTTACTAAAAGATAATGCAGTCATTTTTCTGTCATATTTTTAAGATGGCTTTTCCCTCTAGCAAGAATATCTATGGTTGGGATTGACTACGGGAGCTAAGGGCACCCAACTGCCAGTGGCATGGGCATGGGATTTGGGTGCTAACCACCTTATATGCTAGAAGTCTAAATCTGTATGCTTAACAGTTGCTTACTCCAGAAGCCACAACAGTTGTTAACTTGTATTAATTAAAAAGGTGCACCAGAGGCATCAGATACCTCTACGTTTGCTACATTCATTGAAATATAAAAGCTAAAGGCACCTATTCAAACTGGTGGCAGGATGCTTCAAGTGACCATGCCTATGTATATTTGAATTAAAACTCATTATTCAGTATCATAAAAAGGCAGCAGAAATTGAGTGATTCCATTGTCTTATAATAATTCCAGTCCATAACTGTCATACAGTGAAATTCATGGTTGGAATTTGTGATTCTCATCATATAATTAAAAGTATGAGTTCCAAGAGCAATGATTGTAATACAGCACATTTAAGAGGTTCTGAATTTGTGGAGTTCATCAGTTAACAGAAAACAGGCAGGAGAAATCAAGTGATGTGATTGGCCAATAAGAATTCTGGGAGCCGTGACTATAACACACAATATATTGACATGGAGCTTATGAGACGCGCACACATACACACACACACACGAACACACACACACACACACACACACATATATATACACACACACATTTTGACAGTATTCTGTCTTTGCAGATGACACTTCAGTGAGAACTGTGTTGTATTAATTCACACCTAATTGCTTGACAGCACCATTCCTTCAGTTTCATGCCTACTGGTATAATAGCTATGAATTATAATAACAAAATATAGGCCCTGTCATGTCATATTACTTAAGTCTGACATCCAAATAATAAATTAAAATTTTTGGCCTGATGCCACAGACATGAATTATAAACATATATTTTTAATGTTGGTTGGCTGTGAAAGGCTGAATGGAGTAAATATGTTATAGACAATGAACTCTTAACCCTAGAGGCAGTTCCTCTAGGCCATGGTGGTGTTTGTTTTCCAGTTAATGTGAAAAGCTTCCTTTGCTGCTGCCAATGTTGTGACTATTCTGGATAAAGGGTACATCTTTCTAATTCGTCTATGTGAGTGAAGTGCCCAAGGGTGAGATTTTTAAAGGCATGTATGTACCTAAAGATTGTTAGTAAATATTAACCTTTATTATTCTTTTTATATTAAACTCTCCTGATTTCTTGGCCAGACATCCCAGAATCCTTTCTGTATTAGCCAAAGGTGCTAGCTAAACTCTTATGTTAAAGAGCGTTTTGTTTTGGATCAATGAATGTCTTTGCCTTTGTAGGCCTGTACTTTATTATCCACTCTGTTTTACTCTGAAGTTTAGCTGGACCCTAGTGTGTTATCAATAAGCTACATTTTAGCTGGACCTTAGGGTGTTATTGAATAATGGATTGTAACTTGTATGGGGCAGGTGTAACCTATATGGGACAGGTGTCTTCTGTAATTAATAAGCTTATAATAATCAAAGGACACTTTTAGCCTCTCAGGAATTATTCTAACAGATTATTTCTATCATAATGACTTGGTTATAAATATCTTTTGTACTTGATAAAATAGTGGATGTTTGACAGGATGTGTTGATCAATTATGTAAACCAGATACCATGAAAAGAAGTCCATGTTCAATGGCTCATTTTTGTTGTCCCGTTTCACACATAGAGATGTCTGTTATTATAGGTGTGTGGTAATGGATAAAATTGTGTAATTGATAAGGGATGTTCATAAATGCTCTCTAATCAATGAACTTAGTAATTGACAAAGTAGCAAAGGAACATGTGGTATAGCAGCTGTGTTCTATAATCAATGTATCAGCAAAACCTTAATGTATGGATTAATGTCTAAGCATTAAGAGTTAATTGTGGTCACATATGGTCCTAGTAATGATAAATTAGTTACAAATATTATGAGCTTGCTCATTCAAAATCGGATCAAGCATGAAAAACTGTTTGTTTTGAACAGTATATAAAGGAGTAAGATTTAGGGAGTTAGTCAGAAGTGAATTCAGGTAGACTGCCTCACTTCTCTAGTTTCATATTTGGTATATATGTTTCCTTTTTCTGTATTCTGTATTGTACTGCCTTAAGTATTCCTGAGTTAGTTATTTAACAGCATGACTTAGTAAATCCAAATACACAACAAGATGCAAATAGGTGACCACTAGGATTTTTCAAAAGCACCTAAGGCAACTAACTCCCCATTGAAATCAATGGTAATTAGGTGCCTAAATACCTTTGAAGATCTGGGTGTAAGTCACTTATGAAAATGAGACTTAGAGCCTAAGTCACTAAGCCACTTTTACAATGTTTTCCCAACCCTCCATAAGGTTGTCAATCTGACAATTTTCACTTCCAAATTTAATTTAATTCCAAATACACCTCTACCCCGATATAACACGACCCAATATAACACGAATTTGGATACAACATGGTAAAGCAGCGCTCCGAGGGGGTGGGGCTGCATGCTCTGGCGGATCAAAGCAAGTTCGATATAACACAGTTTCACCTATAATGCGGTAATATTTTTTGGTCCCCGAGGACAGCATTATATCAAGGTAGAGGTGCGTATCAATAAAGAAAAGCAAGCAAACAAAAAAGGTACAAATCCATTTTAAAGATTAAAGACGTTTTTGAGGTCACCTTTTAGTAGACACTCAAGGAGAATAAAGATCTCTGCTTGGTCCCCAAACCAGAGGTGTAAAGAGGAATGATCTGGCATTAAAACAACACAGAGAATAGGGCCCAATAGTTGCCTCAATGTGATGAACTTTGAATATGCAAAAGACCAGTTGTGTGGACCTTTCACTTGGTGCTCATGGAAGCTGATAGTGAATTAGTGCCTGAGAAGTTAGAAAGGAGATGCACCATGGAAACAGAAAATATCAGTGCAGGGGTGAAAATTATGGGACCAGAGTTAGGGTGTTCTCAGTGCTGAAGCAGATCTATCTGTGGCTTAGCCTAACCTTTATCAGAGTCCACTGTAAACCCTGCCTTTTTCACAGCTGCATATCAATAGCAACAGGCACTGAAGAACAAAGATGAAAAGATGAAAGAGAAAGAGAGGTAATGAAGTATAAGAAGGAAAGAAAAAAGATTTTGTATTAAGCAAGGGACTTCTTATTAAGATGGCAAGAGCATAGTCCATTTCACATACCCTTGTGATATGTGTTTGGCACCTGCATCCACCCCGTGAATGCCTATGATATATAGATAGTAAGATGCCAACACATCTTTTGACATCCTTTGAAAATGCTCTTTTCTTTTTAACTATATCCAGAGGAAAAAAAAACCTTCATTGAATTACAGGTTCAATGGTACATTTGTATACTGCATAGTAATCCCATGTCACATACAGACCAGAGATAATCAACTGCAATGTTCCCAGAGGTACGAGGGGGAAAAAAAGCATGTTGAATAACTCTGGAATTAACCTAGCAAATATTACAAAAGTAGTTAGGGCAGCAGTCTGCACTTAGGATGTAACACCAAGATAGCACCATATTTTCAGCCATTTACATAACATACATAGGCCTCATTCCAGGAACGAGTTCCACACAGCTAGACACCTGCACTCATGCAGAGCATATTGGAGCCATAGATAGAATGAATCAGATTGGGAGTTTCTGGGCTGAGTTGGGTTTTTTGATCCACAATGTGCCAAAAATATGATTGTTTTCAAAAGTCCATCCCCTTGATTTTTTTTACATTTGCCAAGTTTCTTGTCTGAATATCCTCATTTTTATTTTCTAAAAGATTCTCCAAAGGCAGGAAAAGTCTGTCTGTTTGGTTTAGTTTCAGCCAAGTTAATAGATAGGAGTGGCACTTTGTGCCTCAAAACAGCACCCTGGACCCCCCATATTCACCACTGTCATATAATTATATGATGTTTTGTACAAAGTATGCTTTGCGAGGTAGTATTTTAAAAGTCTTGATCTGTTGAACATTAATATCCTGTTGGATTTTATGTGCTATCATGGTACATTAATTTATGAAGTTTTGCTACGTGCGAGTTACTGAAATATGCTGTGAGATTGGGAACACCCACAACCAGCCTTTCAGGTACAACAGTGCAGGAGACAAACATGCTGATGGCCCATTAAAAGGAATCCACACTCCCAAGGACAATCCCAAGAACTGTATACAATGGAGACTTCTCAGAGATAGCCTGTAGACAGTGGAGACTGCTTGGTCCACGTTATAGCAAAGGATCTTTATGGCAAGCCGGAAGAAACTACAAAAAAGAGGGAGTGACATCAGCACTTGGTCTCACTCCCACCACAACTCAACATCTGGAAATATGACTGGACAACAAAGACTGAACGGGAGAAGGTGGTCCTGTGTGGGAGGAAAATTCAGCTTCTGTATTGAAGATCTGTAACTTGCTTATACTATCTATCAGGGGGAGACTGCTCAATTCAAATCCTGTTTAGTTTATAGAACTTAGACTGCAAATTAATTGTTTTCCTTAGATAACCAACTTTGAGCTCTACGCTTGCTACTTATAATCTCTGAAAATCTATCTTTCTGTAGTTAATAAACCTGTTTTATCTAAAATAGTGTAGCTTGTTTGAAGTGCTTGGGAAACCTTAGCTCAAGAACAAAACCTGGTGCATGTCCTCTTCTCATTGAGGGAGAAATGGACTGGGTTATAAATGTATACTGGTCAGGCTTCTGACCAGGGCAGGATGGTACAGCTCAGGGCAGCACAGCTGGGGAGAATTGGCTGGAGCCTCCCTAGTGTTAGTTCATGAGTGGCTGGGAGAAACATTCATGTAACTCAGCTGGGTGTGTCCCTGCCTGTGGATGTCTGTATGAGTGCAGTACCTACCAGAGGTGTGCAGCTTGTCACAGCATCGCAGGGTTAGAGGGAGCCCAGGTTGATGGGACAGAGGGCTCCGCAGTGCCCCAGTTCCAGGTTGCAACCTGGGGGCACCAATCACAGTAGGTCAATATTAGAATTATAGTCCTAGGACCTAAATATGCATGTATCTTGCAGGAGTTTTCATTCCCTGAATGCTGTCTGTAGATAGTTTTTAAAATATGCTAGAACTAGATATCTTTTGTCTATATCCTACTTAAAAGAGTAGTTCTTGAAAGATGCATTCTGCGCTTTGCAAATCTGTTGGTGTCCTAAGTGCATTAGCCAAGGAGGCGGTTTGAAATGCAGACACAGTCAGGAGATCACACTCAGGCTGTTACCTGGGTATCCCTGTGCATTCAGGCTGTTTCATTGCGATAGAGAGAGAATTGAGGTGTCTTTGAAAGAAGTCTGTGATAAATAGCCAAGCTATTTATTCCCCTGCATAGGCTCGACAGACGTTTTGGCACACATCATTTAAAACTTGCCTAAATGCTTCTATAGAGGCTGTAGCTACCCTCCTACTATATTATTTAAAGAATTAACCAAGAGAAGTTTGTATTTGTCATTGAAATTTCTCAGGTGTCATAGTCTAGGCACAACGTGCACTGAATATCTGATGCTTCCTTTCTAACAAGAATGCACCTGGAGTTTAAGAATAAATAAATAAATAAATAAATGTTATGCCTGTGTGAGAATAAATGAATCCCATTTGGCTCAAGGAAGTGTCAATTCCTACAAAAAAATTAAATTGTTGTTGGGGAATTGTTCGTTTCTTTAAAAAAAAAAAGTCTGGAAAAAAATCAGGTAGCTCCTGGTGCCTGTTTCAGTTTCTTTGCAGCATGCATTCTAAATTCTTTCTATGGGTTTATAAAGAATATAGGGCCAGAATTTGTGGCAATTTAGCTGGCTCTTTCAGAAAACATACAGTATAAAGGACTGATATGAAAAAAGCTCGATATGGAGTTTTACATTGGCCTAGTATGCAGGCTAGGTTGTTGAAAGGGACCCAAGAACCAAGAAGTCCAAAATTAGAACCTCAGATTTACAGTGGCCATGAATATACTACAGCAGTGAACATACAATTACAGTAACTAATTCACTACTTTTCTAAACTACACACCTTCTGAGACTGTAAGCTCTTTGGGGCCGGGACAATATATTTGTTGTGTATGTGCATAGTGCCTAGCACAGTCAGCTTCTGCTTCATGACTGAAGCTCAGAGGTGCTACTGCCATCAAATAATAATAAAATGCTGTCAGCTTCTACAAAGGAAGCCACAGACAAACTAGCTAATTCATATTGCTACAGTACTGTGTACACAATGCACAGGGAGCAGGTCTGAGCTCTTGCTGCTTCTGATGTAGCAAGAAAGTGTCACGCTTCACATGATCTATTGTTTTTTTAAAATAGTGCATTTATATGTATCTTGTGTAAATAAATGCAAGGCTTTGGGGAAAATGGAAAACCTCTATGGGGCAAATCCTGCTCCCCTCCCTCAGCCCTCCATGGACAAAGAAATGCTGGTGCAGTGGCTCTGCACAACCTCCCTGCTGGCCACTAGCAAAAGGGATTGTGACTGGGATATAAGTCAAGTGGCTGGATCCCCTAGCTAGCAGTTTCTTTTTCCTTGGTCTCTGTTACTATCTGGCAAAATGTGCAGCCCCAGGATCAGGTGGGCATAAGGGAGTTTTCAATCCTTCCCTCTTCCTGAGAGAAAAGAGGTCCAAAAATCAGACACTGCAATTTTCTGGGAAGATTTGAGGGCTTTTTATTGTATCCAAAGCAGTTTGCCTATCCCTATACATTATACAAAAAAGTGAGTACTTGTAAATAAGTATCGCACAGTAGTAATCAGAGAATACAAGAGTTTCCCCTTAGACATAGAATAGGAGATGTCTGTCATAACTGCGTCGGAACAATTGGCCTATTGTTGACTTTTTAATAGCTTCTATTCTGCACATTGTTCTAAACATTTATTTGTCAGGTATTTATTTGTCAGGTTTTTTGGGGGGGAAATGTCAGTGTTCTTTAGGTGAAATGGAAAAGATTTTTTTGTTCACTGTTTGCAAAGTAAGATTTAAATTGCAAAGTTGCAAAGAATGATAGATATTATTTTGAAGAAAATATATAGGGATATATAAAGACTTTCCTTGTTTACGCTTTCATTTCTTCCATACTAGAGTAAAAAAGGCGTCACATCTTTCTGCCTTCAAAGTAGACAGGTAAATGCTTGCAAGTGCAGTCTGTAAGTGGCTTACTCACACAATCACTACTGCTCAATGCATTAAGCTTCTGAAATCATTGTCTTTTCACCTATTCATATATTCAATTGCATGTTCATTTATAGTGTTCTTGAGTGAGCATTTTATCATGCACATTCCCTCTGGAAAGCATTGTCCAAAATCTCTCCTTAGTCATCAGAAGCATGCTAGCTTTAATCTTCTTGGCATAAATGTGGAAGGCTGTCATCTCTTGAGAATAGGCTGTTTTTTCGTCTCAATGTTTTTTCAAGTGATAAAGCAAAACTGGGGCTTCTTATCTGGCATGGAACCAACAGAGTGTTAGCCACATGGGGAAAGATTTCAGGCATTCATAAAAGTTAAAAACAACAACATGAAATGCAGACAAATAACTGTGCCTAAGGTTAAGTTCTGTTTTCACGGCCATATATACAACAGGAGTAACTTGATAGTTTGGCTTCATATCTTGATCATGAGAATGATTCAGGTGCTTCTGTCTGAAAACAAATTGTTACAGTATGACTAACGTGTTCAGACAAATGCACTATTAACTCAGTGTATAGCCCAGGCATCTGATTAATAATGGAGAGATGATTGCTCTCTTTGGGATAAGAGCTTAATATTTTGTGCAGGTTTTCTTCTTACTTACTATTTTTCATCCCTCCCTCCCCCCCGCCTCTGCTTTTCCTGTTTGTATCACAAAGAGTCCAAGCAAAACTGAATTTTTATAAAAATGAATTAAGCTTCCTGGGCCAGACCTTCAGCGTCTGCAAAATGATGGAGCTTCTTTTAACTCATAGTTACCTCAACTTCAGTGGAGGTAGATTAGTGTACACCAGCTAAGCATCTAGTCCCATAAGTGCACTTTTAGAGCCATGTGTTATTGATTTTGTACATGGATTTTTGTTACTGAAACAGTGACCAAAGGAGAGTGGTTCGGGACTTCAAAATGCACAAACCACTGAGCTATCTGTCCCCCCTGGAAGAAGAAAGGCAATAGCTGGGTTTAGAAACAAACAAAAACCTCACTGCCTTTTTCCAACTAATTTTTTTGGGGAATGTTACATTTATGTTGTGAAAAGCCAGGAGTGATTTTTTAAATTTAAATTTATTTATTTTACATAGCTCTAGAACTTGTACAGGTCACTCAGCAATCATCTTATGAGAAGAACTGGTCATAAAATGGGAACAGTTTTCATGCAACTTTTCATGAAAAATTCATCTTTTTCCCATCAAAATTTTGAATTCCAATGAACAATGCTGTAAAAAAAAATCTAAATTCAGAACATTTCAACCAGCTTCAGTTATGTCATAATGGCATAATAAATTATACAAAACTATATACAAAAAGTAGATGTTTATATAAATACAATATCTAGAGTTACCATTTTTAAAGTAAGTTTTAGAAAGGATGTAAGGTATAACCCAACCTCTAAACTGATGGGATTTAGGAGGAAACTTTTCCTTTTAAAACTTATTGCAGTGTTTCTTGTTCCTTCCTTTGGAGTTTCTGATACTGGGCACTGTCAGAGACCAGACACTAGATTAGATGGACCTCTGATCTAATCCAGTACAGATTCCTTTATTTGCAATGTTACCTGAGCTAATCAGAAAACTTGGGGTAAATATAAAATTAGCTCCTGCCCTCCCTGGTCAAATTCAACACGTTGCTGTGACTCTTCAGAAAAAAGTGCTTTAAAATAGTAAATAATCAGATATTAAGAGTGAGCCTCGGCAGATCGTTGTTCAACATATTAAGAACATAAGAATGGCCATACTCGGTCAGACCAAAAGTCGATCTAGCCCAGTATCCTGTCTTCCGACAGTGGCCAATGCCAGGTGCCCCAGAGGGAATGAACAGAACAGGTAATCAAGTGATCCATCCCATTGTCCATTCCCAGCTTCTGGCTTTGGCAAATATTTTGCAGCATTAGTTAACTGCAGTTTTTGTGCTTCTCTGGAAATATTATATTGTTTTCTCTCATACTAAAACAACTTACTGGACTGCATGCATAGCCTTCAAGTGTTTAATGGAATATTGGCTGTTAAAGATGTGGATGCAATGATCTAAGAACTTGTAATAATTTTGTGAGCACAGTATGTGATTTGGCCAGTGAGATAAAGGTATTGTATATTGAGTGATAAGCCTTTCCTGTATGACTGTATTGTTCAAGCTTAATAGGGAGTTGTGTGGTTTCCCCTGCTTGTTTTCCCTACAAGGGATCCAGATAGGCAAACTGAAGAAACAATTGGGGTCAGTTACAAGAGACTGGGGAAACTATTAACTTTGCTCATCCTATATCATGTCTCCAACGAAGTGTTACAGCTGCCCTGCCAATGCTGGGAATGAAGAGTTCAGAAGAACACAAAAGAGTTAAAAATCCCTGCAGAGGCTGACGGTGGGAGAGGTTGACAGAGACCAACTCTGTGGATGAGTCTGAAAGAGTTGGGTCTTTCCGCAGGTCCAGGCAATGATAAGTCATAGCAACAGACAGGCAGCTTGTAGACTTTTTTTTTTTTTTTTAAATTAAGGGCTGTTTCCCTGAAATGGTTTTGTCCTAAATAAATAATACTCTGCTTTAAGAAAGCTGTTTGGTTACTGGATATCACTGTCATTGCTCCCGGAGGGGATGGATCTGCAGGTACGGAACCAAATTTAGGCCTTTTGAAGTAACCATAGTTGATCTCAGGGGAGTAGATCCCAGGGACCAGTCTGAAAATTGGAGAATTGTGTGATTCAGCTTCAAGAAGAGCAATAGCTCAAGGCCTAAAATCTGAGGGGGCAGGAGGTGCAGTTGAGGACAAAAGGGTCAGGAGGTGCAGTTAGCCTGGAAACTATGACATTGGCCATATGTGTGGAAGATAAAATTGGTTCTATACACTTCAGTTACATATATATTTTACTTCCACAAATATGTTCTGTACCATATCTGAGAAAAATGCTTGAAATTGCACGTAAATGATACATCATTGTCCATCAATGCTCCTAAACGTACTGCGTTCCTTGGCCATACCCAAGGACACAGACACTGACTCTGTGGGTGCTCCAGGGCCGAAGCACCCACAGAAAACAATTAGTGGGTGCTTAGCACCCACCAGCAGCCAGCTCTCTGTATCATCCCCCAGTGCCTCCCATCTGCTGGCGGTTCCACCGGTCAATTCTTCCCCTTCCCACCCGCCGTAATCAGCTGTTTTGCAGTGTGCAGGAGGCGCTGGTGGGGAGGGAAAGGAGCGGGGATGGGGCATGCTCGGAGGATGGCACAGACCTGGGCGGGAAGAGTCGGGGCAGAGGTGAGTGGGGGTGGGAAGAAGTGGGGTGGCGGTGGGGGTTTGGGGAATGGGGGCAAGTGGAGGAGGGAGGAGTGGGGGGTTGAGCACCCCCAGTGCCTGTGCCCAAGGATCTGGGATGCTTTTGGCTATGTGAAGATATATTATACATGTAAATATGAAAAATAAACAGCTGTTTCATATTGTGAAAGGTTCTGTGTCTAGCAGAAACCACAGGTTCCAACATATACATATAGCAGTGCCTGAAGTATATTTTTGCTAATCAGATTAAGACTAGTGGTTGCCCAAGTCCGTCCAGATGGCCAAATGCTGCCCAGGGATTTCTTCAAATGTGCAGCTTGTAGATTGGACAGTAGAGATCGTTAAAAATGGTCTTTTAATCATGATGATCTTTTCAAAATATGTTATGTATTTTTTTTTTCATTTTCACTGATTCCAAGGCCAGAAAGGACAATAGCGATCATCTAGTCTGACCTCCTATGTAACACAGGCCATAGAACTTCCCCATCATAATTCCTACAACACATCGTTTTGAACGTTTTTGTTTTGTTTCTGTGAGAACGTTTCACGCTGTCACTTTTATTCTTCCCTTCCCCTCCTTTTTCCAGTTGGGAAAAGGAAAAAAAAAGTAAGAAAAAGTATGTGTGCAGGGGGAAATTTCTGTCTCACTTTTTAACTATTTTCCACTGGACAAAAAGTCAGTGTTAGTTCATTACCTACTCTCACAGAAAATTAAAAACTGAGAGAAAGGGTGGGTGGTTTTGTTTTTTTTTAATTATTTCATTTTGAATTATTTTGGTAGAATGAAATCAAACCTGAAAAATTATTTAAAAAATAATTTTGGTAACCATCCTTTTTGAAAAAAATAATCTTAGAAAAGATTTGGAAAACAGGCCCCTTCGATCATGGCACATTGGAACCTGTTGTTGCTAAAGTCCGCTTTTTCCTATTAAAAATGAAGGTAAATGTATTTCATTCTGCTCTAGTTCGTACAGATTATATAAAGCCCTTAGGCATCTGCTAAATTACCAATTAGGCTCTTGTTTGGTTAAAATTTGGGTGCCTTGATCTGTGCTTTTAGTTCCTTATGTAACACACATTTTGTTTTTAACATAATCATGCAGAAAAAAATGATTAGCTAGTCATGATATATACCTAATCAAAGTTATAAGAGGACACTTGATAACATATCTTCCAGTATAGAGCCAATTGAGCACTTCAGAATGTGTGTGTATTAGATTAGACCTCCTCTACAATAACTACAAAAAAAAAATCACACAGGACTCAAACCACTGCATGTGGAACAGAGATAAATTCTTGCTAACCTTATAACACAGGCTTTGAAGGGATTTCTTCCAGAAGTCAGTGGGGTTTTGAAAAACAAACAGGACACTCCAATTAACTGGAAAATATCCGTTTGGCAGGGCTTGGAGGCTTTTTTTTTTTTCTGCTGCTAAAGGTTTTAATCACAATGATCCCATATTGGCCTAGGTCATTAGACTCTAATTGTGCAAAAGGAAGTGGAATGCACCACCATTAATACCACAAGGAAATGGGATTCAAAGAAATTTATAATCTAATACAGAATTATAGCAATAATGTGGTAGATCCTCCAGGCAATATACATGCTACTGAACTAGGGAGGTGACACATAGTGGCTTTATTATTTATCCAAGTAAAAAGTATATTATGAATATAAATAAAGAACACAGAATTTTATACATCATGCTTAATTGGCAAGACTTAGTGTATCTGCCATCATTACAGGATAGTTATAGAAATATTTTTTAGAAGTTCAACTTAATAAGAATGTTCAAATTCTATTAGTTTGTATAATATTGCTGTAATTCATTATACACACAAGCATTAGTAATAGAGCTGCAAGAATAGTTTGGGTAGAAACCTGAAATGATCCAAGTTCAGAGTCTCTCTAAGTTTTACCCAAACCCAAAAAAAATTAGCCAGGTCCTTTGAAGGTATGTGGCCAGGCTATCCACAGAGGTATCACATTGCAGGGCACCTAACCTATCGATTTCCTCTTGTCACAAGGACATTTTGACTGACACCCACCCATGTTTGCTATTAGATGTTTCCATTAAGAAATACTTGCCCCTGTGTCCTTCAGGCAGGTTGCCCCTCTGTTGCCTCTGAACTCTTCAAGTAACTATCTGTGCCCCACATGAGGACCAAAACCTTATGGATTCTGTTTGGATAATGACCATGACATGAACCTTGCAGGACGTGCTGGCCCTGATCCACTTCCCCTCCCTCCCATGCATTCCCGTTGTGCATCTGGGAGTGATCAGCACTTTGCAATCAATGTCTAGGACACACAGTGTATTTGATGAGGTGCTTATCATTATTATTAAACATCTGAATGGTAAAAATAATCAAATAGGTAATGGGCCATATCCCACAGGCATTTCACCAGTAGAACTCCCACTGACTGTAAAAGGAGTTCCAGATGCAGAGTTCTTTCAGGTTGAGTCCAATATATAGAAAAAAATCAAGTACTATACAATGAATAAGATGAGTCAGACAACAGCTAAGTGTCTTTGTTATCAGGAAAGCAAAATAATGTGCAAGATAGTGGACTCATTAATCACATAACTAGTCCCATTGATTTCATCTGGGATTACTTACATGAGTAAGGTCTCAAAAATGGAGTAGCAAAGAATCCTGTGGCACCTTATAGACTAACAGATGTTTTGCAGCATGAGCTTTCGTGGGTGAATACCCACTTCTTCGGATGCAAGTCTATGGAGTATGGTCCTATCACTAACACTGTGTTTGGTTATATTTTCAGGTTAACTAGCATTAAAATTACACACACACTCTCTCTCTCTCTGTCTATTAAATACAACCCATTACTAAAATGAATGCAATGACTTATATTTTCCATAGCAATACAGGAAAGTTAGCCACACATTTTCCATTACTTTTAAGATGAGTGGCTAATTCCACTACACCAGAATTACTACAAAGGATGTAAAAAAAAATTATGATTGCATTACAGTGCATTAGATATTTCTATGACAGTAAATATAGAACATTAGTAAGCATGTTTTGTCCCTGACAGGTACCATTTTATAAGTCAGCCTCTGCACACTCTAAGAGAGACGTTTGCTTCCGTAATAATCAGCAGCTTAAACCTCTTCAGTACTCAGGAGTCCCTTGGATATTAAAAACTGAAATATTTGATCAACCGAATGTGAAGTTAAACAAGGAATGGACAGTGTTTGTTACCTGAGTCCACAGAAAAACTTCTGAGATGAGATTTTATCATGTGATTTGAGAATATTGAATAGGTTAACATAACCTGGGTCCTTCATAGTATAATAAAGTTTAAATCTATTCCTAGTATCTAGAGTCTCTTCTGAGCAGCACAGTTGTCAAAAGTTTACTGGACTTGACTGACTTTCTGAAGAGTTATTCCATGTTTCTTTGTTTACCCACTGGTTGGACTCAGGCTGTGTTTCTGAATTGTATACGGCTTCTCACAGCACCTAACGTATGAGATCACATTACCCGAGAGAGTGTGTTTTTATAAATGGCTTTTGCAGAATTATTCCCACATTGGTCCTTCAAATATATTTTAACAGAGACTGCCAGCAGCCTCTATTCCTTTCCAGTCTTATGAGGGAAGAGTTTATATCCCTGGTTCCCTTTCACAGCATCCCTTTGCATGGCTTACAATTCCTAGCAATCTCCCAGAGCACAATTCCCAAATGATCCCTGTGCTGGGCCAAAACTAAGAATAGAATAATGGTGGACCTGGAGGCTGCCTTAACAAGCCAGTACATCCTGTTCTAACCTGATAAAAAGAAATTCAGGTCAGAATGAGGATTTTCAACACAACTATTTCTCCTAAGAATTCAAAATGGAAACCTGTGCACAAGAGCATGCAGTTAGCTATATTTTAATTTTGTCTAATTTGCCAAATATCTTGTCTTGCCCACCTGATGCTGATAGGCAAGGTATATGCTCTTGCCAAGGCTGTAGTCATTAGCTGAGCACTGACAAATTCATAGCTGGAAACCAGACCAGTTCACCTGCATGTTAGTATTGTTCAAGATAGGTGTTAAACTTTTCAGGGTGTGTTTTGTGATTAGACTCTATAAAATGTTGCTGCATGTATTAATCTAACTTGTAATGTATGTATCCCATGCTATAAGTAATGTGTACGTTTTGCTTTATAACTGTAAAAATGCCTTCTATGAACTTGTGAACCCAGGCAGGAGGAGTGGTTCCTCCAGCCATCAAGGAGGACTATCAAAATTAGATGGGTCACTTTGAAACATCATGATACAAAGACGGGGTTAATGGTCATCTCACATTCGTGAAAGTGCTACATGCAGTAAAGCTCGTCCCACCAGCTTGAATTCTGGAGGAAGGAAATAAAGAGAGCTGACATTACATTTTTTCATCTCTTTGCTGTTTAGATTCTCACAGGGCTGGAGCTAGGAAATAAAAGCGGAGATTCCCCAGGTTCAACATGAGTTGGACCTAAAAGATATTCAGTGCTGACAGATTAGTACAACTCTGTAATCTTTTGGAACCACAGACTGTAACTCATCTGTGTATATATCTTTGCCTGCTTTAACCTGTAAACAACATTCTCATTTCTTTTTCCCAATTAATAAATCCTTAGTTAGTTTACTATAGGATTGGCTATAAAGGTTATCTTTGATGTGAGATGTGACATACAAATTGACCTGGGGTCTTGCGACTGGAAACAACTTGAATATTTTGTGATTGTTGGTGTATAGCAACCATTTATCATTCAATCCAGCTTGTCTGGGAGGCAAAATAGATCGGAGTGCCCAAGGGGACTGCCTGTGACTTCATGGTAAGACTGTTATAGCGTTTCGGGACTTCACATTTGTTACTGGGATGGTGAAATCTAATTATTGAACATACAACCAGTTTGGGGCGTCTGCCCTGCTTTTTGACAGTCTGCCCTGCGGTTGGCACTCAGGGCTGTGAACCATTCCAGACAGTGTGACAGCCCACATGCCACCAGAGTGGTATGGCACTCAAGAATGATCAGATTTATCATTGTGTCACCAAAGAAAAATCTGTTTAATTACCATGTTTGTTGTTTTGTTTTTGTTAATTGTGTCTTTTCACTGAGCACGGTTTGAGCAGGTACAAAGAATGGAAAATGGGCATTATTAATACACAATGTGAAAATGAATAGCTATATTTTATCACATCCCTTATTTAGCTCTTAGAAAGAGGCATCTGGATTAAGGGATTTTAGAATTGTGTCAGGAAGAAGTAGGTTATTGGAGTGTATTTTCATCTGTGCTGAATGACTAATAAAGTTCTGAAGAAAGAACACAGTCAGACAACATCCAATGTGTTTGTTTGGCTTGTTGCCTGAATACTTGCAAACCAAGTTCAAGACAAATGGACTCTAAGTATACTAAGGACTGGCAAAGGATCACAAGGTGCTGATGACGCAGAACAAGTATAGAAGTTGGCATAAAGCTAATGCATCACTACAATATATAACATTAAAGCACTTCCCAAATAGGAAAAATGTAATTTCTATCTATGCTTATTGAGCCAACACCATTTCATGCCTTTTGGATATGCACAAAGACACAAAATGCGTATTGATTGGAGGGCTCTTTTACAGTGTGTGTGTACTTCAACTACTGGACATTCGAGAAGGAGATATTGTACAAACAATTCCACCCAGAGGGCTTAGAATGACCTATTGGTTCTTGCCTAACGAATAATGGTATAATTCTGGAAGTGTCTTTTCTGAAAACTGAGCTGAAAGAAGGTGATTGGTTGGTAGTTAGAGAAAGTCATAAGGAGAATGGGCATCATGAAAGACTTCCAGGATAGTAGAAAAAAAACAGAGGTGGAAAACACGTGTACTTTGTGCCCTAAGGCCAAGACTGATAAATACAGTTAGATGGCTCTGCTGATGTTGAATAAGTAAATAATTCTCCAATACAAACCAAGCAACAGCAACAAAAAATCTCTGATAAGAGATTAACTCTGTAGCCAGACTAGGTAATATTTCAAAAGGAAAAAAAAGAGATAAGCTCTCCAGGAGAGGCTCCATGCAAATAGAGCAATGGGACCTAACCCTGACTAGAGCCTTTATAGATTACTATAGTAAGATTTATTATTAACCAGAGCAATGGTGTTTTGCTAGCATATTTATCGTGTTTGCATATGGACTGCTTAACTAAAGAAAACCCTAAGATTACACTGATATTTACAGTATTTAACATAGGGATATATAATGTAAATATAAATGTGGCAGCTTGCAAGAAGCCTGTTTGATGATATAAAGTGCATCTGCTGCCTTGTATGGTAAGCAAAAACATTTTAAATATTAAATTTTGAGAGTAAATGTGTTAGAAACTTATTTATGTATAGAGCCTGATGCCTGTGGAGTGTTTTGTTTTTAAAGAGAGTCATTTCCATAAGAAAAAGCTACGCAATGCCTCTTGCGTGATACAATTTTTTTGTCATGCACAATCTCATTCCAAAGCCATATTGCTATGGGGAGAAATGTTCTTCCTTGGGCTTATAAAAATGTATAGGGCCATGGTTTGTGATCACTTACAATGTAAAGGACAGGTGTAAAAAATAAAAACAAATCAAGTAACTTTACATTATACAGGCTGGGTGTTCTGAAAAGAACCCCAGAACCAAGAAGGCCAAAGATAGAACTAATACTGCCCTCAAATTTATAATGGCCATTGCCACATAAATCAACTGTAGTGATTGGCATACAAATGCAACCACTAATTAGTTGCTGTTTTAAGCAACACAGCTTGAATGTTGGAATGTGTTTCAGACACTGGAAATTAGGTAATTTTTACAGGACCTGGCCTTCTATGCACAGTTCTCAGGGAACAGATTTGATTTCTTGCTGCTTCCAATGTAACATAAGAGTCTTTACATCTGGTTTAAAAAAACCCAATCTTATTGGTGTGTTTTTATGTATATTGTTTGCATAAGTGAAAGGCTTTGGCTGAAAATGGGAAACTCCACTACAGAGCAAACTGTGCTCCCTTCCCTCAGAACTCCGGGGGCTCACAACAGGGAATAGGAGCGTGTAGCATGGAACATTGTGCTCGTGCCCCCTGAAAAACTGACAGCATGGGTTGGGGCTGGCTGAACCTTACTATGCAGGAGTGTGTCTGGTAAATCCACAACTACCCGTATCTTATGACAAGGGTGGAGGTGAGAGGTGCCTCTCCTGAAGAGGGTCTAGCGCTGTAACAGCAACGACGCAATTATATCACTATCACTCCTCAGGCTGAAGGAGGAAGCCCCTGGTCCCAGCAATACTCTTTGCACAAGATTCAGGGTTTGGGACTAAGTATCCTACAGGTGACAGTAGAGGCCTAAATAGCAGAAATTGAGTACTGAGCTCTTTTCAAAATCTGTCCCAGGAAGTCCAATTTCTAGCTCTTTCTTAAATAGAAAAGCATGTATGGCATTAACTGTTATATCCCTTGAAATGGAGACAACTTTGTTCAATAAATGTCAGCTGTCCTATTCAAATATTTCCCAAGCTTAGTATTTCTGGTTTTGCACAGTAAAAAGATTCTTTGAAAACTAGGATTTTTAAAGGTGCTCTACACATTTGAATAGAAATGCTGGTGAACTGCAGAAAGTTGAGGTTTTTTGTTTCTTTTCATTTTGATTTTTTTCATTTTTTATATTGCAGAATATTATATAACTTTTAATATGACAAAATATTGTAATATGTACTGTTTAAATATTTATATATATGTACAATATTTAATAAATTGATGTTGTCAGAAATCTTTTAACATTTCTTTTGCAAAAAATGGTTCCCCTCCCTCCCCATTTTCTAGTAAGTGACCACAAAGCTTAACTGTGACATAACAGAATGCGATGGCAGGTGGTAATTAACGTACATCTTCTCCTGCAGGATAAAGCAGCAATTGTGAAGTAGCATATAATGCATTTGTAATTCTCAGAACAACAGAGGTTTTTTAACTAGAGTGAATGCGGTTAACAAGGGAAAAGCAAAACTTAGTCAAAGCATTTTCTTGGACCGAAGGTCAAGTGAAGTAAAAGCCCCGAGGGTTTAGAGACTCTAGCAGCATTTAATGATGGCAGCATTAATGCAATCAAAGTTGTCTATATTGTATGTCTATTTTGATATCTTGGTGCAGGAGTCCAGGTGGAATACACTGGCAGCTATCCTCTCAGACCCTGGTGTTTACAAATTAAACAATTCAAGAGAATAGCCTTTTAAGATATTTCATTATTTTGCTTAAGCTGGTAAAATTAATTACAAAAAGCAGCAACAATCATTTGTTAAATAGAAAATCCTATGTCCTAACCAAGGAAGGAAATAAGATCCTCTTTTAACAAAGGACTTTTCTTTCAGGTTTTTCACAACATGATGTCAGAGATAATTATCTTCCAATGCTTAGCCAATTAAAAAATCTGCTCAATACAATAATATTCACTGAGTTATTTAAAAGATATTACCTACCATGAGCAATTATAGTGGGCTTTGGAGCTATTTTAAATTTTGCAAATAAATATTTTTTCATTTACTGTCAACTAGAAACATTGGCATGTGTCTGATTGAAACAGAGGACTTGTTCTCACTTAAACAGATATAAATCAGAAATCACTTCACGTAGCGTTAATGGAGTTTAGCCAATCAGAGAATTGGAGAATCAGGCCCAAAATATTGATGGCATGCAATATTTGTTAAGCTGTAATGGATGGACATGATACATCAGGGAAACAAATACTTCTGATTATAGCATCATGCCTACTGTAACATTTTAGAAGGTGAAATACAACACAAGTCTGTCTTTTAGTCTTTAAAAGTAAGGAACTAGTGTCATGGGCACCATAAAGCATATCTAGTACTCACACTTTGATTAAAATTATAGCATGTTGTTGCATCTTTATTAAATAATCATATGAAGAATATTGGAAAACAGAATCCCACAGCTAAGTTCCAATCATATGCTGCCTCTTGTTTTTATTAAAGAGACAATGTCCTGAGACTGACACGGCTACAACTACACTGCATACAACAGTAGAAGATATCTTGTTTGTATTGTCACTCATCAATTATGCGCTGAACATAGAATGAAATTGAACAGAATTCAGAACACAACACTGGTGACAAAGTTGATGGCAATGGACCGTGCATGACGCAAGTGTGATTTCTGCTGGCTTAATTTTTCAAATAGTAGGAAAGTGCTAGAATGTTTGAGTATTGTTGCTGGCATCAATCAATGGCATGAAACTGTAATTGAGTGCATTCAGGCATTCATTTGAGGAATTGCTTATCTTTATTGAATATCAGTTTCATATAAGTGACAAGTCCGTTTTAATTTTCAGGTAGAAAATAAACCCCTGAAATTTTAATGGTTACTAAATACAAACCCATGTGAGAAGATATGTCACAGTTTCTGGTGAATAACAACAACAAAAAAGGCTAATTTATTCCAGTAGTTCTTTAACAGCAAATTCATAAAACCACACTACAGAAGTGCTTTTAAAAGCTAAACCAATAAAGCTAGCAACTACTATATATAACATACCTCCTCATATCACACCAAATTCACTTTTGGAGCTGTATGATTCAAATATGATCACTTACATCATGGATATTGCACCATTAGACAATCTTGTACACAGTAGATCATGTAAGGTGTTAACGGAAAAGTTATGTTTTGCTAAATAAGATTATTCTGTTTAAATCAATGTATCATCACTGTACCTGAAATTATTAATATTGCCTATGTATCTATATCTCAAATGTGTTTGTTGCTGGCTGGAGTAACAGACACAAGGTAGTTTATATCCAGTCTAGCCAGCACATTTGTGAATGGACTAATCAAGTTTGATGGCCCATTAAATACCCTTCACTCTACCAATAGGCCACAGAAAAAACTCATTCTACCCACATAGATCTTCCCGTAGATGCCTCAGCATGGATATGAGCAATGGCTTTCTCTGGGAGTCCTCAAGGCATGTAAGAATATGTGATATGCTCATGTGACACTGGATTCCATCTTGAGCCAGTAACTTTCCACAAACTGAGCTGTGAACTTTGTTTGAAACAGAAAATTTCCAGGCACATGGCAAAGGGTATAAAAGACCCCTGGGATGAGTCCATTTTGCCTCTTTCCTGCTCTGATTCTCTAGACTGTGGATTTACAACTAAAAGGAGCATATTGAACTATGGACTGAGGACTTTCCAATCTTTTGGAAGTCACCAGAGATACTTTACAAGCCAGCAGTCTATAACATCACTGCTACAAACCTATAAAAGGACTTTGCAATTATTGTATGTATATGATCTATAAACCATTTTAACTCTCCTTCTTTTCTTAATAAACCTTTAGATACTAGTTACTGAAGGATTGACAGCAGGCTGTTTATTGGGTAGGATCTGAGTTATATATTGACCTGGCTAAGTGGCTGATCTCTTGAGATTGTAATGACCCTATATTGATTAAATTGGTTTTCAGTAACCATTCGTCATAGAAGCCAGTGTCTGGGTGGTGAGACAAAGGCTGAAATGCCTAAATAGACTGCATTTTTTGATTTCTTGTTAACCAGTGTGGTAAGATAGAAGTTTATTTTTGGTACTGGTTTGGTATAATCTAATGATAGAATAACCACCAGTTTGGCATGAGCCTGCCCTATTTTTCACCAGTTTGTCCTGAATCTGGAATTCTCAGCTGTGAACCACTGAGGGATGGTGACAGGAGGAAGCAGCAAAGAATCCTGTGGCACCTTATAGACTAACAGACGTTTTGCAGCAAGAGCTTTCGTGGGTGAATACCCACTTCTTGCATCTGAAGAAGTGGGTATTCACCCACGAAAGCTCATGCTGCAAAACGTCTGTTAGTCTATAAGGTGCCACAGGATTCTTTGCTGCTTCTACAGAACCAGACTAACACGGCTACCCCTCTGATACGGTGACAGGAGGGTGTCACACAATGCCATTTACAGTATTAATAAAATACAATATTGCATAAATTAGAATATGTAAAGCATATGATATATAAACTAAGTAGTCAGATACTCAAAATGGCAAAAGGCCACTAAAAATCAACATTTAATATTGAAATTTATTGGCCAATTTTAAATCGTATCCTGGCTGACTACAACATCTATTCACAAAATATCAGAGTATTTTGCATGATCTGAATAGATAGCTTTGGAATTGCTGTGCAGAGCTCCGGGGAAAGACAGCATGAGAAAAGAAAGTTCGGAAAGGCTGATGGAATTATGGTTCCTCCAGCCTGCAGAGTCAGTTGTTTACAGCATATTGGCCTTTGAAAAATACAGAGAATATTCTCTTTCCACAGCATTTTCGTTAACATAATAACTAGCAATTATTATTACTAAGTATTTATATAACGTGGTCAGCATATATATTGTACAATCGGTGAGCTGTGCAAATGAAAATCAGTCCATAACTTCCCCCAGATATGTCATGCACTTTGGTTGTAATATCTGCTCCGTTTTTTTTAAAGACTTCATAATAACTCATCTTCTGTCTTCCATGTTTATTTTGGGCTCTTTGGTTTTCTGGTTCTTTTTGTAGTTGAAAAGTGGCACTGATCTTAAAATAAAAGTTCAAACTTTTCCGGTCTTTCATTAGGCCTGAAATGGATTTTAAAAGTTATATTTTCCTGGCTCTAATGCCTTCATCTGGGGCTTTTTTTGTTTAGGTGCACTATCAGTGCTTGAACTCCAGATTTCACCACAGCAGAGTGTCATACTGCAGGCTTAGCAGGAGCTGACCTTGCAGGATGGCACCTCAAATGGATCCAGGATAGTATCTGTAAGATTCATCTAGGATTCTGTTAGTGAGTTGATACTATTATTTCAAACATGAGAGTAAAAGCTTTCCCTCCCTGACCCACTCAACAGCCAGTTTCTTAACATGTTGTTATTGAAGTTCCACCAGGTCACAACAGCTGGAATCAGTTGTAGAAGAGCCTATCCTAAATCTCTTTGTAATTTAGAGACAACAGAAGAGTGCTTGAAATGTCTAATCAACTTCTAGTTTTTGTTCTAACCACACATCCTTGATGCAAAGCAGCCAGGCATGTGCAAAATATCCCACTCTGTGTTCATTAGAATCATTTGCACCTTTTATTCTGCTAGGGGCCATGTACATGTTACCAATATCTTTGTCAGCTTATCATTTTTCAACCATACCAAAAATGTTTCCAAAATGGCAACTTCTGTGCCTTTGCTGTGGAATGCCAGTGAAGTACAGCTCTTCTGCTTGAGAATGCTGGTGTCCAGCTAGCACCTCAACCATAGGACCATTCTTCCTCTTGTGGTTTAAAGTCATGGAAAATGACTTCTGGCTATGCTGTGGTTATTTTAACTTGTAAAGTCTTTCCTCCAGACAAGTACCAACTGTCATAACCTCAACTACCCAGCTGGTCTCTCGGTCTTCAAAAGCAACCAATCATGGCACTTGGCAGATTTAGCATAACACCTCAACATACCCTATTTGATAGTCGTATATCTTTTTTCAAAAAATTGTCCAAGTCATTTTAAATACCTTTCCTAATGATAGATGTGGATTTGCGTACAAAATCAAAACTGATTTGGGCATTCATACCATCCCTGATCAATTCACTCTTGCATTCATTTGTTCAGTACTTTAGCTCTGGGGTTGACCTAATATACATATTGAACTTTTCCAAAATATTTCTGTTATTTTAATTCACTGGCAGTCAGGCTTTTTTTGCATGGTTATGCAGATATGAGTGCTCTTTATGCTCTCCTGCTCCACTTTATGGCTTGCTCACCTACAGATTGCAGGTAATTGGCACACAACAGGGCAAACAGTCTATCTTGATAGATACCAATTTTGTGCAATTTATATGGAGGAGGCATCCTTCATGATTTTTCCATATAAATTAAATCTAAATTGTCTCTAGGTGGGGAATAAATCATTCATGAATGAAGTCATAGGTGGATAACTATATGGTACCAGCAATAATATTTTACTTTAGGCAGCAACAGAGATATTATATTTCTTCTGGAAATATAATATAGATCTATATGTCCACAGGAGAAATGTTTGATCCAAGTCTCTGATGTCATTTTTATTTGGGAATATCATAATGTTCAAAGCATTAAATAATGTAACTGTTGTCATCATATGGATAAAATGCTTCCTAAGAGATGGCAGAAACCTCCAGTGGGAAATCAGTGAGACCTGACAGCACTCAGTCTTGTTCAAGAAGCATTCAACACCTTGCAAATCAGGCCCATACTCAGCAGTGGCTTAAGAAACAAAGCCACTTGAATAGCAAATCAACAAAAGAGATCAGAAATCTTTACAGATTATCTCTTTGAGAATAAAATTTAAATATAAAAATGAGGATTAGATGGTAAATATTTTTATATATACACACACTTTAAAACCTGTATAGTTATTTTTAATTCAGTGCAATAGACTTTTAACTGTAAATTCATATAGATATAGGGACAGATTTAGGCACCTAAAGATGCAGATAGGCAGCTAGTGGGATTGAAAAAAAAATGCCTGAGTGAGTTATGTTCCTAACTCACTCAGGCACTTTTGTCAATCCCACTAGACTCCTATTTGCATCAGTAGGTGCTTAAACAGCTGTGTAAATATAGCCCATAATTCACAGAACTTTACAGTGACAATAAAATTGTATTGCTCTTCCAAAATAAGTGTGTTGGTGACAAATACTTAGAAAATATTATCAACATAAACCAACATTTTCAAAGTTAGATGCCTAAAGTTAGGCCCCTAAGCAAAAAGGAACCTGATCTTCAAAGGTACTGGAAAAACACAGCTCCCATGAGGTCAATGATGCAACATATTTATTTTCAAGGTGGGAGATTTCCATGGAACTAAAGGCAGTGGCAGTTGCTGGTGCTGAGCTCTGAAAGCCAGGCCACCTGTATTTACCTGCCTAAATATGGATTTAGGTGCCAACTTCAGGTTACCCCAATTTGGCTGGAATGTATAACTAAATAATTGTGATAAAAAATAAATAGTTTTTAAAAAAAACCCTCCAATGTTCCAAAATTAATTTAATACTAGACAAAGTTATGGATTTTTTCCTTTCACAATATTCATGATGAAAAAATACAAGATACTTGAAACAATAATGCTGATTTTCCTCACATTTACCTTTTTATTTATGCTGGTGGACTTTATGGACTTCAACAGAGTTCCTCCAGACTTAGGGCCCAAACCAATTTCCATTAAAAATCAATGGAAATCTTTCCCTGGATGTTGGATTTGGGTCTCAAACCTGGCAGAATCAGACTGAATAATATATTGAGGTGTAATCTGACATTACCAGCCAATGTAGTTCTGCCAAGGAGTAAAGTTTTAGTATAAAGAAAATGAATCTGTTGTTGTCTTTGTCTTATCCTGCAATAATCATATCAGATTATAACATTTGAGAATAACGTCCTTTGTTAGGGTTTGATCCAAGCTGTTACTTTGCAGTTATGGATCCAAACATCACTGGGTGGGATTCATGCAAATCACAATCAGACTTTCAACACTATTCCAATTTATAAATATACCAATGAATGAACACTTATTTTTAAATTGCGAGACTCCATTATAAAAAAAATCATAGGCCTTTATTCTTTCTTTCATTTACTTATTCACTAAAGAAGTTTAGAACTCTGCTCTGTGCCATTCACCAAGCCGAGGTTGCTGCAGGACTGTACTCTGTGCATGACTTAAGTGCTACATTTTTTATTTCTAAAACCATCGACAATTATTAAACTCTTTAGGAATAAATGTCCTTATTAGCATGAAGATTAGAGCATCTAAAGTGCTGTGAAATGTCAGCTGCTTGTCAGAAGTCATTTTGAGTGGGCTCTCTTGACCCATCCCAATTTAAAAGTCTGTTTCACTGGAACAAGACAGATAATGAGGGCACACAAAAGCAGCTCATTAAATGAGCTATACAAAAAATTTGTCTTACTAATTGAAAGAGCATAAGCTAAAATTATGATACGTTAGTTAAATATCCAAAGTGTTCAAAAATGTCATGAGAAATAAATAAATTCATTTTAGGACTGACTTTTTCAGAAGTCTGGAACATTGTGTATTAGAATAAATGAGAATATATAATGAAGCAGAGTCAGAAAGCCTATCAGGCTCACAGGAACTTGGTCAGAGAAGGAGAGATCACAGCTAGGAGAGTCAGGCAGGAATTCAGATCTAGGATGCAAATGAAGTCCCTCATCAGAAGAAAGAATGTGATGGGTAAAGACCTTTGATGTCTACCTCTTTTAGAGGAGTTTGGAATAACAACAACATAGCAGTAGATCTTTATATTAACTGGAGTAACATCTCAGCCTGGAAGAAAACGTAAACTACTAATAAAAACAGCTTTAGTACAACTAAACAGTCATCCTGAAAGAGTTAAATCAGTGGTGATTATACTCAATGTCACTACTGAGTCATGCCCGCGGGAGGTCCGCTGCTCCCGGGGTTCTGGTGCACCTCCCGCGCATGACTGCTTGGGGCGGCCAAATTCGTAGAGCCGCCCCGGTGATAGGGGATGGATCACTTGGTGATTGCCTATTCTGTTCATTCCCTTGGTGGCACCTGGCATTAGACGCTCTCAGAAGATAGGATACTGGGTTAGATGGACCTCTGGTCTGATTCAGTATGGCCTTTCTTATGTTAACTACTCATATTTTTCAGCTATGCTGAAATAGCAGGTACAAAAATGTGAGCACAGAAGACTATTGCTCTATCATTCATTCAAGAGTAAAATGGGTTGGATAAATCTGTCCATGTAGACTATGAATTTCCATTTGATTTTATGAACTCTATTTCTTGCTATGACCTTCAGTGTGGGTTAAAACTTCTTTTATATTGCAGAAGACAGACCGTGCTTGTGAATCTGAAACAGGGCCATCAAGGAGTCATCTACCTTGAATAGTTCTACCCTAGTGGGACAATGGGGAGTACCTGCCGAACCATTAGTTTTTAGTGACCCTCTGATAGCATTCCTTTTCAGAGGCTGGAGAATGGAAAATCACGGTATAGGAACAGAAGCAGGAAAAGGTTTTAGAAATCTGTTTAGGGAGAGAGGAGGTTCTGAAATCCTCCCCTTTAACTCTCTCTTCCAGAGCAGGACTGAAAGAGTTGCAGTTTTTTCTCCAATTGACCACCTGGTAAGGTGTTCAAGCTGCTTTTAGAAAGAGACATGAGCTCTGAGGAGGGGAACCAAATCATCACCAGAGAGAAAAGACATGCTGAAGAGTGGAGCAGGAAGGGTATGCCTTCCTCTGTGAAAGACACTGAAAAAAACAAGACTCTCAGGAACTGTGCGGACACTCGGGAGGGATTCACATGCAGATGTTGGGTTTGAATCTGTATCTCTTGTGCTCTCCAAGAGTAAAGTGTGTGTGTGTGTGTGTGTGTTTAAGAAATTCCTTTGTAAAGTCTTTGTTCCTTGCTTTATCTGCCATGTGTCCCTGAAGAGTTCAGCTACACATAAAGTGCTTGTGAGGATGATGTTCTAGGGGGAGCATCATATATAAAGCTGCTGAGGGACTCAGGAGGACTGAAGCCCTGGTTTCAGGGTCTAGATGGCTGGACCACAGAGATCTACTGCCAAGAAAGGTGTCAGACCTAGAGTCTGCACCAGTGGCGCATGCTCTGAATGACCCAGAGGTAGGAGCAGTGTTCAGTTGCTATCTAGATCCAGAGAGCTAGTAGCAGCACATGGGATACAGAAGCTTGGGTCCAATACAGTAAATTGATGCCCATTCACAAGGGGAAGTGGGTGGCAAACTCAGCCCAAGGCTGTAATAGTTGTGTCAAGGCAAATGCATCTGTTAAGAAAGTTAAGAGAGTCAATGAAAGCTGTGACGTTAATGCACTTTAACTTATGCACATTGAAGTCCTGTGTGGGTGCTCTCATTCAGAAATAAAGGACTGAGTTACAGTGAGCAACTTCTGAATGAGGGTGTTAACTTGTGCACATTAACTTCACACCTTTAGTTGATTGATGTGAGCTTTCCTGAGTGAGCCCATGTAGACAAGCCCCTAATGATTCTATCATTTACATGATTTCAGAACCACTAGTTTCACCAGTCCCCTGCACCAGAACTCTGCCCAGCTTATCACACAAGCCTCAGAATCCAACAACTTTGGAGTGTTACGGAGTAGTGTCTTTTGTACCGTGAAGATGTTGGTGAACAAAAGTGCCATATTACAGCAGAATCTGTAACAATAAATCTTCTAATGAGGGCAGAGTGTACACATAGTCATTAAAAATGGTGTGGGTTGCATAAGTTACAGTAGCCAAGGGCAGCTGTAACTTCCAGTGCATACATTACTGTGCATATGACTCTGTGCAAGTAATTACCCTGCCAGTCAATAAAAATGAATAATTACCTTAGCAATAAATGTCATTAAGTATATCTCTAAACAGTTCAAATTAATAAATTGGTTTATTCCAGTAACATTTTTAGTTTGCATTCTAATTTTTAAGATAATAATTTTGAGAACCTAAAATGGCTGATACTGTAAGATTCATCCCCTTAAGACAGGTGCCATGTAAGAAAATATTCATAAGATTCAGCTACCAGAGGGTCTGTTTTTCGGACTGTCCGTTAAAGCCAGTTGCATTGCAGTCTTAAAAGTGAGGTGGTAATTCTGTACAGAAGTTCCACGGAAGAAATTTAAAGAAATCATTTATTTCTCAATTTTTAGAATGAAGGTGTATTGGGGAGACGATGTTCTCTATAGCAAAGGTTGCAAGGGAACCTATTCACCAGCAGTAACTTTATTCTTGTCTCTCCGTACTCCCTTGGGTCCCAACTATTGTTTGATCTAATTCTCTTGCAATTCACTGTAAGAGTTCTGGATTCCTTGCTGTGTGAACAGTGCTCTTCACTGACTTGTGGAGGTCTTGAAAGTTGCTTGGAAAGGTCTTGGGTTGATCCAGCAGCAAAGTTAAGTTTAGGGCTTGGCTACACTTACAAATTTGCAGCGCTGCAGCAGGGTGTGAAAACACACCCTCTGCAGCGCTGCAAATTGCGGCGCTACAAAGCGCCAGTGTAGTCAAAGCCCCAGCGCTGGGAGCCGCGCTCCCAGTGCTGTCCGTTATTCCCCACAGGGAAGTGGAGTACGGACAGCGCTGGGAGAGTTTTCTCCCAGCGCTGGTGCTTTGATTACACTTAGCGCTTCAAAGCGCTGCCGCGGCAGCGCTTTGAAATGCAAGTGTAGCCAAAGCCGATGGAGCACCTATCTTTTCTCCACCTGCTGTAGGATTGCATCCCCATTATTTTCAACATCCCTTTAAGTATTACAAACCAGCACTTCCCCACACATTGTATCTTTGAGATTCAAAGGTAGAAAAGCTATTGTTTCTTCCACGTCTATATCAAGCCTTCTCTCTCTCTCATATTAGTGTCTGATGACTAGAATCAAAGTTTCCCATTCCTTGTATTCAAATGCTCACTCACTTGAATATCTCTAAAGCTACCAATTCCACTAAAATAATATAATTGAGATTCATCAGGGGCAACCGTAATAAACTAGTCTGATCTGCTACATAACACAAAAGTCATAGGCCTTCCCTGTACAGGTTGAACCTCTCTAGTCTGGCACCCTCGGAACTTGACCGGTGCCGAACGAGAGAATTTGACGAACCACGGGAGGTCAATATTGTAGTGAGCAGGTCTCTTTTTATTTTTTTCTTGATGAGGTGAAGAGACAGAATAATGCTTGCAATGCCGTCTAGCCAAGGCTTACCGTCTTTCTTAATAATAAAGCGTTAGTGTTATTACACAATTTTACTATACTGGTATAAGGAAATAGGAAGATAAAGCATTAAAAAAAAACCCATAACATAAAATCATGCCAGACCACGGATGTTGCCGGACCAGAGAGTGCCGGACTAGAGATGTTCAACCTGTATTAATTCCTGTTTGAACTAGAGCAGATCTTTTAGAAAATCATACAATCTTAATTTTAAAAGGGCTAGTGATAGAGAATCCACCACAATACTTGGTAAATTGTTCCAGTGGTTAATGACCTTCACTTGTTAAAAAATTCGGTCTTATTTCCAGTCCACACATTTTTTTTAGTCACTTATTTAGCCATGATAGATACGCCCATCCTATACTCTTTGGCCAAACATAAAGTTATACATCTAGGATCATATATAATACAACTATAAATATAGAAACACAAGTGCAATTTAAGATAAATACATGACCTTCGTATGGAATTTCCTATATAGAAAAAAATTCCACCATGTTGAACATTAGAACAGACTATAGGTCAAAATTTGTATAGCGAGGCAAGACTCTTACATCATTTCAAAAGCATCGTTCTATGCACATAGATGAAAGCAGGTCTCCCTTCAAGCCCTGCCTCTTTCATTGATGCTTCAACTTTATGGGAAGGAGGCAGGGTTCTTTTTTAGCCTAATCTTCATTCACACACATCTTCAGCTATTGTAATGAAGGAGTCAGGACCCTTTCAGACTCCTTGACTTAGCACAAAACATAACAAATGTCAGAAAAAAAGGTAAAGCTCTGAGAAAGTGCACAGTATAAATCATTGTAGAAGACTGAAAATGCACCTTTACTGTAGGTTTTGCTATCTACAATTCATTTAATCATTAATGACTAGAACATATTCTGGGGGTAAGATTGTGTGTGTGTGTGTGTGTGTGTGTGTGTGTGGAGAGAGAGAGAGTAGGACTGTGTACTCGGTGTTTCTATCAATCCCACCAAAGAAACAAGTGGGCAGGACATGCAGGGGTGAGAATTCTGCACCATTTTATGGTCCGTAGCAACTCATTTCTCTCCAGTACTACAGGAGCTAGTGCCTCAAAGAGAAGACTTTGAAGCATGAACCCTTCCCGTGCTACTCCAGGGAACTGGGGACCTACATATGATCCCTTGCACAGTGCGGTGTCTAAGGGAACAAGCTAATCCTAATTTACTAATTTGAATGACAAAGATGCCATTGATAATTATACCAAACAAACATGCAGTAATGACAACATTGTTTAATTTTCTCAGCCAGCCAAGGTGAAATGCTGATTGCTATTTCCCACCATATTGCAGGCTAAGTTAGGGAACTATATGTTTATGTAGTTTTGAAGCAATACGGAAATGTACAGTGGTGGCTCTAGCTAAACACTAGTTAAACACTGGTGCACAGTATAAGCCATTGTAGAAGGCTGACTGATGAGATGAGGGCCTACAAAAGATGTTCTTTTCTTCTTCCTTACATTAGCTCTGCTTTTACATATTCGCTCATGTGGAATTCCCCCCCCCCCCCCCAATTAATTCTGTTAGGAGGGATAAGTAGTTTTGGCAAGACCCTCTTTAAATCTGACAGCCTCCTCCACTGTAACCATGTGTATTGTCAAGTCACTCTAACAATAGTGTAGGTGTAATTTAAAAGGGCAACTTAAATATAAGTGTGATTGTGGAGGTTGTGATGATGTGTATAAATCTCTCTATATATATTCATCTTAATATGCACATGTGAATCTGTTATGCATTTGTTGGCATCTTATTTATTTTTAAGATAAACAGGTAATCATTTTTTCCCAGTGCTTGGGTATGGGCAAAAATATTAACAAGGGTCAAGGCTGCAAAATGAGAGTGATGAAAATTCACTTTCGACACCAAATACATGATGGACTTTCTTAGGGACCTGGTGAGATTATCATTAGATTGTCTTTTTAGAGAGGTGAGTATTCCTGTACTTTAGGGCCAAATTCTCAGGTGATGCAAGTCAGTTTAGCTCCATTGACTTCATATTTCTGTCTCCCTAGTGCATTGGTAGTGATTTAGATATTTTAAACTACCATTCTACCTTTCAGAAGTATTTTTCATTTTATCGGCAGTTTTGTCTATATTTTATGCTAATAGCAGTTCTATAGCACTATAAACCTTCAAATACCCACAAACAATAACTAACCAATCCTTCTAACAGCCCTGTGAGGTAGGTGTTATCCAAGTTATAGAGATGCAATTACTGAGACTAAGGCTATGTCTACACTGCACTTTTGTTGTTAAAACTTTTGTCATTCAGGGGTGTAAAAAAACACCCCTCTGAATGAAAAAAGTTTTAACAATGAAAAGCGCCGGTGTGGACAGTGCTTCATTGGCAGGAGATGCTCTCTTGGCAATGAAGCAATCACCCCTGGTTTTATTTTGTCATCAGGAGAGCTCTCTCCTGGCAACAAAGAAAGGCTATGCTGCTTATATTACAATGGCGCGGCTGTAGAGGCACAGCTGCGCCGTTGTAAGGTATGCAGTGTAAACATAGCACAAAAACAGTTTAATTTACCACAGACCGCTGCAAGAGTTGTTGTCACCGCTAGGATTAGGACAACAGCCGGATTTCCCATCCTGTCAAATATTTTGAGATTTCACAATCTTGCCGGGAAATTAAAGAAGTATGGGCTGGATGAATGGACTATAAGGTGGATAGAAAGCTGGCTAGATCATCAGGCTGACTGGGTAATGATCAATGGCTCCATGTCTAGTTGGCAGCCGATATCAAGTGGAGTGCCCCAAGGATCGGTCCTGGGGCTTTTTTTTTCAATATATTCATTAATGATCTGGAGGATGGCGTGGACTGCACCCTCAGCAAGTTTGCAGATGAGACTAAACTGGGAGGAGTGGTAGATATGCTGGAGGGTAGGGATAGGCTAGAGAGGAGGGACCTAGACAAATTAGAGGATTGGGCCAAAAGAAATCTGATGAGGTTCAACAAGGACAAGTGCAGAGTCCTGCACTTAGGATGGAAGAATCCCATGCACTGCTACAGACTAGGGACCGAGTGGCTAGGCAGCAGTTCTGCAGAAAAGGACCTAGGAGTTACAGTGGATGAGAAGCTGGATATGAGTGAACAGTGTGACCTTGTTCCCAAGTCGGCTAAAAGCATTTTGGGCTGTATAAGTAGGGGCATTGCCAGCAGATCGAAGGACGTGATCATTCCCCTCTATTTGGTATTGGTGAGGCCTCATCTGGAGTACTGTGTCCAGTTTTGGGCCCCACACTACAAGAAGGATATGAAAAAATTTGAAAGAGTCCAGCGGAGGACAACAAAAATGATTAGGGGGCTGGAGCACATGACTTATGAGAAGAGGCTGAGGGAACTGGGATTGTTTTGTCTGCAGAAGAGAAGAATGAGGGGAGATTTGATAGCTGCTTTCAACTACCTGAAAGGGGGTTCCAAAGAGGATGGATCTAGACTGACAGAACAAGGAGCAATGGTCTCAAGCTGCAGTGAGGGAGGTTTAGGTTGGATATTAGGAAAAACTTTTTCACTAGGAGGGTGGTGAAGCACTGGAATGGGTTACCTAGGGAGGTGGTGGAATCTCCTTCCTTAGAGGTTTTTAAGGTCAGGCTTGACAAAGCCCTGGCTGGGATCATTTAGTTGGGGATTGGCTCTGCTTTGAGCAGGGGGTTGGACTAGATGACCTCCTGAGGTCTCTTCCAACCCTGATATTCTATGATTCTATGGTAATATTCTCCTTTCTGCTTTGGGATAAATCCAACACTTTGTGGAATATTTAGATATGGGAGCGGGAGTGAAATAAATAGCTTAGTGGTTAGCGCACTCAGAGGTGCTAGAACTAGGGGTGCTGGTGATGCGGCAGCATGCTCTGGCTTGAAGTGGTTTCCATCAGATGCAGGGATTACAGTTTTTTTCAATTGCTTTCAGCATGCCCACCGTAAAACTTGTTCCAGCACCTCTGAGTGCACTCACCTGGGAGACCCAGCTTCAAGCCCCTGCTCTGAATCAGGGGAAAGAAATATTTTGTTGAAAGTTTCCTGACCAGTTTTAGTTAGAACGCAGGCATTTCTGTTTCCCAGCACTGTGTTCAGACCACTGGATTAGATTTTCTCTCCTACTTTTTGATTAGTTAAGGCCATTGCTAGTGCTGTGCATTTCTGAATCTCTTCTTCAGTGATTATTTTACACTACCTGAAACAAAATAGTTCTCTGTAACCATAAAACAGTTTCTTATAGACTTATCTGTTATAAACACAATTTAGAAACCACAGCCATCATAGTCAGGTGAATTAGGAGAGAAGGCCCAACAATTTCATTAACTGCACCAGCACTTAATTCAGTCTGGGTCATCTCAGAATTCTTGAAACATCTAGTTCACAGCAAGAATGCCCTGGATTAGCATAATCACTCCCATACTAAGAGTGCCCCATCTAATTTTCATAGTCACTCCTTTGTTAGTAACTTTAAAGGTACAAATGTACCTTGCTCAAATCTGCCAGAATATTAAATTGTTTAAGATCAGGACAGCTAAGAGATTTTAATCAAAAGCTCTCCAAAATGTTTCTCATAACCCAGTGGGCCAGCAAAGTCATTTCTCAGACCTTCAACAAAGACATATTGGTTCTTATAACCTTTCCCATTCCATGGCTTATTCTAAAGAAAGGGTCTAATCTGGGTCTTTTATGACCTGCCGGTTACTAGAATTCCTGCTGCCTGGATCCCCAGTAGCAATGAGATCCACTGGAAACATACTGTTTTTATTCTTCACCACTTCTCTCTGCATCTAGCACTGACATCCAGTACATTTTTTTCATGTTCTGCATTGGCTTCTTTGTAACCAGCTCTTCACACTATATCACTTATTTTCTCCATTATTGGTAGCCTCATAATTGCAGTAGCTCTCCAATAACTATGCACACAGCCAGAAACACTCCTTCAGAGGGTCACTCAGTCTAGTAAGCTTAAAAGGATTTTTGGGTCTCCCTCCCCCACCATCATTTTCAGTATGGACTTTCATGAATCAATCAACCTGGGAACAAGAGGAGTTCTGGGACCTGATATCTTAAGACAGCAGCTTTAACACATTTGCTATCCCCAAAATCTTATTGGTCATACTCCTTTCTTATTCAAGAGAAATTCCCATCGGAGCAAATAATCCTCTCCTCAGCACACAGCTCAGATAAGGGTTCTGCATGGCAGGGAGGTCAGCAATGAAGGATACAGAAGCCTCCCTACAATTGTTATGATTGCCACAGTCCTGCAATAGCCTTGTTGTCTACTGGTCACTATTGATCTATTTCAGATATATATATATATTTGGGGTCAGTTATTTTCTCATAAATGTGATCTCGAGAAATCACATGTAGATAGTATATATTGTTTCTTTAGTTATGTTTAACATACAGCCAGTATATATATATTAGCTTTAAATTGTGCAAAGAAATGTATATAAATGTACCATGCACGAATCTGGCGTAACACATGCTTGTTACAGGAAATATCATCTCAAACCGATTTTTTTTAGCAGATAGTTTTTTAATACGATATCTAAATCCATCATCAGTTTCTGCAGCTGGCCATACACAACAATTCATATGGCACCAGGTATGAGCTCACCTGATAATAGAAATGTAAGATGTCAAGTATCTAATTTAACAAGTATTACTTTATGTTATGAGCCATTAATAACCCAGCAAAACAAACAAAAATGCCCCAGAAATGATAGGAAATGAATAACTAATGATAACTACAGTACTATCACCACCATTAAGCAGAATCATATCAAATGAAAATTACAATATTATTACTCATTTATGAAATTCACTTAATATTTTATCATAATAAGTATGTGGTAATTATCTTTGCATACTGAAGGTAAATTTCAGTTATTACATACTTGTTATTTAAAAATTACACTTGGATCACTATTACAATTGATAGAATTAATATATCTTCTCTTAAACCTTTTAGTTAAAGAGTTGTCATGATAAGAAGATTTAAAAAAATGTTCTTTTAACTATACACTCAGTTTTGGGGTAATAACCAGGTCATTTTACAAGGACAATACTTCACTTTTGGAGAATGCATTAGATGATCATGCCTGAACTGCATAATTACTGGTGATTTTACAATTGTTTTGTTCCATTTCTCTTACTGCAATGGTACTTAGAATAATTCACCTAATTTAACATGGTTGTAATAAAACAAGCATTTGGACTAGCTATTGATGACATTTGAAAAATGTACTTTGAACCCACAAATATATAGGCAGAGTGTCATTGTATAAATATAGTGGTTTTTTTTAAAATAGTTACTCATGTTATAATCGTAGAAAGATACCCCTGGGTTGTAGTTAGTAGTGCAAAAAACTACCAGTTTTCAATTTAAAAGACTATTTGTATGCAAAACCTGGCACAGTGGAGATTTCTTATAGACCTCAATTTCTCAACTTCCAAAAGCACAACCCCCTTCAAAAACAAACAAAACCCCAATTTTTTCATGGTAAGAACTACAAAATTGTGAATCAGGGTAAAAAAAAAATCAAGGTTTTAAATGAACTTTTTTTCAATGCGTAGTTTCCATCTTCTATCAAATTCCCACTTTCTCATGATGGACCTAATTGTCCAGGGCCTGCTCTACATTCTGAAATGGGCCCCATTGATATCTATGTGGAGCTCCACATAGACTCAGGAATTCAGTCACGTGCAACAAGTTGCAGAATCTGGGTCTATGTTGTTTCACTGGTTTTGTCCGTGGTGAGAAACTTTTCATTCAGCTCCACATTGGCAGACTAGTTGACATGAAATACGATCCAAACTAAGCATGTACCCGTCTGTGACCCTAAGAGCCCCTCAGTGCCAACTGGGAACGTTGTAACAGCAACTCCCATTAGGCCTGAAGAACTAATTACACCTAAAACATTGCTCTCATAGTATTTATCTATGAAAAATGTTGTGTAAGATATCAAATAAAAGCTTATATCATACTGGCCATCATAAGCATTACAAAATGCATGTGCAGGTTTCATACAAGAAGCTGTAGGTAGGTACTAAAAATATGTTTGAATTATGTAACCAGGCAGGTATGATGAATAAGATTTTCCCAGACAGAGGAATGTTGATTTACCTGTTTGAATATTAATTCAACAGGAAAACAGGTTGAAGGTCGGGGGTAGGAATGTGAAATCAGCATAGGAGACCAAGTTCACAGGGAGTATTCTATTTCTGGGGTCAAAACAATGGGGAATATATAAGGAGAAGCAAAAAGACATTTTGTTATCTATTTAGGGAGAAGATCTCTGAAGTGCATGGGAAAATCATGAAAATCTGAATCCTGATTTAATTGAAAATCAGCAAGCTCCACAGAAGCTTGCGGGTAAGGTAGCTAAGCTAATTACTGATGCACCATTGTGGCAGGTATTCAATCAGGTACTTATTCCACAGAGTGTGCAGTTCCCTGATAAACCAGCACTGGAAGTGTACTTAGGGGACGACATCTCCTCTAGAAGCTGGGGAACTGCTTGAGGGCTCCTTATGTCTGGTACAGTGAGAAGATGACCCTTTCCCCCAGCTTCTCAACCCCTATATAAGGGGAGTGCCAACAACAGGCTGAAACCAGCTGTGAGGGATATTGTCTACTCTCCACCAGGAAGAAATGAGGGAGAAAGGAAGCATGTTTGTATGGTATGAGTTATGGTTGGATAGTTCCCAGATGAGTTATGTTAATACAGTTTCGGATGGATTAAACCAAACTTGCAACTTATCTAATACCTAGAGTCCAAATAAAAAATATTTGTGCAAGACACTGGAGATGCAAAAGTGTCATATTCTGAGTCTAAACAGTGTCTTTTTATTTATTTTGGAAGCAACCTTAGATAATGAAAAAGTAAAAATTTTGCAAAAGTTAATAAAGAAATACAAATAAAAATAATGGTTGGTTTATGGTTAACATTAGTTTCCTCCTCTTTAGATGATTTAATTTACCAGTACCAGGTTGGAAGTGTGAGATAACTAATTCATTTTCAAATAAGAGACATTTCCTAGGAAAATGTTGAGCTCCTGGATCTGTTCAAAAGAAATTATTTTGGCGCCAAAAGTACTTTGAAAGCAAAAAATACATATTTGGAACACAACAGAAGAGATTTATCCTATGCTCGTGCATTTGGGGTTTGTTATTTGTATGTTTTTTAAATCTTTCAAGAATTACTTAATTTAGAATCAAGCTCTTTAATTTTGGATGTCTGACAAGAGACTGTTCAAAAATTCCTGTGAAGGGCTAAGCACATAGTGGCATTTTATTCTGAAAACAGAAATGAGACATTTACAACCGTATCTGTGACAGAGAATTGCCAGCCAGGGAGAAGTATTTGTGACTTAGTGCAACAGCATCCAACAAAAGGAAAAGCAAAAGCTCTTTCCTCTTCAGATGCTTTCCTAGGGCTTTCGAATTCAAGCAAAAAGTCCCCACTTTGTAAATTAAAAAGATGTTTTGCAAAATCATAATAAAGAAGAAATAAAAAGGGCGAAAACATATTTAATCAAATTAACAACTCACAAGAGAGAAATAATGATTATGTTTTTCAGTCCAGCTGAGATGGAGGCATAAACTATCAGCTATTTTCCATGAGGATCCAGTATTCTATGGCCCAAATTTTCATAACTCATACACTGGTTTACTGATGGAGGGGGAGAAGTGGAAGAGGGAGACTTCCATTCCCCCAGAGTGCCTACAAAGGAGCCGTTCACAGCTGACAACTTTGAGCCCTATGTTAGGAGCTTGGCTCGCTCGACAGACCATATAGAATACCCTGAACCCAACAGGGTGAGACCAGTTGAGTTCAGGGCATAGCATTGTCCCTATCCTCACTGAATTCCAGCTGGCGTCTGAGGTAGGCTGCAAGGAGAATGGAGGAGTTCATTTTGCTCCTTTCCAAGGCCATTGGTGACAATGCTCAATCTATGCCAAGGCTGGCGAGTAAGCTATACCCTCAAGCAGACATTGTGTCTCAGACACACATCTGAGTTGCAGTTCTTCACTTGATTCCTCCTTGGTTCTAGAGGGCAGCAATTTATTGGTGGTTTATACAGCAATAAATGACCACACTTAATGCTCTGCCTCAGCTCCTCTGACCAGTGAAAAGGGGGAAAGCTAAGGTTCTGTCTATTCCTTGGACCATTCCCCTCCCACCTACTCCAGGGAGGATGTAATTGGGTGAATGGCCCTGTTTGCTTCTGTGTTCCCAGACCCAATATAAAGGCAGCCTACGTAGAGAAGTTAAGAGGAGATCTTACACCTTCTTGTCTGGCTATGTAGGCCAAGCCACAATCTACTCCATAGAATGTAACAGAACCCTATAACATAGCTCAAAAAATCTTGAAGATATCCATTATATTCTATAGGAGTATAGAGAAATCAAGAACATTCATAGATTCCAAGGCCAGAAGGGACCATTTTGATAATCTGGATTGATCTCCTGTATAAAAGAGGGCATAGAAAACTTCCCCAAAATAATTCTCTTGAATAAAGAACATATCTTTTTAAAAAATCCAATCTTGTTTTAAAAATTGCCTGTGATAGAGAATCCATGATGACCCTTGGTAAATTGTTTCTGTGATTAATTACTCTCATTGATAAAATTCTATTCCTTATTTCCAGTCTGAATTTGTCTAGCTTCAACTTCCAGCAATTGGATCTTGCTATACCTTTGTCTGCTAGATTGAAGAGCCCCTATCAATTATTTGTTTTCTATGTAGGTACTTACAGATTGTGATTAAGTCACTCTTTAACCCTCTCTTCGCTAAACTAAATAGATTCCAGGGGCTCAGTCTATCACTACAAGACATGTTTTCCAATCCTTTAATCATTCTTGTGGCTCTTCTCTGTTCTTTAATTACAGATGCCAGAAGTAGACATGGCATTCCAGCAGCAGTCACAGCCGTGTCAAATAAAGAGATAAAATAACCTCTCTACTCCTACTCAAAATTCCCCTATTTATGCATCCAATGATCATATTAGCACTTTTGGCCAGTGTTGCACCAGTAACTCCTGGCCAGCTCAAATCTTTTTCAGAGTCATTGCTTTCTAGAATAGAGTCCCCCATCTTGCAAGTGTGGCCTATGCTCTTTGGTTCTAGATGTATACATTTAGCCATATTAAAACACATATTGTTTGCTCGCACACAACTTGCTTACCAAGAGATTCGGATTGCTCTGTATTAGCGATATGTCCTCTTAATTATTCATTAGTCTGCTAATCTTTGTGTTATCTACAAACTTTGTCGGTGATGATTTTATGTTCTCTTCCAAGTCATTTATAAACACGTTAAATAGCATAAGGCCAGAAATAAGCATAAACCAGAAATATATCTGCTTGATGATGATTCCCTGTTTACAATTTTGAGACCTATCAGTGAACCAGTTTTTCATCCATTTAATGTATTCCATGTTAATTGTGTATCATTCTAGTTTTTAAATCAAAATGTTATGGTGTACATCAAACACCTTATAGAATTCTAAGTCTATTATGTTAACACTATAACCTTTATCAATCCAACTTGTAATCTCAGAAAAAAAATATCATGTTAGTTTTACAGGATCTATTTTCCATAAAGCCACGTTGGTTAGCATTAATTATATTACCCTCCTTTAATTCTTAATGGTTTTCCATTACATTGTATGGGACATTTCCACATGGTACAATGGTTTAAAATAAAAATATATTGATATTTTAATGAAAATTGTGAAAGACCTATGGGCATGGAATCAAAAACATCTTGATTTAAGACTACTAATCTCAGCTATTTTTAAATTGCCCTTCTTAGTTTCTAAAATAAAGCAATTCTGTAATATTTTCTGGAACTTTGCATGTGTCTCAGACTGAGTCATAGCCACCACATTACAACACTGATTTTTTTCCTCCCTTCAATTTATGCATCATTAAATGACTTTCAAATAAATATGATATATGTTTCATCTAAAGGTTCTGTCAGGGTCCTTTGAAAATGGAGGTCTGATGAAGCTAAGAGGGAAAAAATATATAGAAGAAGAAGAAAACAAAAAAGGGATTTCAGACAAACAGTTGCAGGCTGTGTGATGCCTGTTTAATATCAGCATGGAGCCTCAAGATCAGAAGATTACTACTGATTACTGAATAGTGTGTTAAAATATAAATATCACATAAAAGTTTCAGACTATTACAATTATACCCCCTAAAACTTTTTTATCTTTTAACTACTTGGCTGCTTAAAAGTCACTGGTTTCAAATTAAAGTTCAAGAAAGTATAAGATATTTTCCTTTCAATTTTAGTATTTTGATACATTGTTTTGGGGCACAATTTTGATTAACTCTAGCCTTAAAGGACATGACCACTGTGCTTTTAAAAAAAATCTGCAGTAATAGTATTGTAACACATTTTTCTTGTTGTTACTCAGCATAGCTCTACTAAAGGCAGAGGAAAATGGTACCTCGTCCCAGGTATGTTAATTCTTGACATCATGAGAATCTTTAATATAGCTATTGTAAAAATTAACAAAATATATACAAGAAAACAAAGGAATATGCTGAATTACTATTGTTCAGGAGGAATCATACTGCCTGCTACTCTTATAAAAATAAAAAGAAAGCATTTGCGAGAAGTGGCATGAGGAGACAGAATACTTTGGCATAAGGAGAAGAATTACTTGGAAGACGATTTCTTGCATGTTTTTCATCATGTTTTAAGAAAATAAGTGCATTTAATGCTCTACCTCACACACTGGGTACCTAATCCATAACTAGGGCTCCTAGGTGCTATGATAAACAAACAAACAAAACAAAAATGGAATGTCAACCCTGGAGACCTAAGTCTTCTGTCTACAGGAGCAGATTAACATGAAGTTAGGAGTACAAGTTTCCTCATAGTACCTCAATGGGTTTTAATGATGAGATGAAGATGCCACCTCTACAACTATGTTCTCCATGCCCATTCTGGCCTTGACCTCTCTGAGACCACCACTAACTGGGAGAACACATTCAAGTGCCATGTGGGAAGTCCCAATATGGGGAATCCCAGTTAGTTAATTGCTGACAAAGTTTTTCTTTTTGAAAAATTCAAACATTCTCCTCACACCAAAAAATCTCAGTTGTTTGTGGGGGGGAGGGGAGAAGCAGGGAACCCTGAGGAATTAAAATTAGCATTTTCACACAGTTGTAACTGTAAGGATCTGTTAAATTATCAAATTCAATGATGTAATATTTTGTATGGCTCCATGCACAAATATGAATCCTAACCCCATCTGAGGTTTGACCATGAGAAATGACAAAGACTCTATGAAGTCCACTAGGAACTCCATTATTTTCCAGTGATTTTACATGGAAGGTACTCAGATACTATGGTATAAAATCCTAATACAGATAGATATGTGAATTCAGCTGAAGTACCTGTAGGGCTGTTTAACGTGTGCAAATTAACTACAGAAAGTCATGATTCCAATGTAAATGAATGCAGGTGATATATAAAGAAATAATTAGCAAAAATATGACAAATTCATTGATGTTTTTATCCCCACTGCAATAATGCAAGTTTAGTTATTAAGCTTAATGTTTATTTTTCTTCAGGATTTTATACTTTGATCCAAAAATGTCTTTTCAGGTGCCAGATTCTGCCTTGAAAACAAACGCAAGAACCAAAACAAAACCTCTCTAGAGAACACTTAATGAATAGGATTGGATTAAATAATAAGCATTGACAATAAGGGAAAGAATTATACCCAGAGATAGAAAATGGAACAACTTTTCTGTGATTGATATAAAAAACTATTTATAGAATGTATTGTGCACATTTCAGGTTAGAGAAATACACACACGAGGAAACCTGAAATGCTCACTTGTCCCTCAATAGTTTAGTAACAAATACACTAATAATCTGGGGACAGATTGCGGCTGGTTCTTATGTGGATGCACAGTGAAGAAACGGAAACATCCAAGGAGTTTTCTTCCTTTGCTTAAGCCCACATAACAATCAGAGAAAATTACAATACCTGACTTCTGGGGAACCTAGGGACAGGTCCACTCCTACTGCCAAGTTGGGGATGTGCAATACCCCAAAAGGGACAAACAGAAGGGTGGGGGCATATCTCTGAGCATACAGCATTTGATTACAAACCACACAATACCATGTACATTTTTAGCTGTAATTAATGAAAAAAAGGCTTATGTCCTCTTTGGCTGGAAAAATACAATAGTTCATATAAGCATCCTGGTAATATAAATTGCAAGATGTATTCCTATCATGATTCATATTAGACTATTTTATGCACTTATGAGGGACATACAGAAAGTTATTACTAATGCACTTATTCCATACCTTTGAATCTATTGTACCCTTCTGTTGATCTCACTTCTAGTTAATACATACTCATTCAATAAACTTGCAGTAAATTTGTATCTTTAACCTATCTTTTTCATGTAACTAGTAAAAATTGGCAGAAACTTATTTTTAAGACAGTGGAGAACCCGACAACAAGAGAAAACAAAAACATCTTTCTTTTAAATCTAACTTTTTCTGAAATTGAAAAACAAAATGGGCTTTTACAAACTTTGCTTCTTCTCATTTTACATATTCTTTAATTTCTTCTTTTTGTTTTAATTGCATATCAAAAGTAGATTAAATTTACATTTAGATGCCCAGGGGTCCCTCGCAGACAGAGAAAACAAAATGAGTACTTGATAACCCCGCTTTCTGATTGAATGCCAGACAAATTGAGAAATACATTAGCCAGATGTCATGTTGAATACCCCCTCTAGAAACAGCCAAAAAAAAAAATTATGTGTAATGCTAAGTGATAAAAGAGTTGATCACAAAGCATATAGATCCATATCTATCTATTGTGGCAAAGCATCTCCTTAGTCTCGCCAGATTTAGTGCTTCTCCCTCTGGCAATGGCAGGCCTGGGGTAATCGGTCCCACTCACAGCAGGGTTTGCCTTTCCCCTTCTGCACTCCATTGGTTGTACTTTCAGGATAGGCCTGAAGGTTGGCCTAAGGGTTGATCCTCCACCAAACAAAATGGAAAACAGTCTCATAAACAAAGAAAACCCAGGGGCTATCTTTCGCTGCCTTCTCCTGGTGCAGGGTTTCACCTTGTTGGTTGCCCTGGGGTGTCAGTCCTTCCCCAGCAGGCCTCAGGTTTGGCAACTTTCCCTATGGGAAAGAGTCCAGCCTCCCACCCTGGAGACGCTTCTGTCTCTACTACCACTAACTTAGCAGTAGCTTGGCTCTCTCTTTCCCCCCTTTGCTTGGGTTAAAAGGCTTTAAGCAGGCCTTAATTGGAATCAGGTGTCCCTCATTGACCTGAGGTAACCCCTTCTCAGCTGGTAGGGAAGAGGGCCTTTAAAATTCTGGGGCTAATGTATCTACCTTCTGTAGGAGGATCCTTTAGCAGTGGGCTGGCTAACGCCCGCCCACTTCCCAGAATCCAACATGAGCACCCTCTTGGAGCCTTCCAGCCTGACTTTGTCACACTATCTATATAAGAAAAGTAAAACTGAATATTTTGGTCAATACAAGTACAGAGTTTGCTCACTATGATTTGTGAAATTATTTTGGGTTTGAATCTGCAACAATATACTTGTATTGAAGATACCACCTTCTTTTATATGGGTTCTGCATAGGAGCGAGAAATTCTTGCTTATAGTTCCTTTCAGGATAAAGATTATTATTTATTGCTTGTGAATATTTGGACAGTGTCCTGTGTTTGCAATAATGCTTGAGGATATGAAGAGTTTCTTCATGAATGTGTATTTGCTGAAAAGTTTGAACCAAAAAATGAATTGTTATTTCCTATTTTTTCTTTTTAAACCATTCAGTTCATTCAGTCAGAAACATAAACAAGACCATGTAAACAGAGCTGGCTGAAATGTTTGGAACAAAAAGCTTTTATTAAAAAAAGGAGAAGCCCTTTTAAGATTATCCCACAGCCGCCTGCTGCAGGGTTCGTACCTCAGGTCTGATCCAGTATGCAAATTCCTTTGTGCCTATGTTATTGAGACATTTACTACTGCTAAATGAATATCAAAAGACATGAAGGTGCAAATTATTATGATTTCAAAAATCAGCTGTTTACCTGAACCTTGCGGATCTGCAGAGCTGGGCAAGAAATCCCTTGGGAATGGGCCTTGGTGTGAGGTTTCTGAGACTCACTCATTTCAGCCAGGCTGGAAACAGCATATGAACAGCCAATTTTACAGTATTGCCATTTCCAGCCTCAGGCAAAACCCAGAAGTGCTGCTGCACACAAAATTGATAACTAAGACGACAAGTTAGCCAAGAATGTTCAAATGTGGGGGGAAAAAAAACAAAAAACAAAACAAAACAAAACACCTTGGTTCAGGTTTTGAAGAGTTTTATTGTAGTGTAACCTTTTAACCCATGCTATAAATTACTTGTCTTGATTTGAGTTAAATTGGACAGGGAAAATGGTCAATAGTGAGACCGTATCAAAGTGAAAACAAATTTTTTCTTCTCAGTGTACTCTTCCCTTTTAATTCCACTTTCTCATATCCACTGGGATCTATTTTTTCCTTTATCCTGTAACAGAAATGCTAACTGTTGAGGCAATTCCAGGTATTTTGGAGAAATTGGGTAATTTGAATATCTGCATCCTGATCCAAAACCCATTAAAGTCAGAGGGAGACTACTAATCGGCTTCCATGGACTTTAGATCAGGCCTTTAATGCCTGCATTTTAACAGAGCCAGTCAGGAAGTTATTTAATTTTCTTGTGAAATTTGACAAAAATGATGTTTGTTAATTTTAATCAAAGTTTTTCTTTAATTTTTAAGAGTTTTGGAAAAAATAAATCTGAAAAAAAAATACATAAAAGCCATTTTCCATCAAAGAGGATTCAATTGAAACATTTCAACCAGCTTTAAATTGAGGATATCTGCCAGGTTTAGGTTCGGACAGGTTAGAAACCTTAAACATTTTTCAGGACAACTATGTAGTTCCAACCCATCTCCAATTTGTAAATATTGAACACTGGCCTCTTTGTGGGAACTGATTCATCTGTGCGTGGATGGATATGACATGTATCAAATAAGACTTTAAACCTTATCTGCCTATTCAGCTAATAAAAGTTTGACGTATTTAATTTTTTTTAACTGTATGTATTTTAAATTAGCACATCTGCCGCAACGTTTAAGGCTGTCCATACCACTTTATCCAGTACCCGTATCTTCTAAAATGAATTACTTATTGGAACTTCTTTATATTTACTAGCATACATTTATGAACAGAACTGAGCAAGGGGTGCTGCATTAACTGAATTACCCCAGCAACAGCCCTAGGAAGAATTGTGACTCTGAAACACCCTTTTAAGGCACAATTTTCTCCCTGCTTCCCCACATTTCATGCCTATCTGACCAGAGTTTTAAGGCCACACAGTTCCCTGGATTTACACCTTTGCTTTCTCTCCAGAGACTATGTCTATTGTGTCACCTGCGGTTACAAATTACCAACCAGTTTTCTAAGCAAGCATATGTATTCTTAAGGTGAAAGCATTATAGCTAAACCATGTTAAAATAATACAAGAACCTACACATGCATTAAAAACAAAACATAACAAAAAAGGTAATTGTTTGTTTCCCCATTGGCTGCATAACCTTGCTTTCCTTCATGTTTTGACAGTATGTTCATGTCAGTAAGTGTCAGCCTGAGAGCAAGCATTACTTAGAGGTCACCCCTGAGCCTTATGGGCACTGGTAGGTCAAGTCCTTCCACCCCTTCCACGAGGGCCCCCCTTTGGACAAAAGATCATGTTCATTTGCTGGATCAGAAAGAAGGTCCTAAATCAATTTAAATTCAGGCTATTTATCCAAAAGTCCTTTCTTTGGCTCTTTGTAGAATCCAGTTTGAACCGGTATAGGCAAGCTTCTCCAAGTAGTGGAATCTCTCTGGAGATGTTGCAAACTGAGGGAATTTGGCTAATCATCTCCCACTGTTCTTAATACCTTTATGAGCTGTGGTTACCTTCCCCGGTGGAATTACATACAATCCCTGGCCCATAATGATACATAAACTTAATACAAGAAGATCTCCCAAAGGAATTGAAGGAAATTGCCATATCAGTCACAACCAGAAATTATTTTTAGAAGAAATAAGGGTAACTGGAAGACTCATATTGACAACACAATCATATTACCTAATTGTGACAGGTATTGCCATTGTACTGATGACACAGAGGTTACAGTAATTAGCCTCAAGAAATACATATCTGTGATTGTTATTTAAAGACTTACTAGGATGTTTAACCAGTGATTTTTCATCTCAACTGCATTTACCTTTATTTTAATTTCTATGCAAATCTTAGTAACAATGATTTGCACTTGTGCTATTAAAACTAAAACTTAATCCAAATGCATTTGTTGTAGGCATGGGAAAAGGTTAACTTGCGCTCAGTATGATATTTCTGAATTTTTGGATGTGATAATGTGTCATTACTTAAAGCTGTTTAAAAATATACAGAAATTACTAATTCCAACTGATCAGAAGTAAGTAAATAAACTCAGATAAATCTTTTGAGCTTACTATTGTGACTTTTTAAATCTGATTCAAATATGACACCTCAGTGCTGCTGAAATTAGTCATCGACTATATTTTTGTACTTACCAACAGATGTGAAAGCATTATTACGAAAGTGGTGTATAGCAACCAATATTTTATTTATGCATTTATTTTAATTTTTAATCTAAGAAAAATAACACAACAACAAAGGGCCCCCAGCCAAAGCTCTGTACACTTTTGACAGACATTTAAGAACTTAGTAGAGGTTATAACACAGATCATTCAAAACAGAAGCACACCGCTTTCTCTCCATCACAACATACCTCCTCTAACCACCAGTCAGTAGACCAACATGAGTTAAAACCTGAACTTCCCACCACACGTACACACCAAAGAAACATCCAACCTTCTGTTCCACCATGGTCTCAGTGCTCCATCAAGCTTCTCTGTCAGATTGGTTGTTCAGCATGCCTGAAAGGTCAACAGATTGAGTCTGCTTTGGACCAGGGAAGGAAGGGAGAAAACATTCTAAAGGAAAGAGGCCTTCATAGAGAGCAGTAAGGAGATGCAAGGATTCTGTCCGCCTCTACATTTGGATAAAATCCCTGCTTAAGAGAAAGCACATCATTTAAAAAAAATCTAAATATTTAGCTTTGCCATATGTTTTATTTAAAAAAAATCATAATTTGGTGAATCATGATTGATTTCATGAAGTTTTAACTTTTTTAATTAGTATACAAACATGCTAATATTCAAAGGCAAAACATATAACACCTACTTACATTTGTCATTCTTGGCCATTTGTCATACTTTTCTGGTGGTGATCTCACTTAACTCTCCCATTGACTTCTATGGGCTTTGGTTCAGGCTCTAGGTGTTAGGGATTAGATTAGGTATTGTCTCAACAATAAAGTATCAATGTTACAATATAAAGAAAAAAGATCCCAAAAGGATATGAAAAAGTAGAATGATAAAGGGAGAGGAGTGAGAAGACAAAGTTTGTTTTCAACTTCATTGTGATGTGGTCTCTGTGTTGGCTCTTTCCTTACCCAATTTAAAGCAAATCAAGTTAGGTACACCACTGTGTAACTTGAATAGATGAATGAGACCTAGTATTCCAGAAATGATGATGCGTCTCTGGAAATTTTATTATAACTGTAGTGCCATTCAATGAAGTAGACAGTGTTTCCAAGAATTATATTGAAGTTACTGAGAAGTAAAATTCAGCATTCTTGGTTTACAATGATTGCATTTGAACCTTTTTGTATTTATTTTAGTTTGTCTGGGTTAATTGAAATTTGAGGTTTGGAACTAAATCTGTAGCTTGTGTAAAAGTTACCACTTAATTTAAGTCTATAGGACCCTTGAAAGTCACATGTGAAAGTGAATGAGCCTTGAAAATCACATGTGAAAATGAAAGAGCCTGTTGATTAGTTTCCATTCCAAAAACATCTCTCTCAGCAACACAAAATTCAACCTAAAGCTGCCATGGGAAAAAAATAAGGTGGACAAAATACAACAAAAATGTTTTGCAAATGTTTTTAATGAACTTTCAAATGCTTAGTCCTTCAGCTCAATTGATGGACAATATGTTTTTAAACACAAGAGGTTCAAGGTTCAAATCTTGAACTAGGTTCAGGCAATATTGGTTGTATTTTGCCTCTTAATTCAGTTAACAAACAGATACAGGACCAGATCGCCTCTGGTTTAGATCAGTATCAGTTCAGTGTAGCTATGCTGATTAATAAGCATTAAGAATTTGACCCCATAATACCGCATGACTGATCTGTTCAATGATAACGAAGCTAAAATTTTGGATATTCATGATCAATTTGTAGAGTTAAAGAATGCAAAAATATATGTTTGTTGTGTACATTTAAATAATGAATAAATTGAAGGAAATCATGGTCTACTGAGTGTATCAGAAAATGAGACAAAAATAATCAATTATGTTATTTATTGAAAATCACATCTAATTTCAAAATATCATATTTCCAAGCATTAGGTCATATTATGTGGTATTTACCACCAAACAAAGTTTCCCTTAAACTATCATTAATGACAAACTGAAAATTACCAGTCTGGTGAACCTATGGAATAGTTAGCTTATATGTAGGCTTGCAGGGTATGCAAGTTTCACTGAACTACTTTTTTTTTTGACAGTGCATATTTGACACATTGTAACTACTTGTTCTAAACAGTCACAACAGTATGTGAAGCATTAATAGTGAATCAGTTCACCGCACCTAAGCATCAGTAAACTGTAATTTGTAAAAGCATCCCTGGAGCAACACAGAGACTTTATTTCATTTAACATCAATCTCTTTTATTTCCGATGAAGATGTTAATATATATTTCAAACTAAATCTTGAGCATGCTGCTATGGGCTAAATATCCAAAGGGTGATCTCCCATATGAATGCAAAGAAGCTGATTTGCAGGAGCAAATCTGAATACATCATCCACCTCTTTACCTCATTACTGGGTGGTAGGTGCAAATCAGGTAGTCAGATATACAAGTATTTTATGGCATCTGCAATCCACTTCGGGGCTCTAGACTGGGAATGCTTTTGCACCAGAAAAGTGACAAAAGACTCAGCCCTTCATAAACATCTACATTTAAAATGTATTGCTTCCTGAGTTCATCTGAAGTTAATACTATCTCTGTTCCTCACCGATTCAGGGCTTACACGGGCCTTAAGCCCTAAGTGCACCTTGCCCTGATCTTCTGCACAAGGGTGAATTTTAAACTTTTTTGATATTACACCAAGCTGCAATGGATTTAAGGAAAGCTTATCAATAAGTCATCATAATTAAACTTGCATTAACATTCTAATAACTAGCATTTTGCTGATTTTAAAATCCCCAAACTGAGGTCATCACCTTCCTTGCTCCCTACTGCAGCTAAACTTTAGCATTAGTAGACATCTCCAGTATGGGTGAGTTCCGCCTGTGCCTTTACAACCCAAGACATCCTATGTGCCCAAAGGAAGTCTTCAGCCATGTCATGCCACACTCCCGTCTTCCTTTGGAGAGGGTAGCAGCCTAGATATCCAGAGATATCTCCTGTTCTCCAATTTGTGTTAAATCTTGGGCTTGTATGCTGGATTGCTAGATAGGTAGGACTCAATAGACAGTTTGTTGCTGGTAGCCACTGTCAGCTTCAGGGGAATAGCTAACCATAGTCATCCCTAATTAAGGTTATTCTCCAACTGGTGTGAGAGATAGAATTCCTCCAATGATACAAGCTTGCCCTGAAGGGACATTACTCATCAGCACAGAGTGAGAGGATGCAGAAAATGATGCTCTCCTCAAGAAATGAATAGTTGCCTGGTGTGAGAATATTATGCTTATATTTCATTCTTTTCTTTTTTAAAGGGAGACTTTGGGGTGTATTTTTGGCATCTGGGTAAATTCTTATTTTACTTTCTCTATGGAACAGGTTTCTGCCCTTTTCCATCTTCCACTTCATGAGCTTTGTTTGTTGTATTCATTTGATTTCTACTTACTTTCCTCCTTCACAGTTCCCGGTCACTGCTATCACAGAAAATAGACTCAACTCAAAAGGGTTTACAGAAGGTAATTGTTTGTTTCCCCATTGGCTGCATAACCTTGCTTTCCTTCATGTTTTGACAGTATGTTCATGTCAGTAAGTGTCAGCTTGAGAGCAAGCGATACAGCAAGCTGAATTTCATCCTTGTCCTTCAGCTCTTCCAAATCCACTGAGATGAAAAACTTTCATTTTCTGAAAGTTTGGTCTGGTTACAAAAAATGTCACAGTAGACTCATTTGCTAATTTTGCCTTATGTTCAAAATCCTTTTTTCTGACAAGGTTAACAAGTCAATTGAATTCTGCATCTAAAAAGATTACGCACATTAGATATGTTTGTTTACTTCCAGCATGCTGAGCTACAGTTACAGCTATCCTAGCATCTGGGGGAATATATGACTTGTTCTTCAACTTGTTATATATATTTTTAAAGAGCTTTAGAAAAAGGAAATGCAGGAAAATGAGTGACCCAGCTCCAGGGCCAAACTTGCAAATGTTATGCCTTCCAATATATTCTATTCTATTTTCTTTTGTTTTGTCAATGACAGCTGTTGCACTACCACCAGTGTTCCTTTATGAATCTTCCCCAGGTCTGAAGTCAACATTAAGATGTTGAAAAGAATGGTTTTCACTCTCTGGTTTGGCTTTGCAAAGTAGTGGCAACCCATTCAGGCTTGATTAACATTAAACAATCTGATTTTGTAAAATTTTGTAAAATTCCTTGTGCATTATTAAATCAACCAAGTTTTCACCAGCTCTTTTTCTATAAGATCCACTAAATCTTAAAGATGAAGAAAGTGGGCTCAGTTCTTCCCTGAAAAGATGTGCCATTTCTGTGCCAGAAGAGCCACTCTTCCACAGGAAAGGATGCAGCTGATTAACACCCTAGAGAAGGGCAGGCAATGTTTATGTCATCATCCTTCCAGGAGACTGCAGTTTAAAATTGTGGTTTTTAATAAACTTTCAAATGCTTAGTCCTTCAGCTCAATTGATGGACAACATCTTCAGGTGCATCTGAAGAAGTGAGGTTTTTTACCCATGAAAGCCACCGGACTTCTGGTTGTTTTTATTAGTTATATACATGCTCTTTATAAGGAGTGCCATAGAAAAGCCCTTAAACTATAAATAATGACCAGATCCACAGCTGATGAAAATCAGTGCAGAGCCATTGACTTCAATGGAGCTAGGTCAATTTACACCAGCTGAGGATCTGGCCCTTACATTATAAAACATGGCAAGAGAAGAGAAATCTAACTCAATTGAAAGATTTGTTCTCAAACCCCAGGCCCACAATAGTGTCTTATCTTATTCTGTGTGCAGTGCTGGTTGTTTTTTCTCATACAAGTTCTGAGAAAATTAAATTGATCGAGTCAGGTATAGAAACCAAAACAAGCTGCTTTAATTTGCATACAACAATCCCAGCCTCTCTTGGAATCACAAAGTTCACATAGAGCAGTTGATTGAATTATCTCAAATCTTGCTCAAGTCTCAAGCTGAAAATGTAATTTTTTTTCTCCTCTCCCAATTCTTACTCAATCAGTCTATTCTGACCCCCATCTTGCCTGGCTCGGCATGCAATTTCCAATATGTGTTGTTGTTTCGGGGGAAGAGAGGGAGGAGGCATCGCAACATGTAGATTGATTTGCATTGGTAGTTTGGCCAGTCCCCCATTTCCCATTTGCCTGTTGACAGATTTTATGAAGGACACTGAGTGCACAGTTGCCAGCCTCTTTTATGAATTCATCTGTAACATTGTACCAGGTGCCTTTCCCAGTTTGAGCTTGTTTACTGTGATTTCAATCTCTGCCAGAAAAGGTGAAGATTATATTATGGCTCTGTTGATGATTGCCTCACACTCGGTACTGTCTATAATGTCCCTCGATGCTCCCTGAAATATACTTTCCTGTGGTTCTTGATGTCGTCCTGTGCTGTTAACACTGTGCCATCTGCTGCCCTGATATCACTGTAGTGGGGAATGAGCCTTTCAGTCAGATCCCTGACAGTGTGAAAAAGCCCTTTCGCATTCAACATTTCCTCTGTTTCCATCTGTCTCCTAAGCCATCATTTTTCATACTCTTGGGCTCCCATCCTCTCAGTGGGCATCACACTGAAAAAAGCTGTGCCTTAATTTACTTTGAAGCAGGAAATGTTGCAATGTCATGACCACACAATTAAAATGCACATAGCCAGCCTATAACCTAGCAGGAGTGTATGGTGGCTAATGCCGCACACCTCCCTGTAAGGATAGGGAGTTGTTGTTGGTAACTATTATAAAACAAAATACCGCCACACACAATGGTAGCAATAATGAAAAGAGAGCATGCCTACCAGTGTAAGGAAGCAGAGCTACCAGTTTGACCAAAGAGGGGAGATTATCAGGGCTACACTGAACAATTTGCAAATGTTGTTGAAAAGATGGACACCCCAAACAGAATATGCAGAGACACCACAGATAGCAGAAGTTTCTAAGGATACCTGAGGAAGATTTATATTATCCATTTCTTGCATGTTTCCCTACCACACTGGAAATAGAAACACATAGCACGGCTGTGGATCCATTCCTTCCTTTTCACTGTGCCGTACTGCCTTTTATTTTGGAGCACTAGTCCTGCATATACCAATTGTGCAGTGGTGGGCAGGTCACTCTAGTAAGTGGTTTCCAAATGCTTGAAAGATAAACTCTGCCTCCTTCCAGAAAATTTAACTGATTATGCTTCCCATCATAACTCAACTATATGTTATTTATGGCATAATTAATACATCTTCCACGTCCACTGGATAGTCCTTTGTGGCCTGCTACATTCCAACTGTGGGAAATGCTGGTGTAGATCTTCATAATATGATACTTTAACTCCCTTATTATAGTGAAATAGTTAACAAGATAAATATTTAAAGAATAATCATGTGAGTGAGTTAGCATCCAGTAAAATGAATGAGGCAATTCAGGTCAGAACAAATTTTTGAGACTCTTTGCAGATTCAGGAAGTAGTCTGCATCAGTTTGACTTGGCTCATATTTTGAAAGCTTTCTTCACACCCATAACAGCTGGGTATGCTGAAGAATAGCTGAGAAGATGGTCAGCTCTCTCCTGGCTAATATCTGATGACCTCCCCCAATGGGATGTGCCCCACATTCTGAAAAACGCTGCTTTAAACACTGTTTGTTGTATGCTACACACCTTTTATCTCCTCTGATCTTACTTGCACCTTTTCTTGTGCCCACTAGCTCCACATCCCACAAAATGACAGATCCTATAATGCCTTTTATTGTTTGTTTCAACACAGCCAATGTTTGATCAAGGTCTGTATTTTAAAATTTCACCATTGCACTTCCTCACTTCCACACTGATCAACCACCTTTCTTTCAGTCATAATTAGATATAAACACATTTATTTAAATGCTTGCACAAGAAAACACAGAGAATCCTTAAACGTTTCAGAGAAATGAGTCTCAGGTCACAAAGTGGCACCCTGAAGATAGGCAATGATGCTTTACATTGTTTAAAAAATAAACATTGTGCCAAGAATATGCACACAATGCACACAATATAGGCATTTTGTTATGAGTATGACATACAGTATTTAAATGCTCAGCAGCACACTGGAGTTTTCCAAATGTTATTTAAGTCTTTTAAATAAATCCCCACTAGTCTATGAAAACAATTATCATCCTATCACCCTATTTGCACTCCTTACCCCAAAACTATCATTGCTGACAGTTCCTGAGACATGTTTGGACATGTCTGACACTTCCATCCAAAAATCCATTGCTCATAAAGTGCAAGACGTTTTTGCTTTTGACAAGTGTGTGAGCATGCACGTGCATTTATGTAATATCCATGTGAAAAATTGCAGAACCAAGTGATAAATGAATGTATCATGCACCTTTCATTTAATTTAGTAGCAAAAGGCTGCTCTGATATTACTGAGACTTATTCTTTAATAAAATACACTTCAGTCCAATTAATATCATATTAAGCATTACTAGAAATAATGTAAATGAAACTACTGTCAAAATAAGCCAACAAAATATATTTTGTGATGCATTATCCTTGGGGTTTCTTTTATTGTGCTTGTTCACTTACCTACTGCTAACTTGCACGTTAATCACACTACATGTTCATTTGCTAAGTGTTCTAAGGACTGATATTCAGATATATAGTTAATTACAACAGTTAGTTGTTTTTGTTGGGAACACAGATTATTAATGTTTGGAAAAAAATACTTTGTAATTAACTTCGATTCATTTGCTTTATAAAGACAGGAGGTTAAGGCAAAAATAACTCCTAAAGACATTGTCTAACGCCCACTGAAATTCCACAATCTCCCTAGGCAATTTATTCCTGTACTTTATCATCCTGAGAGTTAAGAAGTTTTTGCTAATGTCCAACCTAAACCTCCCTTGTTGCAGTGTAAGCCCATTGCTTCTTGTCCTATTCTCAGAGGATAAGGGGGAAAAATAGATTTCAGCTGGAGTTGGATCAGGCACTTGCTTTATTAGCCACCGTTTGGTCATCTTCACATTAGGCTGTATAGAGAGTGGGACCTCAACTGCTAAATTCAGAATATTTTTCAATCTTTTACTCTCCTTCCCCAAGCTTTCTAGATGGAGTTTTGGTGTGAGCTATAATGAGACAACTCATTAGGAATGCAGGCATTTATAAGCATAATGCTGTGGTACTTCCTTTATACATTCCCTAAGATTATCACCTGAGGAAATGTTGCTTATTTTTAAACCGTGCTGCTTGCATGGTTTGGGAATTTGTTCGGAACAAAAATGCCTACCCATAAATTATACTTCTTTGCTATGAAGTTTTAGCTTAAAAGTAAAAGAGAGAGAGAGAGCTCCTGCAGTTGCTATTATGTTCTTAAACTCATGCATAAACATTTTGTTAATTCCTGGAGGCACATCTAAAGGCAGGATAGTTTGCAGCTGTGAAATTTGAATACTTTTTTAACATTCACTATTTACAAAGATGAGAACCTAAATTGACTTGTTATGCTGCACTATGGCAAACATACAGTTGTTTAATTCGTTACCAGGGCTAGTGCAGTTTCACTATAGCAACAACAGCTTAACACCCAGCCATGGCATTTCTAAATGGAAAATTAAATTATACATTTGCTTTAGCTCAAGCTAGGCATCAATATATTAGACAATACAAAATAAATATAATTGAATAATAGATTTCTGTATTGATATGTCAATTTTTTAAAGTATTACAATAAAACTGTTAGCTTCATGGGGGGCTTGGGGGCGGGGGGAGAAATCACAACTGATAGGTAAAGGACCGGCCAAAATTAATGGTATGAGAAACATGAATAATTACGGGCATGGAAAATCTCTCATATCAAGAGAGATTGAAAAGTTTGGAACTGATTATTTCAGAGAGGACACTTACAAGAGGGATCATGTGGTATGGTATGGTATGGAGAATGTGGGTCAGGAACTTCCATTCTCCCTCTCTCATAATACAGGGATAAGGAGACAGTAACAGGGCACTGGGATGTATGCACACATCCCACTGTGCCTGTTGCAGCCTTCAGCCCTTCAAAACTATGAGTTGCAGGGCATATGATTGAGAGCAAACATGTGACCTACAGGAAGTGAAATGTAAGGCTTCCTGCCTTGTAAGAAGGGGGAGTAGTGAGGAGAGATTTAGGGTCAGGGAAATTTTAGTGTGCGTCTCTCCACAATAGCCAGGAAGGATTTCTCCTCTCTCCTCCTAACAGGTGAAGGCTGTGAAAGCATTGGGCACTTAGCACTGGAGTTTGCAACATTTACTCAAGCTGAGTAGTGACTTGTGTCACTAGACCCACTGATTTCAATGGGATTTTCATAGGTGCCACTCAATTGAGTAATCTGCCTCATAAATACTTGACAAAATAGTGGCACTAATGTATAGTCCAGTGCTAGGGGTTGTAAGAACTGCCCCATCGCAGTGGGAGCTCAAGGAAGCATTGCCTCAACTGCACAAAGCCTCCTGGAGCATCCTTGACCCACAAAAAGAATGCACACTTCTCTTCCCTCTGAGGAAGGTGCAGTGCAGGCTCCCAGCTGCAGCTGACCACCTCCCCTCAGTGCTGCAGCGTGAGAATAGGGCAACAAAGCTGTTCTCTTTCACAGTGGGGTCTCCAGCTCCAGTGGTAACCAGCAACTGACATTCTCTCTGGTCAGACAGCTTTTGTGCCAGGCCCCATACCCTGAGCCAGACACAATGTGGCTCTACATGTCATAATCCACGACCCGCTATTTTTAAACCTGACATTCTCCCTGAATGTCACTGTCACCTGGCTAGGCCATCCAGGGCCAGCTAGAGGATTCAGGGGGCCTGGGGTCTTCGGCAGTGGGGGGCCCCCGCTTCGGCGGTAATTCGTCAGCAGGGGGGTCCTTCCGCTCCGGGACCCGCTGCTGAATTACTGCCGAAGATCCAGAGCGGAAGAAGCTCCGGGGGCCTGGGCCCTGCTCAAGTTTTCCGGGGCCCCCGGAGCGAGTGAAGGACCCCGCTCCAAGGGCCCCAAAAAACTCTCGTGGGGGCCCTGTGGGGCCTGGGGCAAATTGCCCCACTTGCCCCTCTCTCTGGTCGGCCCTGAGGCCATCACTTGTATCCCCAGCTGCAAGGCTGCCTTGCATTCTGCTGTACGGTTTCAGCACTATTTGTGGTTGTGCAGCAACAGCCGGGAATCTCTGATTTTATCTCCTCCAAACCACTTCAGCCTATATCTGCATCTGTAGCACAAGTACAATAAACTGCCAGCTATTTTATATTAGAAAGGAGCCTTTTGATGCATGCCAGGAGACTTCTTATAGAGTTTGGTTTTGTGAGGGGACTAAGAAAAATAATGCCTGGCTTAGAGGGAGTAAAATTAGCTAAATAATCAAAAGCTGATATTGTGTATTTGGATCTTGTATCCAATAGAATTGAAATTATAGCAACATGCCTGGAGGGTGATAATATAATGTTAATTTAATTTTGCATGAAAGCAAATGTAAAAATATAAACCACAAAACAAGCTCTTTTATAAGTCATCATGCAATAACTGCAACTGGAGTGCTTGCAATAATGCTTCCCTGGCACAGAGCTGGTCAAACTCCTTCCTCTACTGAGAATGGAATGGGAGATAGATTGGCAAATAAATTGTATGGTCCTTTTGTCAGGCATTCATGCCACAATCTCTCTCCACTCTACTGGACATTAATTGCAAAAGCCAACATTATTAGATCCTAGGGTGACCAGATGTCCTGATTTTATAGGGACAATCCTGATTTTGGGGTCTTTTTCTTATATAGGCACCTATTACCCCCCACCCCATCCCAATTTTTCGTATTTGCTGTCTGGTCACCCTATTAGACTCAGTGGCATATTTATATTTAAAAAAAAGTGAATATCATGCTCATAGGATGAACTTAAAAAGGGGTCATTTTATAAAGGATTTACAGGAACTCAGAAGCCTGAATGTATGGGGTTGTTAAACTGCATCTTGGTTCTTCATGTTCCTGTATTTTGCTTTAACGCTCTGGAAATCTGATCAGGAAAAGTGAATGTAATGACAACAAAAGGAATATTAGGCCAGAAGGAACCTCCTGTATAACATAGGACAAAGAATTTCAGTCAGTTATTTCATTTTTAGTTCAATAACTTAGAATCATAGAAACATAGGATGGGAAGGGACCTCAAGAGGTCTTCTAATCCAGTCCCCTGCACTCATGGCAGGACTAAGTATTATTTAGACTATCCCTGGCAGGTGTTTGTCTAGCCTGCTCTTAAAGATCTCCAATGATGGAGATTCCACAGTCTCCCTAGGCAATTTATTCCCATGCTTTACCATCCTGAGAGTTAGGAAGTTTTTCCTAATGTCCAACCTAAACTTCCCTTGTTGCAATTTAAGCCCATTGCTTCTTGTCCTATCCTCAGAGGTTAAGGGGAAAAAAATCTTCTCCCTTCTCCTTTTATGTACTTGAAAACTGTTAGCATGTCCTCTCTCAGTCTTCTTTTCCCCAGACTAAACAATCTCAATTTTTTCAATCTTCCCTCATAGGTCATGTTTTCTAGACCTTTGATCATTTTTGTTGCTCTTTTCTGGACTTTCTCCTACTTGTCCACATCTTTCCTGAAATGTTATGCCCAGAACTGGACACAATACTCCAGTTGAGGCCTAATCAGTGCAGAGTAGAGCAGAAGAATTATTTCTCATGTCTTGCTTACAACACTCTTGCTAATACATCCCAGAATTATGTTTGCTTCCCCCCTCAACAGTGTTATCTTTTGATTCATATTTAGCTTGTCATAAGCTATCGCTATCCAGATCTCTTTCCGCAGTGCTCCTTCCTAAGCAGTCATTTCCCATTTTGTATGTGTGCATTTTTATGTGTGCTACATGAAGGACTTTGGTCAAACACAAGGATAAATGCAAAGTCATATCCTGTCATGCTTCATGGATAGCACTGATCAAATCACCCAGTTTTGTGGGACCATCTGAGTTTACCTAGATGGTCCCACAAAAGTTAAAGTGGAAAATAAAGCCGCTGGGATCTCATCATGTAAGAGTGTATCACCCTCTGCACTTACAGCCTATACAAATGTAAATAGACCTAAGACAGCCTTTTTTCCCCAGCAGTCAGGTGTGGAGAAAGAAGAGACTACGAATGTCATCATATGAGGAAGTCGTGATGATATATCATGGGATGGCAATGCAATGTCATGATGTAAACAACAGAACATACAGGGGTTTAAATAATTGCAGAAGTTTGCACTAAGTGTCCAAGATAGGATGGTGCCATCATACAATAAGATGTAGTTTGAATGACACCAAATGGTGTTCTCATTTATTTCAAAGGAAATTAAATGGTTAAAATATTGTGGTGGTCATTTCCAAAGTAGTATAACTGATGTGAAAGCAGAGAAGGAAAAAATGGAGAAAAATATTGCTACTAGACTGAAGACCTGCTATTACATTAATCAGCAAGGATCCAATCCAACTTATATTTGACAGATAAAAAGTAATTGAACAAGGGAGTTCCATTTACTTTATGAAGTAGTGACTAGCAGTGTTCTTAAGCTATCCCAAAATGTTTTCTTTGCAGGGAATAGCGTTTCTTCAACTCCTTCAAATCCTGCTGCTGAAGAACTGGTCACTCTGTAAAATCTCAGAGTGTTTTGAATATACACTAAGACCCTGATCCTGCAGTGAACTCTCTGTGGATGCAACCTGAGCAGACCCCCATTGACTTCAGTAGGGTTGCATGAAGACAAGGGGTCACCTGCATGGAAAGTACTGAAAGATGCTCTTGCCTAAACAAAGAAAATTATTATGAGGTGCAAGGTTACTTCCCAAAAAGTCAAGCTAAAGCTTATCAGATTGGCAAAGGATTACTTCAGTTACAGCCATGTAAGTAATTTAGTGACACAGTGTTGAAATAAGATAAGACTGGGAGTAATTAGATACTTATTTAACAGACAAAACAGAATACTGCACAGAACACAGACTTTCCACCATCTGCTCCAGGCCCTTTAAAGGTCATCTGGATCACCTAAAAATGCACTTGTGACTAGTAAACTTAATTAAGAGCTCAGGGTAGAGTTTGACAAAAACAAATAATATCCAAGTCAAAAAGGCAAATATATATTTGCCAAGCCTAGCACTTTCTTATATTTTTGACTAGAGGATTTTGTTTTGTTAACCCAGTGCAAAAAAATATTATGGCTATTACGTATAATAGGCATGTTTGTTATCTACATTTTGAGTTGTTTTAAAGCCAATGAATTATCATATGCATTCCCCACAGAAAAGGTATTTTTAAAACAAATGCATAATAATTAGAAATATCTTTAATATTTGATTACTACTTTAAATAAAGTTAAAGAATCCAAGTAGACTTTTAATTTTACTGACAAATTTGCAATGGAAAATATGTCTCTATTCTCTTCTGTAAAAAAACAAAAAAACAAAAACAAAACGAGGAGTCCCTGTGGCACCTTAGAGACTAACAAATTTATTTGGGCATAAGCTTTCATGGGCTAGAAGTGGTCAGAGAGTGGCCCATTCTGTGTTCTCTGTGTTATATGTTATCAGCACATGGATATTATTCTTTGTCTCTAACCTCAAGCTCCTCAAGAACGTGTGTATATTGTCCAGCCAAACTTGCAAAAAGCCCCCATTCTATCTCAAGGTCTTTGCAATACAGCTGATTGTTTCCAGTCCTCTCTCTCTTCACTGCCTTGTACCCCATGCAGTCATTTACACCTGTGTAGAGTGAAAATAAATTCCTGCCATCAATGTAGATAGGTGGAGAATTCTGATTCAACAACATTTCTCTCTCACTTCACACTGGTGTAAATGGTTACATACATTGCAAGACAGCAGAGAATCAGCCTTACCCTGCTATTTAGATTTTAAATATTTTGCAACAGAGACTGTCTTGTTTGTACAGACCCTAGCACGATGTGGTCCTGGGCCTTGACTGGGGAACCTAGGTGCTACTGCAGCACTACTAATAATAAATAATGATATTTAACTATTAAAGAAATTTTTTTTGTTTTTTTTTTTAAATCTCTCCCTCCTCATGCTGGGAAACCGGGCTTTATCCTACACTCATTGAAGTAAACAATCAGCTCCCATTAACATTAATGGTGCAGAATTAGGGACAAAAGAAAGTTATATCTACATTTTTATCATATTTTTTAACTGAGTCACATGAATTATAAGAGAAGACTTGTTACCAACATCTGGTACTGCAGTAATAAATTAAACAAATTAAAAATAATCATTATTGGAACGCCATCTTCCACAGTGTTTTTATTAGTTCAATAAAATAAACTAGGCAAAAGAATAATTTCCTTTAGTTCCCGAAAGACAGCATCAAAGATGGGTGACAACAGTGGAAACAAATTTAAAAAATCAGTATCTTTTAAAGGGATGGACATATTTCTGAAAATGAGCATTTTAAAAATTGGGTCCAAATTACTAAACTGCTTCTTTCTTTCGCCCATATTTCATCTGTCCTCAGTTTTGGGATCTAGTGTGTAAAATGGATACAAAACATTCTTGTAATTTAAAATACAGCTCTCAAACATTAAACATGCAAAGCAATGAAATGTGGTATGCAGATTGATGCAGTTATGAAGTTACCTGCACCTGAAATATATGCAAAGGAAACTGACTTGCCCTCATTAAGTACTTGGCAGTGAATGCTCCAAGCTGTTTCTGGGAAGGCTTTTGGGGTTTTGCCTCCCTGTCGGATATTTCAATTGCTCTTAAAAACAGATTATTTTTTTAAACATCCATTGATTTCAGTGTGATTACTCTAGCTTTTCACCAGTGTGAGATCAGAGTCTAGGACTGTCAGAAAATGTAAGCTATTTTCTATAAGCTCCTCTATGGCCCAGTTGTGAGTTGGAGGCAGCCTAGTGCTGCACCACCCTAAGGATATTCAGGAAGGCCTCAGGAAGTTGTAATGTTATGTTAAACTAGTTCCTGAAACCCACTGTCACTCTTCTAAATGCCTCCTCTGGAATGCTGTAGCAATTAGTGACCTAACCCAATGCCCTTTGACTTCAGTGAGTTCTGGATCTGATGGCGTATAACTCATGTAGTCTGCCAGTGTTAGGAAACGTGAAACCAACAACATCAGAGTAAAAGTTAAACTAGCCTGTACATTTCTACTGTAAGATAGACCCTGATCCTGCAAGCTACTCAATGTTGATACAGGAATCCACCTGCCTAGAGAAACATGCCGAACTGTGCACATGGCATGTCAGTGGAAATGGAGATGAGAAAGAGTGCCTTGTGTATAAAAGTGTACAGACTACCAATGTGTCAGAAATAATTACAAAGGAATCTCTGGAACAACTTGTTTCCTTGTTGTTCTATAGAAATAAAGTTGTATCTGATTTTCTTTCTGGAACATAAGATTTGTTAGAAGGCCACCCTTTAATTTAGTTTGTCTTTAAACATCTCCATTGAAGTTATAGGATTTTCAGTGAAGTAGCAAGTTTTCCAAAGATTTGATAGGGTAATTTTAAAATGTATTCCATTAGATATTTAAGAGATGAGTCTTGGTTTTGTTTCAATATGATATTGTAAGTAGAGAGAGATCTTCCAATCAATTTTTAATCTAGGATTCAGCCTAGAAAATGTAGGTCTTATTCTTTTGTTTGAGATCATACATGGCTTTAAATCAAATTGGAAATTCTGCTAGGGATGTAGCATGATATAGCTCGAAATGTGTCATAATGTCAGAACTAGTAGCTAGTAAATCAAGGGAGGGAATGACTTCAACTGTAAAACTAGACAAATATGTTTATATTTGAAAGCAATAGTCCATTCTTTTAAAAAACTTTTCTTGGTAACATAAAGTAGAGAGCTGTAAAACCAAACGACAGTAGCTTTAATGTGTCAATTTTTTTAAACTAACAGCTCTTGCCCACTTGATGCATGCTATAGTATACTGTACTAGCTCCTGAAAGTCACTGTCACTCTTCTGAATGTCCTCTGTATGACTAATCATTGTGTCATTAATTTATTTTCCACACTCTCCTCTTACTTTCCTTATCGGATAGGAACAGCTGCATGTTCCATTAGCAGTAAAAACATCAGCCAGAGTAGCCAGATGTGTTCGCTTGAACACACATTAACAGAGACATTTGTGTCCCTTAGACTTCATTGCACTTTATTTCATTGGTCCATTTTAACACAGTGATTTGACATTGCTTCTAAGGACTGCCTTTCCTGAAGCCAACACACTGGTGTTTAATGACTTCAGACACAAGGCCCCAAAGAGTTTTGAAATACTAGAGTGAAGTTTTATTTTGTTCTGTTCCCAGTTTTTCTTGCTATCCCCAATTCCGTAACTTGGTAAATGTGAGCAGGGGTACAGACTTCAGTAGATAAGGGGAAATCACACTTGTGTCTCTTTATTTATTTTTATTTTTTTTTAGATAAAAACAAACAAGAAATCTTCCTTGACATGTTTGATCCAAATTTGATGCATTACCTCAAAATGTATGTTATCATTGGGCTTCAAATGGCACAGTCCGGGGAAGCTAATGATCCTCCTAGCAAACTGAATCTGCAAGCTCATACTTGAAGAATCCCAGTATCACCTCTTCTGGTAGCCCTAAGAACGTGCAGTCGCACAGTTCCCATACCATCAGGCCCACATTCCGAGTCTTACAACTCAACATTGAGGGTTTATGGACAGCCAAGCGACAGTTAAATCAGCCCATCTTGCTGATCAACATATTATTTATGTGATCTGCATACAAGAAACTCATGTTTTATTTAATGAAGCTGGTCAATACAAGATTGATGACTTCGACCTGATATGCCACGCTGCACATCCAAAGCATGGCTGTGCCACATATGATTGGGCTACCATGGCAGAAGCAGTCCGTTTGTTATCCACCAAATACTGAGATGTCATCAAGATTGACGCATTTCAGATAGCAAATGTCTGTAAGCCTCCTAGCCATAGCTGGCGTCAACAGTTTCCATGCTTACTGCTTACTGTTTAAGATGGAGACTTTAACAGCCATCATATAGACTAGGATTACAAAGTGGCTGATGCTGGCAAAGAACTTGTGGACTGAGCCTCATGAAATGACCTCGCCCTCATTCATAATCCAAAACAGCTCAGGACATTCAATTTTTCTAGATGGAACTGCAACTACTGTACTCACCAGACATATTTTGAGTCACTTCAGCATACAGCAACTCAAATCCAGCATTATACCAAGTCTTGCACAACTTTCTACACAGCCAGCCCAGACTGTCACTGATCCACATTGGTCTTCAGCTACCAATCATCATGAGCATAAAGAAGATGTGGTGCAACCTGCTCAAATCCACTTGGGAGAAATAGAGTGAGGCACTGGAACAGAGTACAGTAAGAATACGACTCCACCACATCCCGACAGAGCAGGCTTACAGGCATATCTGTAGAGCCAGCTACAAAGCAGCCACCAAAGCCATTCCACGTGGATATCACACTCTGTGCATCCCCTGCCTTGAAGAGGAGTGCCCACTCTACTTAAGCAGTATGAGTTAACTGGTGACCCAGAAATGGCCGACCACTTAATTGAAGCTTTGAGCTGTGCTCACTAAGCCAGATGGGAGGAAAAAACAAAGAATCTGGACTTTACTCATTTCAGCTGGAAATGCTGGAGTTTACGTCATTGACTTGGAGTAGACCAGCAACCACTGACACCAAGCCGATTCATCTGGGGGTGCTAACCAAGAAGACAGTCACCTGCTTCGCATGGGAAAAACACCCCTGGAAAAAGAAGTGAATAGTCAAAACCAGAGAGAGTTGGGGGTGGGGTCTTCCGCAGGCAACACACATCCAGAGCTTGCCCTGCACCTTTCACAGTTCCAGAACTGGATAGAGTGCTATATAACATCAAGTCTGACACCACTGCTGGCTCTGACAACATCTTTCCTGAGTTCCTGAAACTTCTTGGTTCACATGCCGATTCTTGGCTGGTTCAGTTCTTCACAAGGGTCAACAATGAAGGAAGACTGCCAAAAATCTGGTGCATGTCAAAAGTCATCAGCCTCCCAAAACCTGGTAAAGACCCAGATCAGGCATCAAACTACTGCCTGATATTACTGCTTTCTGTGTGTCTCAAGATTCTAATTTTACAGTGAATAACACTAGAGGCAGAGAACATCCTGAATGTCGAGCAAGCAGGCTTTTGACAAGGTCAAAGCACATGCAACCAAATACTTGTGCTAACCACATTAATCTAAAACAGTTTTCAAAGAAACCTGAAAATAGGGACTAGTTTCCTGTACCTCACTGCAGCATATGATATAGAGTGGCATATGGATCTACTTGTTAAAAAAGAGTCCTTCAAACTGCTACTCTGAAACAGACAGTTCAGCGTGTATGTGAGTGAGAAAACAAGTGCTTGGAAAAAACAGATGAACAGGTTACCCTAGGGGGTCTGTTCTAGCCCCAACCTTGTTCAAACTATACATCAACGACCTGCCACCAATCCAGTCATGAAAATGTATCTGTGCAGATGACATGTGATATGGGCTATAGGCTCCAACTTTATCTGAGCTGGCGAAGACCAAGTGATGCTGCTGCAAAGCTGGCCGACTGCTGCAAGACATGACACCTTCAGCCTAGCACCAGCAAGACTGTCTCTAGCATATTTCATTTCCAATTCTAGACAGGGGAAGGCCTCTGTGCAGCCAACCAACACCAGTGGGATCTTTGAGACAATCCAAGCTGCAGCTGTGGTGCAGATCAAACAATGACACACATTGTTGAGGTGTGCCCACTAACCAAATATAGTGGTGGGCTCAGATAACTCCACTTGGCCGCTAAGAATGCTATTGCTTGGCTCGGTGAATATGCAAATACTAAATAAATAAATGGTGATCACAGAGCTTTTGTACATTAACTTTTGTTACTGTCTCATAAATGATCATATACCATGATCCTCTGTTATGTGATGCCATTCTCTGAAGTACTGCCTCCAGAAGGAGATGCAACCACACACAATGGCTACAATATCTGAGAATCAATGAGCTTTATTCTTCATAGTCACTTAAATCTCAGCAAAGTGGGTACAAAACAGCCTGAGTTTCAGAATGGTATGTCTACACTACCACTTATGTCAGTATAACTTAGGTCGCTATGGAGTGTGAATAAGCCACCTCAGAGCAAAATAAGCTGCATTGACCTAAGCACCAGTGTGCACAGTACTATGCTGGCAGGAGAGCTTCTCCCACCAACGTAATGCGATGAGCAGTAGCAGCTAATTAAGTCAATAGGAGAGCTCTCTCCTATTGGTTTAGAGCGGCTACACTAGAGAGCTTGCAACTGTGCCGCTCTAAGCTTTCTATGGTAGCCAGACCCTCATTCTTTTACTCCCAGTGAATGACTACACAAAGTGAAAGGCCATGGAGCATCTGTCTTCGTATTTCTACTGCTATATCATTCCTACAACTAGCATCTTCTAAGACACCCTTATAAGGCTAGATTTTCAATATATTTCCACTTTAAAAATCACTTAAATCGTAGCCCCAATTAAATAAAATCATTTTTCTCATTTATTGGCTAGAGGTCACCATTGGCTTGGAAGGTACCGGTAGTATTTCTACTGATCAGGGCCAGGATCTACAGCAGAAATCAGTCTAGTTCTTCCTTATTAATCACAATAGAGAAGTGTTTCATGAACCAGTAAGCAAATTATCATTTTCTGCATGCATGGAAATACAGATTTTATAGCATTCTTCTAGCAGGCAATTTTAGTCAAGGAAAAATTTTAAATGGGCAAACACGTAAGTCACAGTCTCCACAGAAAGCATAGCTTGGATGATAAATGGAGTCCATACGTTTTACAGAAATTACCCACTGGTACTTGTTTCTAATTCAGCCTTTCTGTCCATAAATCCCCCTCCCCACCCCCACACACAAAAACACGCAAGGTGTAAAAAGTTCTCACTCATATTACATGTTTATTTATGCAATAAGTTATTTGCTTCATGAAATAAATGTCAACTTTTGAATTTCTGCCAAAGACTAGATCAGAAGCAAAGTGATATGTACATTGTGAGATATAAGGACCTACCCATAAAGCGGCAATATAATCTTAGATAAATGCCATTTGGCAGATATGACAGTCACATATTCCCTCCTGTTGTCGCTCATGCCTGATGAAATGTCACTCATTAGTGCGGCTGTAGGTAGAGAGCAAGGTTTCTCCTTCATTTCCTCCTCCCCCTCCCACTACTAGAGGGCTTCTGAACAATCATCCAAAGCTTCCTCCTTCTTACAGCTCCCTCTGCTGAACCCCTTGGCCCTGCTGTGCCACACAGTGCAGCACAGTGAGAAGAAACAGGTGGACATGACCTGCTGCTTCCTGGCCCTGAGCTACTGCACATTACACACCCACACAGCAGAGAGCAGTCATGATGTGAGGGAGATGAAATGAGGGTGAGAATTCAGGGATAGAAAGGACCGAAGGAGGCACTGGGCCAATGCAGGAAAAGCGCTAATGGAAAAGTGACGGAAGAACGATCAGAGGGCACAAAGAGATAAGAGCATGTGAAGAAAAGAAGGAGAGAGAGATTGGGCTTGGAAGAGGAAAAGGGAGGAAAGGAAACAGTGCGGGGTCAATCAGGGAAAGGCTAATGCAAATGACTGGGCAGAGGGACTCTCGGATTCTACTTCCAATTCTGGCTCTGACTTTGTATGTTCTTAGGAAAGTCATATTGCCTCACTTGCCTGTATGTAAAATGGGGCCAATAATACTGACCCACTTCTGAGATCAGTGAAAGCACCATAAGAACCCCAGATAGGCGTATTAGCATTAATTTATTACTATTACAATGGGTAAGCCAGGCTGAATCATTACAGGACTGGTGGCATTTAATAGCTCTAGGATGGTATTATTTACCAGATACTTAACTTTACTATATTTAACTATACTGAAACTATAAAGTGATCCTTTATAGAAGAATGGCCATGCTGGGTCAGACCAAAGGTCCATCTAGCCCAGTATCCTGTCTTACAACAGTGCCAATGCCAGGTGGTTCAGAGACAGAATGAACGGAACAAGTAATCATCAAGTGATCTATCCCCCATCGCCCCGTCCCAGCTTCTCGCAAACAGAGGCTATGGACACCATCCCGGTCCATCCTGACTAATAGCCATTGATGGACCGACCCTCCATGAGTCTTGTCAATTATATTAGAACATTTGCATTTAGAAATCACTTTATCCAAAATTCTGCTCCCCTACATTTTATTGTATCTCTATACCTATAGCTAACAGATTATAGCTAATGTTATAATTAAGCCAAGATTTTGATGATCCCTGTCACTTGGCCATTGTGACATCACTTCAGGAGTCACCATCTTCTTGGAGTAGTTTTATGGGTAAAGTGGATATTTGGGGGCTTGCTACAGCAGGTGGATGAAGTACTCTTTGCTCATCTTTAGTACCTGAAAGAGTTCTTGTGAAACCTCTGTTCACTCATCTCAGGAGCCTATATATAATATTCAGCACCACAAACAAATTTTATGTAGCTTCTGCTGCCATCATAAATCCTTATTTTATAGTTTATGGTGCAAAACATCGGCCCAGTTAATGCCAATTCTGTTTTACGATACAAGACAAAAAAAATGCCTGTAATAATCTCTCTAATGATAGCATCTCATGAGAAATTTTTATGTTATGGCAATCAAATGACTGTTTGTTTTAATCTTTTACTACTCTCTGGGGCCTTATTGACACTCTATATTGTCCATACATACCCAGTGAAGGTTTCATATCTGTTAGCCTCCTTTGATTATATAATAGATTTTTCTTTTTAAAAGCACATTGTAGCTTGGCTATATCACATTTTTCCCTGATGTCATGCCACAAAGTTGAAAACCCTAGGCAAAAAGAAGATAGTCATCCTTTACACTGAGATATCAAGGGGCTTGAGTTCCAAGGAACACCTTCCATTATCTGCAGATAAGATATTTTTCAGTCTTGGTTATCACAGGTACTGGAAGTGGTTACTTATACCTCAATATGAGATGATAAAAGTGAGTAGCGAGGATTAGGTGTCAAAATACTTGAAGTATTCCTTTCAACAAGATCAAAATCAAGACCGAACTTTGAATACAATGTGGTAGTACATTTCAATGGTTCTTTTGAAGAGAGGGAAAAAATATAAATTTATGAACACGTAACACTGTTGCTATGAATGAAATGGGAAAGTCAATTTCTTATTCCCTCTTCCTCACAACTTGCTATGCACACAACACCTGCTATTTTAACTCTCTTGACCTTCTAGACTCTTTAACCTTTATTCTTTGAAGGTCTCTGAAAAAAGGTTTAACACTTGGTGGAATTGAAAGATTCATATGCTATTTTGTAGAGGGGGCTTGTTAGGTATCTCAGGCCTTACAAATTTTTCACAAATCTCCTGCTAACAAATTCCTTTAGATTTGTGACCAGAAGAACATGCAATTGGTTATTTGTGGTAGCACCTAGAAGGTGAGTATCAGGGCCCCATTTGCTATGCACTTCAAACATATATGAAGACACCGTCCTTGCTTCCAAATACTTGCACTCTGATTTCAGATAATATCCAGCAAGCGTGACATTAAAAAAGAGGGAAGAGACAGAACATAAAAATTAAGATAATGTGCTTACATAGATTGGCAATTGAATGCTTTCATGACAAGAAATTATCTTATTAAAATAAAATAGTAAAATTAGCTCCCTAAAATTGGTTAGCTTATTTTTTGAATGTGTCATAGCAGAAGTGAGTCTAGAGGACAGACCTGAAGGAAGAGAGTAGTGATTTTATGATTAACTCAAGAAAGGCCATTCCTAGCATGGAAAAAAAAGCATGGAGACATTTTGAGCAGACAAATGGGCATTCAAGGCAGACATCCTTATGAAGCAGAAGGGGTAACATTATAGGAGACAAAAGGAAGAGTTTTGAGGGACCTGGAAGGCAATTAAGTGCATATTGATCAAGAATCTTTACTGTATGTCTATAGTAATGACATTAAGCAGCTGGCAAGGAGCATATTTCAATTTACATGTTTACCAATGTCTTGTTACATATATCCTGCATGAAAACAGATTGATACTTTCCAAGACAGTGCCGACCCACTTTTCGAAACTTTTCTTTCTCAAAAGGAAGATAGAGGCCTTATTCAGCAATGATTCTCTATCTGTACCATCCTTCAAAATGATTCTGGATGAGGGTGTTTTGAGCACTGGTCAGCAAGGGCTTTGCTTTAGTAGGTTCCAGTTCATTCTAATTCCAAAATCTGCCCCATCTCTCTCCAAAAGGCTAAAATAGGTCTTGTCCTACTATCTCAAAACTTTGGCATAATGACTTCTATAAACCTAAACAAAGCAACCAAGGCAGCATAGCCATCATAAATAGTAGGGCCATGCACCAAGAGAAGTTAATAACTTGCATATGCACAGGAAAAAAATATGGAAAGTCAACTAATTGGAATAAATAAGAATATAGAATGGCACCTAAAGCCTCCTCTGTCAGGCAGTACCATGTATTAGCTGTAGCTTCATATAAGTGGTCGTATTGTAACTAGCCACCTCACAGGAACTATGACTCAATTAACTTTAAAAATAAACTAATGTAAGAATTGTAAATTAGCTGGGAAGTTAGAGATACCTGAAGATTCAGGTGCATGTGAGCTGGTCAGGAAAATAAGCAAAGAGGGAAAAGGCACCTAATAATAATAATAATAAAGATTCAAAGAAGCATTATTGTACAGCAGAGAAGTGAAGAACACTAAAACAGAATTAAGCGTATTTGCTATGGATTTAGAAAAGACTCACAAAACAAGAGCCCCACAAATTGTTTGAGTTTGGTATCACTTGAAACATGAAAAGTTGACTGTCCACTACCAATACATGGGCCTGATTCGCCATTGTTTTGTGCCTTGTAGTCAGTTACTTGTGCCTTGTAGTCAGTACCATGCAAATGCAAAAGGGATATACACAAAATGTTACCATTCTCATCCGGCAGTGTTTTTCACTAACTTTGCAGTGGTCCAAACGACTACTCAGGGTACAATGCAGTAGAAATTCAGGCCACATGTGTACAGATGCAATAGAAAACGTGAATTATAGTAGTTGTATTGGCTTATAAAGAGTATCCTAACTTCTATTTTCAGATTAACTGCCTGGTTGCTCAGCAAGGACTCGATCCCACCCCTTTGAACTTGTTGGGAGTTTGCCAATCACCTGGTGGTGTTCAGTGATCACAGCCCCTTGTCCCACAAACATCAGTGGGCACAGGAGTGGTCACCTAGTCATCCACACTTGTACAAAGTAAATAAAAACACTGCTATTCTCACTTGGTAGTGTTTTACACATTTTTCACTCCCTTTGCACAAGTCTGAGTGATGACAGATGTACAAAGCAGTGGAAAATAAAGACACTAATGTTATCTTTTTATTTAGTATAGTTTGAAATTTTGAGAAAACAAAGTAGTGAAATGATAAGCCAACACAAAGTCAGGCAGAGAAATTACATTGCTAAAAGATGGATGGGATTTTGTCACATCACATTTTGCAAGTATATAACTTTATTTAAGCTTATCTACATCCGAGGAAGGAAGTAAATATTATTGTATACATTTTACAACTGTGGCACTGAGAGGTTAAGTGACTTGCTCAAGTTCACATAACAAATCAGTGGCAGAACCACACGTCCTGACTCCCACTCTCTTGTTTTGTTTTTCTCAGACCACTCTATCATATTTTTAGAAGAACTTTAAAAGAAAATAAAACCAAAGAGTGAAAACCTGGACTCAATGAAATCAATGGGAGTTTTGCAGGGATTTTACCTCAAATATGCACAAATTATCTGTAGACATCTTGAGATGATTGTGTATGCAATGAAATAACTAACTGAACAATTAAGGTAGATGACAACACTGGCTACAGAATATGAGAACATGTCAAGAAGGAGACAAAGGCAGTAATGACAAAAATTATATCACCGCGGTATTAAAGCGGAACAGCGTCTGAAAGAGCATGTAATGGCACCTCTGAGCCTGAAAAATAATGCAGGGGGTAATAAGACAAAACAGGCATATTATGTTGTTGACATTAGAAGCCAACTTACACGTTACATCATTTTTATAGAAACAAATGCTATCGCTGACATTACTGCATTTCACATCCTTTTTGCTAGAAAGATAACTCAAATCATCACCGTATGGAAAAACATGTTGCTCCTCCCTTCAAGATATTATGCATGAAATAGGGCTATAAATTAACACTGCCTGATGTTGCTCAGAAGTTAGATAATTTCAGTTGACATAGCATAATTTAACTGTGCTAATGATGACCTTTGCTAAATGTCAACAAATAAAGACAAAACTCAGGCTAGTTTAGGAAAGAAAAAGCCTACAAATAAATGAAAAACAAAACTGAAATCGTAAGAGCCTGCCCAGGTAGTCTATGAAAGCTCATGTTGAGATGTTACACTCAACCAGTGTTCGGAAACATCTTGCATATGCCTGTACACAATACTAGCATCTCTCTGAAGGTAACTTTGGTTCTCCAGAATCTCAGCTTTCATTTAAAAAAAAAGTTTTTTTTGTTGTTATGGTTATGAAGAAAATCTAAAAAACGTGAACTGAGTATAACCAACACAGAAACGAGTCTTTAGAGAACCTGGAACAATGGAGCTGAGAGGTGAGACCTGCCCCACTCCTCTCAGTGAAGAGTTAACACAGATGCTCAGTGATAATTAGAATATCAACATTGTTAACTATTTCCTTCCTTGTGTAAAAAAGGAGGGAGAGGGTCAGAAATGCACACAATTTTCTGAGACTGACATCTCCTTTTGGTGCCATGAGTAGGTGTTATTTGGGAGATACCCTACTTGTTTGTTTTTTTTTGTCTCTTAATCAAGAAGAAGCCAAGCCCAACGAGTCTTGCAGAGGCCCAGACATATTCACTTTTTTTTCAACTTTTTTTTTTTTACTTTTTGGGGGGGGGGGGAGGGGGACTTCGTTGGGTGGAATTTATCTTAAGGGTGGAGCTTGGAAGAGTACCACTTCCTTACTTTTCCCAAGGGAGTTAGGTACACAGATTCCTGTAGAAGTCCATGGGAGTTGGGTCCTAATTCTCTTTGGCCCCATTGAAAATTCCACATTAAAAGTAAACTTAAAATGAACTTCCCTGAGGAACATGCAAATAGAAAGTAGTGATCACAATCACTGCTGGGTTCATAATAGTTCCATCTGCTCCAGTAACCAAACAGCCAATCATAACAAGAACTCAGGTTGCCCAGTTTGGACACCAACTAGGGAGAATATGTCACTAATGAGAATTCATAATACAATAAATCCTGAAAAAAAGAATAAACACAAATCTGGTCTGTCCATGTTCTGTAAATCAAATTAGAAATGGGCCTTAGTAGAATTTTGTTTGTTTATTCATAGTGTTTAACATAATTAAAGATAGCCCTTAATTAAAACCCACAATTTCCTGATCTGGAGTTTGGTTCCTGGATTTTATTTCTGAACCATCTATCTTACTTATTATAGTATCTGTTTCCCAGGAAACAGGTGATCAAAATGGTACATCTTCTGACTCAAACAAATTAACTGCTTACTGGCTTTTAAACAAGAGACTTTAACCTCTAGATAACTACAAAAAACTAACCTTGGTCATACCCAGTCAGCCAGTTTTAAAAAATGCAGAGTTCCTCTAAAGAAGTGACTGTGTAAAAATGGCACCTTCTTATTCAATAGATGTTTCCTGTGTCTAGTCAGTTATATCTACCTACTGAATAAGTACATTTTTATATTAGGGTTTATTATAATTTAGTTATATTTTATTATACTTTTTAATATATTGCACAATCAATCCAGCTACAGGAGAATAAACTGGATTATTTTCTATTTCTCACATCAGTACATTTATAAAAGATTTGAAAACAGGGCCATCTATGTGACCTCACCTTTTCCAGGTTGAATGTCAGTTATACCCCTGAAGCTCCAGTATAGGCCAAACGACTACACAGGTATAATTAGGGAATTAATTTGCAGAAAATGGGATTGTACAGGTATAGCTGGAGGCAGTATTAGGATTGCTGTATCTTTTTTAATAATTAATTTAAAAAGTAGCCTGTCTTTGAGAATCCAAGCTGAGTTTCCAAGTATGACTGGTTCAAAAACAAAAATATATTTTTTTTCCCTTGGAAAATGAAAAAAATTGATCTGGAAATCAGTATGGCATAGTAGATATGAAGTTCCTTGATGCTGCTTTTACAAAGTCACTTTTCAGAGCAGACCCACACCTTCATATATATGATATCCATTTGAGATAGAACTGAACATTAGAACAACCATGGTCTTCAAAGAGTTAAAAAATATTAGGGTGTACAAAGCAAGAAATTTCTTGTAAGAAGTAATTTATGCAGCCCTTAATATTTTCATTTTTCCAAAGCACGTTTAATAAATTACTGTATAGAAAAATTGGCTAAAATGTCTAACTCTTTAAGAGTACAGAAATTCCAAGATAGTGATAATTTGGGAAATCATGCATTGTTATGGATATTAATAGACGTTTAAAATGAGGATGGAAAGAGATAAGTACTTCAAACTGAGGAACTACTTTCAGAAGTAAAATTAATTTCTAATACAACATATTAAATGAACATTATGTATCTCTCACACACACACACACAGGTTCATTTAGCAATTTCAAATATGTTTCTTGTACTAAGAACATTACAAGGTTAGATCTCTCAAGCATTAAGGAAAGGTAGTAATTTTCTCTGAGACAATGGTTCACTTTTAAGGCTCCAAAGTTTGGCTCCTTTTAAAGACTGAGACAGAAAAGTTACTACTGACGACATATTTCTGACTGTTTGGTGGTCTAATATCCCACCATTGTGTAAGAGTTTATTCACAGAATTCCCTTTAGCATTAACATTTTGCTAGTCAAATTTTAAATGGGCTTTTGGTTGTGATTGTCTTTCCCTTTCTGTATGTGTGGCCTGTGATACTAGTGATATCACCATTCTTGTCAACTTCTGAATGGTTGAAAGAACTAATAAGGACAGGGAGAGTGGGTCAGATTAAGAGATGAACCTAAGTCTATATAAAGGAATTAGTAGCTGAAACTTACATCACCCCCCCAAAAATAGAAGTTATACCAGGTTAGACTCTAGAGCCCTTTGAATCCTTTAATATGGTTCCTAAAAAATTACATGCAGTAATAGAGAACCCAGGATCATGGGTCAAACAATTAAAAGGCAAAGGCTACAATAGCTGATCAAAATAGGCCCCTGAGCTACACCTCTGGGAGGCTACCCCCAACCCCTCCCCCACTGTTCCGCCTCCCCATAGCCTCAGCTCACTCCGCCGCCAGAGCAATGCTTTGGGCGACAGGGCTCTTGCAGAGCCACGGCCTGTCCTGGTGCTTTGGGCTGCGTGGCCATAAGGGGGCAGGGAGCAGTGGGGGGTTGGATAAAGGGCAGGGAAGTTTGGGGTGGTGGTCAGGGAGGTCAGAGTGTGGGGAACAGGGGGGTTGAGTGGGGGCAGGGGGCAGTCGGGGCAGGGGTTCCAGGAGCAGTCAGGGGACAGGGGAAGGGGTGGTTGGATGGGGCAGAGGTCCCAGGGGGGCAGTCAGGAATGAGAGGAGTGGTTGGATTGGGTGGCAGTGGGCGGGCAGGGGTTCTGGGGGGCGGTCAGGGGACAGGGAGGGGTGGATGGGGTGGGGGTTCTGGGGAGGCCGTTAGGGAACGGCGTGGTTTGGATGGGGCAGGAGTCCTGGGGATGGGCATCAGGGGGCAAGAAGCAGAGGGGGTCAGATAAGGGGTGGGGGCCGGGCCACACCTGACTGTTTGGGAAGGCACAGCCTCCCCTAACCGGCCCTCCATACAGTTTCAGAAACCTGATGTGGCCCTCAGGCCAAAAAGTTTGCCCTCCCCTGAGCTAGACAGAGGCGAAGGGTGATGGAAAACAAAAACACCAGTTTGCTTTCTTTTTACTTGTTACTTGCTTGCCAATGTGTATCATCCCTTCCACCCTCTGCACATGACCTCTGAATATTGCCTGGTGAACCTGAGTCTAGGGGAATCTATGGCTGTAACTAATATTCTGAGGAGCTTGAAAAAAGGACAGTATGTATAATGTTAAGATATACCATACTCCTACTTTAAATGTTATTTTCTTTCAGTTCCTCAGCATATAAACTATACTAGTTGGGGTTACCTTATGCTTACTTTCACACTGGTGAACATAAAAGGGTTTAATTTACAGAAGCTTGGTTACTGACTCGGAATTTGGCTAGGTATACATATTAGACACTCCATGAGCTATTCTGTAACAAGGAAAAGATCAAAAGATTAATATTCTGTGAGACTTCAAGCTTCAAAATATGAAGGAAAATCTTTTCAGTAAAACTATTAAAACTCTTAAAATTTGAGTAGTATACTAATGGTTTAGATGTGATCTATCAGGTAGATTATTGTTTCTTGAGCTAATGTCAGAGGGCCATCTGAAAAATGGCCCATAAAATTGATAAGTGCATACAAAAGAGCACTTACATAGCTCTTTTCATTCATTAATTTCAAAGTACTTTACAAACAAACGAATTGCAAACCAACACTCCGGTTTAAACAGAGTCATAGAAGCATCAGAAATAGAAGCCAGTAGTCTACTCCAGACTTTGAATCTCTATTCTAATCTCTGTATTACAAAGTGTGACCAGAAATGCTAGAGAGCTGAAGTAGATGTACTTACCACAGAAATGTTATGCAGAGATGTATGTGCCTTAAAGTGTGCAGTATACTATTTGCCTTTTGTGTTTGCGTTGGTTTTGCCCCTCCCTCTTTTTACTTGAAGCTATGATTTGGGAAGGACAATAGTTACATACCATACGGCCAAAAGTAGGCTTTACCCAGGTGAAGTTGCAAAATCTGAAACTCTATTCCTCTTCCTTGAGAAACAAACCTTTGACTAAGAAACAAGTGCCAGCTCTTCCTGCTGCAGTTTTGGGGATATTAGCCCACTTGTTATTAAGAACACAAAATGTTCTGGAAAAAGAAATCCTTCAAAATTAATTCAAAGAATGAAATGTACGTATGCATCCAATATTGTTCTGGTCAGATTGCTGTAATGGGGATAAGACATACAGCAACTCCCAGATTTTAACAACAGAAATAAAATGTAAAGGGGAAAAATATACTTTTGCCCCATATTTTAAGAGACTCAGCTGGAAGAAGAAAATGATTGATGTTCTCTTTGATGCAATCTTGGTTGGTTTGTTTATTTCCCCCTGCCAAAGGAATACAAAAAGAAGTTCTGCTTCTCTGAACGCAGGAGGAACTAAAAACAGAAAATAGCAGTTGCTTAGTCTATAGCTGCAAGAATCTCTAACAATAGACCCAGTTTTTTTCCAGGTTCATGCTGTGCTCATAGACTACTGCTTGGCTATCTTGTTTTTGTCTCTGCCTCTCTGCTTGTCTTGTCTTTCTTTCACAGACACACACCTGGTTACAATACCCAGTGGAACCTCCCACCCACCTGGTGCCAGTTTCTAGGCAAATTCTATTAGGACTTGTTTTAGGTGTGGCCCCTTAAGTATATCTTATAACTATCTTAAGAGAAGGACACATTCACACATCAGTCTGAATGAAGTTTTATAAAAAGGTTTTGCCCAGCTTAAAACAATCCTAGCATTGCTGTTAGAGGTTACCCAAAGCACAATGATTTAACCCTGGAGCAGCAGAATGGAAAATAAAAGAGTGGCATTTTATAGTCCTCCTTCCTATGTGCTATCGCTCACCTCTGCAAGGTCATATAGTATCCCAGAACTGTCACAAAGGGATAGCTATGACTGTGATTCTAACAAGCTACAAGCTAGTTATTTCACTCAGATGTTTTATGAAAATATCAGGTGGTCAGCACTTGGTCTCTTGCTAATATATGTGAAGAAGTTGTAACAAGGAAATAAGGCTTTTTGAATGGACAGACTGAGAAGTAAGTGACATCTCATCATATGGGTGGGAATATCTATTTCAAATTCTATTGAAACAACTAGCTGACACGTTTTACACATGCAACCAGAGACCCAGAGTCAGCGGTAAACATCTGACAAAAAATGAGAGGAAATGTCTAGGGCAGATGCCTTCTAATGACTACATTCATTCAGGTAAGGAGCAGAGGCTTGAAAGATATTACACAGCTATTCCAATGTAAGCTTTCCTCATAGACCAGCCCTAACACCAAAAAATTAGCTTGGCTCTTCCACCTTATATTATAAACAGGGTTTTTTTCTCTTTTGAAAAAAAATCCTTCAAAGAAAAAAAACAAAGCATGAGAAGGGGCCAACCAATCAATACAATGTACCATATGTACACTATTACTGAAAGTTCACATCTAGTACAGATGGAATGTCTCAGAAGATGCATTCTTTCATGAAGGGCCAGATTATAGATTTGCTACAAGCGCTGTGTGAGGCTGCATAGAGAAGAAATTATGTCTCTGAATAGCACAGTTATGTGTAATATATGCCATCATTATGTGTGATAAATGTGATATATTCCATCATGTGCCAGCAATGCCCCTCTGCCATGTTTATTGGCCAAACCAACAGTCTCTACGTAAAAGAATCAATGGACACAAATCCGACACAGGAATGGTAACATACAAAAGCCAGTAGGAGAAGACTTCAGTCTCCCATGACACTTAATAACAGATTTAAAAGTAGCCATCCTTCAACAAAAAACTTCAAAAACAGACTTCAAAGAGAAACTGCAGCACTACAATTCATTTGCAAATTTAACACCATTAATTTGGGTTTGAATAGGGGTTGGGAGTGGCTGGCTCACTACAAAAGCAATTTTCCCTCTCTTGGTATTGACACCTCCTCATCAATTATTGGGAGTGGATCACATCCACCCTGACTGAATTGGCCTTGTTAACACTGGTTCTCCACTTGTAAGGTAACTCCCTTCTCTTCATGTGTCAGTATATTTATGCCTGCATCTGTAATATTTACTCCATGCATCTGAAGTGGGGGTTTTTACCCGTGAAAGTTTATACCCAAATAAATCTGTTAGCCTTTAAGGTGCCACCGGATTCCTCATTGTTTTGTGGATACAGACTAACACGGCTACCCCTCTGATACTTGACAGTAATGTTGCTGATTCTCACTTGTTTCATAGAAGTTTGCTACTAGCCTATATCAGCAGCACATGCTGGTCCAGTTGCACTGCCTGGTGCATTGTAGAGGCACGGCCAAGTTTCTGCCCACCTCTTCCAGGTGGCAGGAATAGTCCTGGGTCACAGAATCTCTATATGATTGCACATCCAGCTGCACGGTTCTCACTTCCACTCATACCTCTGCACCCCATGCAGCCCCATTCAGAATCTATTCCAGAAATGTTGAGTAAATTGATTTGTTTGGGCCCAGCATTTCTTCTGTTATAGAAGATGATAGCTGAGCACACAAACAAGCAGATAGACAACAAAACCTGATAAGTGTTTCTGGTCCTGCTGCAAGGAGGGGTCCACAATAAATGGGGAAGGGATCTATATTATTGCTTACAAAAAATTATACCCTCCAAAGGAATACAAAAAGAAGTTCTGCTTCTCTGAACGCAGGAGGAACTAAAAACAGAAAATAGCAGTTGCTTAGTCTAGAAGAAAAGGCCCCCTAAATTATTTTTTAGAACTACTTGTGGGGGGGCAGGGAGTGGGTGGGTGTACCTGTTAAGCACAGAGGACTAAGCCATGTTGGCTGTTCCTACAAAAGGGGTATAAACCCCAACACTGCAGAAGCATTTCATTCCTGCTGCATGGCTGGGGGTTGTTGGGCAGCAGTGATGAGCGTGTAACAGGCATTCATACTCCAGGGCTTTCTTCACTACAGTATAAACAGAGGATAATAGAAGTTGGCATGTTGCAAACATCTTGGAATAGGTGGGGAGTGACTTTATGCTCAGCATAAATCCACTGGGTTGTAAACTCACACAATGGAAAGTTGGCCACAGCTGCTATACACTAGAGCAGCTCCCCCATGCATTGTGTCAGTGCCCTAGGCACTACATACAGGTTTGGGGGGAGAATTGTTCAAAGGCTAACAAATTCAGATCTTTAGCAGCTACTGCAGCTGTAGACACCATTAGATGATCTGTTACAGCTAGGCTAAATAAACGCTTACCCAGTGTGATTGTGTACACCCACTACCTCTTGAGAAAAATAAATCAGTTCAGTTTTTTTTTAAAAGACATTAAAATAATTGATTATTTAGCAGTTTGCCTTTCTTTAAGAGAGATTATTTCCCTGGCACTGGATCACAGATAGTCCCTGATAACTCTTCATTGGTATGCAAGCCTCAGCAGCATTGAACTAGGTAAAAATAACCAAGCAGCTTCTTATAACTAATCAACAACAAACTCTTCTGGTTTACATAGATATTTATCAGCAATCTCCATCTACTCTTATCTGTTAATTGGTACAGGGGAGGATCAGTCTGTGAAGTCCTGCCAGTTTAAGTTTTGCTAACTGAAGTAAAATGCACTCAGACCCACTAAAACCATTAACATGGTTAAACTGGGTTTATCCTCTAGTGTGGATGACAAGTGTAATCTCTCACACACACCTATCCACCCTAGTTAATGCAGCACTCATGTTTTTAATGCCTTTCTCCTAACTTACAGGTCTTGAAGGTCTACAATAATAATATGTCTGGGGAAAAAGCACTCTCCTGCTATGACAGGTTTGGGGGTGCTCTTGCCCCACAAAAGTGCCTGATGCTCCAACCTTCAGCTTCCCCTCCCCCACCACCATTGGAGGTACTCAGGCCACACAAGTAGTGTTTTAACTACACTCTCCCCAGGTTTATTAACAAATAAACCTGTTTGCTCCTTTACCATCAGTTCAGAATTCCCCATATCATTTCAGCTTTCCTGCAGAGCTCCCCCACTCACCCTTATTTATATCAATGCCCTTTCTAATCTTATTCCAGGGCTTTTAGCCAGCTGGCTTTAACCAGAGAGCTCTGCCATCCCCAACATAGCTTATTTGCAATCTGTTAAGCAAATACCACCCCTCCCCTCTAAACTCTCTCCAAGCTAATCACCAGGCCCTGCTTTTAAACCTTTCCAGGCTCATACGACCAATCACATGACAACCCCACCCACTGTTTCTGCATTAATTGCAGGCACCTAGGGTCCTTTTAGGAGCAAAAGGTTAATACTTTCCCCTGCCAGTCCAAGGCCAGCATCTGTTCACTTGTCAAACAAGTTCACACATTTTTGTGTATGATATGCATAGTATGTACTGTCAAAGTATATTGTGCTTTGAGCATTAATGGTGCACTAATAAGGGGTGCCAGTTCTGCACCAGGGAGAGAGAAACATCCAGAAAGCCTATGGGATGCTATGGAAAGGTGCTCAGAAGCAGCAAATACAGTAGTTTGTAATATTCAGTCACCATGGCACCAGCCACCAGTCAATGTGCAGGAGGGTGATATACCATTGTTAAACTCCTAACTAGAACTGCTCAATGTTGGTTTTTTTCAGCTAGTTTGTCAAAAAATGCAGTGTCAGTTGACCCAAAACTATTTTTGAATTTGATTCACTGGTTTTGGCTAGGGAAAAGTTTTTTCAGGGCCAGAACACTGCATGTGCCTCACTTTATAACCTGCAGCCTATGAGTGGGGTTACTTTCCTGGGGCATGGGAGATCCAGGCTTTAATCACCACACTGGAGCTGGGATTTAAACTCAGTCGCACCCCCACCCTTAAATAAACATCCTAACCACCAAAGGCAATTGTGGTGTAGGTGACTTCTAGTCGGTCTTTTTGAAGCTTGAAGTCTAACCACTTAACTACTCATTGGGCCAAAGAGAGAGCAAGGGTATGAGAATGACTCTATAGCCTGGTGAATAAGGCAACCACCCAGGAGATAGCAGCTGTCGAGTCAAATCTCCTCTGAATCAGACGGAGAGAAGCTTTAAATCCACATCCAACATTTTCCAGCTTGGGGCGTCTCATGGGAGGGGCAAAAAGAGTCACATGCCCCTCCCCTGATGCCTGTGGGGGGCACATTTAGCAGGGAACAGCAGCGGTGAAAGGAGAAGAACGTAGGGCTGCCGGGTGACCCCACGTCAACAGCTTCTCTGGCAGTTCTACCACCCCCAGCCCTTCCACGCAGCTGCATCTCCTGGGGTCTGTACAGCCCCACCAGAGGACAGGGCTGGACCAGAGGAGCTGCCATCGTGGAGCCGCCGGGTGGCCTCACGTTCTGCTCTTTTTGCCACTGCAGTTTCGGAGAGCTCTGCGGCTCAGAAATCGGTTTCTGGCGCAGCAGGAGGATAGAGCTGCTCCCAGTTAACATGAGATGGGGAGGGGATGGGGAGAGCATGTGGGCCCTGGGCTGGAGGTGGGGCAGGGAGGAATCATGTGGGGGGGTCACGTGCCCCCCCTTTAGCTGATGCCCCCCTTTGTGTCCCTCCCATGAGTCGCCTATCAAACCAGAGTCTTCTATACCTCAGGCAAGCACCCTAGCCACCAAGCTAAAGGGCTAGATAGAAACACGCACAGGGTTTGGTGGCCTGACATAGATTTTTCCAATATGCTGACAAACTCCAAACATTTTTGGAACTAAACCACTTATTTTCCCTGATTTTTCAGTTTGCTGGTGGAACCAAAAAAATCTATTATTCGCCCAGCTCAACTCCTACCAGCTCAACTATCTCTCCCCACTCCTGACCCCCACACGTGCACACACACACTCCCTTTATGTGAGGCAAAATATCTATGTCCACTCTTTGCAACCTTGGCCATTCTGGATGCCCTGTACACGAGTACACAGATCCGGGCTGTTTATATGCTCTTCTTCCTCAGGACTGAACAGAGGCAGTCAGAATCTGGCCCCAAAGTGGGTGTGGGTTGGATCACTTTGTAGATTGGTAACAGTAGTTTATATAGAACCTTTCACCCCTAGGTCACTGAGCTGGATGGGGATGGATCAGCAATAACTGCAAATACCATAGTGACAACTGATCACCTTAGTGATCTATCTGGTAGATGCCCACACACAAAATTCACTCAGCCTGCTGCTGTTTAGAACCGTTGTTTGTCACAGCAGACAGATCAAGGACCTACAGTATCATGCTCCTATGTCACTTAAGCATTTTTGAAAATCTCAGTCTTAATGACCAGGGAGAGGGATCTAACCTCTGACACTTAGAAGGTTGAAAAACACTAGCAGGCAAGTGTCAGGAGCTTTGCAGTTGAGAAATATGTAACTACAGTTTCTAGGACTGCTGCTCACACTTACAAAATAAAGGAATATTACACTTCCATCAGATAAAATTATTTTTATATTAAAATTCTGTTATACGGTACAAAGAACACAAAGCCTAAAATAATGACTAAAATTTGATAGATTGACCCCACAAGAACTAGAACTCTGCTTCATTCAGTGATACAAGCAGGGGAAAAGGAAGTCAAAAAATTGCACCCTTTGAATATTGAGAATGGGAACAGTTATCTTTGAACACATTTTTAAGTCACTGCAATTAAAAAAATTGTTTTGCCAGCCAGTTCCATTAAACTTATTTGGAGTAGTGTCAAGACTATTGCTTTCAAATTTCTTCTGTAACATCTCACAGACTATAACACAAGCATTAAATGAGAATCCGGCCTATGAAACCAAGGCATCTTTATACCACCCTAGCAGTGTAATGGAGTCTTGAAGTAGGCATAATATAATTTACAGCAGAGCAATAGAAAGAGGCTGTCATGTCAATGCGAGTCAGGTTCTCCTCTCTTTGTTATACACTGTTCAGAGCTTTTTCCCATGATGAAGCTGAACATGAAATTAGAATCTGTGCCCCTCTGTGGGCCAAATCCTTACCTGTTGTAAATTGTTGTAGCTCCAATCACAGCGGAAGGTTATTTTCTTTATATGCAACAAACTCAACTCTCTCTGAAAAGCTTGGCGAACCCACCCAGCAGTTAGGTGGCAAGTCTACTACTTACCTGGCCACTGCTGGCTCAAAACTGTCTTCCTTGTTTTGTATTTGTGGTGGGAAGAGAGAAGGGGAATTTAGACCTGGTCGCAAATTTTATGACCAAACAGTTTTCCTCTGGAAAATGCTGTTTTGGTGGAATCAAAGTGGTCTCTGGGAATGTGAAAGTTTCAATGAAAATTGTTGGGTTCCTGCCAGTCACCCCTGCTTCCCTGGTTCCTCAGCTACTCCTCTGACTGCTTGGATACACAGCATCCTCATCTCCCCAGCAGCCCAACTGGCAGACTAGGGAGCCAGGGTTCCCTGGATAGATGGCTCCCAGACTACTTGGGGAGCCAAATGGTTAGACAGTTCCCAAGGTGGCTTGTTCCCTGGTTGGCTGACTCAGTGGTTCCCTGGGCTAACCAGGAAGCCAGGCAGCTGACTATCCAGTGGGCAGACTCTCTGTTTCCTAGGCCAACAGTCTTCCAGGTATTGGGATTCTCAAACTGCCCAGGCAGCTGGCTCCCTGACTTCCAGGGAGGAACCTGAAGTGTTCCACTGTCATTTTTCTGAAACAGAATTGTTTGAGAATTTTCCTCTCATGAAACATTTTGTGTGGAAGGAAAAATCTTTTCTTCTGGCCAGATCTAGAATTTAGTGCTTGTGTAAGTTGTTCAAAGTCCTAGTGACCAAAATTGCCTACACGGGGAACAGATTGGATCTTCAGCCTAGCAGAGAAAGATATAACACTATCCAATGTCTACATGCACTGTAATTACACCCTGTGATTACAGGAGAGACACCCAGAGAGATAAGAGTTAAACATAGAAATAAACTTTCTTCCTTTATTAAGAGAACGGAAGCGTTTTGAGGAGGGACAATAATTTTATCTGATGGATTTTCGGATTACAGCCACCATTCTGCCTTCTACCATTAAAGTTTAACTTGAGAACGGACTACAGGATTGGGCCCTAAATCAGGTTGGAATATCTCAATCAGGCACTTACGTGACCCCTTAGCCTGAGACTTTATAACAGCCTGATCTGTATGTTGTACCATTAGTAACTTAAAATATATTACATAAAAAATTCAATAAGCATAACACGTGAAAAAACAGTTTCACAGCCTGTAGTACTAAAAGTCAGAGAAGGATTTTTAATGGGGAAGAAATAAAAGCAGAAAGAATGACTGGCTAATATTTTCCTTCACTCCACTACTTGGCTTGACAGTAGTCTGCAATAAAAAAGTAATTACTGAAATTAGCACCTTTCAACACCTTTTCAAATTGTGTAATTAAAAAAAATAATGAAAGCAAATGGATGGAGAATGGGTTTTCTTTATATTTAAATCTGGGATTTCATTGGCACACGGTAGATCACAAGATTCAGTGAAGATATCCTTGATGGCTAGTTTGAATATCCATTTGCAGAAAAGTCACAAGCAGTATGTAAATCTCATTTACATCTAAATCTCCCTTTAGCTGGCAAATACAAGACACACTTATGGAAATGTTAAAGATGCCTTTGAGATGGCTGGATGAAATACTGGACTCCATGAAATCCATGGGAGTTTTGCCATTGACTTCAATGAGGCCAAGATTCCACCTACTAAGTTTAAACAATGGGTTGTTGGAATATATTCTCCTTATCATTTTAGCCATTATTATTTTTGTGAGGAGACAAGGTATATTTTCACTTTAAGGAAGAAGGATACGTTTATGGGTTTTTTCCTACTCCACTTGTAAGCTCTTTTTTATATTGTTCCTGAAAAAGGGATATGTGATAATTCACAGGTTCTGGGGTGTACAGGCATGCATTATTATACAGTACATCATATAAAAGAGAAATGGCCATTTGTTTTGTTTTTTTTCAACTCCCAATTGAAATACAAACCCAAGCTGCATGATTCAAAGCTATTCCACTTGGTCTTATTGATGGATTTACAAATAATGGCTCTAGGTATGAATATATTCATTTCCCAGAGGTTTTTTTAATTAATTATTGTTATTATGATTAGATCCTTTTACTGCTGGAAGTGTGAAGGAAAAAAAGGTGAGGGCTGAAACACTGACATTTAGCTCTCTCACTCTCTCTGCATTTTAAATGTGTATTTATTTATTGCAGTTTGTTAGGTACCTATCTAAAGCTCTTAGGCTCTACAGCAACATTTGGGGCCAGATCCTCAACTGATGCAAATCAATGTGGCTTTCTGGTCTTCACTGGAAATATACTGATCTTCACCCACTGAAGATCTTGGCTTTTGAAAGGATTAATAAACCTGCCACTTACAGTGCCATGGTGGCATTACAAAAAATGAATGCATTATTAATAATCCCATATGAGGAGGCTGGAATATCATTTCAATTCCCAAAATAATACAGGCCTCATTCTGTCACCTTCACTCATGCAGTGTAATACATGACTCTGGGTGTTGTATCATTGATAAGTACTTACAGATTAAAGTGCTACTCTAAGTCACCAGCAGTACATGTTTATACTCTCATCCACACTGCTCCTTTTCAGTAAACAACACTAGTGTTATTATTTCAGGGGCAGCATCCCAGAGTTCAGTGTGCCACAGGAGACACTCTAGGCACCGCTTTGCTGCATGTTGCTGGTATAGTTTGCTGCCTTCACACAATTGGAGACAGCAACTCCTACTCATCTCTCCCTTCTGCCAAACTGCATGAAAGTCATGGAGCAAGTCCATGATGATGTGGTTCTGCCCTGCTCGTGGGTCAAACGTTCACGTGGCATATTACTAGACACTGGATGGAGTGGGTCCAGAAATATTTGAGGTGTCAAAGACAGGTGATGGAGAAGATGAATAAAAATCCACTGGAGTTCCATGGAAGAGATGTGTGGAAAGCCAGGTTTGCAGTGGTATACCCAGGGTCTATTGCCACTTCTGGTCCTAGATAGCCAGCATAGTGTGGAGGGACCACATCATTTTGGAAACCTGGGACAACCACCAGTGACTGCATAACATCCAAATGGGGAATCAGATCTCCTGAGCTACGCAAAGTGCTTGCACGAGCCCTGCAGCGCCAGGAACTTTCATTTTTGGAACCCATACCAAGACAGTACAGCTATTGCCCTTTGGAAGCTGGCAACTTCTGTCAGCTACTGGTCATTTGCTAATTTTTTTGAGGTTGGGAAGTCAACTGTCAGGTTGGTGGTGGTGGTGTTACAAGTTTGCCACTCTATCACTACTGTCATCTACCCATGGGTGGTTGCCATAACCCAAGTACCTGAAATTATAGCTGGATTTCAGAGGATATAATTTCTGAACTGTGCAGGGGTCATCAACAGAACACACATCCCGATACTTGACCACTGAGAGAGGCCTGTGAAGGCTTAGTGGGCCACAGGGTTGGTTCACTTACTCAAATGTTGGACACACACGAAAAGTTAATGACACCAGGGTGCTTAAGGAATTGGGGTTGTCCTTGATAGGTGAAGAAGGGACTGTATTCCCCAGAAGTCATGTGGTTCTATATGGTGTTTCTGTGACAGTTATTTTGGGGGACCCTGCATACCTGCTCCTAAATTGATTAGACTCTTCCTGTTGGTATGCATACTTCCACCTTTTCATGTTCTCTGTATGTATAAATATCTCCTGTCTGTGTGTTCCATTTTATGCATCCGAAGAAGTGAGCTGTAGCCCACGAAAGCTTATGCTGAAATAAATTTGTTAGTCTCTAAGGTGCCACAAGTACTCCTGTTCTTTTTGCTCCTAAAGTGGCTCATCAAGCTGTACTCCACATTGCTGAGCCAAGAAAAATGAATTTCACCACAGACTAAGTAGTTGCAGAATGGCACTGTAGTGCACCTTTGGGAGGCTGAAAGCACATTGGTGATGATTGTGGACTTGTCTGGATGCCAGTGTGGCCATAATCGTGGCGTTCTGTGCTTTTCACAATATATGTGAGGCTAAGGAGGAATACTTGTGGAGCAAGTGGGTACAGGACAGATCTGGTCTGCACACCCGGTACAGACAGCTGGATCTCACACATGTGTACACTGCTCCTGGTTCCTGGCAGGCAAGGGGAATTTGTAATGCTATTTACTCAAACATCATGGAACAACAGAGAGCCAGAAGTTGATTTTGGACTGTGCCGAGGAACACTACAAGATGCTATAGTGGTGCTGGAAAAGTTCAATAGACCATTGTCACAAAGGTATGTTATGACATACCTTGCTGGATTTTGATATCCAGCAGCTGATGTTAATGTACCAACTGAAAGCCAACAATTGTGAAGAGGCCCTCCCCCACGATTAACACCTTTGGCCATAGTTTTGTGCTGCAGAAGGTGTATATACACTTTAATGCCAGCATTGAGCAATGTTTTTGTTATATGTTCAGAGCTCTGTTTAAGGGTGCTTTATGGGAAGGAGTTTCACGTATTCCTTCTGCACAATCTTTTCTGACACCAGGGCTCACAGCACTTATCAACTGCTGTGAATGAGTACTCCCAAGATTGCAAGAAGTGAATGTTTGTTTGTGGTGGGAAATGAGAGGTTGTTAAAGCATTGTTCACTGTCAGAGACCTCCACTGTTTCCTTTCACTGTATTGTCACTTGCATTAATTAGAAAGGCATAAAAATGTTTATGTACACGTCTCTTCTCTTCTGCATTCCAGTGCCCTGGACAGCAACAGTTAGAACTCTGTTTTTCTTCCCCAATGTCAGGAAATTCATGATTGGGGCCGGGGGAAGGGAGGGCATAGAAGAGACCAAGAAATCATTACATTTCTATGACACCAGAGACAGTTATCACAGTTATGCTGACCCATTCCAAACATTGATGATCCCATGGATTATACTCAAAAAGCAAGGTGCATGCACACTGGTGAACAGTAACTTTCATTTAAAGAGATACATGGAACATAGAACTAAAACAGTTATTAAAAGGAACTGGAAAAGAACAAAAAATAGGGTAAAATTCTCTGAGAAATGTGAAAACATCACTTTCTGCAGACCCATCTGTGAGATGCCACAGTACAATCCAGACTAATGAGTAGCTGTGTCACCCCTGCCATCTAACATGGGGTGCCCTTTGCTGCTGTAGCCTCCAGCCTGGACTGCTAACAAACAGCCTCCAGAATGCAAGTCACTCCCAGCTATTTCCGTTGTGTTTGCTGCAGCCAGCCAGCCATAACTTGGCTCTTACCAGCCTGGGTTGTACTGCAGGGTGACCCCAACATACTGCTAGTCTTAGATTTCCCCCCAGAAATGTACGTCCTGTATTGCCCAGCCCACTCTTGGATAATAGAAGTTTATATAAAGTCCATTATTTCTTTAATAGAAATATAATTCACACAATTTACCATCCCAAATGGAATTTCCCAAACATTTCAATTTAAACTCACTGGGTTAGATAAAACAATAAAACAAGTTTATTAACTACAAAGAGATTTTAAGTGAGTACAAGTAATGAGGCATAAAAGTTAGAAACGGTTATAAGAAAATAAAGTTAAAACAAAACTGATGCCTAATTTGACAAACTATTTCAGATTCAAGCAAAGTTTCTACCATATGGTTTCAACAGTCTTACTAAGCAAACCGTCTAGGTTAGGATCTGTCCTCCCAGAATACAATAAAGGCTTCCTCTCTACCTCTGACAGCTTGTTAATCATGTTTGTTATTGCTTCTGCTACACGCGTCACAGTAATTCATGGGATTTCAATAAAATCAGACATTTACAGCAGTGTGTTGCTTGGGAACTATGTTGGGGCAGAGAAGGGTGGGGCAGGCAGCTCCAAGCACATCACTGGAGCAAGAGGAGATATTTCCAAGGAGTTGGGGTTCTTGCTCCAGCAGTGGCTTTGGTATAATTTTAGCTTTCCAAGGTGGAAAAGATGTCTATTTATGGGATAAATGATTTTTTTTAATTACCAATAGATATTCAGATCTATTTACATTGCAATCACCAGCAATGTACACCATTTGCAATTATGGATACAATGGGAGTATATATGTCAAAATTCACTTGCTAATCCTGAACTCAAAATTTACTCACAGACCAAATCTTTGGAAATCCTATTAACACAAATCCTTTACAAATTTTGGTGCTGCTGGCACATTGGGATGATATAATTAATCTATACTAATACTTCAGGAAATCTGCTTAACTCTCCCAATGTCAATTGTGTTGGTTCAGGAATATCATATAAACTGAGCCCTGGTCTACACTACCAGGTCAAATTTAGGTCAAATTTAGCAGTGTTAGATTGATTTAACCCTGCACCCGTCCACACGACAAAGCCATTTTTGTCAACTTAAAGGGATCTTAAAATCGATTTCTGTACTCCTCCCCGACGAGAGGATTAACACTGAAATCAACCTTGCTGGGTTGAATTTTGGGTAGTGTGGATGCAATTCAACAGTATTGGCCTCCGGGAGCTATCCCAGAGTGTTCCATTGTGACCTCTCTGGACAGCACTCTCAACTCAGAGGCACTGGCCAGGTAGTCAGGAAAAGCCCCGCGGACTTTTGAATTTCATTTCCTGTTTGGCCAGTGTGGCATGCTCAGAGGTGACCATGCAGATCTCATCAGCAGAGGTGACCATGGAGTCCCAGCATCGCAAAAGAGCTCCAGCATGGACCGAATGGGAGATATTGGATCTGATCGCTGTATGGGGAGAGGGATCCGTGCTATCAGAACTCCACTCTACCCCAGAGGACTGCCCAAGCAACAGAAAGCTGGCATTCAATAAGTTTTGAAGTGCGGTGTGGCCTTGTCCTTCTCTCCTCCCCTCCTCCGCCACCCTACTAGGTGCTTCCCTCCTACCCCACCCCTCCCAGGCTACCTTGGCAGTTATCCCCCAACTTGTGTGATGAATTAATAAAGAATCCATGAATTTGAAACAACAATGACTTTATTGCCTCTGCAAGCGGTGATCAAAGCGGGGAGGGGAGGGTGGTTGGCTTACAGGGAAGTAGAGTGAACCAAGGGGGCAGGTTTTCATCAAGGAGAAACAAAAATAACTTTCACACCGTAGCCTGGCCAGTCATGAAACTGGTTTTCAAAGTTTCTGATGAGAGAGCGCCCTGCTGTGCAATTCTAACCGCCCCGGTGTCTGGCTGCGCGTAATCAGCGGCCGGGCGATTTGCCTCAACCTCCCGCCCTGCCATAAATGTCTCCCCCTTACTCTCACAGATATTGTGGAGCGCACAGCAAGCAGTAATAACAATGGGAATATTGGTTCCGCTGAGGTCTAACCGAGTCAGTAAAGTGCACCAGCACACTTTTAAACATCCAAATGCACATTCTACTACCATTCTGCACTTGCTCAGCCTATAGTTGAACTGCTCCTTACTACTGTCCAGGCTTCATGAGCCATGGGAGCAAGGGGTAGGCTCGGGTAGGTATGACCGCACGGTGCTGCTGGCTGGGAGAGCAGCCTGAGACAGAAGCCTCCAGCTCGCATGATATTCCAGGCAGGACTGAATCTCCATGAGATGAAACTTAAAGAAGAGAATGACCTGGAGTCACTCCCATTTATGTCCAGGCGCCCCTAACCGACCTCACTGAAGTCTGCCAGGAGCACCCATGTCTGCCTAGGGGCCCCTTACTGACCTCACCAAGGTTGGCCAGGAGAACCCAGGAGATGATGATGATGGCTAGCAGTCGTACAGCACCATCTGCTGCTGCGAAGACAAGGAGCTGCTGCTGTGTAGCAATGCAGTATCGCGTCTGCCAGCAGTACCCAGGAGACGTACAGTGATAATGAGCTGAGCGGGTTCCATGCTTGCCATGGTATGTCATCTGCATGGGTAATCCAGGAAAAAAGGTGAGCAATGATGGTTTGCCGTTGCTTTCACTGAGGGAGGGAGGGAGGGAAGGAGTGGGGCCTGAGGACATGTACCCAAAACCACCCGCAACAATGTTTTTGCCCCATCAGGCATTGGGAGCTCAACCCATAATTCCAATGGGTGGCAGAGACTGTGGGAACTGTGGGGATAGCTACCCACAGTGCAATGCTCTGAAAGTCAACACTAGCCTTGGTACTGAGGACACACTCCGCCAACTTAATGCGCTTAGTGGGGACACACACAATCGACTGTATAAAATCAATTTCTAAAAAATTTATTTCTATAAAATTGACCTAATTTTGTAGTGTAGACATACCCTAAGTTGGAAGGAACTAGCAGGAGGAAGAGTCATGACTGTTAGAGTTTCTTTGTGGCTTTTAGCTACTGGCTCATGTTTGGAGTGATACCAAGAAATACTACTTGAGGGGAAGTTTCTTGAAGTATAAGCTCCCTTTAATAGGGCTGGTTGAAAAAAAAATTGGAGGGAAAATGGGGTTTTGACTAAATTTCAAGGAAAATATCTGATTTGATGGAAAATTTTGGCTTTTCATTAAAAAAAATTCACAAGCACCATAACCAAAAAGTCAAAATTATCCACGGAAAAATAAATATTTTCACTATCTCTACCCCTGAAGTTTCAAGACACAGAGGGAAAAATGTGCATGGAATGGGATGGCATTTCTTGTGCCAACAAATTCTGTTTCATTGTATTAAGGTAAGTGACATTATGGTTGTGGTACAGTTCTTTTTACAAGATGAGCATATTACTAGTGAATTTGTTCATGCTGCAGAAAAAACTGTTCTCATCAGAAAAGCTACTTCCTATAGAATATATTCACACAAGCAAATTAAAACATTACATTGTGTCAAAATGTTGTAAAATGTAAAAGGTGGAGAGTTATTGTGTTAATGTTGATTTGAAGCTTTGCTGATACAGCCTGGATGTTCCCTTTTAACAGTCCAACTTCTACACCGTTTTTAGTGCTGCCCATGTGAATGGAATGCCATCCACATCCCTGTTCATTAAACCTTTCCTAGTTCAAATCCCTCCTGAAAACTCTCTTCTGCTGTGTATTATCTAACTAGCACTGATGGGGCTGCACTGGTGGTGGTGAAACAGTTGGAATTTCACCCAAAAGTATAGTTTAGACAAGATTTATGAAGAGGTGATTCAAGAAGAGTGCCTGGAGTCTACTCTACTTCAGGTCAGTCCAATGGGCAGCAGGATGAGGGTGAGTAACTAAATGGCTTTTATTTCCTGATAGCATTCAAGTCAGAAGATCATGGGCTTAAGGAGTCCTCTCCCCTAAACGGTGTCACTTGCAGGAATACTATTAAGAGTAGGCAGATTGTACAGAGGATATAGGATACCCAGGATGAAGCACATGTGAGTTGGTAAAAGATTGATATTGGTTAAAGAGATCCAGCTATAGAACAAACATCCAGAGGAGGTTAGGCAAACCCAGAGTCTACTGTCTTTAAGAAATGCTGCAACACCTTCTTCTTAAAAAAAGTCTGCCATAAGAATGATACTCACAACATTGACATAAGCTTCCTCCCATAGGTCCCCCAGTAAACTCCAAGCAAGCAAGCAAGCAAACAAACCTCTCTAAAACAAAATCTATCAAGAGCAAAATGCCTACCTCAAGGGAAATGTGTTGGAGACTCCATAAAGCCCACTAGGAACTTCACCATTGCTATTGATTTTTCATGGAAGGAGCTTAGATAATATTGTGAGAGGCAGCAGCATATAAATGATAGAATCTAAGTATTTGCATCTGTATTACAAATATTAAAAATAACATAGTTTGACATTTGATTAAGAGACATATTATACATTAGGACAGTTTCCTCACATTATCAGTCTGAATTTTTCAAAGCCATCTTGGGATTTAGCTGTCAAGTCCCCATTAATTTTAATGGGAATGTGGATGTTCAGATCCCTTAGATGGCTTTGAAAATCTAAGCCTAATCATCTAACTCGTAAACATTTTAATTAGACTTACTGCCTTTCAACATTTGTTTTAGATACTAACTGCAGTGCTTTAACTAATCATTTTAACAACCATCATAAACTTACCCAAACAGTATCCGGTACCTAAAATATCACTGTAATACACACATGCACCAGTTAAAACATTCTGCTGTGTATATGATCCAGAGCTTTAAATAGCATTATTTACATTGTGCTACAACTTGAAAATAAAATATTTCATAAAACAAAGGTTTACAATAAAGATATTCTTATGATGGGAGGTAAATGTCACATACTAATGCCAAGCTTAAAGGAAAACATTTGGGACTAAATTCTGATTTCAGTGGAGTTACACCAATAATGAACTCGGCCTGATACGTAATACAGTAAAACCTCAGAGTTACGAACACATTGGGAATGGAGGTTGTTTGTAACTTTGAAATGTTCATAACTGACCAAAATGTTATGGTTGTTCTTTTAAAAGTTTACAATTGAACATTGACTTAATACAGCTTTGAAACTTTATTCTGCAAAAGAAAAATTCTGTTTTCCCTTCATTTTGTTAGTAGTTTATGTTTAACACAGTACTGTACTGCTGCCTGCTTGCGTACTGCCAGTTCCAAATGAGGTATGTGATTGACTGGTCAGTTCGTAATTCTGGTGTTTGTAAATTTGAGTTTCTACTGTATTTCTAGTTTTAAAATAACATCATGCAAAAAATGTCAGCGACTCTGCTCTGTGGTGAGTCAAAGACATGCTGTGTTGTCATTTCCTGCCATACCATTCAGTTTCTCTGTACAAAGATTTCCAGACATAACTTTACTTCTCATTATTCTTTAGAGAACTTGTCTGAGTTCTAGCATCAGGGCTTAAATGTAGTGTCTCTAACAAGGACATCATCAATGATGTCACAGATTCATTGTCTCTCAGATGAAACTGGAATGTGAACTAAAATAAATGTATAAATTTTAACTCTGGAACAAGTATAACATTCTTGGTTTATCATCTCAAAGAGGCATAAAACTTTGCCTACCACGATCCTCATGTCTCTACATTTTCACTTTCTCTATCTGGAATAAAATCACCAAAGCTCATGGTGTATAGAAGTGTCAAGAGCAGTGTCAGAGTTCCTTCCCCACTCTGAACTCTGGGGTACAGATGTGGGGACCCACATAAAATGGGGTATAGATGTGGGGACCCTCATGAAAGACCCCCTAAACTTATTTTTACCAGCTTAGGTTAAAACTTCCCCCAGGCACAAATTCCTTCCTTGCCTTAGTATCACTGCCACCACCAAGTGATTTAACCAAACATTCAGGGAGGACCACTTGGAGCCCTACCTTTCCCAAATATCCCCCCAAACCCCTACATCCCCTTTCCTGGGGAGGCTTGAGAATAATATCCTCACCAATTGGTACAGGAGAACACAGATCCAAACCCTTGGATCTTAAGAACAATGAAAAATCAATCGGGTTCTTAAAAGAAGAATTTTAAGTAAAGAAAAGGTAAAAGAATTACCTCTGTCAAAACTATAATGGTAAGTACAGGTACTTCACAGAATAACAAAAGACTCAAAAACACAGAGGATTTCCCCTCAAAACTTTAAAGTTACAAAAACAGGGATAAACTTCCCTCTTAGCACAGGGGAGATTCACAGGCTAAAACAAAAGGTAATCTAACACATTTATTTTCTGCTATTACTTACTATTTCTGCAAGACTAGATGCTTAGTTCAGATATATTTTCCCCTGCCCTGTTTCCCAGCTGGCTCCGAGAGACACAGACAAAAGACCTTCCCCCACAGATTTGAAAGTATCTTCTCCCCTTATTGGTCCTTTTGGTCAGGTGCCCCAAAATTTCTGGGCTTCTTAACCCTTTACAGGTAAAAGAGGAATTAACCCTTTACAGGGTAAAGAGGGATTTTATGCTACTGGTAGTTGTATGTTTGACAAGCAGAACATTGAAAATGCCCTAAATTAAATATGAAAACCCTGGGCCAGATTCTCAGCTTGTGTAAATTAGTCTATCCACAATTTGTTTTGCCACTTTAAACTGGATGAGGATCTAACTCAGGAAGTCTAAATTATCTGACCATTGGTATGGTGCTTTCTCTACATGGAACTAACTTCTGGTCTGAACCAGCACTCACTGAGAACAATGGAAAGACTCCCAGTGGGAGCTGGATCAGAGTGCTAGAAAGGAATTATTTAACCACACCAACAAGTCTCTCAGCAGATCATATGTCAAAGGAAATCCTCTCCTCATGTGCACTTCAGATTAGATTTTTTTTCTAACAAATAAAATGATTTTATTTAAAAACAGTCAAAATCCAACAAAAATGCACCAGTTTCTTTACAAATTGAAAAAAAGAAAGATGCATTGCAATAACTACCCTTCAAAAGGACATCAACTTAAAAAAAATCATATTTGTCTCATTTTTTTTCTTTTCCATTGCTCAGTGTACCACCTATGATACAGTCACAGAAAAACATTTTTATTTATTTTATTTATTTTTTTCCTTTGCTCATCAATGAGTTTGAGGGCAGAATCAAAGCTCCACCCACTCTGTTCCTGCCCACCCACTACCCACCCACCTGCACAGGATGGGAAGTAGCAGCTCAGTGGCATTTGCTCTCCTCTTCTCTGCCACATGCTGCTACCCATGAAACAGGCAGCCCAAGAAAACAAGTATGTGACTGCTTAACACCCTCTCCTCTGTGAACCTGAGTCAAAACTGTGCCCTAAGCCAGTATTTTCTGCTGTTTGTGTGGGTTTATCACACAGTGACTGGGAAGGAAAAATACAGCAAAACGTCACTAATTGGCATGAGTCACAGTAGGGCCTGAAACAACATTTCACATTTTTTAAAATAAATTGATCAGAGTACAAGATGATGCTTTGTCTTGAAACACACACACACAGATATGTGTGTGTGTGTGTTTATATAAACCAAAAAAGCAAGAATAGGTTGTCTGGCAGACTGTCAGAAGACAAGAGAAAGGCCCAGGAAAGCACTGATTAGTATGTTATTCACAGGTATCAAAGGGAGCAAACACAGTGCTTGAGACTCACTGTGTGTTCAAACACAAAAGCCAATGGCATGACTCCGTGTGATCTGAGCCACTTGGTCTGCCGGCTGGGAACAACGCCACTGTCACCAGCAGAAAAAAAAGGCAGGTCAGAACATTGATAATCAGGGTTTGAAGTTGTCAGGTTGAAGTACTACCCCTCTCCCCCTCACCACCCTCCCCGAGCACCGCGTTCCTTAACATAAGAATATTAGAACATAAGAATGGCCGTGCCGGGTTACACTGTCGGGATAGATATGTATTACATTATATACTAATGTTAGATGTGTAGAAAGTGTGAATAGAAAGGAGTAGTTAAATGATTGGATGTGTGCCTGCCTCTTTAGCCTTGCTGTAAATAGCAATTTCTGTAACTAACCCAAGGACAGAAACACTAATTATCTGAGGCCTAGAGAAACAAGACAGAAAGTCTGTACCAGGGGGTGATAAGGACTTTGGGAAACAGTGTTGTTTTGCCACTAACCTTTTCATCCCTTGGAATTTTGATTGTGCCTATGTAAATCTTGTAGTCATGTTCTTTAGCAATGTAAAAAGGGAGAGAAAACAGAATAACATGCAAATCAAACGTCTTAAGCTGGAATGTGAGAACACTGAAATGTGAGCATGCTGGGTGAGTGGAAGTGAGTGTATGTGACAGGTAAATGATTGATCAGGAAATAGTACCAGCCAAACTCAAGAAAGATTCACACCTATCTGCAGGCTGAAGATAACGCAGGAAACCGGATGACCCCGGAGGGCAAGCCGAATCTGCCCAAGGCCCATCAAGAAGATAACATATGCATAACATCCCCCCCATCAAGCTGACTGATGGTTATCTCAATCATGACAGAGCAATTCCCATAGACTTACACTGAACCAAAGACCTATAAAAATAGAGCCAGGGGACTGTGATCTTGAAGTCTGGTTCTGCGACCACCCTCCAGGAGCATCGGATGCGCATCTGACAACGGCTCGGCTCCAACCTCCTGTCCAGAGCACCTGGCCAGTGACTTGGCATGAGCAACTGAAGGCTGGTAACTATAACTGATCATAGCAGACCTTGTGTGAATGTTTGTGTGAATGAATGATTCTAACAGCTGTCAGTACTGTTCTGTTGTATTTGCAATAAACGTGGCGATTTGCCTTTTCCCTCTTATAAGATCCTGCTGGTATTATTTTATTAGTGTAGCAAGACCAAAGGTCCATCTAGCCCAGTATCTGTCTACTGACAGTGGCCAATGCCAGGTGCCCCATGGGGAGTGAACCCAACAGGCAATGATCAAGTGATCTCTCTCCTGCCATCCATCTCCATCCTCTGACAAACAGAGACTAGGGACACCATTCCTTACCCATCCTACCTAATAGCCATTTATGGACTTCACCACCATTAATGTATCCAGTTCTCTTTTAAATGCTGTTACAGTTCTAGCCTTCAACCTCCTCAGGTAAGGCGTTCCACAAGCTGACTGTGCACTGAGTGAAGAAGAACTTCCTTTTATTTGTTTTAAACCTGCTGCCTATTAATTTCATTTGATGACCCCTAGTTCTTGTATTATGGGAATAAGAAAATAACTTTTCCTTATCCATTTTCTCCACATCACTCATGATTTTATATACCTCTATCATATCCCCCCTTAGTCTCTTCTTTTCCAAGCTGAAGAGTCCTAGCTTCTTTAATCTTTCCTCATATGGGACCCTCTCCAAACCCCTAATCATTTTAGCTGCCCTTTTCTGAACCTTTTCTAATGTCAGTATATCTTTTTTGAGATGAGGAGACCACATTTGTATGCAGTATTCGAGATGTGGACATACCATTAATTTATATAAGGACAATAATATATTCGCAGTCTTATTCTCTATCCCCTTTTTAATGATTCATTTAAAAAGGAACAGTTTGGGACATCATGCTGTGCCACTTTGCAGTATGCTTTGGGTTTCTTTACAGAACACTACACTCCAACTTTTGTCAATGTAAAGTGGCATTTAAAACGTTGATTCTCTTTAGCTGAGTTTAGAGCTTTGGGTTATTTAGAAGTAAATATTTGAAAGGAAATATCATCAAAATATTTTGAGGATTACATCTACTATATTGCTTTCCAAGAACATTAGAAATATATAAAAAAAATATTTTAAATATAGGACTAGAGTATTTTTTTATTTTTTTTTTAGAGCCAGATTTTTAAAGCCATTTAGGGCTTGGCTACACTTACAAATTTGCAGCGCTGCAGCAGGGTGTGAAAACACACCCTCTCCAGCGCTGCAAATTGCGGCGCTGCAAAGCGCCAGTGTGGTCAAAGCCCCAGCGCTGGGAGCGCGGCTCCCAGCGCTGTCCGTTATTCCCCACAGGGAGGTGGAGTACGGACAGCGCTGGGAGAGCTTTCTCCCAGCGCTGGCGCTTTGACTACACTTAGCGCTTCAAAGCGCTGCCGTGGCAGCTCTTTGAAGTGCTAAGTGTAGCCACAGCCTTAGATGCCTACTTCCTATTGATTTCAGTGGGATATTGATACCTCAATTAACTTTAAAAATCTGGCCCTAGATGCATTGCATTTCCCAGCTATAAGAAGCCTATCTTTATATGAATTGCCTATTTATTTTTAAGAGAAGATAAAGTTCTTTTGCACTCTAAGACCTGGATCCAGCAAAGTACTTAGGTGCGTGCCTATTTTCACTTCAATGGGATGACTCACATGCTTAAAATTAAGCACCTGCTTAAACACTTTTCAGGACTGGAGTTTAAGGGCCTAGCTTCACCAGACAAGTACATCCTATCAGTGCTGCTGCAGGAATCATTGGCTTCACGGTTTGTGCCTGTAATTGTAGTTATCACACCCCAAATCTCCAGTCAGATTTGGTTTTGTGCTGATCACTGAACAAACACAGAGTAATTTCCCTGGGCAACCACAGCAATTACTTACATGGAAAAACAACGAGGAGTCCTTGTGTCCTTCTTTTGGTAACCCTCTGTGGGATCAGAGGGTAATGGCCTGTAGAATGTGGTGTCAGAGAGTTGCCTAGCAGCCTCTTGTTCATATTCCGACCTATTCATGATGACTACATCACCTCCTTTGTCAGCCTTTTTTATTATAATGTCAGAGTTGTTTCTGAGGCTGTGGATGGCGTTGTGTTCTGCACAGCTGAGGTCATGGGGCAAGTGATGCTGCTTTTCCACAATTTCAGCCTGTGCACGTCGGTGGAAGCAATCTTTGTAGAAGCCCAGTCTGTTGTTTCGACCTTCAGGAGGAGTCCACTCAGAATCCTTTTTGTAGCTTTGATAGGAAGGTTTCTGTGGGTTCGTGTGCTGTTCAGTGGTGTGTTGGAAATATTCCTTGAGTTGGAGACAGCAAAAGTAGGATTCTAGGTCACTGCAGAACTGTATCATGTTCATGGGGCAGAAGGAGGGGCCCCAAGATAGGACAGGCTCTTCTGCTGGGCTAAAAGTGTAGCTGGATAGATTAACAATATTGTGAGTGAGTTAAGGGACCCACTTGGGAGACAGGCCAGTCCTTGCTTACAGACAGCCCCCTAGCCTGAAGCAAATACTCACCAGAACTACACACCACACAACAAAAACACTAACCCAGGAACCAATCCCTGCAACAAACCCCATTGCCAACTCTGTCCACATATCTATTCAAGGGACACCATCATAGGACCTAACCACATCAGCCACATCATCAGGGGCTCATTCACCTGCACATCTACCAATGTGATATATGCCATCATGTGCCAGCAATGCCTCTCTGCCATGTACATTGGCCAAACCGGACAGTCTCTATGCAAAAGAATAGGTGGACACAAATCAGACATCAAGAACTGTAACATTTAAAAATCAGTAGGAGAGCACTTCAATCTCCCTGGTCACTCAATAACAGACTTAAAAGTGGCCATTCTTCAACAAAAAAAAACTTCAAAAAGAGACTTCAAAGAGAAACTGCAGAACAGGAATTAATTTGCAAACTGGACACCATCAAATTAGGACTGAATAAAGACTGGGAGTGGCTGGGTCACTACAAAAAGTAATTTTCCCTCTGCTGATACTCACACCTTCTTGTCAACTGTTGGAAATGGTTGATGTCCACCTTGATTGCATTGGCCTCACCTGCACTACAAAAGTAATTTTCACTCTCTTGATATTCACCCCTTCTTGTCAAATGCTGAGAATAGGCCACTTCCACCTTAACTGAATTGGCCTTGTTGGCACTGACCTCCCCACTAGGTAAGGCAACTTCCATCTTTTCATGTGCTGTAATATTTATAGAGCTTACTGTATTTTTCACTCCATGCAGCTGATGAAGTGGGTTTTAGCCCACGAAATCTTAGGCCCAAATACATTTGTTAGTCTCTAAGGTGCCACAAGGACTCCTCATTGTGGTTTTTTTTCTGATACAGATTAACGCGGCTACCACTCTGAAACCTGTTTACATGGAAAAGTAATATCAGGAAAGGATTACTTGTATTTCAATGGTCTTCAATGTAATAATTCACTCTCCCCCCAAAATAGGGACAAAGCACTTCTCACTTTGTCTATTTTGGCTTTTCATTTAATCTTCCCCTGTCCTCCTCATCATGTGTTCTCCCCTGGACTTTTAACAGCAACCAAAATAACAGAGAGAGCTAGCAGCACATCACTAGCTACCATCAGGTATTCCATGGACCACAGACTGGAAACCAGTGGTCTAGAGATTGGATAGGACTCTGGTGTCCATTCGGGAGGGATGGAAGCTTGGTGCTGAATCTTATCTTCACTCGGGGTGCCAATGCACTTAAGACCAATTTTCATAACATCAGTGCCAAGACTGATCTCAAATTCAGCCAGAAGACAGACTGCACCTTGCCAGGCTATATTGCTTTGCTATTTATTGGCTTTTTTCCACCTTGACTGTTTTTATTATTATTTTAAATAATTAGCTATTTCCATTCTGATTCTTTTCCCCACAAAGTGAATGCTCAATGGATTTCATTGTGCAGGTCATTTGATTCAACAGGGGACAAATTTTGCTTGTTAAACATAGTTCAGAAGGGACAATGCCAGTCTAAATGTATCAGGTTTGGCAGTTTACAAATCAATTCTTTCTGTTAGATAGCTTGCTGTCTTGACCAATTGGGAAACAGATTATATCAGATAACTGAACTTTTAATTAGCTGATTGTGACAGTCAAGATTTGAAGGAAAAAAAGAAAATCAATTGGAAGCTGCCAAACTTGGCCAGCTGAGTACACAGGGGCTTTATTGAATTTTACGCATCGTCCTGAAGTGATGCTTTAGTCTGTTGGGCTCCAACAAGGGGACCTGTCTTACACAGAATTGACCATTCTGGAGACAGAAGGTTATTTCAGGAGCAAGGGTAGCCAGATATTTGTTATTAGTGACCTGTGCCAATGTCCATCATGAAAAGTTGAGGAGATGGTTTAAGACATATCAGCCAGTGTCCTATTGTCTGTGATAGTGCAGTTATAATTTTACCTTTCCATATTAATGGTTTTATGACAAGATAATTCTGCCAACGAGAATAGCCTGCCTAAAGAATAAGATTTGCAGGTTACTGTATAAGGTTCTGATTCTCCTCTGTCTTGCACCTTGTGTTATCATTTACATGTGCACAAAGTGGATATAAAATGCTACTGCATCAGAAGTGTTTTACACCCGCTATGCACTGGTATAAAAGACAACACAAGGTGAAGACAGAGGAGAATCAGGCTGTTGGGTTCTAAGCATATTGCGTTAGATTCTCAGGACCAGTCAAGCTTGGATCATCATAGAATCCAAGAAGGTGCAGAAGCATGTTTACAGTCCCTCAGTTAAGAGGCTGGATCAGCTGCATGCTCAATTTAGAGCAGCCTCAAGCCTCATGGCTGCTCTAAGTTGTGTAGGGCTGAAACAGACTTTAAAAATCAGTTCCTGCAGCTGCGCATCACAGGAGCACAACAGCATTGCCCTGATATGCCAGTGGAGGTGAAGTAACTTGTTATACCAGCTCTACACCACCAGAGGATTTCCCTACACTGTTCTCAACTAGCTTATGCAGAACCAATAGTGCCAAGGATCTGGCTCATCCTTTCCACTTCTCATAGGGCTCAATCCTGCAAGATTAGGGGAACATTCTGGCCGTGATCAGGAAAGTATTTACACACACACTTAATGTTATTCTTGTGAATAATCTCACTGAATCCAATGTTGATTTGCATGTTGGAGGTAAGCACATACTTTAAGTTTTTGTTGGATCTGGACCAGAGTGCTAAGCACCTTGCAGGATCAAGCCCATAACTGCTAATTACTTAACTAACATTAATTGTGTCTAATATTTTTTGCATCTTTAAAACATCTTATATTTGCATTGTAAAGGATTCAGTACAGGGCTAAATCCTGCCATCTGTTATACATCAGCTTCCCCATTGGATTTTAATGCTCAATTTGCTAACCTCTAAGGGAAGACTGTTTAGCATTGAGCTCTTTTTAACTTATTGCATTTGATGATCATTTAATACTTTCTTTTTATTCTGTTTCCCCTTACTAGAAAGCTGTCCTATCATGAGTATAAAGCAAAACATATATTCTTTCATCATAAATACAAATGCTGATTGCCACTTCGGTGCATACTGTGAACTGCCCTTGATATTTGGTATCCAGTAGCTCTGCGTGCAGGTTTCTATTTTGTCTGGTCTTGCTTTGCCTTTCATTGATTAGCTGGGTACAGAAACAGAACTTCTTTGTCACTTCACTGGAAGCTGTCTGGATGGCTACAAAGTGTATCATAGATCAATTCTACTCAGAGGACTGATTGCAACAAAGTCAATAGCAGAGCATGAAAGCACATACCGTATTACAGGAGCAGGAATGAAAGAGAAAAGCAGCACTTTTAAAAAAAATCCAGCTGAAGCCAAGGTTTGTCAAATATACCATGTTTCAGTACAAGGCCATGTTCCCTGCTTTCATCTGCATCATCTTGTTTTTTTTTATGTGCTATCATTTAACAAAACCAGTAACAATCTAAGAGCATCATTAGTGTACTTTTTAGGGACATGATCTCTAGCAGTTCATAGGGCATCAACTTGCTTAAGCAAAGCTGATTTGTCCACTAAACCTTGCTAGGCTGTTGCTCCGCACATCCTTCTGGGATGACACTCTGGGTTTATATACTCGCAGTTCACAGATTTCCTCCCTGCAAACCTTACTTTCTCCCAGTGTATTGTTATGATTATGGACTTATTCCTAAAATACTAATGTAAATACCATGGCTGGAATTAATCAAATATATAAAGCAAATAATGTGAATAGGCAACTAATTTTTGTTGTATTTTTGTACATAGGCTAGCGGGGGGGACGGGGCTGGCTTCTGGGCACTACTATAACCCATACTATTAACACTAATGTTATTATATACACTTCTCTTTCTCCATCCAGGCCAGATGCCCTAGAGTAGGTAAAAAGAAGGGGAGGAAGGCAGAGACAGGCTGAAAGGAGAAAAAAGGTCCATACAGCTGGATAGAGGTTGAGGTTTTTTGTTTTGTTTTGAAGGTTTTAGTTTTGTGTGTTGTGAACTTTCTGTGTTTTCTTTTTGCAAGTAGCTGGAGAATCACTGAGGATCCGTTATAGCACTGGAAACCACAAATAGCTGCTGAGTCCTATACCTACATGGCTGTACAGCAGGCACTCCTGCAGAACTGGCAAATGTTTGCTGTAACCAAAATACAAAAGAAAATGTTCTGTGACACTTTCAAGCGGAGAAGCTGTACCCAAATATTTTTCTGTTACGAGGCAAATGGAAGACAGCAAAGCTGTGGCCCCATGAGACACATTGTGATCTGCAAGTAGGTTTATGGCGTGAATGCCAGGGACCTTGAGGATTTAAGGTTTCATACACAAGCTCAAGGCCTGTCTATAACACAGATAGAAGATGAATACCATCCAATTACCCAACTGTGTATGCAGGAGGGTATCGTTCCTGTACAATGTCTCTCACAGCATACACTGATGCTCATATTTAGAGACAGACATATTTTCAGTGCAAAAAAAAAATCTATCAAAACAGGCAGTAGACAGACACTACAAGCCAATTGCAAAAAATGGACTATGGTGAGTCTCCATTCAATAGCTCATGATTTAGAAAAGTGTTCACCTTGAAACAGTCAATATGTGCTCTACCCATGGATATTTAACAGAATACCTCACTTATAGATTAATTAACTGTACAAACAATTAACATGCATCCAACGAAGTGGGTATTCACCCATGAAAGCTCATGCTCCAAAACATCTGTTAGTCTCTAAGGTGCCACAGGACTCTTTGCTGCTTTTACAGATCCAGACTAACACGGCTACTCCTCTGATACTAAACAATTAACAGTGCTCATATGTAAAGACTGAATATCCTCTAGATGGCTTCAATTAAAATACTCATTGGAGATGAACAGCTCCACGAATTATGAAGAAATCCTTTATGCATCATTTTATAAATGTTACAAAGTGCAGATCCTCACTGATATATATATATGCATTTCTAAATGAAAAGTTTCTGTAGGAATACATTTATAAAATATAAAAGAAAATAATACACTTGTCGCTGTTGAAGCTCAGAAGCATGAGATACATACTGATCTACAGTAAAAACCTTTGACTCATTTTCTGGAAGGCAAAAGAGGTGCAAATTAAAGATTTTAGCCTTCTGTGCCTTTAGCCTTTACTAAGATAACAACTCTGGAACTATCCTAGCATGAAGGTAACATCTGTATGTTATTCCTCCAAAAAGTGTAATATTCAATATTATTTCTAATGAAATACTTACGGAGTGGTTTAAAGTGGTTTCCCCCCAGCCATGCATCATGCAGTCTATCCTTAGGTATAGCCAAGCTCTGCTGGGTGCAGGACCCTAGGGGAATTGAGAGAAAGGTGGCTTTACATCACATCTACATTCCCTGCCCTGCCCTGGGGATTAACCAGAGTTGATTCAGTCTTCAAAAGAAGTTAATATGCTGCTTGAATTCATGCTTGGCTGCATTAGTCTCAAAGGCGTCATTCCAGTAGAGAGAACTCACCGGAGTGCAGGGATGCTCCGATTATGCTCCCTCACTCTGTCATGCTTCCAACACACACCAGTACATGGGCCTACTTCTGTTGGCCATGCAGGGGTTCTCGCGTGATAAGGGAATTCTCAGATGGTTAGCTAAACTGGCTTTGCAGCTACTTTGCACAGGCTGATTGATGCAATGCAGCCACAGTGGGGGCCAAAATATCCTTGGTGTTTCTTTGTAGCTAATGAACACTAATCTGGTATTATACATATAACACAAAAAACCCTCTTAACGATTTAATATGAAGTTAAATGGACAGAGAATGCTAAGACACAGCATCCTAAGGGCAATGTTAGAACACGGACACAGGTCAGTGAATTCTCTGACTGGAGGCACCACAGTAGTGGAGGGACAGGGAAAGATGCACAAGGGCACCCAAGATATTACCCCCAAATTCTAATGTGTGGAACAAAGGAGAAGGCTTGCAGGTTCAGCGGAGGAGGGGGGGGCATTTCCTTGGGAGGGGTGTTGCTAAAGGTGCAAAAGACGACTCTTACCGAAATAATGGGGGACATGGATCAGTGTCCATGATGTATTCCTTAGTACCTGCCCAAAGCCAGAGAAGCTAATGATCCAACCAGCAGACCAAATTCAGTGATGAATCTTGGTCACATGCTACCTGAGGCACGTAGCGTTAATGCTAAGAAAAAGACTGAAATAACATCTTGGATTACTCCCCCTCCCCCGCCTCAACAGAATACCAGCTTAATTCAGGGCTACTTCTGCACTGTCTGTGAACTGACACCCACCAGAACCAAGGGCTCTTCCAACACCAAACTTCTTGGAGATTTTTCTGATTGTTTCATTTGAGAAATGTTTTTCCCTTGCTGTTTTTCTTCTTCTTGTTTCCCTCCCCACACACACACACACAAATCTTGATGTTTTTGCTGCCTTTGGGTGTTACAGAAGACTCAGAAATGTCCAAAAGAACATAGTTTGTTGTTTTCTTTAAAGGAGGCAACACACTTGGGTAAGAATGCCCTCAGGGCTAAAGTTTGTCTCCAAGTGAGCAAGCTGAACCACTAACGCATAAAAGTTTTATTTGTTTGTTTGTTTTTGGCCATCTTTAGCCATGCTGGGTATATCGCCCCGGATGCATTGCATTTCCCAACTATAATAAGCCTATCTTTATATGAATTGCCAATTTAATTTAAGAGAAGATAAAGTTCTTTTGCACTCTAAGACCTGGATCCAGCAAAGTACTTAGGTACATGCCTATTTTCACTTCAATGGGCTGATTTGTTCTAAAATTTCTTGCAAAGATATAACAGCAGTAGTTTTAAATTGAATTGAGTTGTGCATTCTTAAGGTTTGTTAACATCTGAAAGGTTTAATTGTAATTTTTGTAATATTTAAATACATAAAATATTGCAAATCCCAATTTCAGGACAAGAAATTTGTGAAGTTTAAAATATAACCAAGTACACCTTTTTCTTTTTCTTTTTTCTATATATTTAAACTATAATAAGGTTTTTTTTGTCATTGTGATTTTTATGAACAAATATCTAATAATAGGAGGAGTTAGTTATTAAAAGAGAGGGAATATGGTGTGCTAATTGGCCCTATAAATTTACCCTAGTTGTGAGTTCAACTCTAAAAAGTATGTACAATTTTGTGAAGCATCACAATAATCTGTAATAACAAATGTTGATGTGAGACAGTATGAAAGGGAGACAGAAAAACTGAATTAGTCTAAATAAAAAGGCCTAGGGTATAACTCAAGGACTGTATTAAGATCATGCTTGGAAAACAAGAAAATGTGGATCTAGAAATCAGTGAACCAAAACTGGTGTTCAGAAACTAAGCCTAATTGGTAGACAAAATAATGAGGAGATGGTTGAGAATTTGAAGGTGGAAGACAGCTTGGGTGAAAGTGATCATGAAATGATAGATGATCTAAGCAATGGTAGAAGGCTGACTTTAAAAAATGCAGAGAACTGGTAGGTAAGATCCCATGGGAAGCAAGTCTAGGGGGAAAAAAAAGGAGCATTGACAATTTTTAAGAGACTATATTAAAGGCAAAAGAGCAAACTAACACAATGCACAGGAAAGACAGGAAGTAAGATAAGAGACCACACTGGCTTACCCAAGAAATATTCAATGACCTGGAACTCAAAAGAGAGTCTTACAAAAAAGTGGAAACTAGGTAAATGACAAAGGATTAGTTTGAATAAAACCTACAAGCATGCAGGGGCAGGCACAAAATGAGATTAAACTAGCTAGGGACACAGAGGGTAACAAGAAAACATCTTATAAATACATCAGAAGCAAGAGCAAGATCAAGGATATGGTAGGTCCATTACTCACTGAGGAGGGAAAGAGAATAAAAGAAAACATAGCAATGGCCAAAATGTTAGATGCCTTTCTTATTTCAGTTTTCAGCAAAAAAAAAAAAAAAAGGTCAGCAGTGATTGGACACTAATATAGTGAAAATCCATTTAAATGGTGTAGGATCTTAGGCTAAAATAGGGAAAGAACAAGTTAAGAATAACTTAGACAAGTTAAAAGTCTTCAAATCAGCAGGGTCTAATGAAATACATCTTAGAACATTTAAGGAACTGGCTGGAGAGATCTGAGTCATTAGTGATTATCACTGAGAACTTGTGGAGGATGGGAAAGATCCCAGAGGACTAAAAAAGTGCAAATATATTACCTATCTATAAAAGGGGAATAATGACAACCCAGGGAATTATAGACCAGTCAGCTCAACTTCAGTACCCAGAAAGATAATGGAAGGAATAATCAAACAATCAAACCCAGAAGATAAGGTGACAAGAAACAGTGAACATGGATTTGTCAAGAACAAATCATGTCAATTCAACCTTATATCCTTTGTGTAGGTAGGGAGGAAGCAATAGAAGTGATATATCTCAACTTTGGTAAAGCTTTTGATATTGTCTCACATGACCTTCCCATGAGCAAACTAGAGAAATATAGCTTAGAGGAACCTGTTATAAAGTAGGGGCACAACTGGTTAGAAAACCATACTCAAAGAATAGTCATCAGTGGTTCACATTGATATTGAATAGAGCCAGACCTAGTGCAGATTTCTGTGGGACCCCATTCAATATGACCTTCCACTCAAACTGGTTTAAAGGTCTAGAAAATATGACCTATGAGGAAAGATTAAAAAAAAATTGGTTTGTTTACTCTGGAGAAGAAAAGACTGAGGGGGACATCTAATAGTCTTCAATTATGTAAATGGATCCTATAAAGAAGCGGGTGATAAATTATTCCCCTATACGCTGAGGACAGGAGACGTAGTAATGGGTTTAAATTTCAGCACGGGAGATTTAGATTAGAAATTAGGAAAATCTTCTTAACCGTAAGGGTAATTAAGCACTGGAACAAATTTCCTAGGGAGAATGTGGAATCTCTATCACTGGAGGTTTTTAAGAACAGGTTAGACAAACACCTGCCAGGAATGGTCTAGATAATATTTAGTCTTGCCTCAGTGCAGGTGACTGGACAAGTCAACGTATCAAGGTCCCTTCCGGTTCTACATTTCTATGATTCTATCATAGGCTATTCCATGCATCACTCCTTTTTTTGGGGGGGGTCTTTAAAGAAAGACACTTTGTGGGGGCGGGGGAGAGATGGAAGAATGCACATAAGCAACTGAAGTGAACTTCACCATCATGGCTGCCACCCTTACTATTTTCTCGGACTCTGGACCTTCGTCACCCTGATCCTGAGATGTCCTGACCAGACGGAGCTAAAAAGAAAGGGATCCCAGTAATATCATCGCCCCTACCAGCTCCATCTGAATCCCAAACATCACCTGGGATGACTTGGGATTGGCCTTTAACAGTAGCAACAGCTCCAGCTCAGCTCAACTAGCTCCTTCTCTTTTACCCAAAAATCCAGATATTATCATCTTTGATACTATCAAAGAGCCTTCAGACAAGGGATTTTGTCCTTCTAAAACTCTCTCCAGAGAAAGGGAAAAGGAACAAGTGTTGTTGTTAAAACAACAGCCTTACTTAATGCTTTACATTTCAAATGTTTTAACTATCTTTATCTTCAATAAAGGGGTTTAAAGGATTTTTAATAGGCACTTGCCATGCTACTAAGCAGGCTGAGATCTCTGTATACCAAACCCTGAACCTTGTTTAGCACTGTTTAATGTTGGACACTGACTGGGTTATGTTAACACTTTTGACCAATATATTTCATCTAAATTAATACAATAATGCATCTGAAGCTCTGGAAATTTTACCCTAAATCTTTTCCAAAAATTGTCATTTCAGGAAATACATTTGCTGAGAGTAGCTAAGTGTTCATTTTATATTGCATTAGCCTTTTATTTAAATCCATCTTCTGTGTGTCTGGTCTCAATTCATATACCAGAACACAAACTGCAAGGGGCCAGTTCATATGGGGAAGCTTGTAATAAACGAAACCCCAAAGGGCAATAACAGTGTAGTTTCAAGGCAAACTTAGATGACTCTGTATCAATGGGGCTCTAAAAAACAGCTAGTGAGAGCACAAAAGGGAAAAATTAGCAACTGTAAATCAGACACAGCAGTGCCTATGTAATTACTTTCATAGCAGCTGATCTATAGGAAAACCTGCAGCCCAAGTAACAGAATCTTGGATGTGATTCAAGGTGGAGAGAGCCTGGTTCAATTTTCTTAACCTTTGTCAACCAATTTATATAAGTTTAGCTGAATCTCACGGTCTCCTGTGGATATATGAGAAAGATATGTCAAGTCCTGACTTACACGCCACGTGGGCAAACACAGAGCTCTGCCAAAGACAATCATGTGATACATAATATGTTCCTCTTAGCTCCCTGGCCTCTGATGAAATTCTAATTAAAGACAGTTTCTGTAGGAAATTACTGTTCTATGGTAATTTTGTCACTGCTGAGTAATGCTGCCGAGCAATGCTTGGGAGAACCCAGAATGCTTAAGTCAGAAAGGTGCATGACCTTTAAAATTATCTCAGCAAGACAAGCACAAGAAAATGGGGTGTTTAGCCATGTGATATCTGGGGACCCTTGGGCAGTGGTATGTGCACAACACAGACTGCAGTACTTTCCAAATGCCTTTCCTCTCTGAAGGTCGAAACAGAAAGTTTTTGTGTCTCTACTTATCTGCATTACTGTGAAAATAGTCACACTATGTGCAGAAAAAGAAAGCAACAAGCCCCTCAGTTGCTACCAAAGGATCTGATGTGTTTTCATTAGACAAACTGAAACTATTTTTGAGAATGAAAAGGAACAGAGCAAAAAGGGAAACACCACTGGTCATCCCATGAACATCACCTTGACAATGTAGCTGACTAAAGTTGTCCAAAATGAACTCTTTGGTTAAAACAACAACTACAGTTACTTCTTCTTGTCCTTAGGGGCTTAAATCCTGACAGTAAAATGAACAATAATACATCACCAACTTTATTTTGGAATATGTTTAGACAAATACCAAATAAATCATATTAGAAACTGACTCTCACTCCAAAGCCTCAGAGGTAAATCAATGCCTATCTGCACCCTTTTTTTAGGACGATTTACCAACAAAGCATTGTGCTAGTCTTTATCAGGTATTACAGTTCATTAACTCACTTCCTTCTCTTTGAATCTCAGAGATTTGAATGGTTTTAAAATTAGAGTATGCAGTATAACAATACCCAGTCTGAAAAAGTCATAGAGCTAACTAAATGGAACTGCGCTTCTGGGTAAGTCAATGTCAAGAGGAGATTGAATGAGAGCATGGCAGCTTCATCATCTCACTTGAGAAGCAATACCTTGCTGGATACTTTGATTGTGCTGTGAGCTATAATTCACAAAGACAACTGAACAAAGACAACTACCACTAGGCATATTGCAGTGTCTCCCTGTCTTTATATTTAAATAGCATTCACATATAATAGCTAATAAGAATAATCTATGGGAGAAAATTCACTCACTAAACAAACCTGTCAAAAATGATGCTTTTCCCATTTGTGTTAGTTTTTCAGTCCAAATACTCTCAGGCCTTTCATGGAGCATCCAGAATGACACTGTCATTCCTTATGTGGATGGCCACCATTCTCTTGATGGCCATTGACTTCTGGGGCAGAAGAAGGCATCCTCGCATCCCACCACCCAGTCAGTGAGGTTCAGGCTAAATGGAATGGATTTAAGGTACACCTAGGTAGGGCTGAGGCCTTCTCCACTCCACTCACCCATTCACTAAATTGTCGCCTAGTAGCCAGCACCCGAGGGACCACCAGCAATGGTGGCTGGCAGGCCAGGTAGGAGGGTCTGGGCCCACCTGACTCCACCGGGCCCTGAACCAATGCCTTGGCAGTGGTGGAGTGGTCCATCACTGGCTCAGTGGGGAATCCCACCAAAACACACTGAGCTTACCTGGGTGGGAAATACCACGCCGTGACCATCTCTGGGTCTCTTCCTTCTGTTGTCTCTAGTATGGCAGTCCAGGAGGCTTTGGAGTGTCCAGGTTTCGGTCACTTCATGGAGCTCTTCTGGTTGCAGGTTTCCAAGCTGACCCATGAGGCCTCTGATCTCTGCAGGCAGGGGCCATAGATAGTCCTCAGTGGGAGCTTCCAGCACAGGTCCTTCCCCTCCAGCATCCATCCCTGAATGAGCTGGGCTTCCTCCCTTTATACTCCTGCAGCATCTGGAGCATGCCCAGTCCAGTCTACCGGGCAGGATTTCTGCTGTCCATAATGTAGGTTTAACCCCATCTTGGCTAGTGTGGGGTCTGTACTCTCTGTCACAACCCCTAAAGGCTCATTTCAGCATTCCTGGAGCTAGCAAACTCCAAAGGGGGTATACACATTTTAATCATTTGTTAAAAGCATATGCCTGGATTGTGACTCGAGATTATCATCTTCATATAGATCTGGCTGTTTTGCAAAACAAAAAGAAGCCTATTGTACTTCAGTTTAGACATTGGTGACCCTGCTTCTTCCCCTCTGCACTACACAAGTCATATGTCACTTTAACTCAGTTGATTTCAGTTAAGTTACATCAGGCTACAGCTGACATACTGTAGTGTAGAATTAGGCTTAACTTTCTGCTGTTACCCTCCTATCAAGTTCAAAGGTATCTATCCAAATATTTATAGAACAATAATTACTCTAGTGCCTGAGCACCTGAATATCTTCAGTGAGTTTTATATTCACAACACTACCCTGAGGTTGGGACATAATATCTCCTTTTTCAGATGGGAAACTGAGGCACAGAGAGACTAAACAACATGCCCAGAGAGGCAGGACCTGGATGTTTAAGTCCAAGTTCAGTGCCCTGTCCACTGGACCCTCCTTCCTTCCTGTTAGCCTTAAAAATTAATCCAACACAGTACCAAGCTAGGTATATCTGCAACAGGAGGTAGAGAAATGGTGAATTATTATTTTTTTTTTCAGAAACACTGATGGCTATATAGAGAGCCCTCAAGAAATGTTGAATAGCACAAAATCATTTTCCATGTTATAACTACTGGAAAAAATATGTCACATAGAAGTTAGGATATTATTATAGCAGCGAATGTTGAGGCAAATATAAAGTTTCACTAAAGGACAAGACATTGATATGATTAATAATAGCATCCACTCTCTAGGGAAAAAATAAATTTCCACTCTCTAGGGAAAAAATATCAATTCAAACTACAGCTCCCATGAGGCACTGTGGGAGCTCCATAGGACACAGATTACTGTGGAACTAACCTGAAATGTTTTCACATTTCTATACTGAAAATTGTCAGAACTTTCCATTGTATGAACATTTTGATATTTTGACTTTTTATCCTGATTCTGGATTAATTACAAATTTTGAAATATTGGAATCTCCCGTGTGATAGAAATTCCAATTGTCAACCAGCTCTATTATATAGCATGTTTTGGAGTACATTCCTTCTAGGCATCCAAAAATCGAGATTCCCCAAGTCACTAGCCATATTGGACAGTCTTTTTTTCAAATATATGTTTTATGTAATATATTTTATTTATTATGCTTATATTTAAATATTATTTAATTTTGTATCCATCATTTACATAGTAAAATATTTCCTTCTAGCCATGGTAACTTTTCATATTCAAAGCTACAGTTAAAGGAAAGGAGATTAAGAAAAAGTAAAGCTAACATAACCCAGTAAAGCTTTGTGTTTTAAATAGTGCCAGGAAAATCAAAGTTTTGTGGGAGATGGAGGGGAAAAAAAATTCTTACAAGTTTGCAACTGGGAAATCCTGCAAAATGTAGCTTTTCCTTGTAAGACTTCAAATGAAATCAGCATGTGGCAGGACCATGTAAACTTCTTGGGTTACAAAGATTTAAGAAAGGGTTCCCTCCTGCAGATTTTACTAGCAAAGGGCACCCCTAATCCCCAAACTATCTCATCCTTGAACAATGAAAACCTTTATGGGACCGGTACAGTTTGAAGCCCAGCAATTTTCTAGCTTTAAGTTCTAAGTATAGAAATCAGAGCCTGAGGCTAGTAGCACTGTGCTCCAGCTGATATCAGAGCCGTGGTGGCTTCAATTATATTTTGAACATGTAAAATTCACATGCACAGAATCTTCAGCACTATCCAAATGTCCAGGTGAAAATGTAATCTTTTCAAGTCATTTCCATTTAAACACCCCACTGTAAATTAAAGAACAAGCTTCTTAATAGGCAGGTATGGCATATTTGGAAATGGAGCTGATGCCATTATTTTAAAATTGTTCTTGCAGGCAGCAGTTGAAGTGGGAGAATAAGTCAGCACATTGTACTCTTGCAAAAAGGTCTTTGAGTTTTCATTCAGGAAAATTCATGACATGTTAGAAGAGTGATAATTATTATCTGTTTCATATTCACCTGTGAGGGGTGTGTGTGTGTGTGTGTGTGCAAGGGGTGGGGCAATAGGGAAAGAGAGAAAAGGAAAGACAGTAGTCCAACAACTAAAGGAATAGAAAAAAAACCCTATTGAATTTTCTCATATAATGTCCATCATATAGTCCTTATTGACACAAAGCCATTATGAACAATGGGTGTTTTGCCAAGGTAACTGAGGTAAGATGGGACCCATAATTTGAAAAATATAGAATACTGTAAACTATGGGAACAGTCCAAGCAGCTGCTTTTACTTGAAAAATTGCCCAATTATTTGCTTGAAAACTGTACAAATTCTAGTATGGTCCCAGAATTTTCTGACATTCATCTGTCACAGTGTCATATAAGCCAGTCCAGAATTAAAATCCATATCCCCTTAGCATCCCAGGAAAGAGTTGTCAGCCAGAACTCTTGTTCTGATGGATGATGCTACTGACAGCTGCCAGAAAACACAACTAAATTGCTCAACAGATTCCTTGAAGGAATATACAGTAATACATATTATAGAAAACGAACAAATATATTTTATATATCTTTCTGCTTATCAGTTTGTACTTGAACACTTCATTCTTTTGTACTAGTCTTCTAAAACCATTGTCTCCAGAGCTACTTATTCAAAATTCACTGGAGGGAGTAATAAATACAAAGCTGATAAAAGTTAGATTTAATATAAATGACCCAAAACTCAGGTGGTCTAAGTTGGCATAATTTCATTGATAGAAATATACTGACTCCCACCAACTGAAGTTCTGGTCATTATTCCCTACAGTGTCATTGATTCATTATTATGTCTCCGTTTGAAGAATTTCATTCCTTCTAAGTCTGGTCAAGAAGGAAAATGAGTCAGCAAGCCTACACTGTTTTAAAGTGTCCACCGACTTTGCGAGTGTGAATTTCTGGATGCCCAGCTGGATGCACCTTGTGCTTGATGTTCAGAGGTGCTGAGCAGCCACTGCTCCCATGGAGTTCAAATGGACTTGTAGACCCTTTCTGCAAATTTGGCCCAAATATTTGCACATGTGGGTACATTTGCTGAGATGAATACTCCCATTGAGTCACTGGACCAAGACATAAAAATAAGTGTTCACAGAATCCCATAATTTGGCAATTATGAATGCATGGTCTAAATGAACATTTGGATGCAAACTCTCCCAAAACTATTAGTAACTGAAGGTACTATGGGTTAGATCCTCAAGCATTGCAAATTGGTTCCACTGGCATCATTTTTACATCAGTTGACATTCTGACGTGATCTATTTCTAGATAGGAAATAAGATGGAAATCACTTTCCATTAAATATTTTGTATTTTTGAACCTTTTGTTCCTGAACTGGGAATAGGATTTAAAAAAACAGTTTTGGGAGAACTCACATGGAATTTTTCAGCTTTTTGGCTGCCCTCTTGAAAGGTTCTTGTCAATTTTACTTTCAGGCCTAACAAAAAATTGACAAGAGACTTCCAGGCGCATAGCAAGAGATCCATCATTTTGATTTTCCCAACAGAAAGTTGCACTTTTTTTTTCTGCAAAACTAAGACTGAAATGTTCAGTTTTGCAAAAAGTTACATTTGCATCAGAAAATCAGTCTGACAAAAAAAATTCTGAAGGTTTCCTGTTTTGGATTTGATCTATCATTTCCCAGGTTTAATATTTCTATTTACTTTGTTTTATTATTTATCTTTTGCCCAAAGCTATGGTAGATGTCATTGGTTTGACATGATTTCAAATATTTGAAGTTAAACTTCATCTAGAGTTTTGGAAGCTGAGGATCATGTCACATTCACTGGAAAATACATCCCTAGATTCAAAATAAGATCTCACAGCTGACGATTGTGATGTAATGATGGTTTTGCCACTTTTAATGTACACATTCTTTGAACTTATTCCCTTACTTGTGGAGGGATGTACAATATTTTGCACTCTTTTATTGAAGTAGGTCAGTTTTTCAGAGATGGCATATACATTTCCACCTATAATGTTATGTGCTCAAAAGTGAACCATTTGCAGATACAAATGGTACCTTTATGGAGAAAGTGTGGCTAATTTTAGTGGATCAGAACAAGGTCTATGCACTCCTTAGGTCCAATTCTGGTGATGTACAAGCATGAATGTCATCTTCAGTTAGTAGTAGTAGTAGTAGCACCTATTTATTCCAACCAAAAAGGGGTCCCAAGCTGTGTGTGTCAGGTAACATAATTTATTATATGTGTCCTGTTGTGCTCAGCATGATACAATCAACCTGGTTGACACCTTTAGGTTCTAACACGAGAGTTAATACATAATCAAGCAATAAATAATTGTGGTAGGAACTCTGCAAACACATAATCAGACACAATCTGTCTCAAAAAAGAGTTTACTATCTATATAGACGTAGAGAGACCTAGAATGAGAGGGCACACAGAATAAAAGGTCACACAACAAGTCAGTGGCAGAGCCAAGAACCAAAAGCAGAGCCAGGTTTCCTGACTCCAGTCCAGATCAATGATTAAAGTGAAAAATAATATTTTCCTTCTATGGAATATATACTAAAAAAAAATCCTAAATTAATGCAAATTTAAGCTTTCACAATAAAAAAAGTTAAAAAGTCAGTAAATATAAAACCATTGCAACATTAACTGCACAGAAACAGACATCTCAATGCCTGTTTTTCCTTTAAACCTGAAGTTTAAGATATATTTCTATTTACATTATTAAAAGCAGACTACAAAATAATCAGTATGTGCAATGGAGACAAAGAAATATTGTTGTAATATTGGGAACCAAACCTCTTAAAACTACCTTTAAAAATTTTAACTGGGCAACCTTAATGATGCTTTAAAACCAATTTTTTCAGAGTTTTTAGAATTTGAATTCCATGTTGCTTAAAAAAGAGAAAATGAAGAAAAATAAAAATTGCTTTTTCTTAATAATGTTAGTGCTTAAGTCAATGATTTTCAAGAGGCCTAAAGGATCTTTAAAGGGAACTTAGGGATTCAATTGGCATTGGGTGTCTAACTTCCTTATGTCCTACATGGCATTGGGCATCTAGTATATGTGGTCATCTATGATCATTGTGTAGTCATAATCATATTTTATAGCCTGTAGTCATATGATTTGAGCATTAAATAGTTATATATAGACATAATAGTCACATATGTCCTATAGATATTTCACCTTATGCAGTGAACACTTTCAGTTTTACAAACTAAATTGGGTTCCATTGGTTCAGTACTAGGAGATTGCTAAGGATCAGCTATGAGATGAGTGAAAAAATGTTGGTGAGTCTATGCATGAACTCTTCCCTCAAAATCATGTAGAATTTGCCAGGATGCTTGTCATGAACAGATAGTTAAGGGTTAATGTCTCTTTTACCTGTAAAGGGTTAAGAAGCTCAGTAAACCTGGCTGACACCTGACCAGAGGACCAATAAGGGGACAAGATACTTTCAAATCTTGATGTAGGGAAGTCTTTTGTTTGTGCTCTTTGTTTGGGGGTTGTTCGCTCTTGGGACTAAGAGGGACCAGACATCAATCCAGGCTCTCCAAATCTTTCTGAATCAGTCTCTCATGTTTCAAACTTGTAAGTAATAGCCAGGCAAGGCGTGTTAGTCTTATTTTTGTTTTCTCAACTTGTAAATGTTCCTTTTTGCTGAGAGGATTTCACCTCTGTTTGCTGTAACTTTGAACCTAAGGCTAGAGGGGGTTCCTCTGGCCTATATGAATCTGATTACCCTGTAAAGTATTTTCCATCCTGATTTTACAGAGATAATTTTTACCTTTCATTCTTTAATTAAAAGCTTTCTTTTTAAGAACCTGATTGATTTTTTTCCTTGTGTTAAGATCCAAGGGGATTGGATCTGGACTCACCAGGAATTGGTGGGGGAAGGGAGGGAGGATGGTTAAATTCTCCTTGTGTTAAGATCCAAGGGGTTGGATCGGTGTTCACCAGGAACTTGGTGAAAAAGCCTCTCAAGGCTGCCCAGGGAGGGGAAGGTTTTGGGGGGACAGAAAGTGATCCAGTCACTGAAATTTCTGGATGGTGGCAGTGTTACCAGATCTAAGCCAGTAATTAAGCTTAGAAGTGTCCATGCAGGTCACCACATCTGTACCCTAAAGTTCAGAGTGGGGGAGGAACCTTGACAATGCTATATTAAATCATCTCAGATGAGGATCTAGCAACTATGAACCATGTATCCATTATCCTAAAACTGAACAACTGTAATTCCTCCTATCTATGGCTGTACAGTCAAACCAATCAAAAATGGCAGCTTATACAGCACATAGGTGCACCATCTTTAGTAGAGCTGAGAGGGAAATAGTTTTCCCAGCCTGTCATTTTTTTTACTAGATTTTCAACAATTTGTGAATTGCAAATCCAAAAAATTCAGATTGGGTCAATAATTTCAAAATGTTTGGTTTCAATTTTGACCTTTTGAATAATTAATTTAAATTTCAAAATGAAAAGTCATGTTGAACAAAAGGCAGATTCATTTTGAAAATGTAAAAAAACCACATTTTGACAATTTCAAAACATTTTTTCACTTTTTTTTTCAAAAAGGGGAAATTCGTTAAAAGTGAATGCAAACAAACAGTTTCCTGCAAACAGTTACGGTTTTGATGAATTAGTATTTTGCAATGAAAAACATAGTTGAAAATTTCCTGACCAGCTCTATTTTGAGTGAGATTATTCCTTAAGAGCATTGAATATCAGAGGTCTGTGTCCTCTATGGTCTTTTTAATAACTTGCACATTTATTTAAGGTCATAATCCTATTCTTCATGGTTCTCCCTGTCCTCCTGGAAGATCCTTTCAACTTTGATCCACCATGATAGATGTCCTTATTAGGGACACAGGACCTGAAAATGCCTTATATAGGATTTCAGTTGCCAAAGGCAATGCATTTCTGATATTGGAACTCCTACCTGAAGAAATTAAAATCTGCCACAAACAACTCATTTTCATAGCCCAGAACAAAACCATATAACAGGGAGTGCAGATAAGAAATTAAAAATCAAGTTTAAGTGGAGAAGATCTATGCCTTCATTAATTATACACTTCTGTAGTCTAGTCTTGTCTAATCTGTAGCAATTATAGATGAAATTACATACCATTAGATATGGTGTTGTTTTTCAGGATGATATTCTCTTTGTCAAGCGCCTACCCTACCTCTCTTCTCCTCTCCCACCCAAATTTTGAGTGTTAGTTCAGAATTTGAACAAAAATTTAGACTGATTTTTGAGTGATACAAAATTAATTTGGATTAATAACAGGTCATCCCTTCTTATAGCTTGTCAGTGATTTTAAAAATGTATGCTAAGGTTAATTAAATCTCATTACATTATGAAGCTGGTTTGGTTTAGTAATTAAAAGTAAATCCACTATCCTCTTTTGTACCAAATGAACAGAACATTTTATTATTATGATGATTATAACAAAAAAGTTAATTTGAGAAAAGAGCACAAATGATTTGCAGCATATATACATTTATGCATCACACATTTCCATTTCATATAAACACCTATAAATATTTTAAACAATTAATGCTGTATTTTTCACTAGTTTTTCATAATTGTTTAGCCCGATCAATCTTGACAGCTCGAACATGAAATTGTAGGCTCAAGGGACAGTTTAACTTTAGCATTTGGCTTTTTCAAGATAAGGAACAGATACGTATTTCTTGAGCTGATGTTTTACATGTTCTTCATAAACAATATTGATACAGTGCGTGTTTTCTGTGAATCTGAGGGTGATTGTGCATGTATATGTATGTATATAATAAAAGCAGAAATTTGTTGGATGATTCCCAAATGACAGACTCTAGAAGGAATGGATCACTGGTAAATAAGCTTTTATATTTAATACAGTCAAATGTAGGAGCCATTTCTTGAGTTATTTAGCCTCTCCTTTCAATTACATTATGTCATTTAATAGAAACAAAACAAAAACTGATTTTTTTTCACAATAAAGTACCAATGTAATTGCAAGACAGTTGTGCTGAAATATGTATTCCACTGAAATGAGTAAATCAAAGAGATTTTAAACAGCTTTGGCAAGAACATTTACTGCTGCCCATGTTTGGTCATTAATTTATATCATTTGGGTAACAGATAAAGGTAGTTAAGAGCTTATGTAACAAAAGGTGATAGTAGGGAAATGTATAAAAGTAAGGGGTCATCAAAGACCAAGAAATATATTTCCTATGAAATAGTTATTTCTTTTAGATTTCCTTGTAAAATGCTGTTTCTATAGTTACCTCTGTTGAAATATAGTATTGTTAACACTCATCAGCATGCAACTTTTCAAATTGTGATAGATTTGTGCCTAAGAGCTGCAACTCTTTACTAACATGAGTACTTCAGATTTCAATGGTACTATTCACGTGAGTAAGAATGATACCCAGGAGTTAATGTTATGAATATAAAATTATTATCATAAAGGTCTGAGGCTTTCTTGGGATGCCCAGGACTGCGAGTGACCTTGTTAACCATCTGCCTACAGCAAGTGGAAGTTTTGCTTGTGCTTTACAGGCTGTCAACTTCTTGACACCACCAGGCTGGTAGCCACCCAAACAATCTCCTTAGGTCCCTGCCAGCCATTACTTTGCCTTTCAAGTTAACAGGAAGTACACCCCAATCCTTGAGCCCCTTCAAAGTATTCCTCTGCAGTGTCTATCCCTTAAACACTGGACACTCACAAAAATTGACAGGTAAGCTGGAACAGTGCACATACCAGCTTGTCTGGTTCAACTGAGGATCAGCTTCAATACCACATGAGAGCACTGAAATATATTTATGGTGAAAACAGTCATAAGTTTATTATCAAAGGCTAAGATTTAAGAGATGGCAAATACGGATAATGATGGAAACAGAAATGGTAACTGTGACATTGCAGCCCATAAGGCTTAATGGAAATATGCTTATGAATGTATATATGACATAAATGGAATATGTTTTATGCTACATATGCCATGTAACATATCTATGTAAAGGTTATGATCTACTGAATATATTCATCCTATTTGTATGCATGTGTCATTACTGTATTTGAAGCTATGAATATTGGCTGTATACTGGTTTGATTTAAATAGCCTTAGGGCTTGGCTACACTTACAAGTTGCAGCGCTGGGAGTTACAGCGCTGGTCATGCAGCTGTGGAAGGGCCAGCGCTGGAGTGTGGCCACACTGACAGCTACCAGCGCTGCAGTGTGGCCACACTTGCAGCACTTTCCAGCGCTGTATTGAGAGGTGCATTGTGGGCAGCTATCCCACAGAGCACCTCGTCCCGTTTTGGCGCCGTTTTGGCGCTGAGTATTGTGGGAAGGGGAAGGAAGTGTGCGGGTCATTCCGCTTCCTGTTTGCCAGCGCCCCGTGGTGCATCGCTTCACATCCCAGCATTCACTCTTTCCAGCAGCGTTTGGCGCCATTGTGAGTGTCTTTCTGTTACTCTCTGTGTGAATCGCGATTTCTGTGGCAAATGGAGCCCGATCTGCTGAGGACTCTGCTGATGAGTGTCACCAGCACAACACGTTTGGCAGTCCAGCTATTCCTTCAGCTCCAAAGTGACAGTGAGGATTCCGACGATGATATCAATATGGATTTGCCTGCCGCGTGTGACACTAAAGTGCTTGCGGCATTTACGGAAATGCTCAGCACCGTTGAACGCCGCTTTTGGGCTCGGGAAACAAGCACTGAGTGGTGGGATCACATCGTCATGGAAGTCTGGGATGACGAGCAGTGGCTGCAGAACTTTCGTATGAGAAAAGCCACTTTCATGGGACTGTGTGCTGAGCTCGCCCCCACTCTGCGGCGCAAGGACACAAGATTGAGAGCTGCCCTGACGGTGGAAAAGCGAGTGGCTATTGCAATCTGGAAGCTGGCAACTCCAGACAGCTACCGGTCGGTCGGGAACCAGTTTGGTGTGGGAAAGTCGACCGTGGGAATCGTTTTGATGCAAGTTTGCAAGGCAATTAATCGCATCCTGCTAAGAAAGACCGTGACTCTGGGGAGCGTGCAGGACATTGTGGATGGCTTTGCACACATGGGTTTCCCTAACTGTGGAGGGGCGATAGATGGGACGCATATTCCTATTCTGGCCCCCCCCACCTGGCATCAGAGTACGTTAATCGGAAGGGGTATTTCTCTATGGTTCTCCAGGCGCTTGTGGATCACCGCGGGCGTTTCATTGACATTTACACAGGCTGGCCTGGAAAGGTGCATGATGCACGCATCTTTCGGAACAGTGGCCTGTTCAGGAAGATGCAGGCAGGGACTTTTTTCCCAGACAGGAAGATCACAGTAGGGGATGTCGAAATGCCCACTGTGATCCTTGGAGACCCCGCGTACCCGTTACTGCCTTGGCTCATGAAACCCTATACAGGGAAGCTTGACAGGAGCAAGGACCGGTTCAACTACAGGCTGAGCCGGTGCAGAATGACTGTGGAGTGTGCTTTTGGGCGTTTAAAAGCCCGCTGGCGTTGCTTGTATGGGAAGCTAGACTTGGGGGAAAGCAGCATCCCCGCGGTTATATGCGCTTGCTGTACCCTCCATAATATTTGTGAAGGGAAGGGTGAAACATTCAGTGAGGCATGGACCACCGAGGTTCAAGTCCTGGAGGCTGAATATGCACAGCCAGAGAGCAGGGCTAATAGAGAGGCCCAGCACAGGGCTACAAGGATTAGGGATGCCTTGAGGGAAGAATTTGAGGCTGAAAGCCAACAATAATGTTTGCTGCCTTGCATGGGAGTGAATTGCACTGCTTACACTGTTATTCTATTATCCATAATAATAATATGATTTGTAGTGCCTCTTTCTTTACTGGGCTAAGGTATCTTTCACTATCTGCTATAATAAAGACTGTTTTCAAAGCCAAGAATTGTTTTATTGAAAAGAAAAAAACTTCCTTGACAGACAGACACACAACATTTCATGAACACAAGAGGGCAGGGGTGTGGGTTGGTGAACTGTACAGTCACAAGTTTGCATATGCCCTGTCTGGATTGCTGTTTAATGAATCCTGCACTTCAGGGTTCATATACTGCATGGTGATGGGGGTTGAATGCAGAGGGTAAGGGTGGTGGTAGGTATCAGGGCTGGTTGGGGAACATACAGGTGTTGGAGGCAGCTGGTGGTGGTAAGAACCTGGATGCTGGGGAAAGGTGGTTTGAGCTGACATTGGGGCACAAGGCACAAAGGACGGGGCGGGTGGGGGAGTAGCACGGTAGTGCTCTGCTTGCATGGCAACGAGTGACTCTATAGACTCCGCTTGGCGCTCCAGGATGCTTAGCAGCCGCTCCGTGGTTTTCCTCTTGGCCACTGCATTTCTCTTGCGTGTCCTGCTTTCTTTCTCTCGCCAATCCTTCAAGTCCTTACTCTCTCGAGCAGACTGATTAAGAACAGTTTTCAGCATGTCTTCTTTGCTCTTTCGGGGATTTTTTCTCAAATTTTGAAGCCTCTGTGATGTTGAACATCTGGGCAGTCCAGTAGTCAAGGTCACTGTAGAAACAGAAATGACAACATTTAACACGGGCAGCATTGTATCCACTATCTCCAGACATGAATTGTTACACTGAGGGAGTGAGTTCTTATTTAAGCATTCTTTTACCCACACGCATAACACTACAGAAGCCACGACATGGTGAGTGAGCAGTGCTTATATGGGGAGAAGTGGGGCTTGGGTGTAAGAGGGGAGCTGGTTGCTTCGGGTAATCTGGAGTGCTAGAGGGGTTGAGTGAAATGCAGATGCAGGGGTGATCTTATCTCCCTATCTCTTCACTAAAGAGTCTCCCAACATTTTTCACAGGACTTAATCCTGGAAGATGTTTCCCTACTGCGAGTCACTAGGGAACAGCGGGGGGCTCTTTTAGAGCAATGTGGATTCCGCCCGGGACCCTATGCGGCTTGCCTGTGTTCAGAAATGGTCCCCCCACCACTGGCAGAAGAGTGGCGCGGACGCGTCACCGTCACTGGGACAAGGGACACAGTGGCTCTGCCTATAAACCTGCGCAGGCATATTGCCCACGCTCTGGATGAAGCTTTTGCTGAGATAACTGAGGCAGATTACCGCGACGTGATAGACCACATCAACGGGCTATTCCACATCTAGAGGCTGGCATGCATGCATCCATAACCCCCCCTCCTCTCCAGAAACATTTCACCCAGAAAATAAAAGCCGCTTACCGGTAACACGCTCCTCTGCTTGTCCTTCTGCAACTGCTGGCTGCTGCGATTGGGTGCTTTCCTCCTGGCTTGAGAAGAGCTCCTGGCTGCATGCCTCCAGGGAATCTGCGGTTTCTTCCCCCATGCCAGGAGCTTCACTCGCGGTTTCCTCCCCCCCCCACGCCTCCGCCTCCGCCGCCTCCTCCGCCTCCTCCTCCTGTCCCCCAGCCTGCTCAGAAGTGTCCATCGTTATCCTGGGATTGGCAGTGGGGTCACCCCCAAGTATCTCATCCATCTCCCTGTAAAAACGGCAGGTCGTGGGAGCAGCTCCGGATCGTCGATTCCCCTCTCGGGCTTTGTAATAGGCACTCCGCAGCTCTTTAATTTTCACCCTGCATTGTACTGCGTCCCGATCATGGCCCCGATCCAGCATGGCCCTTGATATCTGCTCAAAGATATCGTAATTCCTACGGCCGGAGCGCAGCTGTGCCTGAACAGATGCCTCACCCCAAACACTGATGAGGTCCTGCAATTCACCAGTGCTCCATGCTGGGGCTCGTTTGCCGCGTGGAGGCATGGTCACCTGTAACTGATTAAAACTGATTGCACTCCACACCTGGCTGCAGCAAACAGGAAGGAGATTTTTAAATTTCCCGGGGCATTTACAGGGCGGGTCACCTGAGCCAAGAGCAGTAGAGTGCAAACTGATGTGCAGAGTGGCTGAACAGGAATTCTGGGATACCTCCTTATTCCCTGGAGGACAGGTAAAGCGCTGGTGAGTGTCCACACCTGCTGGGCAGCGCTGGATCACCAGCGCTGCACTCCTTATACCCCTGCCGGGATGGGTTTTCAGCCAGCGCTGCAACCAGGGAGTTGCAGCGCTGGTTGTGCCCTGCAAGTGTGGACGGGGTGTTGTTGCAGCGCTGGAAAGCCTCCACCAGCGCTGCAACTTGTAAGTGTAGCCAAGCCCTTAGTAAGGCATTTGGTCAGCTTCTATAGAAAGGAATTTGCAAGTTAAGTGCCCAGTCAAGAAGCACTTAACAGACAATGGATCTTGGAAGTTTCCAATCCAGATAAGTCTACATGAGGACATTCAGGGTAGCATGTGAACCATGGCTGCTACCTGTAAGTTCTGAGTCATGCATGGACACGTGACTTGCCCACGTGACTCCAAAACTCCATCTTGTAGCTGGAATTATACACAGGGAGAGGGAGGGGTAGCCACCCAATTGAAAGTCTATTTAAACCCCTGGGAAACCCCTCTATTTTGTCTTCAGCTGGCTCCACCCGCAAGGATACCTGAAAGAAACTGGAACAAAGGACAGTAAGCACAGGGGGAGCGAGTGATTGCTGGACCTAGACTAGAAGGAGACTAGTCTGTGAAAGGAAGCTTGCTGGAACACCTCTGAGGGTGAGGTTGTATCTGTATTCAGTTTTCTTTCTGTATTAGGCATAGACTTGCGTGTTTTATTTTATTTTTCTTTGTAATTCACTTTGTTCTGTCTGTTACTACTTGGAATCACTTAAATCCTACTTTCTGTATTTAATAAAATCACTTTTTACTTATTATTTGACCCAGAATATGTATTAATACTGGGTGGGGGGAACAGCTGTGCATATCTCTCTATCAGTGTTATAGAGGGTGAACAATTAATGAGTTTTATACAGGGTAAAGCAGATTTATTTGCAGTTTGGACCCCATTGAGAGTTGGGCATCTGAGTGTTAAAGACAGGAACACTTCTTAAGCTACTTTCAGTTAAGTCTGGAGCTTTGGGGCACGTGGTTCAAACCCTGCGTCTGTGTTGGAGCAGATGGGCATGTCAGGCTCAACAAGACAGGGTGCAGGAGTCCCAAGCTAGCAGGGAAAGCAGGGGCAGAAGTAATCTTGGCACATCGGCTGGCAGACCCAAAGGGGTTTCTGTGATGCAACCCGTCACAGTTACATATAAAACAAAAAAAAGTAGAACACCCTTCCTAGAGTCTAATGTTAAAGTTAACAGGCTAAAACCATGGTCTAACGTAGTTTATTTCACCTAAACCAATCTCCCAGTGTCTACATACAACGAGCTGGGAGCCACCCCTTGCACGAATGCAAAAAATATTGTCCTCTTTGCTTCCTCGGTGAAGGATAAAACAGGTGTCCTTTTGCCATCTTCTTATATCCCCAAAATTCATTGTTTTGTCCCAGTACACAGAATGACCCTTCTGGTTTATTCCCTAGAGTTCTAGTTCCATGTTGCCCTAACATCCACTTATACTTGAATTTCAACTAGTTATCTGCACTCCCTATTCTAAGGAATCTGCAAAAAGTTAGATTTTGGTCTGGGCTATGAAAATGAGCTGTCTGTGGCTTATTCTGTAGTAATAGTTCAAGCATCATAAATATCTTGACTCCAGCTCCTGACACCCCTGTGCTCTATACTCTCCCATATTTGATCCTGTATAAATTTAAAGTTAAGTTTTTTTTTTATTATCAAGTTCTATGAACGATTGTATTCCTATCATGAGTCCTGGCCCTCTGTTACATCTGGGGTCCAGAAATGGGGTTCGTTGAGGCATTTATTTTTAAATTAGGCTTATTTAGGCTTGGCAGTTTTTACAGCCAGTTTTGTCAACAAAAACCTTACACAGTTATCTTGATGAGACTTATATTCATTTTGGCTCTACACACAGAATTAGCTTCAATGCAAACTACTTCCACATCTTTTCCAAAGAATAGCTCTAGCCACCTAGGCTTTCTGTTATAAATTAAGTTGAAAGAGTGCATGTAAACAGCTTGAAATCCATACTGATCCTGCGCCTTTCATGGAATTGCATGGTCAGCAATTCTAAGATCCCACTTTGTGCATAATTAACCTTGGTGGAGGTTAATTACAGCTATCCACAAACCTTCATTGCAATCAAGCAGAGAGTAAAACCATTCTGAACAGTTTAATTATTTTAAGAAAAAAATTATATAGTCAATGTAGTAGTCACTCCACAATGTAGTTGGAACAGGCTTCTGAAATCCCCATTCTGAAAAACCTGATCTATCTCATAAATATTGTGCCTAGAGAACTCCATAAAATATGTTATTAACTGAGGGAGATAAACTTCACATATTTGTAATGTCTGGTAGAAATCCAGGCAGCTTGTTGAACATTGCAGAGGAGAAAAGAAAAAGGTGATGCTGAAATCTGAGCATTTGAAAGGAAAGTTCATGAAAACCGGTTTGTGATCATACAGTAGTTCTCTTGCCCCAAGGGGCACTTGTAATTATGTTACTCATACAAACTACTGCCCTCCTGCATTCTTCAGAAAAAGAACTTGCTGAATATTGAAATGTCATACTCAGGAATTAATATTTAGTAGGAGGGTTCCGGTTCAATTCAATTGTATTCACGTCTCTTAGTATTCAAGAATATATGAAGCTTCAGAGGCAACATGTATAATTTGCTTGAAAACATATATTCCATGTGAAATACATGTAGTCAACCTATTAGTGTTCTTTATAAAGCCTTGTTCAGATCAGGTAACACAAATAATTGTTACTTGGGTGACTAATTTTAATGTTTAAAAATAGAAACCAACATGACAAATGCTCCACTAAGATGCTCTATATACAATTATTCACATATAAGGCTAATTTTTCCCCACAAAATCTGGGAATACTTTGTGAATCAAAAAAAAAAAGATTTTTTCAAATATTAGTTGACCATCTCTATTCCCAATCATATGCAAAACACACCACTGTTAGGAGTCATTAGGAATTAAAGAGAGAAAGTTTGTTTTGCCTCAGGTTTTGGGTGCCTAAGAAAGCGCTGAGCAGATTCTCTTTGAAAATCAGGCCCCTGTAAGATGTCTCAAGTTATATATACAAATGTAGAGGCATCTAAAATCTCTAGTCCTATTTGAAACTTGACCTAAGTACCTGTGGAAGGCTGAGAAATACCTAAAGGGCTTCAGGTCAGATGCTCCAGAGAACCTTAGCAATGAAGACCCTAAAGAAGGGTATCAAAAGCTCACTGCAGAAAGGGTTATTTGTGGGCATGATAGGAATGTGACCACTGAAACAATGCACTACATAGGTCCACTGGGCCAACAACTCTGCACAAGGTGGACAGCAGGAAGCCACTTCCACTAATCTTTCCCATTCCTTTTAGCAATGGATGCACACAGATCTGTATTTGCTCCAATGTCTTTTTGCACAGAGTAAAACCCTTTTCTCCAGGTTTTTCTGTTTCCCAGGATTTGGCACTAAATGATCACGAGAGTGGAAAAGTTAGCTAATGCTGGGGAATGCCTGGATAGTCTAATTCTAATTCTACACAGAAAGCACAAGCCCTTTTTATATGAACCAAGTGTGTGTTAAGCCACTGAAGTGTTTCCAAATGCTCATTAACAAGAATCTACAACTATTTGTTAGCATTTGTAAACTGCCTCTCTGTCTCTATCTCCCTACTTATGGTTACCTCTGCCTGTCTGTCTTTCTAAGGCACAGATACAAGACCTCTTTAGTGATTTCCCGGTGTGTGCCACAGAATTTCCTACACAGACATGTTTGCAAGTTGACAAAAATAGCCTGGCTTCTCATTGTTTGTGAAATCTTTTACACATCTGTAACTGTAACCTGACATATGAACTCAGACTGTAAAACTGTATAATTTATCTTGACACATGCATGCAATGCGCTAAAGCTTGAACCCAAAAAGAAATAATTTTCTCTACCCATAAAAAGAGTCTGGGTGGGGGAGATGAAGTGCAAACCTTTGCTACACTCACTAAAAATATAGAATGTAACTGGAAAAAGAAATGGAAGTTAAAGCCTTTCCCCTATCCATTAACTACAATCACAGCAAATCCAGAATCTCCTGGCCCCTGGAATATATGAACTCAGATCTAGCCATCTGGAAGCAGCAGGAAATTTTCTTCTATCATTTATATTAAAAAGGGAAAAATATTACACTGAAGCAACTGCAGTCTTCCTGTGGCTCTTCCAATTTGCCAGGGTTTCAGCTAGGCTACCAACTTTTGAATAAAATAGTTTAGACCATTAATAGATATAGAAAATATCCTTTCAGAACTACTTGAAGGAAAGGAGCATATGATTCAGTTATGTTCAATTTGATAAGATATTTCACAATACATTCCAGTACATACTGACTCGGGAAATAATTTGAATAGATTTCATACAATGAAGGAATTAGATGTTTTTTGGGAAATACCTTGGCACACACTGCTGTAGAAATATAATGAATGAAGATTCAAAACATATGTCTGTATAGGTGTTGTTACACAGTATATAAATTACACACATTTAACAAGCAACAAAGAGTCCCATGGCACCTTATAGACTAACAGAAGTATTGGAGCATAAGCTCGAAGTGGGTGAATACTTATGCTCCAATACTTCTGTTAGTCTATAAGGTGCCACAGGACTCTTTGTCGCTTTCTACAGATCCAGACTAACACGGCCACCCCTCTGATACTTGACACATTTAATAGCAGAATAATGCAAGCTTGCTGGAGAGAATGTGGAGTAGGGAATATTAGCCACCTCTGGTGGAGCTATCAAAAAATTAGATAATGTTGGAACGGTGTTAACAAAACGAGACATTGAATTACTAAAGAAACTTGATCCTGTAGATATGTCTCCATGTTTATTAGTTTGCTGTCTTGGTGCCTTGCTATCAGGGATGGATAAAAAAAGTAGAAAAAGTTGCAGGGTTTATTGTGCAGGCTGCGTGATCACTCTTATTTCTCACTGAAACAAAATATTGGACTTCATTATTGCCAAACCAGTTTGTAAAGAGTTGACTCAAACAGTATCCTAATGCAGGAGGGCAAGATGATCACTGGGATCTGGTAGTGAGATTCACCTGGCCAGACCAGTTCAATGTAGCCCAATTCTTTAATGTCATAAAATGTATCTGATGTGTATCATATAAAACAGGTTCTCAAGCTGTGGAGAGCATGGTATATATTTTGTGGGTGGACGTGAGACACATGGGGGCGGGGGACTTACTGCACACATTTTATCCACAACAATGAATAACTACAAAAGCTGATTCCTCCAGGCATATCAGGTCCTCAGATGATGCTGTTCATTTGACTCTGATGGAGCTGATAGGCACTGATCTTCATGAATTTATCTAATTCTTTTTAGAACCCTGTGACACTCAGTCAGCAAGGGTTAAGCAACCAGCAGGCTAGTTGACCTAAAAGCAACCCATAAGGACATATTCAAAGAGTACTAACATAAGAACATAAGAATGGCCGTACCGGATCAGACCAAAGGTCCATCTAGCCCAGTATCTGTCTACTGACAGTGGCCAATGCCAGGTGCCCCAGAGGGTGTGAACCTAACAGGCAATGATCAAGTAATCTCTCTCCCGCCATCCATCTCCATCCTCTGATGAACAGAGGCTAGGGACACCATTCTTACCCCATCCTAGCTAATAGCCATTTATGGACTTAGCCACCATGAATTTATCCAATTCCCTTTTAAACATTATTATAGTCCTGAAAAGGTAAACAGGACTATTCCTTGTAGATAATTATAAAAGCCATGTTAAGAACTAGAATTATGGACATGTAGACCTATGTTGTTAGAGAATTAAGAATAGATACAGATTATCTTTTTAGATTTAACAATATGATTTAGTTGACTTGTAGATGCTAAACTTCTGTTCCTGTCTATAATGTTTCATTACCGTATTCTATTGATTCAGAGATCAAAAGGGGATATTGTCATTTAGATGGGACTTGTGGTGTAATAATATTATATGCCCCCATCGCAGCAACATATAATTTACTGTTTTATCTCCTACAGTATATTTATTTATTATATATTACATTAGAATAACAAGTTTCCTGCCCTCTCTTTTGTTTGCTATATATCATCTTTGGAAACACTGTAAATTATTCTTCTTCAAAAAAGCCTTTCCACCATAAAATTGAAACCCATAACACTGAATCTTCCTTCTACTCAGTAAATCCCTACCCAGAGAATATTAAGAACATCTAAAAAAATGAAAGACAAAGCCTCCATGGTTCTGGACTTCTTTGAAAACTCAATCTGCATGTCAAGGGTAGATTATTACTACTGTACAGTAATTAGTTAATTATAAGATGATAGGAACAAACTAATAGCACATTTATAAAGAAACATCTAGTCTTTTTAACCTGCCTGTGCACTTTGTAAAACAGGATAATTAGCAAAAAAAAGGTGAGCTGGTATATATCCTGACCTGACTTTTAGTACGATCCCACACAAATTCTTAAGGAAAGTAAATCACAGATCAAAGGACAAAGCCTTGGCATGGATTAAAATCTTTTAAAGCATCTGAATAGTCATAGAATATCAGGGTTGGAAGGGACCTCAGGAGGTCATCTAATCCCACCCCCTGCTCAAAGCAGGACCAATTCCCAGTCAGATTTTTACCCCAGTTCCTAAATGGCCCCCTTAAGAATTGAGCTTACAACCCTGGGTTTAGCAAGCCAATGCTCAAACCACTGAGCTATCCCTTCCCCCAAATCATAGGCCCTAATTCAGGAAAACACTTAAGCAATACTCAAACCCATTTGTATCTGGGACAGCACTTAAGCACATAGTTGAAGTTTCACTCATGCTTACGTGTTGTCCTGAATTGGGTTATAACAAAAATCTGCTCCCTTGATGCAGATGATGTCAAGGTTCCTTCCCCACTCTGAACTTTAGGGTACAGATGTGGGGACGTGCATGGACACTTCTAAGCTTAATTACCAGCTTAGATCTGGTATCGCTGCCACCATCCAAATCCCTCCATCTGGAACTCCCCCTTTCCTTCCCAGGGTAACCTTGAGAGACTTTTTCACCAAGTTCTTGGTGAACACCGATCCAACCCCTTGGATCTTAACACAAGGAAAAATCAATCAGGTATTAAGAAAAAGGTTTTTAATTAAAGAAAAGAAAGGTAAAAGAAAAACCTCTGAGAGAGATTAGCATACCAGCTACTCTCACAGACAACAGATTCAAAACACAGAGGATGTTCCCCAGGGCACAAATTTAGTTACACAAAAAATACCCAAATTTGATAATTCCCTTAATGATACCAGGACAAGTTACAAAGAAAATAAACATAAACCTATTTATTCCTTTCTAAAACTTACTACTCTGATTAGAGGCTGGTTCCTTGATCTTTTTCACTCCAGCTGAAAGTGAGACTCTAAACAAAGGAAAACTTCCCTCCTTCCTTTTGAAACATCTTGTTCCCCCATTGGTTCCTCTGGTCAGGTGTTAGCTAGGCTAGGTGACTTCTTAACCCATTACAGGTAAAAGAGGCATTAACGCTTAACTATCTGTTTATGACAGATGGTTTGATAGAGAATTTGCCTTGGAGGTCAATAATGGGAGCAGAATGTAGTAGTAGATTAGTGCCTAGGAGCCTCTATAAAACATGAGAGATCCATTCAGCTGAGCATTGTACAGACATGTAACAGAAACTCTGCTTCTAAAAGCTCACACAATAAAACTGACAACTGATGTGGAAGTAGTCAGCAGCAGGAGTGTTGCATAATTACTATGGATACATACTGTAGGATAAATGTACCTTCCCAATAGGTCATCAAGTATCTAGAGTTACTTTCAACATCTCTGACCAATGAAACATATTTATCCTCCACAATTCACTGAATGTGCAACATTTCACCGATAAGTGAACATTACATAAACATTTGGGTGTAAAGTGTTATTTTTGAAATTAATTTTATTTATGTAAACCAGTTTTTCCCAAATTTGGGATGCTGCTTGTGTAGGGAAAGCCCCTGGCAGGCCGGGCTGGTTTGTTTACCTGCTGCATCAGCAGGTCCGGCCGATCACAGCTCCCACTGGCCGTGGTTCACCACCTATTGGAGCTGCGGGAATTGGCGGCCAGCATGTCCCTCAGCCCGTGCTGCTTCCAGCAGCTCCCATTGGCCTGGAGCAGCAAACCGCGGCCAGTGGGAGCCATGATCGGCCGGACCTGAGAACGCGACAGGTAAACAAATCGGCCTGGCCCGCCATGGGCTTTCCCTACACAAGTGGCATCCCAAGTTTGGGAAACACTGCTCTAAAGAAAGGGTAAACCCTGGGGTCATTGCTGTAATGAAATTAAAATGAATCTGAATAAAACTTAATTATCTGAAATCAGTTTTCTTTGCCACATTTATTAGGCATGCTCTATGAAATAAAAGGAATCAGGGGTTATAACAAGAAAGAAATCTGATATATTAGAAAAACAAACCCAATTTTGATGAAGAAGAGAAACTTTTTCTGTGAAGAATACACAGAATAAAATTTAATATCTCATCATTTTTCTGAATGAGCAAAAACTTCATATTTTCCAAGTGATGGCCAGTGAATTTTCCAAAACAGTTTAGGAAACAATTTATAAAACAGAATGTACTTGTCAGGTTATGAGGAAGATGTTAATATTTATATTCAACTTGCTTTTTCATTTGAACCATTTTTTTTAAACTTCCTCAGAATGTTTTTTGGTACCCAACTTGAGACTTCTTAAAAGGACCTGATTTTCAGAAAGTGCTGAGCACCTGTCCTGTGAAAACCAAATTTCTTTAAGGTATCTCACACTGGGCACCCAAAAATTAAAGCATAATCATGGCTTTGGTCTTGATTAGAATCCTATTACATCCACTTCAGCAGTAACACTCACTTTCATAGTGAAGCCTTGAAAGGAGAATAAGGGTTTCTGAGAAAAATCAGAAGACTAAGTCCTAAAGTCCTAAAAATGTTCCAAAACTAGTGTAATGCTTATCAATTTTACTCTAACTGAAAGACCATTTCAGCAGTAAAATTGAACCGCTGATGAACACAGGTGAACTTGAAATAAATACAGCAATATTTTTTGAATGGGACTGTGAAGAAGAAAAAAATGCCATATTTTATATATATATATGAAATGATAGGGAATCCAGAAAAATGTGTACAATTTTATTTTAATGGCAAAGTGGTTTGTGACCTTTCTTTACAACAGTTCCATTTCCATCAGTGCACTTTATAGACTGCTAAAAAGCTTTTTGTTCAGTTCTCTTCATGGGAATATTGGGCCAGGTTGTGCAATATGGCACTGAATGGATGTACGGGAGGTAGGTTTGGCGAGGAACCTCTTCCCTCTGGTGTATCTTGTGCATTTCTTCACTCCCTTCTACACAGGTCTCTATCCAAATTTTGTAACTGAGCCCTGTGTGGGGAGGAAGGGCCAGATAGCTCCTCCATGAGGGGAATGGTGTGGAGTGGGGGAGGGACACTGAGGCTTTGGCTACACTTGCATTTCAAAGCGCTGCCGCGGCAGCGCTGCCACGGCAGCGCTTTCAAGCGCTAAGTGTAATCAAAGCACCAGCGCTGGGAGAGTTTTCTCCCAGCGCTGTCCGTACTCCACTTCCCTGTGGGGAATAACGGACAGCGCTGGGAGCGCGGCTCCCAGCGCTGGGGCTTTGACTACACTGGCGCTTTGTAGCGCCGCAATTTGCAGCGCTGCAGAGGGTGTGTTTTCACACCCTGCTGCAGCACTGCAAATTTGTAAGTGTAGCCAAGCCCTCAAAGAAAATGATGCCATTTTGAAGAACTTTTCACAAAGTCATTGCAGCAGAGAACATGCTCACCCCCTACCCAAGCATGTGTGGGCAGCAGTTCCAATCTGGAACCCGCAGTTCCTCAGAATCCAATGGAAATGAAAGGCCATTCCATCATAAAAAGGGGTCTCCTAATATGCTTTCTAGATTCTTGGGAACATGGTTTCCCAGGCATGGAAGAGACGCAGAGTGTTAATTCCAGTTTAGTTGATGTTTGCTTTCCACCTGATTGATCATGGGCCTGTTTGCTCCTTCTAATTTGATCATCCTTGTTCTCCCGTAATTCTGTTCCTCTAACATCTCTCCCTTTAGTCCCCTTTCTGCTGAGAGTCCTACAAGCAATTGGCCAACCAAGGATAATTTTTGTGTGCAGCAGCTGAGGACAGCTGATTTTATTAATTAAAAAAACTTCAGATGATTTAGAACTAACGCACTGTGCACAAGACAAACCTTTGTAACTACAGAATCTCATTTCCATTACATCTCTCCCCCTTTCCATGGGCGCCAACTTATATGGGCTCGTGGAGCTAAAGCCCCAGGAATATTCAAAATCAGGGGCTCTGCTCCACCAATATTTGGAGCTAGGTTTCGCCCCTTTAAATCCCAGCCGTGGCCGGGAATCAGAGGGCTCTGGGCTGCCCGCTGCTGCGGGGAGCCCAGAGCCTTTTAAATTCCAGCCGCGGCTGGGAATCAGAGGGCTCTGGGCTGCCCGCTGCTGCGGGGAGCCCAGAGCCTTTTAAATCCCAGCGGCGGCTGGGAATCAGAGGGCTCTGGGCTGCCCGCTGCTGTGGGGAGCCCAGAGCCTTTTAAATCCCAGCCGCGGCAGGGAATCAGAGGGCTCTGGGCTGCCTGCAACCGCGGGGAGCACAGAGCCCTTTAAATCTCAGCCACGGCTGGGAATCAGAGGGCTCCGGGCTGCCTGCAACCGCGGGGAGCCCAGAGCCCTTTAAATCTCAGCCGCGGCTGGGAATCGGAGGGCTCTGGGCTGCCCGCAGGGGCAGAGAGCCCAGAGCCCTTTGAATCCCAGCCGCAGCAGCTGGGATTTAAAGGGCTCAGGGCTCCCCGCGGCTGCCAGCAGCTCAGAGCCCTTTGAATCCCAGCCCCTGGCCGCTGATTGCCCCCTCCCCAGACCTCTGCCCCAACTGCCCCCCAGGACCCCCACCCCCTATCTAAGCACCACTGGTCCTTGTCCCCCGTTACCCACTCCCGAGACAACTGCCCCTAACTGCCCCTTGGGACCCCAGCCCCTATCTAAGCCTCCCTTCTCCTTGTCCCCAACTGCCCCCTCCTGAGACCCCACCCAACTTCCCCCCATGACCCCACCCCCTACCTGTCCCCTGATAAACCTCCTAGACTCCCATGCCTATCCAATTGCTGCCTGTCCCCTGACTGCCCCTCCGAACCTCTGCCCCATCCAACCCCCCCTGCTCCTTGTCCCTTGACTGGCCCCTGGAACCCCCTACCCCTTCTCCAACCTTGTAATCTTGTGGCACTGACGCGTTGTAGCTTCATTTTATATCGGCTTACAGGGCGGGAGTGGGGGGGCACCACCATTTTGGGCACCACCAAAAATTATACAAACCTGCTGCCTATGCCCCTTTCTTCCTTTTCCTTGTCTTAATCATTTGTAAGCTTTTAACACCACATAGCATACAGGAGCCCTGACTGGAGCCTGTGGACATTACCAGAATGCAATAATCAATAATAATATTGTTTAAGGGCTTAGCCACAGGCGACTGGTAACTGCTGATAATGTGTACGTGGGGGGGGAGTCATCACCACCACAGCCACGGTCAACTTCCTGGTGACTGCCAAGGCAACCTCCAGCAACAACCTCTTGGCCACGTCACCTCCCACCCTGACCATGGCATCCTGGGCGGTCACCCACATCGCCCACTCTTACGGCTGGCCCTGCCAGGGTCAGCCTTAGGGTAAATGGTGCCCTTGGAGAACTTGTATTTTGGTGCTCTGGCCCCTGGCCCTTGCCATGTATGCTACCTAACTTAGAAAAATCAGTTACAGTATTAGCATATTAAAACTGTGAGTATTTATAAAGAGCAGGCATGAATCTTTAAACTATATTTTATATAAATCATATGCAAAAACAAATAATTGAATTTTGCTGCGTGAGCTTGTACAAACTTCTTCAGCATGGAGTATTGTCAGCTAAGTCACCCGCATTTAGGGCTTGATTCAAAACCTGTTTAGTAAACGGAAAGACTCCCTTTGTCTTCAGTGGGTTTTGGATCAGACCTGTAGTTCTTACAATAAAATGGTCGTCATTTTTCTGTATTAAATAGTAATAGCATTTTGTTATTCTTGGAAAATAGTGACCTTTCTTTTCACATGAAACATCATTCTTTTATGAACTCATTTCTGAAGAATAGACACTGTCCAACCCCAAGGGTTTGCAGTGCACATTTCACAGATGCACCCGTAGAAGGCTGAAGAAGCCTTCAGTGTTAGACAAATAGTAAGAGGTAACATATTCTGGCAGGATGATTTAAAAGGCAGTCATCATCATTTGTCACTTCTTTCTGCTGACAGCAATGATGGCCTAGCCCATTAATGGATTGGCTATTATGTTTGCCAGCTCCCAATTCAGATGATGAAATAGAGGAGCAAGAATTCTTCATATTTGTCTGTGCAGCATGGAAAGGATAATGTGTTAGTTTTCTTTAAAGCTGCTGTTTCACCTCCCTTACTAAATTTGCTAGCCATTCTCCAGTGGTGAAGTCTTGTGAACTTCTTTCTTGCTGAGAATTAAGCTTTTAGGATTCCACAATAGTCAGGGAAGTAAATAAGCCTTATGACAAAAATTACTGAGCTGCAAGGTTATATAGATCTTTTTGTATGCCTTTTAACAGCCCTACAGGAGGTCATTGAGATTACACCCTATAGCTTCTGAATCGGCTGGCTTCATTTACATTTTATCTAATTTTCTCCAATTCTGTCTTGGTACTTATCACCATAATTGCCTTGTAATGAGTTTTGACAACTACTTTGAAGGGGGAGGAGAGGATGGTAGAGAGGCTGCTGCAGACATACATTCTTGTAAAGCTGCCACTCTAAGATGGTATGATAATCATTGTGTGAAAATTCAGGTTCCTAGTAAAGAACCCCAAAACAGCACCTAGTTTATCTATCAAAATGACTTTTCGGGGGGGGGTTAAGCTATGTGTTAATCATCTAGAATGATCCATTTTCAATCAGTTTGGTGCACAATAAAAATCTTGTAAAACATTGCCCACTAAAGGAAAAGTAGAGCTAGGGTTCTCCAACTGGGGGGCACTCCCCCTGGGGGGCGGGCTGGGGCCAAAGCCATCCCCAGTATGTGTGTGGGGGGGAATGGGGCAGAGAGGGAGTGCCATGCTTCCAGTCCAGCTCTGTTCCCAGACCAGCTCCGCCTCCAACCCCATTCTGCCACCAGGCCTGCTCCACCTCCAGGCCCATTTCTGTCCTCACTCCCTCTCTGCCCCTGACCACTTTTGACCCCAGCCACAGCTCCACTCCACCCCCTGTTCTGCCCGTAGCCCAGCTCTGCCCTCATTCCTTCTCTGCCCACAGACCAGCTCCACCTCTAGCCCCAGCTCCTCCCCCATCCCCAGTTCTGTCCCCACCTCTGCCTTCAGCCCAAGCTCCGGTGCTGAAGAAGCTTTGGCTGTGCAGTAATGGGAGGGGTGTGTGTGGACAGATTCTGTTACTGGTAAGGGTGGACGTGAATGAAAAAGTTTGAGCACCACTGGCTTAGAGGTTTTGACTGTGGCATTTTCCAGCTCCAGTAGAATTAAAAGGATGAGGAAGAAAAGTGATACCAAACTTTTAATATGAATAGGATGCATTAGGGCTAAAGAAGTGTTAAATAACATTGGAGAAAGATTTGTCAAAACATTAATAAATTGTCCAATAAGCAGAAATGTGGATAAAATGTTCAATAACTCTAGTCTGGCTGAACACAGTGTGGCTGAATAATTCCGGAACCTAGACATTTAAATTGAGATGGGCTAGTTTCCAGACGGGCAGAGCCATCCTCTAGATTCTGTGACAATGTCCTTGGCTGAAATCTTCAGTGTTCTACTTTAATTAGTGTTGCTTCTGCTATTTCCTACTTTTCAGACACTGCCACTTCACAATATCATATAACTTTTGTTCTTTTAAAGCCCGCAACTGCCACATGATCTAAGGTTACGGTACAATACATGAAATATTTGCCCTAACAGTTTTCCTAACCAGTACAAATTAAGGCCCCAGTCTTCCAAAGCTTTATACACTTGCCGTATGATTTTGTAGAACGAGACTCTAAACCTATATGTTTCTAAATTAATTCAAATTCTTATATTTTTCCACATGATAATGTATTGTTTTTAGACATTACATACCCCACATTTTAAGGGAATGAGAAAAATATCACTTAACCTCCCTTAAACATGAAGTGTAGTTTAGGCGCAGCAAAGAGTCCTGTGGCACCTTATAGACTAACAGACGTTTTGCAGCATGAGCTTTTGTGGGTGAATACCCACTTCTTCGTATGCAAGTGGTGGAAATTTCCAGGTTTATATATGCAAGCAAGAAGCAAGCTAGAGATAACGAGGTTAGTTCAATCAGGGAGGATGAGGCCCTGTTCTAGCAGTTGAGTGAAAACCAAGAGAGGAGAAACTGGTTCTGTAGTTGGCAAGCCATTCACAGTCTTTGTTTAATCCTGAGCTGATGGTGTCAAATTTGCAGATGAACTGGAGCTCAGCAGTTTCTCTTTGAAGTCTGGTCCTGAAGTTTTTTTGCTGCAGGATGGCCACCTTAAGATCTGCTATTGTGTGGCCAGGGAGGTTGAAGTGTTCTCCTACAGGTTTTTGTATATTGCCATTCCTAATATCTGATTTGTGTCCATTTATCCTTTTCCTTAGAGACTGTCCAGTTTGGCCGATGTACATAGCAGAGGGGCATTGCTGGCATATGATGGCATATATTACATTGGTGGACGTGCAGGTGAATGAACCGGTGATGGTGTGGCTGATCTGGTTAGGTCCTGTGATGGTGTCACTGGTGTAGATATGTGGGCAGGTTGGCATCAAGGTTTGTTGCATGGATTGGTTCCTGAGCTAGAGTTACTATGGTGCGGTGTGCAGTTACTGGTGAGAATATGCTTCAGGTTGGCAGGTTGTCTGTGGGCAAGGACTGGCCTGCCACCCAAGGCCTGTGAAAGTGTGGGATCATTCTCCAGGATGGGTTGTAGATCCCTGATGATGCGCTGGAGGGGTTTTAGCTGGGGACTGTATGTGATGGCCAGTGGAGTCCTGTTGGTTTCTTTCTTGGGTTTGTCTTGCAGTAGGAGGCTTCTGGGTACACGTCTGGCTCTGTTGATCTGTCTCCTTATTTCCTCGTGCGGGTACTGTAGTTTTGAGAATGCTTGGTGGAGATTTTGTAGGTGTTGGTCTCTGTCTGTGGAGTTAGAGCAGATGTGGTTGTACCTCAGTGCTTGGCTGTAGACAATGGATCTTGTGGTGTGCCCGGGATGGAAGCTGGAGGCATGAAGGTAGGCATAGTGGTCGGTAGGTTTTCGGTATAGGGTGTAGTTTAGGCCTGTATTCTACAAAGGCATATGCATGCACTCAGCTTTGAGTAAAGTCCCTTTCTTATTTATACAAGACCCCTTTCTTATTTCACTAGGAAAATTCACATTAATAAAGTTAAGCATATGTTGTTGTCAGCAGATTTGGTAATTACTGGCATATTCTGAAATCTCTTCTGCCATTTATTTTCCTTTTCTTTAGTGAGACAGCATAGGCATGTATTCATCTGAAGAAGGACAACAATTTATAATCACATATTCCCACTTAAGATGGGAATGCCACAATCCTACAAAAACTTTACACATGTGTTTAACTTTAAGCATGAGTAATCCCATTTAATTTAATGGGACTATTGTGTGCTTTAAAGTAAGTGCATACATAGATCTTTGCAGGACTGAGTCCTAACTGTTCCCCTTCACACACACACACACAGATTAAAAAAAAGATTAATAGATTCCAAGGCCAGAAGGATCACTGTGATCATCTAGTCTGATCTCCTGTATAATACAGGCAATAGAAATCCCCCAATAATCCCTAGAGCAGAGCTTTTAGAAAAAAAAATCCAATCTTGATTTCAAAATTGTCAATGATGGAGAATCCACCATGACCCTTGCTACATAGTTCCAGTTGTTAGTGACTCTCGCTGTTGAAAATGTACACTCTATTTCCAGTCTGAATTTGTCTAACTTCAACTTCCAGCCATTGGATCATATGATACCTTTCTCTGCTAGACCGAAGAGCCTTTTATTAAATATTTGTTCCTCATGTAGGTACTTGAAGGCTGTAATCAAATCACCCCTTAACCTTCTTTTTGTTAGACTCAAGAAGCTCATTCTATTTAGAATATCACTATAAGGTGTTTTTTTCTAACCCTTTAATCATTCTCATGGCTCTTCTCTGAATCCTTTCCAATTTATAAAAAACCTTCCTGAACTGTGGACACCAGAACTGGGCACAGTATTTCAGTGGCTGTACCAGTGCCAAATACAGAGATAAAATAACCTGTGCACCCCTCTTAAGATTTCCCTGTTTATGGACTCAAGGAAGACATTAGCACTGTTGGCCACAGCATCGCACTGGGAGCCCTTGTTCAGCTATTTATCCACCGTGACCCCCAAATATTTTTCAGAGTCACTACATACCAGGATAGAGTCCTGCATCCTGTTAGTATGACCTTACATTCTTTGTTCCTAGATGTATAAATTTACATTTAGGCCATATTAAAACACATATTGTTTGCGTGTTACCATCCTACCAAGTGATCCAGATTGCTCTGCATCAGTGACCTGTCCTCTTCATTAACTACTATTCCCCCAGTGTTATCTGTCAAGTTGAGGCTTAGTAAAGAAACCCCCACGTTGGATGCAACACTTTTTTGAGTTAGGAAATTGTCATCTATAATATTTAGAAATTCCAAGTATGTTTTAGTACTGGCAGCATAAGACCTCCAGTATAGGTCACTTAAATTGAAGTCCCCTGTTTTTACCCCAAAGGGAGTAAGGTAACGCTTTAGAGAGAAAATACTCGAGAAAATACTCGAGAAATGGTAGAGGGAAAGATAGAAAAGGAAAGCCCCTTTTCTCAGAAGACCAGACTCGGCTCCCTTCCATGTCTGTCACTGGTGGATTTAGCTTACAAGAAGGGTGTCCCTCCCTCCCTGTGAGATGTAATAAAAATGAAGAAAAGACAAGGTAATATGGTGCAAACAAAGGTAAGTGTATTAAGGGTAAAAGTACAGAAAACTGGGGAAAATGCGGGGGAAAGAAACACAAATTTAACCATACAGTGATTCAGTGACTGGTTTTAGGAGCTTGAAGCTCAGACCCACAAAACCTCCCTTGGCATTCAGAAAAACCTTCTACTCTCCAGCTGATTTAGAGCCTTTGAGGAGGACTACTGGGGAGTCCCAACAACTGATTTTGTCTCAGGTGGGGAGACGCTCTGGGATGATGGACACCAGGAAAGCAGTACCCTCCACAGGTAAAGTGGATTCGGTTCACTGTGGTGGGGATAGTGATGACAGGCCTCTCCTTCCTCAACCTCACTGCGGGATAGACAGTACTCTTTTCTCTTGCTCTGGAGTGTTAGGAAGACCCGACTGTGCATGCACTGCTGCTGGAATTGACAGCCCTGTGCAGGCTCTGAGCAAGATCTTATATAATCTCTAAGGTGGGGAAAGCTGGTTCAGTCCAGTTTGAGCCAGAGGACTCCAGTGTCTAAGTTGTAAACAAGTTTGCTTACTAAGATGGAGTCCAAGGGTCATAGTTCATATACTCCATATTAAATTCTATTGAAGCCAGTGATTTACTTAATATTACTTCAAAAATACATTATAAAATACCTAATTGAACATATTAAACAACACCAACATTTTTTATACCTAACACTGTGATCACACAGCTTTCCCATTCTCCCCCGCTACACGTTATAGATAAGTGTTTAAGAAGCCAGTCATCCTGCTCTTTTGTGTGATTTGGCAGTCTGTAGAAGACACCTATTAATATCCCATATTGTGCTTTAACTGTTAGGACAGTGATCCATAAACATTCAAGATCATTTCCTTCTGAGTCATCAGTGACACAGAAACAGGTAATGACATTTTTAACTTAGAATCCCACTTCCCCTCCCCCTTTCATAGAAATCATAAAATCATAAGACTGGTAGGGACCTCAAGAGGTCATCTAGTCCAGTCCCCTGCACTCATGGCAGGACTCAGTATTATCTAGACCATCCCTGACAGATGTTTGTCTAATCTGTTCTTAAAAATCTCCAATGATGGAGATTCCACAACCTCCCTAGACAATGTATTCCAGTGCTTAACCACCCTGACAGTTAGGAAGTTTTTCCTAATGTCCAACCTAAACCTCCCTTGCTGCAATTTAAGCCCATTGCTTCTTGTCCTATCCTCTGAGGTTAAGAAGAACAATTTTTCTCCTTCCTCCTTGTAACAACCTTTTACATACTTGAAAACTGTTATCATGTCCCCTTTCAGTCTTCTCTTCTCCAGACTAAACAAACCCATTTTTTTTAATCTTCTCATATAGGTCATGTTTTCATTTTTGTCGCTCTTCTCTACACAATACTCCAGTTGAGGCCTAATCAGAGTGGAGTAGAGCAGAAGAATTACTTCTCATGCCTTGTTTACAACACTCCTGCTAATACATCCCAGAATGATGTTCGCTTTTTTTGCAACAGTGTTACACTGTTGACTCATATTTAGCTTGTGGTCCACTGTGACCTCCAGATCCCTTTCTGCAGTACTCCTTCCTAGGCAGTCATTCCATCTTGTATGTGTACAACTGATTGTTCCTTCCTAAGTGGAGTACTTTACATTTGTCCTCATTGAATTTCATCCTATTTACTTCAGATCATTTCTCTAGTATGTCCAGATCCTGAATTTTAATCCTATCCTCAAAAGCACTTGCAACCCCTCCCAGCTTGTTATCATCCACAAACTTTATAAGTGTATTCTGTATGCTGTTATCTAAATCATTGATGAAGATATTCAACAGAACCGGACCCAGAACTGATCCCTGCAGGACCTCACTCATTATGCCCTTCCAGCATGTGAACCTCTGATAACTACTCTCTGGGAACGGTTTTCCAACCAGTTTTGCACCCACCTTATAGTAGCTTTGCCTACTCATTTCCTCCTAAATAGGTTATAACCATTGATTTTAGTGTGAACATCCCACCAGGCTTCAGGAATACCAACTAGATCAAATTTATGCTCATAAATGAGTGTAGTAAGAGGAGGCCCTAAGATATAAACCTTGGTATCAGAGGCCTGGTATGAGGCCTGAGGCCTAAACTAAAGTAATGGTCAAGACTTTGCTAACATAAAGCAAAGTTAAGCTGTGAGCCTGAGGTAGGCCCTGCTCACAGAAGCTGGCAAGGAAAGGGCTGATGCTGCAAGAAGATACGTACCTAAAAGGTACTGAACATTCACATACTTGCACATTCCACACAGATAACAAGAAACAGGCTGGCCCATCCCAATGACAGGGGCAAAAGGGTAAAATGATGGATAGAGTTGTTTTGATCGAACCAACATGTACAAGGTGAGAGGTGGCACCTTAGTACGTAGAGAGGTTGAACCTTGCTGCGTAGAGGGGTTGCACCTCAATACGTCAGGTATGATGTGTAACTTGTTTGTATCTGTGTATAAGAATGCATCCCTGGGGCGGTGTCTTTGTCGGCCGAGGGGGCAGTGGAAAGTCCCGCCACTGACTGAGCCGGGTCCATTGCCAAGAGGCACCTATTAGTAGTATGCCCGGTAGACTAAGTAATCTACGGGGAACTGCAATCTGTGTCCGAGGTCGCAATAAACCTAGCCGACCTGACTTTGCATCTTACTAGACTCTGTGGTTATTGGGGGTTCTCGTCGGGTCTGCTGTGTCAGCTATCTACGCAGAGCTGGGACAGCACACAGAGGGAACACACGCATGCAGCCGAGTGATATCAACATTGAGAAAGCAGAGCACCATACCGGTAGTACTCTGACAACAATGAACACTTCCACTTCCTCTTGTTTGCTACCCACACTGCCAACATTGGTGTATAGGCAATTAACAAACTTTTTTTCTTCATGTTCTTTGGTTTCTTGATTAATTTTGTTCTCAGCATCTCAGTTTTTGTTCTATATGAGTGCTCCTGACTTCTCTCTCCCCACAGAAAGTGGATCAACGTTCCACAAAACCCAAACCCACCACCCCTTACAGAGCTAGTGATTTACTTCCAGTATCTTCTGCCTTCTGTCTTCCTTCACTCGGATAGGAAGATTCTCAGAGAAGATCAATTACATGGTTCGGAAAAAGGAAGATAAAAACAGATATAAAGTCAGGCCCAGATTTTTGAAGTTATTTAGATGTTGCCCCTCTCAGCATTGCAAGACCTAAGGCACAGAAGCTCAAAAATATTTATGAACCTAACTCCCATTGAAATTAATAGGAGACTGGTGCCTAAATCCATTTAAAGATTTGGCCATAAGGCACTTTGGCACCTAATTCCCATTCACTTTCAATGAGACTTAGTCTCCTAACTATCTAAATCACTTTTGAAAATGGAACTCAGCTGTCTTAGGCCTTGCAACCCTGAGCAAAGCAATGCCTAGATACCTTTAAATATCTGGGCCTGAATTCATACCTGTTTTTATCCCCTTCTTTACTAACCATAGTCCATGTTACCAAGAATTTTTCCTATTAGAAGAATTATTAAATTACATAAATATGTTTAAAAATCTGGACCTCACTTTTCCAGACACAAAAATGATTTTGATATGGATTGTTTATCTGTTTTCTCCTATTTGCATTAAGTTTCTGTTTCAGATGCACCATTAAATGCCTATATAACTTCAGTTGTTCACATAATGTAAACCTGCACACTAAATGGGCTAGAACAATAGGATGAGATGGGGTGATGACACGATATACAGCACAGGTTTGGAGACATAAAGGTCTACATTATTTACAGTGGCTTAATTAATATTGTGATAAAATATACAGATGGTGCCCTGGTGCTTAATGTACTGGAAAAAAGGTACATGGTATTCTGACACACTTCATGCCCTGCAGAGAGGTAACACTATACACTGACACTATAATAACATGTCACTAAGACAGCATCCATGTGGGTTGCAAAATATCTTTATTTCCAAGATGGGAATTAATTCCTGAATTAGATATTAACAGAATTTATCTTTGGGGTTAAATTTGCTGCAGCCTTTTGTTCAGCAGAAATGCAGCATGTGACAAACAGCTGACTATGAGCACTCCTGGGCGTCAATAATAAAAAGGCTGATATAAGAAATAACAAATCACTGGAAACAAAGTATCAAAGGTGTAAAAGATCCTCAACCCCCATTTTCCTTTTGGAATTCAACCAGTTTGATTTTTTTCAGCTATATTTTCTTATGGAGTTGATAGAATCCTGATAACCTCCCTTAGCTAAGAAGGCAAAAGAACTAATTGCTTTTTGTTCACTATCCTGGCTGATGGGTGAGAAGCTAAAACCCAATTTATCCAGTAATTGCTACATTCATGAAAAACAGCATCAAAGTCTTGATGCGTTTTACTGTTGTCTCTTGGGAAGGCTCATGTCTAATTCTTATTCTGATATGGCTCATAATATAGTTCTCTGACTCTCCTATTTGCTCTTGCAATTACAAGGTTTCTTATTCCATTGTGCATATTCCTCTGAACTAAGATTAGCTTAACTGAGCTTCCTTTGAAAACTTGCCTACCCATCAAATGCATCAGCCCTAATGCATTCTGTAGCCACACAAAATCAATGAACATCACAATTTTCTGCTTCCTGCAATGATCAATAGTATTCACATAATGGGTGGAAAATTTTTAATCATGACAGCCCAGCATCTAGTGGGCATAAATCTTCCCTGCATTATAACCTCTCCATTTCCCATAGTGTGAATTTGCAGGTATTGAATAATATTTATGCAGCAGATACATTATGAAAAGCAATACAATTAGAACTTCACACTTCAGTGATGATAGGTTTAGATCCCAGAGGCCTGTTTCCTAGACAATGCATTGGCTTCCATATTTCGAATTTAAAATCTGTATGAATGAGAGGTTATTTCTGCAGAAATTATTATTCATTTGGATCAGACTTGACAGGGTTCTGGAAAAAATGTGACTTTGTCTGTATTTGTAATACAGAAATACAAAACTGGAAAATTATATTCCAGAAAGTCATTCCCCCCAAATATTGAGTCTTTTCCTGGCACACCTTGCTTCCCTTCCACCATGCTGGCTCAGCTGCCTGGGGAGATGGAGTCAAGTCCCCACCCACTCCCACTTTTGCCCATCTAGTCCCTGCCCATCTTCATGGATGGGGGAATAGCAACACTCCAGTGTGGCTTCTCTCATAGATTCATAGACTCTAGGACTGGAAGGGACCTCGAGAGGTCGTCGAGTCCAGTCCCCTGCCCTCTCATGCCTGCTGTGTGTTTGAATTTAACAATAATTTGAGATTCTCAAATAACAGGCTCAAATGACATTATTTAATCAAAGATGATCAATTAGAGATTGATACAGCACTATACAGAACACAAAAAGAACAGGCACATTACCTTACTCCAAGAGTAGTACAGAGCTGCCCTGTGTGTCTTTCTCCCCTGTAACTGGTGGCATGCTGGCAAGTCTGCACTCCCCTGGTGTAACTTTCAAAACCTCTGTCTTTTATTGGGTGTGAGAAAAAAACCTCCTTTTTTGGAGGAAAAGTTGCTTTCCCATAATTAAATTCACTCTGTGTTCTGTTTTTGACATTTTCAGTCTACCTAATTACAACTCTACCTCAATATAACGCTGTCTTTGGGAGCCAAAAAATCGTACCGCATTATAGGTGAAACCGTCTTATATTGAACTTGCTTTGATCCACCAGAGTGCGCAGCCCCCCCCCCCCGAGCGCTGCTTTACCGCATTATATCTGAATTTGTGTTATATCGGGTCACGTTATATCGGGGTAGAGGTGTACTTATGAAATTTCTTTTATAGTATCTTTAGGTTACATTATTGATAAAGTAAAGGGAATTCGAATCCAGGGGTTATTACTGACAGCTGTGACAACTGACAGTTCTTTAATGGGTTAAAATAATTTTTCAATTAATCCTTATTTCATCCATTACAGAAAACATCTGCAATACAAAGTACTTATCAATCATAGAACATAACTGAATCATAGGCATCCCTTTTGAGTCACCCAGTCTTGTTTATACGTACTTCTGTAGATACTTTTCATCAGTTTGAGTGGTCTTTTCCCTAGACATCTAGATTCCTATGGACGTGGAGGCACCAGCAATAATGAAGTACAGCCCAATACTTGATCACATGAGCTTCTTAAATACAGGTCTCTTACAGGTAAAGAACCAGCATTCTGGCCTTAGAATTCAAACACACCTATTGTCTTACATAGGGCCAGATCCAATCCCCAGTGAAGCTTCCATTATCTTAGATGGGCTTTAGATCAGGCCACAATAGACAGATTGCATAGTTTAAAATGATTGCAGGACAAGGCTTCCAGGTCATGCTTGGTGTCTGCTGGGGTTTAGTGAAATAAAAGCATATTCTATTTTCTCTGTGAGGTATGGAGAATATTGGAATTAAGATATTTCAGTTTTACTCCACTCTAAAATATGCTGGATTGGTATTGCAAAATGAATTTTATATGTAATATAAAAAAACAAGAATAGTTACCGGTCTTGTGTGACTAGAACATGAGAGCCATGACATTTCATCGTTTCTAATATTTATTCCTAATGCCAAGCCGCCTATGAGGAAGTCCAGGGAGTATTCAAGATATCTGATCATTTTTGTTCAGGAACTGATCCCTTGAGCCATTTAATTATTGTTGTTAGAAAATACACTGTCTTGGAATAATAACTGAGAACATACAAACTATTAAGTGTGAAAGATTAATATTCTTATTGCATTTAACTAAACTGTTGAAAATATATTTGCTGGTGACATTGCTGCAGGAAGGTTAGTGCCTTTTTAAACACAGAGTTATTTTGAGCGGTGAGCTTGGGGAGACCGAAACAAGAAGTTAGAACACAAGTCAAATATAATATAAAATAAAGCAACCAGTGTGGAGAGAGAGAAAGAGAGAGGATGAGTAGATTTGTTGCCGAAAACAATATTTTTCAGTTTTGTCCTGCAAACATTAAAAAAGTATGACTGATAGATTTAGTACAGAGCTTCCTAAAGTGAAAGTCCCTTTAAACTAAGCCAAAGAGAGAGAGAGAGAGAGAGAGAAAACCTGTGAGTAAATAAGATCAGAGTAAAAAAGGAAATTCTTGTAAGAAGCAACCTATCAGATCTGGGTGAGTGCAAAAATCCTGGAATTGTTTCATACTAAAGAATTAACTTTGGAACAAGGAGAAAATAATAAAGCTGCTCCTTGAAAAATAGACATTATGGGTTCTTTATTGCTAGGGTGAGACACAAAGCATTAATGAGGCAGCCACTGGCTGCAACTCCACTCCACTGAAACAGTCCTTACCAAGGTCATCAACCACTTCCTTGTGGCAAAGTCTTAACACACTCTTTGTCAGTCTGATGCTGCTTTTGACACAGTTGATCATTGCCTCCTATGGTTTCATGATCCTGTGATCTTCTGCTTTGTCTTCAAGCTGTTCAGCAATGGCTTCTCTTCTTTGCTCTCTCTTTTCAGACTCTGTGAGCAGCCCTTAAGGTTCTGCCCTTGATCCTCTAGATTTCAATAGCATTACCCCTATTTACCCTGGTGTAATGGAGAGCAGAATGTGGGCCACTACATATATACTTCTGTAACTATACTATATGGGTAATAAAAAAAAAAGGTAATAATTGGAGATATACCAATCTCCTAGAGCTGGAAATGACCTCAAAAGGTCATTGAGTCCAGCCCCCTGCCTTCACTAGCAGGACCAATTTTTGGCCCAGATTCCTAAGTGGCCCCCTCAAGGATTGAACTCACAACCCTGGGTTTAGCAGGCCAATGCCAAACCACTGAGCTATCCCTTCCCCCTGGAGGGTATATGAAGGGATTGGCTCACTGCTGACACCTCCTTGTGGAGTGGCCCCTCTCTCTCCACTGGGGTCGTCTGCCACAGGCTGCTCCTCCTGGTAGCCTATAAACAAAAAGCCAGGGGCATTACCACAAACTATTAGTAAGAGAGAGAGGGGAATGCCTCCTCTCAGGGTGTTTCAGGATCAAGCCCTCCCTTCCCTCAGGGACGGATGTTCAGGCAGTGGTGACAGGAAAGCTCTTGACTTCTCTCAGCCCCTTTCTCATGAGCTGAGGGTTGAAGCTCTGTTCTCTTCCCTGGTCTTCCCACAAGGGAGCTCTTCTGCTTCCTTTTAACTCCTCTAGCTTGGGCATGTCTTGCAGGTGTGGCAGGGTGGGGCTCACTGAGCTCAGAGCAGCTCCTTAACCCCTTGTTCTACAGTGTGAGGTTTCTATACCCCATCAGAGGGAATGTGTCAGCTATGCTGGGGTATAAGTAATTAAATCTTAAGGATAAAAATAAGACAAACAGGTAACTACATTTTTATTATTCAATTTTGTTAGTGCTACATTTTTCTGTTATATTGTCCATATGATTAATATATATATCTGCATTTTGAGGTATATTAGTATTAAAAAATAAATTGCTCCTATTCTGGGGATATTAAATAGACACTATTTTGTTCCAGAATATTACAATATTTTATTATTCCCAAAACATGTGTAGCATCATGCCATCTGCTCTCTCACTTCTCCAGACCTGTTGCATATCCTGATTCTGTCCTCTATTATCCTCCTAGATCAATAGACGCTAAAGAGAATGCATTATTGCTGCAGCAATCTGCCTCTTAAATGTAGGGATAAACCAACTCTAGTGGCAAGCACATGACTGCAAGAGAGAAAATGTTCTGTGTCCTGGTGTTGCTAGTGTTAGGATTCTGCTGTGTAATTAGTTCACAGAGGAGACTGGGATAAACCACCATGTGATCTGTTTTAGAACACATTGCAAGACTCTCTCTTTTTATTAAGTTTCCCCATCAGAAAAAGGGGAAATGAAAATATATTTCATCTATGAGAATTATTCAATAAGTTTGACTGTTGAAGTAGTGTAAAAGATGCCTCTGTATGTATGTGTTTATATGTATGTATACACACAGACAGACACACACACCTTTTACATTACTTCAGTCAAGACTGTTGAATATATGTATATATAGTGTAATATATTGTGTAAAAGATGCATCTATGTATATGATTGGGTATGTATGTAGATAGATCTATATCTATACCTAGATGCACCATTTACATTAATTCAATGGACATGCTTACAAAAAAAATACATATAACATCTGTTGGTTTGCTCGCCCTTGGAGGAGCTGTGCACCATGGAAGACCTTGCCAGGGCCACAGACCAAGTCGTAGCATGTAACCAACACTGGGAAAAAAACTATGATAGTGGTTGCAGGACACAAGAATAATCAGAAGATTTCAATCACAACACTGTAACTTGCTATTTATGTGCATTCAGGAGAAAAAAAGAGTGGGGGTTGTCTTTTCTGCCCCCACATTGTTATGGAATGTTTTCCTAATTAAGCTGTGTTAACTTGTATTATAATTTGCTGTGGTGGAGTCCACGCCCACGTATGAACACACACACACAATCAATTGATACAGATATGGTGCTGGTTTTATTAAGAGCCAGTGGAATAGCTAAGTAGAGCACAAAGCTTTTCCTTTATACTTATCTTTTTTAAGTTAGTCTGAAAAAAATAAAAGAGAATCTCAGTGAAAGATGTTTAGTAATTCTTTTGTTGAGAAGCTAAACAAATAAATAAAGTTTTTGCTACTTCTCAAGCTCTCCTGTATTAAGTGTCTTAGTGTCCGTGTGTGTGTGTTGTTCTCCTCTGTATGCTGCAAGTCTTTTTCTTTATGGTCTCAGTGTAAGCTGCTTATTCACTGTGACACTTTACATTCCTTCCTATCTTGATGTTCTTCTACTTTCCAAAGAACTAATAAAATTAAATATTTTTTGTAAAAGTGTGTCTAAAACAATGCAACAAAATCAAAAAATCTATTTTCCTCCCATATTTATTGTTGGAATATGGAGCACCAAGCTGCCTCATCTAACTGCCAAACATGGAAATTAGTATAGGAAAGATGTCAAGGGGACTCATTGAGCAATGAATTCATCCTACATCTTAGAGCAAAGACTGGACTCTTCACTGTCTCAGCTCTGAAAGAAAGCTGCCAGCAGGGACAGGGGCTGAGCAGCTAAGTCCACCAAAAAGGACCTTTACTGTGGCTTATATGGAAGATGCAAGAATGCCCCTGTCACAGTCACAGGGAAAGCTGCGTGTTAGACCCCCTCCCCCCACCTTACTCCCTCTCAAATGAACTCTTCAGGTGACAGGCTTGGCTTCCTTCTCCTCTTTCAAGGGTGGAACCCTGCAGACCAACCACTCTTGGACTCTATCTCTGGGTTGCAGCTCTCATTTCCCAGCCATTTAAACACATCAGACCAGCTATACTCGGCACCTGCAAGAAAACTTCTTATCAGGAGCCTGTGATCAGCAGCTCATTAGAGCAACTCAAGACAGATTTGTCTAAACAAACATTGTTTATACAGAACAATGTATCTAAGAAGCAGGAGTAAGGCCTATGGTGCTAGCCCATTGGGGACCCTAAGCAGGAATATTTCCCCCCCCCCCACATAGGCGGCAGGTTTGTATAATTTTTGGTGGGGCCCAAAATGGTGGTGCCCCCCCCACTCCCGCCCTGTAAGCCGATATAAAATGAAGCTACAACGCGTCAGTGCCACAAGATTACAAGGCTGGAGAAGGGGTAGGGGGTTCCAGGGGTCAGTCAAGGGACAAGGAGCAGGGGGGGTTGGATGGGGCAGAGGTTCAGAGGGGCAGTCAGGGGACAGGCAGCAATTGGATAGGCATGGGAGTCTAGGAGGTTTATCAGGGGACAGGTAGGGGGCAGTTGGGGACAAGGAGAAGGGAGGCTTAGATAGGGGCTGGGGTCCCAAGGGGCAGTTGTCTCGGGAGTGGGTAACGGGGGACAAGGACCAGTGGTGCTTAGATAGGGGGTGGGAGTCCTGGGGGGCAGTTGGGGCAGAGGTCTGGGGAGGGGACAATCAGCGGCCAGGGGCTGGGATTCAAGGGGCTCTGAGCTGCTGGCAGCCGCGGGGAGCCCTGAGCCCTTTAAATCCCAGCTGCCGCGGCTGGGATTCAAAGGGCTCTGGGCTCTCTGCCCCTGCGGGCAGCCCAGAGCCCTCCGATTCCCAGCCGCGGCTGAGATTTAAAGGGCTCTGGGCTCCCCGCGGTTGCAGGCAGCCCGGAGCCCTCTGATTCCCAGCCGTGGCTGAGATTTAAAGGGCTCTGGGCTCCCCGCGGTTGCAGGCAGCCCAGAGCCCTCTGATTCCCTGCCACGGCTGGGATTTAAAAGGCTCTGGGCTCCCCGCAGCAGCGGGCAGCCCAGAGCCCTCTGATTCCTGGCCGCGGCTGGGATTTAAAAGGCTCTGGGCTCCCCGCAGCAGCGGGCAGCCCAGAGCCCTCTGATTCCCGGCCGCGGCTGGGATTTAAAAGGCTCTAGGCTCCCCGCAGCAGCGGGCAGCCCAGAGCCCTCTGATTCCCGGCCGCGGCTGGGATTTAAAAGGCTCTGGGCTCCCCGCAGCAGCGGGCAGCCCAGAGCCCTCTGATTCCCGGCCGCGGCTGGGATTTAAAGGGGCGAAACCTAGCTCCAAATATTGGTGGAGCAGAGCCCCTGATTTTGAATATTCCTGGGGCTTTAGCTCCACGAGCCCATATAAGTTGGCGCCCATGCCCCCCAAACACATACTAATAATTAATAGGGGCCCCCCTTGAGCTTTTCAGGACCCTAAGCAATTGCTTAGACTGTTTATGCCCAGTGCCGGCTCTGCATATAAAATCAGTTCTTAACTACATTTTATTCTTTCCCTGCAAATTTTAGGTAAATTCAGACATACCAACTCCTGGGCTCAGAATGACAGACAGTCCCCACATCATCTTCTCTGTCTCTTTCTTTCCCAGAGACTCATCTCCAGTGCCTGCTGCCCTGCTCAATCTCCCTCTGCCTGGAATTGTAGTGGTATAATATCTCTTTTGTTTCCAGGTTCAGGTCTGGAAAGAATGACCCTTGCTAGTTCAGTTGGAGCCAGGCAGGTGGATATTTCCCAGTTAATAGCTGCTCCATTGTTTCCTAAAGGACCTTGGTATTGCCTCTGATGGCACTTTATCTTTGTTTTATCCCCCGTAACAGCCTGTATTGATTTAACTCCTTGCAGTCAGATGGGATAACAAGAAGTATATAAACAGAGGTGCGCATTATGTTCATAACAATAATACAGCTAACTCCCTCATCCTCCACCGCCCCCCTTCAGAGAACTGCCCTGGCTATTCATGTCAATTGCTTGAGTGTGGGTAGCAGCTGTTCCTGCGGTCATGTAGTGACAAGTTCGTCTTCATGCTGGGAACCTTTGGAAAGGAATTACACCAGCTACATAGCTGTAGCTTTGTTAGTTCAGTGGGAGACTTGTAATGGTGGAGAGGATTAGGTATGATACGAAAAAGAGCAAGGGATCTTGTGGCCTCTCTCCTGTGGAGCAGCTCTTCAACAACCCAGTAAAAAGCTGGAGAGGATGGCGGTTTTATGTTCTTCTATAGTTTATGAAATCTGCTGTGGAGCTTTCATTTGCAAACTGCAAAGCTTGTGGAGCCTGGAGGCATATGGGTGGGTGCTGCTTGTTCAGACAAAATAGCTTGATTCCAGTTTCTCAAGCCTGTCAAGCTCAGATGAACAAGGGTTACATTTTTAAAAACATGTAAAATAAATCACCCAGCTCTAGTTGCAATACTTAATCTCCCATGAACGCATTATATGAAAGATTGGTTTATGGGCACACTCCAACACCATCCCCCTGAAAGCTGCTCAGGCTTCTCAATACCCACACATCTCCTACAGTTTACACAGCCTTCCAAACAGATCCAATGCCCACTGAGATCAATGGAAGTACCTTTGAAACTTCTACCTATTTTCCTTCTTAACCCACCAGCTCATGGTGAATAGAGCTCACTTCCTTGTGAAAATCCTTTCTATAGGCTTCTAGTCCTAATGGTCAATTTCCTATAGATGCACCATCAGAGGTTGCTAAGAGCAGAACTTAACTAAAGCTTAGAAGGCAGTGTTGCCTGGTGGATAGTGTGCTGGACCAGCATCAGGAGACTTGGCTTCTATTCCTGCTCCACCTCTGGACTACCAGATGATTTTGTGTAAATCACTTAACCACTCTGTGTCTTAGCTTCCCCAGCTGTGAAATGGGGATAATAATACAAACCCTTTTTTGAGCGCTACAGCTGAGTAGTGATGGAAGTTTCAGTGGATATACCCCTGCTGAGAATCTGGCCCAATGTGTTAGGGCAGGTCTAGCTTTACAGATTTACACCCCAGCTTGCCACACAAACTGTTCATTTAGATCTTCTCTTAGATATTTCAAAAATCATATAAAGGAAAAATCTTCTACCAAGCGTATGTATCTTTTGACAAAACTCCATTTTTATAAAGAATGACAGATCATGCTAAGAAAAATGTTAACACAAGAAATTTATTTTACAACTGTAGCCCCTGATTCCTTCACAAACTGACTTCATTTTGTATCGATTTCTTCATTATTAAAACTACTCAATGAATGGTTTCATGTGGACATACATCATCCTGTGGATTGTTTGTGAACTAACAGTGGTAGCTGTAATAATTGGTTAGAGTCCTTGCTATTTGTAATTTACCATCCACACTGTCTAACTGGTCACCTGTTATTGTTTCCACCCCGATGGTTCAAGTCCACAAAGAACTTTCAAGATGGCTTTGAGAACACTTCTGCGGCAAATTCTTGTGTGAATGCCTTCCTTTCTGCAAGCAGTTTTGCAACACAAAACCCCTTCTATGAATACTCATAAAAAGCAAAGAAATGGGGTCAGCGCAAATATTGCTGATATGAATTTGTGTGGGGAGCTGGTTTGCAATAAATGCTTATTATTTATTTTTAGCAATGACTGACTGCAGGCACCTTGAACAGAGCTAGGCAATATGGATTTCCTATGCTGCTACATCTCCATATGAGAGCCTGGGAAGGGTCAATTTCCAAAGAAGCACTAGTTTCGTGGGCTACTCACATGTGTAAATGCTAACCTGTGTAGGGACACACTATGTAGCCCGGGAATGGTACAAATCCTGTACAATTTTCACAAATCCAAATTGATGAACATATATGGAGAAATGTCACCGTATGAGAGAAATGAGATCTGTAGTTGAAAAGCATGCTATAAGAGCCAATTATTAGGATTATATATATTTTTAAATAATTAAGTAGAATTTTCTTTTTTAAATATATATTGTAGGGACACAGTAGGACACAAAAACATTTCTCCATTACACACACATTATATATATATATATATATATATATATATATATATATATATATACACACACAAATTACGTACTTTGTAAGTGCAGTTATTACTAACTGCACTTACAAAGTTGTATGTCCTCTGTAACAACTTGAACTTCCCCATTACAGCCTGCTACTAGTTGGCTTGTTAAATAATGTATAATGCCTTGGCTACAACCACCATCTTAAAAAAGATGATACATGACTGTCTTTTTTCCTATTCAATTGCATCCATGTTAAAAGAGTGGTTCATGGAGTAAATATTGTTAACACAACAGTTTCCTTAACATGAAGAAAACTCAATTCCATCATGATAAAAATAAGGGCTTGACTTACTATCATTAATCAGTAATCAATCATTTATATTACGCAATACCAGAGGTTGCATCCAGGGTAGGGTGCTAGTGTGCCAGGCACTGTACAAATACATAGTAAATGATGGTGGCTGCTGCAAAAACGTTACCATTTAAGACTCCTTTTGTCATTACAACAAGTTATAACACCAGCTATGGCTGTGATAATAGACAGCATCCTGAGGTTCCTGGAAGGAGGGGTCTTACAGGGAGTCATCCTGTGACACTGTCTGTTAGAAGAAAATCTGCAAAAATGACTGAATAGATCAATTTCTGACTGCCACTGCTAGGAGAGGATGAGATAATATATTAACTACCTTCATGATAGGTTGCTGTATCAACAGCAAGTCCTCAGAGAGAGAATTCTAGGATACTGGTGCTTTTCATTGCACTTTTTTCCCCCTCTTTGGGCATATTCCTGAGTTAATGAGATGATCTATAGGAAGAAATTCAATTATGTCAATTTGCAAATCATTTTACATGTGACTCTCATGCCTAGAATGGTTGAAAAACTTTTTTTTTTTCACAAAATGTTGAAAAAAGTATTTGAGTTTTTTATCAGAATTTCCTGTGAATATTTTCCATTTTGTTATGAAAAATGGAAACTGAAAATCCTCAAAATATTTTCATTAAAAAAAAAACTTTTCTGCAAATATATATATTTGTTAAACATTTTCAGTTTTCAAAATCAGTTTTTGAAAATCACCAAAATTCATTTTTTTGATTTCTGGTTTTCCAGTGGGGGGAGGGGAAAAAATCAGAAAAATTTATTCAAAATGGATTTTTTCCATACAAATCATTTCCATATAAAGCCATTTTTAAACAAAAATATTAAATAAATAAAAAAGCCAAACAGATTCATTCATATTAGAGTATGTCTAGTACTCAGGAATATGTCTTTGGTTGTTCTTTATGTGATGTTTCTTTGCAAGTGAGTTGAGGAATGGAAAGCTGTGCATTGGTTGGCTACTGAGCAAGTAATGACGCTTAGCTGAAATATTCATATTGTTTGTGATGCTATTTTGTTATCTGAGAGACCTCTCTAATGACTATATTTCTGATTTGCAGGAAACAGTGCATATCATAACTGCATGAATAATTCAGTATTAATGTGAAAAAAATGACTCTCTTGATAGAGTATCTCTAAACAGATTGCAATTGTCTAAAATGTATTCAATGATTTTCATTAACTGTGCATTGTTTATGGATAGTTCTCTGCAAGTGTTTAATAGTCTCTATTAGCTATGTTAGTTAGTTGTGATTGGTCAGAGCTCTCAGTAGGTACTGTTTCTGTTGCCTGATTGGACGAGTGCAAAAGGATTTCTAGAGTAAACACTTGTATGTGAGAATTTGAAATGCAGTTTCCATGAATACTCAAACATGCAACTTTCAACAAACCTTCCCACCACTAACTCTCCATCAAAGAGCTCACAGTTCCAGGTTCTCAGAGTGGAAACAAGAAAGAATGTGTGCATGAACTTAGTGAATCCATTTAAAAATTCAGGTGAATGCTTGAAGGAAACATTTGCAGCAATATACCTCCAACGCCATAGTGAATATCCACAAAAGTAATGACTCATAATTCTTGTTTCAAATCCCAAGGCTCCCTCCATTATAATACAGAACACCATTCCACCACGTCCTCCCCCTCTGTAGAAAAACTGGACTTTCTCCTGCTCTTATAATCTATGAAAAGGGGAGAGGCTAGGCATCAGTTCCACAGCTGTAGCTGAACAGCATTCGGTGCAGCTGGTGGGTAAGATTGCAATGATGTTGATATCTGCAAACCAAATATATTTGCTGCAGAAGGTAATAATAAAAATGGATGCCAACAATTCCATTTTTACAGAATCACTTTTTTTCAGAGGAAAACTTCATTGTTGGTCTGGTACCAAGATTACTGAAGTCTATGGAAAGACTCCTAATGACTTTAGCAGGTTTAGGACAAGGTCCTTTAAGAAGTAATTCCCTGTATGAAGAAGTTTGAGAACCTGTGCACACATTATATTAACATAAGAATATCCACCACACTGTTTCAAGAACAGGACTGTTTCTTGCCTCAGAAGCAGCAGGTTTTAATAAAATGTCACAGAGGAATTTTCTTTATTCCATCTTTGTTTCCACTGCCCATTCATCCTCCCATCCCCCAATATCATGCCACTGCTGCCCTGCCATCCATTCTATTCCATTTATTTTTCTTCAACTGAGACTTAGAGCATATCTACACAGTGGGGTAGTGCACACCGTGGGGTATGATTTCTAAAGCACACTAATGTTGTTGCACTTGAATTGGTCCAGACAGAGCCTACTGCTGCACACTAAAAGTTCCATAGTGCATGTTAACATAGTACAATTTTAAACAGTATTATGGTTAAAGCACAGTAGGGAACTTTTAGTGCACACCAGCAAGGTTGTTGGTGATATCATAAGCTTGGGTCACGTATAGTGAATGAGTTTAGACAGACAGTCCAGCATAATAGTTATGCTGAGATAACTGGCTTCAGTCTACTCCTTGCTTGATATGAGTGTTGCGTGACTAGATTCCTCCTTTTATTGATTTGCTTAAATAATGCCTACAGCTGCTGTGTAAGACAAAGGTGATGTTTTGTTCACAGACTGTACTGTGCTGAAGGACACAGATAAAAGAAAGTTAATCAGTGCAATAAAATACATAAAGTTTGGTCTAAAAGTCCCTGTATCGGGAAAAACAGGAAAGCCTCTACATTGAGTGGTATAATCTGAGTACATAAACTAACTGGAATAGACATGATGACATGAAATAGCATGGACAGGAATCACTATGTAAACTGAGCTTGAACATGTAACATGTATTATATGGGTTATGTACAACACAATGCTTAATGTTGATTAGATGGTCATATAATGCAGGAAAGCATGAATATGCTGAAGTGTAAGGGCATAACTGGAGACTTGTAAGAACAATCCATCATGACCCACCTATGCCCTATTTTTTTGTATATCTGTCAGTCATTGCTTTTATAGTAATTGTAAAATCCAAGGCCATGCTTTTGGTTCAAATACAGCTTTGAATTAATAAACCAGAGTGTCTCAGCCCTGAGTTTGTGTCTTCCTCACCCAACAGGTTCTACATCAATGGTAGGCAACCTGCAGCCCATGGGCTGCACACAGCCCCTGTCAGGGTAATTTGCTGGCGGGCTGCAAGACAGTTTGTTTACATGGACCATCTGCAGGCATGGCTGCCTGCCACTCCCAGTGGCCGCGTTTCACTGTTCCTGGCCAATGAGAGCTGCAGGAAGCAGCGGCCAGCATGTCTATGCAGCCCGTGCCACTTCCTGCAGCTCCCATTGGCTGGGAACGGTGAATCTCGGCCACTGGGAGCTGTGGGCGGCCGTGCCTGTGGACAGCCCATGTAAACAAACTGTTTTGCGGCCTGCCAGCAGTTTACCCTGACGAGCCACATGTGCCCCATCGGCAGCAGATTACCCACAACTGGTCTATATGGAGCAGTTAGCGGGCAACATGTTAGTGTACTTTAGAAATAACACCCCTTAGGGTGCACTGTCACACTGTGTAGACAATCCTGTATTATCAGTCATCACCCTGCACTTATCATACTCCAATCTATTTCACTCTCTCCTCTCTGAATCTACAACTCACCAAAAGTGTCCCTATTTTTTCTCTTCACTGGGGCAATGAGCCAATCATAAATGTTTATAGGTAATCCTAACGAATTGGAAAGCAATATCTTTTTCATAAACCTCTCCTGACCAATTGAGCAAACAAGTTGAGTTCAGACTGTTAAACTGAGCCTGGAGATGCTTGTTCAGCTCTGGTACTTTGTATTTTCATAACTCTAGCAGATCATCTATAAATAGCCTTCGAGGAGCATAACTATTTTGGCATAATGGGATTCATGTTTAATATGGGGAATGACTTCCTTTCCCTTAGGACCTCAATTAAAATGTTTAGACGAAATTAAAGCTGCATCCTAGAAAGATGCTGTGATGAGCTCAATATTTAAACAAACTCCAAATGTCTGACAGCAAATGGTTCCCTGCAATCAAGCTCTAAAAAGGGAGATAACACAATTGTTTGTTATTTACAACATATGCTGATAAAATGACAAAATATGGGCAGTTAAGCAACAACATTATGGAAGTTTATAGAAAAGTATAATTTCTGAAAGAGACTGACATTTCCCTCTTCTGAAAAACAAATTAGTAGCTGTCTGAGGCAAGTTTGGGGCATGTTTTCATTATTAACTAGCATCACGCTAATAGCTGATTAACTTTGGAGAGACAGATTTTCATGCACAGAGCAGTTAAATAAATATTGCTGCCTGTCTGCCTATCATTGTGAAAGAAACACATTTTAATCACAGTGTCTTCTATGCTAGGACTAGAGTATTGGCTACAGCTGAGCTGCGCTTGTGCAGAACCCAAGGGTGGGACTAAGATAGTTGTATGTTATCTTTACACATACCTCTGGCTAACCTGTCGGCCAGTCAGGGGCTATTTCAGCCCTTGGCTAAAGTTAGAGCAACATAGGTCAGCTCCAATTTGTGCCTGATTTCAATAGCTGCCAAAAGACTATCCTGTATGCAGTTCATTTGTAGCTGTTACAGTATCAGGATGTTAGGCAGACAACATAGGTGAGGTAATATTTGTTATTAGACCAACTTCTGCTGTTGAGAGGCACAAGCTTGTCTGCCTGTCCAGGATTAGGGCCTTAATAATCAAATCATGGGGGTGGGAGGGGGAAAGAAACAATACAACATGATTTACATGACTAATTACAACACAAATAGCAACCAGCACTCAGATGATCTCTAGTTCCCAGAATAGCTCTGTTGGGAGACAAGTTGGGTGTCCCTCTCACCAACAGAAATTGGTCCAATAAAAGGCATTACCACACCCAACTTGTCTCCCTAAAGGGCTATTTTAGCAGCTGGAGATCATCTGAGTGCAAGGGTACTGTGACCAGAGTATTGGCTGGTTTCTATTTCTGTTGTAATTAGTCCTTTAAGTCATATCATATTCTTTTTGTTCCATGATTTAATTATTAAGGTCCCAATCCTGGAATAAGGTCTAGATAGGCAGACACCTACACCCACAAGAAAATTAATTGAAGAGAGGGGGCTTAACATTGACTTCAACAGGGTTCAAAAAAGAACTAGGATGGAGGATAGGTCCATCAATGGCTATTAGCCAGGATGGGCAGGATGGTGTCCCTAGCCTCTGTTTGTCAGAAGCTGGGAATGGACGACAGGGGATGGATCACTTGATGATTACTTGTTCTGTTCATTGCCTCTGGGGCACCTGGCATTGGCCACTGTCGGAAGACAGGATACCGGGCTAGATGGACCTTTGGTCTGACCCAGTATGGTCATTCTTATGTTCTTATGGCTGCACAGAACTCATTAGGATTAGGACCTAAAAGATTTTAAAAAATAGGATAATGATGAAAGATGACTATAGACAAACCAAAACCAAACATAAGAAAATGAATTTTCAGAAAAATAATCATTTACACTAATATTTATTACATGTTTTGGATTTCATGAATAGTAAGTGTCACTCAAAAACTCATGGTGAATAAATAATCGGATCTCTCTAACCATAATAAACATATCTTGGATATTTATTCACAAAAATTATTTTAAGAAGCCCACTAACTTTCTCTAGTTTTGAACTGCCATCTGGAAAGTGATCAGTGGGCTCATAATGCTTGATGTAACACATCAAACCTATTAATGCTCTTTCATTACATCTTCTAAAGGGCAACATCTTAAACTATAATATTATGAAGACATTTTTATCTTTGCTTTATTTTATTAGAATTATCTAAATTTCCTTGTTTGGAACTGGCCTTTAAAATGATGGTTGGTAGAAAGCACGACTCTTAACCTCTCCCAGAAAAAAGATATAACCAATAAAAGGTGACAATGGCTCCAGAGAGCTACAAATACCTTGGAGGCAGAGTTTTATGATGCACTAAAAGACACTGAAGAATTTCCAAGACCTACCTACCCTCAGTGATTGAAAACTCCCACTCAACAAATAAAACCTTCATTAAAAGACAGACAGACAGATACATAACTTATGAGTTCATATTATGGAAACTAATAAAACTAGAGTTCATATAAATAAAAGATGATAAAATGCCATTCATAAAAAATAATTAATTTGTTAGAAACTTAACTTAAATTCACTATTTAAAAATTATCACAAATAAAAGGTCATTATTTAGGAAGTCTCTTCAAATGAATCTGTATGAACATCCTAAGGTCTACGCATCACTGCCTGCATTTAGCTGGTACCAGGGAGACCAGCTACTTTTCTAATTTTGAAGTATCATACCTGCCCCTGAAACATACCAGAACTTCCATGAATGTAATATAAAATATGATGCATGCATTATGTTACATAACTAATTTGATACATTAAATAAATAAGCTAATAAGATGTTAGAATGCATAAAGAATGGGATGGGGAATAATATGGTTCTCAAACTAGGGGTTTGCGAGGTTATTAAGTGAGGGGTCGCAAGCCTTCTGCCTCCATACCCAAAGCCCGCTTGTCCAACATTTATAATAATAGAGTTTAATACAAAAAATGTTATAACAAACTCCAGGGCAATAGGGGCTGTGGGAAGCGGCACGGGCCGAGGGATGTGCTGGCCACCGCTTCTTGCAGCCCTCATTGGCCTGGAATGGTGAACCGCGGCCAGTGGGAGCTGTGATCGGCCGAACCTGTGGATGCGGCAGGTAAACAAACTGGCCTGGCCCACCAGGGGGCTTACCCTGGTGGGCTGCATGCCAAAGGTTGCTGATCCCTGGTTCAGTGTATATCAGAGGCAGTTGATAGCATTCTTAGAAAAAAGCAAGCCAGTTTTTGGAAAGGGCATGGATACACAAAGCAGATCTTCACTCTACAAAACATAATAGAACAACGCTATGAATAGAAACAGCAGCTCTGCATAAACTTCATAGACTTTGAGAAGGCTTTTAATTGCATTCACAGCCCCAACCTATGGCACATTCTGCGGACATATGGAATTCCTCTCCATATAATCAACATAATCAAAAACTTTTATTTCAACTTTACATGCAGTACTGATCACAGTGAGCTCAGTTTTGAAGTCAAAACAGGAGTACGTCAGGGTGTGTCATGTCTGCAATCCTCTTCAGCGTTGCCATTGACTGGGTAATGCAGCGTACAACAGAAGGCATGCCAAGAGGCACTAAATGGACACCCTTCTCATTCCTTGAAGACCTGGTCCTTGCAGATGATCTCACTCATATACACAACACCATATACAAGAAAAAAACAACTTGAGTCAATGCATTTAGAGAGCAAATTGGACTGAAAATCAATTTCTATAAGATAGATATCATGACCTTTAATATTGCCCCACCATCACCAGTACGGATAGAGGATCATGTTCTCACCAATGTAGAAACATTCACATACTGGGGCAGCACCATCAGCCAGGACAGTGGAACAAGCCAGGACATCCAGAACAAAATCAGTAAAGCCAGGAACACCTTCAGGAGCTTAAATATAGTCTGGAAATCATCAAAATACAACACCAAAACCAAGCTCAAGATTTATCAGAGCTGCGTACTTTCAACATTACTTTATAGTGCAGAATGCTGGGGAATGAGAAAGTAGGACATCTCCAAACTGTCTTCATTCCATACAACCTGCCTCAGAAAAATCCTTCGTATCTTTTGGCCCAGAACAATCTCAAACCAAGATCTATTGACAAAGTGCAGCCAAGAGGATATGAGCACCATCATTGCCAGCAGGTGTTGGAGATGGATTGTCCATGTGCTTTGGATGGAAACTGATTCCATCACCAAAATAGCAATAAGATGGACACCTGAAGGCAAGTGAAAATGAGGTTGCCCGAAAACAACATGGCAGAGAGCTGTGGAAGCTAAGCTGAAAAACCTGGAGCACAGTTTGGGACCCATTGAAAGACTTTCCAGAAACAGACAGGAGTGGAGGAGCTTTGTCGCTGCCCTAAACGCCAGAGGTGTAATGGGAACATCATGATGATGACCTCCTGTGAGGTTCTTACACCTTCTTCTGAAGCTCCTGGTACTGACCACTGCTAGAGATAGGATTCTGGCCTAGATGAACCAGCTGCAAAGGAAATAGCTTTGTCTTAGAAATGTCTTAGAAATTTCCTCAAATGCCACCACCTGCACCCCGCCTCCTCTTCCGGGAGAGCCATAGCTTCTTTTAACAAACAAACAACCATGGTTAACAAAGAAAACAGAAGGATCTGTTCTTTGCTACGTACTATTGTAAGAGTAAGTGATTCTTCATCAATTGGTGTCTTTAACTCAACTGTGGAAGTCATTCCAAAAGATATGATCTAGCTCAAATAGAAGTCATGGGCTTGATGGAGAAATTACCAGGTAAAGTTCTATGGCATGTGTTATGCATGAAGTCAGAACAGATTATCATAATGGCATCTTCCTTCAAATGCACTAATCTATAACATCATAACAAGATGGGGCAGATTCTATAATTGGATCTAGGGCCTCTGTGTTACTCAAGTGCTGCAAAGGGTCTGGAACCTGCCTGCAAATAAGTCAGCAGATGTGCTAACTCTGGGCCCTGCAACTGCTGCCTTCACCCACTTTGGCATAGGGGGTGTGGCAGAAACAGACATGGGGTGAAGAGTGGTTGTAGGGGAGCTCTTCTCTGCCTGTCATTCAATGGGATAGGGCTCATTATGGACCCTGCACCACAAGTGCAAGTTAGACTAGCAAACAAGCAGCTCAAATTCTTTTCAGGACAAGTGCCAGCCTTGACAATCCCCTTTCTCCACTGAGTGGAGCTCAGGCACTGGAGATAATGGACTTGATTGTCTCCTGTCTTTGAACTATAGTCCTATTCTTTTTAGGAGCATCAAAGGAATGAAATAACAGAAATCACAAGAGCAAAGGAGCATACAAAATTCTTCCTTGATTAAAAAGTTTGTAGACGAAGATACAGAAACTATGAGAGAAGGAACATTACAAAAGAAAGCAGTTAAGAGAACTCTACAGAGAATGAATAATGACATATCCTACCAAGTCAAGTGAGATCTAATCATGTCAAAAGACTTTCCACAAATTAACAAAATGTGTTTGACAAATGAACACAACAACAACAGCTGTGCATAAAGGTGAGATGCAAGTAGCCAACAGAGGCAGAATAATCTCCTAATTTTTACCCTTTGTGAAAAAGTGTAGTTATGCATTTTAAAATATCCTTTCTAAGAAAAGGAGGAAATGGAGTGAATTCAGACACTAAAGGATGAACAGTGTTGTTTTACTATGTAGATATAACATATTCTGTTTGTTTATTGTTTAGACACTCTTATTTGTAAATATTGGCCTATACACTTTTTCCTGATACTCATAATAAATTTCTCCTTCAATAATTTCATTCAAATACTCTTTTCATTTCATTATCTCCTTCAATAATTTCATTCAAATACTCTTCATTCAAATACTCTTTGTTAAAAATTTATCTCCTTCTTTGATATTCACTTGCTTTAAAATACATTTGGTCAAGACTGTAGGCTCCTTAGTCATTGTTCAGTCACATTAAACCTAGACGTCCAAGTGTAGGTACAAAAGGAATATAAATTAAGTTCACAAAATAAGTTCCAGGCTTAAATTCCAAGATGAGAATCAGTGATGCAGAATGTGCAAAATTTGACTGGTTCAAAGCCAGGCAGTGATTCGACTACTTTATCTTGCACTCTTCTTAGTCCCTTTGTGTTGACTTAAACCATCAATAAATTGCCGAATGAGGACTCCACCTTTCAGACTATCCTGACTGCACACCAAATTTCCAATACACCTCAATTTTCCATGCATGGATGACCCAAGGAATGAATCTGACCCCTTGTTTATAACTCTTGAATTCCATACTGGTGTAATTTAGACCACTTTGGCATGTAATCAGTTTTCTGACTTACACCAAAGTGCCAAGTACATTTGTGTATGTGTCACTGATGAACGTAACCTACTGGGTAGAACTAAAGCCTTGTCTACTGGGTGCTCCCACGGAAATTTCTCAGGCAAACTCTGTGCTGATATAAACAGTAGGCAAGATTGATTAGTAAATTGGCTGCAAGTGTTATAGTAGTTTAACTTGTCCTTATTTGGTATTTATTAGTTGTGGAGCAGTGGGAGGATGACCTTCTGGCTAAGGTACTCAGCAAGCATTTAGGAAGGAGATCTGGGTTCCATTTCTGGTGCTGCCATACAGATTTCTTCCATGCCTTAGAAAAGTAATTAATCTGCCAGTCTGACAGTTCCCCAGGTGAGAGAATAATATTCCCCTTGTCTATCTAGACTAGCAGCTTTTTTATTTCCAAGGCAAGAATAGTCTCCTACTATGCGTTTGTACAGTGTCTAACACCACAGGGGCTTGGCTGAGGCTTTTAGGCACCACTGCAATACAAATACAACTGTGAAAAAACAAGTGTAATTTACACAGGGATATGGAAGTGTAGATGGATATGTAGGAAGAGTGGGCTGCTGTATTTTACAACCTCCTGTGAGTTGCCTTTCCTGTTACCCCCACCCCCCTCCATGGCCTCAGCACATAAATTACACTCAATCTGTACCTCCATTGAATGTCAAGTCTCTAGCCACCTTCACTATTAAGTATATCAGGTGTTTGGGGAACAGTAATAGCTTTATTCATAGACTATAATAGCAACATTTAGAGGTATTTGTCTTTTCAGAGATTTCTGACATCCATTACTAGTTCATTAGCCTTCGGTGGAAAGAAACATTCAGTAAACAAATTAAAGTAACTCCATTTAAAAGCTGGAGAGCTAAATAGGGCTTTTCTGCTCAGCCTGCTAATTACCTAGAGTGTTGTACACACATACACTGAAACTGGTTCATTCTTGCAAAGTAAAAAATCATTTTTAAACTGTCTTGTCTTAAAATTCTAATGACTGAGACACACAAGAATTGGTTCTTTGTCTGACTGTCAGTGGCTACAAAGATGTAAAAGTTCATACAGATACAGAATTATCTGTGTTACATTATTTCACAATGGCCCAACAAATGTGGAGAACATTTTTTTTTAAGTTCAAATGATCATTACCTTCTTCTTCTGTATCTCCTCATTAGCTTAACAAAAAACTCAGGGCACTGAAACAAAGGCTGAGGTTAGAGACAAAATGTTAACTTTAAAATAAAAGTAGAAGATAACTGAAAGAAGAGAGAGAATGGGTACTCTTCATTGTTCCACAAAGCATTCTGGAATCTCACAGCGTATTGTACATAAGCAAATTAAAATCAGAGACCAGGCCAGGCTAGGTTGTAGTGTACAATGTTATACCACTTTTTCCAGATTGGGAGACAGATTGGCAGTGCAGTGAGGTTAGGGAGATAAGATTTCACATAAACTTAGGCTGTAAGCTCTTTGTGGCAGACAGGGACTTTGGAAGAAATGTGAACCATGCCTAGTACAATGGGCCCCCGGTATTGACTGGGAGTTCTAGGTGCTACCCCCAAATCCAGAATTTAACAAGTATATTTTATATTTAAATCCCATTAGAGATTTAATACAACCAAATTTTGTATACAGTGTTTTCTGGAGGGCAGGGATGTGGGGTGAGAACCATCCTTTAACTGATGTGCATAAAAGATTTTCTTCATTTCAGCAGAATCCAGGTTGGAATCCAGTTCTTGCAGCTGGTGTTTTGACAATGTATGATGTAGATATACATGTTCATGAACAAGATATTGTTGTAGATTCCTCCTGTAGAGATGCCTTTAAAAATCTTGCTTCTTTTTCTAATTGATCACAGGAAGTGCATCTCTGAGAAGTGGTGAGAGATGGGATCGATGGCAGGCTAGTTTAATGCAGCTCTTAACAACAACTGCAGAGATTAGGAAGTTGTCAGAAAGATAACATTGGAGGTTTATGGATTGCTTTCCTGAAGTCATTCTGAGCTCTAATCTGTTGCTTTATGTTGCTATGTTTGTGTTTGCTTGCATATGCAATATATGTGCTTTTTATATATGCATACAGTATAGCTGCATTCAGATGTGATGAGCTGGCTATAAATACCTGGATGCAGGTCTGATGGACAGATAAGTAGTCAGACTCTCTCTGGGATAGGGGTTGTCAGAGGGGAAGTTTGAGTTATGGCTATGATTTCCCTGTCACCTGAGTTGGAGTAGAATATAATAGGTCTAATTCATCTGGTGTAATGCCACTAAATCAATGCAGTAGCATTATGAACAAATGAGTCCCATTGTGTTTTGAACCAGGGCTCAGGTGCTGCAGTGCTGGATGCCTTAAAGTGTTCCTACCCTCTTAAAAGGTGGGTCAGGTCCCAGTGGAGGGCTCCATTATGCAGAGGGGAGTGTGTCGGTCTCTTTTCAAAGCATAGCTATGGAAAGAGATGTGCTAACATGTGCCAAACACAGAATGGGAAATACCAACCTTTTAGACTCTACACTAAGTCAAATCCTCAGCTGGGGTAAATCAGAGTAGCACCATTGATTTAAATGGAACAATGCTGATTTACACCAGATCTGGCCCTCTATCTTTGTAATAAAAATATCTAATAACCCTACGGATGTGCATTAAACTTTCTATAGCAGCTACAGAGTGCATTTAACAAAACAGGCTTTTATTTTCTATAGGCATTCTTTGCTGCAACTTAAAAGTCATCTTTTATCTAAACGGAATTAAACTGGGCTGTCCAATTGTAATCAGTTTTGAAGATCATGTTATTTGTCAGTCTCCATTCAGAAGGAGGTAAAAGGGAAATACCTAAATAGATATTATTCAGAAAGAAATAGGACACTAGTCAGTGTGGAACAGAAACACAGAACTTGTTCTGGAATAGGCTGGGGTAAGGTTGCTCACTGAAATAGGCACAAACCAAGAGAACAAAACTAGTTGATCAATCCAAGCCTTTACAAGATGAATAACAGGGACTATTTCCCTCTCAGTACATTTTATTATAAATTGTGTAAAACAAAGGGCTTGAAGAAAATAAAGCCCAATCTACTAGACATTTATCTGTCACAGCCCACAGATGTAGCTACACCTGTTTTCCAACTCTGCAGAGAACCCGCCATCAATTTCTGTAAATATGAGACAAGGACAAAAGATGGACAGAGACAACTGCGTTTTTCACAGGCTTTGGGCAAGGTACAAGGTGATGATTTGAAACCAAACCCCAGAAGCTCTAAACATGTAGCAGGCTAAGTGGGTTGATTTGATTTCTTACTCACCATAAAGCATTAGGCAGCACCGTATTGCCTGCAGCATAAGATTAGTGGTTTTCACTGATGGCTTGAATTGGGAGGATTTTTATTTTTATACCAGCTTGTCTTTAAAGGACACATTGGTTAGTTAGCAACCTATATGTGAGATGGCCAATATGCCCTCAGAATCTGTTGTTCACTTGTAGGTTGGTTATTATTTTATGAAATGGAGTAATATCAGAAGCCAGATATCTCCAAGGGTATTTTAAAAATTGGAAAACAAAAACAAAACACAAGAATGATTGCCTTTTTTAAATGGAGCTAAGGAATCTGGATGGATAGGCATTGTTGAAAATAAAGGAGACCAAAAGAACGGTTGGATCCTCTCAGTGTGTGTATTATATGTAGTGATGTGCTAACCACAAAAAGTACAGAAATTCCATTTATCCTCTCTAGGTATCTCTCACCATAGTATCTGAGCACCTCACATTCTCTAATATATTTATCCTCACCACTCTCAATGTGGTGGGGAAATAGTGTTGTCCCCATTTTACAGATGAGGAACTGAGGCACGGAGAAATTTTGGATTTGTCTACACTAGAAAATAGTCCTGCTTCAACTATATAGTTAAAGTGGCAACACACCCACCGACCATCAGTGTGGCAGGAAGCACCGGAGGAGTGGGGGTTCTGATAGGGGGACTGCTGGTGGGTGCTCAGCACACTCCATTTTTTCCCCATGGATTCGGTGCCTATGTGTGGAAGTGTGTATCATGAACCATGAACCATCAAGGAGCTGAACTTGGAGGAGAAATATCTTCAGGGTGTGATGAAGAGTATGCCCAGCATCTGGGGAAAGAAGATGAGGAATGGATGGGAAACTGATCTCCTGACAAATAACTAGGTGAATCAGGTATGGATACCATATCTGTCTTGGCCACATTGGGACTATTAATATGATCCTGGCTTTGTCATATTTGATCTTATTTATCACTTTCAGGATTAGGGACTGCAGGAGAAATGCATATAGAAAGCCTCTTGTCAATGGATCGGGGAAGGCATCTCCCAAAAAGAGAGAATCCCATTCACCCCCTTGAGCAAAAATGTTCACCACTGTGCCCAACAGGAAATGCAAAAAGGTCTATTTTTGGAACGCCACAAATCAGAAAGATAAGATTGAGAATCCAACTCCCATTCATAGTCCTGGGAGAAGTACCAGCTAAGATTGTCTGCTAACCTGTTTTGTATACTCAGAAGGTAAGTTGCTGAAGTAAGGATGCAATTGGCTATGCACCAGTTCCAGAGGTTTACTCCTTTGACACAAAGGGAAGAGGATCTGACCCCTCCTTGTTGGTTGATATAGAATACACAATCTATGTCGTGCCATTAAAATTGACTAAAAACCAATGCCTAAAAACCAGACCACATAGAATTTTGTAACAAAAAAATACATAGATAAGATTCGGCTATACAAAAGTACAAAGTTTTTGGACTTTGAGTAGAATAAAAATCTCCTGACAAAGTGTTTGCAGAAGATATGTTTACACTAAAGAATCAAAAAGCGTGCTCTCCAAAATTCCCCTTCTAATAGATTAAAGGGGGAGGAGAATATACTAATAAAAACACACAGCAACCTATAACATTAAAATGAAGGATTGCTAATAAGATTAAAAGCTTTGTTAGTTATATTTTAATAAATTGTAATAATGGATATTAATTAAGTATAGATAAGGTAATACACAGGCTAAGGTTTTGCCTGGAATGCCTGTATTATTTGTTAATATATCTTTGATATAATTTGCTGATTTGTTTAAAAGGATATCTATGTTGCCAAAATAATGTGTCATGTTGGAAGATGTAAGTAAGAGGTACAAACATAGAATGATAACAAAAAATACTTTCCCTCCACCCCGAGAAGCTTAGAAAACAGGGAGACCCAGGGCAATATGACCCAGAAACTGTAAATTAAACAGGAAAATTGTAGTCATTAGGTGACTAATGCTTGCACATGAGTAATGTACGGTTCCTTAAAATTTAGTAGATAATGTGTTGAATGCTGATTGGAGGATAATGGAGAATGTAAAAGTGTATGTCTACAGTGGAATAGAAGACCTGCAGCACTATCAGGCTGGTGCCTGGGGTCTGGGACTCCACAAGAGGGGAAGGTCCAGAGCCCAGGCTCCAGACTGAGCATATACACAGCAATTTTACAGCCCACTGCCCGACCCCCGTGAACCTGAGTCAGCTGACCTGCGCCAGCCATCGGTGTTTAATTGTTGTGAAGACATGCCCTAAGAACACATGTAAAAATGGCCCAAAACTGGAGAAACACCAGATCAGAAACTGAAGGACCAGATCAAGAGAGGTGATAACCATCATGGAGAGAGGAAAGACTTCTTGGCAGCCCAGTTACCTCTTCTGTCTAGTCTGTTATGTGTCCGGCCTAAAACTATATCCAGGCATTATAAGTAACAATAATTCTGTCTGAAATTGTATTAAAGGCAAAAACTGATTAAGCCTAAATTGGGTGGACTTTGACTCAGTTTCCCACTCTACATTCCCGACAGTTGTCTGGTAAGATCTTTATGATTAAGGGCAGAAAATGGATACAGACATTCCTGACTGTCCTTAAGTCAAGGAGGTTGATGTGCAGACATGTCTCCGGGCAGAACATTTCCCCTAAGAAGTGCGGGTCCCCAAGTTCATCCCCAATCAGAGATGCATCAAAAGAACAGGAGTCACACTAGCACCTATGAGAGTATAGAAAAAGCCAAAAATACTGTATGGACACAAAATGTTTAATTATTTAAAGCCTTTTGTATCTCAACAATACCACAGATTCCCTTACTCCATCCTCCACAAGGGACAATTGTGAGCTCAGTTCTGCTGTGCACTCTGTCAGGAGTGCTAGTGAAGCATCCTTGCAGAACCTAGGGCCTTATCCAAATACCACTGAAGTCAAGACTCTCATTGACCCAAGTGGAAACTACATAATAATAACCTGGATGTCTCAAAGAATCTATCTGGCTGTGACAGAATTTCTGTGAATGACACTTGCAATGCAGAACAGCACGTGCTCTGGAAGACGATGCAGTGTACTCTGAAACCAGCCTCTTCTCTGTCTTGCGGTGAGGATGAAAAAAGCCATTGATTCAATCTCATCCTGCCCCTGACTTCTCTACTTCCAAACACCTGGCTCTATATTATACAGCATCTTGGAGGAAGCATAGGTTCTGTTCAGTCCTAGCACAAGGAACAAGGGAGGTGAGTTCTTTCATCTGACCCAACTTTGCATACACTAAACAGGGGCTAGCCAGTGCTAAGTCTTATTTTTTTAGTTATACCAATATTTTTGTAAAGCTTTTTGGACTATTTCAATGTTGTCCTTTCCAACCTTCTAGAAATAACTGAGAAATCAGAAAGAGTAAGGTGACAAACCTGCATGGTGCTGGTTGTTATCAGAAAGGGTTTCATGACAAACAGATAAATGCATGTTTACTAAATGATGAATTTAGAATAAACTCATGGACTTAAATGGTATTTGGAAAAAGAACACAATATAATAATAAAAAATAAATAAATAAATAATTTTAAAAAAATCTGTGGAGACCCACCTGTTCGTTTTATGTAAGGTAGTCACCATGTAGTATACATTTGTTGTTAGGTCATGAGTTCGGAAAATGAGTCTAACAAAGGTGCCTGACTTGCACTGCATTTGGTGGATGTGCAAAAAAAGTATAACACCATTTACACACAGAGGAACAATCATTCTCTCATTTACACACAACAGGGTTCTTTAGGTGTACATCAAAGTAGAGTTTGGCTCACTGAACATAAAGGGCGGTAATGGTAGAAGGAAAAGTGGTTGCAGTTAGCAAAAAAGAAGATGCATCAAAGTGAAAATCTAACCAAGCGTATTTTGTAATCCCATTTGTCCCACTTGCATGGCTATCTGTAGAATGTGAACTAAAGCAGCCCCTCTTACTTTAAAATCCATGCACATAACAGTTGGCATCTCCATTGCAGCCCCACCAGCAGCATACAGCAGTACCCAAATGCCCATATAAACCCCTCCATCGCTGAAAAGTCACCTTTGCCAGTCCATCAGTTGTGCCACTGAGCCAATGCATATTCAAAGTAGGCTATGCACTGGGCACCTTGTCATTTATGGAAGACTTAATACTTTATATGTATTGTACTGCCTTGATCTGGTGGGAAGGTGCTCATACAATTATTCCATGGTGCACAGCCAGGCTAGTAGAACCAAATTTGCCAAATATAAAGAAATGCCAGCAGCGTAGTGCACAGCAGGCACAGAGGATACAGCTAGAAAGTGAAATTTCTATCTGTGTTCACCAGTAGTTTCTTGTGAGTTGCTTATCTAGTCAGTAATGTCTGCTCAGTGTTGTCTCAAAGCGATTTTTCCTAGAGCTGCCTGCAAGCCATATTGTGCAGCAAACCCGGTTTCTCAGTTACTTTATTGCACTCCAACTTATTACACTTATTTGCCTCTTCAACACCACAGAATCCCATGTCAGATTTTAAACTCTGACCATGATTAATTTGCATAGGTTGGCTTTTTTTTTTTCCTGCTCTGCATGATCATTGCAGGGTTTTACCTAGGGAATAGAAAGTGACCGGATAAAGTGGTTGTTCAGGCAGAATTTTATATATACAGAACAACACAGAGAGTATGAACAAAGAATAGGTTGAAGAACAGTGATAATTCTATCACAGAGGTAGTTTCCCGTGTTTCCTTTGTTGTGCAAACATGAGCCTTATCTTGGAAATAGCTCCACTCAAGGGGACCTCTAGGTCTGTCTGGAGCCCTCCTGAAATCAGTGAGGCAGCACCCAGGGGAGGAGCCCCTCCAGGGATGCTAGTTGTAGGATCAGGGCCATGGCGAGCATTTCACTAAAACAGTGGGCCATAGGGCTTCGTACCTTTAAATCTGCATTACTAGATTTCTGTATAGAACAGGCAAAGCCTACAACCAACAATCAGAGATTCTATTGTACAATAATGAATCTATGTGGCCATTTGATGGCAGTGTTATATTGTACTGCACAAGAATTCTGTTAGACACAGGATTTCACTCTTGGGAGCACACACCTCTCTTTTGTTAAGAGCAAATGTCAAGACAAGGAGTGCTGCATCTCAGATCCAAATTTTAATTGTTTCTAAATTAAGTATGAATCAGCTGTAGTTAAAAAGCTCCACATCAAAATATTTGTGGTCCCTTTCCTCTTGAAATAACCCTGATTTGTTCTCCCCAGCTGTAATATAGACCTCCATATTAGAATCAGGCCTTTCCTTTCTCACACTTTCATAAACCATGAATTTGTTTGAAGTGTAAGTGACTAGGCCTGAATACACCAATTCTAAAACAGAATGAAATATCAACTCCTGGCTTCCAAAGAGTTCCTTTCATTTCATTTTCAGCTCCAACAGTAAGTCTATATCTAATAAAGCTGAGTGAATGACTCAGAATGAATAATTTGGTTGGTCAATTTTACTTTTCTTTCTGAATTTTCCATGAACAGCTTACGTTTCTCTCTTATTTGTTATTCAAAGTTATGAGCTGAAAAAATTTAGGAAGTTTGAGGATGTGTGATATGCGTTCATTAGTTTTGATTAGAGACACAGCTAACATCCATATCTGCTTCTACCAGGTGGCCACTTTCTGCACCTGCTGAAGATTCTAAGTCTTCTTTTAAGGCAGGCCAAATTGGAATACCTTACACCTACACAGCCTGGAGGCGACAAAACTTATCTATGTCTCATAGTTTAGCGAAGTCTAGGCCAGCTGAACTATTCTACAGAAGCATCCTGGTGGATAAAGACTGCCCACACTCAAGTCATTCCTGTTCTGAATAGTTTCTTTTCTGTTCTGCACATTAGAACACTCAGATCTGTTACTGTCTCTCCAACCCAGAGAACAGCATTAGAGCAGCCAGAGGCAAAAAGGCCTTCTTTTCTGGCTGAGTTTCATTCAGTGTGATTGAGAATGGTTTAAATATGCTGGATAAGCCCATGATGGATGTAAGGAGTTTACACAAAGTTTATCACGAACTTTAAATCTGCATCCAAACTGCATAAAAAAGTTTGGATTTCTTTGGATCTGGGGATTTAGATATGGCCCATTTCTCTTCATCACAAAAGATTAATCTAAAATATAATGAGCCTTCTATTTGAGGCAGAAGTCCACAACAGAAATCCACAAAAAGTCTGCATAAAATCAAAATATGTTGTCTACTTCCTAGATCCTGGTCCATCAGAAAAAAAATCTACTGCTGATCACCTATTGATGATCCAGGGACCACATGGGCTACACTCTCAATGTTGAGAGGAAAACCTCTTTATTTTGTAATTCCAAAATGCTGAATTAAAAAGTCAGAGCTGCCACACTCAATGGTAAAGGCAGATTCTATCCATCTCAGTTTCAGTATGTGAATGACACTGAAGGATGACCTAAGTATTCCGTATCTACAGTGGTCATTCTAACATCACCCTGACATCCTAATTTAGTTGAAGTTTAATCCTTATCTGACTGCACATAAGTGAAATGGGAAAGAAATTCAGAAGGGCCACATTTCATATGCCCTACCCACTCTCTGGGTGACAGATCTGTGCAGGATTCATGGAATAAGAGCAATTTAGCAACTCTACTGCCCAAATATATATTTTCAATGGTGAAATATGCCTTTCTGCTACTTGGAATTGGGTGAAAAGAGCCATTTTCCTTCCACCATCACCCCATGCTACTGGGAGTCTGGCAGGCCCTACTGGACATCCAGGTTATTTTAAATGAAAATTTGTTCTGGAGAAGGGTGAGTTGAGAGACGTCCAGACTCCTTTAATACAACCGTAGAGCCATAGTAACCCCAGTGGGCTGTAGGGCCACAGGTGGCTGGTCTGGCAAGAGTGAGGAAAGGGAGGTGTGAAATGTGGAAGGCTTTATAAAAAAGTCACCACTCAGTAGCTGGTTGTTTTTTCACTGGCTTAAGCCACAGGCTGACATCATTCTTCTGAATATGCTCACCTGGAATGTAAGCAGCATCCACGAGCAATATAAGGCCCGAACAATGTGAAAGGCCATGCGTTTTTGTGCTGGATCAGATATTTGTTTTCCTGATGGGTTTAGCATTGAATATAACCAGATATCAGAGTGACCTAGAGCAATTTTGGTGAATATCAGAAGACACTGCAATCATATTAGCAGTTACTAAATTATTCAAAGCGCTTTCTGGTAAAACGGTGCTGCAGGACAATGAAAGCAAAGAACAATTCCCAGAAGATTAGATGATTTTCCCCCTTCTTACTGTCTGTAATTATTTCTATCAGATAACTTATTTGCTATGCAAGCTTATCTTCAAAAGTATGTTTGTTAAAAAGAGAGAGCGGAAGAAATCCTTTGTAGGGTCTGCACATGATTAAACAACTTTAACAAGGCATAATGAATAATGATGAAGACATGTCAAATGCATTTTAAACATTTTGGATTTTGTATCAGATTTCGATATCAGCTGCTCTTCTATCACATATATTGCAAAATTAAAAAAGAGATATTGCTAGTACCACTTTTGTGAAAAGTATGGAACTGATTTTACTAATCTGCATATTCCTGTAGGTACCATATAATGGAAGGACATGTGTTCTCTTGTTTTAATTACTTTAACCTACAATGTGTGCAAACACAGTATAGGCCCATTACATACTTTACAGGAACTAGTTCTTCAAGATGAGTTGTCCACCTGGAATCTACTGTGGTGCATATACACTCCATGCATATTAGGTGCAGAAAATCACTTGAAAATGGTGATAAACACCGATGTTCAAAATATGCTAAGATAGAGGTTTGACATTAGGTTTAACAAACATGAAATGCAAGTGCTACCATTTATTTTATACTAGACCTAGGGTCAAATTTTCAAAATCATTTGAGTAACTTTCAGAATTAAGTCTCATTTTCATATGTGGTTTTAGGCACTTAGAGGCCACATTTTTAAAGGTATTTAGATATTTTGATTTCAATGGGAGTCAGGTGCCTAGGTCTATTTTTTTTTTTTAATCACAGTAGGTGCCTATGTGCATCCTTAAGCCCTAAATACTTTTAAAAAATCTCGCTCTTAAATATTCTTGAAGATTTTGCTCCTGGTCAAAAAACAGGGACATTTTTTCACCAAAATTTGTCTGAAAAATGTGTTCCTTTTTTGTCAAAGTTCAAAACTTCAATAAAATTAATTGATTTTTTGAAGTTTTTCACTCAGCTTTAAAAAAAACAGATAAATTGTTCATTTTTTGTCATAAAACGTTCTTCTGTCTTTGTTTTTGATTCCTGAAATTTGATTATTCATTGAACTATATTTTAATAAAAACCTTGAATTAAAGCAAGCTCCCACTCAACACCAGACCAAACTTTTTGGAATTTCAGAATGAAGACAGTGTTGCTTTGTAACTTCTCTTTCTTGTGATGTAGAAAGAGGAAATGGAAAAATATAGAAAATAGCACTATGAAGTACCCTCCTCTGTTGTGGCAGCTGTATTTTTTTTATATGGTAACCAATATTTGACACCAAGAATGTCAAGGGCTAGTAATGCATTAGGTAATGTATACTGATACTTTCTGACAACTCTTTGCATGAAAAATGAATGTTAATTTTATCTCAGTTTTTTTATTTTGCTTCTGCTGTATAGGACACCCAGGAAAGAGAAAATTACTAAACATTATTTATTTACTCTATTTTCTTGATAGTAATTAGACTATATTAGGTTAAATAAATAAAGCTATATTTGATTAATATAAATCCATCCATTTGTGATTCCTACACTGCTCTACCTTTCATCACTACATATATTTCAAAATTAAAACAAATATAGGGTTTTACAAACACTTAGATATAGTATGCCAGACAGGATCTGAAGAAGGGATAATACATGCCATAAATCTTTAGTTTCCCATCCAATTTGACTTGATAAATATGTTTTTCTTTTGCACAAGCCTCTGTGTTCAGGAAGGTCCATAGAGAGAGATGGCTAGGGGTCATTTTATCATTCTAACTCCTCATTAATAATGTCACATTTTATTTAAAGCCAGAGTTTGCTCCAACCTGTTTTTGACAGCATACTCTGTAGCTGAACTACACAGCTGTTACTCTGGTGTATTGTGTTTGAAGTTGATAATGCTGAATGTGTTACATCTCTAGAACCAGATATTCACTGAGGGAGACAGAAACACAGTAAAGGCCACTGCCATATCATTCAAGAAAAAAACAAAAATCTGATGGTTTTCATTTGTGGGTGAGGTGACCAAAAGGGAAGTTAAATAAGCAAAAAATTCCGGGACACATTCTCCCCCCACAGAAACATGCATAGAAATAGACTAGACATCATAGGTCAGCCCAGCGGTTAAAATAATTTCATCATCATCATCTCACTTTCCAAAGTGCTAAAAGATGGAATGGAAGATTTCTGGTAAAACACTCAGCTACCCAATGCTGCTGCACCTTTTCTGATGGTTGACCTCACTGACATTATGGGTTTGCCCTGGCTAGTCTTTAATATCCAGGCACTGGTGTAATTGCCTTGCTGCAGTCTCCTATAACAGATGTAACAATTTACCCTATCAGTGATTAGCACCACTATAGATTCCTCAGGTTTCAAGGACGATTAAACTCCACATGTTCAAATAGCACTTTCCCTTACTACACTAAAGTTTGCACAGGTGCAGCTAAACTGGTGGCCAGCCACTGTTGACTGTACTGAGGCCAAATGACCAGTGTAGATATGGCCTTGGATTCAGAAGGAATTATGCCCTTTGAGTGCAGTAAGTGAAACGTGATGAACTTCTAGACTAATTTAAGGGAAGCTGCTGTTCAGTTGATGCTGCAAATTGCCAAGACAAATTATATGTGAGGGGACAGCTCTGAGATATTATCCTGGAATTGCAGGGCCCTCATTTATTTATTAAATAGCCATCTCTATGACCTGACACACATGAACAAATCAGTTAAAAAATATAAGCATTTTTATTTGACCTCATAGTCCATATTAATGATCTTCCCAACTCAGCAGCTGAAGACTTCCCTCTCAGGCCACAATTCACAACTAAATACACTTCATGGAGATCACCTGGGAAAACACAATGGCCATTGCAGTATACCTATAAGTAATTCAACTTCAACTCTGGTCCTACATATTTCTCTGCTCCCAGATTCCCAGCTAGGAATATAGGAATTAACTGATTTTTTGTTTGCTTTGTATTTCCCAATATTCACTCCCCATTAGTGCCTTACACTAATATCCCTATTGTTTGTATAGGACTCCTCAGCTCATTATGGCTATTTTACTCTGAAATTGTTCTTAGCGTATACCTACATTCTTACAGGAAATAGATGTGTTACTTGGATACCATTGATTGATTGCGCCAGACCCAGATATCATTCCTCCCCACTCACTCTCCCTTCTCACCAGGGAAAAGGAGGATGTAAAGGGGATAAGAAAAAATATGGTTAGGAGGAGGGAAGAAAACTGAAAAATACTGCTATTTTGGTTTTCATATAACCCCCCCACCGCCCCAAAAAAGTTTTCCTTTTTTTTTTTTAAAAAGGACCAACTATAGATTACTTCAGTTTCCTAACAGAAAATTATCAAATAATTGGGTAATTTGCATGTGCAGAAATTCTGTCCTGAGTATTAGACTTGTTTGAATTAACAGAAATTTAATCGCTAAATATTGGCATTTTAAAACGTAATCACTGTTTCATTTTTTTGTCGATATCTTCGCTGGTTGACCTGTGTGACCTGGTGGTCTGAGAACAGTCCTGAGATCCAGGATCTACTGAGTCATAATTCCAGCTCTGACATTGACTCTCTGTTATCTTGGACAAGTCACTACGCTCTGTGCCTCTATTTCCTCAGCTATACAATGGAGAGAACACTTGACTTCTTCATGAAGACTAATTAAGTAACTGTATAGACCTCTGAAGATGAAAAGTAAGATATGTAAGTGCTAGGTCAGTACATAATGAGGTAGCACTATACATGTCTCACAGCTCTCCATGTTGTACAAGGGAAAAAAACAGTGGCTAAGTAAAGCAGTATTGTTCAATTTGTTTTACTTTTGTCATAATTTGTTGCTATGAACATGATTTTACAAATGCATCTCAATACATCTCAACAGCTGGGTATTACAGGTGTTCACTTTTCCATTCAAATTCCTTACACACTATGAGATTTTGTGATATATTGATAATCAAGTCCTGAAATCTACTATTTGAAATTGAATATTATGGTTCAAGGATGGAGTGCTGGCCATACGGAGATCAATGTCAAAACTCCCATTGACTTCCAGGGGAATCATTCATTATTTAACTCACTGAGATCAGGATCAAAATGCAGTAACTGCAACCTCTATATAAAAAGCCATGTACATGTATTGAATAATAATGGCTTGAAACCTGAACTCAACAAAGCATTGGAGCATATGCTTTAGATGTCCCCTTCTGCAAAATTAACTTAAGCACATGTTTAAGTGCTTTTTTTGAGTAGGAATGGACCAAAGTCTGAGTGTCTAATTTCCAGAACAACCTTCTCCCTCATTTCTAGAATGGAAGAATTAATACTAGTACTACACAAGGAGATTGAAACCAAGGTTCACTTTACTCTCTGTAAGGATACTGAGGTTAGCTATATGAAAGACTTTGAAATATTGACATAGTAGTTGTGAAGTGACAATTCCGATTCCCCAAAGGGAATGTTGAAAGGAAAAAAAAATAAGATTTATAAATTAACACCACTTCAGTGTCTGGAATAGTTAATCCTGAAAATTAATTCTCAATAAATGAGAGGGAAATGAATAAAAAGAAATGCCTTTTCCATTAAATCCACCTCAAAATGTCAAAATAAATACAGTAGTAACACATATTCATTATATTTAGAGATGCATGCAGGAAAAAACACAATGCTCATTGTAAAAAAGTTACCATTTTGAGCTCACAACAACGAATCAAGAAGTTATACTTAAAATACATCCTGGTCTCCGCTTCTTGCCTCTGAAAAGCAACAAGGTCAGGGTTTGAGTTTAGAAAGAATATAGCCCCCTACTGCAGACACACTGGAGACAATGTCAGAGTTAATTGTCTGATTACTGTCTAAACAATGAATTCTCTGATTAGTGACCCATCGACAATACAACCAAATCAGTGTGTTTATTCCAAGATCTCCAGTGTTAAGTCTGATGTTCTAAAAGAGGAGAACAATCAGAAGAAATTACGGCACCACACATCTCCCACACCCTGCATACCAATGGAATAATAGTTTGGCTTGCTTATTTACAGGATCTGAAAGGGTTATTTGACAATAGACGGGCTAATAAAAAGGTATCCAAAACATCAGATTTATGATCTTAATTAATCATACCACTGTTGTGCACTCTAGTATAATAAGATATTGTATTTTTGCATAATGAAATATAAAAAGACTTTAAAAAAATGGTTGACCTATATCTGCCAGGAAGCTGTATGTTTGTTTCACACTTATAGAACAGGAGGAGAATGTATTAAAACTGTTTACATCTACTGTATATGCACAGAACAAAAAATGTATTGAACGCTGAATCTAATGACAAAAAGAGTGCAACAAAGCCTGTGCTCTAATTAATTTTAGATGAAAAGAAAAGAAAATTGTAAACAGCAATAAGAGATTTAAAGGCCAGAGGTATCCTTACCGAAGATAGACAACATCAGGTAACTATGGAGTTGACATTAAAAGTATCTACACTGAGTCTGTTAAATTGAAAATTGCATAAGAAATGTACAGATTAAACCATAAAAAGTGTATCATATATAAAATAAGTATCCTGCCCAAGCCAAGGGCAGAGAAAAAACTGGGTAACACTGATTTCAGTTTTTAATTTACATTTCAAATGCAAACTGTTATAATTATGTCTAATTGAAATGATTTATTGCCTTAAATGGTAAGGGAAAATGCCTGAATAGAAATGCAGTTTCTTAATCTTTATATTGCATATTGTTCTTTTTATTCACTTGGTTATTGTGCTGAATGCAGAAATGAGAAACGTCTGCATGTCACATCTCTTGCACATTTAACTTCTCAATGTGCACTGAATCAGGATATGAAGAGAGAGAGAAAATACCTTCTCTAGGCTAGAGATTCTAGCTACAGAGCTGATTATATAAAAAGGTGAACTGCTTAAAAGTGAATTGAAATGTGTTAAAAAACACACACACACACCTACCTTAAGATTTAAAACCAGGAACAGAGTAGAGGTGTAGACTTAAAATATATCAATAGACATTGAAAAAAAAATCACTTCTTTCTTTGTTTAGCTGCCAAAACCTGATTTCACAGTGTGGGTGTTTATTCTGCTATGGGTGATGGCATCACTAGCACCAAAGGACAGTCAGACTACGTGCGCAGTGTTGTGTGTTAGTAATGGCATTGTTTCTCTTGCAACACTCAATGAGCCCTAAAATCAGGTCATGGAAGGTAAGACGCCTTTCAGTTCAACTTTATATAATTGTCTAGAAAGGTTAACCACATCTATGGGTGAAATCCTGAAAAGCGTAGCCTGAGTAAAGGGACTTTTGTCTGAAGAAAATATTCTGGAGCACAGTGAGGCTGATAGAACTACAATGAGGCTGTCTTTCTGAAGCATAATATTTGCTATTGCCCACATTCCCTTATACCCTATTCCCAATGTGACAGTGCAGAGGGTCACCATAATGGTTTCTTCCAGAGACTGCCATGGAGTGTTGAGCCCTGTGCATAAGCTCCCCACAGCACCTCTAATGAAGTCATTGGATAACACAGTGTTTCTTCAGTCTTTGGACTTTTTGTAGATGCAAACATCAATTCAGAACTTGACCCTATGTTAGCAGGTATGTGACCGTTCATTTTCTTTGGACCTGATCCTGAATACCTAGAACTTCCATTACAACCCCATTGTGGGGGCTCAACATCAGAACCTGATATTGACCAAACATACATAATATCTTTCCTGGGATTTGCATTGGCTTGTTTTACTGAAAACATCTTCAGCTTCTTGTAAAAGTAAAGCTATGAGTAGTCTTATGGAAATATCTTATAGAATTTAAGGAGTATGAAACCACTAATATGCTCCATGGAAATTTTTATAATATAAAAATTTATATTATAAAATAAATTTATAGTAATTTTTATATACACACACATATATATATACACACACACACACAAGATATAAAATCTATTATCTGTCCTATAACAGAGCTTATTAATTGTACAGGATGGTTAAAAATAAAATCTATAGAAGGGTTATCACTTTATAATAAATCTATAGGATTTCATTAAGGAATGAAGATGAAAAGCAGTTGCCCCAGCTTCTTATCCTGTGTGGATCTCACCAGAGGGAAAGCAACCTGTTGGAAATATGTCACGAGGACTAACTATCCATCTAAATTCCTACATTTGAGTTGATGCTTACAGACAAGCAACTGCTGATGTCAGAAGTTCTGAAGGCAAAATGAAGATAAGCTTTTGCTAGTTTTTTTTAAGAGCAGAGCATTTTGGACTATCTATCAGCTCCTGTAACTCAAGTCTTTTTGACAGTCTATGATTTGTTGAGTCATATTACATTCTGTTGATGCTTTCTGACAAAGTCAGAAAACACTCCACTGGGAATACAATAAAAAGAAGCACTCACCTTTACACAAAAGGCCAGATCCAGTAAATAGTGTGCAACTCGAGAAAACGGAGCTAAAACACAGAATTCTCAGCTACGACTTGTCACAGCTGGTATGCATCCACTCCAAGGACACTGGAAGATACAGAGAGGAAAAATAAAGCATGCAGCCCTGCAACTGGGGCCACTCCCCATGCAAACATTCCTGGTCAAAGAGCCACCAAAGAGCTTAGATTGATTATATGGGATTCCCCTGTCATCAGTTCTCTTTTTTTTTGTACCTGTATATGTAAATATTTAGTGACCTATCTGGGCCACCACACAAAGGACCCTGGCCTCACGTGTATCCTTGAGTAATAGGTATTTTGGGGGTAGGCCCCATGGCCCTACTTTGCAGGAGACCTGGCTCCGTTCCCATAATAGGGAGGAACACTGTGAAGGACCCCTCAGAGATATTTCCTCTCTGTTAGATCCCCTCTCTTTATCCACAGGAGAGAATGATGTGGGCCTCATATTTTTCACAGAAGAGGCAAAACATGTTAAGAAAAAATAAACCCCTGAGCTGTGTTTCTTAAAATGTATATTCTTTATTGGTTTCATGGTTGTTCATGTGAATGGGTGCCAATATATAAAAGATTACTTGACCAAAAGTTTATTTATTTATTTTTGGTACAGAAAGCTCACTCTCTTTTATTGCATCTCTTTCATCTTAGAGTGGCACACACTGCACCTGTCATCTTCTCTTATTTTATAACAAAACTTAAAAAAAAACATTTGTATTCTCATTAAATGCTTTCTGTTAACTTGTTTCTTTTAATAAATTCATTTAGTAACTCTGTCATTTCAGTCTCATATGCCAGAATATATGCCACATACTCTGGTACACTGATGCAACAGAAACAACAAACGGTAACAAGCTAAGTGACACGAAATGCTATCTGATACAGAGAGCCCTCTTATTGCCACTCCAACACTCTAACAAAAAACTAATGAGTTTATCCAGGTACCGGAGAGCATAAATGAGCCCACTATATTTCAGGAGAGAGGGTCTATATGGAAATACCTATGCACAATGCTCTTCTTAAGGAAAAGCTTGATAACAAATGCAATTATTAACAAAGCACCAGTGCAAACTTTTAAAAAAGAGAAATAATTTGACCAACCATACTGTAACAAATTGATCTGAAAGATTTTGTGTATGAGGCGCTTGGAAGATTAAGCCCAGACCCATTATCTGTCTGCAAGTAATTGGATAGAGATGTCATGATTTATACAAGGTTCTGAAGTGTTCTGATAATTTTTTTTTATTTTATTTTTATTTTTTTCCACTTCTGATTTTGGGCCAGGATCAGAACTGAAATGACAAAACACTGCATAAAAACCCTGTTCTTGTAACCTATTTTAAACATTACTATAGATAACTAACAGAAAGTTTTGATAAACTTAAACGCACTTGAAAACCAACAAATTCTTGAGCTAATCTATTAGTAGTAATGGCCTAATGTCCCATTCTCTAATTTGTGTAAATGTATTGTCCCCTTTACATAGCATAAGTATCAATTTTGCCCAGTGTTCTATATCTGTGCCATGATTTTGAAGCTTTTTTGAACCCGAGTATTTTAATAAAAGTATCTACATAAACTCCATAATTTAAGACAGAAAAAAACAAAGATGTTGAGTAGAGCTACTACTTCTAATAGACTAAAGCAAGATAATAAAATGTTTTAGATCATAATTATGGATCAGTTTCCCTAACCTTAGTACATAGAACTACTTAGTAGTTTTGTATCAGAATAGAAATAGATCATTGATCTATGGTCTGACAGAATTATATTTGCTCATCCTTATATATTAATTATTATTATTAACTATTGTATACAGAATCATTAACTATGTGTTGCTTTTTGTAGAATAAATGGAGCTGCTATCTTTCCTCTAGAGAATCTTATATAAGTTATTATTTGTATCATGGTAGCACCCAGAGGTGCCATGGTGATAGTCTCTGTACAAACACATGGCAAGAGACAGTCCCTTTTCCTCAAACACAGCTGTGCAAATAACGGATCTTGTGGTCACTGGCCATTGTGAAAATACAGAAAAAAATGTTTTGGGGTGACACAACATGTTGTTTTTCACTCCAATATTTCTGGCAAACTGAGAAGTTTCAGGTCAAAATGTTTTGTTCAACCTGAAATGTTGTGTTTCATTTTCAAGTTAAAGATATTTTAAAATCAGAAAATCTACATGTTTATTTTGACAATATTAAATATATATATTACTGAAATAATTTTGCAGAATAAACAGAAATGCATGAAATGTTTCAGCTGCTCTGAATCTGCATTTTTTCAGATCTAGGTCTGAAGAGTTTACAATCTTATTAGACAAGATGAGTAATGGTCTCAAGTTGCAGAGGGGGAGGTTTAGGTTGGACATTAGGAAAAACTTTTTCACTAGTAGGGTGGTGAAGAACTGGAATGGGTTACCTAGGGAGGTAGTGGAATCTCCTTCCTTAGAGGTTTTTAAGGTCAGGCTTGACAAAGCCCTGGCTGGGATGATTTAGTTGGGTTTGGTCCTGCTTTGAGCAGGGGGTTGGACTAGATGACCTCCTGAGGTCCCTTCCAACCCTGAGATTCTATGATTCTATGACAACATATGGGACATTAAGGAAATGCAAAGTGACTTGTGTAAAGTCATAGAGGTCAGTGGCATAACCAGAAAGAGTATCCAACTACCCTGACTTACAAGCTAGTGCCCTAACCATTAGATCATGTAACTCCTTCTCATGTCACCATGGGCCTGATTTTCTTCTCACAGGAGTTTTGTCAGTTAACTTCAATCACATTGGTCCTAATTTAAGTAGTTGGGGGTGGGGTGAGAACACAGAGAAAGAGACAATCAGGTCCATGAACGAAAGGGACAGAACATTTTAAGGAGGATCTGGAGGAAAGGAAGAACATAAAGAGTATATAGTTCCTTATGACAGTCATGAATGTGTTTTGATGGCTTTCTGTTGTGCATTTCCCCCCATTTACAAGCTGAAGTTCTTGTGATTCCAATAAACTGTTAACAATGGTACACAATATTATCCGCTACAAAATGTTGGACTTGGCCAAAGCTACTTAGTATGCTAACTTGAGTCAGAGATGCTCCATTGTGACCTCCATAAATATCATTTCTTTTTTCCCCAGTGTAAAATTCCTTTGCAATGTATTTTAAGAAACATGATTCGCCTTGTAAAAGACAAACATCTGTCAGCTCCAGATTCAGGTGCCTGCTTATCACAACTTTCAGTGATTTTCTGAAAGTACAGTAGCACAGACAGATAAGGTGCAGAGCCAGAATGTTAGCAGGCCCCAAATATCATGCCACCTTCAATCAAAGATAGATAATCAAGGACCAGGCATGTGATTAACCTTCAGTAGGTGTTAAACTATATATTTCTGATTTGAAAGATTACTGTTCTTTGTAAAGTCCACTAGCTGCCTAAATTTCTGCCCCTGGGCATATACACTGTCACTTAAATCCTGACACCACTGACTGAGTCTCATGTATTTCACCTTCAGGGCTTGATCTTCATATATAAATATTTTTTGGAGGGCGGGGGAGCAGAAGAGACGTGAACATCATTTTTATTCACATAAACCTACACTGAAACTATTCGAAATGTTATAAAATTACAATACATACACAAAGATATGAATCAAATAAAGCAAAACATCTTAAACAAATGATAAATATGGATCACTAAAACATCGTCGTCAAGTTCATTCAAAATACTGTCAACACACAAGTCAACCTGGACACTTTTTGGTTACAAACAACTTATAAAAGGTGTAATCAATCCACAGCTGTGCCACAACTGGTGTGCAGAATGGGCCTAGCATGTCACAGCACTGTACCCTGGCTATTGTGTTCTGGTAAGATTTCAAAATGGCTAGTTTTGCCTGATCCTGCAAAATGTTAGCCAGGCAGGAAACCAGCTGAATGCAAGCACTGTATCCCATGCCAATAACAAACAGGAGCTTGAAGGAACCAGCCCCAAACCTCTGAAGAGCTGCTGCAAAAACACAGAGAGGAATCAGATGGGGGCAATGTAGGGAAAAATGAAACACTGTGTCTGAAGCCAACGAGAAGGGGCATTGCACAGACACCTCAGGGTTAATATGGTGCATTAAACAAGCAATCGGTTGCTATGATGCTATGCAGGACCCTCTGCTGCAAGTCACCAGAGTGCTTAGGAAGAGAATGTTTGCACAACACTATTCAAGCTGGGGACAGAGTCACTCATAAATAGGGGCATCCTTCAGCCTGTATCAGGGGGATCAGAGAGGATGGCATAATGCAGCACTTTGACACGCATACCATAGAGCTGCTTCTTGGTCATGGTTGCAAAAGGAACATTCACCAAACACTTCTAGGACAACAATCTGCCTCGTTACACATGGATCTTGTCCACAGAAGGAGAGACAACTAGTGAGGGGAATGCAGAATTCCCCCCACAGAAGAACAAACCCTGCAAAAAACTTTTTGCAAATATTAAGCAACTCGCTGAGGGAGCACCACCTGGAATTCAGCAAGGACCTTATGCAAAAAAGTGCACAGATCAGCTTCTGGCCTGAAGAGCAAGATCTGTTGCTGACTTCCAGCTTGACCAGCTAGGAACAGGGAAGTAGAGCAGTCAACGAGAGCATAGGGAAACCTTCCCATAGTTGGGACCCTCCTTCCAGATGGTGTTAGGGTATCCTCTCGCACTGAGGTTACCTCTCCATAGAGGTAGATAGATAGATAGCTGGGTTTGTGATGACTGGGAGAACTGTATGGTGACTTGCCTGCCTAGTGTGAAGGTTGCAGATCTCTAGAGGCATCTAGATAGACTTATGTGTAGTGCTGGGATGAGTCAGTGGTTGTGGTACATGTAGGTACCAATGACATAGGGAATGGTAGGAGAGATGTCCTGGAGGCCAAATTTAGGCTGCTAAGGAAGAGACTGAAATCCAGGACCTCTATGGTGGCACTATCAGAAATGCTCCCAGTTCCATGAGCAGGGCCAGGTAGGCAGACAAAGCTTCAGAGTCTCAATGCATGGATCAGACAATGGTGTAGAGAAGAGGGGTTTAGATTCATTAGGAACTGGGGAAACTTTTGGGACAGGGAGAGCCTATACAGGAGAGATGGACTCCATCTAAACCAAAGTGGAACCAGACTGCTGGCACTTCACATTAAAAAGGTTGCAGAGCAGTTTTTAAATTAGGACATGGGGGAAAGCCGACTGCTGCAGAGAAGCACCTGGATCAGACAGAGACTTCTCTTAGAGATTCTCTGGGTTATAGTCAGGAGCAAAGGATGGAAGAGGATAATGTAAGGGCCAGATCAGACAGGAAACATTCACATAAAGAAGAATCGGACACATCAGAAAAGGGCAGACAAATAAACCGTGACAAGTTTTTAAAGTGCTTGTACATAAATGCTAGAAGTCTAAATAATAAGAAGGGTGAACTAGAGTGCCTTGTGATAAAGGAGGATATTGATATAATAGGCATCACAGAAACCTGGTGGGGTGAGGACAATCAATGGGACACAATCATTCTGGGGTACAAAATATATCGGAAGGACAAAACAGGTCATACGGGTGGTGGGGGGGTCACTATATGTGAAAGAAAACGTAGAATCAAATGAAGTAAAAATCTTAAGTGAATCCACATGTTCCATGGAATCTCTATGGATAGTAATTTCACGCTCTAATAAGAACATAACATTAGGGATCTCTTATCGACTACCTGCCCAGGACAGGGATAGTGACAATGAAATGCTAAGGGGAATTAGAGAGTCTATCAAAATTAAGAACTCATCAATAGTGGGGGATTTCAATTATCCTCATATTAACTGGGAACACGTCACCTCAGTATGAAATGCAGAGACAAAATTTCTCGATACTTTAAATGACTGCTTCTTGGAGCAGCTGGTACGGGAACCCACAAGGGGAGAGGCAACTCTCTATTTAGTCCTCAGTGAAGCGCAGGAGCTGGTCCAAGAGGTAATTATAACAGGACCACTTGCAAATAGTGACCATAATATAATAACATTTAACATCCCTGTGGTGGGAATAACATCTCAACAGCCCAACACTGTGGCATTTAATTTAAAAAAGGGGAACTATTCAAAAATGAGGGGGTTAGTTAAACAGAAGAAGTTAAAAGGTACAGTGACTAAAGTGAAATCCCTGCAAGCTGCATGGATGCTTTTCAAAGACACCATAATAGAGGCCCAACTTAAATGTATACCCCAAATTAAAAAACACAGTAAAGAAACTCAAAAAGAGCCACTGTGGCTTACCAACTGTGTAAAAGAAGAAGTGAGAGATAAAAAGGCATCTTTTAAAAAGTGGAAGTCAAATCCCATCAACACATCCTCTACAGTGCAGGAAACAGCAGGCACACACCAAATCTCATGCTTGTGGGTCAAACTGCTGAACCCATCTGAAATGGGCCCCATGGAGAAAACCCCCACCACACCCCAAGAAAAAAGGGAGGAATCAACACTCCTAAAACAAAGAAACAGAAAGTAACAAAATGAAAAACAGACCAATAGAAACCCATCTAATGCACACAGCACATAATGAACATAGCCTCACTCTCAGAAGCTCCCACAATTCTCACACACATATCTCTCTCTATGTAGCCTGGTGCTTAGCACGCTCACCTGGGAACAAGGAACACGCTCACCTGGGAACACAGTCTAGTCCAGACTCCCATAAATATTTAATTATTCATATAAAATGGAACAGTTCCAACAGGAGAGACTGCGGAAGCCCTTCCACCATTCCCAATTCCCCATCTCTGTGGTTAGAGCACTCTTCTGTGAGAGGGATACCTGGGTTCAAAGCCCTGCTCTATAGGAGTCAGCGAACAGATTGGAACCTGGGTCTTCCTCATCTGAGGTGAGTGCTCTAATCAATGAGGTATTGGGGGATGCATCAAGGGTAGTTCCGCCTTGTCCTTTCTTGAGAAACGGCTGACCTGCTTAGGAGAGGGTTCATGGCTGTGAATCCTGAGTGGAGATAAGTGCTTCCCTCCCGCCGAGAGTTAAGTCCCTTTGAAGGGTTAACAAGGCTAAAACTGGTTAAAGATGGCTGTGGGTTATTTTATGACAAATATAATGATGAAACCCACTCGAGCCACAGTATTTGGACTTCATATAGGAGCAGCTGGGAAGATCAACTCCATTCCCTTTTACCTACGGTCACTGCAGCAGTCCATCCACACCAGTTATAAGAAATAGGACAGAGGTCACTGCATCTCGAACAAGGATTTTCAGCCTTCCCCTGACCTTTCCCCTTTGTGCTATTACATTCCCCTCTTGCAGGAATGCTAGAAAGATCCTTTTCTTGGCTGCACAGGAACCTCAGTGTAACTGCTCTGCCAGCAGACCCCCAGTGCATTCATCATGTGGGGTACAAGTGATACAGAAGACCCTCACCAATACAGGTTAATTTCAACTTGTATTGCTCTGAGGTATTCTTTAAGGACTTTGCCTTTTACAATCCATGGCTTTCAGTGGAGAAGCTTGTAGCAGAAGTAAAAAATTAGGACATGAAAAAACAATGTGTGTGGTTTATTTTAAGAGATCTTATACACTAAGAAACAAGAAGTGTGCTCTCCTGTTTTCTGTGTAAAGCAAGCTACTTTATGCATTCCAGGCTATGCCAAACTTATGAACTGATTCTATCGGTGGATACAGTGACTCCTTAATATTGACATGTAGGAACAAAGGTGTAACAAGTGGAAATGAAGAATAATGTTTGTATGTAGAATACATCAAAACAAGTACACACTAACATTTTAAAAAGTCTTCAGCAATATGGATGTCTGATATTTATTTGAATTCGACTGAGGTGGCAAAATTGTAGGCAAAATGTGAAGCGGTAGATTATTAACAGCAGCTTACTAATATTTCACATTTTATTTAATGTGTAGTTTCAACCATAGTCTCTGACTCCATGGGTGCTCTGGGGCTGGAGCACCCAAGGGGAAAAAATGGTGAGCGCTGAGCACCCACTGGAAGCCCTCCTATTGGATCCCCCCTCCCCCAGCAACTCCCCATGCATCAGCGCCTCCCCCACCCTCCCAGTGCCTCACACCCACCACAGAACAGCTGTTCATGGTGTGCAGGAGGCTGGGAGGGAAGGGGGAGGAGAGAGGATACTGCGCACTCAGGGGCAGGAAGAGGTGGGGTGGGGGTGGAGACTTGGGGGAAGGGGTGGAGTGGTGGCAGAGCCAGGGGTCGAGCATCCACCAGCACTTTGGAAAGTCAGTGCCAGTGGTTTCAGCCACCTAATTCAAACAAACAGCAAAAGATAGTTCTTTTTTCTTTTGGTCTCTCGCAGCTTGGAAACTAGATTCTGATTATATTGTATATTGTACCAGCATCAGCTCAAGCACTCTGCTAAAGTCAGACATTCACAAAGAATTCCTCATGTTATACTACTTTGAATCAAAAACCACCCCATAACTTTGTAAGGAAATTATCACTCTTTAAACAAAAAAGTTATCCATAGTTGGTCTAGCAAGAGGATGCATCTATATCGCTAAATTATTCATTATCTACACAAATCCTGTAATTCATCTAACATTTCTTTAAACTGATGGAAGCTAAATTTCAAATTTGACATAACACTCCATGTATTCAAGTACTCGTAAAACAGGCAGAGAATGACTCAAGCTTGTAAACAAGATAAAGAGATTCAGAGGCATTACAATTATTTTGTTGTTTTGTTTTAACTCCACATATCTATCCAGTTTATTGGATAGTCTTAAGGTAAAATTCTAGCCCCACTGAAGTCAATTGCAAAAAACCCTCACATTGTGATTTGCTTTAAAAGTCCTACTTGCCTAGAGAGTCTCCCTCTTTTAAAGGTTTTTAAATCAGAGGCACTGAAAGCATATCTGTCAAAATCCTAACCAGGGAATGTGCGCCAAAATGTGTTTGTGGGGAAACAGTTCAATATGTATAGAAAACACTATTTTGTATCCATGCAAATATGGAACCTGTTTTCACAAAATATAGTGAATTACTTGCGGAAAAAAAAACGGGGAATGATGGGTGAAATAAGTTGTAATTCCTTCTGTCTCAATTACTACTATTACTAGATATTCCCAGATAAAATCTATGTTAAACTGGAGTTAAGGTTGAGTACATATCCATAACTGAAAAGCAGAGTACATTACAGGGGTACTTCAATTATTGCAAAACACAAGCATTCTTAACCCAGGAAATTCAGAGTTAAGTTTAAATCAGCTTTAAAGAAAACCAAACATGTTAAGATATGGAAATACACAGTTAATGTACCTAAACAACCTGTACTAATGTCCTGCACAGGGCCGGCTCCAAGCACCAGCTAAGGAAGCAGGTGCTTGGGGCGGCCAATACCAAGGGGCAGCACTCTGGCTGCTACTGGGTTGGCACGTCCAGGTCTTTGGTGGAAATTCAGCGGAGGGTCCTTCAGTCCCTGTTTTTTTTGTTTGTTTGTTTTTTGCCGCTTGGGACGGCAGAAAACCTGGAGCTGGCCCTGGTCCTGCAATAACAGTACAATTATTACTGCATAATATTTTTGTAATCCCAGATTAGATCATACTGATTCTAAGACATTTTATTTAAAAAAAAATCCCTTTGTGGCATCACTAGGATCTGACCTCAATAGCAGGCATATGCTTGTGCTGTAGCCTATTTATTCTCACACAGTTCTTATTGGGACAAAGGTTCAAAGAACAATGAAAAGCAATAGTTCATAAAGTATTCTGTAAGCACAATATGGGGCATCTGAATCTGTGAAAATATGCAGTTATACTGTGGCTCTTTGCAACAAATACTGTTCTTAAAGGTCATTCATAATAGGGGCTTTGAGAGCATCTGTTGCTAGGAACACACAGACTGAATCTCATTATTGAAAACTATCCAAGTGGCAATCACTGTGCTTTGCTATTCATTATGCTTTCTGTTTTGCAAGAAATCTGTGCACATTTTTCATCCGTTCTCCAAACCAATGAACACTTTAGTCATTTTTCAATTTGAAAATGGTGATCCTCAGCATCACCTGTTCCAACTTTTACTTAAGTTTTAGGTTTACATTGCGGAGCACAATATTTGTTATCTTGGAGCAACTGACTTAGCAAGCATTAAATCTTCCTCTGATAGGCATTGAGCCCAATGTTCAGGATGAGTACACTTAAAACAGTTCAGAGGTCAGTTCATTTAAGCAACCTAAAATTTGAATGCTTCTCTGGATGAAAATAATGAGCTTGATCCTGTTCACACTGAGCCTTTATGGTGACACTTCCGATGCGGTCTGGAACTTTACAGTGCAATGTTATGTTAAAAATGAAAATAGGAAAAAAAGTTACACATACCTTTTCAAACTTCAATAAATCTTTCATTTGTAGGGGTAGAACCTAATTATATCTTTCACAGTTGGAATAGATCCCCAAACCAGGGTATCATGGTTCATGCAGCAGGTGATTTAGATTTCGTTTATTGAATGGATTAAGTGTGTGTAATTCTAAGCCTGTGGACATTTAAAACATTAATTCCATAAAATGTTTAGCAACTAATTCAGTGTCACTTAAGAGACTTAAAATCCCCAACTCCAAAACACAACCTCAGACCCCAAAAGCCCTTCAGCTAAAACCTTGGCAGAACAAATATGCTAAAATTTCTGCTTGTTTGAAAGCTTTTGCCAGTTTTGCTATTATTCCTATTAGGGGGACAGAAAATCTCTCATAGCAATGAAAAAAATTCTTAACTGGCTTGAAAGTTGTGTGATGGCTATGAAAGGACAGCTTGCTTCTTATTTTACTGTCCAACAGAACCCAACTCTATTGGACAACTGGTGAGTTCTAGGGTAAAACGTCCATCAATGAAAGCATCCTGCCAACACATTGGAGACATTGAAATCTGAGCCCCATTATCTCAAGTACCCTCAGCCAAATGAGAAGAGAGACGGTTTAAGACCCTGATCGTACAATGATATCTGCATGGGTTTCAGGGGGCCATCTACATGGTGCTCACTGAAAGAACTGTGCGTAAGACAGCCAGAACCCAAAATTGTCAAGGATTTTATAGATCAGCACTAGCACTGAATGAATACTGCAAAAAATACATAATCCATACCTACTCTGCATGGCTTTGTCCCCCTCTAGTTGTAACTGTGTGACTTACAGGTTCATGTAATGTAAGCATGTAGATGGTTCATTAGCCAGTTATATCCAGGGCTAATAAACATGCTTTTTGTAGCTCAGGCAGGAGAGTCTCAGGGATTTAAGGTTCAGAGATCCCAGGTTCAATCCTAGTTGCTGATGACCCCACAGGATGTGAAATTATAAATATTGTATTCACTCATATGTATGCAACCATGAACTCAGTCATAATATATTCATGGCTTAAAATTCAGTTTCCACAAACAACCAGATAAAGTGCTGTGCTGGACATAATTTTAAAAAAATCCACTCTATCAGTGGCAAAGACTTCTAGTGGAGCATTAAGGCATCAAATCATTTCAGTGCCAGGATGTGTGTGGGGAAGGGAGCAGGGGAGAGTCACAGTTCTCAATAATGTGATTGGGCAAAAATAGATACATTGGAATGTTATTATCCTAGGCTTCTGATTTACAATGGGCAGAGTTTATCACTGGGAAGTGAAAGAGAAATTCACTAGTGAGTCCCAACACCTATTGTCAATAGATTACACAAATCCTGTTTGAAACCAAAACTGCAAACAACCTTTGTTTTAATTTTCAGAGCAGCCCCTCATTACTGGACTACTGCGATGACATTTACATTTGTGGCAGTTGCAATGGTAACAGCAGTGGGTTTTCATCAATTTCCAGCAGTGGATTGACACATAAGCAGACTTTGGAATTTGATTGTTTTGTCAAAGACAAGCTGGCCTAGTACATAAACAAGATGTATTTTTTCATAGAAACTTAGAGTATATATTCTTAGGCAGCTTCTAGAGCACTTTAGGAAAATTCAGGATGAAAGTGCAGTAGATTTGTCACTCATAATAAATCAGGTTGGTAAGTCTGGTAATTTATTGCCTCTAGCATATGCTACATACGGAATAACCTTGTACTTTTCGTGTTCGTAATTCTTCTTAGTTCCTTGCCATATTCCCTCTGTATGTTACTGAAGACATTTATTATTATTTTACTGACAATAGCAGGAAAGACAAATTTGCTATTGTACGTGTGAGATGTAGAGATCAACAGTACAATCATTCTCAATTACTAATTTTTTCAACATAGTGTACACTTATGTAAACTACAATCAACACTTTCAGAAGTAAAGTTGTTACATACTTTACTAGTGTTTCCCTAGTTTTCTATATACATATTTTCTTTAAGCCTCTAGCTGTCAAAAACAAACAAACAAACAAAAAAACCAAAACCACAACTGGTACACATAAAAACAGATGCAAAAAAGACAAATGGTAAAACTAAACAGAGAGGAGAGAGAATTATATATCCTGAGGCCATATTTGGCATTGCCGTCCTGTGTCATCATTTACCATAGCGTAAAGGGATGTAGAATACTCCCATTTTGCACTGATGTAAATGAATACAAAAGAGCAACATATATTCTGGTTCTTAGTCCTGCACAGACCCCCACAGCCTATCAGTAACAGAGTAAAGTCCATTGGAAAACTACCACAGTAGCCATTACATAGTCAGCATTTACCAAGTCACTAAACAGTGCTACGGGCCATACCAAAGTTGTCCACTACATTTACAATAGGAGATAGCCAACAACTCTGTAGATGTTGGCAAATGTTCAACATTTTAAAATGAGTTTTTCCATAGGTAGGAAGGTGACACATATACTCCCCCTATGCTTAGTTCTAATCTGTTTTATTGGGTTCACTTTCGTAGTATTAAGAGCCAGACTCAAGAGATTTCACAGCCTGATTTTTTAAATGCTCTAAATACAGAACTGGGGATAGATTTTTTCAAAAGAGCTCGGCCATCTCCATGCTGAGCTTTTTTGAAGACCTGGACCTTATTCAGCTGTTAATGCAGGTGCCAAGATCTATAGGAAGGAAGGAATGAATGAAGCAAGAAAAACAGGAAGATAGAAATCAAGCAATCAGGCCTTAAATCCAACAAGCTCTGACATCCAAAAAGAGAGAGAGAAGCAAACACGTCATAAAGAACAGCATTCAGTGAAGTTTCTGTTTTCTATCATTTAAATTTAACCAAAAGAAAAATGTTTAATATTGCATATGTTCACTCTTAAATGGCAAAAACTGTACATTTCTTTATTCCAGGGCATAATATGGCATGATAACTTATCAACGGTTATTAAAAATGCTGCTGGGTGCAAAAGTGTTATCTTCTGAACACATGTTGATTTATGCCCTGATTATGAAGGCATTAATGGTGTCAGAGTTGCTTATATTGTACGAACCTCATAGAGCTGGCAAATAGCCAAATTACATATGATTTACTTCATTTGCAATTTCCAAAGTAGAAATGTTTGCTTAAAGGAACACAAGGAGAGGAACTGAAAAATCAACGTAAGTGGAACTGTAGTGCACTATTCAACAGAGATTAATTCTTCCTTCCAACCATACAAATTCATTGCCACTCCTTTGTTAATCTGTTTCATGCCACATCTTCTGGTGCCCTCTATGTATTTATCAGAGTGCTACTGTAACCCACATGCTTTATATTGCAGCATTTGACTTTGTCTCTCCAGAGGAGAAGGGGAGAGGCAGTGGGAAGGACAGCTGGATCATAGTTGGATATTCTGAGTCTTCGCACACTTGCAGAGAGCAAGGCAGGGCAACTCAGATAGAAGGACCCAGGAACATCCAGAACAGGGCATGGCAGTTATTAGACATCCTCAGCCCCTGTTTGAAGCTGTGTTTCCATTGTTGGCAATCCATCTGGTAGGTCATGTCCTAGTTACCCTCTGAGAGCTGAGCCAGAGTGCATGGGGAAAGGTTATAAATACAGGTATTAAAAACAACCCTGTGATCTTAATGGCAGATTGACACAGAATCAAGAGCTGTGTCTGCAGGAAGGGCTGGGTCCCAATCCTTGTAACACATTGGACACAGACTACAGATTTTTGTTTCACTACCAAGTGAGAGTATCACTGGCTATTAACCCTTGGGCTGGAAAGCTGCTAGCTGTGGAGATTCCCAGACTGTTGGCTTGATGACAGGGTTCTGAAGTGTTTGAAGGGACTGAGATTCTGCCACTTCTCAAGCTCTGAAAAGTCCAGTTGACACACACTATATACAGAAGCAGCAAAGAATCCTGTGGCACCTTATAGACTAACAGATGTTTTGCAGCATGAGCTTTCGTGGGTGAATACCTTGCATCTGAAGAAGTGGGTATTCACCCACGAAAGCTCATGCTGCAAAACATCTGTTAGTCTATAAGGTGCCACAGGATTCTTTGCTGCTTCTACAGAACCAGACTAACACGGCTACCCCTCTGATACTTGACACTATATACAGTGGTCACACGCTAAAGACTGAGAAGCCATCTCAGAGAAGACCAGAAGGAGAGTATCACTGGCTATTAACCCTTGGGCTAGAAAGCTGCTAGCTGTGGAGATTCCCAGACTGTTGGCTTGATGACAGGGTTCTGAAGTGTTTGAAGGGACTGAGATTCTGCCACTTCTCAAGCTCTGAAAAGTCCAGTTGACACACACTATATACAAAAAAAACAGGAGTACTTGTGGCACCTTAAAGACTAACAAATTTATTTTAGCATGAGCTTTCGTGAGCTAAAGCTCACTTCTTCGGATGCATAGAATGGAACACACAGACAGGAGATATTTATACATACAGAGAACATGAAAAGGTGGAAGTATGCATACCAACAGGCAGAGTCTAATCAATTGAGATGAGCTATCGTTAGCAGGAGGAAAAAAAACTTTTTGAAGTGATAATTAAGATGGCCCATAGAAGGTGTGAGGAGAACTTAACATAGGGAAATAGATTCAATTGGTGTAATGACCCAACCATTCCCAGTCTTTGTTTAGACCACAGTTAATAGTATCTAGTTTGCATATTAATTCAAGTTCAGCAGTCTCTCTTTGGAGTCTGTTTTTGAAGTTTTTTTGTTGCAAAATTGCCACCTTCAAGTCTGTCACTGAGTGGTTAGAAAGGTTGAAGTGTTCTCCCACTGGTTTTTGAATGTTATGATTCCTGATGTCAGATTTGTGTCCATTTATTCTTTTGCGTAGAGACTGTCCGGTTTGGCCAATGTACATGGCAGAGGGGCATTGCTGGCACATGATGGCATATATCACGTTGGTAGATGTGCAGGTGTACGAGCCCCTGATGGTGTGTCTGATGTGATTAGGTCCTGTGATGGTGTCACTTGAATGGATATGTGGACAGAGCTGGCATCGGGCTTTATTGCAAGGATAGGTTCCTGGGTTAGTGTTTATGTTGTATGGTGTGCGGTTGCTGGTGAGTATTTGCTTCAGGTTGGGAGGCTGTCTATAAGCGAGGACTGGCCTGTCTCCCAAGATCTGTGAGAGTGAGGGATCATCTTTAAGGATAGGTTGTAAATCTTTGATGATGCGCTGGAGAGGTTTTAGTTGGGGGCACACCATCAGGGGCTCGTACACCTGCACATCTACCAGCGTGATATATGCCATCATGTGCCAGCAATGCCCCTCTGCCATGTACATTGGCCAAACCGGACAGTCTCTACGCAAAAGAATAAATGGACACAAATCTGACATCAGGAATCATAACATTCAAAAACCAGTGGGAGAACACTTCAACCTTTCTAACCACTCAGTGACAGACTTGAAGGTGGCAATTTTGCAACAAAAAAACTTCAAAAACAGACTCCAAAGAGAGACTGCTGAACTTGAATTAATATGCAAACTAGATACTATTAACTGTGGTCTAAACAAAGACTGGGAATGGTTGGGTCATTACACCAATTGAATCTATTTCCCTATGTTAAGTTCTCCTCACACCTTCTATGGGCCATCTTAATTATCACTTCAAAAAGTTTTTTTTCCTCCTGCTAACGATAGCTCATCTCAATTGATTAGACTCTGCCTGTTGGTATGCATACTTCCACCTTTTCATGTTCTCTGTATGTATAAATATCTCCTGTCTGTGTGTTCCATTCTATGCATCCGAAGAAGTGAGCTTTAGCTCACGAAAGCTCATGCTAAAATAAATTTGTTAGTCTTTAAGGTGCCACAAGTACTCCTGTTTTTTTTGCGGATACAGACTAACACGGCTGCTACTCTGAAACCTGACACTATATACAGAAGCAGCAAAGAATCCTGTGGCACCTTATAGACTAACAGATGTTTTGCAGCATGAGCTTTCGTGGGTGAAAGTCTTGCATCTGAAGAAGTGGGTATTCACCCACGAAAGCTCATGCTGCAAAACATCTGTTAGTCTATAAGGTGCCACAGGATTCTTTGCTGCTTCTACAGAACCAGACTAACACGGCTACCCCTCTGATACTTGACACTATATACAGTGGTCACACGCTAAAGACTGAGAAGCCATCTCAGAGAAGACCAGAAGGAGACATTTTTTTTTTTTGGCTCCCAAGGACAGCGTTATATCGAGGTAGAGGTGTGTGTGTGTATACACACGAGGACAGCGATATAACGCTGTCCTCGGGAGCCAAAAAATCGTACTGCTTTATAGGTGAAACCGTGTTATATCGAACTTGCTTTGATCCGCCAGAGTGCGCAGCCCCACCCCCCCGGAGCACTGCTTTACCGCGTTATAACTGAATTTGTGTTATATCGGGTTGTGTTATATCAGGGTAGAGGTGTGTTTATATATATGTTTACAGCAGATGGGAGAAATAGGCTTTAAGTGAGCCACATAGACCCTGATTTATTTATTTTTTAAACACACATACAAAAAAACCACCTTCCCTTTTATATCTTGCAGAGCTCATAAGGATTTTACTTTGTTAAATAATCTGAGGATGTGATTCATAACATCTTTAAAATTATTTATAAGCGTTTATGGTTAGTCCATTGGGATGGGGAATTTTATGGGGCCTTTAATTGCTCTGAACTTCAGCAGCTTACATTTCTCTGTCTAACACTTTCATAGCTTTTTTGGACAACTGATCAGGGGATAAGAATTCTTATAATGAAATTTTCTGTTACTGAGAGTTCCTTGAATTATGGTTTAATGCGGAGCATGGTGCAAAAACAAACACCCACCCACACAAACAACAGAGTATTTCACTTTCCTTGTCCCTGCACCAATACACTAACAGGGGAGAAAGATGTTTGGCCTTCTGTGCCAATGCCAATTAGAGAACAGGAACTTCAGGGGATTTCTAACAACTGACCACCTATAAGGTTTAGATTTCCTGACATGCAGATTTTAGGGAGTCTCTCTCCAGCTCCTATCCATCTTTATAGAGCCAATGCTGGCAAAACAGAGACAGCTGAATTTGACTTCCTGGTCCCATAATCGGGCAGTCTCTCAAGGGTACAAGATATAGGGTCTTTGGAGATTGCAGAGTGGCTACATCAGATATGGTAAAACCAGCCCTTCCAAACGAACCTGCTGGAGATGATGCACTGCCTGCCATACTCTTCAAACCAAGCTTTGCAGGACTCATGCAGCTGTCATTGAAAGGCCCTGAAATCAGAAAGCTGCTTGTGTGGGGCTCTGCGTCAGACCATAGACATGCAAAGCTGCAGGACAGAGCCGCACTTGACCAGTCCAAATAATGTGAATATTTGCTAAGGAAGAATAGCTTTCAGCATACTACTTATTCCAGGGAAATTAAAAACAACATGACTGGATACTTGTAGCCCTTAACACATGTGGGACTGCCGTAGATGTAACCCAACTCTTTCATGTATGCACCAGCGTTACTGTCTTTGAAAAAAATAGATAAACAGGAAAAGAAAAAAAATGGCAGTTTGCAGCTCTCTGACTTCAAGTTTTGCTGTGGACTTAAATATTTAGATGCACATGTGGAGATAAGGAGATGACAGGAAACAGGAAAAAGACAACATTTTTGTTTGCTTTTTATGAGGAAGAACCACAGTCCAACTGACCAGGGAGGTTAAAACTTCAGCCTGGTGGCCAGTTCCTTGTGTAATAGTTTTTAATGGGACAAAGACACCTGAAGAGAACTAGCTGTAATCCTTCTGAGCAAGTTCACTGAAAGGATAAACACTTCTGGGTAGCAGAAGTGGAGAGAAACAATCCAGAGCAGTCATAGTATTGGAGTGTTCTGGGCTTCAACCCTCGGATGAGACAAAAAGAATTAGATGTCAAGGGTACAACTATATCTTTATATAGTGTAGGGATTCAGATGTTTTTAGATGGTGTCTGTCACTGAGTACTGCCTCTTCACACCTAAATACAACGAAAATATAGTCTTTTATTTTAAACTAAAGAGAAAAATATCCATGCAGAAAGCTCTAAGTGCTCTAGCAATGCCTTGAACTCACAATTGCATAATTGTCACTACCAAGTAGTGGTAAGACTCTGATTCAGGACATCATTAAGCATATGTTTACATCTAAGCTGTAAATGAAAGGTGGCTTTTCAATCAAAACAAGTTTGTAGTTGGTGGACACTCATTTTGGGAAAAATGGGAAACCAAAAACTGAAAATTTGTCGGGAATTTAATTAAAAAAACAAAAACAAAAAAAAACATGAAAAACCTTTGGGATTTTTCTCCTTGTGTAAAATTAAGGCATTTTCCCTTCAAAATGTTCACTAAAATAATTGGTATTTTTGGACAAGTTGTACGGACATCATCAATGGAACTTAAAGTTGCTTAAGTTTTGTCATTATTTAGGATGATCTCCTAAAAAGACCGTATACAGATAACCAGTTAACTCACTCACAACAATGCAAACCCAGCCAACAATGTTCACTCCACAGAAATATATCTTCAAAAAGTCATGAATTTCAGGCTATTTTGGACTAGGGTGACCAGACGTCCCGATTTTATCGGGACTGTCCCGATATTTGCTTGTTTGTCCCGCGTCCCGACCAATGTTAGGTCGGGACACTGGACAAACAAGCAAAGGCTCCGGAGCCCGAAGGGCTCGCGCCCTCCCCTGCCCCGACTCCGCCCCCTCCTTCCCCCATTGGATCCTTCCCCAAATCCTCGCCCCCATCCCCGCCCCCTCACTGCCCCATTGTCTCCCTCCCCAAATCCCCGCCTCTTTCCAAGCATGCCATGCCCAGGAGACTCAGGGGAGTGCGGGGCCGGGGTGAGTGTGAGTCTGGCCTGGCCCCGAGCAGGCAGGACTCGGGCAAGGTACCTGGAGGGAGAGTAGGGGGGCGGCCCGTGGGGCTAGGTGGCGGCTGTTCTCCCCACCTGGGCAGGGGACTCGGGAGCAGCCGCTGCTGCAGCTCCCACTGCCGCGGGGGGAGGAAGTGGCCAAGCACGTGGCGCTCGGCGGCTGCGGCTTTGGTGCCCGGGCCCGAACCCCCCGAGCCCGGGCCTGCTGCGGGGCAGCGCGCACACTGCGCTCAGCCCCTGGCCAGTCGCGTCTGGGCTGGCTGCCCAGCTGGTGCAATCCCGTGGCGGAGGCATCGGCAGCCCAGTCCCATTCGTTCCCCTGCAGGACCCGAGCGGGATGCGGGGGGCTGGGGCCTGCTGCCCCCACTGCGAGGCCGCCCGCAGGATTGCACCAGCTGGGCAGCCAGCCCAGACGCGAGTGGCCAGGGGCTGGGTATGCGCAGCGTGCGCGCTGGGTCCCCGCAGCAGGCCCGGGCTCGGGGGGGTTCGTGGGCGCCAGAGCCGCAGCTGCCGAGCTTGGCCAGTGGCCGCTTCCTCCCCCCGCGGCAGTGGGAGCTGCAGCAGCGGCTGCTCCCGAGTCCTGCTGCCCAGGTGGGGAGAACAGCCGCTGCCTGGCCCCGCAGGCCACCCCGTACTCTCCCTCCAGATACCGCGCCTGAGTCCTGCCTGCTCGGGGCCAGGCTGGACTCACACTCACCCCGGCCCCATGCTCCCCTGAGTCTCCCGGGCCTCCCTCCAGCGCTTGCGGAGGGAGGAGGAATCGGGGGAGGGGGATTTTTTTTTTTTGCTCTGCCGCCATTTTTTCCCCCTCTGCCCCCGCCCCGCCCCCCCGCGTCCCGATATTTGACCTGGGTGATCTGGTCACCCTATTTTGGACAGAGGGCAAGGCAAGTTCCAGAGGTCCTCACAGGAAATGAGCTAGTAGCAACCCATTCTTTTTATAATGAGGAAGAACCCAGCTTGAGGTCCTCTGCTGAACACAGCTGTGGCAGTGTATCACAGAGAATATTCCTACCCAAAAAATGACAAAGGTGAAAATAGTGTGGTTTTAAACTTCATTTCTTATTCCCCTTTCCATCACAAAAACAAACAAACAAAAAACCCACCACAAATACCACACCAAACCAAAAAAAAAAAAAACCCCAACAACCCAAAACCATTATTCTTTCCAGTTTCACTGCAGAAGTTATTACCAATATTCTGTAAGTGAATTTGTTTATCGAGAGAAATTACCGTAGTGAATATAATTGTATTTCTATTGCACATTTCTATTGCCAGAGCTTGTCTGCCATAAATTATAATGCTTTAATTGGACATAAGCTATGGTGTACTATCTGAAGACAAAAATGGCAATGTTATCATGAAAACAAAGGAAAGATGGAGGGATACCTTAATGAAAATATTCTCCGGTGACCTTTTTAATCTCTCCACCTGCTTTCCTCTGAGTGGTGGCCAAGTAGAACAATAGACTTTATTGTATTTATTATTTTGGATTCTTGCAGAGAAATTATAAAGAGAACAAGGAATATTTATTAATGTTTGTAAATGTTATTAATTATTGATTTTTTTCTCGTAGCTTGTGTAGAAATGGACATTTGAAGACAACAAAAGTGTAATAAATGTTTGTAACATTTATTATTTCATCTACTACAGCTACATTATATTTTGACTAACAACTGTCTTTTGCATTCTGTTTGACTGTTAATTTGAATTTAGGTACTTGTTATGCTGCCCAAGGTACTCTCATATTATCAGCAACACCGTAGAGTAACATCATATAAACGAGGTTACACTGTGTACAGATCCTTCCATAATAAATTAATCAGAAAATGATTTTAAATTATTATTCTGTATTTTTAACAGCTATTAGCCAAGCCTGCTTTATATTTCCAGACTTGAAATGAACCTCAACAGAAAGAATTCAGGAAATTAATTTCAGTTGCTAAAATTATTATTAAAAGAAAGTGTGTCAAACTGCCTGGAAATAATTAAAATTAACTATATTAGTATAACCTTCTCAAAGTTAACAGTATTGGGAAAAAAATCAACACAAAAAGAGAACAAAAAGTGAAGTTAAAATAGCCTTTGGAGTCTCTCAGTTTAGTAGACATTTGGTTCTCACAGTTTAGTGAGTAATATCTATGAAAGGTGATCCTGAATCAGCAGACACTTGAAAACACACAAACAAAACAAAAACCAATCTGCAATTCTTGGATTAAAATTTAAGTGCAGATCTGTTATGATGTCGATTAGGATTACATTTAACAGTCATAGAATAATAGAAATGTAGGGCAGGAAGGGACATTGAGAGGTCATCTAGTCCAGACTCTTGTGTCGAGACAGTATGTCTAGACCACCCCATGCTATACCTAAAGTCTACAACTGAAAGGGAGTGCATGGATAAGTAAGGTATTTGACAAAGATGGTCACATTTGATTTGATCCATCTCCCAAACTTTGGTGTGTTTAAAATTCAAATATCCGTATTTTGTATCTTGAGCGAATCCCTAATAGTTGAGCACTGCTTGTGGCATTCACAAGTGCTAAATTGGTGTTGCTTTAGTAGCTCAGAAATCTGCTGTCTGAGATAACAGGAAAAACGGGGAGGTGGGAGGGTAAATATTACGAAAACCAAAATAAATACACTGAATCATTAACAACTCCAAAAGGTATGATAATAAATGTAACCTTTAAGTTCAAGTGTTCCCAATTAATATTATGCTGTAAAAGATAATGGTGCCATAAAACCCAAATTAGTTTTCAGGTTCAAGCCTCTCAGTCAGTTACAGAAAATGTTGTTAGTAAAGAACCACTAGGCAAAAGTATGAATGATACAACCAAACTTTTTTAATAATGAAAAATGATTAGTAATACCATGCCTGTTTGCTTAACTACTTATGCAATTACTACTATTGTATTCACACTCAAAGATGAAATGGTGTATCAGTGGGTGATCAGTCCACTGACATCAGAGTGAAGTGCAGTCTTATAATCCTGGAACCTAACCATACACTTTGGAACTCTCACTACAATTTAACAAAATTGCTCCATTATAAAATTAATTCATGTTACACAGCCCTCAACGATAATTATATTTCTGGCACCTTCTGATTGGCTCTTTATATTTTACACATAATTTAAATTAATATCTGCACTAATGTCCTTCTCACACTATCAATATAGATAGCACATTGTTAAAACATTCTCAAAAACACTCATTATGAACCTCCAAAACATAAAATGGTAAAATAACTCAGGGTTGTATCCTTACTAATCTTACTTTCCCAGAACACTGTCTCTCCAACTTACCTTTAAGTTTTCTCACACTAGCAACTTCTATTTCCCATACTGCTGTATACTTAGACTAACTTAGGCCTCAAACTTATTTCTTAACCCAAACCATCCTATAGGCTGCACAAGGAGACATTTTGGTGACACACAAGAGCAAGGTCTGAAATGCTGCCATCCTATAGAACTCTGCATACAAGTTTTCTATCAACTGGCATGGCCCCCATCATTGCAAGCAAACAATATGTGTTTCAGTACAGCCATATGTAGAGTCATACATCTCGGAACAAAGAATGCAGATCATACTTACAGGATGGGAGATTCTATCCTGAGAAGAAGTGACACTGAAAAATACTTGGGCATCATGGTGGGGACTGAGCTGAACATGAGCTTCTAAAGTGTTGCTCTGGCCAAAAGGGCTAATGAGATCCTTAAGATGTATAAACAGAGTACTGAGTATCAATACAAAGGTGATTTTACTTCCATATTTTGGCTGGTGCAACTGCTGCTGATATACTGTGTCTAGTAATGTCCACAATTCAAGAAGGATACCAATAAATTGGAGAGAGTTCAGAGAATGATTAAAGGACTCAAGGATGTCAATCTATTGAGCTTAACAAAGAGAGGGTTAAGTGGGTCTTGGTCAGTCTGCATGTACCTGTATAGGGAACAGAAATTTGATAATAAAGGGCTTTTCAAACTAGCAGTCAAAGACATAAGATCCAATGGCTGAAGTTGAGTCTAGTCACATTTAGACTAGAAATAAGGCACACGTTTTTGTTTGTTTTTAAACAGTGAGGGTAATTAAACAGTGGAACAACTTACCAAGGGCTGTGGTGGATTCTCCACCATGGAAACATTTAGAAAAAAAATCCAATCTGGAGTTAAAAGATATGCTCTAGTTCAAACTAGAATTAATTCATGGAAGTCTTATGGCCTATGTTATACTGGTCAGATGAGATAATCACAGAGATCCCCCTGGCCCTATAGTCTATTCATCACCTACCCATTTGTTCTCTGATTTGAGACCAAGCAGGATGCATAGAAGGTGCACATTTGTCCTTAGTTCTCTCATCTTCTCTCACTCCTTTAATCTTTCTTCATTCTGCATATTTATTCCCTCTTTCACTTGTGTCTGCTTTTTACACAAAAAGTGTCTTTCTGAAGAAATACAAAATGGATGAAAGGCCATTTCCAGAATCAGAGGGGTAGCCATGTTAGTCTGTATCCAGAAAAACAACGAGGAGTCAGGTGGCACCTTAAAGACTAACAGATTTATTTGGGCATAAGCTTTCGTGGGTAAAAAAAAAACAAAACAAAAAAAACCACTTACCCATGAAAGCTTATGCCCAAATAAATCTGTTAGTCTTTAAGGTGCCACCAGACTCCTCGTCATTTCCAGAATGACTTCTTCCATGAAAGGGACTATATTAATTATGGGTTGAGCATGGGCACTCGCTATGCATTTCCTTCTCGTAGAGCAGTGCCCAGTTATAGTGCTGGAGGGTAACTTACTTTGGCTGGGAAAACCATTTATCTTTTTGTTCTGCATACATTGTTGTACACCTGTCTCATTTGCCATCTGTAATCACAGATTCTAGTAATACTCATACAAATAATTCACATTGCACCCCAAAATCAAGATATGGGACTGTTATTTACAACTTTGCACTCCCCGATTCACATGGCAGTGTGACAGGAGAATGTAGATCAATCAAGGCTCTACTTCAGAGCTACCATGTTTTAAAATTGATTTAGCTGCCAGATAGATGCTGAACAGCTACCATTTAGGATGTAGTTCATCCTTCAAGATCCAGGTAGAGAGGCAGGCCTTTAGCATAGTAGCCAATTGAATGTAAAGTTATCTAAAGATACCTGTAAATGACTACTCATGTACTTAAAGGCAAGTGTGCACTTAAGTGCTTTGCAGGATTGGGACCTGAGAGACCTCAGAAGGCTCAGTCTTTACTAGAAGAAAAATATTCTTCATAATTAACTGCATAACAAGGATTTTACCAGGAGCACCACAAGGCAGGTAATAGTTCCAGTTGTAACTGTAGAATGTGAATAATTTGCTGACAAGCTGTATTAAGTCAGTACATAGATTAACAGCATTTTCTTAAGTGATATATTCAAAGGAAACGTACCTTACCACCTATCAGGATTCAACTAGTTGCAAAGCAAAATCTTGTCCTTAAGTGTGTTGTTGAGATCACAGAGGATTGGTGATGGTACCATTTGACAGCTACACAGGAATAAACTACACTATCCATGATTTCTATTGTATTGCTCTTTCTTTCTTTTTCTAAATGGAAACTTCAATTCATATTAGGATGTCCAATGGCAATGAACATATGTTGCATTCTGTTTCCCTTATCTTCTGATCAACTGCTCCACGACCTCATGTTGTAGGCTCCTAATATGGTATATATCACAGTGAGGCACATACACTGTTCAAGGTGGAATACCATATCTTTAATGCAATATGCCAAAAATTGTGATGAAGTGTGTTATGTAGTGGACAACAGACAATCGGCTGGAAATGAGTATTGTCTTGGATCACTTAACACCTGCTGATTAGAGTAATTACTACTAGTATCTGCTTTCTGCAGAGTGATGTGCTGAGTCCATTTAGATATCAAGGAGTCAAAGCAATTTGCTGGTGTGATTGCGCTTCTAGGTGTGCCTGCCTTAAGTCGTTGTACTTAACCTGATTTTCCAGTGTAAGCATTTCAGTAAATCTCTCTCAATGCTCTACGTCACATGGGAGAGGTCATTAAAATGAGGTGCCCATACTTGATTTAGTTGTTATACATACTGCAGTATCAGACCCCAAATTCTAAGTTTTCAAGCCTGCATATGGTAAAAAACTTTGATGTCACTTTTGGTGTGCCCAATAGATGCTCTGGGCCTTGTGCTTTGATGGAGCAGGGGAATAATAAATTGGTGAACTAATTTTCACGACTGTATATAGCTGAATGTTATATTCAAGTAGCAAGCTGTATATCCTTCATACAGCGGTACAGAAAAGTAATGGCCAAGGATAAATGAAAGGCCACCAGGTTGATGCTTGAAAGAACAACAATTTGTGATAAAGAGAAAAAAAGTAATTCAGAATAAAGGTTTTAAAGGTCATTTTGATTCATGGTATCACAGAAGTTAAAAATTCAGCTGAAGATAAACACAAAGGCAGTTGAATATGTCAAATGTTACCAAAATGTCAAGACGCTGCAACATTTTCTCAATCACCCAGCTGTAACTATCAAAACCAGTAAGAGGTACTTTAATAGTTATACCAAAAATACTGCAAAAATCAAAGGAATTTCAGTATATTCCAAATATTTTGAATAAAACAATTCCTGCAGTTAAACAAAGCAAACTTAAAATGAAGGCTCTTGCTCAGAATATAATTGTAAACTGTTCTTTGGATTACGAGGTCTTGCAGGAAAAGAGTGTCTCTTCTCTGGGGGCAGAATAGGGCTCCAATCCATACTGGGCCCTTTACATACTGTCCTAATAGAATTACTTATTATGTAATCTTTATTTCCCCCCACTTGAGTATTCTTTTTGGCCTGTCAACCTACAGTATCTTCCTTTACTTTCACTGTAAGAACTGAGAACTGCCATGTCCTCTTTCTTTGGTGCCAAATTCTCTCTCCTCTACTGCTATGTTCTCTTGCCCCTCCCGCCCCCCACTTATTCTGACTCCTTCCCAGACAGTCCTAAAGGAATTTAATTCCATATCTCCCTCAACTCACTATGTATTTATAATCCCTCAATTACTATTCCATTGGCCTCGGTGTCTTTTAGTTTAGATAGTCAAGTTAAATAATATCCACTTCCATACATTTTCACCATTCTCTAATAGCTCTACAGTCAAAACATCTGAGGACTGAAAGCTGAAGTTGTGTATAAAAAATAGCCCTCAGTGGTAGCGATGGCAGGAGAAGGTATACTTCTTTTTGCTCAAAGGAAACTTGCTTTGATTTGACCAGGATATGATCCTTTGAAAGTCTTAGATTCCAATAATCGAAACAATTAAGCACCTGCTTATCTTCAAATGCATCATTAGTCCCATAGAAGTCAATAGGCTTGCTCACATGCATGAAGTTAAGCACAGATTTATGTGTTTTGCTGAATCAGGCCTTTACTGAGTACATAGAGATTATTTCTTAAAAAGCACATAACAGGAGCAGTTTAGGCAGGATTTTTTGCATTTGCATGCAAGGGAAGCAGCTTCATAGTGAAAATTGAGTGAAATACTGCCACAGATTGGTGAAGACCCTTGAGATTGTTTGCACCTCACAACATCTGCTCTTGCAGACCTTCTAAGGTATGCAGGAGGGAACACTGTACCTTGGACACTCTACAGTAGAGCTGGGCAAAGTTTTTCAGACAAAACTTTCTGCCAAAAAAAAAAAAAAAGGAGATTCAGGCAGGGCCAGCTCCATGCACCAGCGCAGGAAGACGGCCAATGGAAAGGGGTGGCACGTCTGGGTCTTTGGCAGCAAGTCCCCCAGTCCCTCTCTGAGGGAAGGACCAGCCACCAAATTGCTGCCGAAGAATGAAGCGGCGTGATAAACAGGGCCGGCTCCAGACCCCAGCGCGCCAAGCGCGCGCTTGAGGCGGCATTTTGCCGGCAGGGCGTCAGCCGTCTCCGGCGGACCTTCCGCAGTCATGCCTGCAAGAGGTCCCCCGGAGCCGCGGAACCGGCGACCGCCAGAGCGCGCCCTGTGGCGCGCCGCCCTGCTTGGGGCGGTGGGATTGCTAGAGCCGCCTCTGGTGGTAAAGCTGCCACCGAACTGCTGCCGATCACAGATTTTTTTTTTCTTCCTTTCGCCACTTGGGGCGGCAAAAAAGCTGGATCCGGCCCTGGATTCAGGCTCACAAACATTTGTTTCAGTAAAACACACACCCCCCCCCAAATCATTTCAGAATGAAGTGTTCTGATTTTATTTTTTGAAAGGTTAAAAAATTCAAAGACAATGAAACATTTCATTCAAACCAAAATGAATTAAGAAAACCCAAACAAGACCACTTTCAGTTCACCAAAACATTTGATTTTGTTTTGTTTTGTTTTGTTTTGGATTCACTCAAAACTTTTCCCCCTCCCTCCCCAGTTTGGCCAGTGAATGAACACACATTTATTTGCAGAGCTCTAGGCTCTAGTCAAAGAAAAAAGAAAAGAAAAAAGACTTTACAAAAAACATTGGAAAATTCAAAGCACCTTAGCGTCCCAGATACTTGTTAGATCCTGAAACTCACTTCCATTTTCCTTTGTTTTCTATCCTTTTGGCATTTCTCATTCTGTACAGGACTAACTAAAGAACCAGTCAGTGCCAACCCTTCACCACACCTGAGCTAGCAAAGAGGTGTTGAAGTTTAGAGGCGACCGATTTATCACTGTTTTGGGACCAAAAATACTCCCTCTGCAGCAAATACTGACCCCACTGGTCCATGCCATAAGACCTGATGAACTGGAACCAGAACACTGATACACTACCAGGCCACTGGGCTGACTACAATCTCTTTTTATTAAAAACAATACATGTAAATACAAGGACAGTAAAATATTACATTCAGTAATAGTCAGAGATATGCTAGATGTTTAGGAATTTTGCATACTGAAATGCCCAATACTTTAGTTTGAATTAGCACAGCATAATCACAGACCTTTTACAAGAGTGCCATTTGAACTAATCCATTAGCCTTGCCCAAATTAGCCCAGTTGTTTATAAGATATTAAATGCACTACAAAGCCTAACATGTTTGTTATGCTCTATAATCAGAGCACCTGTTAAAAAAGCCCATTTCAGCTGTACTTCCAGCAGATTACAGGCCATTAGGCAAGTTATACAGTACCTTATTTTTATAACCTAATCTCTCTTATTTTCACATTTGAATTTTAGGACCATAAAATGAGATCTTTTCCCCTGCCCTCAGTCCTTCACTGATTGAGATGAGGAGAATAATTTGAATATTTATGGAATGCTCAGATACAACTTGCAGTTGCTATGGTAAAATGCTGTGGTAAAATATTTCATTAACTTTTAATACAGTTTTAACACAGTCCTACCCTATTGGGACTATACTACTGCTAGATTTAAACTTTTTTCCCTTCCTTTTGGACAGAAGCTTGAAGGGTATAAAAAGGCTCATAACATATTCTTTTTTGGTTCTTGTACTAATCACCTTTTAAAAATAAAAACAGGTGCAAACCAACTGGTCATTTTGTTGATAACTTCAAAATATCAGAGTTCATGCATGGAATTAATCCTAGACTAGCTGAGCCAAAATTGACACAACCTATTTAAAACTGACCTCATAACCAGCATGTCAGTCAGGGAGACAGAAAATATTGACCTTTCCTGACATAGAATAGGATTGTGGGTGGGACATCCCAGCAGTAGCTTTTTGTAGCTTGGATGCTGATTTATTTAGCTCTACATTAATTAAAGCAGTAGGGCAAGATTCTGATCCTCTCATTCATACTAAATAGCAAACAACTCATTCCATGAATAGTACTACTGTTTTCAATGCAGCTCTTCCTGGAGCAAGATGCAACACAATCTGAGCAAGAGGATCAGATTCTGACCCATAAACTTTTACTTTGTTTTAGAACCACCATGTCAAATCTGCAATGGAAGAGTACCTCTCCAGTAGTACCTTTCCAGTAAGATTGCTTCAGTTTCAGATTTTAACCAGTTCAGTAAATCCACTGAAAATAACAGCTACTCTGAAGACAATTTACAATAATTTACAAAGCCTCCACTTTTTCATTCCTAGGACAGCTCATGAACACCTGGAACTTCCCCAAGTGTCTCACCTACTTCTCAGAAAGATTTAAACATTAATGGGAGTAGTGCTGATTTTCCTACAGTGGGCTCAGTAACTAGGTTGATGATACACCCTCATCGCAGATAGGATGTGATTTTTAAAATGTATTTTAATCAATAAAAAGCGAGTAAGATTTATTATTATGTTCAGTTGAAGGAAAGGAATTATAGTAGTGCCAAATTACGTCAATGGAGTTCTGTATGGCACAGAGATCGTTTGTGAACAAATTGTAACATATTAAACCAACTAAGCTCACACAGTTTGTTTTATTCGGGGCGGGGGGGGAAGGGGGAGGTTGAGTTTTTTGAGAGAGACATTTTGCTGTCTTGAGTAGAATCCTACAATCACACAAACCAGTTTTGGGATGTCATTTACATTCCATCATCTAGTCACATCTGCTATAATCCTTGAGGGCACATAGTCTTTTTAAAGCCAATTCCATACAATGTTTCTCTTTTGTTATTCTCTGTAACATTAAGAAGACTTCACTTTTAATTGCCTTTTTTGTCTCCCTTCAGGAAGGTGTATGCTAGCATGCACCATATATAGATCTATTATTTATTTTTGCAGTGCCTTCTGCAGTGTTATGCAAACATATGTTCAGAAAGCCAATCTACATATAAGCGACAAAGAGTCCTGTGGCACCTTATAGACTAACAGAAGTATTGGAGCATAAGGTGCCACAGGACTCTTTGTCGCATTTTACAGCTCCAGACTAACTCAGCTACCCATCTGTTACAATCTACATATAATCCTCTAGCGATGAATTTTTTGGGGTGTACGACCTGCTTGGCAACTATTCCAATATTCTGCAAATGGGGGGGGTGGGAATTAATTTACAACACTGCTCCAAAATTCATTGAGAGTTATCTTTCACTAAGTAATAGAATGAAAATAGCATCATCGATTTAACACTGTTTGGTTGTAAACTGTATGAAATGACTTCTACTTCTTATGATCCAAATCCTTCCCTAGATACATATTGCAAAGAGAAGCAGCTGATTCCTGACAGGGACAGGAATCAGCTGACTGGTCCAGTGCTGCACCAGGGATATACTGTTACTCTCAGAAGTCACAGCTAGCACCCTTTAGTAAGGCTAACAAAATAAGTGTTTCTGATCACAGATGTAGGCCTGAGCTTTAGAATGCCATTTATTGTACAGGAAGAGTGTCTCCCCTCCTCCCCAAGAGTTCATTATTATTCAAAAGCATGCATGGCTGGAGGCATCCCTTACCTTGTAGGTCCTGCTGCTATTGTTCCCAAAGTGCCCAGTGCAATTCAGAAACAGACCCTTCTGGCAATGCTGTCATGAGCATTAGGGAGAGACCATAAGAATACATAGGTATGCTGTACAATTCCCATAAGAATTCAATGGATGGTTCCTCAGAGTGCATGGCAAGTTAAACTTCATAGCTCTTCAGTACGCTCACATAATCTCACTGGCCAAAAGATGATTGGACTGTAAATGCCTCACATACATTTCTTCGCCAATTTGTGCCCTAGCTGCCTTAACTCCATTAATGGTTGGCTACAAGGAACATGGGGTGGGGGGAGTAAACCTCCCCCAACCTGGATCTAGAAGGGAAGAAGTTAACTTATTGTTAAAGTTGCCAACAGGTTACAGCCAGACAGGGGTGGCAAGGTGGGTAATTAAGCAGGGATTCTGACTAAAGACAATCAGAACTTAAGGACTCACAGCTGGAAACCCTATAAAACTGGGTCAGTGGTAGGCAGAAGAAAGAAGGATATATTAGCAGAGAACAGGATAATACAGGGTTTTTTGAGGAAACAGTTTGTTTCAGGTCCTTTTTATTTATTTGGTTTAAAACCCTGTAAGGTTTCTAGAATATTTGTTAAATCCTGTGTAAATTAAACTCCTGAAAATGCAAAACAAAAGTTTTAGGAGAAAAGTTCTCTTTGAAGGATTTTTGCTGCTAAACCAGGGTGGGCGACTGCCTACTTATTCAATGCTTGTGTTTTCATTGTTCCACTTTCCTGTAGAATACATGCTACACCATAAAACAAACAAAGGAAATGTAGCTCCCTCAGTCTCTCCTTATAACATTTTGTTGCTTTTCTAGTAGTTATTTTCTATGTTTCTCCTCAACTCTGGCAGCCAATACTTAATCTATGTAAGTTTATACAAAGTGGCATAAACACTTTTAGTATCATGTATGATTCCCTGTAAACACAATGCATGGATGTATTGTAGGTATGTTTTTGATACTTTCCCACAACATCATCACAATTCAAGCTCATATGCAGTTTGCTTGAAGATGTCACCCCAAAGTCTCAGTAAAGCTCAGTGCTTTCCAGATACCTGTTCCTGACTGGGAAGGTTAGCCTATAATATGTTGACATTGTTATATAGAGTCATCTGCTATTAAGACATGACAAGCATAAGGAGGAGAGTGAAATATTAAGATATGTTTAACCCTTCAAAAATGATCTGAGGCTAATTGTGATTTGCTAATTGATCTCCCTGCAATAAGATTCACCAGTGTGGGGTGCTGTGCAGTAACACAGCCACTGACACAGTCAAAGGGAAACTGGTGTTGGATAGCATCTGAATCTGAGTTAATAAAGAAATGAAATTGGTGAACTATTCATAGTAACTGGTTATTTAAGAAAATGTATCTCCCTTTTCTAAGTTACCTGCAAGCGGGTTCTGTTTGTACAGCACCTAACACAATGGGGTCCTTTTCCCCATCTCGGGTTCCCAGGTTTTCCAGTAATACAAATAAGCGACATATCTGCCACTTGATTGGATGAGTCCCAAATTAACAGACTTTCAGGATATCAGGATTCATGTCTAAATTCATATTTATAAAAGTATGCATGTGAGGTTATATGTTTGCTTGATTTATGAAACATCATTTTCCCCACAAATATTTTTGTGAGCAAAGTCTTTTAGCATATACCCTGTACAATTGGCCAGCATGAGTTATATGTACCACTTTAGCACTCAAAACAGAATTCAACAAGAAGCAAACAAAACTCCTATTAGATCATCTAGTCCATCTTATTACCATGCAGGATTGTTCCAATTTGTATACCGGTATTTTCCAGTACTTTTACAAATTGTGTTTAAGATTCCTGAGCAATAGGCCTTTCACCACTTTCTTTGGAAGATTATTCCTTGGAGAAATAGATCTGTCAGGAACCTTTCCTTAAATTCAACCTACATTCTCCCTTTTATTTTCCTTCCTTTATTCCCCAGGTAACACACAAAATGATTCCTGCTCTTGCTTAACATCCTTCAAGTGTTTGTAGAGTATTGTCATAGAATCATAGAAAGGTAGGGCTGGAAGGAACTTTCAGAAGTCATCTAGTCCTTTCCCCTGCACTGAGGCAGAACCAAGTATCCCCACGCCAAGGTGGACAAACAGCTGTCAGGGATGTTCTTAAAAAACCTCCATGACAGGGATTCCACAATCTCCCTTGGTTACCTACTCTAGTACTTACCTATCCTTATAGTTGGAAAGTTTTTTCCTAATATCTCACCTAAATCTCCCTTGCTGCAGATTAAGCCCCTTACTTCTTGTCCTACCATCAGTGGACATGGAGAGCTATAGATCACTGTTCTCATTATAGCAGACCTGAACATATTTGAAGATTGTTATCAGGTTCCCCCCTCAATCTCTTTTACTCAAGACTAAACATACTTTAAAAACAAACATACCCAGTCATGTCTCCCCCTAGTAATTGCTTCATTTAATAAATCAGTCCCTACAGCCATTTAACCTCTCCCTCCCCCCCCAAAAAAATTCCTTTATTTTGTCACTATCTTTCTAGTAATCTGGTGCTCAAAATTGAACACAATACTCCTGGTCTGTTTGCTTCAGAGGCACATAGACAGGGCATACTATCTCCCTGCTCTGAGACTTCATTTCAAAACTGCTTTACCCTGTTTTTTGTACCTGTATTATATTGTTAATGCACGTTTAATTTGCTATCCACTGTTACCCATATATATCTTCCATCAGTATTGTGAGAAAACAGAGGTGCATCTATCCATTATGTATATTTCAGATTCTTTTCCTTTCCATTGATTATTTTAAATTTTTTCCAAGGTGATTTTCCCTTTAATTATTATTTCTACCCACATTTTAATCTTTAGTTTCCTTTGCATCGTTTCTTTATCCTCACTTGTGTTCAGAACTTTGAATTTAGTATCATGTGAATTTCATTAGTGTTCTGAGGGGTTTATATTTATTGTATAATATTATTACAAGAGATTTATATTTTCTGTGACTGGTGATTATAAATTTGTGCCTGCAAAACACTACTTCAGTGGAACAACTCTAGTTGGGCTCTGCCACCTTTTGCAATATAAAGCTCTATCTTGGTTGTGAAAATCCACAATGTGCTGAAACTATATAGATCTCAGCCTGGGACCTAATTTTTCAATGAAATTTGCCAACTAAGTTTGACTTATCACAGTATTAGTGGATAACAGTAAGAATGAAAATGATCTGATTTCAGCATTCAAAAGGCCTTTCTAGGCTCAAATCTTGTTTTGGTCTGATAATTGTGCTGTAGAAGGCTGAAGGGCCACACTGTTAAAAGTGTTTAGGCACCTACAGTTCTAGATAGATGCCTAGTAGGGTTTTCAAAGGTGACTAGGTGCCTACCTCCTACTGAAATCAATGAGAGTTAAGTGCCTAGAAGCTTCTGATAATCCTACTAGATGCTGTTGGCATCTTTAGGTTCCTATTTACACCTTTAAAAATCTGGCCCCAGGTCTTCTTGACTCTACTATTAAATTTTAAAACTCAAAGAGTTTTCTGCTTTCATATGGAGGAAAACAGGGTTTCCAGAACCCTTGCTAAAGCCAATACACCAAAGCAATTAATAAGTTTGACAAAGATCAAAGCACACATAAGACCAAGTGCGCGCACACACACACACACACACACACACAATTAGTTTGTGGCAATGACTACATCTGGGCAAAACTTTAATGACAAATACCTTACTTGACAAAATAAATAAATAAAACCAGTTTTAGGTCAACCAGAATGATTCATAATATTAGACACAAACTTGCCAAATATATATATAGTGGTGTGCGGGGGGAAGACACTCACAAGGAGACTTAGGTGCCATTCACAAAATAGCTTGATGAGCAGACCTCCACCATTACTTTTAGCCCAGGGGTTTGGGCACTCAGCTGGAATGTAGGAGAATCTGGTTCAAATCCCTGTTCTGGAGCAGGGAGTCTCCCCCTTCCCTAGCCCACAGGCTATACAGTCAGTACTGGGTTTACAATGGCGCCACTGGTGCCAAGGCACCAAGCACAGGCTCCAAAGGGGCCCCACCCTGGCCCGCTCTGCTTGGGCTGCACTCCAAGGCCCCTCCAGCTCTTCTCTGCCCCTGCCTCCACCCCCTGCCCACTGCTCTGCCCTCTCCTGTTGGATTGTAGGCCAGTCGAGGGCTCCTCTCTGCTCCCTAGCTGCAGCTGGGGCTGAGCGAGCTGGAGTCCCTGACCAGCTCCGCCGAGCTCTCTGTGCCACAGCTGGGGCTGAGACTGCTGGAGCCCTGTGCCGCCTGGCTGGGGCTGCTGACCCCGCCCGCAGCTCCGCGCTGCCAGGGGCTGACCCTTCCTCCCCATCCGAGCTCCCCGTGCTGTGGCCAGGGGCTAACCCCTTCCCCACAGCTTCCCATGCCGCAACTAGGGGCCGCCCCCCCTCCCCGACCTCCGCATGCTGTTGCCAGGACTGGGGCTGACTCTCGGTCACGGAGTCCCCAGGCGATGCTCTGGAACTGCTCCCTACAAAGCCAGTCAGGACTTTGGGGAGCATCCTCTCCCTTGGAGCAAACTGTCTTCAGGGCAATAAGCTCATACGGCTTCACCTCTTGGGTCTCTCCTTGGAGCATTCAGCATTTGCCCCTCCACAGCGAGTCCGCCCAGGCGGGGTCCTGGGGAAGCCAGAGGGTCCTGCATGCACCCCCACTCTGCTTCGCAGTCAGACGTGACTCTTAGCCAGCCAGTAAAACAGACAGAGGTTTATTAGATGACAGGAACACGGTCTAAAACAGAGCTTGTAGGTACAGAGAACCGGACCTCAGCTGGGTCCATTCTGGGGCCCGGCAAGGCAGACCACCCTATCTGCCCTCCCTTCCCGTCCCCAGCCACCCCCTCTAGCCCCTCCTCCTCTGGGCTTTATTCCTTTCCCAGGCCAGGAGGTCACCTGATCTCTTTGTTCACCTTTAGCTATTCCCTCGCAAGGGGAAGGGGGGAAGGGCCCCAGCCATTTGTTGCTAGGATACAAAGTGTCGGCAATTTATGCACACTGGAGACTCAAGAAATGCATAAGGGAAACTGAGAGACCCACACAGTATTTAGAGGAAACATTAAGAACAGTCCCACTGCCAGGGGCTGGGGCTGACACCGTCCCCACACTGCTGCCAGGGGCTGGGGTTGGCCCTAACCCCCCCAAGTTCCAATCTACCTGGGGCAGGTGCTGACCCCCCAAGCCCTGCTGCCTGACACCTCGCGTTGCCACCCCCCCCACACATGTTTCTCCACACCCCGCTAGGGGGGCGCACCAGACTTTTTTGGTAAACTAGGCATTTGTTCATTTGCTCTTGCCACCTGATTAGCTGGCAAGAGGAAATGGGATAAATGCCCATTTTGGTCAAAAAAGTCAGGATGGATGGGAAAGAGCTTAAAAAGGAAACTGTCCCAGCTAAAAGGGGACATATGGTCATCCTATCTCCAGGCTAGTGGGTCCTGAGGCAGTCTGGCCCGGGCGGTGACAGACCCTGGCCTGGCTAATCATGCCACTCTCGAGAGGCCGGAGTGATTTCCCTCCTTGGCACTGGACCGGCCCCGGCCGCACTGCCAGTTCAGTCTGGCAGATGCTGTCACCTTCCAGCAGAGCCGGTGAGTGTGGCCAGGGGGTAAAGTTTGAGGGGGTGGGTCTCTGGAGCTGTGGGGGGGGGGCTGCTGGCCAGTGGGGAGTCTGTTTGGAGGTGTTGGGGGAGGTCTGTGTGTTGGGATGCTGGGCGGTGGGGGGTCTGAGTGGGGTGCTGTGGAGTTGTGGTGGTGGGCTGTGGGGAAGTACATTGGGCAGTAGTGGTGCGGCTGTGGGCAGGTGTGGTGGTGTGCAGGCTGCTGTGCATTTGTGGTGGAGGATCTGTGGGGGGCAGTGCTGGGCATAGCACTGGGAGTGCACGGGGCATAGGGAGTCAGGGGCTGTGTGGCACAGCATAAACCCACCCCTGAGGGGAAGGGGTACGCTAGGAGCACAGGGCTGGGTGCAGCGGGGCCAGCCCCACCATGCTGTGCCCCAATGCCCCTGGCTGGCCCCTTGCTCTGGGGACTGACCTCCCCACACCATGCTCCTTTGCCCCTATGGGGCCCCACAAATATATTTGGCGCTGGGCCCATAAAAAGTTAATCTGGCCCTGAAGTGACTTTCTGTCCCTGTGACTATGCTGTACTATTTTATACACAGTGGGCCAGCTTCAACGGGGAAGATTGAGAGACCTGCTCCCAGAATTCCCAACAGCCTGATGATGAGGTCACTCACCTAGGATGAAGGTGATCTGGGCTCAAACCCTACTACAGAGCTGAAATTTGCACCCATGTCTCCCATATACCCACTGAGTGCCCTAACCACTAGGTCACTGGGTACGGAGTGGAAAGCACCTCCTCCTTGAATCTCTCTATTTCCTTTTGCAATATAAAGCTCTATCTTGGTTGTGAAAATCCAGTAAAAAGGTTGAAAATGCTCAAAAACAAAATGTTTTGTTGTATGTTGAAGAAAACATTAGTTCAACCTTCATCACAATTTGTCTACTTTTGCAATTAACCAAAAATTCTGGGGAAAAAATCAATCAGGTTCAAGTAGAACTGAATTTTTAAAATTAATTTAAATTCTTTTTGGATCTGCCAATAAACCAAAATAATAATAATAATAATTATTATTTGGCCAGTTCTAGTGATGACAGAAAACTACACACTTGCAGATGCATTTGGTGCAATTTATACAGGATGGGGAACTGCTTGACAAAACAAAGGGACAAGGTTCTCGAAACCTCTCACTAGAGACAGAGGCTATAAAATGAGCAAGACAACATTCATACTGCACCCTTCTCAGTGAGGACCACGCAGGTGCACGTGCGCACACACATCCACACTCAAAGTGCGGAGTAGAGCTGATCAAAAACAGACAGAATTTGAAATGGGATGACACATACTTAATGCTTAAGTACTTTGCTAGAGTGGAAGCAGACTGCTCAGCATCCTTGCAGGCTCAACATTATGACCAGAAAAAATTACAATTAAATACCTTCACTCATGCAATATAATACCCTAACTATTCAAGGAGCAATATCAGCCCAGGCCTGTGTGGTAGAAAAAGTAAGGGGTTTGCTAAACTATTATTTATTCCTTCTCATCTGTTACCTGTCCCTAATTTGCTTCCTCTCTGAGAGATTCAAAGCTTCATCATTATTACTGATGAAATTCAGATCTGGGTTTAGGTTTTTAACACTTCAAAATGTGGCAGTGGGTTTGGATCAGCAGTTTTGGTCCAGCATAGGTGCCATTTTCACAATGTGATTCTGCATTTGGGTCTGAATTCTGAACACACTGTGTGTGTGTGTGTGTGTGTGTGTGTGTGTGTGTGTGTGTGTGTGTGTGTGTGTGTGTGTGTGTGTGTGTGTGTGTGTGTGTGTGTGAGAGAGAGAGAGAGAGAGAGAGAGAGAGAGAGAGAGAGAGAGAGAGAGAGAGAAACTGGTCTGATAGAAGGAAGTGAAACAATACTAAGTGATGTTTGTGGCCAGGCACAACTAACCAATCCAGCTCAAATTTCAAACACTGAATATTTGATAATGATTGTCAATCTTGGTTGTAATTTCTTACAAAGGGGAAAAAAGTGGATAAAAGGATAGATTTTTTTCCCATTTTTTTTAAGTTGGTGATGATGATGAAAAAAAGACTGAAAATGTTTTATTTTTTGAAAAGAAACAAAAATACTGACTATGAAGACTTTTTAGGTTTTCACTGAAAAGTGGGGGGAGATGTTAAATTTGAAAATGAAAGTGTTTAATTGCTTTTGGAGATTTTTTTTAAGCAATTCATTGTTCAATAAAATTACAATCTGCTTCACAGACATTCTGGGAGCAGTAAAGAGGCAGAATTCATTGAGCAAACTGTTTGCTGGGAATTATTAGCTCACCTCTACCACCATTATTGGCTGGCAGGTGTACTATTTTTCTCTCTTAGCATGAAATGTACTTTACTGAGCCTATACACTCTATTTTTCCCACAAGGGGAACTGTATATGTGCTGAGAATATTAACAAAATATAATTAACGATGGACCAATCTCAAAACATTGGAAAATATTGCTTGGTTTGGATATGTGTCCAGAGGTGACTGGCAGGTTAAAATAGAAACAAAGAGGATTATAATACAAATGTGAAACAGAAAGCTGGGATTTTCTAGTACAGTATTATTGTCCACAGCACTGCAGTGTTAAGGGTCTGTCAGAGTTTCACTTAAAACCCCCAGAATTATAAAAGTGGGTTATTACTCTAATCATTAACTCAATTTATTGACCTATCAATAAATCCTTTAGATGATTGGGGGTGCAGTAAGCAGCCCCATCAGTTGTCTAGTTTTGAGCCAATATCCAGTGGGAAAAAAAGTCTAAGTAGGTTTAATCAGCTTCTCCACTGAGTTAAATATAGCCATCTATATGATTACACAATGGCAACAATAAAACTCATTCTTTCTTATGTCCTGTATTATTGTTAGCTCAAAGTCACTGTATTTTGACTTAAACTCCTCAGATACAAAGCTAGAGTAAGTGTGAAAATCATTTGAGACTGCCAGACTTGATGATGTGAGTAAATTCATAGTGACAATCATTCCAAATTTCCACTCCAGCATTTGAAATATGATTAAAGATTTGAGCTTTTAGAACTCAAAGTTCATGGTTTCTGTAGCACTGTAGGGGCCCTGTTCTCAAATGGACCAAGGAACCAGGAATCTACAGTTATCATCAAAATGGCACAAATCCAGCAGCAAGAAGTCCTAAAAAGGATGTAGGGTACTATTATAGCAGCTGGCAGAATATGACAACCGTGTTATTTATGCCTCAGCTCTTCCTTAGGGTTATCATTCACTATATAAACACAAAAAAGTTTCTCCAAAAGAAATGCTACCAATATTTCCATTAGAGTATACACTGTTCTATCCTGTTAAGAACTTCTTATAAAGAACTCTTGTGTAAAGCAGTAGCTCAGGCTTTCCAGATGTTTCAGTAGCATGTGTACAGTGGATATTGTAATACATGTAAGATTCATGTACCTGGCACAAGTACAGAAAAGGTGTCTATAGAATTTATTTGAGCATCATGTAGTACACTTACATGGCTATTCCAAAATAAGGAGCCTCTTCTACCCAGTATGGAACCACAATCTTCATACATTAAGAGGGATTTGTGAATGAAGGGGAAGAGGAGACAGCTAAGACATATTTTATCAGCACCTTACTTAGTTTCGACTGTGCTCTAGAAATCCTGATGCTGGTGGAAAAACCTGAGAAGAGGGGCACAATCCGTGGAATCAAGTTTGATCTTTGACTTCCTGGCTGACTTGAAATATTTGTTCATATTCTTGGTTCTGTTTGGCCCCACACAGAAAAGCAAGACGTGACATAACCACCCTGCCATCAACTGTACAATATTGAAATCCCCCCCAGAATCTGAGCTTTCCATCACCTCCTCAGAAATACATACTCCTCAGAGAAGAGTAAGTCAATCTTTATTTTTCTATTGATTTTAAATGAACATCAGATGAAACAATAGTGAAACACTGCAGGTCTATTCTCATTGTCTTACTGACCTAGTCCATCCAGAAAATGTTAACTGGTGAGAATTCTAGTTTGATTTTCACTTTGGAGACGATCAAATAAGGTCTAGAGAAGCATCCAAACATTTGGAAGCTTCGAATAACTGAACCTCAGATTGTCTATTTAAGTTTAATGAGCAGACATTCGAATTTCTGTGTCTTTGGTTACACAGTTGTTCTCAATTACTTGTCTTTTGAAAGCAGTTAACATCTACTGTTAACATGACAATCACATCTTATGTCTAGCAAACAAAATGATTCACAAAGCACCCATTTCTTGGATTTTCTTTGTCTGTGCTGTGTTTTCTAACCCTCTTTAGCTATCCTGGTAATTAGGAAATATTTCCTGCTTTGTCAGTTCAAATTTATTTGTTCTCTGCCAGTATCCCCCACATGGCTTGAATACAAATTATATGCCTGAAAAAATGAGACGTGATGAGGGGGATGATTAATGACCTAACATTTTATTTTAGCCAGATAGAACAGGAGGGGTTTTTGCTCAGTTTGCCTCCAGATAGTGTTTTGTATTCATTTTGCTACACAGTTGGAACTCAATTGTATCAAAAGTGAAAATTCATAAACCTACGGCAGTTGTGAAATATGAATGATTGATTGCATACAGCCGGCAAAGTCTTGAAAAGATAAACTAATTCAGCAATGAACAACACATTTCATACTCAATTAATTATACAGTACATTTTATTTCAAAATATTAACTGCCTAGAACAGTCCTTTGCCTGAAAACGTCTAGGCTTTGTAATGAGACAAAAGTCTTGAGTTCAATCAGCTGTCTGTACAAGAGTTTAGAATGACTTATGTCTGAATTAAAGAGAAGGTTTAGGGCAGTGATTTCCTGACAGGAAATTAATAATGAGCTAAATTAGAACATGCCTACAGATGACTTAAACAACTTAGCCAGTATTGTCTGTGACATGCTGTCATTTTTTCCCCCTATTCTATTACTGTCTAGTAAATAATTCAAATAATTAGAATTTGTTGGTAATGCAGTGTGACTCATCTTTCAGAAACAGACACTTCCCTATCATCTTTCAAGTGTACTTTCAGAGCAAGAGAAGGAAAAAAACCAAAAGGAAGAAAACAAAAGTCACATCAGAACACAAGGGAGTGAACTAAATTGAACCTCCTTCCAACAGATCAGGATTTTGTGGTTGAGTGTGGTTTAACAAAGGTCTAGTGTTTCTCACTGAGGAAGCTTTTATGGCCACTGTGTCTTGTAAAATAAATCCTTAATGTCAAAAATGGACTTAAGTCATCTTTGTACTGCAAAGAGGAGAAATAGGGGGTAGAATCTGAATAAACCATAGGGAAGTTTCTAAAGTGTTGCTGGCTCCTTTGAAAATAGGTATAATATTGTATTGGGTATTGTGAGCTATCTCCTTTTACTTCTTTAAAAGCAGTACACATCAGAGGCAATTTCCAAGGAAAAAGAAAGAATAAGAAACAGCTCTACGACGAACACCATTACAGGATGCAGCCATTTCAGTTCTACTTCCATTGACATAAGAGTTTGGTATGAGAGAATGGCAAGATCTGGTTTTAAATGGATACTAAAAAGGCTTGGTATGTAAACCTCTCCATATGTAAGGTGGCAACCCCGGATCCTGTTATAACACTGATTTTGACCCCTCTTCTCTACGTTAAAAAAAATCACCCTATGCTGTCAAATTTTCAGGAGTAAATCTCATTAGAAAGTAACGTTAATTCTAAAATTATCAGAAAATCAAGTAAGTATTTTTTTTAATGTATATTAAAGGGCCATTCAATGGAGCTACATGGCTTTATGCCAGCTGAGGGTTTGCTCCCAATTTTGTTTTTTTCCTTTTTAATATGTTTTCAAGTGGCTGAGTTTGTTATTCCCCTTTATCTGTCCAGTAAAGTGACAAAACTCTATAAACCATCACAGACAGGTAGACTTTTAAACTGGCTTCTACAAGAGGCAATTTTCATGGGCGGGGATAGTGAAATGAGAAATGTTTAAAGAATTCACATTTGTAGAAGGCTCTGTCATTAGCAAAGAGTGAAGCCTAAGGCTGGTTAGGTTGAACAAGTGGGACTTCATTAAAACCTGTGCACTGCTGAGTACAAGAGGCAGCATTGCTTCCAGCCCAACTCCTCACATTCTCTCATGTCTGGTGGCCTCGATGCTAATTGGCAGAGGGCACACCACACCATAACTCACAGCAGGCTTGACAATTGCTGTTGTCATAATCTCTATCTAAAGGTATCATATACAACTGGTAGCATACTGGTCATTAATATTATTGCATAACGTACACACGGGCGGTATCTAAAAAATTATAGCTGAGTGCTGGAAATGTGTTCTTAAGACATGTTTGATAAGCGGTGTGTAAACACAGCCTCTCCTTGATGAATTAACATTGTTTTGCCTGCTTGGCTGTGTTGCCAATGTAAATCAAGCAAGGTGAGGTTAGAAACAATGGCAGTACATTTACATATAAAGGTAAACAAAGCCCTCACACTAATAAGTGGGAGAACAGAGACTGTAACCCCAGGAAGCCTTCCTGGCTCTTGAAACAGACAATGGAAATGAAGAAGAGCTTTGTGTAATCTCAAGAGCTTGTCCCTCTCCCCAACAGAAGTTGGTCCAATAAAAGAATGACACCCATAAACTCTGATAAATTGAGAGAAACAAAAATATGGGACAAATTCTCAGATTATGTCCATTGAGTTCTGTGGAATTATGCCAATATACATCAAGTGTGATCTGGATCTGTGTTTAAGACTGTCCTTCACAATTTTGTTTGGTGGCCAGATACTAAGAGCCTGATTTTTACAAGGTGCTGAGCTCGTGAAGCTCCCATTGACTTCAACTATTTCTGAAACTCAGCCAAAAGGTTCTAACTTCCTTACAATTGCCAGAAAGAGACTGATAAGGTAGGAAGACAGGCATTGCTGGAGCATTATAATAATATTCAGACAAAACCACCTTTCAGTATTGCTCCTATATCTTTTATGGGACCCAAATGCCCACCGAATTAAACAGGTGCACATTTTCTCTCATTGGAAAATTGAGGTGGGAATTATTGAAGAGAAAAAGGAGATTTTAGTTAAGTTGATTGGCTTACTGGTAAAGGGTTATATTAAATTGTGCCACTGAATTTAGGAGACTATTTGCAAGTGTTGCATTTCAAGTTAAGTCAAAGTTACCTATCACATATGGATGGGTGCTGTCCTCTAGCATTTTTATAAATATAAATAGAAGAACAAACAGTACGTAGCTTAAAGTTACATTCTCTTTTCTTCTGAGCTTCTTTGCTCACATTTACCTTGAGGTTTTCTGATGCCTTATCCAAATGGTTTTTTAAAAAAAGATAGTTAACTATTTTGTCATATGGGCTTTTCTTTTTCTCTTTGAAAGAGAAGAAAGTAAATAGAACCTTCAAAGGGCTTTGAAAGTAGTGACTGACAGAGCAATTCCATATATTGAATACAACAATAACTACAATGGAAGCTCTAAACCCATTCACCTCCACATTTTGCCTCTTTTTAAAGGCTAAGGAAACTAAGTGCATACATTGCATTGTATTGACACAAAGGAATTCATAGCAACATTGAGATTAAAGGCCACCATTCTATGTGAATAGGAGCCAATCATCTTGGCATATTTACTGTTTTTGTTTGAAGATTCCCATTGTACAATATAGAATAACTCTAGCAATCTAACAGCCTGGGCTTCAGGGGTTTTCTATATTTCCCGTTTTCAGCAGGGGAGAGTTTGTTAGCCAATTTATTTATTTAGTGTCTATCTAGCCAAATCTGGCATCTTCAGTGGCGTGATGCAGTTCTTGTAGGCCACTGCTGAACCTAGTCAGCAGGCATTCATTGACAGTGCGTTGTCGTCTGTGCTGCTCCACAGCTGCACGAAGGGCTGTCACAAAGGCCCCAGCGATAAGTCTACAGGACTGAAATGTGGCTGTTATGATTGCATACTCCTATTGAATTTATATTAGAATTAATTTAAAAGGCTATTTTCAAGTTTTGCTTGTCTTTAAACAAGTATATTTTATTTGGGATATAAATCAGTGGTACTTCTTGTAAAGGGAAGGAAGTAGAGGTAATTAACCTGAATAAACATATTAAGAATCTGGCCCTTAGCATTTTAATAACTAGTTGGAAAAAACACTGAAGTGAGACATTTATTCAGAACTTGGGAAGGATAAGGTTTTTTCCTTAACAAAAACTACATTTGAATATTGTGGGACATGGAGAAAAACAAACAAAACTTCAAATTCCAGGCTTGACAACAGAAATATTCTATGTATGGCTCCTGGACCCATACTCATTAGCTTGGGCTTTCCCACTTCAGGCTATTTTCAGGTCCTGAGGTACACTTTTTCTCACTTAGAATCTTGTTTTTCCATCATCTCCTAATGTGGTTTTAGTCTGATTGTATGGGCTTCCATACAACCTGCTGTTTTTTTCTGCTCATGAGATTATAGGTGAAATTCTGGCCCCATTGAAGTCAGTGAGAGTTTTGCCATTTATCTCCATGAAGCAAGATTTCACTTTAAGTATATGACCTTCCTCTGTCTCCCTACTTCTAACCTCATTCTCATAATCATCAGGACCCCCATCAACCAAGATGTTGCCACCTACCTGAGTGGCTCACTGGAAAGTGAATTTGGAAGAGACAGGGGAGACTGCTTCATTCTGGACTCCTGCCCGCAATGCTACATGACGACTGGAGAAATGTATCGGCTGCCACTGGACGTGGTGCAAGGAATGCCAGGAGCTGGGAGTCCTGGTCCCACGGGTGAAGAATACAGATCATCCTATCATCACTCCAAGAGCTAGAACCAGGCTGGAGAGGACCCTGAAGGATGCCATCTGCTGCCAATACATGGAAAACCTAAAACGGAAGCCAGACCAGGGCAAGGCGTTTGAGGTGACATGTAAGTGGCATGCGAGCAACTACTTCCTCCCTGGGGGCAGTTTCACCCAATTTGCAGACTGGAGGTTCATCCACAGGGCCCAGCTCGACTGTGTCCCACTGAACGGAGTCGTCTGCCACGGGAATCGGGACAAGCAATGCAGGAAGTGAGCTATGCCAACGAGACGCGACCATACGTCCTGTGTAGCTGCAAGCCCCATTCAAGAGCTTGGCAGCTGTGACACAACGCCATCCAAGATCATCTGGCCAGAGCCATCCCACCACCCATGAGGAAGGTTGCCGTATACTCCGACATCCCTGGAACTGACAGCCAACTGCAACCAGACATCGTCATCACCAACGAGGACTGAAAGAAGATCATCATGGTGGACATCACAGTGCCGTTCAAGAACATGACCCCGACTTCCGTAATGTCCGAGCTCGAAAGGTGGAGAAATATGCCTCTCTGACCAATACCTTGAGAGCTAAGAGTTACCAGGTCCAGACACATGCACTGATCATTGTAGCCTTAGGCACATGGGACCCCAGTAATGAATGAGTTCTGATAGAATGTGGAACTGGTCAATGCTACGCTCGACTGATGCAGCAACTCATGATGTTGGATGCCATCAGATGATCAAGGAACATCTACATAGAACACATCACCAGACAACGGCAACACCAGGAGGGATGAGCTGAAGTGCCGATGAGAGGCTCAGTCAGGAAAGTAACAAATACTTTCCTCATGGATTGTATTTTCTAAATGGACACCCAACCTAATTCTCAATTACTGAGGGACAATCTCCACTCACTGATATATTTTGCTTTCCACAACCAGATCTCTGTACAACTTTTCATGAGTGATGACCTGAGTATTTGGATTCTAATATCTAAACTGTATTGTTAAATCTATTCACCTAAATTTAGGTTATTGCTGATTATTTACTCTATGTATCATATGACTTTTAAAAACTAACTTTGTATTTGTGGATAATTTAAGCACTATACCCAGATGTATAGACACTCTTTTCCCAACCTATGTTTTATATAGTTTTTTAACATTAGCTTTAATAAAAAATTAATATCATTAGTGTTCATCATTGCTTCTTAAAATGTTCTGCATGACATACCCATTTGATGAGTTATTTCTTACTACTCTTCTCCATGGACTACTTCCTTACCTACCTATTGTCAAGTGTCTTGCTAGGAGACTGAGTATTCCCTTAAGCTCCTTCTCCACACATACAGCCTTAAAAGGGCAGTGAATAGCTGGAACTCACATCTCAGTAAACTTTAAAATCTGCCCAGAAATTTCAAATTCAGAAAGTTTAACAGGATTCAATGTTCCCTCAAACATGTCCTAATTTTGCTGTGTCTTTATACCTTTAAGTGCTTTCTCCCCAAGTAATCAATTTATACTTATTGATGAAGAAACTAATAGAATCTACTCCAATAATAGAAATACACAGTTAACAGCAACTGAAACTATCTTTTGAGCACATCAATTTACATTTTAATCCCAGTCACTTTTATAGAAATGTTTTAGAATTTTCACAGGATGATGCTTGTATGCAATTGCGCTAACTCATATTCCCACATGCTGAATGCTTATCAGGGAAGAAACCTCAGTTGTCAGTCATGTCTGAAATCCTGCAGTGTTACTTGTAACACTCTGACCCCTTTCATATGCGTCACAACATTTCTAGAGAGCTCCACTCTAAGAGCAATTTAAGAATAGTTGGCATGTTTATTAGAGGGCTGGTTTTCAATTACCTTCCAGATGCTGCCATAGATTGAAATCATGGACCCACTAGACAAACAGTTCAAAGCTAATTTGTTAAAAATAGATCTCTTTGTTCAAATACTATTTTAGCATCCTCTAGCTATTTTGTGTTTTATAATGAGCAGAATTACATGCTGGGGCACCTTTTAAATACATTTTCTCCTTAACAAATCAATAAAACTCTTTTTAAAAATTCAATAATCAACCCCCATGACTTATGGAGGTGACTAATTCAATACAAGTCAGTGCTTTATGAACTACTTTCCATCCAATGTATCAAGTAGTTTTTATTGTACAACTGAACAGAAATCATTGCTGCTTGCAAGAGCACTCATATTAAAAGTTCATCTGTGAACATTACAAGCTGTTTTTTTTTCCCTTTTATGTAAACCATTCAGATAATGCTTTTTGCATTTACTGGAAACAGGCCTTGGGAGAATACAAATTACCCATAAAAAACAAAATAAATCATTTGCAAACTAAACCTTAAACAGAAACAATTTCAATTGCTACAGCAGCACACCTATATGGTCATCAAATACAAAATAAGATACAGTATATAGATACAGGACTGGTTTGAAAACATGCAATACCAGATAAATTCTGCAAAAGATAATCAGTTAAATGAACCGTTTTATACCATGCATGTTTTCAAGCCTGATTTAGGAAACACATTATACAGAGAGATACATTAGACTTGATTTGCAAATATGCGACCCCAGTCTTATGTAGGTGTAATTCCACCTCTGCTAATTATATACCCATTGATGTGAATGGGAAGATTCTGATTGACTACAGTTGCTGGATCAGGGCCTTTATTCAAAGATGATAGAGGTGATTGCCATTTCACAGAGACACCTCCAGCGGAAACACAGTATCATTGTTTTTGATAAGCTAAGAGAACGACTTTAAGATAGTTTATGCCAACATAGTTTAAACAAATCTTGTTTAACTGGAGTACACCAGACATAGAACATGGGTTTGAGAAATGACTAGTAGGATAAGACACAAAGTCCAAACATCTCCAGACTCTTGGAAGGTATGGAATCCAGGCTGGCATGTGGATCCAAATTTTACTTCTGGGACCCAAGAGTGCCATTAAAAACTGGATGTTTTTGCTACACCACAAAGTTTGCTTTTACCATATTATTGTTAAAATGGGAACCTCTACAATGATCACAGTAAATTTAACTATTGCATGAGTTCAGTGTCCAGGGAGAAATCCTGGTCTCATTGAAGTAAATGGCAAAACTCACATTGATTTCAAAAGGGCCCAAGATTTTACCCCAGTTTTTAATAACATCCACAATGACTTAGCCCAACACTCCAGGCACAAACTTCTCTGAGTTCAAGCACTGGATTTAAAGAGCATGAGTCCATCTCTAGATAGCATGGACATGATTAACCATGAGTTATTTCAGTTTCATGCTAGTCTAAATCCATTATTTTCAATGGAATAATCTCTTATCTCCACCGTAGATGTGGTGTCATTGTCAAGTTGCAGTTGCCTATAGTACCTAAGAATAAAGGGCCTAATCCAGCAGTCAATGGGACTCTTCCCCTAGACTTCAGTGAGCACATAAACAGTTCCACAGTTACCACTCATTAGAAGTCTGTACACAACCCTCAGAGAACAGAAGACGTTAGCTGAACAGAGAGAGCTCTAGGAAGGTGAAAGTCTGGCCTCCAGAAAACAGGGATTGTCATGATATCTTTACCCAAAAGTGACAACCCATCCTTGTCTACAAAATGTAACTAATCATGGTCTGCTTTATACTTCCTATTTATCCCAGCTCTTTATGTAGCTATGAAAATATCACACTTCTCTGGTAAGCAGCTTTTACAAGCGTCACACAAAATGAATTACTTTTAAAAATTTTAAAACACTAAACTGGTAAACATTCTTTTCAACAGATATTCTGAGTCATTCATCAGAAGGATCACTCAAGTTTATTTCTCAGAAAATCTGACATAACATATATAACTTCAAATTGCAGAGTTATGAGAATAAAGCTAGAAAAAGACCTATTAACATACATTTCCACAATGAAAATTCTTGTTTATAAAGGAAGGGGTTGGAGTATGAGCTGATTTCAATGTACACTATATCTGATTGTTCAAAAATATATTCTCCTTATGATTCATATTAACAGCATTTATTACTATTTCTACCCCCCACTAATAACTTTAAAAGGAATATTCAATTTGTTTTATTTTGTCAGAAGATTTTATTCATCTGAATGGAAATATTTTTGAGAGCTAATCTCTCTGGACTACATTATTACACCTTTAGTCTCATGGTGTATCTGTAGTCCCTGAGAAATCCCACTCACTTCAGTGGAACTACATGCATAGTAAGGTAATACTTAACATGGGGAAATGCTTGAAGCTCTGGCTCCCTCTGATTTTTTTTTTAATCTATCTTCTGTTAAGGTACAGATCTTGAGTTTCTTTAAGCATCTGTCTGCTTGATCTGACAGGCAGATACATGTTACATCTGTGTGCAGGCTCTATCACTGGGTGCTAAAACAGGATCCATTTGCAGAGCATGACAATTGGTAGCCATATTGCCTTTTATCCAAGTGTAGAACTTCCCACGGTTGTGAATGGAAATTCCCTGCTTTGACAGAGGATAGTACATGGCCAAAAGTGTGCTGGGAGAGGGGTTCACTGGAGAGAAAAAAGCTGTGTCTCATAGTGTAATTATTACAAAGATACCTCATATTCATTTTTGCTCCTCTTTCATAAGGTGGGGTGTGGGGAGCTAGAGAAGGGAGACAGAATGTGGAAGAAATAATAGTTTTGCTATACTAGCGAATATACTAGTATAGAGTTTTTACATTTAGGGTCTTATTTCAGAGATGGTCTATATGCTCTGTGGGCAAAATTTTGCCCCGCTCACACATTAATCTATATTTTTGCACCCTCAATGAATTGCAGTGCAAATAATATTTAGCTCTAATTACTGTACTTGCAAGTTCATAGGGCTAATTAAATAGCCAGCTTAATAAAGCTGGAGGGGGTGGGGAGAATAGGCACAGAAATGTAAGCCCGGCTCTTTGTGTGTGCAAAGCAGTGTTAGCAGAAAAGGGGCCGGTTGAGACTTGGATGAAAGTCAGGCCCTTAATTGTTTTCACTTTCTGTTTATGGCAACAATATGCAGCAGTGGTTTTTTGAGTGTGTGGCAGGCATCATCCCTGAACATTTCCCTTTGTGGCACAGTGTTCCCCTGCAGTCTCACTACTCTCTTCTATCTCTTTTGGGTCTTGCAATTATTCATTCCCAGACCCCACTATTTAGACCAAGAATCATTAACTTAGACCAGGCATGGGCAAACTTTTTTGGCGGAGGGCCACATCTGGGTGGGGAAATTGTATGCAGGGATGGGGCATGGGGTTGGGGTGCAGGAGGGGATGTACTGTGCAGGAGGAGGCTCAGGGCAAGGGATTGGGGCAGAGGAGGGTGTGGGCTGTATTAGGGGGCTCAGGGAAGGGGGTTGGGTGCAGGAGGGGTGTGGGGTGCAGGATGGGTGCGGAATGCAGCAGGTGGCTCAGAGCAGGGGGTTGGGGTGCAGGATGTACGAGGGGGCTCAAGGTAGGGAGTTGGGGTGTAGGAGGGGTGCGGGATATATGAAGGGGCTCAAGGCAGGGAGTTGAGGTGCAGGAGAGGTGTGGGGCATACAAGGGGGCTCAGGGCAGGGAGTTGGGGTGCAGGAGGGGTGCACAGTGCAGGCAGGGGGCTTAGGGTAGGGAGTTGGGGGGCAGGGGAATGGGTGCTGTGAGGGGCGGTGCCTGGAGTCAAGGGCCCAGGAGTCACAGGGATGTTGGGCTGGCCGCTGCTGAAAGTGGCACAGGGCCCACAGCGCCACGAGGGGCAATCCCAGGACCGGATCCAGCCCACAGGCCTTAGTTTGCCTACACCTGCTTTAGACCCTCAACTCCACCCTTTCTTTGAGAAATAGCGAACGCTAACTAAGACAGGCCTCCACTCCTAAATTCAGGAGGGTAGAAGATACTTCTATTTTTTTTTTCCCTTTGGGTCTATTGTTTGTTTTTGTTATCAGTGCCTCACCTGGGTGTGCTAAGAGAGACAGCAGGCCACAAGCAGGCCTGTAGAGGCCTTGCCACAGGGGAATTTATTTTTCCAGACTGGTTTGTTTGGTTTATTAAATTCAACACATCCCTACACCTTAATCATACATATAGTACAGCTGATTATTATTTGAATTACTCATGTTTTTTCCTTCTCTTATTCATCAATGCATGATTTACTGTAGTTAACCTTTAGGGCTTTTAAAAAAAAGAAAGTTAGAACATGCCATGTTGAAGAAAAACAGGGATTTGAGGTTTCGAGTCAACTAAAGATTTTTTTTTCCCCTGCAGGATTATTTTCCTAGAAAAATATTGTGACTGATATGTGGTCTTTTATTATCTATTCTTAGTTAATATAATGGTCTCTGGCTACAACCATAAGGCCTTTGAATAGTATCACAACATAATCAGATTACAGTTTTACAGAAAGATGGATTAGATTTATTGTACCATTCACTATTCTCATTACAATTATCACAAGAATGAATTCATAATATTTCCTAGCCATTACTCATTGTCATTAAAGAATGTAGACTGAGGACTGGAAAGCCTCACACATTCTGTACAACCTGACAATAGTGTAAATCAGATCATTTTGACCTTTTTAATGTTCAGTTATTTGATATGTTAGTCATTCACAATTGCCTATTTATATACTACTGGCCAGGTGCATTACAGAAAGCTTTTGATTTTCTCTGTAGCAGGTGTACAGTAGACCACAACTGGAAGCAGGATATCAGACTTGATGGACCATATATTAGAAGTTTGCTAGCAATTCATATGTTCCTATTAACATCATAACTAGAAAGCATTAAGGAAAAGGCAGATGCAGGTCAGGCACTCACAAAACCAAAATGTATAAATATTTTATATAATAACTGCAAAATGGGTGTACGGCCATAACATACGAATATACTTAAATGTGCGTTACAGAAAATAAATGGATAAAGAAAGGAAGATGTAGAAGAATAAATGTGCAAAGATTAATTCAAGGCACTGGAAATCATTATCTACTATTGATATGAATGTTACAAATGTAAATCTTATTCTAGCAACAAAATAAGTATAATTTCATTTATAAAAAAGTCAGTGCTGGAAATGGCATCCCTCATATTGTAAATGAAAACTGGCTTTTAAGTTCTGTAAAGCAGGAGTAACACTGTAGCTTTCTCCGTGTGTAATACATAGTGGTTATGTGTACAGACATATACATACCCACACACAGTATTTGTCAAGAGAATTTTCTTCTCTTCAAAAATATATAGAGTGATACCACTGATATTGTGCAATTTTTCTTTTGTCTTTCTCCTTTTACAAATACAACCGGCCTACAGTGCTATGTGCTGAGCTGCAAATTAAAGACTGACCTAGCTGAAGGAGTGAGATGGTAGATAATTTAAATTCAGTTTGTATAGATTATAAAAATGATTGTATTTAAGATGGAGCCACTCAGTAGTCATTTAAATTTTTGTAGCTACCATATGAACTACTATATTAGAATCTTATGCCCAATATCTCACACTCTTGTGTTTGAAATTAATTTAACTTAAAATGAGTCCAAAGCTACGTCTTCATTAGAAATGCTGCAGTGACAGGGAGGAGTTTCTCGTCGCTGTAGTTAATCCACCTCTCTGATAGGCAGTACCTAGGCTGACAGGAGAATTCTTCCATTGTCTACAATGGGGGTTAGAGTAGCTTAACTACATTGCTCAGTGTTGTGGATTTTTCTACACGCTTGAGCAATGTAGCTGCGTCAACCTAACTTTAGCGTAGACCTGGCCTAAACAATCAGTAATTCTGCAGATTTCAGTAGAATTACACTGGTGTGATATTAGAATTAGATTGGTGTGATTTCTGGATTCATTGTCAGCTAACCATTGATCCCTCATGGTCAGACAATTCACACTAATTATAATGCCAAAGAGTGTAGTTTTTGACCAAAATTTTCTAAAGTGATCAGTGATTTTGGGTGCTCAACTTGCAACACAGTAAAGGGACCTAATTTAGAAAGGGCAAGTGGTCAGCAGTCTCTAAAAACTCAGGCTATTTTAAGGTATCAAATTAGGCATTTGAATTTATAAATTTACAGTTTGTCAGTTTATCAATTTACAATATCTTGCTTATTTAAATTTTTTTTAATTGTTTTATTTTTAAATTTGGGTGTGGAAGGGGTGGGAATGGTATTAGAAACAAATGAAACTCAGGAACTATTAGACAGATAGTGCTTTTTTCAGACAAGATGGATGACAATCCAAAGATCTTGCAAAATGTGTTATTTACAGAGGAGCAAGAGAAAGAAAATGCAGCATAAAACATATGCTGGACAAGAAGCAACAGGCATAAATTGCAGCAAGGAAGGTTTAGGTTGGACATTAGGAAAAACTTCCTAATTGTCAGGGTGGTTAAGCACTGGAATAAATTGCCTAAGGAGGTTGTAGAATCTCCATCATTGGAGAATTTTAGGAGAAGGTTAGACAAAACACCTGTCAGGAATGGTCTAGATCAGTGCTTCTCAAAGCCAGTCCACCACTTGTTCAGGGAAAGCCCCTGGCAGTCCGGGCTGGTTTGTTTACCTGCCGCATCCACTGGTTCGGCCGATCGCGGCTCCCACTGGCTGCAGTTCATCGTCCCAGGCCAATGGGGGCTGTGGGAAGCGGTGCTAGCCGAGGGATGTGCTGGCCGCCCTTCCCACAGCCCTCGTTGGCCTGGAGCAGTGAACTGCAGCCAGTGGGAGCCGTGATGGGCTGAACCTGCGGACGCGGCAGGTAAACAAACTGGCCCGGACCACCAGGGGCTTTCCCTGAACAAGCGGAGGACTGGCTTTGAGAAGCATTGGTCTAGATAATACTGAGCCCTGCCATGAGTGCAGGGGACTGGACTAGATGACCTCTCAAGGTCCCTTCCAGTACCATGATTCTATGGTGAAAATCTTGATAGATATTGGCCTATTGCAACCCTCTGGCATCTTTCAAGATAAATTGTGAGTCAATAGCATAAACAAGCTGAGCAAACTGCTCAAATGAGTTAACAATGATGATAGGCACCTGGAGGCTTTGAAAGAAAAGATACAATCAATTAAGGAAAGCAACAAAAAACCCTGCATCAGTCATGTTCTTCTTACAGACAGTATGTTGGCATAAATGGAAAACCAGCTCAGATCCCATAACATTGGAATTTTTAGAACTCCATTTCACAGATTTATGTGCATTGGAACTGGGGTGAATGTTGGTCACTTTGACAGACACCATCCCTGCTGAAGTGTGACTTTATCATTAGCTCATAAACTATTTTTGAAGAACAACCCTTTAACTTTGAAATGCACCACATGACTTTAGTTCCTGGGAAAGGAGACCCCGAACGTCTTAGTCCCGTTTGAAAGTTACTCAGTTTGAACACTGGGTTGGAAGTTACATATAGGAGGTAGGAGTAACAGGGAGAGGAGAATGACATATTAGACGCTACTTGTACAAAATCCTAATTTCAGTTGCCTCAAGTTTAGGTACGCAACTTTTGACACACAAGTTTTCAGAGACAGTGAACACCCACAGCTCTGGGGTTTCAGCTGGAGTTTTGGGTGCTTAACATTTTTTTTTTAAATTAAGTCCAAGCTGCCTCAAGTTGGGATATGCAAAATTGGAGCTCTCCGAATTAGGGACTGTGGTGGGGGAGACTGAGTAACAATTGAATTTCTAGAACTTTATACTTTTAAAGTACCTCAATAATCATGGATAGTTTTACAGTTTCATTCTAATGTAATCAGATTGTTATAGGCTTGGATCCTTTAAAATTGCTTCTTGTTCTGCTGGAATGGAATTGGTTTTTTGCCCCTCTCCCCCCCCCTTTTTTTTTAAACTACAGCAATCCATTGTGTCACTGGAAGCCAACCTGCGCACCAGGAAATGCTCTGCAAGGCAGGTGGAATGTTAAGGTGCCAGGAGCTTATTTGCATATCTAAGGCATGTGCACTTTTTCTTTCATTTTTCCCTCTCTACTTCTGAAAGACTATTTTTCTTCATCACTTGAAACTGCCTTTCATGTACTGATATGTTAAAATTCTCTCACTCAGCTATAGCGTATTCTAGTTTACTCTAGCCAACTCTGATTTGGGGGAAGAATTCAAAGGCAAGATATTAAGAGATAAAGAAAGTGCTCATTTATAAGGAATGCTTCATGTCTTTGAAGCCTCAGGAAGCTCTCACAATTCTACATTTTTCAGGCACTAGCATAATTGAATAAATTGTGAGTTCTATCTATCCATCTATATCAAACATCACTGTAGGTTTGGAGTGCTGGAATCATCATGCACAATACATAGCCTAGTTCAACTCTTTCCCTTCTTCCTCCCAAGAAGACAAAAACAAAACACTACTTATTTGTTTTCTCCTCAACTTCCTCTTCTGTTTTTTGGCCTCCTCCTCGTTCTTCTTGCAGTTGCTGAACTGAATTTAGTCCTAAAAAAAATATTCAGATTTGTTCTGAAAACCAAATAGGAGGGGTCCGGGAGGCTATTGGAAGTGGGTCTTAGTAGTTTTTCTTTAACCTGGGTCAGACATGGGAAAGGCCAAGTGAGGGCCTGATTAGTAGCTGGACTAAATCTGGGTTTTCTCTCTCCAGTGTAGAAACTATTGGTACAATTATTTATTTTAAATAAATAGTGATCAGTGCAATAGAAAAAGGGGGGAAAGATAGATCAACAATTTCAAAAAGGGGTGTCTAAAGTTAGGAACCTAGATCATATGTAGGTACAAGTAAGTGGTCTAATTTTCAAAGGTGATGATCACCACTCACCTCACAGCTCCCATTAACCTCAATGGAAGCAGAGCAAGATATTTTTAAAAATTACAACTTTTTTGTGTGTGTATACAGACAAGTAAAATTTCAAATTGGCTATTGCCAGATGACTCTATCCCATCTTTGTATTACTTTATTTTACTAAACAAGGCCCTGTTCCTGGATGGATAGGTTTTCTAACACTTATGGAAAGAGGATATACATATTCTTTAGATATTGAAATCAACATATTCAGTCACTTGCATGAAATATGGAGATTTTAAGTCCTGAAGACTTACCGTGTTTGTGTGTGTGTGTGTATTTAAAAAGGCAGCTTTTAAAAAATGTGAACAAAAATTGGTGGTTATTGGGTATAGATTATGAATGTCAGAAGATAACCCAATATACATACTACCCCAAAATTAACAGATTGCTAATAGATGTAGTTAGAAATGGAGCAGTGAGAGAGTGCACCAGTGCATGCCCATTTAGGGTGTCAACATTTTAAAACTCTATTAGGATGACAGGCAAAGCTGACATGAGTGGTGTTGTACTGGAAGGTTTTAATGGCTGCCATCAACCAGTTCTTTGATCTGCAGACTGAAGCTGATGTGTGTGTTAATCGGATGGTAAGGGGTGTGTACATTTGACATTTCCCCCTTCTGATTTTTAAGATTTTCAGCTGAATCAATAGGGATCTGTCCATTTTTGTCTAGAACATTATCTAAAACTTTGGAATTGATTGAATGCAGCATTCCAAAGTTATCACACTACATCCAGACCAAGACAAAAGAGAAATGTTGCTGAGCTGGCTGAGAAGCTAACTGGACCATTAATGTTAATTAGAACTCGTGGCACACTAGGAAAGCTCCAGAACAAAGCTAATATTGTGCCAACTTTTTTAAAATGGTAAATGGGACGGCCTGGGCAAAATAATGGAGAGGCTGATATAAGACTTAATAATGATCTAAAGGAAAGTACTATATTTAATACAAATCAAAATGTGTTTCTGGAAAATAGATCTTTTTTTTTTTTTTGAGATTACAAGTTTGCTTGGTAAAAGTAATAGTGTTGATGTAATATCCTTAGATTTATGCAAGGCATTTAACTTTGTACTGTCTGAAATTTTGAGGAAAAAACTAGAATGATGTAAAGTTGGGATGGCACACATTAAATGGATTCAAAACTGGCTAACTGATAGGTCTCCAAATGTAACTGTAAATGAAGAATAGTCATTGAGTGGGTCTGTTTCCCGTGGGGACCTGCAGGGATTGGTTACTGGGCCTATGCTATTTAACATATTTATTAATGACTTGGAAGAAAACATATAATCACTGAGTATGGAGACAACACAAAAATAGGGGGGAGCAATAACTCAATCAGTGACCAATTTTCTTAGTTATCTGGATTACTTAGCAAACTGGGTGCAAGTAATTAATGTTTTAATACAGATTGTGTATATATATATATATATATATACACACACACACACACACACATCTGGAAACAAAGAATGTAGGCCATACTAACAGGATGGGGGTGGACTACCTAGGAAGCAGTGACTCTGAAAAAGATTTGAGAGTCGTGGTGGATAATCAGCTGAACATGAGCTCCCGGTGTGATGCTATGACCCAAAGAGCTAATGTGATGCATAAACAGGAGAATCCTGAGTAGAAGTGGAGTGGTTATTTGACCTCGGTATTTAACACTGGTGTGACTGCTGCTGGAATACTACGTCCAGTTCTGGTGCCCAGAATTCAAGAAAGATGTTGATAAATTGGAGATTGTTCAGAGAAGAGCCATGAGAATGATTAAAGGATTAGAAAACATGCCTTATAATGATAGATGCAAGGATCTTTGTCTATTTAGCTTAAAGAGAAGGTTACGGATGACTTGATTACAGTATGAGTACCTACATAGAGAACACATTTTTAATAAAGAGCTCTTCAATCTACCAGAGAAATGTAAAACACAATCCAATGGCTGGAAATTGAAACTAGACAAAAATGTACAGCTTATTTCAAGTCTGAATTTAAGTGAGTAACCATTGGAACTATTCATCAAGGGTTGTGGTGGATTCTCCATCACTGATAATGTTTTTCTAAAAGCTATGATCTAGGAATTATTTTTGGGAAGTTCTATGACTTGTGTTATATAGGAGGTCAGAGCAGGTGATCATAATTGTCCCTTCTAGCCTTAAAAATCTATGAGCATAGGGCCTTCCTTCATTCACCTTTATTTAACCACAGTATTTAAATAAGCTTTTTACTATGCATTCTTTTATAGAGGTAAAATATTTTCTTACATGAATCACTTCATTGTTATTGGCATACAGGCTCTGTTAATTAAAAATGATTTATCATTAGTCATTTTTTACTGACATGTTTCATAATTTTCTATCTTTTTGAGTAGGACAATCACTTTCACCCACCAAAAGCAGTTTATAACAAAGTTGATGCACTGTGAATCATTCAAAATATGTACTGTTTGAATCTTTAATTACAGCTATTCTAAGAACAGCACCTCTTTTGCCAGGAGAAAAGAGAAACCCAATGTCTTTCACTTCACACAGACACAAATTAGACGCAAAGAGTAACCTTTCATATAGTGCAAGTATTGGTGTCTAATTTGTAAATGTTGGTTATGAATTATCTAATCAGACAGGCTTCAATTAAAATGACACTGAGTAAAGTTCACAGTGCAGCAATTATATGTGCAGGTTGAGTGAGCAATTGATTACAAGCTGCTATTGTTAACACCAACTCTTTATAAGTTCTGAATAACTTTAGATTCAGAATTATCATACTGGAATAACATGTCAAATTTAGAAATTTCAGTAGAGATTAATTGGAAAATTTTGCTATACATTAAGATTTTCAGTCAAAGTGAGAATGAAACTGTCTCAGAGTTTTGGATGTCATTCATCAATGTAGTGTATATTTATGGTGAATCAGAATGAAAATTTTGATTCTCAGTCTACTGTATACCAGCCTTCCCCAAAAAGTAAAATGTACTTTAGATTTGGTGGTTATTGCTGTAATTCCAAAAATATTAAAACATTAGTTTATCTGATATTCCCAAGATATGTAGAGCTACTTAAGATGGCACCAAATTAAATAAGTATCCTATCAAAACATTTATATCATGTTCATCACTATTGTGTGAGAGCATCTTACTAAACCATATGGGTCTATTACATAGTCTAATCAATGCTGGTCTTTGGTTTTCTTCCTTTTCTACCTTAAAGTACAATGATCCTTTAAATTCATTATTTTTATTATTGTTGGTAATCAAAAGCTATGGGTCTATTTAGCATTGAATTTGATGAGATTTATGGTTTTGGACTCTTCTGGAAAGATCTTCCAAAGCCATAGATCAACTGTGAAAAAGCTCCTGATTCCACTAGTATCTTTTTAAAAAATCATAAATTCTAAATCTCCCACAAAGAGTAACTGGTAGGTCATATTCACAGCAAGACAAAGCTTTGGACTAGGGAAGGCTTCTCAAGATTATGAACAGAACCCTGAGGTTAATCTGCTATTCAGTGGTCAGCCAGTGGTAATGTCTAGAGTACTGGGGTGAGGTCCTGACATCAACCTCTGTTGCTTATCAGCCATTTTGAAACAAAAGGAGCTTGTAGTGAACTGTCTGTGTCATTGCCTGTTACAATCCATTGAATACATCAGAGTGGCAAGTCACCATCAAAAGAAGTTTCTTGTGATCCAGGGCAATCAAACAGAAAAAAAGCATTTGTATTAGTCGGTGCTGTTTGAAAGTGGTTGCAGCAAAGAATTCAGGGAGGACCTGGAGCATAGGAACTGGCACAGTGGCTGGAGGGCCCCCTCAAATGCAATTGATATTGTTATGGTTTTGTTAAGGGTAATGACATGAGATGAAACTAGGAGTAGGTGAACTGGTTCTCTTAAATTAAGAATCTATCCAAACATGTAACACACACAATAATGAATGCAGTCTGAGAATTCCTGAAGGGCTGAAAAAGCTATGTTATGTTACTGAGTGGTATTCACTTCCTACCCTTCATGTGCAGATTTTTCCAAATGTTTTTCAATAGTTTAGATATGAAAAGCTGATTATTATTTTTTAAATATCCTAGGAGTCCTGTGAAAAGTGATAGGAGTGTAAAAACCCAATTGGAATGCATTTTTTGGAACTAAAAAAGGTAAGATGGGGTCATTTTATTAGAACATCACAAAGTTTGCAAAATTTATCTTAAACTGAATGATATACTCAGGGCTCAAAGGGAGTCCTCCTCTCCCCTTTCATTTAAGAAACAAAAACACACAAAAACAAACAGATCTCATCTCAATGTAAAAGCTTATTTAATGACCAGGGTCCCTAAGACAGGAATGCAGATGAACCTGAAACACATTAATGGCTTAAACAAAAAAGTTTGCCTCTGATAGCTAAATTAGAAAGGCTATCTTAATGATATTGTCAATAAGGGAATATGGGACTCTTCAGCAATACACCCCAGATAGGGGTGAAGAGGAATGAGAACAGGAGAAACTCTTTATGCAGGGAAGCAGGGGATTCCAAAATGATTGTGTCTGAAATACAGATTTGTCAGAATAATTTTTCCTGGGTTTTTGGAACACTTGTTTGATTCTTTAGTGCTCTACCTGAACAACTGGGGAGCTGACAGTGCTGCATTCCTATTGCAAGGCATGCCTGAAGAGGAAAATAATGAAAGGGCAGAAGAGCAAACCGATGAGGTGACAAGTCATTACCCATATTCTGGAAGACAATTCGCTTCAGAAGTGACAGTTTTAGTACACACAGACATGCAGAAAGATTTTTTTCCTCTTAAACAATGTTTCCTTCTTAAATGCTGACATATTTCTACCCTTCAAAGAATAAAGAGATAGCTACCTGCCAAAACCAAATCATAGCTGCTGTCAGAGATCTCTCACAGTCACACCTAGTACTCACATGTATGACACATGCTGAACCTTTGATGGACATTAAGTTTGCACTTATATAGAAATGAGCCTTTCTGTCTATACATCTGTAAAACTGTGAGATAATGCAAATTCTTAACATTTAACAGTATTTACAAGGACAAGAAGGACTTGGATATTATTTCCATAGGTGTTATGGTAAGGATTTAGAAAATATAAATAAATATGAACTGCTTTAGTAACTACATCAGTAGAAACTTATCTTCATGTTATTAAAGCATTTGTTACAGAAAAAGATAATAAGCTTGATTTTTTTTTAAACACACTGATTATTAACTAATTAGTCTGATCTGTTTCCCAAGGTTGGAGTCCATGTGTAGGACTCAGAAAACACGTGGATGTTGCTCAGCTGTTTCTCCATCCCTTCACGGAGAAGAGTTGGATATAGTCTGGTAACACATCTATCGGGCTTCACAAAGAGGGTTTTTTGTTTTAAAAAATGCCTCATCTTTTTAGAAGAACAGCTCAGGTAATGTGCATTTTAACTTGATAGCTGTAGTTAGTCATTGGCTGCATGTGTGTGTTCTTCCTGTGTGCTGTGCAAGTTCTGTGCAGAAAGCTGGCCCAACACACAGATCAAACTGCCCTATAAGACCACCAGACTCGGTTTGTAGTGAAGACACCCAGCCAGGTTTATTGTCGACAAAACACGGTATTAGTGCCCTCTATGTGCTACAAGTACACTTAATACATGTATGCCTGTGACAATGGACTCAGCTCAGTGAATGGTGGGATTTTTCGTTCCTCCCCTCAGCTGGATAAAGAGACTCCATTTGAGATCCCTCTTTATACACCGATACAAACAAGTTACATATTGCCCCTCTGACATAGTTACTAGCCTTTACCTTGTACACGTTGGTTCAATCAAAACATAGCTATCCATCAGACTGTCATCCTGACCTTATCGTTAGGAGGGGTCACCACGTTCCTGTTATCTTTGGGGAGTGTGTTTGTACCATGCCTAATATTGGGGTGTTCTGGAACCATCCTTCTGGAATGTGTTTGCATGAGTGTCCTGTGCCTAGTACTTCTTAGGAATGTGTGTTTTTGCAAGGTTCTGTGAACTCACAAGCAGGCATGTTTATAAAAGGGCCTGACTTCTGCTCACAGCCTGACTTCTGTTAACTTTCTTTATATCAGCAGGGTCTTACTACTGCTTTAGTTCAGATATCAGGCTCTTTTCCTATACAATTGTTAATATCATTAGGTCTTCTGTCTTGCTGTTCTTAATGGGAGATAAACTAGATGTCCTGGCCAAAATTCCCTTACTCAGTTATACATTTTCTGGCTGGTACCAGAAGCAGTACTAATGGCGCAAGAAGGGCAGTCCAAATATCCTGTGAGACATGTTACAAGGGAGATTTCAAGGACCTCCTACAAGAAGCCTACTAACTATTCAATTATTATGCAAAATATGAAGGCCCAGAGATAATTCAGCAACATTTAGGTTAGGCATCTGAATTTTGGAGTGCCTATTTGAATTTAACCTCTAAATATTTTGATCGCTATCACTATTAGTTTTCCACCATGTAGTCATTTCAAACGAGAGGGCATACAGCTACACACTATTATTAGTACATCATAAACAAATTACAAAAGGCCACTTTTTATATTCTTTGCAATGATATGGAACAGAATTATCATGCACATAAATGAACACAATATGTTGAGGAGGAGTCACATTTTTTGTAAAGGTAAATCATGCCTCACTCATCTGTTTACCTCCTCAAAGTATTCTAAATGCGGACAAGGTGATCCAGTGGATATACTGTGCTTGGACTTTCAAAAAGCTTTTGGCAAAGGTCCCTCACCAAAGGCTCTTAAGCTAATTAAGGAGCCACAGGATAAGAATGAAGGTCCTCTCATGGAACAGTAACTGGTTAACCTGGTTAAATAATAGGAAACAAAGGATAGGATTATATGGTCCCTTTTCACAGTAGAGAGAGGTAAATAGCAGGGTCCCCAAGGATCTGTACTGGGACCAGCACTATTCAACATATTCATATATGATATGGATCAAGTGTAAACTGTGGTGGCAAAATTTGCAGATGATACAAAGTTACTCAAGATAGTTGATCCACAGCAGACTGTGAGGAGTTACAAAGGGATCTCACAAAACTGGGTGGCTGGGCAAAAAAAAAGGTAGATGAAATTTAGTGTTGATAAATGCAAAGTAATGCACATTGGAAAACAATCCCAACTATACATACAAAATGAAGTAACATAAATTAGCTGTTACTGCTCAAGAAAGATCTTGGCGACATTGCAGGTAGTTCTCTGAAAACATTTGCTCAATGTGCAGGGGAAGTCAAAAAAGCTAAAAGAATGTTAGGAACCCTTAAGAATGGGATAGATAGTCAGACAGAAAATATCATAACGCTGCTCTAGAAATCCATGATACTCTCACACCTTGAATACCACATGCAGTTCCGGTTACCCCATCTCAAAACAAGACATTTTAGAATTGGAAAAGAGTACAGAGAAGGGCAACAAAAATTATTGGAGTATGTTCTTCTCAATGAAGAGAACATAAGAACGGCCATACTGGGTCAGATCAAAGGTCTATCTGGCCCAGTATCCCATCTTCCAACAGTGGCCAATACCAAGTGCCCCAGAGGGAATGAACAGAACAGGTAATCATCAAGTGATCCATCCCCTGTCGCCCATTCCCAGCTTCTGGCAAACAGAGACTAGGGACACCATTAAAAAGATTAAAAAGACTGGGACTGTTCATTTGGGGGAGGGGAGATGATTAAGGGAGTATACAAGATAGATGTCAATAAAATCATGAATGGTGTGGCAAAAGTGGACAAGTGTTATTTACCCCTTCACATAATACAAGAACCAAGGGATACCCAATGAAATTAATAGGCAGCAGGTTTAAAACAAACAAAAGGAGGTACTTCGCACAATGCAATGTCAACCTGTGAAAGTCATTGCCAGAGGATGTTGTGAAGGCCAAAAGTATAAATGGGTTTGAAAAAAAGAATTAGATAAATTCATGGAGGATAAGTTCATCAGTGGCTATTAGCCAAGAGAGTCAGGGACACAATCCCATGCAGTGTGTGTCCCTAAATCTCTGACTGCCAGAAGCTGGGACTGGAGGACAGGGGACAGATACCTCAGTAAATGGCCCTGTTCTGTTCTTTCTCTTTGAAGCAGCTACTATCAGAACACAGGATGCTGAGCTAGATGGACCATTGTTCTGACCCAGCATGGCCATTCTTATGCTCATGCAAATGACCATGTAAGAATATTGAGTAACTCCTGAAATTGCATGCAGTTGCCACAACTGCATGCGCAAATCTGGTAACTGCAATCTATATGCTTACTTGCATATGCTAGTGATTACTTAGTTAGATATCTAAATACATGATTTGGACATGCAGGCATAGAAAAGCACATGCAAATTCTGAATACAAATGGACACCCATCATTAGTTAAAACAAACTAAGTATCCCAAACATCCTGTTCTTTTATTTGTAGATGTTCAACTTGATTTTGCTGCCTGAGAGTTAGTTTACATGACCATTTCATTATTTTGAGGTGTAACAGATTTGCCAGTCTCTTTACAAAGCACAACTTCATAATGTAGCTGGGACTCCATGAAGCTGCTGCATTACAGTGGGCTACTAATAAAAGACTAATCAATCCTCATTATCCAACAGCAGAATCAGTAAATCCCAACTGTTAATTAAAAATAGCCAAGCTACTTTCAAAGGTTTTACTTGCATTGTTTGTATTCAGATACAACAATTAGCATATACATTCAATCACACCACACACACACACACACACAGTCCCACCAGTCGATGTTATAGTTACCAGTCCAGAGTCCAGATCAATCTAGTGGCCAGCTAGGTTGATCACGGGTAGATAGGAGTTGGGGTCTTTGGTCGCGACACGATGCTCTGGGGAAGTCTTGGCAGGATGAACCCAAAGTTTCATGGCAAGGCATCCTGTTTATATAGTGATTTTTCCTCACTGGGACCAATGAGTTTTGCACCATCATGCTGTAATTAGTTGTTTGACGAGTGCTTGTTTTCTTAAATTGTCCTTCTCATCCTTTATCTTGTTCTTTCATCAAGTCTCTCAGGGAGTTAACCCATGCTGGTTTTGATCACAGCTGTCTTGTCCCCATTGATAGGTGCCTGTCTCATCTTTACAGTCGTCAATCTGCCTTCCTCTGACTTTTCAACAGAGGTGTGTTGCGGCTTCCTGGCACCCATGTGTCTGTCTACGGTTCCTCCCTAGACCATCTGGTTCAGCGATGGCCTTCACACTTATCTCTTCTTAACACACACATTCCTCATTCACACACAAAACAGAATTAATTTACACAGAACATTTTCAACAGGAACATCAAGTTGCAATGCAAAATAAATCATGGCATTCTTTTACTTATTTTAAAATGCTAAACCTACAACAAATTGGTGACCCTCAAAGGTCTGTTACTGCCTTGAAATCAGTCCAGACACAAAGAAATTCTGGCTCATGCATCTCTACCAGTGGTGTATCAGGCCATTCCTTTCTGCTATTCAAAAAGAGTGGCTGGCAGGATATTGTCAAATCATACATCAATACATGCTACATTATTATCTTTTATTCTAAATCATACAAAATACAAACATAAAATACTACTACTAAAGGGTTCCTACATCAATGGAAGCCCTCTGCTGTTGACATACTTGAGTCTACACTGAGGGGTAGTTCAGTATTGCTATGTTGGTGGGGATATATTTCACCCACACACACACACACCTGACCATAGGTGCTGACTCCATGGGTACTCCGGAGCTGGAGCACCCACAGGGAAAAATTAATGGGTGCTCTGCATCCTCTGGCAGCCAAGCTCCCACTTCCTCACCTCCTTCTCCCCCACCCAGCATGCCACATCCCCGCTCCTCCCCGTCCCTCACAGCGCTTCCCGCCCTCCCACCGCCAAGCAGCTGTTTGGCGGTGCTTAGGACTTTCGGGGGGGTGGGAGCGGAGAGGCGATGCATTCAGGGGAGGAGGCGGAGAAGAGGTGGGGCAGGGGTGGGGCCATGGCCGGGGGGCGGGAGAGTCGAGCACCCACCGGGCAGAGGGGAAGTCAACGCCTATGCACCTGACTGACATAGTTTTGTCAACCTAAATTGTGTAGGCCAGGACCAAGTCACAGTGCAGGAGTAGTTCCACATAGATCAGATTGCAGACTCAGGCCCTGAATGTGTGTCCATGATCAAAGGGTAGGATTTCTTGCAAACAGAGATAATTTATAAGAAAAAGAAGGGATGGACACAACTTAACTAAGTCCTCCCCTTTCCCATTGTGTATCAGTCTATTAAAAAGGAAATATTTAGTTTAGTATCCTAATTACTGATGTAATCAAACGTCTGCAAAAGCTGAAATATCTGTAAGTCAGAGCCCCATTTGCTGATAGGGCAACCAAGAGATTCACAGCATCCTTATGCAGCAGCTAAATACTGATTTATTTATTTATTTATTTATTTTTGGTGGCAGGGTGATTTGTACAGTATTAAATTGTGTGTGCGCGTGCATATACCTAAACAAACATTCCCATTGTGGGTTTAAAGTTTGTTCTACATGTCATCACAAAACTATTTAAGAGTAAAAAAAAATTCTGTATTGATTATTTTGGATCTCATATGCCTTTAGTGCATTTCATTCTGTCTGAGCTCTATCACACTGAGAAATCAATCTCATAACATGCCAACAACCCTTATGAAAAATTAGTATATTTAGTAAATTGTAATTTTCATAATTTTTCAAGTTAACAGAGGTTGAGAGTTAGTATCTTGTTGACTGTAAAATAATAATAATAAAAAAAAGCTTAAGCAAAAATAATCCTTGGATAGTTCTTAGTCTTAATTACTTCTTGCCTGAAGCTGAAAAAATATGCACTCTTCTGTTTTACACACACACAATTACTTTATACAGTTCCAAATTCTCTGGCCAATGGGGTTAAAAATAAATTAATAAAGGAAAAATCTGACCTATAGCCCCTTCTCTCCACGCCATGCCCTCTTCCCCCCCCGATTTTCTATGCATTAAGAAATGGAGAATTCAAAGCATTCCACTCAAAGACAATCTCAAATAAATAGTGATGTCCTCTCCTCGAGGTAGCTCATTTGGCAGGACATTTTAATGTTAATTTCCCATAGGCAGATGGTAACTTCAAACTAGTTTTTACTATGAAAAACAAGTTTGGATAGCAGGTATCAAATTATCAATAGGAAAGAGTATAATGAATATGCAGTGTTTTTGTAAGTGGAACTACTACTGTGTTAACCATTTCAATTTACTTAAAGGTGAGAGGAGGCATACTTTGCCCTCCTACCTAACATCTCCCCTTTAGTCTGTTTCATCCACCTGTTGCTTCTGATCATAAACCATAGGAGATAAGAAATTCTTATTACTTGCTTGTACACTGCGTAGCCCTGTGTGCCTCTGATCACTGACTGAGCCCCTACACACTACTGTTATACACATAAATAATATAGACGGGAACAAGATGATTTCTCTCTCTTTTGTTGCTGCTTTAATTTGTGAATCTATCACAGAGACTGACTGGGAATCTAATATACTACCATGTGCTGATGCAGCAGTGGCTGTTTCACTCGTTCCCAGAATCACCACATGGTATCAGACTTCTAAGACTGACTAGTAATAGGAGGTGAAAATGCCTTGATAAATCTACGCTGCTGCTGCCATAATTTAATATTCCTATAAACCTTATGTCTTTTCATGCATTGCTTATTTTGTGATGCACATACTTGGTTGACGGGACACTAAAATGCAGCTACTGTAAAAGGAAGATAAGTCTCAATTAACCCCAAAATGAGAGTAAAGAAATATGTTCTGACCATCTTTAGAAAACAGAAATGAACACAGATGAAAGAACAGACATGTGACTAGCGTCAAAATTATGGACCAGATTCCCATAACCTTACTCATATTGATTGGTACCTTACTCCACTGAAGTCAATAGAACTACATAGGGAGAGTAAAGCGGTGCCCAACATGAAGGTAGAGTCAGGCGCTATATCCCTCCTTTCCCATCCTTGCTAATACAATTTCATAACTGGAAATTTTACTGCATACATACCCCACCATGAATTCTATCTTTTTGGCCGCCTCCTCATCATAGTACCCCAGTGCCTCACAAACATTATCAAGTTTATGCTCATTACACTCTTGTGAAGGAAGTACAGGTAGGAACTGATGCAAAAAAAAAGTCAACTGAAAAAGAGTTCCATCCAATTACATCATACAAAGGCAGAAAACAAACTAGTGGCAAATTTTACAAGTGCTTGTATACAAATTCTAGAAGTCTAAATACTAAGATGGGTGAAGCTGAGTGGTGAGTATAAATGAGGATATTGATATAATAGGCATCACATAAACTTGGTGAAACGATGATAATCAGTGGGACATGGTAATACCAGGGTACAAAATAGGTCACTATATGAAAAAGAAAGCATTTATAGTAGGGTGACCAGATGTTTTTATAGGGACAGTCCCATTTTGGGGGACTTTTTCTTATATAGGCGCCTATTATCCCCCACCCCCTGTCCTGTTTTTTTCACAGTTACTATCTGGTCACCCTAATTTAGAATCAAATATAGTCAAAATCTTAACTGAATCAAACTGTACCATGGAATCTCTATGGATAGAAATTCTATACTTGAACAATTAGGGTGAAGCAGTAGAACTATACTACTGACTACAGGACTAGGATGGTGATGGTGAAGTGCTCAGGACGATTAGAGGCTACAAAAGCAGAAAAGCCAATATAAATGGGGATTTCAACTATTCCCATATTGACTGAGTACTTGTCACCTGAGGATGGGCTGCAAAGATAAAACTTCTAGACACCTTTAATAACAGCTTCTTGGAGCAGCTAGTTCTGGAACCCACAAGGGGAGAGGTGATTCTTGATTTAGTCCTAAATGGCACACAGGATCTAGTCCAAGAGCTGAATATAGCTGAAATGCTTGGAAATAGCGACCATACTGTAATTATATTGAACATCTTTGGGCTGAGAGGGGGCAGGAGGGGACAGAAATCCTCCACAGTCACACTGACTGCAAAAAGGGGAATTGCACAAAAATGAGGAAACTAGTTACATAGAAATTAAAGAGAATAGTTAGAGTGAAATGGCTGCATGGAAAACTAATTTTAAAACACCATAACAGAGGCTCAAACTAAATATATACATTCCCCACCTCTGAAAAAAACAACAATAACAAAAACCCAGTATGGATAAAAAAAACCCACCATGGCTAAACAGAGTAAAAGAAGCAATTAGAGCCCCCAAAAGCATCCTTTAAAAATTGGAAGTCAAATCCTACTGAGGAAAATAGAAAGGAGCATAAACTCTGGTAAGTCAAGTGTAAAAATATAATTAGGCAGTCTAAAAACAAATTTGAAGAGCAACTAGCAAAAGACAAAAAAAAACCCAACAATCCATAAACCTATCAGAAGCAGGAAGCCTACCAGACAATCAGTGGGGCCACTGGACAGTGAAGGTGCTAACGGAGCACTCAAGGATATGGGGGAGACAGCCACATCTAACTTATTCTTTTTAGCAACAAATCTAAAGTACTGTCCTAAATTGATGCCTCAATAGAAGAAGTTTTAGACAAGGCTGTGTGGAAGAAGCTAAATGAATTATTTGCATTGGTCTTCAGTGCAAAGGATGTGAGGAAGGGTCCCAAACCTGAGCCATTCTTTTTAGGAGACAAATCTGAGGAACTGTCCCAGATTGAGGCATAAATAAAGGAGTTTTTAGAACATATTTATAAATGAAAAAGAATAATACGTCACCAGGACCAGGTGGTATTAACCCAAGAGTTCTGAAGAAACTCAAATATGTAATTGAAGGACTAACTGTAGTATGTCCCTGGGGAAGGGATGGGCAGGGGCTCCCTTGAGTCTTCTCCAGACCCTGTTTCCAGTCACTGATAATGTCTTTCCTCCCAGTTTGTAGCATATGAGGGATAAAATCAACAGACAAAATGATGGGGTCTAAATTAGCTATTACCACATAAGAAAGATCTTGGAGTTATTGTGGATAGTTCTCTGAAAACATCTGCTCAATGTGCAGCAGCAGTCAAAAAAGCTAACGATGGTTGGGAACCCTTAGGAAAAGGGGAGATAGGAAGACAGAAAATATCATAATGCCACTATATAAATCCATGATACTCTTCCACCTTGAATACTGTGGGCAGTTCTGGTCATCCCATCTCTCTCTCTCTCTCTCTCTCTCTCTCTCTCTATATATATATTTCAATTGGAAAAGTTATTGAGAAGGGCATCAAAATTGTAGATATGGAACAGTTTCCGTATGAGGAGAGTTTAAAAAGACTGGGACTGTTCAGTTTAGAAAAGATATGACCATGGGGGGATATGATAGAGGTCTATAAAACCATGAATGGTGGGGAGAAAGTGAATAAGGAAGCATTATTTACCCCTGGTTCACGTGTGAATTTCATGGACCCCTTCACATAATTTATGTGACCCTGCTTCACATAAATAGGCATGAAATTTAAAAATAAAAATAAGGAAATACTTCTTCACACAGCACACAATCAACCTGTTCAATTTGTTGCCAGGGGATGCTGTGAAGGCCAAAGCATAACTGGGTTCGGGAAAGAATTAGATACGTTTGTGGAGGACAGGTCCATCAATATTTATGATCCAAGATGGTAAGGGATGCAACTCTCCATGCTCCATGTGTCCCTAAAGCTCTGAGTGCCAGAAGGTGGGACTGGATGACAGGGGATGCAGGGGCGGCTCTAGGATTTCCGCCGCCCCAAGCAGGGCGGCGTGCCGCGGCGGGCGCTCTAGCGGTCGCCGGTCCCGCGGCTCTGGTGGACCTCCCGCAGACGTGCCTGTGGAGGGTCTGCTGGCCCCGCAGCTCCAGTGGACCTCCCGCAGGCACGCCTGCGGATGCTCCACCGGAGCCGCGGGACCAGCGGCCCCTCTGCAGGCACGTCTGTGGGAGGTCTACCGGAGCCGCAGTCCCAGCGGACCTTCCGCAGGCATGCCTGCGGGAGGTCCGCTGGAGCCACCTGCCGCCCTCCCGCTGGGACGCCGCCCCAAGTGCGCGCTTGGCGCACTGGGGTCTGGAGCCGGCTCTGAGGGGATGGATCACTCAGTAGTTGCCCTGTTCTGCTCGTTCCTTCTGAAGCATCTGACATTTTCCCCTGCCAGAAGACAGGAAACTGGGTTTTGACCCAGATTAATTTTAGGCTCAACAACATCAAATGTAAGTGGGAGAGATCATCTAATATAAGCACTATAACACTGGAGAGTTTGTATGAGAAATTAATATCTGTTAGGTTACCAGCCTACTAAGCCAATAGGTTTCTGTGCATATATGAAGGTCCTTGTTTGCCCCTGAACCAATATCATGTTACAAAGGCATATTGAATTAATGTTGATTAATGAAAAGTATTTGGGGGGATTAATTTATTTTTGATTTGACAATTAAACATAATATTTTCAAATCAGTGCAATATTATTTAGCCATTCAATGCATTCAAAATATAAGGGTACATTTTAAAATTAACTTTAACACGTTGATCAGGAACCAGACCTTCTGTTTTTGTACACAACACTTCTGATTAGTGGCTTTTCCATTATGGATAAATCCTTTATCTTCCAGGCAACTGTATCAGTCTATGTAAGTGTCAGATTACTAACAAGTTAATGACTCAGACCTGTTGTGCTTTAATGCTTCATTTATTACTGGCTTGCTAGCCATCAATGAACTGCTGCCGCTATAAAGAATCTACCGTAATGCTAACCTGCTTTTGAATTATGCAATTTATTTTTGTTGTAGTTGCCTGGAATAAAAGCAAAGACTCAGTGCTGGCAGAGTTTTCTAAGCTTTGCTTAATCTCTATACTGGAAATGTTAAATTAGAATCTTTTAATAACTAAAAATTTTAAACTTTTGAATTAAACATGAAACATTTTTCTCTGGATAAATTAATGTTCATCCACATAGAAAATTTTGGATTTAACATTATTTAAGCAATTTAAAATTCAATTAAAGATTCATCTATTGCATCAGGTACCTGACTTCAGGCTACATTTTAATCATGATTATTGTTATTGTTTTTGACATTCAAAAGCTCTAAGGGAGAAACATGAAGGTTAATTCATGTAGAACAGAGACTCAGTTCCTTGGTGATAAGTATGGTTGGATATCAGACAGCCACTAATAGTATATGCCAATAGTTCTATTGTATACCTGAGTACAGTGAGTAATTAAAATTATTTAAATTTCTTTTAGTCTTCACATTCTAGTTTTATTGTTACTTTAGATGTTACTCTTAATCAGTTGCTACATTGACAACAGTGGCAGTGGTACCTTCCCTAAAAGGTAGACAAAATGGATTTTATGAGAGACACTTTACACAAATAAAGCATTCACAACAATACAGGACACACAATACAAAAAATCAAATTGAGAAAATTGTTCTCTGGGAAGAATTATTTTTAAAAAAGCAAAAAACCTACTGTCAGGCTCAAGTACATTTATACTGTTTTAAGTTCTCATAGAAGGTGCAGAGGGGGAGGGGAGCGAGAGGGATATCAGAAACATATGATCGGCGTGACTGTGCTCTCACTTTCACCAGTGTAATTTCTTGACTTCAGTGGAGTTACTCCTGATTCTGATTTCACTGAGCTTGATGCAAATCAGACCAACTATGTCACAGCTGTATTTCAACATGCTGGACCAAATCCAGGGGTAATGCTGATGGTGGTGTAAATTGCAATTTCGGTGTAAGTAGGTCAGAATTGAAATGAAGTGGCTATGTGGGAAAATAGTGTAAGCCACACCTATTCAACTGTCAGTGGTTCTGTAAAAGGAATGAAACTGACAGGCTTGCTGTGTTGCGGGGACCAGTTCAGCTTTTGAAGTAAATAAGGTGCAGCTCCCATCAAAGTGAAGAGCCAAATTTGAACCTCAACTACATGAGGATAGGGGCTAGATTGCAGCTTTGCCCCAAACCCTGTGTATGGGGTTGAGCACAGCTGAGCAAACCAAAGAATAATTCAGGGAATTAACTCTGGGCAACCAAGTTCTGACCTTGTTTTTTCCTTACCCTGAGGACTGGAAGAGAAGTATTTTCTATGGACTCATACCCACAGCAAATTATTATACTTGTAATCTAGTTGAGCTGCACCGGTCAGTGTGTTGGGGAATAAAGCCACGGTTCCAACCATTCAGACCTTTCCCGGCCCAATTTCCACATACCTGCTTGAGGGGGGTGGGAAGAGAGTAATCACATACCACACACTTACTGGGTAGTCCTTGCAATGGTATAAGAGGGGTTCTTTCTCCTTATTAAGATCCCACATGTGTCCTTCAGATTGGACATAATCTAGTCCTAATCTGTGAGTAACTGTGTTCAAGTTATAGGAGTTATTCTTCTGTAGCAAGAACATATTAAGGCCAGTCTTTACTTTCTGCAGATTTCTGAATTGTCTAATAAAGTTTGGTGTGTGTGTGTGTGTGTGTGTGTGTGTGTGTGTGTGTGTGGGAACAAATATATTTAAAAAATGGCAGCATCCTGACTTGTTGACCCTATAACACAGGTGGCTATGAGTGGCATACGGACATAGGACCTGCCAAATGGGATCAGAATAGTAGTCCATCTAGAGCAGCAGCCTGTCACCAATAGTAGCCTGTACCAGCTGCTTTAGAGTAAGTTTCAGGAAACCCTAGTAGTTATGAGATAACTTACCCCCAGGGAAAGTTTACCCTTCCAATCATCACTAGTTAGAGGTCTGATGATGTCCTGAAACATGAGGGTTTATATCCCTTCCAAACCTTTTAATTAAAATATTTACTATTATAAGTCTGGACATAGGTGTTTATAAGGATATCAACAAAGCTTTTTTTCTGGATCCTGCTAAGGCCTCTAATATCCTGATGCTTCAAGTTCCACAGGCTAACTGCAGTTAGATTATTTTAGATGTATCTCAGCACATATTTCACAGGAGGTTTTATGCCTTCTTTTATAAAACAGCAAGTTACTGAGGTAGCAAAAATAATATTTGTATAAGTCACACATTACAAAATTGATTTAAATCTTACTGTTTGTATGTATTGATTTTTCTTTCTTTTCCCTAGAGCAAAAATGAACTGTTTTACTGCTACTTTTCTAACCACTAACCATCAAGTCTGCTTTTTTTTTTTTTAAAATCCATTTCATCCTGTAATGGTTCTAAACAGCGGGACACCTACTGTTTAAAAGACCATCCCAAAGTAGACCTAAGTATCATCAATACAATTCTGCTGGAGGAATGCATTCAATAAGCAGCTTGTCATGCCCCTCAGTGGTCACTTGAGATTGGTTTCACTGTATATTGTTTTGAGTAAGTGATAAAGTTTAATATTTTAAGTACCGTGGCTCAAATCCTGAAGTGTTTACTCAAGCTCAGATTGTTTCTTACCTGAAGGGGATAGGAAAAGCTCCATAATTCTGTTTGTAGTTTCCTCTCTAGAGAAAGAACAGGGTGTTAACCCAACATTTTCAGCTTTCTGAGTCTTGGGTAATGCCACAGAACCCAGGAGCACCTATGTGAAGGCCTACCTGAGCCTCTTCCAGTTTCCTAGCAACCAGTCTCCACATGAGCTGCACTGCCCTGGGTGCCTTGGCCTGCTTCTGACCTTTGAATTTCTGAGCTCTGGGTGTCTTTCAAGAAGGAGGAAGAACTTGGTGCAAAAATCCTGCATCAAGATTGGCTCCCACTTGCCCTCCCTGAGATAGAAGGAGGAGAATTCACGCATTCATCCGTCTGCTCCTGCCACATAATGGGAAACAATTAATCAAATGTTGTCACATAATTGGCCTGATCCTCAGCATACACAGTTTTACATCAATAATTCTCCTGACTTCATTGGGGTTACTCCTGAATTATGTGGGCATCAGTAAGGTCAGAATCAGACTCAATATTGTTTGACAGGAAGGCTAGTTTATAGCTGTAGCTTCCTTAATTTTATCTACTGGACATGTGCATATGGAAACATGCAGTAATCAGAAAAAAAATGCACTTGACTTTCATGTTAATATGGCTAACCTGGTAGAATTATCCAACAAGCTTCTGCTCTGTTTTGATTACCTTTTGTGTAATGACAAATTTATTAGGTGCTAATCAAATCTTGGTGGGTGGTGAATTACACAGAGCAGAAGCTACAAGAATGATTGATTATTTTCAATAATTACATGTTATAACTTCAAGCATTTATGGATTCCCAGGGCTATGATTTCTGTGTCAAATTCATTTTACCCTAAGCGTTTGATGAACGCCCCCCCTTACAAAAGTTTCACCTGTAAAGTTTTTCTTTTCATGTTTCACTACAATTCCAAAAGAGCTTTAATTATTGAAATACACATACTGCACAATAGTTAAATCCTGAGAAGAAGAAACATTGTTAAACATTTCTATTGTCTCTGAAGTGTGTCCTTAAAATATTCCAGATGGAGTCATGGGGCCAAATCCAGAAGGCCTTCCTACATAGATTTAATTCAGACTGAACTACCGTTTACTTCAGTAAGATTTTTTTTCCCCTTGAGCAAACACAGAATTAAAAACTAAGGCATAATTTGCCCCTTCCACTGGAGAAGCCCAAACTTTAGAAGATCTCTGCTGAGTGGCTGAGGGAATGGGGAGCGCCAGCTCTTTGGCATTGTTTTTTTCTCCCACTGGATGCTGCACAGGACCCTCTTGAGGAATAATGGAAGAGGGAATGAATACTGAGATGGTAAGATTTGCCAATGGCACAGAATTATTTAGGTTAGTTAAGACTAGAGAAGTCTGTGAGTGAGAAGATACAGACAGGACTAAACAATGTCTGAAGCAGGATGATATGACTCTGTGACCTGTACCAGACAAGCTTAATCACAGGGAACCTGTAATGTGTCAGCAATCTGGATTTGATATTTAAATCTAATCTAAAATTTCCTGTCTCCAAGCCCAGGCGCCCTAAGCCCCCCTCCTTCTCCACCAGAAGCCCCTAATCACAATTCAACTATCAGAGTTCTGTTGGAGGGTGGAGCAGGACGATGCTCCCTGAGAGCTCTCTGCTTCTCAAAACATTGGCAAGTCTGTGAAGGAGCAGAGCTGGTGGATCCATGTGGTAGCAGTAACCTTGAGGAGGTGTGATTGGCAGAGGAGGCACATCTGCTGAGGCTACAGTAGCAGCCACGGAGAGACCTGAGGAGATGACCTGACCTCCACTGAGTAGTTTTACAATGCCTAGCCTGATCGCTTGACTGGTATTCTGAGATTAGGATTTGCTCTTTTTCGCCAAATTTGGAGCATACTTCCTTGTTCCGCTGCTATTTATGTTTTTCAGCCCCACTGTAGAAAAAGAAAAGGGTGGAGGGGGGGAGGCAGAGGAAATAAAGTAACTTTGGCTGTATTATGAACTGTTATTCATTTTTTTAACACTACAGTGAAAACTTTCTATTGTAAGTGTCCATTCCAGTCAGTATACTACATGGTTTAAAATTACATGTTGGTCCATATTATGAGCTCATGACATATGAGCCAAAACATTAATAGGATAATATATTTTGAGATAAGTGTAAATTAAAATGCCCCATGTTGTATAACATTTTTTTCTGGTGTCCAATAACCTTAAAAAAAGGCAGGTTAAAATATATTTCGAACAGTGACCTCTTTCATTCTGTGTTTCTGTCTGGAATTAAAACCCTCGAAAAAAGGTACTTATATAGTACAAATAATGGTACAATGTTTATTATAGAAGCTCTTACAGGTGCTGCATTAATGGTAAATGTCTACCAGACTGTCTATCGCTTTTCACCTCTCTGAAAGCTTTTTTCCCTTCCACTTCCTTCAGAGTCATTGCAGTTTATTAATTTGAGAGGTAATAAAATGTGAGGGTGTTCATTAGGAGATGCTATTTGAGTAACATACATGCTATTTCAAACAGGTAGTGATAAAATCTTTGTGTGCATCTCACCGTAAGTGTGGATGAAATATGGCAACTAAATTCAAACTTTAAAGTCTCCAACAAATGGTCAGATGGAGAGATCATAAGTGAGCATAATATTGGTTAGACCACTGACAACTAGAAGATTTTTAGTTTTATTTTAAAAACCTCTCAATTGCTTTATAGAATATATTAGATTTATTTCTTTACATGTATCATATGTAAGATAGACACAAGTTAGAAAACATTTGTATCATACTAAACAGTGTTATATTTTCATTTGATGATGCCATATAAATATTTTAAAGATACTGACATATATTGTGAGACAACAGAATGGCATGGGATGCATGTGAATATATATTTTAAAAACATGTCAAAATATCAAATATAAATATATGGAAATACCTTTTCACGTGATTTCATACACATAGCTCAGGGGTTTAAGGAAATAATAAGAATACAAATAAAGAAGTTGCAGCTAGGCAAGCATATGAATAGTGTACATCTTGCCTCTATAGAACCACATACCAAGGCATAAATTAAAAGGCTCCTTTTAAGTAGTATGATCAGAAGGGGGAAGAAATAGTTGTGTGCAATAGGGTCTCAATCCAGCAAAGCACTTAAGCATGTGAGCAGGCCCACTGAAGTCCCCTGGGACCCAATTTAAGCTACAGCCTAACACTTTTTGGCAGGAGTGTGAACAACTTGTAGTGCTAAGCCATTTTACTCACAAGTAATCTCAATGATACCAATGGAACTACTTATATGAGTAAGGCAACCATCATTTGGCCCTTTAACTATACTCCAACTTATTTTTCTAATATTGAAAATGGTAGCCTGTTTTGCACTATAGTTGATTCCTATCACACTTGACCATGCCTGAGATTGAGAAAACCATGTCACATACAGATAAGCAGGCGTTAACGGTCTTTCTAGGCAAACCATTAAATGCTGATATTCATAAAGCCCTAGTTTCCCAGAACTAGTACAGCCCAGTGCTATCCAAGGTCTAGACTGAATCAGGGATGAAAAAAAAAAGATCTTTAGGTCTGGATCCATTACATAAATACAGTGATCTAGGAAGACAGGAAAAGCTTTTAGGATAACAATTCATAGCAAGCCAGGGGATGAGAAACAAAAACTATTAACAGACAGGGGTTATTATTGGTGTCCTCAAAATTAGTTTCTTTGTAGATGAACTTCTTAGAAACTGCACAAACACCTATTGGAGGAGAAGAGCTATGTAGCAAGTAATTCAGAATCTTCTGTTCAGTAACTCATACATGAAAATGAAATACCTACACATCTTACACTGACTTCATTTTGGCCTCACTAGGTCTATTCACATGAGCAACTTGGGTTTATAGGCTCCAACCCTCTATTATAACTGTGTTAGAGGCTAGGGGTAAAATGCTGGATCCACTGAAGTCAGTGACAAAATTCCCATGGAACCAGGATTTCACTCTCAGTGTGTAGTATACAGCTGGCTTCTTCTTGCCCTGCTGCTTAAAACAAATCCCTGAGCAATATAGCTGCTAAAAACATGCTAGCTGTATTTGTGTTCAAAACTGATCATCAAAGAAAGTTGCACCTCACTATCCTCACACCGTTGGTAGGTATATATCTCACTTGCTATTCCAGACCTTCAGCCTGGTCTCACTTGCAGAATACACACATTTCCAAATCTATCCATCTATAAGTGGCCTCAGCTTTCAGGTTTCTGTTTTGATCTTGTTCAGTGTGTTTGCAATAAACTTTTCCAAGGTCAGCTAAAGGAGCTTATTCTTCTATAGTGTTTGAATTGTAGGCTTCCATCTCACTTTGAGCTAGTAGTTAAAGCTTGGTCTTAAGGACAGCTATGCTTGTGTTTTTGCTATAAATATGGCTTTTCAGCACCTTGGGATGAGAATGGAGGATGAAAAACAGGACTGAGTGCAAACACTGAAAAAGACTAGCAGCAGAAACTAAATGTGAATTTGCTGAATTTACCGTCGAGCTATAATGAGATATTGCTTAAAATTAAGTTAAATTATGCAGCTGTTTCCTAGTATATTGTGCTAATGCATCCCAGAAATTATAATTTTCTGATTGGAGGACTATGTGGAGGAAATCATACCATTCTCTAGTCCTATAACAATTCATTTCTTGATTTAAAAAGGAAACCAGTGTTTTTGCAGCTGGCAGGAACAGGCAATAAAAGATGACAATCCAAGGAGGCCTGGTTAGTCACTGACACAATACAACAATTCTGAACAAAAGCTGCAGAAGGAAAAAGGCTTGAAAGCACCACCACAAACACACAGCATCAGCTGATTAGTTTCTGTGATAAAAGACTATATGGGACTGGTAAGAGAAACAGTTAAGTATGTTAAGTACAAGAATTGTTGTCAGACATGTGTTAGTTCAAACCTAAGTGCTTGTAAATTTCATGGAACAGTTCACTCATCACTTTAAAACAGAAAAGCAAGGAATGGATCAGCTTTAAAGAAAAAAAATCAAATTTTACTGATTAGCAGTCTTCAAGGCCTTCGACTTCCATTTATTTTCTTAGGAGGTTTACCTGAATGTGGAATGAGTTGAAAACAGAACCAGGATTTCAGGAATTGGTCTTATTTAAATAGTAGAACAAAGGGAAAAAATGCAGTAATAATTTCTTCATTAGAAATGGATTCATGGGAAAAAGATATACAAAGTGTGTATAGAAAGTAATTAAGTATGTTAATTGGAGCAGGTGGCTTATTATTATATCATTTGACCAGCCTGCTTTCTTGTAGCTATTTAAAATTCCAATCTGACAAATTCAAAAATCTGTACCACCCATTGTTCATAACTGCTTATGCAAAGACCATCCCACAAAAACAAAAACTCCAGATGAAGACACATAATAGCTTTTCAGAAAAAAAAGAAAGCCTTTCAGTTAGCATCAATATTTCAAATTATCTCTTTATTCTAATATTCTTTTTGGGTGATTCTTTTGTTTTAGTCAGCATTTCTTTTTTTAAAACAAGTTGAATCAAGGGGGAAAATATTTGATTTCACTGAATATGAATAACATAAAATGAGGTTGTGCAGTGCTTCATGACCATGCATATTTAAACATTTCCTATAAATACATGTAAAACTCATGTTTTAATATTGTGATAAAGCACTGCCTGGAAATAATGATATGGAAACATAAGAACGTGTTCTTTGCAATCTATCTTGCCTTTCCTAATTTGACTCCTCCCAGTACAGTCAATGAAAAGAGCAAGCAGGATTTGACACTTTTATTTTCTAGATTCATCTGATTCTGTTAAGCTACCTGTTAGTTAATTTATCATATTGAATTACAATATTATTCTTTATTAAGAGGCTTTATCTATAATCAGAGATTTTCAGGATTCTGAATCTTGCTTACTATATATCTGATCCAAAATTCACCCAAGTCTATAGAAAGACTCCCACTAAAAGCAGTCACAATTTTTCCAACTAGCAGTTTTTTCTTCAGATAATAGGGTTACATTGAAAAAACAAAATAATTTAACATTTTTTAAATATTCATTTTTTTCCAAAACATACAAAAAATAATAGCAATTTTTCCCCAGATGAAAAATTCTACAGGGAAAATATTAATTTTTTCATCCATCTTTAACTCCCATTGACCTCAAAGGGCAGTAGAGTAGGCAGCATTTGCCCATAGCTTATTTCAATCCAGAGAGTCAGTCCGCGAGTGAATATTATGACTTGTTTTAAGTAATTAAAAATGTGTGTGAGCTCTCTACCACTTCAATATCTTAGCTGGTATTTATCATGACTTTTTAAAAATCAGATTCATTTGTATACACTCTTCCTATCCTGAGTCTCATGCAGTAATCAATAATTATGTGGAAATGTTTAGACACTTAGGGCCCAAGTATAGCTGTATTATGACTCCTTTTCTGCAGCTCGGCTTGTAAAAGGATCTGTAAACAAAGTGGATCTGGTCCAAGGAGTATTCCTTTGTTGCAGAGAAAATGTGGGCATTCATTATGTCAGGGATCGGCAACCTTTGGCACGTGGCCCATCAGGGAAATCCGCTGCCAGGCTGGGATGGTTTTTTTACCTGCAGCGTCGGCAGGTTTGGCCGATCGCAGCTCCCAGTGGCTGTGGTTTGCCTTTCAGGCCAATGGGGCTGCGGGAAGTGGCGTGGGCCGAGAAATGTGCTGGCCGCTACTTCCCGCAGCCCCCATTGGCCTGGAACGGTGAACCACAGCCAGTGGGAGCTGCGATCGGCCAAACCTGCCAACACTGCATGTAAACAAACCATCCCATTCCACCAGGGGATTTCTCTGATGAGCCATGTGCCGAAGGTTGCCGATCCCTGACATATGTCCACCACCTACCAAAGTTCATGAAGCAAGAGGCATGTCTGATTTTACCTGAAGGAAGACAAGTGGCTGGTATGTTCCTTTTCCTAGATTCCAGACTGGCCTTTAGGAGCTATAGGCAGCCATGGTATGAGTAGAGCCCTGAAGCTGCACTGGGGAACAGGCTTCACATAAAGCAATCTTTGCCTCCCCTTTTACCCTTTGCTAAACTCAACTCCTGCACTCTACACTGTGCATTGCTATGAATCAAACATAAGATTAATAGAACTAAAATATCAGAAATGTTAAAAAGTCATTTTTTTCCAGTTTACTTGCTTTATATATTTGTCAGCATTGTGTTCAAAGTCAGTTTCACGCCTTTGTTGATAGTTCCATTACCCTTGCTTGCTCCTCTAAGGAAGCAGACATTCATACTCTTCCCTGGGCTTTACAAGAGTGTAAAGCACACTGAAACCAAAGAGGCAGCCAGCAGGTGTGTAGACTGAAAAGGGAGATGCAAAAAAGAAGTACACTCAGTTAAGTCTCCTGCTATTGCTCTTAGGCCAACTCAAAGAAAGTTCCCCATAAACAAATAAGGGGAGCAAAAAACCTCTCCTGTACATACTTTTAAGGGAACTGTAAAAATGTACTCTCTCTGTAGAAATAAGAAGGCACAAATGCAATGGGATTATAGAATACTTACAATGTCTTGCATGGGTACTTCATCAGGAAACTGAAAATCAGTCAGTTATTTTAAAAGCCACAACGTTACATCAAGATTTCTCTTTCTTCCACCAAATGTGGAATTCTTTCCATTCCTGCTCCCTCACTATTCCAGCTTTGGATCAATGACAAATTTTCTTTATGCATCAAAATGTCATGATTGTAAAGCCTGTTGGTTTGAACCACTATGAGGTTGAAATGGGAGCTTTAGGACTATTGAAAGGGGAGAGTAGACAGAAATGTAAAAGCAACAAAGAATCCTGTGGCACCTTATAGACTAACAGACGTTTTGCAGCATGAGCTTTCGTGGGTGAATACCCACTTCTTCAGATGCAAGTCACTTGCATCTGAAGAAGTGGGTATTCACCCACGAAAGCTCATGCTGCAAAACGTCTGTTAGTCTATAAGGTGCCACAGGATTCTTTGTTGCTTTTACAGATCCAGACTAACACGGCTACCCCTCTGATACTTGACAGAAATGAAAATTGAAAGAGGCAAGTAAATAAGAGAAGCTACATTTCCTAAGGCCTCATTCTTTATGCCTGGGACATTCATTGCAGTTAATGTTCTAGATGGTTACTGCACCAACAAAATGGTAGAACAGCAGCAGAGGTTTGTGAGACTGAGATTATAAAACTCACTTCCATAAAAAAGTTAGCAAAAACCATTTTCTTAAACCTGGATTTTCCTCAGCAAGCTCTACACACACATTTATACCCAGTAACAAAAGAAAAAGAAAACAATCAGTCCATTTCATATTTGATCCTAGAGGCTGAGAGGGAAAGAGAGTGTTACGGTTCCTTTTTCAATTCTGTTGGAAGCTCTCTGATACCGTGCTGATGAGGACCATTCAAGTACCTCGTGATAGATTAAAAAACCCTCCTGTTCTTTTGGTAGACAGCATGATACCTTATATTCTATAGTCTGCACTAGCCAATGAGTTGTTTTCAGGAGCAATTTTAAACATTGCTTTTGACCTAAAAAGCTCCAAGTGATTTGAGCCCTATCTGCTTTACAGAACACCTCATGGAGTGATACTGCATCACTTGAGGTCAGCTAAGGCTCTTGAAATAAAAACCTCTGCCTTTAAATGGGAGGAGTAGCAGGGTGTTTTGTGTGAGGGATCCTTGATTCTAGAACTCGCTACACTCCTTCTTTTCCAATAGAACCTGATTCTGATGATCTGGGCCTGCTAGAAGGATCATTAATTTACACAAGCTTTTGACCATGGGGGATATTTGGATGGTGGTTGGATTACTGTATGGAATTGGAATCCTTCAGCTGTCACTGTGCAAATAATGGACCATTATTATTTGAACAGGGCATTTTATAAATTGAAACTAACTAAAAAATATATCATTTTCTAATGTACAATAATACTAGCCTATGTAACAGTAATACTATCTGCATATATCTCATAACAGTACCACATATAATACCTGCTATGCCCATTATACATTTGCCTTTTATATGTATATTGAGATGTGGATATACTTGTAGCATATTCATAAACAGTTAAAATATGAAAGCCATTACAACTGAAAACATTAGGTCAGTTGCTGATCACTTCCTCACACTCACACACAAAAATCAAAACAAACAAAAGTCTGAAAATAATAAACAAAACAAACAACACTCCAGTCAGTTTTCATTTAGCAAAGTTTTCCAGGATCTGTCTCTTATGCCTTGTTTCATCCATATATATTACCCCCTCACACACACACACACACACACACACACACACACACACACACACACAATTTTACACTTTGAAAATGGGCTTTTACAACTGAAGTGCTGATAGATCCTTAATGATAGTGAAACAAACAATCCTCTACAATCCATATTCCAAGGGAGAAATCTTTCATTAGCTCTTCCCTTAGGGTGTATCTTAATGGTTATTCTAGTCATAGCAGTATGATAAATTAGAGAGTAATGCTATCATGGCACTAAACCACCCAGCACTTTTTAAAAGAAATTATTCAAATGTTAAAAGGCATCTAAGTAGTAATAATTCTGGTGTGCAGTACAATATATTTTTTTCTTCCCTTAGGTGTAAGAAAGTTCCTTTGTTTACACAAAGTTCAAGGGTTGAAATTTTGGTTTCCAAGAAAGAAATTACTTGTTCAGTACTAACATGCAAAATTGGATCCTTTCTTATAGTGAATCGCTGACACAGAACAATTGTTTTCAACCCATTTTTCTATGCATTACCTAGTAGTCATTGTTTTGATTTGTTTTTTAAAACAAATTAATTGTGTGTCTTTGTATTGAATATGATTTATCAGCCTACATAATCTGAATTCCACCAAAACTGTGAGAGTTACCTTTGCCTTAGGGTCTTACTCTCTATATGATTATGCAGTGAACATAAGGTGTTCCTAAGAACTCATACCTTATAATAGCTTATTAATAGAAATCAGTGTGTAACGGAAGCTGTTCTCTGTGCCATAACACAGAAGATAAAGTCTTTGAAATAGATTGTATTTGAAGTCAGGTAGGTATACCATCAACCCATGAAACATTAACATAAATGCTAAGGATAGAAATCAGTGTCAAAGAAAGACATACTATAGGACCACCAAATGCTCAGTACTCTCCTGTATCTGTAAAGGTGGATCAAATTTTGACTACTTCTTTGTAAAGGACTAATTAATTTTATTAGAGAGTAAGTAAATTCAGCTGTGAATGTTTGAGAATCTAATGACTTCCAGAGATTCAGAATGAATTCAGCAATAAAAGCTAATTAGAAGGGAAATGAATGCCTAAAATATCCCTGGTGTGCATAAAGAAAGAGTGTAAAGACCATTAATTGAAATTAAAATTTAACAGTAGCCTAATGCTGCATGACATAAAATTCCATCTGTTGTGTAGAGCCACTAAACAAAGGTACATGGGGAATAGCCTCTGTGCCTCTGCTTTTCGAGCTTTCAATGAATGTATTTTAATATGAAAACCACCTTACACAGAGAAATCTGGTGCTCACACAGTCATCTTGGATATGATGCTTCTTGTAATCCCTAAATCAAGGTGGGCGAGGAAAACTTTGCTAGATCAAGGAGAATTTTAATTAGAATTTTATTTTATTTTTTCACTTTTCTATCTTTATAACCTAAGAGCTGGGGAGTGTGACCGTTTCATGCTATAAATATTTGAACTGAATCCTTTTCAACAGTCATTTCATGGCTCAGAGAACAGCCCTAACCCCCTTTCATTGTTCAGGCATGATTCTGGAACTTCCACCCTTCCAAGAAAACATTGAAGTCAATGGGACTACATACAGTGTGTAAAGTCTCTTCAAGACCTGGTTCTTTTTTAGCATGTAAACTAGCGCTTTGTTGAATAAATTATAATGAATAATTCATTCTACAATTTTTGTCTTATGTCCTGCTCTAGAACCATCCATGAACAGATCATAATTTCTTCAAATGTATGCATTATTCAGAGTGATTCACTAATTTCTTTAACTAATCCTCCTTATATAGCTTGTTCACATGCACTCTGTTACAAATATTCAATGCCTGAAAACTGTGCTGTCATAGCTGGACAGAGAGGTTACATCATACTTACGTGTTCCCTGATTGGATGAATATAACTAGGATTACTTTTATTGTGATGCCTACAAGCAATCAACCCACCAATGACAAATAGGTTGTTCAGCAGACAGGGAGGGATACCTTAATTTGTTTGTTTATTTTAAAACAACCCAATGTTCATATGATCAGGAATTACTCAGAATAATCAAGTTGTGCAATGAAAATCACCTGATTATACAAAAAGAACAGGAGTACTTGTGGCACCTTAGAGACTAACAAATTTATTTGAGCATAAGCTTTCGTGGGCTACAGCCCACTTCATCGGATGCATAGAATGGAACACACAGAAGGAAGATATTTCTGCATACAGAGAACATGAAAAGGTGGGAGTAGCCAACTGTAAGAGGCCAATCAATTGAGATGAGCTATCATCAGCAGGAGAGAGAGAAAAAAAATACATCATCTCGATTATCACTTCAAAGGTTTTTTTCTCTTTCCTATTACAGGATTATCATCCATGCTGTGTGCCAACCAGTGGCAGAGTAACTCTCTAGAGTGTGTTTATGAATTGCAGTTAAGATAACGTGAGAGTAGGGGTAGTGTAACAGGGTACTGGCCAAAAGGCACTGACTCAGCCCCTGTTAGCTCAGAGCCTGCTAGCTCAGCTCCCAGTAAGAGGAAGAGATTGGAGCTGACAGGCAGTGGCTGATGAAAGCCCTAAAGGAGAGACACCTGTAAGCTTGATGAGGGAAGGCCTATAAAGCTAGCAGGAAGGAAGTAGGAGGGGAGGAACAGGAAAATGAGGAGTGAGGGCCTCTTGCTTCCAGCTAGCTGTAAGAGCAAGCTGTTCCCCAAAGGGGTACTGGCCTGATAGCGAACTGTATTAAGCTGTATGTCTGTGGTGGTGGGAAAATACAAGGGAATAAAAGAGCCCTGGTGCTTGAAAGAGTAGTCTCCTGTGAATTTGTGCCATACAGCAACGAGGAGCACATCTACAGGTAGCCATGAAGAAAGTTCAAGGAAACAGTTCCATGTGCAGCTGCCCAGTGTCTCAGAATGTATGCTGGGCACATTTTTGTTGCTGACCCATTGTACTGCCCACTTCCTGAAGCTTAGTTTGCCTTATTAGCAACAAAGCAATATATAAAACTTTACAATTACTTTGATAATGATCAATTACTTTGATAATGATATCACGGTGCTGTGATCTCACATTCCTCATCTTCACCTCTGCAGGCCCAACCTCCCTATTGACTACTGTTTCCATTTTCTACTCAGAAACATCAGTAATACTTCTGATTTGACTCTGCAGCCTCTCTTCTAAAATGCTATTTTTTAGTTTTAGTTTTACTCTTCTGATACAGAGCTGTCCAAATAAAATATCAGCATTTTATGCAAATATGTCTTCTGTACGTACCTTTACTATTTCCAAAACATTCACTTGGGACACAAGATATACTGAATTGTATGCAGTTGTAACACCAATGTATATTTCTATCCATAGAATATTTATTGACTTTCAGAATTCTGATTAAAAAGTTCATAATTCAGCACATCTATAGTCTGAAGCATCTCGGATAGAGGTGTGCTGTATCAACCTTCTTTAATTCCAGTCCCAGTAGTAGCTTCTTGTACTTAATTAATTATCGTAAGATATGTGTAGTCATTAAGGAGTTATCTGACAGTCTCTAGATGCACATTATCATCTCTCTGCAGCCAAGATGTTATGATAACATACATAATATTTATAAATATATGGTAAAAATGGCTATGGAATATATCATAGGCTACTTGAGAAAACAACAGGAAAGCCATCTGTGTTTAAAATGGGATAACGAGAGGTGTAGCAGATAGGCTCCAAACATTTCTTCCAAACTATGAAAGTAGAAATATCTGCCACTTAGTTATTTCTTTTGTCCTTGTTCACCTTGCAGACAATAACAAAATGCCCACTTTCCTTGCTGCTACTGTGTTCAGGATGCACAGCTCCTTTTCCCATCATTTGCCTGAAAAATCCTTTTCAGAATTGTCACTGAGTTATATTTAATACTAATATTTTCAGTCATTTGTGTTTACACAGGTGTTGCATTCTCTTATGTTACTTGGGCCTGGTCTACACTAGGGGAGATCTATCTAAGATAAGCAACTTCAGCTACGAGAATAGCGTAGCTGAAGTCAATGTATATTAGATTGATTTAGATTTACTTATTTCATGTCCTCGCGCTGCGGGATTGATGGCCGCCGCTCCCCCATTGACTCCGCTTCTGCCTCTCGCTGTGGTGGAGTTCCGGAGTCGATGGTGAGAGTGTTCGGGGATCAATGTATTGTGTCTTGTCTAGACGTGATAAATCGATCCCCGATAGATAGATCACTATGCACCAAACCGGCGGGTAATGTAGACATACTCTTGTATTTGAGTAGCAAGTGCTCCCAGTTACAAGGTAATTTCATTCATTGTATTCCTTTTTCAGTTTTAAGTTCAGAGTGTGTTGTTCAGTTCAAAACATAGTTGTAGCATAGCCCAGGAAATTCTCCAAATACAGCACTCAACAAATTATTTCATGTATACGGTAAATTGGAAGCTGTTTAAAAATGACTAGCTCCACTTTAAGTGTGGGGGATTTCCTGGTCCTGCTTGTAGGCTGAGGGGGCACCAAGAGAAGCCAGGCAGTTTAAGTCAGTGAGCAGATTGCCAGTCTGGAAATAAACAGCTTAAAGCAAGGAGGCAGTAGGTGTTGTGCCTTGCTACCTTAGGGAGCAGCCTGTTTTTTTTCTCTTGCTATTTTTGAGTTCTAGTATATTATCATTCTGAAACTGAAGAACTAAATGAGTGCTATGTTGAAACCTTCCAGCATGACTATTTTTTAATCTAAATTCTCTGTGGGTATGCTGTGAACATAACAATGTACAGTGCATTTCACATTTCTAAATTGCAATGAAAATCTCAGATCCAAAAGTTCAAACTTCAGTGCCTGAAGTTTGTTGCCTACTCCAACACTTAAGCTGTCTGAAGTCCATGGAAATAGTTTATTTGGAAACATAATACTGCTAGTTGAAAAAAATAGCATCTATTTAGATCAGCTGATTGAAAAATAGCAAATATTTTACAAAAAAAAGTTTTTATGAAAAAAATCATTTAAATTTTGAAAAAAGCAACCGATCTCCAGTGATTGATTTTTAGACAGCCCAAGAAGACCAAGGTTTGAAGATCTTTGATCTACTAGAAATTGTTAATGGTTACTTCAAGGAGATCCTGTTTCCAACTTCCCTTAAAAGATTGATTATTTGGTTCCTGCTCAAGAAACCTACATTTGATGTTAAGAATCTGTCCAATTATCATCTAATGTGCTATTTTTGTTTGCACTTACTGAAAAGACAATTCTGAGTACCTCTGGAGGTAAGGATTATTTTTAACAGCGAGGATAATTAGCCATTGTGACAATTTACCGAAGGATGTGGTGGATTCTCTATCACTGGCAATTTTTAAATTAGGATTTGATTATTTCCCCCCCCTAAAAAAAGATACATTTGAACTCAAACAGGAATTATTTTAGGGAAGTTCTATGACTTGTGTTATACAGGTGATCAGACTAGATGATCACAGTGATCCCTTCTGACCTTGGAATATATGAATCTATGAAAAAACAAAAAATACTAAATAAATTTAATCCCTTAATTCCTTTCAATACACTGAACAGAAAATGGCGCAGGGCAGCATTTATTGGAAACGGGGAGATGTGAAAGCTGAGAGAAACTCCCATTGTGTACGCTCCTGGACACAGCATAGGGCATGTCAGTGTGGAATGTGATCCACAGAGATTACTACATTAAAAAAAAATTTCAAAGTCTGAAATTTTATTTCACTATCAAATGTGTGGGTTGTTTTTTTAAATGTAATAATCAAGTATTATGTAGAGGAAATTTAGTTGCTGGTACAATTCCACATGACAAGCAGATATTGAGAAATTAACACATCGAACACCAATCTATGATGTCCTTGCAAACATATATGGATCATTCACAGGCTGGAAATATTTTCTATTTCATTACTCAGCAGCAGAACTGAGAAAGGAACTCTGATATCTCTGGTAAATATTTTAGCATATAACAGCACTATCTCTGAGATACTGAGAATATTAATGTTAGACAAACCATGAAAGGTTCAGATTGTGGATTTGGTTAGAACGAGCATTTAGAAGTTGGGAAGTTCGTCTAAATCTGATCTGATATAATCTTCTTCAGTCTGCAACATTAGGCTGGCAATGTTGTGACTTAACAATCTACAATAACCCAGAACAAGTAATTCTGTTTTTCAAAGAATTTACCCCTTCTACTAATGGTTTGGCTAATTTACAACTAGAACGTGGCCAGGATGACTGAAAAGATGGCAATAGCCCAGCTTTAAGATCACATCTAAACTAACACCATTTATGAGATGATTTGTGAGGCATTTTAATTTTATCTCACAACAAAATGGAAGCCACCATTTTGAAAATGACCTTTTATCTGTACACCTACATTAACTTGATAACAGCACACTCTTATCTCGGGCTACTGCACAAAGCTGATTTAAAAATACTAAGTATTTTCCATAATCTTTTAAAATGAATTTATTTTTGCAGAATTGGTCCAGTTTTTTGTTAGAAAACCAAAAGCTGAAAAAAGTTCAATTTAACTTATCCCCAAAAAACAGCCAGCCAACAAACAACCCAAACTCCTTTGGGGGGGGGGATACTTTTATTTTTAAAAGATCTAATGAAAAATGTACTTCTGATTTTGGTGTATTTTAAATAGAGGATCATGGATTGTGTGTTCATGTTTGGAGACTACCGATTTAACATTTTAAAAATCTTATTTGTTAAAACATATACAGTTTGCTATTGTGTGTGCATGTGTTGATCCAGGACACATGTAGTTCTGAGTCAACCCACTATTGTAACCTGCCCCAGCCATTAAGTAGCATCATTCACTGGTATCACTTCAGCTACCATGGTAATGCTGATTAAATATACAGGTTATTTTACAATTGTAGCTGAACCTGAGGAAATAATTGCCAGTTTGATTACGTGTCTAAGTGGAACTGAGGTTTCAGTCTCTCAGAACATAATAAAATTGCATTCTACAAAAGCAAGGATGATTTTGATCAGCTCATGTAACTTGCCGAATGGTGTTGCAATACTTGCAATTCTATTCTGACGAGAGGACTGTGAAGCCAGTTACCAGTAACCTTGAGGTTATACTAGATGCAAAGTAAAAGCTGTGCAGAAAGTACTACTGCCATGATTAAGTTCGGCTGTTCTTATGATAGTAGTGTTCTTCTATTGGATGGTGAGGCAGCAGGGGAAGACAAAGTTCCCCTGCATACTGTTTCTACAAGAGCCATAGAGATGTATATCAGATGCATTGGAAGTCACTATAGACTTAATAAGTTACTAAATGTAACACTACAAGTTTGGCAAAACTATTAGGCCAATATTTTGAAGCTTGGGAGCTTACAGTTAGAGAGTTGAATAGAAGTGGCCTGATTTGCAAATGTACTGATCATCTTCAGCTTCCATTGACGTCAGTGGGGCTGTGTTAATGTGTACCAGCGGAGAATCTGGCCCATTGCCTACTCCAATTAAAGTGAAGTATGTATTAGGGACAGAACTCCCACTTGTGACAAGTGGGAGGTCTGCACAATCCTACAGAGCATACGCTGTAACTGTTTTTTTCCAGTAGATTATTTTTCATCCCCATCTCTAGGCTAAATCCTACACTGAGCTACACAAATGTTATTCAGAGCAACTCCATTGATATCCTAATTTCACATGGGAGCATCATGTTCTCATCTATCGTATCCCATGGTGCATGAAGATTATTCTGAACCCTGGGTGTGTCTGCAGCCAATGGAGCCTCCAGACTGTGATTAAGAGGGGAGAGTAATTATTTGCATGATATAGTAAATTATTTTTTTCCTCTTGAAGAGGAAATCACTATTTATTTCTCTCCCAGATTCTCTATCGGGAATTTGTCTGCATTTTTTTAAATATTTCCATTTAAAACTTCACTTTGTGCTTTTTTATTTTTCCTTTAGGACTATATTTGTATATCTTGATTTGCGCCTGCTTGTTCATGAATTGCAGGGACTGCAGCAGTAATAATTACTCTATTGTGGTGAATCTAGAAAAATGATTGTGTTTAAAAATCCTTCATCCTATATTTTGGGCTAGCCTTCAATTTTTCCCCCATCTCTGCATCCCTTCATAACAATAAAACCTATGAAGAATGTGAAGAGAGATTTGATCAAAGATCGAATTTTCCTCTCGGTTTGTAACATATTTGTAACAGCTAGATTCTGTTCTCAAATGGATGTGTGCATTTCTCCATTGCTGGAAAAATGTTCTTGGACTGGAGAAACTGAGGAAAAATGAAGCATCTTTCTACCCCTAAGCTAAGGGCAATAAGAGCTTTGGTTATTTATTAGAATAATCATTTATTCAAACTCTATGTCAATATTTCTCCAAATTCTTCATTCTCTGTGAGCCATTTTATAAGAGACATTTTTTTAACTATTGTTCAGCACTTAGGTCCCAGTTCAACAAACACTTAGGCATGTGCTTGTCTTGCATGGGATTAAAGCACAGTCTTAAGTGACCGTGACAGGGTATTATCAGCAGCACCCTGATCACTGACATTGCTGAAGCCTGAAGATGGCTGCAAGCCCAGCTGGAGTCAGGTATACACTTTCTTTTGGGATACTGTGAGCACCTGGGTGGCAATCATTGGGCTAACAACGTAATTAGGAGCATATAAGTGGAAACAACAGGAAGCAAGGGTATTTCAGAAAGTGAACCAAGGCTCCGAACTGTAGGGAAACCTGCATTGCACTGTTACTATGTAAGAAAAGAATCAATACACACCATGGTGAAAGACAATAATCTGCTGTGTATTTGTGATTCCGAAACCACATGAACTGACCAAGTAGTGTGGTTCAACAGGTAATGATGGGGATATCCTGTGACAATATTCTGGCTGTAATGCTGCAACAAATCTGCAATATTAGAGTTTAGGGTGATGGGAACCTTAGAAATATAATAGATCAGATAGGATAGATACTCCCATTAATCACATCTTTCCCCAATATCCTTCCCCATCCTGGTTGTATCCCTAAATATTTTACTATGCAGATCAACACAAAAGGTTCTATGGACCGCAGTTTAATATCTATCCCCTAATGCAATACATGAATTCCTCAGCAAATAACCTACCTTAAAAATGGTTTGTATTTCTGTAGTGTCCTTCTGCTAAGTATCTCAAAGCAGTAAACAAACATTAGTTAAGCTTCACAGCCAACCTATGAGGCAGGTAAAATTGAGAGACAGAAAAGCTGAGTGACTCTCCGGTGCTTGCTTGCTTGGTTCTTGTGCATGTGCTCAGGATCTAACTGGTTGCTATATTGGGGATCAGGAAGGAATCTCCAGGTCATTTTGCCAATGACTTTGGGGGATTTTCACCTTTCTGTGCAGGATATGCCAGGATTATCAGGGTATATTTCACTTCATCATTTCCCTGCCATTGTGGTGACCCTAGGCACTTGTGCACTTTGGTCCCTCCTATTCTCATTTTGGGGCACATAATAATCTAATCTCCTGGGGCTGTAATACTTTGGTCTAATTTCAGTTGCTGGGTTTAGTATACAGGTGTTGGTGGCCTGTGATATTCAGGAGGTCAGGCTAGATGATCTGGTGGTTTCTTCTGGCTTTAAACTCTGACTTACCCAAAGAAATCTAGGGTTAGTTGTAGAGCTGGGAAAATATATTAATACCTTTTTCCATGTGCAAAATCAAATCTGAAAGCTCATGTACAAAAGATGATATCCATGAAGATATTTTATTAGTTTGGGAAACCTGCCAGCCAAATATTATCTTCTGTTGAGGATTGGATACCCACCACCCCTCACACACTTTACCTGTTCTGTGATCATATTATGTGGTCACTGGAGTAGGTAGAAGGAGTTGTCTGCGTGGTTTAATTTCAGCTTTTTTTTTTTTAAATCCAAGGTAGGGAATTTGAAATAGGAAAGAGTGGGTTCAAAACAAAAAATATAGGTGCATTTTTTTCAGTACAATAACAAATCATAAATATTCCCACTGAACAGATGCTAAAGCACTATATACAATCTGTAGGTGTGAATCTCTCACTACAGAAACCTAGCTTAGCAAACCTCTGGCTTATAAATAAGTGTAATTGCTAGAAGAAATTAGCATTTGGGTGTTTGTTTATAAAATGTGTTCACATTCAGTTTCTCCTTTTAAATGTGCTATTTCTCTTTGATCAATTTTTCATTTAGAGTGGTTCCTGTTACAAGCCAGCCCAATCTTCCAGCTGGAGGGTAACCAGTCTGTTGTGAATGGACCCAAATTGCTGGGCACACTGTGCTTCTAAGCACCTTGGTCTGGGTAGAGTCTAGTCACCCTTTCTATCTCTGGAGCACATTATCAGATACAAAACTCTTGTCTGCACCGTTCCTAAGGATGTGGGACTGCACACCAACCACTCTTGTCCCTGAAACCGGTGCCTGAGACCTTCCAAGCCCTGATTGCTTATATACATTCCCTTAGAGTTTCACCTAGCTGTAGGCATTCTGGCTTCTAATTTAAGCCCCAGCATTACAGGAAAATAAGGATCACAGGTTCAGCAAAGGAATTTCTAAACTACAGTCACTTTACTCTTAACAAGCAGTAGTCTGAGTTGCCTGTTCTGTGAGTCTGTTGCTTTTTTCCAGGTTCTCCACAAACATGCTTGTCCCTCCCCTCTGTTCCCCTGTGTAGAGTGTCCATTTTTCCATGGGAATGGGCTGCTAATTGAGTTACAGTGAGAGTTAGTGGCCTTAGATTGTTGTTTTGGTGGATTTTCAGATTGTTTTTCAACAGTGTGTGTCAAATACCTCTTCTGGCTAGCCCCAGGCAAGGCTAGATATGCATTCGGCCCATATTACAGAATGGATGCCCTAATCCAAAATGGATGTTATAACACTAAATGGAGTTAATGGTGTGGCTCAGATATTTCCCTTTCTCACAGCCCCTAATTACAGATAGTTATAAAGACAAGAGAGACAATGATTTGTGAACATATATTTCAACAAGTCAGATAATTTACTACTCAAAAACTAAACCATCACCCACTCTGAGTGCATGTAAAACATTTTTTAATTATATACCTCATCCCAAATATTCCTTGAGACTTTTCATCCACAGACCTAAGATGTCTCAGTTCTGTGCCTAAGATTCCTCAGTGCCATATCTTTAGACCCTTGATACAGAGTGTCATAAGGGCATTTGTTCCATTCTTAAGCAATGAACTTCCTGAGAGGAGGACCCAGCAGATCACCCATCCTCATGTGAGGTAGGCACCACAGCGCTTGAGGACTTTATATAGAGGGATGGCAACTTTTCATCTGAGATAGTTTATATTAAAATCATACAAAAGTAATCCTGGTAAATGGAGGGGCAGTTAGGGATAATCTGCACAGGAACAAGAACAAATGAAAATCAATTAAAAATATTTTAAAAAGAGGCAGAGAGTCCAGAGTCATTGTTCCAGGAGAGCAGAGAGGGTGTTGGAGGGAGATGTAGAGCATGAGGGGCTATTTTTTTATTATTAAAAAAAATAACTTTCTAAAGGATAACTTTTAAAAAATGCTTCCATGATTCAAAACAACCAAGTTGGGCAATGGTCTATGTAAACACACGATCCACTACTGCACTCAACCCCTCTCACCTGCTCTCCCCAATTGTATGTTACAATCACTTGTTACAACTAGGATTTGATTATCCTGTAAGCTGTCCAAGATCAGGACTGTGTCTACCTATGTGTTTTTACAATGTCTAGCAGAATATATTCAGATTGGAGTTTTGGATGCTACCATAATATAAATAATAATAATTACACCAAGATAACACTAAGGTTGCAAAGCCAAGCACTCAGAAGTTAGGAAAGCTCTTCAAATCCAGTCCTAACTGGCCAGATGAGAATTTCCCTGGTGTGGAGAAACTTTCCACTGGCAAAAAGCTGGCCTAGCCAGTTCCTCTTTACCAGAGTGCATGTGGGTGGTGGGATGACATGTCCAGAGATATAGCCAGCTAGTATATATAAAAAAAACATCCTCTAGGCTTCTCTAATTTATGCTAGTACTAAGACAGCTTGTGAATCAGAGAGTTATAACTCAGCAAAGGAGAGAATCTCTTTTGGGACCATGTCTGCAAAGAACAGAAACAGAGAACACCTTGCAGCTTTAGAAACATTTGATCCTCTGATTGCAGCCTGGTACCAGGATATTCACTACCTGCCGTTGTTCTGCAATGAGTGCAAGTTAGTAGATACCGTGATTGAGAAAACTAAAATTCTGATAAACTTTACTGCTGCTTCTGGGTTTTCAGACTAACCCAAAACCCCAGATACAAAACCCCTCAACCTTTTGGAGTTCAGATCCAGATCTGGACATGGACACTCAGCCTCATCTCTAGTATTTAGGTGGAGAGGCTGCAGTGGGTTTCTAGCAGCTGCAGAGTACAGCAAGTCAAGGCTCTGGCAAGTTCGATATTGGTTATTTGCTGCTTGAAATCTAGATTGATATCTGCCCTTCACATCTCAGGGGCTGCTCCTTCCTACTGCAGGTGTTGGACTTTACTACTGGTCTAAGAATCATCAGGGACAGTGAATGTGCTGGAGTGCTCTGGGAAAGGGCTGCTATGGAATGTTCTCAGTGCTGTAAGAGTTAAACAGTCTCAGTTATCCTGAAATACTGCATTTCACACATCACACTTTTTTTAACAACACTCATTAAAGTCACAAAAAGAGACAGGCTATGTTGCTCCTGAGATATATGTGATAAGTGCTGTCACATCAAGCAATAATCCCATTGTTCTGTGACAAACTGACAGGACAAGATCACCAGAAAATGTAAGAAAGTTCAAAACAATTGTCACTGGTTGTAATTGTTGGATAAATAGCCTGAAACACAGTGAGTGCAGCCATTAACTAGGTCTTGCATCATAAGATATCTAGAAATGTGTATGTCTGATCCCATTCTAGATTCTGTTGGTGACATGGCAGAAACAGGAACAAGCATTATTATTTAGGGCTAGATTATGTCTCTAAACAATAGCTGCTTTAGTTCAAGAGCATGTGGGAAAAGAATAGCAGCTCAAGAATTGGGGCCACACTTTATTCCCTGCATCTGCTTAGTCAGGGACTAATAATTTAGTGCTGACCTCTAACAGCAGCAAATCTAACAGCACCTTCCTTGTGCTGGCTAAGCTGTACTGACTAGAGAGTAAGAGAACCTGGAGCCAAAGCTCTGGCCATTAGAGGGAGGATATAAATAGATACAAGATGGTATCACTAAGCTTGTGCTCCCACATCCAAATTCTAGATAATCTACATAGGTGTGTATGAAGGGAAGCCATACTTCTATGGGCGTGTAAATCTAGCTATCAAAAAGAAAACAGACATGAAAACAGGAAGAAGATGTGTTCCATAAAGTCAAAGGCAATCTGTACTATAGATGCACATCTTCAACCCACCTAAAGCAAAGTAACGGACATTTTTGCTTCATTATGTAAGCAGAGTCAGGATGAGCTCTACCCTGACATCTGGTGGTGAATTATCGGAGTGTGGAAAAGAATTTCAGAGGCTGATCGTGTTTGCATAAGCACACCCACTCCGCCTAGCATAGCCCACGGCAGCCTAAAATGGTTACTTTCACAGCTGTGGGATCCACAATTTCTTTGTTATCGGGGCAGGAGGAATAAAGTGTTGTCACCCTGATTAAGTAAATGAGGAACTATGAAAGTGTTTTATGATAAAGGGTTTCACTATCAACTAAATAGCACTTGCTAGACAAGGGACATGGGTTCCAAAACCCAGTGAATTGAGAGAGGTTGGGGGCTTGGTAGTGTAGGTGCCTTGTGTGAGCCAGAAGCACCAGTTCCATCTACTCTTCTCTCCACTGTGGAATATCAGAGTTGATTTTTGATTCCCTTAAGAATCTAGATACAGGTTACTGAGCTGAACTCACTTTGGGCTAATGGTGCACTAGCACTGGAGCTCCCCTACTGTGAGCTGAAATCACTAAAGAGCTGGAATTGCTGAGCTGAGAACACTGAGTACTGTGCTAACTAGTGGGGGAGCCTGAAGCTATACTGTGGAGCAGAGCAGCTGGCAGAGTGGAGTGGAGTGGAGCAGTTTGTGGAGCCATGGAGTGAGTGGAGCCGAGCAGTTTGCGGGGACAGCTGGACCAGATCACGGGATGGCTGGTGGAGCAGAGCAGCTGGCAGAGCAGTTTGTGAGGACGGCTGGAGGAGCAGAGTGGAGTGGCTGGTAGAGCAGAGCAGTTCGTGGAGAAGGTGGAAGCAGAACCCCACAGAGAGGCAGGGCAGTTGGCCCCGGACCATGTAAGGTGCCCCTTTCTACCCAGGCTGGGGTGCGGGGGGACTCTCGAACTCTGGGGCTGCACTGACCCGGGACAGAGACTTTTGGATTGTGGGACTTTTGGGACTGTAGGTGATCTTTGGGTTGCTGGACTCTAGGGACATTTGGGGTATTGGACTTTGGAGTCTTGGGGTGATTTGGGGGTTGTTGACTCAAGAGCCCTGGGAAAAGGACACAGCCCAATTTCCTGGGGTGGGTCTTTGCTCACGATTTGGTCTATGAACTCTAGTTGAGGTGTTTTTCCAATTTAATGCTTGTTGTTTATCTCATGTAATTAAACCTTTTCTGCTACACCGAGACTCTGTGCTTGTGAGAGGGGAAGTATTGCCTCTTCGAGGCACCCAGGGGTGTGTGTAAGATTTTCCCAGGTCACTGGGTGGGGGCTCGAGCTGGTTTTGCAATACGTTGTAGGGAAGGGACCCCTATGTATTGAACCTGGCCCTTGCTGCTATCAATTTGGCCTGGCAGAAGGGTTACACAGAGACAGCAGGAATTAGAGGGAAAAGCATGGAACTGGGATTCAGGACCCTAGGGCAGCTCTGCCACCGACTTTATTATCATTATTTATTATTTGTATTAGGGTAATGCCTTAGCTGGGAATCAGGTAGAAGGCACTGCACTTACACATAATGAAATGACACTCCCTACCCCAAAGAAATTACAATCTAAGTATAAGATCAGAGACAAGAGGCTCATACAATACAGAGATGTAGAAGCACAAGTTTACAGTGAGCTGATTATAAATGACGACGTAAATTAAAAACCTAACATGAATCTGCCTTAGAAGAATAAGAAAGGGGCTTTTCTTTAACAGTTCACGCACCTCTAGAAATGTGTGGTGGGTACATATAATTAAATAACTTGTTATAGTCTGAAATTCATTGTTAGCATGCTGCATAACTGACATCTTTTCATCTTGAAATTCCTACTGGTAAAATGCTTAAAGATGCTTGTCATGAATGTGTCTTCATTTTATTTGTTTTATTTATACTAAACCTTTATGTTCAATACCTTAGAAGGGTCTGTTAAAGAAATAATGGTTAACTTATCTACATATATAAACAGAATTAAAATAGTTTAAAAATATTATGAGTTAATATGATAGGTTTGTAAGTTTCAAGAAAATACTACTTTTCTATGATAACAAACGTGTAAGCGTATTAGAATCAGAAAATCCCTTCTCTTCTACTGGGGAACTTTTTTTTTTTCTTCAGAGCTCACAAAAAATCTGCAGTGAAAGATCAGTCATCAGTCTGTTAAAACCAGATCAATTATATTCTAGAAGGTTTAGTTGAGCTGGAAAACTGCAGAATGCACACAGAATAATAACAATGTGGATTTGCTTGTTGTCTATGGAGTCTTCTAGCTCTTTGCAATATAGTTGCTTTTCCATAAATGAAAATGGGACTATCAAACAGTGCAATACAATTTTCTTCTTTTAAAAGACAAGGGGTGAGGCCCACATAAGTTAGGGGGATGTAATAACAGCAGGTGTGAGGGATCAAGGTCACAATTTTACTCAGAATTAAAAGAAACTGCAGCAGAAATGGAAGTTAAGAATTTTGCTGGTGCTGGGAGAAGGAATGAGTAAGGGGAGGGCGAAGGACTCAGGTCAGAGCTTGAATCTGCTATAGTGCAGAAGCTTGGGTCCCTTCTTCAGGGACCTTTCTATTTATTTTTATGGTAGTCTATCAAAGTGTATCACATTACTTCCTTAGGCCTTGTCTACACTACAAGACTATTTCGAATCTACTTAAGTCGAATTTGTGGATTCGACCTTATGAAGTCGAATTTGTGTATCCACAGTAAATACACTAATTCGAATTTCTGAGTCCACAGTAACGGGGCTGGCATCGACTTTGGAAGCGGTGCACTGTGGGAAGCTATCCCACAGTTCCCGCAGTCCCCGCTGCCCATTGGAATGCTGGGTAGAGCTCCCAATGCCTCCTGGGGGAAAAATGTGTCGAGGGTGCTTTTGGGTAACTGTTGTCATTGAACCGTCAATCACGCCCTCCCTCCCTGAAAGCTCCGGCGGGAAATCTGTTCGCGCCCTTCTCTGGTCGGTTACAGCGCGGACGCCACAGCACTGCGAGCATGGAGCCCGCTGCGATCATCGCTGCACTTATGGCCGTTGTCAACTCCTCGCACCTTATCGTCCACCTCTTCCACAGTCAGCTGCTGAGAAATCGGGCGAGGAGGCTCCGGCAGCGCGGTGAGGACAGGAATTCACAGAGTGGCGCAGACCTCTCACAAAGCAGGGTACGCCGCGCCGTGGAGATCATGGTGGCAATGGGTCAAGTTCATGGTGTGGAACGGCGATTCTGGGCCCGGGAAACAAGCACGGACTGGTGGGACCGCATAGTGCTGCAGGTCTGGGATGAATCACAGTGGCTGCGAAACTTCAGGATGCGTAAGGGCACTTTCCTTGAACTCTGTGACTTGCTGTCCCCTGCCCTGAAGCGCCAGGACACCCGGATGCGAGCAGCCCTGAGTGTGCAGAAGCGAGTGGCCATAGCCCTCTGGAAACTTGCAACGCCAGACAGCTACCGGTCAGTAGTGAACCACTTTGGCGTGGGCAAATCTACCGTGGGGGTTGCTGTGATTGAAGTAGCCCACGCAATCGTTGAGCAACTGCTCTCAAAGGTAGTGACTCTCGGAAACGTCCAGGACATCATAGATGGCTTCGCCGCGATGGGATTCCCAAACTGCGGTGGGGCTATAGATGGGACTCACATCCCTATCCTGGCACCAGCCCACCAGGCCAGCGAGTACATTAACCGAAAGGGCTACTTTTCAATGGTGCTGCAAGCACTGGTAGACCATAGGGGACGTTTTACCAACATCTTCGTTGGGTGGGCGGGCAAGGTTCATGACGCGCGTGTGTTCAGGAACTCTGGTCTGTTTAAACGCCTCCAGGCAGGTACTTTCTTCCCGGACCACAAAATAACGGTTGGGGATGTGCAGATGTCTACAGTGATCCTCGGGGACCCAGCATACCTGCTAATGCCCTGGCTCATGAAGCCCTATACAGGCGCCTTGGACAGAGAGAAGGAACTCTTCAACTACCGGCTGAGCAAGTGCAGAATGGTGGTGGAGTGTGCTTTCGGATGTCTCAAGGGGAGATGGCGGAGCTTACTGACTCGCTCGGACATCAGCGAAAAGAATATCCCCGTAGTTATTGCTGCTTGCTGTGTGCTACACAATCTCTGTGAGAGCAAGGGTGAGACCTTTTTGTCCGGATGGGAGGTTGAGGCAATTCACCTGGCTGCAGTTTACGCTCAGCCAGACACCCATGCCAAGAGAATATCCCAGCGGGAAGCGCTGTGTATCCGGGAGGCTTTGAAAGCAAGTTTCCTCGGAGAGCAGGGTAACCTATGACTCTCCACTTGCTTTCAAGAGAAACTGACCCTGGGCCTGTGTCTGTATGTGTCGATTTCGATCTGCGGTTACATACCCCGTTCTCCAAGTTTTCCCCACTTCCAAAGCACGTTTTAAAGCAAATTAATTGTAACACTCATTATTAATAAATCTTTGTTTTACTTTGCATTTCTGTTCAGGTGTTGAAACATGGACGCATACTGTGCTGGGCACGGTGTGCACTGATGTACAGACCGCTTGTTCCATAGAGGAATGACATCCTCCTGCTCCTACATAGGTCTCTGGGGTGGGGGACGGTTGCAAGTGGTTGTGCATGAAGGGGAGGGATTGCAGGAAGGGGTGGGTTTGCAGGAAGGGGCGAGTGGTGCCTTCTTTGGATAGGGGTTTGGATGACGGCAGTGGGCTGCGGGTTTGGGCGTAGGAAGGGCTGAGGGGTGTGGGGGAAGGGTGAGTATCTGTCCGTGGATGAGGGCTCTTGTTGGGGCTCAGGGCAGCGGAGAGGCTCGTTGCTGCGGTGGAAGTGCATGGTAAGGGCAGCGTGCCTTAACATTAAGGGGGTGGCAGGCGCTAGGACCCTGGACAAGCATACACATCACAGAATGACCCGGGGCAGCATACACCACACAGAGTGACCCTGGTGCCTACTGACTGCAGTGTGTGTGTGCCCTGCAGTTGATCATGGCCCCAAGTCTGTACCCTGGTAATGTAGGCTATACCGTGCAATTATAAATCCCCTCCCCCCCCTACACAAAAAAATCCTCTGACACGAAAGACGTGACCGAAACAGTGAATAACAGCAAACAGCTTTTAATAATCTAATACACAGTGGGGGGATGAAACTTGGATTTGGGACTGGGTGAGCCTGTAAGGGAAGCACTTCTACAAATTTATAGCGTGAGAGGTGTGTGGTACATTAGCGCTATGCAGTGGTGCAGTGACAGTTCTCACGGCCCCTACCGCCCCTCTGTCTTGTACTTTTGGGTGAGGGGGGGGCAGGACTTCTTGGCGGGGGAGGGCGGTTGCAGATACACTGCAGGGGGGCTCTGTCCTCCTGCCTGCGGTCCTGCAGAACATCAACAAGACGCCGGAGCGTGTCCGTTTGCTCCCTCATTAGCCCAAGCAGCGTTTGAGTCGCCTGCTGGTCTTCCTGCCGCCACCTGTTCTCCCATTCGATGTGTGTGCGATGCTGTTGACATAGGGTCTCCCTCCACTGTCTCTGCTCTGCCGCCTCGGCTCTGGAGCAGGCCATCAGTTCCGCAAACATCTCGTCCCTAGTCTTTTTCTTTCGCCGCCTAATCTGCGCCAGCCTCTGCAAGGGGGATGCCGGGGCAGTCCGGGAAAGAGCCGAAGCTGTGTGATGGGAAAAGTAACTGATTTCCTTGAACAGATACATGTTTGCGAACAGTGAACACAGTCTAGTCAGTTTCTCTGAACAAGAGCATACAGGGCAACAAGTCTCACGAGATCTCAGGACAAGTTCGAGATTTTGGAATACGCTCTCATTGGCTGCGGCATTGCACAGGAGAGCGGACAAGTGGGGAGAGACAGCTGAATCCGTCTAGCAGACAGTCCTGGTAAGCCTTACAGTACATTCTGCTTATCAGTTAATGGATAGCTGTGCCCTCCCGCTAAAGGCAATCTGGAAATCATATACTCTGACCCTTTTCCAGCCACTCCCACCAGTGCACGGGAAAGATCAATGTATGCTTTTCCTATGTGGCCTACAACACGTGGCTGTTAAGCGAGGGTCATTGTTATGCAAAGTAAAAGTCAACCATTCACAACAGTAACAATACACTAATTGCCCTAATTAGATGCAGCATTTCATGAACGAGATCACCCTGATGCGGATCCCTCAGAGTCACAAAGAGCGGATGCTAAGGTAAGCCCTGCAGAGACCAGGACCATATGCGGCCATGCTTGTGGAGGCGATGATTCCCATCTACATAAGGATGTCCTGGCGCGGAAGAGTGTGCTTCCACGGAGCACCCAACAAGGCACCTCTCCCCAGGAACCTCCTGCGGAGGCTTTTCGAGGACCTAAATGAGACCTTTCTTGAATTGTCCCTGGAGGATTATTGTTCAATCCCTATATGTGTGGACCTACTTTTCATATAGTTTTTCATTGAAAATTTTATATATAGTATTTCTATTTTTTTATACCTGTTTTATAAAAAATAAATGTTTACATGTTTATAGCACTTACCGCCTGATCCTTCCCCTGATTCAGAGTCCGGGTTAACGGCCGGGGAGGGTTGGTAGGGGATCTCTGTGAGGGTGATGAAGAGATCCTGGCTGTCAGGGAAAGCGGTATTGTGTTTGCTGTCGCCTGCGCCGTCCTCCACAGACCCTTCCTCATCTTCCCCATCGGCGAACATCGAGGAGGAACTGTCCAGGTTCACTATGCCATCCACTGAGTCCACGGTCACTGGTGGGGCAGTGGTGGCAGACCCACCTAGAATGGCATGTAGTGCCTCGTAGAAGCGGCATGTCTGGGGCAGGGCTCCGGAGCGTCCGTTTGCCGCTCTGACTTTTTGGTAGCCTTGTCTCAGGTCCTTGATTTTCACGCGGCACTGCATTGCATCCCGGCTGTATCCTTTCTCTATCATTGCTTTGGAGACCTTCTCGAAGGTCTTTGCATTCCGCTTGCTGGAGCGCAGCTCCGACAGCACAGACTCCTCGCCCCACACACCGATCAGATCCAGGACTTCCGGTCTGTCCATGCTGGGGACCTCTTTCTATTCTTGGATTGGCCGGACTCCTCTGCTGGAGAGCTCTGCATCGTTGCAGGTGCTGCGGAGCTCGCCCCAATGTCCAGCCAGGACGTCAGATTCAAAGTGCCCAGACAGGAAAATGAATTCAAATTTTCCTGGGTCATTTCCTGTGTGGCTGGTCAGAGAATCCAAGCTCCGACTGCTGTCCAGAGCGTCAACAGAGTGGTGCACTGTGGGATAGCTCCCGGAGCTACTAAGTTCGATTTGCATCCACACCTAGCCTAATTCGAGCTAGCCATGTCGAATTTAGCGTTACTCCACCTGTCGGGGTGGAGTACCGAATTTGAACTAAAGAGCCCTCTAGTTCGAATTAAATGGCTTCCTGGTGTGGACGGTTGAGCGGTTAGTTCGAATTAACGCTGCTAAATTCGAATTAAAGTCCTAGTGTAGACCAGGCCTCAGTCTGTTTCGATCACAGAAGATCAGTGAGACTTGTGATATTTCCCCAATGTGCATGTGAACTTCTAAAAACTGAACAATTGGCTTCAAATTCTTGTTCCTCTTCTAAATCACTTCTAAACTGTACTTCAGCCACAGTAGAGAGACTCTTCTTCACATTTTAAGCTCAGTTCAATTGTGCATTGCTTTTGGTCACCGACCCATTAACTCAGGCAAAACATTGAGCAAATCAGTTTGACATACCTAATGTGAATCCTAAAGCTGATTAACTTATCAGCCTTTAATATTAAAGTACTTTGTCTAAGCTTCAGCATTATGAATGCTATGTGCTGATTCTTTTGACAATACATAACGATCCTCATCATTGTGAAGCTTATGAGTAGAATAACCTGATCAGTTCATTAAGATCAGAGAGGTCTGAATGTATTAATAACTATATTATTTACACTTCAAACATGGAGGGCCAAATTCATCCCACGTGTAACTCCATTAACTTTAATGGAGTTACTCCATGAATGCGTTTAACCCAGAAAGTAGATACACTTCCCTCTGCTCATGAATGAATGCTGAAACATCACCCATGATATTTCTCCTTGTCTAATTACCCTCTTGATCAGGGTGTGCATCTTTATAGATTTATCTATACTGAATTGCACAAGTAATTTTGCCATCTAATGTAGTTTTAAAAGAACTTTTAAGAACTAATGGGGCAAATTCACACTTGGTTTATCTTGGCTCAACTTAATGGAATTAGATCAGTGGTGAATTTGTCAAAATGACTTTACCTTGATGATAAATTTTAATATATCATATTTTCTAGAAGCATTATCATATACATGATAAAATTATAATACATTGGAAGATGTGCTTGGAAGGACAAGACTAAAGTCAAGCTTCTGCCTTCCTCTTGCTGTTCTGAAAGGAAGTAAAATCTCAGCATCCCTTTTGCACATATTCACATATAAAACTGACATTTTTATACTTAGGCCTGATCCTTGATCCCTGCATGTGGACTGTTGCTCCTATATAGAGCTCTATTGAAATCAATAGGGCTCCACACAGGGCAGGGATCTACCCATGTGGATTTGATTTGCATGACAGGAGGTTTAGTTATGGACTGAGGCCAGGTTTCAGCACTTCACTGCAATCTCTATACTTTGGCAGATGATGGCAAACTCCTGCTCCATTGGATATCTGTAGCCAAATGCTACGAGCTGATAAAACTGCTTGCCAGTCAAAGTGCCAAGAAATATTATAGGGCAATTACCAACTTTACAATAGTTATTAGGGACTAGTTATAGGAGATTTATTAAATGTTCATTAGACCTTTGAACCTCTTTCAGACTATAATACCTGAAAGGGCAGATTGTCTGTCTCTCCTTTTAAGGTTTCAAAAATAACCTTCAGAAAGGATGACTATCAGCGGTGACTATTTATTGTAGGAAACAGTCATAAGTCATCAGTCTGTTAGGAAACAGGAATTGTATACGTTCTTCTATAACTATGAGTCTTTAGCTACACATGTCACTAGAACCAAGATTCTTTGGCCAGTTCTGCTCTGCTAGAAAGAATGGAAACTGCCCACTTCTCCCAGCATTAGGGTAACCAGACAGCAAGTGTAAAAAATCGGGACAGGGTGAGGGTAATAGGTGCCTATATAAGAAAAAGCCCCGAAAATCGGGACTGTCCCTATAAAATCACCCTACCCAGCATGCATGCAGCCCATGAAGCAAGCTCCTGTGCCCCACTGATCATCAGAAGCAGGAAGCCTGCCAGACGTACTTTAAAAAAAAAATTGTTAGTTTTTTGTCTTTTGCTGGTTGCTCGTTGAAACATTTTTTGACCTGCCTAATTGAACTTTTACACTTGACTTGCCATAGTTAATGTTCCATTCTATTTTCCTCAATAGGATTTGACTTTCAATTTTTAAAATATATTTTCGTCTATAACCACCTTTTTTACTGTTTAGTCCTGGTGGCATATTTTTTGTCTTATTGTTTTTTATTTATTTATTTAATTAGTTGGGCATACATATAGAGGCTCAAATATTATGTTTTGGTTTTTTTTTACAAAGTTTGTATGCAGCTTGCAGACATTTCATTTTTGTTACTGTTCCTTTTAATTCCATTTAACGACCTGCCCCATTTTTGCATAATTCTCCTTTCTGAAGTTAAATGCAACGGTGGTAGGTTTCTTTGGTATATCTCCCCCCGCCCCAGCATATTAAATTTAATTACATTATAGTTGCTGTTATTGAGCAATTCAGCTATATTCACCTCTTGGACTATATAGGACTAAATGAAGAATTGCCTCACACCTTGTGGGTTACAGGACTAGCTGCTCCAAGGAGCAATCATTACTGGTATCTAGAAATTTTATCTCTGCGTCCTGTCCTGAGGCAACATATTCCTAGTCAATTTGAGGATAGTTGAAATCCCCCATTATTACTGGGCTTTTTGGTTTTGTAGCCTCTCTAATCTCATTGAGCTCTTCAGAATCACCATCACCATCCTGGTCAGGTGGTGGGCAGCATATTACTACTACTGTATTAATATTGAAGCACAGAATTTCTGTCCATAGAGATTTAGTGGAACTGTTTGATTCATTTAAGAATTTTTCAATATTTGACTCTGCTTTCTTTCTCATATTGTTCTGCTCCTCCACCAGTGTCATCTGTTGTCATTCCTATATATTTTGTACCCAGGTATTACCATGTCCCATTGAGTGGTCTCATTACACCAAGTTTCTGTGATGTATATATCAATATCCTCATTTAACACCTGACACTCAAGTTTACCCATCTTAGTACTCAGACTTCTTGAATTTGTATACAACCACTTTTAAAATTTGTCAGTATTTAGTTGTCTGCCTTCATATGATGTAACTGAACGGGACTTTTTTATTTGACTGTTTCTCTTCCATTCCTACCTATGCTCTATCAACTTTCCTTTCTACTAGAATATCAATAAATCCTCCTCTAAGGGATGTGTTTTTTCACTTGACCCAAATCTTCACTATTCATTTAAAAAAAGGTTTGGATGAAAAATGTCACCCCGTTGTAGTTAAAACAGACTGGGATCCACTCTTGCATCTATTAGAATTCTTTGAAGAGGTCAACAAACATGAAGACAGTGGTGATTCAATGGATATGGTATTATAAACAGACAGTTAAGGGTTAATTCCTCTTTTACCTGTAAAGGGTTAAGAAGTTCACATAGCCTAGCTGACACCTGACCAGAGGAACCAATGCGGGGGGTGGGGAGCAAGATGTTTTCAAAGAGGGAGGAGGGAAATCAGTCTTTGGTCTGGTCAGAAAAGTTTTGTGCCAGAGTGAAGGATCCAGGAATCAGCCATCTAACAGTTCTTAAAAGTAGTAAGTGTTTAGAGAAGGAATGTATTAGATTAGCATTCAAAACTAGTGTCCTTAATTCCATTTATTTTAATTAAAATGAATGAAGGCCACTTTAATTCTGAATAAGAGCAGTCACACTGGGATTTAATGCAGTTTAATTCATTTAAAATTAATTTGGATTAAGTTTCTTGTGTACCCATGTAGACAAGCCCTACCTTTCTGCCATCCCACTCCCAAGAATTGTGTTGCAGAAGCTTTCTCTCAAGAAACTGTTAAGCATTGAACTGAAGGAACTGCTCGGGGCAATATAAAAATGGGGATATTGAAATAAAGAATCTAGGCATGCTGCCTCCTCATCACTTCTAGTCTGAAAATGAGGGATAAACCTATTACCTACGCCGGATCCTTTGCATGGTAGGTCAATGCTGTGATGCTAGAAACAAAACAGAACCCTGGCATTCAAGACCAGGTGTTAAATTGTCTCTTTGTCTGGTATAAATTAGCAGTTTCCATTTTCTCGCTGTCACTTTCATTAAAACAGGAATACTTTAAATTATAACATGCATTACAACATGAACACTTCCATTGCTAACCCAATCAATTAAAAATTCTATGAGAAATAAAGTGCAATCTATTTAAAAAAAATAGATATTGCAATAAGCCTACTTCTTTTCAGTATTATAAATAATTTTTCCTGGGAAAACATTCACATCATATTAAAGGTTGCCTTTTAAATACACAGTATGAGGTTATTCTGTTACAGTATGTGAATGCTAGATGAATGTGTACTTAATTTGTACTGTATAATACTCCAAACACAGTATGATAAAATCTTTCATATAAGAGATGATAAAATGTCACTTACTACTCATTTACAATACTTTTGTCACTATAGTCTTCATATTTATGGCAGATTAAATTGCAAAAGAAAACAATGACTTCAATATGCAGTAAGTACAATTTTTTTTGTTATATTGTATAAAAATACTTCAGCTGCCTACTAGAACTACCTGTAGTAAAGGAAGGAAGTGGAACTGACAAGAATGCAAAATAGGTACCCCAACTAGGAGGGGGGAAAGACTGGCTTTGTTATGGGTTTAAGTATTCATTTATGGACACTTGAGTATGTACTGTCTTTTATGGCACTGTTTACAAATAAGTATGTGCTGGTGTCAATGTGTCACCTCTGTGGAAGTAGGGAAAGAATTAACAAGGATTTGAAGGGGATTTTAATGCATGTCAGTCAGTTAGCAAGAGTCAAGCTAATAGTTAGCAAGAGTTAGGCCACACTTTAACCCTAATGACGTGACACTTGTAGAAGCGAGGATGGTGTGAGGCGAGAGGAAAAGAACTGTGTAAAAAGTTATTATGACCTTGCAACTGATAACCAAATATGTAGACTGGTGTCTCCTAGAAGTGAGAAAAATAAGATAGCAGGATGGCTTATGTATAAACAAAATGCAGTTGTTGCTCATTATTGTCTGTATTATTGCTAGTTATTGTCTGTAACAAAGGTATAAAGGCTTGCTGTAATTGTTTACCAGTTGAGAGACCTGTCCGGGACTGGGGCGACCCTGTGTCCTAGGGCACTCCCTCCCTCTATTGTAATTACTAGAGAAAGAATAAAGTATTTGATTTTGCTGCACCCAAACGAAAAAGCAAGAACTGAGTTTTTCTCCGACACCTCCCACTCTGAACTTTAGGGTACAGATGTGGGGACCTGCATGAGATAACCCCTAAACTTATTTATCAGCTTAGATCTAGTAGCTGCCACCACCAAATAGTTTAACCAAATGTTTATGGGAGTGTCATTTGGAAACTCTGTGTTCCCCCCAAATAGTTCCCCAGTCTTTATCCCCCTTTTCCTGGCAGGATTGAGACTGATTTACCTCCCACCAATTCCTGGTGAGCCCAGATCCAAAAAACACTTGGATCTTAAAACAAGGGGAAATGAATCAGGTTATTTAAAAGAAGACTTTTACTTAAAGGGAAAAAAAGTGAAAGGAATACCTCTGTGAGATTAGCATGCAAGCTATTCACACAGACAACAGATTCAAAACACAAAGGCTGTCCCTCTGGGCAAAAACCTTAGTTACACAAAGACACCCAATTTGATTCTCCCACTATGCAAAAATGAAGTGAAAAAGAAAATAAACATAATCCAATGCATTCCTTCTCTCAACACTTACTACTTTTAAGAACTGTTAGATGGCTGATTCCTGGATTCTTCACTCCAGCACAAACTTTTCTGAACAGACAAAGACTGATTTCCCTCCTCCCTCTTTAAAAACATCTTGTCCCCCCCCATTGGTTTCTCTGGTCAGGTGTCAGCTTGGCTATGTGAATTTCTTAACCCTTTACAGGTAAAAGGAATTAACCCTTAACTGTCTGTTTATGACAGCTGGAATGAGATTTTTCTTGATCAAACTTATTCGTCATGGGACATCTTTCTTATCCCCATGAGACAACCACTTCTGATTTCCAGATTAATTTAATCCTTTTGGGACAACAATATCCAGAACTGGGAATACTCCTTCACTTTAATCCTTTTATCCCTTTGCTGTTTGAGCATTTCACAAAGTGGAAGTTAAAGGAAGCCAGTAGCTTCTGTCTCCCTTTCATGGTTCAGGCCCCGTTGAGGAGCATCCCCAAATGTGCTGTGAACACTGTCTCCAGGAGAGTGAGGATGCTGCCTGGGTCAAGGCTGAGCAGATCTTTGCAGTCACTGAATCTCTGTGGGGAGAATGGGAGTCTCTGTGAGAGGATCCTTCTAAGAGGGAAAATGAGGGAAATGAAATTCATGGCCATAACAGATACTTCATTTCAGTTGAATGAACAGAACTTCTATCAGAGGGGTAGCCGTGTTAGTCTGGTTCTGTAGAAGCAGCAAAGAATCCTGTGGCACCTTATAGACTAACAGACGTTTTGCAGCATGAGCTTTCGTGGGTGAATACCCACTTCTTTGGATGCAAGTAGTGGAAATTTCCAGGGGCAGGTATATATAAGCAAGCAAGAAGCAAACTAGAGATGACGAGGTTAGATCAATCAGGGAGGATGAGGCCCTGTTCTAGCAGTTGAGGTGTGAAAACCAAGGGAGGAGAAACTGATTCTGTAATTGGCAAGCCATTCACAGTCTTTGTTTAATCCTGAGCTGATGGTGTCAAATTTGCAGATGAACTGGAGCTCAGCAGTTTCTCTTTGAAGTCTGGTCCTAAAGTTTTTTTGCTGCAGGATGGCCACCTTAAGATCTGCTATTGTGTGGCCAGGGAGGTTGAAGTGTTCTCCTACAGGTTTTTGTATATTGCCATTCCTAATGTCTGATTTGTGTCCATTTATCCTTTTCCTTAGAGACTGTCCAGTTTGGCTGATGTACATAGCAGAGGGGCATTGCTGGCATATGATGGCATATATTACATTGGTGGACGTGCAGGTGAATGAACCGGTGATGGTGTGGCTGATCTGGTTAGGTCCTGTGATGGTGTTGCTGGTGTAGATATGTGGGCAGAGTTGGCATCGAGGTTTGTTGCATGGATTGGTTCCTGAGCTAGAGTTACTATGGTGCGGTGTGCAGTTGCTGGTGAGAATATGCTTCAGGTTGGCAGGTTGTCTGTGGGCGAGGACTGGCCTGCCACCCAAGGCCTGTGAAAGTGTGGGATCATTGTCCAGGATGGGTTGTAGATCCCTGATGATGCATTGGAGGGGTTTTAGCTGGGGACTGTATGTGATGGCCAGTGGGGTCCTTTTGGTTTCTTTCTTGGGTTTGTCTTGCAGTAGGAGGTTTCTGGGTACATGTCTGGCTCTGCTGATCTGTTTCCTTATTTCCTTGTGTGGGTACTGTAGTCTTGAGAATGCTTGGTGGAGATTTTCTAGGTGTTGGTCTCTGTCTGCGGGGTTAGAGCAGATACGGTTGTACCTCAGTGCTTGGCTGTAGACAATGATCTTGTGGTGTGTCCGGGATGGAAGCTGGAGGCATGAAGGTAGGCATAGCGGTCGGTAGGTTTTCGGTATAGGGTGGTGTTAATGTGACCATCACTTATTTGCACCGTGGTGTCTAGGAAGTGGACCTCCCCTGTAGATTGGTCCAGGCTGAGGTTGATGGAGGGGTGGAAGCTGTTGAAATTGTGGTGGAATTTTTCCAGAGTCTCCTTCCCATGGGTCCAGATGATGAAGATGTCATCAATGTAGCGTAGGTAGAGAAGGGGCGTGAGTGGACGGGAGCTGAGGAAGCGTTGTTCCAGGTCGGCCATAAAAATATTGGCATATTATGGGGCCATGCAGGTGCCCATAGCGGTGCCACTGATCTGGAGATATATATTGTCATTAAATTTGAAATAGTTGTGTGTGAGGATAAAGGCACAGAGCTCAGCAACCAGTTGTGCTGTGGCATCATCAGGGATACTGTTCCTGACAACTTGTATTCCATCAGTGTGTGGGATGTTTGTGTAGAGAGCCTCTACATCCATGGTGGCTAGGATGGTGTTTTCTGGAAGGTCACCAATGCATTGTAGTTTCCTCAGGAAATCAGTGGTGTCACGGAGATAGCTGGGAGTGCTGGTAACATAGGGTCTGAGTAGAGAGTCTACATATCCAGACAGTCCCTCAGTGAGAGTTCCAATGCCCGAGATGATGGGGCGTCCAGGATTTCCGGGTTTGTGGATCTTGGGTGGTAGATAGAATAACCCTGGTCGGGGCTCTAAGGGTATGTTGATTTGTTCCGGTGTTAGTGTAGGGAGTGTCCTGAGTAGATGGTGCAGTTTGTTAGTGTATTCCTCAGTGGGATCTGAGGGAAGTAGCCTGTAAAATTTGGTATTGGAGAGTTGTCTGGTGGCCTCCTTTTGGTAGTCAGACCTGTTCATGATGACAACAGCACCTCCTTTATCAGCCTCTTTGATTATAATGTCAGGATGGTTTCTGAGGCTGTGGATGGCATTGCGTTCTGCACGACTTAGGTTGTGAGGCAAGCGACATTGTTTTTCCACAATTTCTGTCTGTGCACGTCAGCGGAAGCATTCAATGTATAGGTCCAGACTGTCATTTTGACCCTCAGGAGGAGTCCATGTGGAGTTCTTCTTCTTGTGCTGTTGGTGGGAGGGTAACTGTGTATCAGTGCGCTGTTCAGTGTTGTCCTGGAAGTATTCTTTGAGTCGGAGACGGCGAAAGTAGGCCAGAACTTCTATGTACTATGTAATGGAACAAATTTTTCACTCAGTTATGTTAGTGGAAGAAAATTCAAAGGCATAAATAAAGCCTGTCTAACTGAAACTAAAATTTGGCATATTAATTTATTATTTTGGTGAAGATCAAGATGTATTTTCCTTCAAAGTATATATTGACCTCATCTTTGCCTTAGTTAATATTTATCCTTTGAGCCAATTAATCTTGATATTCACCTGAACAGACATCAATATCCATTGAGTAAGATCAACAGGAATTATGCATGTATGTTGACCAAAGAACATATTCCCAAAATTTTAAACCAGGATTATACCATCAACTCTTCTATTTAAAGTTACTAACACAATGCTGCTCAGTGACAACAATATTTATGCCTTTGCTAGCAATAATGATATTTTTGTCATTTTCCATGTTCTTCTTAGAAATGATTTATGTACTATATATATGGCCTCTGAATGTACAGTAGCTCTAGAAAACTGCACATACCTCATGGAATTGCAAGAAAAATACTAATCTACTTTGTTTTCATATACCTAGATAGAGGGAATGGGTTTGATTTACAACAAAATGCATTAACAGTTTTCATGGGGTTTCTTGTTGGGGGTGGCGGGGAGAATTCCACTGTAAACTGGGTAACAAACCATACTGATTATGAGGATTGGTGAGTTTATTATATTTATGTTGTGGAGCTGACATTCTTTTGATGAGTAATCATAGATGGTTTCTGAAATTTCAACACTTCTACAAACCTTTTTCATTTTTTAATTCTACTCCATTCTTCATTTAGAGGGGCTCATTAATTTTAATTTTATCATTCTTTCATTACAAAAAATAGAGGGTAAGAAAGAAAATCAGTAGGATAGCAAATGAACCAAAATAACATTGAGCATAATGGGACAAATTCATCCCTAGTATAATTCCATAGAAGATAGTTACAAATAGATCAGTGCAAATACAATTGGAAAGTGGGTACAAAAAATTCTGCAAGTAATATCTGGAAATGAACATTTATGAATCATATGCATTGGAAGGAGGGATTTTAATAAGGAGAAGGAAGTAACTATAAAAATGTGATATGTGAGAACATCTGCAGAAGTGACTTTTATCAAAGGATCTCAAAGCACTTTATGAAAATAATTAATCTGCACAATACCCTTCAAACTAGGCAAGAAGGAGGTTAAGGGTCAGAATCTACCCTCCTTATTCATGCTTGTTATAACATTACTCAGTGATTAGCCACATTCATTTAAAAAATACTATTTATACAGTACTTATTACTAATGCTGGGTGAAATTAATGGGGTTAAAGAATAAGAAGTGTACTGTATTAAAATGAGCATGTTCTCTATTTATGGACAACTTGTAACAAAAAATATAGAGTTGGGTTTAATTTACCTTAGAGTCGTCAAGTTTAAGGCCAGAAGGGACCACCAGATCATCTAGCCTGACCTCCTGTATGTTACCAATCACCAACACCATCCAACACCCATGTACTAAAACCAACAACTGAAATAAGACCAAAATATTACAGCCCAGAGGAGACTTCATATGTGCCACAGGCAGAGAACAGGAGAAGACAAGGTACACCACTGCCTGAGGCCCCCACAGTGGCAGGCAAATGATTGTGAGATGTACGCAACTAGTAACCCTCACCCACACACTGCAGAGGAAGGTTGGGGCGGGGGGGGAGAAAAGTGCATCACTGCCAAAATGACCTGGGAGAAATTCCTCACTGTCTGTGCATATGGCAATCATTTAGACCCTGAGCAAGTGAGCAAGCCCCAGAGAGAGACTGTTCAGTGCTGCCTCAGAATTTTGACCCTCCCTGTCAAATATCCCATTACCAGCCAGGGCCATTCCTGATCCTTTAGAGCAGGGGTCTCAAACTCAAATGACCACAGGACCACATGAGGACTAGTACATTGGCCCAAGGGTGGCATTACTGACATCTCCCCCCCGCCACCCTTGTCCCCGCCCCACTCCACCCCTTCCATGGGGCCCTGCCCCTTCCCCGCCTCTTCCCACCCCGTCCTCGAAATCCCCACCCCAACTCTGCTCCCTCCCTGTCCCCAGGGGGTGCAGGACGGATGAGGGGTGTGGCAGGGAATCGGGGTGCAGCAGGGGGCTTAGGGCAGGAAGATGGAGTGTGGGGTGCAGGAGGTTTCAGGGCAGGGGATTGGGGTGCAGGAGGGGTGTGGCAGGGGGCTCAGGGCAGTGGGTTGGGGTGTGGGGTGCAGCAGGGATGAGGGATGCAGGAGGGGGTCAGGGCAGGGGATTGGGGTGCAGCAGGGGGCTCAGGACAGTGGGCTGGGGTGCAGGGTGCAGCAGGGGGCTCAGGGCAGGAGGTTGGGGTGCAGGAGGGGTGTGGGGGTGTGGCAGGGGGCTCAGGGCAGCAGGTTGGGGTGCAGCAGGGGGTCAGGGTGCGGCAAGGGGCTCAGGGCAGGGGGTTCAACTGCAGGAGAGGTTCGGGGAGGGCGGGCTCTGGCCCGGCATGCACCGGGGGCAGGACAGGCTCCCTGCCTGCTCGCTCTGCCCCTGCGCTGCTCTGGGAAGCGGATGGAATGTGGGGGAGGAGAGGCGCAGGGGGGGGTGTTGTTGTTGCTTCAGGCACCGCCCCCAGCAGCTCCCATTGGCCGGGAATGGGGAACCGTGGCCAATGGGAGCTGCTGGGGGGCGGTGCCTGAAGCAACAGCAACACACACCTGGGCCCCACCTCCCCCAGGTTCTGTCTGCTTCCTGGAGCAGTGCGGGGTCAGGGCAGGCAGGCAGGCAGGGAGCCTGCCCTGCCCCCGGTGCATGTCGGGCCAGAGCCACTCTAGGAAAATGTTGGAGGGTGGGGGGGCCGCGTGTTTGAGACCCCTGCTTTAGAGGAAGGAGATAAAACCAACCAACAAAACAAAATACATGGTGTGTGGAGGGGAGGAAATAAAATCCCTGCCTGACCCCATAAGGGGCTTCTCAATACAAATAAAATAAAATAAAAACTTGGAAAATTCACAACTCAGAATAAAATATCAGCTTAAACCTCATTGCTTTTCTTTAGATAGCTGATGTTGAATTGATTTGTTTAAATTCTCTTCAGATTGTAATTAGTCATAGATTGTCAACACATGAAAACAAGACTGTAATTATTAACTCATGGGGATATGCTGCCGTTCATAATAAGATATAGATGTGCTATCCCATTTTATAATTTCATAAGAATGCTCAAGTAAATTACAGCCTTGTAATAACTCTGTGGCAGTTTTATCTTTGATATTATCTTTGTTACTAGTTAATATTGGCATACAATTTTCTCATAAAAATGGTTGTCTCTCTAATCAAATGTGACTGTGCAGTCGTGAGAGAAGGCATACCATTAAATGAACCAATGTACCATTGGAATGGATGAACCATTCTGCTGTTCTGTGAATCTGAAACCAGCATTAATCCCACATTATTTGTTGACAATGGATCAGTGTCCAGCCACCTCCATGCTAGTTAACTTGCAACATGAATTCTTGTTGCATAAAAATACCATTATGATAGCTTTTTTCACCAGGCCATTTTCATCAGAGGTATGTTCCCACAGTATTTGGAATGCCAGCCAGATGGTGAGACTACGGGGGGAGGGAAGGAATTGGAATCAAATACAAGGTTTTACAGCAGCAAAGAAAGAATAGAGATTGCATTCCCAGTGGCAGGTAGGTTTACCTCCCATTCTGCCTCTGTTCTCTCTAGCTGGAGACTGCTCTCAGTGAGGATGGAATTATAAGGATCCAAATTACATACAAGAGGGCCATGTGGCTGTATTTAATCACCTTGAACTGGAGAGGAAGCAATTAAAAGGGAAGAGAACAAAAAGGAGGAACAGGAAGAAAGAAAAGGAAGTGGCAGGAGAGATAAGGAGGAAGACAGGTGAATGAAATCAGAACAGGAGAAAGGAAAGGAGTGGTGAGATGCCTGTTCTGTGAAATGTCATGTATGTTTTAAGTAACAGTAATGAGTAGAGAGGAAGGGGAAAGATGATCGGATAAATGTGATGAAGCAAAGATCTGCAAGGAAGTGATGTGTGAGAAAGGGAAGGAAGAAAGGGGGAGGAAAGAGATCTAGCAGGTACGGGACATCCTGTGACCTGCTCTTGATGCTCTTCTCTAACTGCAGCCTGCCCCACACTGTCTCCAACTGCCAGGGATATTTTTGAAAATGTCTCGGCTGCCGCCAGTTGCTCACTGAGCAATCAGCTGTGCACTGAGGGGTGCTCTTCCTTCTGTGCTTGTCCATATTCCTTGTGGCTGCTGTTCAATATTGGCAAACATTATTTATTTATTTTTCCCCAATGGGTGGGCCTCTGTCCACATCTCTGAAGAGGGCAATTTGCACTTTTGAAAATGTAGTCCTTGCTGGGAAGTGTCAAGCATTCTCTGACCTAGATTCAACTTTCCTCTGGAGTTATCTGGTTTGTATCTTTCCAACACAACATAGCTCTGGGTTAAAAATGAAAGATTTCTCCAACTGATTTTTGTTTTGTTGTTTTTCTTTGGAGAGACTTAAAAATACATATTAAATAAAGGACCTGCTTCACCACTGAGTTATTTTTTTTCCAGTTTTATTCCACCAACTCAGTTTATTTCAATTCATTTATAATGCTGTAGCAATGAAATGGTGAATCCAGGTTCAAGGGAGATGAGACTTGGGGCCAGCTTCCCAGCTGATATAAATTTATATAGCTCTGTTCTGTTCAATGGAACTATACTGATTTACACCAGTTGAGGTCATGACCTTGAATGCCATATATGTATTAACAGATTAAGGAAGAAATGTAGAAAAAAATATTTGAGAGAAAGCCAGGTCAATCAAGTTTACTGACATGATTATATTGGACACCAGCATAAGTGCTTATCAGCTATGACTGGCTAGGAAAAGCTGATAGTTTGGGTCAATATATTTGAGAATTGTTTATTAATTCCAGCCAAGAAAAAGAAATCAAGTGTTCAGTAATATTTTTCAGACCCTAGCACATTGAGACACTTTGTGACACCACTACACAAAATCTGAATAATTTCACCTAATGTACTGTCCTAATCTGTTAATCATGACAAGGTAAATGTGCTATAAAAAGTGGAAACAGCACAGCACTGACACTGGCAGGGTAGAAGAATAAAGCAGCTGCTGTTTTCCAACCTAAATCTCGTCCTATATACTCCAGGGACCTCATTTAATCAAGCATCTTTCTCACACTTCATCATTATATTATTCAGTAATGATGAAAAATTGTGGGAATAAATTAGTATTTTAGCATTTTTTTTCTTTCTACTCAAGGTACAATGAAAAATCCTTATTTTCTAGTAGTTTATTATTTAACTTAATTAGAAACAGTAAGCATCATAGTTTGCTGGGTCCCAAAGGTCAGTGCTCATGACTTTCTTCTTTACCTCACCCATCATGTCACTTTTTAAACCTCTTTATAGGTCCAACTTCTGGTGGTGAAATACTCAAGTTTTTGAGCTCTACAGAGCTCCTCTTCTTTAATTTTTCTGGTGCTCAGGGGCAGCTCTAGACATTTCGCCGCCCCAAGCACAGCGTCATGCCGTGGGGGGCGCTCTGCCGCTCGCTGGTCCCACGACTCTGGTGGACCTCCCGCAGTCCACCGGAGCCGCGGGACCAGCGGACCCTCCGCAGGCATGCCACCCAAGGCACCCTGCCTGCTGCCCTCCCGGTGACCGGCAGAGCGCCCCCCGTGGCATGCCGCCCCAAGCACGCGCTTGGCGTGCTGGGGCCTGGAGCCGCCCCTGCTGGTGCTGAAAACTTTTGACCAAAACCTGATGAAAACTGAAAAAGATTTAGCCACATACTGCCATTAACCAACAATTTTGAGTTTAGAGCTTTTTGAATTTTTCCAGTGAAAAAAATCTAATATTTTTCAAAGAAAGCAGACACTAGCTGCAAAAATGTTAAATTAGGTTTTCTAGTAAATTTGAAAATTTTACATGAGGTTTTTTCCAGTGCAATCAATATTTCAACCAATTTGTCTTGGTTGGAAGCACAAAATGCTTATAACAGTTAGGTTATGCAGACAAGCAACAAGTATCCCCAAATATAAACCCATGCAAGTTAGAGGGCCAGCCAGCCCAAAGAGTGAATTTGACATATCAAATAATCATCTGAACAGTGACTATTTTGAAAAGTTCCTAACAATTCATAGCCCCTAATGCTTGAAAAAATGAACTGCTGAATGATTTTCAATAACCAATTCAAAACTGGCCATGAAGAGATCATAATTTGTATGCACAAGATGGGTTATAGTTACTAAATACATAAATCATTTGCAAAGAAGCAGTATTCAGCATTATCAGGTTCAAGTGTCATACAGATTTCTCTCCTTGATTCTGTGCTCTCTCAGTCTCTCTCTTTCTAGTCTCTCATTCTTTCTCTCATTCTGTGACCCTATTTCTGTTGGTTGGACTGTAGAAAAATCACAGCAGCTGCAACAAGATTGACCCAAATATAATAGATTTCATTATTTGTCTCTTACTTGTGTAAAGATGAAAAAGCTTAGAGCAGGATGATGAATGCCCAGCTCACATGCTGCAGTGTCCTGGCTCACTATAACTTGAGCTGTGTTCTTAAAAAAAATAAAAAATAATTTTGTGGGAGGAGCTCTCCTGTGTATTTCAGAGGGTGGAAGTCTCTGAAAAGCCCTATGTGGACTGACAACAGAGGTCTAGCCACATTCCCCTATGTTACTTTGTAGTAACTTGCTGTAATGCAATTCACTGCAATGTGCTTCAAGAACAAGTGATTTGTATAGGTGGTGTGGTGGGTTAATGAACTAAACTATCACATTACAAAACCACAGTTCAGATCCTCATTAAACCCAAGACTTTATATGGAAAACAAGCATGTGAGGCGTGATGCTATAAAAGTTCTTTCTCATTGAAGGGCTTGGCTTAAAGACCATTGACATAAACATGTACAATATAGGATCCTGTAGCAGTCAAGGTAGTAGGAAACCTCTCCCAAGTCCCTGATGCAGTAATGGATTTGCTGTCTGGCCACCACTGCAGGCTCAGAGCTGAAGCAACCTCTGATCAAAGCCACCATCTACAAATGCTTCTTCATAGTAGCAGACCCACTTCATCCCAAAACATTCCACCAAATGAATGTAGTTCAAAGGGACGTGGACTTCACATGTGGCCTCCCTGCATCCTGACCCTCTGTACAACAACATTGCTTCAGTTCTTCTGCATTCATGGCTTCTGCGGGTGGGAACTGGTAGTGTTTGTCCCTAAGAGAATACAATTATATCATATCACATTCTGAGATTTACGAAGGAGGGCAAGGAGACCCATTTAGACACAATCACGTTGGTCCTTCAAAACGTGAGGTTTTTTTAAATCTCCTAAAATAGCTGATTGTGCACGTGCACGCTCTCTCTCTGTGTGGATTTGTGGCTGCTTAATTAGCTAAAATTATATGTATGTGTGCATAATCTATATAAAAATCTCTATATATGCGCACACATGTAAAATTGTAGCTAATTAGGCAGCCACAAATCCAACCCACTACTTATACAATAAAACATTTAAAGCCTATTGAATTTTCAGAAAGCTTTTTAGCACAGAACTTGGTGCAATTATGAGACATTAAGATAGTCTCACACAAAATTTCTCACCTGGGCAACATGAGACCAGGTGAAATCCAATATGGATAAGTGTTAGATGATGGCTAACAGAAAAAAATGAAACTAATCACACACATTGTTTGGTTCTAAATTAGTTGTAACCTCTCAAAAGAGATTTAGATGTCAGCATTGGCAGCTAAGTGAAGACATCCATTCAACATGCAAGGGTGGGTACATGGGCAAAAATATTATATTTTTACAAAAGAAATAGTAATATTGTCACTATATAAATTAATGGTATTCCTTTGTCTAGTTTCACCTATCACATCTCAGAAAAGACAATGCACCACAGAAGAAACTTAAACCTAACAATAACAACCCCAGTTTGGGCAAATAATTTTAAAATGGGGATGTCACACTGCAGATTGTTTTATTTCCTTCCCATGACAAAGTTACCTATCTGCAATATAGTATGACAATTTTTGTAGAAGGGTCAATAGTTATTTTCTGTTGACTTAGGGAGGGAGTCTCTGTGTTAATATCTAAAAGCAGACTTGTGTATATTACAGTTATAAGTGGGTGAAATCTTACCATGATTTCTAGTTGTAACACTAAATAGTTGAAGCTTTAAAATTGTACTTTTGATATTTTTGCAAACACCAATAAAGATAGAACATTAGTAAAGAATTAGAGAAGGTTCTGAGCAGGACAACACATAGAGCTGACTATGGAAGGAGACGTGAAAAAGACTAGGACCCAGAGCCTTGGGTCCTGCATTAACTACTCTGGTAATGCAAAGCAGCCATCAAGCTCATGGATTTAGTCCACTGAAAATTACCTCTGCTTCTGTCAAAAGGGTGTGGCCAGAGGAAAGAGTATGTCCCAATGCCCCAGGAATTTACAGCTACCAAAAGAACCACTGGGGCTATCTTTGTGCACCACCTGTCAGTGTGCAACTCATCTGAACCAGAGAATATGGGCCTAGAATTTTTTGTATAGTCTACAAAATAATATTGGGGGGGGAGAGGAAATTAGAAAGAGGGATGCCAAGTAATAGTTGGTGATTCCTTGGAGTTCAAGGATGATAGACTTCCATGAAATGATAGCTGGTTATCACTAGTGGATCCACAGGTGGCTAATAAGACCAATCCAGGATCCACAGATCTTATCACAGTCGAGGCAGACATTTTCCAGGGGAAGGAGTGGATTTAGATTGAGTCAGGTTGTAGCACATTCTTTCTTCGTTTCCTCTTGTCTTCGTTGGGTCTCGAAATGCTGGGATCCGTGCCAAAAGGTCCTTCTCCATTTTAGTTGGTCCATGGTTTATGTCGCTGTTGTACTACTTCATCTTAGCTTTGAGAGTGTCTTCAAAGTGCTTTTTTGCCCTTCCCCTGCTTATCTACCACACCAACTCCCTGATGGGCTCTGTGGAAGGCAAATAAAACCCTACCCTGCCTAGGTCAATCTGGCAGTGAGGGTAACATTTCTTCCCTGCCCTGAAAGGAAGAAAAAAAAAAGACTAATAATCTCCCCTGGGCACCAGGAGTGGGAGTGTTCCTCACCTGGTCTGGCAACTTCCTATTCCTCCCTATTCCATCCAGGTCAATTCCCCATCCCTGTGCAACCCAATTTCAGGGAGGGTCCTTAAAGGACCAAGAACTCCTTTTCTTCCAGCCAGCCAAAGACCCATCTCATTCTGTTACAGTGAGCACATTTTCAACCAAAGATGAAGTACTCAGTGAAAGAAGAGACTTAGGCTGTGATAGCTGAACATTATATTTGAAAGAAAATGAATTTTTTTTCTCTGCATAATTAGTTAATGCAGTACCTCTCAAATATCTGCCCATTGTTCCTTGCTGGTTATTGTGTTTTTGCTTTATCCCTTATCCAAAGCTGTGATTTATTCTGATTATAGATAATTGAAAGGTTAGTGTGTAGACATCATAATTTGTATTATGGTCATTCTTTTCTTTTTATAACATTTCTAATGACAAAAAGAATCTAATATTTGTAGATGTCTCGAAGCAGGTCATTACATTTATGAATACGTTTAAAAAATAGAAACTCTAACAATATAAAAATGAATGAACCAGATAAACACAATAAACCTGGCTGAAACAGTTGCTATGTTTCAGAAATGTTTGCAATAAAATTCTGATGAATAAAGGGACTTCAAAAATATGACATATCAGTGTAACTAAGTGAGCAGTTTTTATTTTATTCAGACAATCTGAACATTCACCCAAAATCCAAACCAGACTGAAGCCAAGTCTTTTCTGAAATTTGAAAAGGTCTGGTTACATTTTGCTTTGATTGTCTTGCTTCTCGTAACTCTGTGATTTGAGCTGGGACAGGAAATGAAAGGACCAAAATACTGCAAAAAGTCTGCTCTTGTGCTGTTTCTGATCTGGCCCAACAGAACCTGCTCTTGTAAGATTTTTAGCTGAGTATTAAGACCAAAGAGGTATGGATAAAACTGTGAAAAATTTAAATATTTTTGTTGTTCCCCTGAAAAACAAAAGGCTGCATCAGCAAGCAGAAAACTATAATTTCCACATTCAAATTCTCCAAGCAAAAATTGGTAAGTATACACAAATGTATTATTCCCTCATTGACTCCTTTCTTTCATTATCTTTTTAATGCATTGTCTAAGAATATAATAAGAGCAATACTAGAAATATAGGCAGCAGCTATGCAAGCTTCCCACACTGTTCTGCCAGGGTATCCCAGCCCTAACTAAGGACTGCCTCACTGATATCTCCTTCCCTTCCCTATTCAGTTCTTGGCCTCTTTGCTAAGACTTTTCCCAATGTTGTGTATTTGGTTGTCATGGTTTTGTTGCTATGGCAACTGAGTTAGATTATTATGGGTTAGCTCAACCGGTTTCAACCGCCTGAGGAGCTCTCTGTATATATGTAAATAAAATGGAGGTTTTGGTTAGCTGCCTGCTCTCTGGCCTCAAGTGATTGCTTCCTACACCGGCTGCCCGAAGGATATAACACTGGCGACGAGGGTGAGACTCCGGTGCTGCTCCAGTAACAGAAGGAAGTAGAAGTTAAGGTAAAGAACAAACAAACAAAAAAGCTGCTTGTTTGCACTGACTGTGAAAGTGAAACTAAAAATCATGGCTACTCTGACCAGGCCCCTGGAGCCTTTTGATGAGAATACAGAGCAGTGGCATGTGTATGCTGAGCGTTTTGAGCTTTTTGGTATTGCAAATGACATTACAGAAGCGAAGAAGGTGCCAATATTCTTAACTGTTGTAGGGGCTAAAACCTACTCTCTGCTACACAGCTTACTACACCCTGTTAAGCCTGAGACTAAATCTTACAGTGACATTGTGGAAATCCTGGGGTCTCATTTCTCCCCAAAACCACTGGTAATTGCTGAAAGATATAGGTTCCACAAAAGAGACCAAAAGGAAGATGAAACAGTTGTACAATTTGTAGCCATTTTAAAAAAGCTAGCAGAACACTGTGAATTTAAAGAAATGTTACATGATGCCCTGCGTGACAGGTTAGTGTGTGGCCTGTACAGTGAAGCTATACGGAAGCGCCTACTGACAGAGGCTCAGCTTACCTTACAGAAGGCTGTTGATATTGCTGTCTCCATGGAACTGGCTACAAGGGAGGCACAATACATCGGTGCACCCCCTAGGGTGCAAAAAGTGTCACAAGAACCGACCCACAAAACTGTGCAGAGTCAAGAATGTTACCGCTGTGGTAAGCCGGGTCACCAGGCATCAGAATGCTGGTGTAAGGACCTGGTGTGTCGACACTGTGGCAAAAAGGGACACATTGAGTGTGCCTGTAAACAAAAGAAAAAGAGGCCTGTGGTCTGGCCGACAAAAAGAGGAACCCTGCATACCCTAGAACAGACCCAGGATGATCAAGGTGACACCTCATCGCAAGAGGAAGTGCCACTGCATGTTTTGTCTTTGGCAATGGGCTCACATGAATACTGGGTAACCCCGTTATAGGATGGCAAATGTATACGCATGGAACTGGACACCGGTGCAGCCGTCTCACTGATCTCCGAGACTGTGTATAAAGAAAAGCTACAGCATCTTCCGCTTAAGGCAACAAAAATTGTTCTGAAGACGTATACGGGAGAAGCTGTGCCTATGCTGGGCACTATTGATGTTAAGGTGGAGCTCAATGGACAGGTGGCTAAATTGCCACTGTTTGTGGTGAGAGGTAACTACCCAGCCTTAATGGGTAGGTCTTGGCTTGGGAAGATTCAACTGAACTGGGCAGAAGTGCACCGGATGACTAAAGAAGAAACCAGTCTAACCCCTATACTAAGGAAACATGCTGCTGTTTTTGGAGATGATTTGGGAAGTATGAAGGGAATCACTGTGACATTGAACATTAAACCTGGCAGTCCACCAAAATATCTGAAAGCCCGAACTGTGCCATATGCCATCAGGCCAAAAGTTGAAGCAGACCTGGAGCGCCTGGTCACCAATGGAGTCCTAATACCAGTTACCCATAGCTCATGGGCCACTCCTATCATTCCAATCGTGAAGAAAGATGGCTCTCTCCGGATTTGCGGTGATTTTAAAGTCACTGTCAACCCAGTGTTGTGTGCAGAGCAATACCCGCTTCCCCGCATCGATGACCTCTTCGCAGGCCTGGCTGGGGGACAAAAGTTCAGTAAGATTGATCTGAGTCAAGCATATTTACAGATGCACGTCGATGAAAAGTCCCAAGAGCTGTTGACTATTGTGACTCATAAGGGGCTTTATCAATACTGTCGTCTACCCTTCGGAATAACATCTGCTCCCGCCCTGTTCCAGAGGGCTATGGACCAGATCTTGTGTGGCTTGTCAGGAGTTCAGTGCTATCTGGATGATATCCTGGTCACTGGAAGAAATGAAGAGGATCACTTAAAGAATTTTTAGAGGCTACCCTACAAAGACTGGAAGAGTATGGCCTACGAGTTCGCAAAGACAAGTGTGAATTCTTGAAGCCCTCTGTTGAATATTTGGGACACATCATTGATTCTGCAGGTCTTCATAAGGCCCCTGCAAAAGTTAAAGCTATTGTGGAGGCTCCCCCACCTCGAAATGTAAGCCAGCTGCGCTCGTTTCTAGGACTCCTGAACTATTATGGAAAGTTCATCTCACAGTTAGCCACACTGCTAAAACCACTTCATGAGCTCCTTGGGCAGAACAAGGCCTGGAAGTGGACTGAAGCCTGTGATGTTGCGTTTAACAAAGCTAAGGATGCATTGCTAAATTCTGAAGTTCTAACGCACTTTGATCCATCCTTACCACTGCAATTGGCCTGCGATGCCTCCCCTTATGGAGTGGGAGCAGTCGTGTCACATATTATGCCTTCAGGAGAAGAGAGACCTATTGCTTTTGCTTCACGCACTCTAAGCAAAGCAGAAACTAAGTACGCCCAAATCGAACGTGAGGCATTAGGAATTGTTTTTGGAATTCGGAAGTTTCATCAGTACCTGTTTGGGCGAAAATTTACTCTTCTCACAGACCATCGACCTCTGACATCAATTTTTGGACCTTACACAGGCATTCCCCCATTAGCTGCTAGTCGTATGCAACGTTGGGCATTGTTACTTTCAGCACACACATATGAAATCAAATATCGGAAATCCACTCTACACGGCAATGCAGATGGCCTCTCAAGGTTGCCTTTGCCGGTCAAACACCAAGATAGTGCCCACAAGGAAATCTTCTACTTTGAACAGGTAGAGAATACACCCATCACTGCTACTCAGATAAAGAAGGCAACTCGCGTTGACCCAGTATTGTCCCACGTTATGGACCTGGTGATGCATGGAACATCTCGACAAACCTCTCCGGTCTCATCCGACCTTGTTCCCTACATGTCCAAGCGGACGGAGTTATCGGTCCAATCTGGTTGTTTGTTGTGGGGGAGACGTGTCATTATTCCACCACCACTGAGATCACAGATGTTAGAACAGCTACATTCCGGTCACTGTGGAATAGTGCGCATGAAGGAAATTGCACGAAGCTATTTTTGGTGGCCTGGACTGGACAGCGCTATTGAAGAGAAGGCAAAAGCTTGTATGTCGTGTGAGGAATGCACCCCAGTGGGCACCCCTACACCCATGGGACTGGCCTGAAAACCCGTGGCAACGTATTCACGTTGACTTTGCTGGCCCCCTTGAAGGAAGCATGTTCTTGGTGGCAATAGATGCCCATTCTAAATGGCCAGAAGTCTCTATAATGCAGTCCACTTCTGCAGAGAGTACTATCCAAAAACTACGAGGACTCTTTAGTCGTTTTGGTCTGCCAGAACAACTTGTGAGCGACAACGGACCGCAGTTCGTTTCTCAGGAGTTTCAAAATTTTATGAAAGCAAATGGGATACACCACATCACGTCAGCACCATATCATCCGTCCACCAACGGATTAGCTGAAAGATTTGTGCAGACAATGAAAAACGCTTTGAAATCAGCAAGGGGACAACACTCCATTCAAAAGCGTCTGGATACCTTTTTACTTTCCTACAGAAACACACCTCATGCTACGACCCACGCATCTCCGGCCTTTCTAATGATGGGACGACAGCTGCGCACTTGCTTTGATCTGCTGAAACCTTCTGAACCCCGACAAATTGTGCAACATCAGCAGCAATATCAAGTCATCAGACGGGCACCCAGAGCAAAAGACCGAACCTTTAGCCCGGGACAGCCAGTTTTGGCTCGGAATTATACTTCCAGAGCTAAATGGGTTCCGGCCACAGTCATCACTCAAACAGGACCTGTTTCCTACACAGTCCGGACTGCAGAGAATCTTACCTGGTGGTGACATGTAGATCAGCTGTTGCCAGGTCATGCCAGTCCTCAGGACCCATCTGCAGTTGAGGGGTCTGACTTCACCTCTTCTGGTGAGGGATCGAATCACGAGTCACCTGTTTCTGACTGTTCTCCTCCATTACTGCCGGCGGCTGAGATACCCCTTTGCCCAGCACGAGCTGATACCACCTCCTCACCTGTTCGTGCTGCGGACCCTGAGCCCCTAGTGCTTTCGGGTGCAATAACACCAGTAGTTCGCCGTAATCCACCTAGAGACAGAAGGCCTCCTCATCGGCTGGATCTTTAGCTAGGGCGAACCCACGGTTATGGGGCAAAATAATCCCCAGGGTTTAGCCGGGAATGGAGGCAGTCTACCCTCCTTCTCTAGTCTAGTGTGTGTTTTATTTAGGGGATGTTCTTATTAGGGGGGGAGGAATATGTTGTGTATTTGGTTGTCATGGTTTTGTTGCTATGGCAACTGAGTTAGATTATTATGGGTTAGCTCAACCGGTTTCAACCGGCTGAGGAGCTCTCTGTATATATGTAAATAAAATGGAGGTTTTGGTTAGCTGCCTGCTCTCTGGCCTCAAGTGATTGCTTCCTACACCGGCTGCCCCAAGGATATAACACCCAACAGCACCTTTTGGAAGAATAATCTTTGTGATGGGGACACTAAGTAGCTGTCAGAGGGTAACTATTTACCGTTAACCTGATGAAGATTTGAAAAAGTAGCTAGAACTAAAAGCCTCCATATTTTAATATCAATCCCCTCTGCCATACAAGTACCTCACTTTTTTTCTGAATTTAAAGCCACTCTTTTCAGCTCAGTTAGCTTGTGGTGAAAAGTCTACTGAAGCTTTGGGGGATTTTTTGAGTTCCTATGAGACTAAAATAATTATTCTGAAAGAGAAGCACTTGGCTCTGTCTTATATGAAAAACTTGTTATATTGCTTTGATTTCAGACCCTATGCCTGACCACCTCCAGTACAATATCATAATTGTTGGATCCATAGATCTGGAGAGCTTGTTTTATTGGAAATACATTTTCAGCTCCCCTAAAGGCTTTTCAAGTTTCCCAGAAATATAATAAGAAAAAAGGTTCTACAACATAGCAGAAGAAAAAAAAGTAACTCCAAAGAGAGAGGTGAGGTTGATGGAGATCCAACTACTGTTGCACAAATATACACTGAATGGTCAGGTTAGGAACTGTTGTAGCCTGAGTTTTGAATATTTTAAAAAAGAATGAAAAGCATAAAAGGCCAACTAGTCCAACCACCTTCTCTCAGTTCTTAATACTTATTTTGTGATCAAATTAAAATATACATAAAGAATACAGGTTATACAGTGGAGCTACACATAAAATAGAATAAGAATATGAAAATGTCATTATTAGGCACATTCATATGCCTTGAACCTACAACTGGTTATGCATAGGCTCGTCCTTATACGCCCATAGAGCTTCACTGAAGTAAAGGGAGCGCCACACAGAGCCAGCACACAAACAAGTGTTGGGGCAATAGACAGAAAGGCCAGGGGGAAAAAATGGATGAAAACACGAAGATGATTCTGATGCCAATAAATTATGCTGTCTTCATGGGCTGCTGTAAGCCTCCAGAGCTAATCCTTTTCCTGCTGTCTATTGCCATCCATTTTGAATGAAAAGATTTACAAATAAAAAAATGCCAATTCCATGAGGTTTTTGTTTTTTAAATTTGCACAGCCTGAAGTTGCTTGCATGCTAAATGGGTAACTGCTTGCCCAAGTAATATGGAACTGCACAGACTGAGTGAACTTCACTTATGGTTCTCAAAAAGGGATTTCCAGAAAAAATCAATTTTGGGAACATTGACATGGAATGTTTCAGCTTGCTGGCTGCTTGCCTGGAAAACTTTTGTCAGTTCACTTCTTGGTGGCAGAACAGACAAGTCTTCCAGATGGGCTGCTGGAGGCTGATGACCCACTCCATCCCGAGTGGCTCTCCACCTTCCCGGCTCACCAACCCCTCCACAGCCTGGCTACTGGAGAAGCAGCGGGGTGGTGGGGAAACAGAGGCCTGGGGAGCCATCATTTTACTTTTCTCAATGGAAAATTTTCTATAGGAAAATTTTAATTTTGCAGAAGATTTTCCAGCCAGCTCCTAGTCATTGGTCGTGAAAGTGCTTTTAACAAAGGTCTTTGAATTCACCCCAGATCTGGCCTGTAAAATCCTGCTTTTTTTTCCCCACTGGTACATACCAGAAGAACCTGCTAACCCTGCATTTCAGATGGGACTGGTCACTTGAGACCAGTGGTGACTGATCCAAAACGATAATCTCTCTTCACTAGGGACCAAATATCCATGCCATTGCTCTGAGTAATCAGCTGGGATGGCCATCTGACAGATGCGCAGGTGTGGCAGGGGAAGGAGTCTTCCTTTCATGTCTCAGAGCAGCTGCAGAGGCAGAGTGCAATTCTCTGCTTCCTTCTTGGGGATGCACTTCAGTGACATTATCCCTTCACTCTACACGAGGGTTATACGTTGCATGGTAATTCCAGGTAAAATGAAGTGAAAGGTGTTTGCTGATTTTGGGTATGGTTATGAGTGTGAGAAACTGGAACACTGTAATGACGCAAGGCCTGAGTTTCTACAGCAATAACATAATGTCAGTATTCAGCACTATGAAAGCTGTAGAAAGCTTGTTGGTTTTGCTTTTGTAAACTATAACTCGTGCTATGCAGGTGTTAGACTATTGAAAACTTACACTCAGGTGCTAGTGTGTGCCACAGTTGTTTGCATCTGAAAAGGACAGACACAAGGTTGCACCCATGGAAAATTCCATGTGCCCATGATGATGTTGGGCATATGCTCAGTTGGCAATCTACCCCTTTTGTTTTTGTGTCTTTGCTATTTAAAAAAAACCCAAACAAACCTCTTAGCTTTGAATTAAAGCAACTGGCATCTTCAAGAAGCAGTAATGTTGGGTATGAAGACTTTGAGTAACTTGGCAAGTAAATTAACTACCAGGAGTGTTTGTAATGAATTCTACAACATTACTTTATGCTACTTATGGACGAGCACAAGTCCATGGGGCCGGATGCGCTGCATCCAAGGGTGCTAAAGGAGTTGGCCGATGAGATTGCAGAGCCATTGGCCATTATCTTTGAAAAATCATGGCGATCGGGGGAGGTCTCGGACGACTGGAAAAAAGCTAATGTAGTGCCCATCTTTAAAAAAGGGAAGAAGGAAGATCCAGGGAATTACAGGCCAGTCAGTCTCACCTCAGTCCCTGGAAAAATCATGGAACAGGTCCTCAAGGAATCAATCCTGAACCACTTAAAGGAGGGGAAAGTGATCAGGAACAGTCAGCATGGATTCACCAAGGGCAAGTCATGCCTGACTAACCTAATTGCCTTCTATGATGAGATAACCGGCTTTGTGGATGAGGGGAAAGCAGTGGATGCGCTATTTCTGGACTTTAGCAAAGCTTTTGATACAGTGTCCCACAGTATACTTGCCAGCAAGTTAAAGAAGTATGGGCTGGATGAATGGACAGTAAGGTGGATAGAAAACTGGCTAGATGGTCGGGCTCAACGGGTAGTGATCAATGGTTCCATGTCTAGTTGGCAGCCGGTATCAAGTGGAGTGCCCCAGGGGTCAGTGCTGGGGCCGGTTTTGTTCAATATCTTCATTGACGATCTGGAGGATGGTGTGGACTGCACCCTTAGCAAGTTTGCAGATGACACTAAACTGGGAGGAGTGGTTGACACGCTGGAGGGTAGGGATAGGATACAGAGGGACCTAGACAAATTAGAGGATTGGGCCAAAAAAAATATGATGAGGTTCAACAAGGACAAGTGCAGAGTCCTGCACTTAGGACGGAAGAATCCCATGCACTGCTACAGACTAGGGACCGAATGGCTGGGCAGCAGTTCTGCAGAAAAGGACCCAGGGGTTACGGTGGACGAAAAGCTGAATATGAGTAAACAGTGTGCCCTTGTTGTCAAGAAGGCTAATGGCATTTTGGGTTGTATAAGTAGGGGCATTTCCAGCAGATCGAGGGATGTGATCATTCCCCTCTATTCAGCACTGGTGAGGCCTCATTTAGAGTACTGTGTCCAGTTTTGGGCCCCACACTACAAGAAGGATGTGGATAAATTAGAGAGAGTCCAGCGGAGGGCAACAAAAATGATTAGGGGGCTGGAGCACATGACTTATGAGGAGAGGCTGAGGGAACTGGGATTGTTTAGTCTGCAGAAGAGAAGAATGAGGGGGGATTTGATAGCTACTTTCAACTACCTAAAAGGGGGTTCCAAAGAGGATGGATCTAGACTGTTCTTAGTGGTAGAAGATGACAGAACAAGGAGTAATGGTCTCAAGTTGCAGAGGGGGAGGTTTAGGTTGGACATTAGGAAAAACTTTTTCACTAGTAGGGTGGTGAAGAACTGGAATGGGTTACCTAGGGAGGTAGTGGAATCTCCTTCCTTAGAGGTTTTTAAGGTCAGGCTTGACAAAGCCCTGGCTGGGATGATTTAGTTGGGTTTGGTCCTGCTTTGAGCAGGGGGGTGGACTAGATGACCTCCTGAGGTCCCTTCCAACCCTGAGATTCTATGATTCTATGATACTTGCTACATTGGGAAAATAATGGACCTTTATCTATTGAGGTCTGGTCAGCCACCTAGTTGCAGGCAGTAATCTGTCTATTAGAAGCATCCTCTCTGAGGTTCTGAGTGTCAAGTGGCATTCTGAATGTCTCCTAGTGCTCTTATTTAGAGCTGTATCTAAATGGCACAAGCTAGCTTTATATGTAGGAGCCATTCTAATTATTTGATCACTGGAGATTTTTATAGCAGTAGAAGAAACCACTTCCATTTTAAAGCAAAGTATCAGAGCTCTTGTGTCAGGATATGTTATTGCAGAGAGTGATATTTCAGAAGTATGTAGCACTATCAGAGTCAACAAGAACCCTAAAGTTATTTTTCCAGTTGTTCCTGAATTCATGTTCATTAGATAGCTGTACCTTACAGGATCTGGGAGCATTCACTGTGACTAACACTTAAGTAGGTGTCCATTTGTCTTCTTGGCATACTCTCACCTGGTCACCATCAGTAAAAGAGGAGAGCAACTTTGCTCTCCTAGTGTAATAGCTTATTTGCATCTGTTTGCATGTTGTCAGCTTATTAGACTCACTTTCTCAGTTTTCATGCAGTACAGTAGCTTCATTTGGCAATCGCGTTGTCAGATGTCTATCAATTAGTAACTGGGCAGGCCATTCCAGATTGGCCTCGCAGGGTATATTTTTCTGAATGGAAGTCCTAATTTTTCTTTCTTGATATATTTTGACAATGTGAGCAGTTTATACCAGTAGTCCATCTGGCCATGAATATGTTGTATGTTATGTAATGTGCTCAAAACCCCAATGCTCTGCAAAAGCTTACATTTTGTATTAGTATTTTGAGGACTAGCATAGCTACTCCTGTGTATAGCTATTCACATGCCTAAATGTTTGCAGGGTCAGTCCCTTTAGTAACAGATGCACAAGCTTGGGTTTATTTACCAGAAGCTAAGATCAGAGTGGAACATAATATAGAAGGAATTCCCGTGGCCAATGAACAATATTTTGAGAAAAATGTTGGTCTATCTTTTATTCTGTTTGATCAAAATTATTTTCTAAGAAAATGCTTGACTAGTTGTAAAGAGAACACAGAATTGTCTGCTCATAAATTAAAGGAGATGATATGTGGAATTTCTGAGGGAACAGAAGGAGTGGTCCTCATAAGGATGGGATCCACCTGCATAAGGGTTTGCAGAATCCGTTCTTAGCGTTTTAATAGGTGAATGAGAGAGGTTGTACAGGGGTCTTTATAATATGGAAGTCCCCCGCATTTGGTACAGTCCACTCAAATATGCACAGTAACAAATTGTATTTAAATTCTCCTACTATAGATGTGTTGGTGTTGAAAATTACTTGTTCAGCCTTCCTCAAGAAGTGTTGCTTTGACTATTGTTAGTTGCTAGAATTATTACCACTGCATATACCTAATGTTCCTTCACATAACAGATGGCTTATGAAAATCTGGCACATCTCTGTAGCCTTAAAAACAATTCATACATCAGATATCTGAACACATGGCTTCCTTTCATCACTTGTGCAGAGGCTAGGAGCTGGATTAAAAATACAGCATTCTAGAACTTCTCTTCTACTAACATTGTATGCATATCCATTTTTATATTAACATGTATTACTAGGACTCAGCCAAATGACCACTTTTTTTCTTTTAATCTTATTACCTGTATGTTTTCTCTTGGACTCATGTAATCAATTGCATTGTTTCATTGTGTGCCTTGACATGAATCTAACCTGTCTATCCATCATGACATATTATATATGAACTTCTAAATTGCTAGTTTTTTTTCCTGCTAGTTTTTTCAGGGATTCCCACATGAAAGACACTTTTATTCCTGGGATATTACACGTGTACAGGATTCTAGTTTTTGCCTTAGTTTCTTAGACTTTTCCCTGGGTGGTATTATTTTTATTAATAATTTATTATTTTATTTTAATGACATGCTTTAAGATCCATGGAAACATCCAAACAAGCATTGACTTGTCAAGCTTTTATTTGTTCAATAGTAGCTTCTGCAGATATCGACTTCTTTAGTCAACATAAAAAATCACTAGATCTCTTAACAATGGTTCTTTCAAAGTGGTATTATGACTATCACAAACAATCTGATTCCGTATCAGAGAATGTGTTAGTTCTCCAGAGTTTTTAAACCCTATTCCATATTGATCCATTATCTCACTCTGTTTATTGACACAAATGAAGAAGTGATGCCTTTCATATGGGGGAAAGTCACATCCAAATTAGGTGTTTTGCCCCTCCCAACCTCATTCTCAAAAGTAAATGTGTTTTAAATCTAAACTTGTGTTGCTTTTACTCTACAATGGCACATACAACATTAACCCTAGTCTGACACTAAGATATTTAGTATGATGGTAGATTCTAGAGACACAAATGAGATCAGAGCTCCAGTCTGTTAGACACCATTAAGATGTCTGTGTAAAGATCTGTACAGAATAAGTTGTAATAGTCTTACAAGCCAGAAGAATTATACTATATATTCTAAAGTACTATCCACTGGTGTGCATATATATATCTATGTATGTACATACACACAGTTACTGCTAACTCTTTGGGGCAATCTAAATAGAGAAGACTTAGAGAGGGCAGAACAAAGATGTGAAATCACTTGAGCAAAGAGACAGTGACCGAGCCAGGACTCCAAAGGCCCAGTCCAGTGACCTGTCCACTGTCTTGTCTTTAGATGTGTGTCATATTGGGTCTTTCTTGTGAACCATTTGAGTTTCACAGCCAGTAATGTAATAGTGTAGCCATTAGAGGGAAATCTTGTACTTTTTTTTACTTTTACTGGGACTTTACTTTTATGCTTCACTGTTGCAATCTTGTGAAGAATATACCAACAATAAAAAGAGTATGGGGAAAAAAGGACACACTAAAATTCTAGGCAACCCAAGAATCTATGACCATATGTAATAGCTTACTAGAAGACAATGCTTTAGATAATACTGATCTCTATAACTGAATCAGCTGGAAGTTGTAGTGTAACAAACATATACTCTTTCTAACAAAGAAAACCCTATTTACTGGGTGGTCTGCTTGGTAATCTGGACATGGTTCTGATTACAATCAATGCATTAACCAATGCAGAGCCTCCTCTTGAGACAGCAAACATTACTCTGATTTCTCAATAGAGAGATTACTATGAAGGATTATCTCAACAATTCAACCTCCATCGTGTTTGGCCAAATGCCTATGGCCACCCATCTTCATCACACCCAGAGAATGAAAACTAAATGTGCAGAGTTTCTGCAGACAATAAATATACTTTGGAACTTCTTCATTTTTGTGTAGCTTTACTCTCCAGTTAAATATGCCAGCCCAACTACATACAGATTCTTAGTTAATTAGCAATATTTAACAAAGTTGTAATAGTGTTGCAACTAAACAAACCGAAAGTATACAAAATCAAAGTAGAATGGGCAGGTTTCTGGGTGTCTGTTTCTGCTGTAGTGCATGCACCCAGGTTGTGCACAGACTGTATGAGAAACAGTAGGTCTGTGAGCTGAGCTCCTTTCTCAGTGAGTCCTACTAAGTCTCGAGGCCAAGAATGCCTAGGGGATTCAATTTTCTTAGCAAAGAGCAAAGTCTGTAATTTAAATGACTCATTTCCACCACTCACCGCCCCTAACACTCACTTATGTCAATCACCCTAACTCCCACACAGCATTCCCTTCCTACCTCAAAACACATTGTCTAGCCAAAGGTTGTTTTCTGAACCCTCATGCTTACACAAACTCTCCAGACCCATCCTCACATAGCTTCTACTCCTTCCACATCCTCTAGATCCCTTCACACTTACTGCTTTCTCCTCTAAGCTCCTGGGCCCATTCTGCCACCCCAACTCAGCTCCTGTTCCTCTGGCCTCTACTTCCTTTCCCCTGTCTCTTGTCTACCTTTAACTGCTTTTTGTTCAGGGGAATTGAAACCTGCTCCACTCTCCTGCAGAACTAGATGAGGCCAGCAAGGAGATGAAGGATCACCTCAATTGCAGCTCCTAGGCTTCTGAGGGAGACTTACCAAGTGCTGGCGGCAGCAGCAGCAGCTCTGAGCTGAGTCTGCTGACTCAGGAAGTCTTTCCACTTGCATGGTTGTTCTTTGAGAGTGCCAGGTGCAGCTCCACAATTAGCATGCCCCCTGCTTGCCAAAACCTTGGAGCAGATATGTAAGTGTGCCATGCCTATTACCACAGTGACCCCAGAGTAGCTTCTTTGCATCCTGGCTCTGGGCTGGGAGGAAGAATTCCATTCCCATTCCCCCCAGCCCAAGAATGCATTTACAAAGCCAGTTCAAACAGCCTTTTGCAAAGGGGATAAAAGTCCTTAGCACTAAATAAAATCTTCAATTTTTCCATACAAAGCAGTGCTACAGTTCCACCTAATATAGTAAACTTTCCCCTGATTTCCTTCTGGCTCCATTCGTTAGACATCTATTATAATATAATTATTATTAATAGGATGGGAATACTGCCCCCAAAATAGGATATTTTGTAGCATTTCAAAGGGGATTTAATCTTTGAAATGTATTTGCATAAATATAAACTTTGTTTTAAAATTGATTTAGTTTAAAAAAAAAAGTCTATAGAAATACATATGTTCCTAATAGTGACTCATGTACACAGCGGAACTGTGGTGTTATACTGTTTTTTATGTTACTCTGGAGAAATCAATTATTTACAATATTTACCCATGTTAATGGTGTGTCAGTGTAATTTATGTACCAATATGAATTGCAGCAATGTGACGTAATATACAGTAAGTTGTAATGAAGTTGGCAAACAATACAGGAGATATTATCCAAACTACAATTTCTTTCTGGGTGGCAAATATACCTGGGGGGTGAGGGGAAGGGCTTCCTCAATCAGATGTTTCTGGCTATGGTTAGATTATAGTTAGATTTTGGAGACACTTTTACCAAAAGCCGGTTTGGACTGAAATTATTCCTGTTTGTTCTCTATTCAGAGGTGATACGTTTATTGTTGTGGAGGTTTGACACACTTTCATCTATTTACACTCAATATCTTCATTAAGGATGGCGTGGACTGCACTCTCAGCAAGTTTGCAGACAACATTAAACTTGGAGGAGTGGTAGATACGCTGGAGAGTAGGGTAGTTACGCTGGAGAGTAGGGATAGGATACAGAGGGACCTAGATAAATTAGAGGACTGGGCCAAAAGAAACCTGATGAGGTTCAACAAGGACAAGTGCAGAGTCCTGCACTTAGGATGGAAGAATCCCATTCACTGTTACAGACTAGGGACCGAATGGCTAGGAAGCAGCTCTGCAGAAAAGGACCTAGGGGTTACAGTGGATGAGAAGCTGGATATGAGTCAACAGTGTGCCCTTGTTGCCAAGAAGGCTAACGGCATTTTGGGCTGTATAAGTAGGGGAATTGCCAGCAGATCGATGGATGTGATCATTCCCCTCTATTCGACATTGGTGAGGCCTCATCTGGAGTACTGTGTCCAGTTTTGGGCCCCACACTACAAGAAGGATGTGGAAAAATTGGAAAGAGTCCAGTGGAGGGCAACAAAAATGAGTAGGGGGCTGGAGCACATGACTTATGAGGAGAGGCTGAGGGAACTGGGATTGTTTAGTCTGCAGAAGAGAAGAATGAGGGGGGATTTGATAGCTGCTTTCAACTATCTGAAAGGGGGTTCCAAAGAGGATAGATCTAGACTGTTCTCAGTGGTACCTGATGACAGAACAAGGAGTAATGGTCTCAAGTTGCCGTGGGGGAGGTTTAGGTTGGATATTAGGAAAAACTTTTTCACTCAGAGTGGTGAAGCACTGGAATGAGTTGCCTAGGGAGGTGGTGGACTAGATGACCTCCTGAGGTCCCTTCCAACCCTGATATTCTATGATTCTATGAACTCAAAACCAGCTTGGGGGGGAGGAGGGGAATCGGACTTTTGGAATTCAGCCAAGTTTGGGAGAATCTGAAAGTTGTTGCTGTCTGTTGGCTGTTCATTGCCATTCATTATAATCTATGACCTCAGTCCAGTTCTTAGTGGGATGAGTGTCCACCTCACAAAAAAACACAACTGCAAATGGCATTACTTGGTAACCATGTTGCTAATCCTAGCAGAGAAATCAAGGTTCAAATGAGCTTGGAAAATAACTGTTTTTCCATGCTTAGTGAAAATTGGCCCTCCTATGTAATTTATTAATATTATCATAGTGCCTAGTCATAGACCAGGATCACATTGTGTAAGGTACTGTACAACAAAAAGATATTTAAAATTGCAACTCTTGTGAAAGTCCCTTTACCATTTCTTACCATAACTTGTGCATTTATGTGAATGTATGTTCATACATGAATCTTAGAACAGTCCATTACAGCTCCCAACCTTTGTAATGGAAAGAAATAATCTTTTTTAAATGAAAATAGAAACTGGAAAAACAACCAATTTTTGAAAAAAAAATTTCAGTTAAATACTTTGGGTTTTGAAAATCAGAAAATGAAGAATTTTACCAAAAAGGAAATCAGAAAAGCAACTATTTTACATATTTTTTTAAACTATAGAATGTTCAGTTTCTGTTTAAAATAAAGCAAAACAACACAACAACAAAAACACAGAATGTCTCATTGACAAACCAGAAAAATAATTGAAACAAACAAACAATGGGGAAAATACCATAATTTAAAAACTGGAAAATTTCAGCCTTAATGAATTTCCCCCTGAAAATGGTTCTATTAGTTGAAAAGCCATTTTTCAATATTTTTTACTAGCTTTACATTCAACACCACAATTATTTGAATGAATAATCTATCCATTTTTCCTTTTTGTTTTCTTTACCAAATGAGTAATACATGCAAAGTACTAGAGTTGAAATTTTAAATGCATAATAAGCAGGCAGGCCAGTTCTTTCTGCATCTATAACTTAATCATCTTACAGGTATATATAAAGCCTTTTTCTCCCACAGCAGACTTTCCAACCATGGAATCAAAGCTAACTTACTTCCATTGTTGATAGGATTAAGTAAAACAAAAAACAATCAAACAAAAACCCAACCAAAAAAAAATCCATACTCAATAATATAAAATGTTACATATTCTAAGGGCATTAAAGTTAGTCACTTTGAAAATCATTTTAAATGCCTGCATTTTCTGACATTTAAAATGTCATATTATTGCATTAATGTAACTATATGTATCAATAATATTATTTGTACTAAACTGGTAAGCAGGGGCGGCTCTAGAAATTACACCGCCCCAAGCAGGGCGGCGCGCTCGCCGCCCTTCCCCGGTCCCGCGGCCGGGGCAGAAGTGTCTACGGCGGGTGCGCTGGTCCCGCGGCTCCGGTGGAGCATCTGCAGGCATGCCTGCGGGAGCTCAAGTGGAGCCGCGGGAAGAGTGGACCCTCCGCAGTCATTCCTGCGGCAGGTCCGCTCGTCCAGGGGCTCCGGTGGACCTCCCGCAGGCATGACTGCGGAAGGTCCACCGGAGCCAAATGCCGCCCTGCCGGGACAATGCCGCCCCACGCGCCTGCTTGACGCGCTGGGGTCTGGAGCCGGCCCTGCTGGTAAGAGATTATCATAAACGATTACCTAAAAAGCTTGCGTCCACAGGAGGCTAAACTTTCTTGACGGAAGGACAGACATACCAAAACCAGACAACAATAGTAGGCATCTCATACAGGGTGGTATTCACCCCTCCTCAAATACAGTTTAAGTAACTGGTTTTGTTTGGCAGGGGAGAGGAAGAAATTCACTCTTTTGGCCCATGGATACAGCATAGGACAGCACTTTTGCATCACCACTTTTGCCACCTTGTATGTTAGACTGAAGCCCTTCTACAGAACCTCCTCATCGCCAGGGGCTTGATTTTACAAAGTACTGAGCACTCTCAACTCCCACTAGGGGGGATCCAGGAGCACTCTCAACTCCCACTAGGGGGGATCTCAACTCCCACCCTGGATCCAGGGGCCTGTTTGCCCACAAATAATGGTTCACAACACATAGTCTACCATATAGTTCCCTTCTGCCCCCTGCCTATCAGCTCTACTTGCCACTTCACCTTTACAATGCTTTGGTAGAGCTTATGTTGAATGGGTGACCTGCTAGCATAGTCCACATTACATTGCTAACATGAGTGACTCTACAGAATGTTAACAGACTATATATTGTCCCTTTATTAGACTGTCAGTCTGAGTCTGTGTAAACTCCAAATGTGAGTTGTAGCCACTGTGTTTAAAGAGCTCATTTTATTGCATGCCATATGATTTGTAAGCAGCAATTAAACCTTTTAGACAAGAACCATCAAATTAACCATGACATGCATTCTCAGTTTCAAATCCATGAAGAATAGAAGGTATTAGTGTACAGATTAATGAATAATGAGAAGGATCAGTGATTATTTGACGGAGAGGAAGGCTATGCATATGACATCGGAAGAGGAACAAGAGTAGGCCAGGGTGGCAGGGGACTCCCTTGAGAGCAAAATAAATGATCAATGTACATGGGGGAAAAATCTGCATATTTTATTATTGACCTATATTGGTGTTATTCATTGGTATCACAGTAGAGCTAGATGCCTTGGGAAGGTTGGAGTGCCATTGTGCTGGGAGCTATGACAGATATTCCTGCCCTGAGGAGCTTAGTCTAAATAGACATGTCTGAGTGAAAATGGAGGAAGAAGAAAGAAAACACCATCTGCATCTTATAGAAAGGGAACTGAGAAGTTAAGTGAGTTGCCCAAGGTCACACAGCAATTATACAGCAGAACTAGGAACTGAACCCAGGTCTCTTAATTCCCCTTCTAGTAGCTCAACCACAATGCTATCCTTCCCCAATAGCACAGACACGTGAATGTGTTTTGTTAAAATACTTATTTACCCGTGAGTTGGACATTGAAAATCCCGTTTGCTCAAATTGATTAGAGGGATGGTTACTTGTTGTCTTTCATAGAGTAGTAACAAGTGTAGATCAGTTATCAAGAAAATGACACACACTTGTGCTATCAGGGTGACCTTGAGGAAAATGAATAACTACTCTGTAAGCTTTGCATGACATACATTTTGTTGTGTTGAAAAATGGTGGGTATTCTATCAAAACATTATGAGCATGCTATGCCTCTAACTTACCCCCCTAAAAAATCTTGCTTAGTATAGAATATTTCAGGAAAATTTGGTATATTCCACTGATCTTGTATTTCATTTCTGCAGCTCACTTTTATGTATTGCTGTCCTGGAGAACTAGAGAATTTGTCTGGTTTCACTTGATCAGAAAGAAGATGGACAGTATTATTAATTGAACTGAATGTGTTAAGATGTCCATTGTACAATATAAAACATACATATGAACTATGATGCAACTTGCAGAATTTTCTTAATAGTGATGCTTTATCATCATTAACACCATATGTTCCCAAGAAATTGTTACAAAGTTCCTGATAGTAATACCAAAATTAGATAAATCAGACCTGACAAGGGAACTACAGTGTGTAGGGAGTTCTACATTAATTTCAACTACTGCTTTGCTGTCTTGTCCACCACAACAAACATTATAAATGTTTGAGAGAGAGAGAGAGAGATGTGGTGGGAGGGGGTGGAGAGAAGAGAACAATGAAACAATAAAAATTCAATGCTAACAGAATCAGTCAACTGTAAAACAATGAAAAAAAAATCAGAGCTAGACAGGCAGTTCTCTGCCACTGGTAAAGAAGGGAGGTGGAAAATCAATATTTATTTCTCTGAAAGTGCCAACCACGGCATGTGGTATTGATGTTTTCAACAGGATGGAAAAGCTTTTCACAGCAAGGCTTTCACTTTTTCCACTCCTGGAGGCAATCTGTGCATTATGTTGAATATTATCTGGTAACACCACACTTGCTTAAAATAAAATAATAATAATAATAATAGCAATTGTTTTGATATTACCTGCAAAGTTGCATTTGTCCTTAAATATAGACATAAATAATCACCCAATTGTTTAGCCATACAGGTGATCAAAGTTAATGCATACATTTGCTACAAAGGGCTTCCAACGGTAAAAATCAAACTTGCTTGCTTGCCTTGGACATAGAGAACAAAAAATACCATATCCACAGCAGTGGGTCTGAATCACTTGCTCATCACAGAACTTCCTGTACATTCCTTTAACAATTTTCTGTTCTCTTCTCTGTTCTCCAGCCTCCAGAGACACATCTGTGGATTACAGAGACACTGCTCTGGATGACTTTTACTTGTTGTTCAACCTTGATGCAGCTGGGACCTCTTTAACGACTGCCAGTTTTCTGACCTTTGACTTTGAGAGGAAGGAATTCATTTGAAAATGAAATGTATCCTGAACCCACTGCTAGATCTGCTTTCTGAAAATGAACTGCTGCCTGCATGGCTTTGACCCCAGTTTTCAGTGCGCTGTTTGACCTGATTGCATTTCTATGGCTGCTGTCTCATTATGTGACTACTGTTGGGTCAAGAGTGTGTGTGTGGAGGAAGTTTCATCATCTTTGTTCACAAAAAGAAAAGCAAGTGACATCAGCTAAACAGTCCATTGAAGTGAATAACCAGGAGTTTGAAGGATTGCATAAGCCACTCTGAAGCATAGTGTTATTAGAGCTAAAAAGCTCTGAAATAGGTTGTTAGAGCTAACTTTTAAAGTAATTATGATAATTCCCTGATTTAGCAGGACATGCAAGGGGCAGGGGAGAGAAAATAAAATATAGAGCCCCTTGTTACCTCCCCATTCCTCTGCTTCAATACATGAACCATCCACCACAAGGTGTGGATCTTGTTGGCCTGTATGGCAGATTTGCACCTCACTAGCAATGCCCTGGCTCACCCATCTGTTCCCAAAGGAGTGATAATCTGAACTGTAGCTCCATTGAGCATATTTCAATTCCTGGGAGCAAGATAGATCTTTCCCCTCCTTTCCGTCTCAAAAAGGGTTTTGTTTCCACAGATGGCAATTGCCAAGTGCTATGTTGTTATACATTCCAGTGTTTTGGTGGGTTGGTGCCTCTTAGTATACTTCAGACTATGATGACCACCTTCTTCCATTCAGAAGGATTTTATTTATTTATTTATTAATTTATTTGCAACGTCATCTGGGAGTTTTTCATCTTTCTGTTAGTAGTGGAGGGCATAGGCCAAGGTGATCTTATTTAAAACATTTGAGTTCCAGTCATGGTTTGCACTCTATCACATGTTTAAAATGCCAGGAGTCTTTTGCAGCTGTGTTATCAAGGCCCAAATTTATCCAATCTCGAGCTAAGGGATAGGAGTGTGAGACCTGGAGTTTTAGGCAGCACTGGGCAGTGTAGCTGCTTTGACACTGAGCACAGGGAAGGTAAAATGGAGGAAGTGATTAGTTATGTGGGCTTTATTAGTTTTGTTCTTAGTATGTTAATGGCAATCACTATATTTAACAGCCAACAGTGTACATTAAAGTTGTATTTACTTGTCAGAGATAAATGCCAATTAACAAACAATGCTACCTTACAGGTAGAAGAAAATCCACCCAAAATTTGTCCTACCAATAGATTATCTTAATCTCTAAAAGAAGTGTAATTGAAATTTTGATGCTAATATTTTTGTAGCTTCTGTAGTTATTAAGGTCTTTGTCTTCATTACCTCTTGGATGTCACAGCAGAAAATTATTTGCTTGAATACAGAAAAACATATTAGGAGTTAACATTTCCCAACTTACCCTCATGAGACTGGGTCAATATCAAAGCAATTACCTAGGTAGGTTTCAAATTATGCCTTTGTGGTTTTAAATGAAAATCGAAGAATGATAGCAACCAATCTAATAGGCTATGGGTTGCACAAGTATGAAACAATGCATCATACTGCATTGTATTATGCTGAGTTTGTTTTGTTTGAAATAACAAAAAGCAAACCAGAAGGAAGAGACTCTCCCATTAAAAGCAGTTTTATTGTCATGATAACCAATGACAATGTTAAAGTAAGACACGGGAATAGAATAGGTGAATGTTAAAATAAGGGAAAAGCAGGAAGATAATCATTAATGCAGTAACACATCTGAGATTCTTTTTATAGTTAAACAGCTTGATGGCAATGCTTTTGACTAAAGCTCAATATGTAGGATTTGAAAGAATGAAATAGAAATATTTTGTAATCCAATGCATTTGGAGGGAATTAAAATAAAAAGAAACTTGGTGTGTTGGGTTGGGGTTCACAGGGAGGGATTTAAACATTCCCTTGTAGTGCTGAAAGCCCAGAATACCCAGGGACTGTGCAAATGCCAATAACTAAGTGGAAGTGACTAAAGGCCTGACCGAAAGGCAATTTAAATTTAAGAGTCCTTTGACTTCAATGTACTTTGGATCAGTCCCTAAGATTCTAGATTGCCTCCAGAGGATGTGAGTCATTCCCATTTTAGACAATAGGGGTGAAATCCTGACCTCATTGAAGTCAATGGCAACTCCCATTGACTTCAGTGGGGCCAGGATTTTCCCTTAGAAATTACTCCAATTCTGCAGGGGGATAAATGGGCTGAGCCTGATTCCCATTTGCAGAATATGAGCTTGGATGGGTCTCTAGCAACTTAAACATTTTACTGCACCTGCAGATTAGTGGCTGTGTAGCAGTAGCAGCTGCTGATCATAGGGGGCACCATTGTGTTTCCAAAACAGTAGGGTTCCTTCAGTCAGAGGTGGATGCAGCAGAACAGGGTAAGAAACAAGTGCTTGAGGAGGATATTTGGCTACTCCTGTAGTCAGCTGCTCTAGGGCATTGTTGTTCTTTCCAGTTTTCATTGCAACTCTACATTGCACGTGTCTATGCATTTGGACATTCATCAACAATTACAGTAGTATGCAAACAGCTACAAATAGCAATTGAAGTAATGTGTTTTTGGGGCAAGACTGCTATCCTGGCTTATCCATACCAGCATTGGCCTCATCACATACTGACCACCTGAACACACACTAGCTATAAGCAGTTTAGATCCACCCTTTGATAAAAAGGCAGAAGCTTCTAGCTTTGGGTGCATATCTATTAACAATACACATTCACCAGTGATGAAATTCCCATTGTTCAATTACTAAGATCCAGAATTCCTGGGTTTGAGGGGAGTTCCACCAAATATGGCTAAAAGCCCTATCTCTTCTACCAACTTTATTTAGTACATGTAGGGTAAGAATGTAGACAAGACACAGAATCTGGTATTTATGAAATGGGAGATACAGACTGAGTTATAGTTAAGAATGCCTTTACTTACCTTAGTAGAAAGTGCTATTAGTAAAATTGGTAAGTACTTAAAATCTTGTCCAAATGATTTTCTTTTTTCAGAATTGATTATGGATGCTTCTATATTTTGGGTTCCCAACTTGAATCTTAATGGGGTATGAACTGTAGAAGCCTGCTGCTCAGCACTTTCTGTAAATCAGGCCCATTTAAAAAATTTCAAACAGGGCTACAAAAACTTGAGATGATTAAAATCATCAGTCACTTTTTAAAATCTTGCCTATTATTTTTATCTTGACTGTGTCCCTCTTTCAATGTACTGACTTTATTGGGATCTTCATTCTGTAGATGACCTTACTAAAAAGATTACTGTGCCTGCCATAAGTCTGTATTTCCATAGAAAACTGATTACATGCATGCACAGTTACTGCTCCTGGTGCTCCCATTGGGAATGCTTATTATAAAAAAAATTGAAAGCAGCTACAGCTTTATGGGAACCTTATCGATGTTCAGAAGTTTCCTTCTGAGGCACTTACAGAACGAATACCCCAAGTGCTCCCTGGTTGTCTCTGATTGAAATACACCAGCTGGAAGGTTATCGTCAACAGTTACAGAGTACTTGCTGTTTTTCTGTTACCACCTACAAAAGGCAGCCAGGGGGCACCTACTATCGGCTGCTCTCAACTCTCTTCACATCAGTGGCCACACAGGATTGGCATTTGGAGAGCAGTTGGCAACAAATCAGCCAGAATGCAACCACAAACCTCATTTTCAATCAAAGGTTTGCGGCATCTACGGAGAGATGATCTTAAAGGTAGCTGGGGATGGCTGTTCAAGGCTGGCATTGCTCAGCAACGAGCAGGAAGGAAACCCATCCTGTGCTAAATAGCAGTACGTACAGCTTAGAAACCCAGCTATGGAACTCAATGTTGTTCTCTAGCAACTGTGCCACAACTGATACTATCACAGAGGGTTCTCCAGGTGCATGGTAAAGCTTATGGGTGTTCAACAGGCTCACCATTCAAAAGTCAAGCCACTGTTGTACCATTATCTGAGACACTTTGCCTGTTTCCAGTCTAAGTATCGGAAAACACAGCAGTATCTCAGGTAGCACAAATCTTGTAACTGGTGCTAAATGCTGTTCCTATTGTATGTCCCTGCCATCAGTTCAGCATTGCTGGTAAAGCAGGAGTTGTTTTTTCCTCATCCAGACTGCTCATTGTATGGAGAATCAGACTGATTGGTGTTCCCCAAAGTCTTGTATGGATTTGGATGGAAAAGGCCCTGAATTGGGGCCCTCCCAGAACTGCTATACAAGATGAGTGGGTGGCCACTTGGCACCTCCCAAAATCTCAAGAGAGGCGACAACAGCAAAATGAGAAAATAATAAATTAATGTGTTCAGGCCACTAGCACCCAGAAGATATCTAAGATACGGCTTGGGTGCCTTGGGATCTACAGTCTAGAAGGGACCAATTTGTCTTGGGGCTTGGCTACACTCGAAACTTCAAAGTGCTGCCGCGGGAGCGTTTGAAGCGTGAGAGTGGCCACAGCGCCAGTGCTGGGAGAGAGCTCTCCCAGCGCTGCACGTACTCCACCTCCCCGTGGGGATTAGCTCCCAGCGCTGGGGCACTGTTTACACTGGCGCTTTACAGCGCTGTAACTTGCTGCGCTCAAGGGGGTGTTTTTTCACACCCCTGAGCGAGAAAGTTGCAGCGCTGTAAAGCGCCAGTGTAGACTCCATTTTGGAGTAGTGGGAATAAGAATCTGTGAACATGTTTCAACCTCAAAGAACCATTAAAACTTTGTGGACCTGTCTTAAAATTACCCTCCCCAATTTCATGTGTGTTCTAGGTGAATGATTTGCACAGCTCTGCTTATGAAATTTCCCCTGTCCCACATCCCCAACCAATGTGTACTGTTAAATGTAGGTATTCCACTTAGCAGCACACACCCTGGTAACTTGAGGCTTCAGCATTTTGGAAGCAAATACTATGAAAAACACGCCCAAAGTGCATGTAAATGTTTTTCTCTTCACAGTCAGAAAAATATAACCAGTTTTCTAAAATGCAATTACTGCATTTCACATTTATATTGCCTTTTTTGAATGTCTTATCCCCTCCTTGTGTTTGTGACCCACATAAACACAGTGGTAGAGGCTCTCAAGCTCTAACCAATTAGGTATAAGGAGAAGCTATCAGTGGGATGTTCCCCATGAAGGACATTTAACTTGAGAATTCACTCATTTTTAAATCCCTGTGAAAAATGTAACCAATTTTCTAAAATGCAATCAATTCATACTTGACTTTTCAGAATGATGCATGAAAAATTATAATAGAATGTAGCTCACTGAAGTCAAGTATGCTTGAATTTAATTTTAGATAATTGGTTGGATTAAGTAAAAACTGACTATAATTATAAAAGTATAATTTGATTTTAATTCTACATTGCATCTTTCACATCTGTTTTCAGTTTGATTCTTTATAGCCTACCTCCTCTATGTAGTTATTGCTGTATTGTTTTTCTCCTCACTGCTCATGTTTACTTGCCTTTTTGCTTCAGTGTTACTTTCTATCTCCAAAACTGTGAATTGCCAGATTATTCCATTTTCAATGTACGACTGTTTACCAATGACATTCACCCCTCTTCACAACTTTAAAGAAATGCACATAAGCACATGCATAACTTTAAGCACATGAGTAATCAACACTACTGGCAATCAATGAATGGAACAACTCAGATGATTAAAGTTAGGCACATGCTTAATTACCTTTCTAAATTGGTGACAGGTTTCAGAGTGGTAGCTGTGTTAGAAGTCCTTGTGGTACCTTAGAGACTAACAAATGTATTTGGGCCTAAGCTTTCATGGGCTAGAACCCACTTCATCAGATGCATGGAGTGGAAAATAACATAGCGTGTGTGTGTGTGTGTGTGTGTGTGTATGTATATATGTGTATATGTATAGTACATGAAAAGATGGGAGTTGCCTTACCAAGTTGGGGGTTAGGCTAATGAGACAATTCAATTAACAGTAGAATACCAAGGGATGAAAAATCACTTTTGTAGTGGTAATGAGGGTGGCCCATTTCAAACAGTTGACAATAAGATGTGAGTAACAGTAGCGGGAAATTAGTATGGTAAAATTAGGTTTTGTAATGACCCATCCACACCCAGTCTTTATTCAGGCCTAATTTGATGGTGTCCAGTTTGCAACTTAATCCCAGTTCTGCAATTTCATGTTGGAGTCTGTTTTTGAAGGGTTTTTTTTGTGTGTGGAACATCTGGAACATGATGGCATATATCACATTGGTATTCTACTATTAATTGAATTGTCTCGTTAGACTGACCCCTCCCCCCCTTGGTAAGGCAACTCCCATCTTTTCATGTACTTTGGATACATACACACCCACACCCACACACCTGCTACATTATTTTCCACTCCATGCATCTGATGAAGTGGGTTCTAGCCCACGAAAGCTTATGCCCAAATAAATTTGTTAGTCTCCAAGGTGCCACAAGGACTCCTTGTTGTTTTTTTTCTAAATTGGGGTAATAATGAGTCAAATCCTGTGTTAGAGTCATTAAAAAGTTTTATAATGGAACACCAATTTTAAAGGGGTTGGAATATATGTTTGTAAAATCAGATGGTATTCTGGACTGGGGAAGAGGCTAGGTAAAACGTAGCTAAGTCTCAGACACAGTGGCCATCTGGGACTGAAAAATGTGAGTAACAGTGAAGGTGAGTGGACAACCTTCAGTAGAAACCAATAGGAATGCAGCTCAAAGTCAGAACACCCATCATGTGTGGCAGTCAAATGGGTCATAAGAGAGAAACAAAGCAAAAGCAGAGGCTCACACAGTAAGTCCAGGACGACCATAAACCCTGTTCATTACACACATATAATTCATATTAATATTTGTGATATTTATTCCATTGGCTTCAATGGGCTTTGGATCAGGCCCTAATTAGGGCCTGGAATTATGTTAACTGGCCATTTTTTATTTCTTGTCCATCTAGCTAACTCTTGTAAACATTTGTAATACATCACCACCATTCCAAGAGTGCCATATAGTGCTGTGGACAAAGCAGGCCTATAGATCTACTTTCTTACCTTATAACTAACCATAGCTCAAAACGTTCATTTGGAATAGTTTGAATTTCAATAATTTAATTTTAAATATATATTTTACATACTATTGCCTACAGATTTGTGTTGGCTTATTTGTATTCATGATTAGTATCCACTTTAGCAGAATCATTTTGGTAATATGAAGTGTTCCAAAAGAACAGACTTTCGACGGCCTCAAGCACTGTATTCACACCATTCACATACATAGAATATACATGTCAAAGTAACCCAGAACACTGAAAGCTAATGTTCTAATATTTCCATCTGTTTTAAAGACTTTAGGATAAATAGGAGCATTCATCCCGCATCCATGCTTGCCTTGGGAAATACAGGTATAGCAATTCCCTTTTTGCTAGCTTTGGTTAACAAGTCATTTGATATACAGTAATTGGAAAGAATTGGATGCTATAATAAATTGTATGGTGAGTAAGCTTAGCATGACATTTGTTAGCATAGCTAAGAAATTCATGGTCAGATCCTCAGATGGTGTAAATTGGCATAGCCCTACTATCTGATCCTAAATAGTAACATTAACTTTCCATATTGAAAAGATTTGAAATTCACTTACAGATTTTCTGAATATTTGTTTATTCTAAGCAGTATTTGCTAACAGCACTTTGTTACTGGGCATTAAAGCAAATGAACAAGTTGTATGACTTAAGAAATATGCAAATTGGAAGCCTGTATGAATGAATACATTGACTAGAATCTTGACTGGAATTAACCAGACTCACATTTATTTATTACTAGGTGCATACATTCTATTACGCTCATCTGTAATTAAGGTTAACGTTATATCACGTCGGCATATGCAAATGTAAACCATTCTTTTCATGCCACACAGATTTGCCTGGTGACAAAAAAAAATATGGTTTGCTACTGACTGTCTCTATTAGAGGTTCCATTTTCTATACTCCATTTACAGTTTGTCACAAATTAAATAATGTCACACTGACAAGCTGCAGTTTTTTTCCCCCTGAATTAACTGGCTTGTTGGTGGGGGAAAGCTTCTCTTGGGGGAAAAAATAAGCTTTTTCTACAGGGAGACATAAATGAAAGGAAGTCTCCATGCTGTTAGCATAAATTGAATTGGCCTGAATGAAATGTAAATTAAAGTTTCCATAGGCACTTCATTTATTAAAGGCAAAAACTATTACTAAAAACTGTGGATGGGGTTCTCAAGTATTTAGTTATTGCACTAGCCAATACACTAGAGCTGAGTTGAAAGGTCTGATTCTAACCTCACTTACACCAATTCCACTTTGATGTAACCTGATTAGATCAGATCCTGACATGCAATAAGGCTGATCTAACATGGGGACTAGGATAATGCTAGCTCCAAGCCATTTCTTTCTTGTACAAAGGGCATATTGGGGCTTGAATCCCAGCTGTAGAACCACCTCTTTGAAGCCACTACAACTAGTCATAAATTGCACTGGGTTTGAATTGGTTCTCAGCAGATTCAGAAAGTTTGAGTGCCCTTTACCCACACCCTCTTTCAGTTGCAAGAAGCAAAACTCTAGTGTCACTGAAGATCTAGCTCCCCTTCTTCAGTGGAGTTAATCTTGATTTACACCACTGTAAGTAAGAGGGGTATCAAGCATGGTGGGTTTATTAATGTAATCTGAAAACCCCTGAATGTTCTGAGTTTGAATTATCTATTCATTTCCCAGTGTTCTAGGTGAGACTGGCACTAAATAACATATTAGGAAATGTAAAATTCTACTGCAAACATTAAAAACATCTCTAGCTCTCTGGGGGCTTTCATAGTGAGATCTTTTAGTGGTTCTAAGGTTTAGTGGCTCCAAGTCTTAAGGTACTAGGAGCTTGTAAAAGAGTAATTCATACTGGAGGGCCGGCAATAGCCAACCCTGAGTAAAGAATGAGCCACAGCTGAGTTGAATTAGGTAATTCCCTATAAAAGGCAACAGGTGGCTATCATGAACAGGGAAGTCCTGAACATTTGAAATTCAATCTTATCCTCCAATGAGTGTGAATCTTGCCCTTACCTCCATAGGAACTAAGGTCTCAAAATATAGTGGTACCGATGCAGCCAGCTGTCTGTTTTGGAAATAACTGCATGGAGAGTTCGTGCAACTTGTGGGGTCTGTACCCCATATGCACTATTGTGCTGTGTGGTACTCCGTCCACTGTTAGGATATACAGCTGTTGTGTTCAGGCTCTGGGTCCAGTAATATCTGTGGCAGCCTGGAATGGGGAAGGGTCCTGTCTCCCCCAGACCCTTCGAAGGACCATTTTGCAAGCTTTTAAGGATAAGGACTTTTCCTGTAGCTGTGTTGTAGGACCTATGTCTGCAGCCATATTAGGAGAGCAGCAGTCATTAGCTAAGAAGCAGGAAGTGTCATCCTCACATTCCATCTAAATTACATTAAAACAATGTAATATCAGGCTGTTATAAAGGGGATCCTGTTGTAATAGCACCCACCATCACCAGATAAAGAAACAGATCTAAGATGGCTAAAGAAAACTTAGTTTGGTAGCATTCTGTCCGGCAAGAAATCACTTATCAATAGTTGTGGTTGTGAAATCCTCATTTCTTTATAGTTTTATCTTTATGGTTCCTGATTCTCTATTGTTTGTATGAGCTCTGTCTCGTTCTTTGATTGTTTCTGTCTGTTACATGATTAATTTTGCTAGGTTTAAATTAATTAAGGTGGTGGAGTATAATTGGTTAGAGAATTTCATCACAATAGGTTAGGCTTGGTTAGCAAAGTTTTAGTAAAATGATTGGTTAAGGTATAGCTAAGCAGGACTCAAGTTTCACTATATAAACTGGGATCCAAAAGGAAGTTCTTTGGGAACCAACTCCAGGACACAGCCCCAAAATCAGAGCTTCCAGACCTCAACCCCCTGCCAATGATACCATGCAGAAACTGAAGTCTCCCTGATCCTGACTGGCTATCAAGAAAAGTTCATCACCCAGGTTACTGGGACTGAGAATGGTGAGGATTGTATGTTTAGCATATGCATTCTTTTTGGGGGGTAATTGTTAATAAATAGAGGTTAAGTACGATATTACTGTGAAAGGCTCCTACCCTTCTGTGGGCTATGAGTGAAAGGGTGGGTGCCTAAATTAACAGGGTTATGTCTGAGCCCTAGGAACAAGGTAAGAGTGGGTTCCCTAGAGTAGTGGTTCTCAAATTAGGGCTGTCGCTTGTTCAGGGAAAGCCCCTGGCAGGCTGGGCCGGTTTGTTTACCTGCCGCGTCCGCAGGTTTGGCTGATCATGGCTCCCACTGGCTGTGGTTCGCCGCTGCAGACCAATGGGGGCTGCGGGAAGGGTGTCCAGCACGTCCATCTGTCCGTGTCGCTTCCTGGAGCCCCCATTGGCCTGGAGCGGTGAATCACGGCCAGTGGGAGCCACGATCAGCCGAACCTGCAGATGTGGCAGGTAAACAAACCAGCCCAGCCTGCCCGGGGCTTTCCCTGAACAAGTGGCAGCCCAAGTTTGAGAACCACTGCCCTAGAGTGTGCAGGTAACAGAGAATTTTGAGTGGGTAACAAGCTCCAGTTACTCAGTTGTTGCCCACAGAAGGAAGATTTGGCACTTAATAAAACTGCAGCTTTCTGGACTCCACAAACTAAAGAGATACCATTATGCAGGGGCGGCTCTAGGCATTTTGCCACCCAAAGCATGGCAGGCAGGCTGCCTTCGGAGGGTCCACTGCTCCCGCAGCTTCGGCGAACCTCCCGCAGGCATGTTTTGCTGAAGTATGATAGTGCCTGCGGGAGGTCCGCCGAAGCCGCGGGACCAGCGGACCCTCCACAGACATGACACCGAAGGCAGCCTACCTGCTGCCCTCGTGGCAACCGGCAGAGTGCCCCCTGTGGCTTGCTGCCCCAAGAACGCGCTTGGTGTGCTGGGGCCTGGAGCCGCCCCTACCATTATGTACACTCATGTTTGAAAAACCCGTGAGCTATTTGTTCATGTTTTCAGGGATTTTCCTCCTTACCTCATCTCAAACAATACCTGTTCCTGAAACTATTGCATTAAGTCATACAGAAACTTTTGTATTCCATTTGTTGATGGTACACATTTGCAATAGAGTATTTTTAACACTGCCTTTGATCATTCCTTCCAGCAATCTGATGTGACTTAAAAGCTAAGTAATATTAGTGTGAGTCATTCCAAAGTAGAATGATCGTGTATATCTGGTGATGGTTTTGTTCGGACTATTTTTCTCAGATGCTGGAGTCTTAATTCATTTTGCTGAAAAAATTAATTGGATTCAGGCAGTAAAATCATCGAGTAGCTGTTACAAACTCTTAACTGTGAATCAATGATCAAAATATTATCAATTAAAAACACAGCAAACTCCTTATGTTGGACAGACAGGTCAAGGCATCATTGTTGTGTGCACTAAATATTAATCCTGGGAAATTAGTCCAATGGAAATGCAGCTCTGTGTGCAACATCCATGTGTGTATGAAGCATATACATTCCGTGTATAGGCTCTAGTAGTAAATCATTGTTTTACCTATTACAAGTTATTTCTTTCAGAAGTAAATAGTATTGTACACACTTGTTTTTATTAAACAAAATGAAGGGGGGGGGATGTATTCAAATGTTCGTCTAGAAAATATTTTTCTAGATGACACCGTGTATTCAATTTTACCTCATCCTGAGGTTCTGTTTTCTTGGTGAGTGACTCCAATCTTTTAAAGAAAACATTTTGAACATCATAGCAATGTGCTAAGAATAAGAACTGTGACAACTTAGACATTCTTTTCTAAAACAATTTTAAAAATAGCTCTTCACACTGGTAACTACAGTTGTTAGGGAACCAGAATCTTTATTGGGCAGGGAATTCCATTAATCTGATTTTTTTTCCCATTCCACAATAGAACAAAAACAAAAGGACTCAAACTTCCTGCAAAATGGAATCTGAAAAAAAATGGTCTGGGTAGAGTGAAACTTTTTTTTTATATATATAAAATAAAATCAAAATGTTTGGTTCAGATTTTGATTTTATAAAATTATAAAGTAAAAAATTAAAACAAAATTGTGTCAGATGGAAAATTTCAACATTCCATTCCAAAAAAATTGAGACAGAGAGAATATTTTGACCTTATTGAAATGTTGAGGGTTGGGTTTTTTTTCCATTTTTTCCTCTTAAAACAAACCTTTGTTGCAGTAGTCACATTTCTGTGAAACATGTCGCTTTCAAAAAATCGGTACTTTTAAAGGAAAAATGTTCCATCCGAAAATTTTCAACTGGCTCTAATTGAAAGCTTCATGTTACTGTCATATTTTAAAATATAACTTTGTCCCACTGAAAACACTGATGAATGGACATGGGTAGTATGCACACATTCTTGGTACAGTTTCAAAAGATAGGTCTAATGCAGAATACAAATTCCTTCTGAAGGCATTTCCCCTTCAAAATGGCTTCCTGGGTTAACAAATTTAAGATAACCATCCGACTTCTTGCTGAGTCTTCATTTCTGACTCATAATAAGTCACATCAGCCATAGAGCATTGTAACTGCTCCCCTGGTTATGTTCAGAATTGAAGGAAATAGAAATGTAAGAGTTGGTGCTGTTGGCATACTGAAGTATCACAAATACTCCTTACTGACCTTCAACAGGCATCTGTCAGAAAAGCACCCCTGTGAGAGGGTCCTTGACGCTAATGAAAATTGATTAACGCTACTCTCTCTGATTTCTCAGACCACTGCTCAAAAGCAACTACATCTTGTACTGTTAGGCTCTGCAGATGTGTCAACAGCACCTCACAGTCAATGATAGGGAAGGCAGCTAATAGATCTAAAAGAATCAGCATAAACACCAAGACTGCATCCATCATAAGGAAGCAAATATCAAGCTTAACCCACGGGCTGCTTTCATACCATTCCTAAGCCTAAAGCCAAACTGATTGAGGTCAAAAGATAGATGAGGACTCTGGCTATTTATTTATTTAGATCTTTATACAACTATTTTATATTATGCTGCTAGAACTGTGTTGGCATAATCTTCTTCACAGGGAGATTAAAAACAGGTCACTAATTGATTGTCTATGTCAATCAATATTTTTGAGCAAGGGTCTAAGAGTCACTTTTTTTTATCTGCCCTCAGGCAGGTATTGAGAATCAACCTCAATGATGACCCCAATATGTCATCAGCTTTCACCAGTGAAGAGGGACATAGATCTGAGTAAGAGTTTGAAGCCCATGCATCCCCCAGAAATGCTGAGAAGAATTCTAGCTGGAACTCAAACAGAGAAGACCGCTTTTATGCCCCCAAGAAAACATAATGCTACCATGAAGGTAGATGAGTCATGCTGAATAAGAGCAATATTACAAGAAAAATAGCTTGAAAATCCTTACAGCAAGAAACACTCAACTATCACCCAATGTACTACCTTCCCCCAAAAAATCCCCAAACCAACAACAACAAAACAAACAAACATTGGATTTACCAGGTTGTCACACAGAAGAGTTCCACCGGTACAGACTTTACTTTGCAAATAGTCCTTGCCGTAGTGTTCCATGATTCACCACTGTTCTCTGATTGAGGCCTGTCTAGTTTACTTTCTAAAGTCCTCTTCGCAAGGGTCATGTTCAGTGACAAGCTGCCAAAATCTTAACCACCAGTTCCCTACCAGGTCTTTGGCAGCACTTAGGCGGGTTCTTCACTTGCTCCGGGTCTTCAGCGGGACTGAAGGACCCGCCGCCGAAGACCTGGAGTGAGTGAAGGACCTGCTGCCTATGTGCCGCCGAAGACTCAGAAAGCTGACCGGGAGTACGGGCCCCACATGTTTTATTATGTGTTGGTTTTTTTTAGTAATCCCTGCTGAGGCCCCATCAAAACTGTTCGAATTGGCCCCTGCACTTCCTAAAGCCGGCCCTGCACATCGGGGTTGCAAAATTGTATCGGGGGCTGGGTAGGGAAGGCTGCCTCTCAACACAGCCTGCTCCTCCCCATCCGATCCCCACCCATGTCCTGTCTCCAATTGCCCCCCTCAGAACCTGCTGCAGTCCTTCTTATATGAAAGTGCCGGAGCATGATTCGCTGCTCCTCTTAGCCCTTTTCTGACTGACGCCTCCGGTGCACTGCCAGTGAGGGGAAGCTGCCCCATCACAGTCCCCCAATTATTATTGGAAGGGCCCAGGCCCCTACTTGTCCCCCTCCCTTGTGCACACCCCTGCTTGCCGGTAAACTCTCCACGACTCTGCCAGTTCAAACCCTGCCTTGCAGGCAACAATTGCCACACCCCAATTCCTGAGTTCTCCAGAGAAGTCCTTCTGCAGTGTCCAGTCTATCTCACTGGATACTCACAAAGTTATCAAGTTCACTGCCGCCAAAGAGACAGAATACACACCAGCCAATTAGTGTAGTTGAAGACCTACACTTAGGTTTAATACTCAGCCCTGAGATGGTTTTTGAATAAAAGAAGAATAAGGGTGGTTTTTTTGTTTGTTTTTTGTTTTTGTTTTTTAAACAAAGAGGGATAACCTGTGGGTACAGCTTAAACAGGTACAGGGCAGGAGACACTCCTACTCCTGAGGGTTGCAGTCCTAAGGGGGAGGGTGTGTGATGGGGTGGCTGCCCCTTGCTGGCAGAAAAGAGGTTAAAATCAGCTCTAGGGAGGCTGCCAAAATCAGCACCAGAGGCAGCCAATTAGAGAGGGGCTGAGAGGAGCAGCCAATCATGGCCCGGCAGACTCACATAAGAAGGGCTGCAGAGCAGCACAGAGTTCAGTGGTTGACTGGAGCATGAGGGGAGAAGATCAGGCTTCTAGCAGGAAGAAGAAGTACTAGCACCTGTGCTAGAGCAGTGCTGCAAGCAGGAACCAGGGGAGCTAGAAAGAGCTACTGGCTGGCTGCTAGGGCCTTGAGGCTGAGGCCCTGATGTCAGGGCAGAAGAGGATTCTGAAGCTGCATGGGAAGCAGCCATGGAGCAATGCATTGCAGTTGCCACTTCTGACAAGGGGAAGACTGTGTCAGCTGTAGCAACTGTATAATCTGCATAGCCACCAGTGATGGTACCATTAGTAAAAACCCTGTCACCTTTTTTGAATACAGTTACATGCTCCCCAAAAGCTTCAATTACTCCAGCAACATCTGTCCCAGGAGTGTAAGGTAAAGCTGGTTTTCTAGCATGAGCACCAGAACGAATATTTGTCTCCACTGGGTTTACACCACATGCATGGACTTGGATTAAGACCTGATTTTCTTTCAAATTCGGCAATAAGACATCTGACAGGCTGGACAGAGATTGCAGGTGCCCTAGAAGGGGATAACACAGCTGGAGGGCAGTGTTACTGAAGAGGATGCCAGAGTCCTGGGAGTGGTGTGGGTCCTGGAAAACCGGTGACAGCATCGAGGCACCACAAGAGATGGATGCCCCAGTGAGCAGAGCTAATTCCCAGGACAGCTGGCAGGAGGCACCAGAATGGTGAGTTCCACCCCAGAACTTCTTTGGCCCTGGGACCATGGAGGCAGGGAAGAGCAAGCTCCTTGCAGGGTTGGGAGGGGAAGAGCGAGCTCCTCTTGGGGTGGAGGAAGGAAAAGCGAGCTCCTTCCTGGCTGGAGGGCACAGAAGGTGCACCTCCAAAAGGGGTCTAATATATTGTTGCACATGCCCCTGCTGGCAAAGCAGACAAGTTGGTGTGTTGAGGTGCTGGCACACAGCTTAGCAGCAGCAAAACTCACTGTTGCTGAAGCAGAGCAGTAACCTTGGCTCACAGGACTGGGTGACTTGAGCAAGATGTCTCATCCTACTTTGTGGAATACCTTTATAAAGAACAGGTGTGGCTTGTGTAAATAAAGAGAGAGAGAATGGGAAAAATCTGAGTCCTGAACTGAGTATTGTTCTAGTAATACACCTGAGCAAATATTCTCTAGCTAATAACATAATGAATGTTTTTATTTTTCACTGTATAGATTGTTCATGAACCTCATTGCAAGTATTAAGATCTCGAATGTTTGAAATTTCAGCTTTGTTGTTTGATTGTGTTTGGTTGAATAAGTCACATGCCATTGTTTCAGTTTCATGATTAGATGAAGAGAAGTCCAAAATCTCACAGGAAGAGAGGTAGGAATGTAGGGAAAGATAGCAGATAGGAAAGACCAAACAATTTTGATGTAGTTCAGTATTTCCTTTTTCAGGCCCAAACAAGTCTTACTTGGGGAATCATTCCTAGAAAACAATCCCTGCCCTGCACCTTTGAGCAGAGGAAGGGGGTATTTGGCTGGCTGGCCGAATGAAGGGAACAGTGCTTTATGGCTGGGGGTGGGAGGTTATAGGGGGAGATGAAAACTGCTGCAAAAAGGGGCAGCATGGTCGCTGACTCATCCCCTGGGAATGCAGGGTTTAGAAGGGGCAGCTCTGTGCCTGATACCTCTCTTTTTACATGGACCAAGGCTGAAAGAGGACCCGCTCTCCCTCCCTTTTAGGTGGTAAAATACCAGGTTGGTCAACACCAGCTGTGGGCATTACACTAGCTGCCTCTTTTTTTTATCGGGGCTGGGAAGGAATTTTTCCCTTACCACCATTCTGGCTTGGGTGCAGTTTAGGTTTTGCCTTCCCCACAGTCGGTTTCAAGAAGGGCTGTCATCATGCATGGGATGACAGGCGGTAGGCCATATTTTGAAAACTCATTATTAAAGTGTAGGGAGGATGTCCAGTGCAGGTACTCCATAGGAAAGTTGTACAGTGACTGGATAAATGGTGTGGAAAAGGACTTAAAAAGAGGTGTTCATTAAAGGAATGAACAGGGGGCAGTTGGGGACTCCTATGATTGGTACGGCAGGGAGCCAACCCTCCATTCTTATGGCCCACCTTAACCCTCCTACAAGGGGCGTAGGTGGATGGTAAGGTCCAGACAATGGATTTGCTGGAGGCACCTCTAGGGAAAAAGAGGGGGAGCTGGTGGAAGCCTCCTGGGTAATTACATAATAAACACGGGGTTACCTTCACTGTACACTTTTATCTGCCGAGTAGTCCCAGACATCTAATAATAAAGTTGCGACCTGATTAAACCCATGTCAGAAGTCTCCTGTCCTCCTTTTGGCATAGACAGACAATGAATTGCTGTAAGATGTACTGGCTTGCTGTAGTTTACTTTTAATTGTTTGTTATTAGAGTCAGGCAACATAAGTGCAGGTTCATGATATTGTAGTTGCAAAGGTTGTGGTCAGACCTTTGACTGGCTACTTTAATTGACTGTGCCAGGGCACTTGAGGTCATTTTTAGGGGGGAAAAAATCACCTGGATTGTCCATGAGCAGCACTCTTCTTCACTAAAGTATCTTGGAATGTTCAAGCATCTGGGCTTAACATTCACTTACTACAAGCATTTGTTATGAGGTAAAAGACATTGGCATAGAACTTTCTACAAAATGTGTTTTCAGAAATCTTTCCTGCCTCTCATTCCTGATATCTTTCTTCCATTGATTATTTACATTTAATGTTGCCTTTTTGAATACATTATTTCCTGCTTGTTTGATCATAAACACTAAGGTTGAGGCATTCCACCTGCACCCTGTAGGCTTACGGAGGAGCTGTCAGTGAGATGTTCTCTGTGAAGGGTCTTTAACTTGAGAATTCACTTACTTTTAAATCCCAGTGAAAACTCAAGGGAAAATATTGATATTCATATAGTTCTCCTGCCTTTCAAGTACAGAAGGCTTAAAAATACTCTCTTCTAGTAGCAAAATGTTTTGTTTTATTTTAAAAATCAGTTCTTTCTTGTTCAAATTTTTTTTTCTTTTGCTTCTGTTGGATATATTATGAAGGAATGAGAATCTTGTTTTTCCATCCTAGGCTTTGGAAATTTTAGTAGATGCAAAACGAACATGCTAGGGGTTCTTTTTTTGTTTTGTTTTCAATCTCAATAATTCATACAAATGTCTTTTCTTGACGTGAATGTCAGATCTACAGGAAAAAAAAAACAAAATAGGCTGAAATTTCAAATAGCAATGTGTGTGCGACAGCTGTCTTGCAAATGAAATGCTGAATGACATATTTAAAGGAAATCATTTGTCATCCGAGAGACTAACACCACGAGGACACAAAAAGGTTTTTTGTTTAACGAATTCTTCTAAAAAAGTAGTTTGAGGAAATCCTATAGCAGAATTCATTCTTGCAAGACAAGTTGCCCAGTGGGAATGCAGAGTACTTAAGCAGAGTAAAATGAATAACCTTATCAATGCTGTACTGTCTTCTTGCCCAGAATAGAAATTTATTGGAGAGAAGATTCCTGAATTGTCCTTACAGTAATTTAAACTAGGGACTATGGCAAATTGGAAATGGGGGGTATTCCTATCTGTATTCACTTTGTGAATCAACTCCTATTTTTTCATGATGGGTCGAATACTGAGAGACTAACTCAATGTTTCCTCAGCCTTCACTCTGGCAAATTCTCATTTAAGTCTAGCTATTTCCTTAAGTAAGGCCTGAATATGGGCTTCAAGATTCGACATTGGATTTAATCTCATTTTAGAGTGCAAAAGAGCTCATGACTGAGTTGCATAGTTATCCTCTAGATGAAAATTACAAACCTTTGAGCCAAACAAGGTAACAATCCTTGTGGGCCACATTGTGTGTGACTGCCCCATGGGGATACTCAAAGAGCTTTCTGCCATTTACTGCCCAGTGAAGCACTTGGTCACAACTGCAAGGATGCAGGCTCTGTTTGCTAGAGCTGGTCAGGAATTTTCAATCAGAATTATTTTCTAATGGAAAATGCAGTTTCTGCAAAATTGAAAATGTCTATGAGAGAACTTGGATTTTGCTGATAATTTGATGTTTCCATTGTGGAAACATTTAAATAAAATGTTTAAAGATTGGTTTGACTCAGATTAGAATATTTCATTCTTTGAACTGATCCAAAATGTTTCATTTCAAATCCGTTTACAAAACCTTCTGCTACATTGCTCTATCATCGCATTGCCTCATGGAAGTTGTAGTTCAGCTCTCATTCTCTCCTATGGGCCTGGCACCCTAGAGGACTACATCTCCTATAATGTAGTGTGGATTTAGTCACATGACTCTGACTGCATTATGGAAGATATAGTCTATCCAAAGATGCTGGCCCATAGAGGGGTGGAAGCATTGCCCATGAGGCATTGCAACAATTATGGGAAAATATAGCTTATATTCAACCGATTCAAAACAAACCATTTTGAATCCATTCAGTAAGTTAAAATGAAATATTTCAGTTTCGAGAATGTCAATGTTTTGTTTTGGAAATGACTAAACAAAACACTGACATTCCTGAAAATGATTTTCTTCAATTTCCTGTTCTGGAAAAAATGTCCACTACAACTTTTCATCCTGATTTTTGGTTGAAAACAAATGTGAAATGTTGGAATTTTTTGTAGTAATTGAAATGCTAAGATTTTGCTCAGCAATACTCTTCATGCCATGTAACCCCTGAAATTCAAGATACCCCACACTAAAGAAAGTGGGGAGAGGCAGGGACAGGTTGACTAGTGGGGCATACAGTAAGGAATTTGCTGCACCTCTAAATGATTGAAGTAATGGACATTCTCTTCTGGTGCCCTGTGAAGCTCCAAAACAAATTAAGTCTTCAAGGGCAGCTCTAAGAAAAATTCTCTCTCTTAGAGCTGCCCTTGAAGTGGGTGGCTCTTAAGAACATAGGAATGGCCCTACAGGTTCACACTAACGGTCCATCTAGGCCAGTGTCCTGTCTTCCAACAGTGGCCAGTGCCAGATGCTTCAGATGGAATTAACAAAATAGGGCACTTTCGAGTGATCATTCCCTGTTAAACAGATCCAGCTTCTGGCAGTTGTACGTTTAGGGACACTGGTAGAATGAAGTTACAGCCCAGGCCATCACTCTAATTGCCATTGATGGCCCTATCCTCCAGGAACGTACCTAATTCTTTTTTTGAACCCAGTTATACTTTTGGCCTTCATAAAATCCCATGGCAATGAGTACCACAGGTTGACTGTGTACTGTGTGAAAAAGTAGTGGCTTATGTTTGATATGAATCTGCTGCCTATTAATTTCCTTGGGTGACCCATAAATTACACTTCCTGATTCACTTTTGCCACACCATGATTTCATAAACCTTTATCATACCCCCCCCTTAATAATTTCTTTTCTAAAATGAATAATCTCAGCCTTTTTAATCTCTTCTCATTTGGAAACTGTTCCATACGCCTAATGATTTTGGTTGCTCTTCTCTGTACCTTTTCCAAGTCTAATATGTCTTTTTTGAGCGGAGGTGACCATAACTGCACTCAGTATTCAAGGTATGGGTGCACTATGTATTTATATAGTGGCATTGATATTCTCTGTTTTATTGTCTCTTTTCTATGGATTCCTAACATTAACTTTTTTGACTGATGCTGCACATTGAACAGCTATTTTCAGAGAATTATCCACGATTACTCCAAGATCTATTTCTTTAGTGGTAACTGCTCATTTAGACCCCTTTGTTTTCTGTATATATAGTTGGGGTTATGTTTTCCCCCTTCATGTGTGATTGGCATTCCCATGATAAAAGTTGCCTTCCCTCTGAGACTGGGAAATCTTGGTGGTTTTAATAATACAGCATGTATCTGATTGACATTAAAGAAAACTGCTATTACTGTTTTCAACTCCATGAGTAATTGAGGCATCATTTACATTAATCAGTCACCCCACACTCATCTGGTAGAGGGGGCAGCAGAAAGGATACCCCTACTAAAGATCTCTCAGTAAAAGGGAGCTGCAGTTACAGTTTGGGTGGAGTGTGAACGGGGAGTGAAGAGTAGGAAACTGAGTCACGCATCCACTCAATTTAGGCTTAATCAGTTTTCCTTTATTCGATATAATTTCAGACAGAATTATTGTTACTTATAGTGTCTGGACATACATTTACACCAGATGTAATAACACACATTACAGAATAGGTTTCAGAGGGGTAGCAGTGTTAGTCTGTATCAGCAAAAAACAATGAGGAGTCCTTGTGGCACCTCAGAGACTAACAAATTATGCCCAAATAAATTTGTTAGTCTCTAATGTACCACAAGGACTCCTCATTGTTTTTATTACAGAATAGGTAACGAACTTTAATCACTTAATGGCCACATTTTTCCTGCTGATTTTGCAGTTTCTGGCTTGTGTTGCCCTGAGTCACCCTGTTTCTAAGTTTCCCAAAAAAAGGAGGGGGGGGTTATCATTGCACATTTGTACCTCCTACTTACACCTTCCAACATAATACGTTACTTATCTTGCCAACAATATCATTTTAAACAAGTCAGCAAATTATATCAGCAAAATTAACAAAAAATGCACTTATGATAAACAAAGCCATGGTCAGTGTGTTACCTGATCTATATAATTATTCGCTGTCAATAATTACAATTTATTAAAAATATAGCTAGCAAACTTTTAATCTTATCATTACCAATCCTTCATTTCAATGTTCTAAATTAGTATGTGTATATTGCCTTCCCCCTTAATCTATTAGGAGAGGGATTTTGGAGGGCACATGATTCTTTAATGTCGACATTTCTTATCTTCTGCAAACACAAATTTGTCAGGGGATTTTTATTTTACTCAGTGTCTCAAGTTTTCCTGTTACAAATTTTTAGGTGTTCAGGGATTTCAGCAGCAGTCCCAGAAGAGGACTGATGATGGTCTCCTCCTTCCTATCTCATTCACCAGTACCTGAATGTCACAAGTGGCTCACATCTTCATTGTTCAAGATTTCACAATTTTGTCACAGAGTCCATTTTAATCTGCCACAGACATAATTATAATATATACACATACATACATACAGTCAAAATTAATTAAAATGATAAATTAGAAATGGTTTTATCTTAATTTCAAAATATTCTTTCCATGTCAAAACAAAATGAGTTGAAAAATTTGAGACCTTTTCCTGTTAAAAAATTCATCAAAATTGACACATTCCCATGGGATGTTTTTATTATGATGAAACTGCATTTTCCTACAAAAACTGTTGTTTCAAAAATTTTTCAACCAGCTCTACCCACTGATCTATATATTACTAAGTGTTTTTCAAAAAAAGCAGACTTTAAAAGGTAGAGGTGCAGAAAAACCAATACAAAGCAAAGTATTTAGAGATCCTCATAAGAATGGGCCTTTCAGCTTGGAATAGAGATGACTAAGGGGGGGGATATGATAGAGGTCTATAAAATCATGACTGGGGTGGTGAAGTAAATAAGGAAGTGTTATTTACCGGTACTGCTCATAACACAAGAACTAGGAGCAGGGCCGGCTTCAGCTTTTTTGCTGCCCCAAGCGGCAAAGCGAAAAAAAACAAAAAGATTAAGCCGATTGGCAGCACTTCGGTGGCAGCTCAATCATGCTGCTTCATTCTTCTGTGGCAATTCAACGGCGGTTCCTTCGCTCCCTCTCTTCCCGTTCAGCGGCAGCTCAAAGAGGAAGAGAGGGACTGAGGGACCCGCCGCCGAAGACCCAGATGTGCTGCCCCTTTCCATTGGCCGCCCCAAGCACCTGCTTCCTTCCTTGGTGCCTGGAGCCGGCCCTGACTAGGAGTCACCAAATGAAATTAATAGGCATCAGGTTTAAGAGAAACAAAAGGAAGTATTTTTTTTTCACACACCACACAGTCAACCTGTGGAACTCTTTGCCAGAGGATGTTGTGAAGGCCAAGACTATAACAGAGTTCAAAAAAGAACTGGATAAGTTCATGGAGGATAGGTCCATCAATGGTTATTAGCCAGGGTGGACAGGGATGCAAAACCATGCTCTGAAGTGTCCCTAGCCTCTGTTTGTCAGAAGCTGAGAATGGGCAACAGGGGATGGATCACTTGATTACCTGTTCAGTTCACTTCCTCTGAAGCACCTGGTATTGGCCATTGTTGGAAAACAAGATACTGGGCTAGATGGATCTTTGGTATGACCAAGTATAGCCATTCTCATGCTCTCTTTTCATCAAGGTATTTAACTGTTTTGCTAACTGTAAGCATATGAATAGTCTTATCTTCAATGGAGCTTTCCAGTTGGATAAAGTTAGGTATGTGCTTAGGTCCTTGCTGAATCAAGACCCAAGACTATAATAGAGTTTTATACAAAAATACATATTTGAACCAGGCTTGCATTTATGATCAACCAGACTTGAAATTATGGCAACAATTTCAAAAGGAACCAATAGTTAAATCTATACAGAAGTACCAAGGTAGGTTATACCCTTCCTAAAACCATGGAGCCGGTTGATCTTACCCTTTGACTCTGTCTAACGTCTTGGAGATGCTACTCCCAGAGTATCGCTAGAAACTCAAACCCACAGCCAAACGTTGTGTTCAGACTCTGCTAGGGGCAAATAAACTTTTCAGAAAAGCACTCCCCACTGTCCTTTCTGAATGATCCTGGGACTTAATTTTTACTCTAAGGAAGGGAGCCATCCAGACTAGATTGTTTTCCCTTCAGGAAAACATCTAGAATGTAAATGCTATGAGTTTCCTTGGCAACTTGCATGTGACCACCATAACATTCTGTGGCACATCTCTAATAAACTTCAGCATATATCTGCAAATCTAATATACTTTTGGAATTCTCAGAATGGCTGAAAAAAATCAAAAACAACACAGTGTGTTCACACTACTGTGAAAGTTGCTGTTAAAAGGATATGAAGGTTAAGAAAAAAACAAATTTATATGTTAAAATTCAATAAAAATTTTAATTTGTTGATTAATGAAGTGGACCTTTTAATGCCTATTAATTAGATCTACAGAGGTATTGTGTATTGATTAGTTAGCAGTAGAGACAATACAGCAAGGTTTTTATTTGCATGTTTTCTTTGTTCTTGATTTTTAATTTCAAGGTTGTCAGTCTATGTAGTATAATTTCCTTTTCTTTCTTTCTGTTAATATTTTTAAGTGAATATCTTCTTCCCCCAAGATCAAAGTAGCAGGAAAATCACAAATGCAATCTTTGTCTAGCCAGTGACATATTATGCAAATAGGTGAAGAACAAACTTTTGTATGCTGTACCAAAAATAAGAAGAAAAACTTGATAGAATAATGTAACTTCACCTTTTGAGCAAATTCACCAATTCTTGTGTAAACTGACAATCTAAAACTTCAGGTTTATTTAGAAAACCTGACTGTGAGGAAAGGATAAAAAACTGGGCCTGTTTCTTCTTGAGAAAAGAAGAAAGAGGGAGGATCTGATGATAGTCTTCAAATATGTTATTCTTCTCCATGTCCACTGAAGGTAGGACAAGAAGTAATGGGCTTAATTTGCAGCAAGGAAGATTTTAGGTTAGAAATTAGACAAAAACTTTCTAACTACAAAGGTAACTAAGCTCTGGAATAGGCTTCTAAGGGAGATCATTGGAGGTTTTTAAGGAAAGGTAGGACAAACATCAATCAGGGATAGTCTAGGTTTACTTGGTCCTGCCTCAAGCACAGGGGGTTGGACTTCATGACTTTTTGAGATCCCTTCCAGCCCATCATTTTTATGATTCATATGCAATCGTGGAGAGTTCTGCACATTTCTGCTAATAGCACGTAAGTTTTTCACTGCCCTCCCACCTCTTGAAGTGTCAGGAAAAACTGACTGAAGAAGCAGAAACTCAGCTGCACTACTGCTAATGATCCCTTTAAATATAGCGACAAAGGAGTGTGAGCTCAGCACCCCAAACATAGCTTTGAAACATTTTTCATTAATATATGACAGGAAAAGAGAAAGAAAAGACGAAATACGGGACCTTTAAGTTCTCCCACTCATTTTAATTGAACTCGTCCATAAGTTCTATTCTCAGAGAACTTGAAAAGCTTTTCTTTTACTTTTAACAGAAATCCTAGGCGTCTCTATTCGCTTCCTGCACAAAAATGCATGAAAGTAGATCACTTACCTGTCCTCTCTTCAGCATGTGGATAGTAGAGAAATGAAGGGGCTAAGTAGGAAGCCTACCAAGCCATGCAGGCCAGGGATCTGTTAGAAAAACCCAGAAATACCCAGTCATATATGTAGAGAGGATAACTCTTCAGGCACCTCTGTTTCCAGACCCCATCACTGGTAGCATGACTGACTGAGGTGCTGTTGGCTCTCCAGCCCCTACTATATGCTATGCTCACAGCCATGGTATCACTGGACTGGTGAGTCTTATGGTCTTTGACTGTTATCAGGTACAGTTCCTAAATTCAACTGCTCTATTTTTGTATGATATAAAATGCTCCACATTTCCAATAGTATTGAGCCAGACGTTAACACCAGCTACGGATCTGGCCATTAGTTTCAGCTCTTTACACTTTCTGCTTTAGGAACTAGATATGATTTACTGATCAGCTTCTTTACTGATTAAGTAAAGAGATTGGGTGAAGTGATTAAAAAATCACAAGTCTGAAAGGAAAGAAGACATTAAACAAAAGATAGAAATAAAATAGTAGGCTTGCTCACATTATGTGAAGACCAACTTTACACGTAAGCTGTATAAAAGCATATATACTACAGGGAACAATACTGCACCGAGTAGTGGAATGAGCTGCTAGATGACCTAACAGGAATTTCCAAACTGTAAACTATATGAATAATTAAACTAATTATTTTCTGAGAGTAATTTCAAAATATCTAGTATGTAAATGATATGTACAGTTCGTTAGTTTTAAAAGATCATGGTGGTGATCCAAAAGTCCTCGATTCAGTACATTCTAGGTGGAAAACAAGGAATGCAATGTGCATTAAGCTGTTTGATTTAGATTATTTTATATTGTTGTATGAATACTGAAAAATCCTGTCAATCCCTTGATTGCATAGTATCAACTGCTACATAATTTTTATTTTCACATGTCTAGGTTGTTTTAAGAAAATCATGTTATCCAGCTTGTTTTTTTAATTCAAATTTCAAAAAGACTTTTTTAAAATGTTTGAGCTGATTGTTTTATTTAAATGCATTCATTTGTTTGTGGTGTGTGTGTGAGTGAAAGAAAAGGTATGAAATGTACCAAATTTATCACCCTGAAATCTTCTACTCGCCCTTCATGGGAAGGGGAAGTGCAAGCTTTCCTCATGTGTGTGTGCGCCACAATCCTGTTCAGAAGGGGTTCAGTCTCTGCCTCTTTAATCCTTGGCCTTCCTGCTGTATTTAAGGGCATTTAAAAAAAAATCCAAATCAGTTCAGCTATCTCTAATCACATAGTCATGTGAGAAGCTTAATGAGAATCAGAGTGATGACATCATAGTGCTCATGCTCTGCTTTAGAAGCCCTATGATTAGATTTCTAATTAGTTAATAATAATTAAACTGGCCCAGGCACTCATACAGTAGTGAGCACAGGATTCACTTAACACTGTGTCCTTTATCACTGCTTATAATCAATCCAAAATGGAAAACTCTAAAATAAAATAGCAAAATTCTTTGTTTTAGAAAAAGAGATCTTCTTAGAAGCTCGTCACTTGACTTGTTGTGGGGAAGAAGGAGGGTACCATTATCTAATAAACCTTTCTATCTCATTTCTATGATTCTATTACTCTGGGGTTGCTGCCTTCTCATTATCTTTATCAGGATGAAAAGTTTGCAGTCTCAAGTAGTTTGCTATGAAATTATATGTGGACATAATTGCATAAAATGGATTATATTTGAAAATGTGCTGTGTCACCGTCCACCATGCCATTTTACTTCAGAACAAAGCAGAAGTCACATGGTTCATTTTCTGTAAAAAAAAAAAAAAAAAAAAAAGGCTAAAAAGCATGCAGGGGCGAAGTTTGTAAATATTGTATGCCACCAGTGTTTTTCTGCAAAAAGGTATATAGAGTTTCTATTAACTACTCCACCTTGCTTTTGCCAGAAATGTAGCAACAGAGTGTCAGAAAAGAGTAAGTAGACTAACCAACAATATAATCTTGTCCCATATATTTAATCCTTTATCCATTAATTTAGCTTATTAAAAACATAAGACCAAAGACACTTTCTGGCTAATGTCTCTAAAAAAGGGCTGTTAGGGAGAGAGTAGAAACCTAGCAAAATGAAGATCCTCTAGGTCTGGTTATGCTGGTGATGGGGGTGGCATTATTGGGTACCATCTTTTAGTCTTCTCAAATACTCTCTATTTTAAAATAACCTTGTGTAGGGTCCCCCATACCTGCTCACTCCTCATTTCACTTTAATTTTCTAAATGCAGGTTACTGATGCCAATGGATTGCAATGACCCCCAAGGTCCACAAGAATAATACTTATGTGGAACTACAGATATCTGCCCAGGGTAGAAGCAGAGACTGCATTTAGCAGATGTACATGTCCTTCTACTGAGCAGCTGTGCACCTTACACTTGAACCCCTCTGCACCAGGTCCAAACAACCCTGAGTTTGATCAGATTGGAACACCACTGTACATACACAGGAGTAAAGAGCTAATGTGCTCCTTCGCTCCATGCAGCTGGGCCTGGCGAGGTGGCCCAGCGAATCATATATATATATTCAAGAAAGAATAAAGATTTTATATGTACATTTGCTTGTTTTAAGAGGTCTTGCTGGCCAAGAGATCAGTTATAAATTGCCTTATGTGTCCACACAAAGGAGAAAGAGGGCCTTAAGCACTCCATAATACCCTTGAAAGGGCTACCTGTATCATGGGTTGCAGTGCAGTGGGGACAACAGCCTGCATGGGGATTCTTTCCCCCTCCTCCACATGAAGTGGGAAGATCTTAGTCTGCCTTCAAAGCAGACCCAGCTTGCATGGGGAAGTAATCTGTACTATCTATATGATCAGTACAGAGTACTTCCCCCAGAGCATGGGGGGAGTCTGGAACCAGGTCATAATCGTAGGTCTGTTACTGGGGCAGTGTCAGGGCTGCCCAGAGGATTCAGGGGGCCTGGGGCAAAGCAATTTTGGGGGCCCCTTCCATAAAAAAAATTGCAATACTATATTCTCGTGGGGGCACTTGAGGGGCCCTGGGCAAATTGCCCCACTTGCTCCCCCCCACAGGCGGCCCTGGGAAAAATAAACCTTCCACATCTCAGCACAAACCCAGTTTTAGAAAACTTCTTTACAAGGTATCACCGGTTCTCAGCATCTCCTAGTGCTAAAGGGCTAAAGATAATTAAAAGGGTTGGACAAATATTTTCCATCAAAACTTTTTCTGGATCGAAAACTAGGGGGTTTTAAAAAGCAGAAAAAAAATCACGGACAATGTCTGCTTTCCTTCAAAATTTGTTGTGTTTTTTTTAATTGAAAAGCTGAAATTAGTCTGCCAAAACTTAAACATGGTTTGAGGTTTCAGAAGTGTGTGGCCAAATATTTGCTGCTTGCTGTGTGAGATTGTTTAAAGAAACAATAAAAAAAATTCTGCTTAAAAAGAAATCCAAAACTTTTGAACCACCTCAGCTTGTGACCAAATGCCTGAACCCATCCAGTCAGAGATTTTTCCAGGTTTCTCATACTCTGCTGGCTTCCTTGACTCATATCTGTCTCCATAACTTTAAATTCATTTAGGTTAGAACATAAGAACAGCCATACTGGGTCAAATCAAAGGTCCATCCAGCCCAGTATCCTGTCTACCGACAATGGCCAATGCCAAGTGCCCCAGAGGGAGTGAACCTAACAGGTAATGATAAAGTGATATCTCTCCTGCCATCCATCTCCACCCTCTGACAAACAGAGGCTAGGGACACCATTCCTTACCCATCCTGGCTAATAGCCATTAATGGACTTAACCTCCATGAATGTATCTATTTCCTAGAGACTGGCTCCATGGGATACCTCACAAATGGAAGACGGTTACTGTGGGTTTGTCTTTAGTATAGACTATGTACATAGTCCACAAACTGAGCATCCCAGAATCTGGGATGAGCCTATGTTGTGAAAACTGACATGCTCAAAATAGCACACTCATGTGCATGGACACAGGGTGCTAAAATTAAATTGACCCAGAGGTTCTCAAACTGGAGGTCAGGACCCCTCAGCGGGTCACGAGGTTATTACTGGGGGTTGCGAGCTGTCAGCCTCCACCTCAAACCCTGCTTTGCCTCCAGCATTTGTAATAATGTTAAATATATAAAAGAGTGTTTTCAATTTATAAGGGATGGGGGGCGGGGTGTCACACTCAGAGGTTTGCTATATAAAAGGGGTCACCAGGACAAAAGTTTGAGAACCACTGAATTAACCCCTCTGGAGCCTCAGGGAATGCAGTGGAGGGAGGTCTCCCTCGGTGGGGTTGGGCAGAATATTGCTCTTCTCATGTGATCCCTCCCCCAGTGGCTAATTTTAAATGAAGCTACTCTCCCCTGACATGAATCTCCCTATGGCACTGAAATTAAATATAGACTATAATTTGGCATTGAGACGTGAAAGGGATGGTAGCCCTAATGGAAAACCTAACAGCTTGGTGCTTCTGCAAGCTTCAAACTGCTGAATGAGCTTTAGGGTAGGGAAGGCTGTGCCTCCCAAACAACTTGGCCCTGACACTGCCCCCTATCTGACCCCCACCCACTTCCGGCCCCCTCTTAGAATCCCCAACCCATCCTGCTCCTTGTCCCCTCACCATCCCACAGAGAGACCCACCCCCAACCACCACCCCGGGACCCCAGCCCTGCTCCCTGTCCCCTGAGTGCCCCAACCCCTATCCACCCCCCCATTGAGTCCTGACAGACCCCCAGAATGCCCACAATCCAACCCTCCCATTCCCTGACCACCCCCACAACCTCTGCCCAGTCCCTGTGCCCTGACTGTCCCCAAGACTCCCTGCCCCTTATCCAACCCCCCGGCCCCAGCCTCTTACCTCCGGCTCCCTCCTCACCCGGAGCAGATCGCTTCGCTCCACAGCTGCAGCGTGGCTCCGGCGGGCCGCCGGAGCCCCGCCCCGCTCAGAGCCGCGTGGTCAGGGGGTGGGGCTTCCTCCGCTAGGCCTGGAGCTCGCAGCTCCGCCCCCTCACCATATGGCTCTCTGTGGATGCTGCTTGATACACTGAGGCTGCAGGAGAAGGGCGGAGGCAGGAGCCTCAGCTGTTCTCTTGGGGGACCCTGCGGAGCCCGGGGCCTGGGGCAAATTGCCCCACTTGCCCCCCCCCTCTGGGCGGCCCTGGGCAGTATCAATACAGATTGGCCCCTTGCTCAAAGATTGTGGCAAAGTCCAAATTGATCTTTGAGCCATAAATGTAAATCCAGGTGTCTCTGACTGAAAGCACAATTGATGTGGACATTTAAAATGTGACTTGTCACCCTGATTCCATATCTGTCAATCTTTCCTGAGCTTTTTAATATTTACATGTTGATGCCATCACAGATCATGGGCTTTGTGAACAGGAGGGGTGCGGGAGAAAAGGAAACTCTTGGCAGCATTTTACAAATGAATTTTGCAAATTGTGATTCATAAGAGATGACATCTTCTATAATCGCATCTGAGTATTCTCTTGTGCGTGTTCTGCCAGGAATATATTACATTATACTCACTGCCCCTAGCTAGTCTTTAAGGTTTTTTGGTACATGCCAGGGTCCCATTCCCAGAAATCCTTTAAATTTTGCATATTTCATGCAACTGTCTTGGTTATCTTTGTTGCTACTTTGTACAGTGACTATTGGTAGAATTGATCCCCCGGGTTTCATTATTTTTTATTATGATTCACCAAAAGGTAGAGGAAAGGAATGGAATAGACCGTCCACCTTGGAGGTTATAGAGAGATGATCCATTTACTTCTTGTCTAGATGCTGTCTGGGAGGCCATTCTGTTTTTGCTTGGCATGGAAACCTTTGTATCAGACACCTTGCCGGAGCCAAATGTAAAAGCCAGATTTTCAGTGGATTTGAACACTTTTTGCAGTTCCCCATTGAAAAATCAGATGAGAACTGAAGTTATTTTCTTCTGCACGGGTGACATTGTAGCAGTACTTTATGCCAGGGCCTTTGATACCAAGTTTTATCGCACAGTGAATTTTTACAAACAAACTTTCAATAGTAAATTTTATAATAGACATACCAATTGATCATCGTTACAAATGGTTTGTATAGGATCATCAGAACATGCCCTTTTAGAATGTAAATCCCATAGTTCTCCTGGAATTTCCAGTTCATCCATGCCTGTTTTCAGTTCTGCTCTTACCAAATATATATGTTCTGAGAATAAATACAACTGTTCCTATATATTAGGAAGTGAGGGATGGGTTGGAATGGTCAAGAACCAAAGGCCATATTTTTGCAAACAGTGGTCTAAAGTATAGCATACAAAATTATGTGGTGGGGTGATTAGAATTGGATGGCAATTACAAAAGGTCATTGCATATATTAGTTAAATTAGTTTACAAACATTGAAAATTTGCTAAAATATGTTTGTGATCTTTTATTTGCTTTCTGTGAACTTTCTTATTTTTTTTTGTTCGTTTTTAACTTTCAGCCTGACCCAAATTCCACCCAAAGTCAGTGGGAACCTTTCCAATTAACTTCAATGGGCTTTGGATCGAGTTCCAAATTATTTACTCTAAGCAAAAGCCTCAGGAATATTTGTGTGAATGCAGTATGTATTCTCTCCAGAAGCACAGCCATCCTGAAAGCTTTGTGTGGTTTTGAGTATCCTCCAGTCAGGGAACTGAAACACTGTGTTGCAAATCAAAGGGCATGAATAGCTAGTTCTGGACTGAAAATGCTCAAGGCAATAGTTGCGGCAACCAATAGTTTGAGTAGGCTGTAGACTGAAATGTTTGCACAAACCATTTATTGAATAGTTTAAAATAATGAATATATCTATAAAGCTTAATGGCTGTTTGTGAAAAATTCATGAAGAGTAAAAGACTGGACTTGTCAAACATATGTGCTTCAAAATAATTTGTTCAGTAATGAAGAATTCACTGAAGAAGAAAAAATAGTCTGCCTGATGCTGTAATTATAATACAAAGTAATAAAACTGCCCAAAAGTTTTTTTTTATTTTTTCCCCCCAAAAATAAAATTCTGCTGGTGTGTGTGTATACATGCAAGCATGTGCTTGCACGTGCCCCTCCTCTCCCCCTCCCCACACGGGAAGGATAAAACTTTAGCACTTCAAAACCATTTTTTTAATGTTCAATCAGTAGCAACACATTAAATAATGTATGTAAAAAATGCAACTAAGTTCTCTCTATATAGTGAGGCAGGCTAATCTATAATATGAAGTTCCAGTAAGGCCACACTAACTGTCCTGCTTACAGTAATCAGTAAGCAGCATTATATAAATGGTTAAGATAAATCAAGATGATATACTGAATCTCCATGCAGCAGTTCATAGTCCTGCATCCTTTTGTCTGTTCCATATTGTCTGTGGCTTGAAAATTGTTTAATATTAATACAACTTCCATAGGGAATAGGACCATAACCATGTAATGCAAATATGATATGAACTCATTTTCTTGCCAACTTGTCATATTAATCATTACCATCTTTCTTCCATTTAATATTTAAAAACCACAAAAATTATCAGAATCCTATACACATTAAAACTGACATTGCAGCTATACCCTAAAATAGTGTATTTTACCACAATATTTATTTCAATTAAGAAGAGAAAATTGAATCTCAACATATTTTCTTATCTTATACCAGTTTAACAGTAGTTAGCATATGCTTTAATAGTGGGTTGAGCTAGAAAACATTGGTCAGAGTCACATTGTTACCTGCAAAAATCGGGGGCGCCCCACCTATACCCTACAGAGGGCTCAAGGTGTGACCTGGTCAATTTAGGGAACACCCACCATTTCCCTTTTGAGGACTCAGGGCATAAGGCACCTACCCTTAACCACACTCAGGAAGAAATCTGGTCAATTTAAGTACCCGCCCCTTCCCTCGGAGCTCAGGGTTCTACAGGTCTGTGGAACCCTTTCCCAGTGAAAGAGCCTTAAACAGCTGTGCTCTAAACATCTATTTATTAGCAACACACACAGAATACATATACGAGGAAAGCTCTTATGCTCACCACTCCCAATATACAAACTTCACCTGATGACCAGTCAGGATCCTCTCATCTGGGGGCTCCTGCCGATGCCTCTGCACGTCACGGTTGTGTAGACGGGTCAGAGTTTCAGCAGCTTGATGTTGAACTGCAGTCTGGAAATGGTTCCCAGAGAACATTGTTTTTCATTTATATTATATAGGTAAACTAGCTCCCTCCTTCAAATTTATTAAACCTATCACATTATCCTACACTCCTAAATAACAAAACTTTAACCAATTACAAACTGACACCTATGTGTCCTCCTTCCTGCCCAAGTTTTTTACATTTTATTTTTCATACCTAAATTCTAACTTAGTTGTGACCTTCTCTGTTTATGCAGATGGTCAGCATAAAAATCCTGGTCAGAGTTTCTTACCATTTATTGAATCTCTTTCTCTATGCTCCCTAATTTCCCAGTATCTTTTCAACCTTGGTGGTTATAACTCTTGGTAGGGACATTCCTGAGGTAGGGATGCTTTATCAGCAGCAGAACATTATTTATTTTAAATGTTAGTGGTGAGCTCACTGTTTCACCAAAGGAGTGGGGGTGGGAGTATTGATCAGGTCTCAGGCCTACAACATCATGACATCTGCTTAAGAATATCCTATTTGGGTTTCTGTATTTAATTAAGACTTAAGTGCTGCGCTCCCTGAGGCTAAAATAAACAGAATATCATTCATGCCTTTTTCGTTGGAAAGCAAAGTTGTACCCCAGTATATTGAATCTACTTTAAACAATTTATCTTTACTATTTAATTTCTTTCCAGAAACTTGGTGCCAATTTCTTGCCTCAGATTAATTATTATTATGAATTTGTATTATAGTGGTACACAAAAGCACATACGAATAGCATGAGATAGTCCCTGCCCCAAAGACCTTGTAGTCTAAAGAAACAACACAGATAAAAGGTGGGAGTACAGAAGGGCGAAAAGCCCAGTTTAGTCACTGCTGACCAGGGGAGGGAGTAGACCTCTTGAGATAGCCCTGTGGAGGAAGACCTGGCTAGGTCTAGAGACTAAAGACTACATTGAAGCTGCCTGGATGGAAGGCTCAACTGGGGCTAGAGCCTAACTAGAGACTCTTAAGTGTCAGAACTGCTTTGGGGCAGGTAGGCATGGTGCAAAACCCTTTTATTTCTTTTGGTTCCTCAAGTAGTTTGGATCTCCTTTGTTTTGGGTCCTGCAGAGCATCTGCTGGGCAATAGATTGTGAGAAGGGTCTAATGGAGGCAATGGTAGAAAGCAGCCCAGGGACAGACCAGATGATCTGAATGACCAGACCTTGTCTGGAACCCAGAGGAGAGGATGGGCCTGCATTTCCCTACTGTTCCACTGAGGGCAGGGGTGTGAAGGCCCCAGCCCGGAGCCAAGGGCTGAAAGGCCCAAAAACCTGAAGTGGAGCCAAACATCTGGTGTGAAAGCAATGATATATGGGACTCTGGTTTCCCCAGAAGGGGCAGGACTTTAAGTGACCTGGGTAGAGGGCAAAGTCACAGGAAGAGACAGACCTCCACAGGGACAGAGTGACTGTCAGCAGAGAGCACCAAAGGAGGAGGAGAGCCACTCCACTATGTCTGTCCAGCAGTGGTGCACTGGCAGGTGAGTCACAGATTTAGAGTAGGTCAATGGCAGAGCTGGGAATAGCTCCCACTGAAGTCATGCACAGAGATGGACTCATTGGTATTATGGAGTTCATTGTGGAGACAGTCTACATCTACATCTGCACTACAGCTCTTAGAGCAGCACAGCTACACCAGCGTTGTCTCCTATCATCTTAATGATTCCTGCCTCGTGCTCTCCCACCAACATAGTGCTGTCTACACCAGTGCTCAGGAGTGTGGATTATTCACACCCCTGAGTGATATAAGTTAGACCTCAGTAACCTGTAGTGTAGATAAGGTCTAAGTGAGAAAGTCTTACAGTTCTTCTGTCTCCACCAATATGGCTCCAGTCTTGCAGTAAGATGAACTCCAGCAGAGCCCTGCTTCTGTGTGGCTCTTCATGAACTTCAAAGGGGCTCTGTGTGGGTGCAGTGGACCACCTGGATGCATTTTCTTGCAGAATTAGGGAAAGAATAATTTTTAAATCTTTATAAAAATCTAGATACAACATTTTAGAAACATCTGCCCTTGCTTTCTAAAGATTTGTGTGGAAAATGTTTTTCATGAGCAATTAATTAGAATATTTTCTGGGTAATGTTACATGTAAAGCAGCAGAAGCATGTACGTGTGTGTATGGTGGGAAGAAGGGGCGAGACAGGCAATTCTTGAAGAGAAGCACTTTTTCCCCCCCGTAGATAACTTTTTAGCCCACTCTGGTGGCTGGACTGTTCTCTTTTTCAGGACACTGGTGTGGGGAATATGTTTCCAGATATTATCTTTGTTTTACAGCACATATGATTGTTACCTTCAGTGTGGATTGGAACTTCCATTTTAGAGTAGAAAACAGGCTAGATCTGGGGAACTAAAAAGGGGCCATCAAAAAGGCATCAGCTTTAAATAACTCTACCCTGGTAGAACAATAGGTTGCTAGAGGCAGAACCGTTGACTTTTAAAGACTGTCTGCCAGTGATCCCACCTGGGCTGGCAGTAGGGAAAATCCCAGTAGGACAGGAACAAAGGAAGGTACCATAGACTGCTTTTAAAAGTGGCCTGCTGTCTAAGCAAGAGAAGCCTTTTCATCACCAGACCCAGAAGACTCAGCAGGAGGAGGGGAGGCAGGAGAGACTTGGCCAACTTTAAGGATTTGGCTCAAACCCACAGACTCACAAAAAGGAGCTGAGATCAGACTAAGGGGTATTGTATTAGGTGTGTTTTGTTTTGTCCAGCTCTGTACATTTTGTGCAGTCTACAAGTTAAGTATGTGTTTGTGTATGTGTGTAAGTTCCTTTTCAAAGTCCCATGTTTCTTACTGGAACTGTTACCTGGTCCCCAAAAGAGTTAACCTATAATCCAGAGCACCCTTAGGAGTGGACTCTGGGACAGCATGCATAAGCACCTGAGAAGGACAGAGGCAGGCTGACCAAATGTCCCGATTTTATAGGGACAGTCCCGATATGTGGGCCTTTTTCTTATATAGGTGCCTATTCCCCCCCCACCTCCCTGTCCCAATTTTTTCATCCTTGATATCTGGTCAGCTTCAACAGAGGGCAATTGGATGGCAGGGACCCGTATCCCAAGAAGTGGTACTGACAAGGCAGGGAGTCTGTACTCCAGGAATGTTTCTGAGAGGCCAGAAAGAGAGTGTGTCTGGATGCTGCCCAAACTCAACTGGCTTGAAAACATGTGGGATCCAAAAGCTGGATCTGGTTATAACAGCCTGCTGACTGTTCACGGGGGACTCAGCCAGGATTCTAACACCTGGCATAGTGGATTTTGATACATTTTGAGCCTCTATAGAAACTAGCCAAACTGTAAGACTGCTGTCACTTATAGAAGATGGGAGGGGAGAGAGCCTGGAGGAGAATGAGGAAATAGAATATTTTGAGATTCTTTTTAATGGTAGATCAGCTTGTTAGTACTCAACATTAAATTTTTTTTGTTAATGTTCATATTAAAGTTTAAATCCCTAAAATATTAGCATCATGAGAGACATGCAACTGGTAAAACAGGACTGACTGATCGGTAATGTCTAAGAACCACCACAGATAAGTGAGGAAAAATAAATTGCTTGTGAGAAGGTCAGAAATATCCAGTACCAAGTAACATGTATGTGTTTAATTCTGAAGATGGTTACAATAACCATCGTCACATAAATACAATAACTTTCAGGTTTTATTATTGCATCACTATTATTTTTCAGAATACAGCAGCAGAGAATTTTGTCCAAGAATTTAGATTTTCAAAATTGTTTAGAGAAGAGATGTGACAGTTGAGCAAAAAGGACACCGCCTCTTATCAGCTATTCGCAGAGATTGGGGCCAAGATTCAGCAAAGGACTTGAGCATGGCACTTCAATGGGAGTACTCATATGCTTAAATTATGCCTGGTCTTAAGTAATGTGCTGAATCAGGGTCTAGTATGGCAATTAATTTCAGAGAGAGAAAACAATTGAGAAGTCTGGTAACAGCTCCTCTAGAAACCAAATAAACTGCAAGGCTGCTGTCACCTGTAGAAGAGGAGTTGGCCAGGAGGAGAAAGAACTAGCTATATGAGAATGGAGGGGAAAGATAAGGCTCAGCAGACTAGAATATTAGGATGGAATCACTTAATGGATTCTTCCTTCCCGTGGCTGGAGTTGAAAAATGTACTGTATGCACACTAGTACAGCCAAGATTCACATTATGACCTTGAGCTGAAGTGAGATTGTCTCTTATTTGAATCACTGGCTGCTTTGCTAGCCATTTCTTGCCTTGGAATACATTACACCATCAAGAAACAAAACAGTGGTTACAAACCTAGGAGTAAATCACAATTCTGACAGTTTGCTTTCCTTGGAAAATAGCATATCGTATTATTTTCTGACTCATTCCATCAAATAATATGGAATATGCTAACAAAAGGTGGTATCTGTCATGGTACATCATCTTACAGATTGACCTGTATCAATAAGGGAAACATGAAAGCAAAGTCCCTGACCTTGTAAAGAGATCTGTATGGGAAAAATCCCAATAAAGTCAGTAGGAGTGCAAGTAAGCATAAGAGATTGCCAGCACAGAACGTTTTGCAGGAATGGGCATGCTGGAACAAATTTTATAGTGGGGGTGCTGCGAGTCATTGAATCAAACTGTTTCACCCTGTGTATAGGGTGACCAGATAGCAAATGTGAAAAATCGGGACGGAGGTGGGAAGTAAAGGCACAGCCTAGTTCCAGTACCTATCGGAGTAAGGGCCAAGTTTGTTTAAATAGAGCTCACAATTCCTTTACATTGCCACCATTTAATCTAAATTACTTGGGGGAAAAAGTGGGTGCATTAAAGCAGAACTATTTCTACTGCTCACACAGGAAACATTAAGAGGCCATTGTAACCACTTCTATAAAAGAGATCTTCAGTATGTGAAATACTCCTTCCTAGTCCCACTACCAGTAAAAACATTTAGCTTCAGAATGAATTAGATTCAGTAAAGCAGCGAGAGACTACATATTCTTTTCTTAGTGGTAACAATTAAGGAAATGAAAAAGCAACCACAAAAAGATAATAGATCAATGGGGCTCTTGAATATTCGGAAGCTAAATTCTTTTGAGATGCATAATGTATAAAATGCCCCTTGCTTCCTTCATATTTTAACTTCATGCTGATTCCCTCTTAATCACCAACCAACCTGAGGGCCCAGAGATATTATAGATTTTTATTACCAGAGCTGAACATGAACCAGAACCCTAATAATCATTAGACAGCACATCTGTAAAGTGAGCTCAAAGGGAACATTTCTCAAATGAGCTGGAAGGAGCTGTAAAAGCTTATTTCCGGTGCTACTATGGGACTGAAGCATGTTTTAGTCCAATGTACTAACCAGTATTAAGTCTCAAACATCCTTTATTAATACAGGATCAGGTGTCCCTGCACTGTTTATCTGCTCATTATAGAACACCTTTTTTTTTCTTGTAAAAAAGTCTTGCTTCTTGTTGAAAAAGTAAAATAATGAAAACTGAAAAGTTAAATAGTGAAAATTATTTTTTTACGTTTTTCAGATTTCAGGGATGAGGAGGGATGATGACATTTGAAAATTGTCATAGAAAGCAGACACTTTTGCAGAAATATTTGATTAAGCTAAAATCTTAATTTTCTTTTGGTGGACAATTTTCAGTGTGCCTTAGCTCATCACTTTTTCCTTCTTCTTATGCGCTACTGATCTTCCAAAAGCAAGAGGTGTTCACCGACTATAAGATTTTCCTAGAAAGTACCTAATTGCAGAATACTTATGAAACATAGGAAAAATCTACCATTAACTGCTCCATATACATCACTCAAGCAATGGTTTCATGTATTATGAAGTTATCAGAACCCTTCAGTGGAATTGTATTGTATGTTATATTTACTAATTATATACTATACATCAAAAATTGATTTTTGAGGTGTACCTCCTTTGTCTAGAACTATTTGTCCACATTGATCCACATAATTTTAAGTCCCAGCTATATGGAAATGTTCTGTTTCTTTCCAACTACATTTGCTTGAAAATAATTTCTGATTTAGTTATGATGAATAAAATCCCTGCAGATAGTGGGAGTACATTTTCGTTTGTCTTTTTCTTGCTCCTAATGTATTTATAGAATCTTTTCTTAGTCTTATAGTTTTCTTACCTAGACATAATTGCATTCCATTTTTTGCCTTTCACACAGATAACCAAGCTGGTCTTTCCCATTAACTTCCTTTCCCCTCCGAATATTGCATAGACACTATGGTTAAAATCCTGGTTCCATTGAAGTGAGTGGCAAAACTACTAGTAATATATTATACATCTTTGAACATACTCCCTGAGAGTATGCTTTTGAGCTTGAAAGGTAGTGAGATAGCTGTGAATCTTCTTAAGAGACCCACATAAATACTATCACCACTGAACGCACAACAGCTACCCACAGTTACTACAGAGTGATATCAGATAGGACACAGCTATTTCCTCTCTATCCTATGTTTTGTTATGTACAATGATAGGATCCTTGGTGAGACAGATCCTATAGTGTTGGTTGTTGGGTTTTTTTAAATTTTATTTTATGGAATATAGCTAAGGTTTCATTTTGGGTTAATACTGGTTTTTATAAAAGATGACCTTGCACTTGATAAATGACTTCTGATACTGCAGAGGTGGGTGGTGCAGAAATTAATGTAGTAATAATACACTTGAGTGTTTAAATGTAGGTAAAAGAATGAAAACTATCCTGTGAAAAAGGGAAAAATCCATTTGGAAGTGATATTTTGGAATTTGGCAAACAAATTGATTTGGTGATCTATAGTAGACCCCCCCTCTCTCTCTCACACACACACTGCTGTCACTGTGATCTACTGGGGCATAATCCAGATTAATGAGAAGCTATGTCACCCGTGCCCTGTAACCGGGTGTGCTCTTACTGATGTAGCCTCCAACCTGAACTGCTCACAAACAGCCTCCAGCATGAAAGTCACTCCCAGATAGGTTTGTGTGTAGCTGCAGCCTGCTAGCCACACCTTGGCTCTTACCAGCCTCATTTATGCTGCAGGGAGACCCCACACGCCCTCTGTCCCAGATCTTCCCCCAGAAATGTATGTCCTGTACTGCCCAGCCCACTCCTGGACAATACACATTTATATAAAGTCTGTTATTTCTGGACAGTACAAATATGTTAAGTCTCTTGTTCCTTTAAAGGAACAATATGTCATCTTATTATTTTACATAGAGTTTCCAGACCTTCCAACTTAAACACACTGGATTAGATAAAACAGTCAAACAAGAAAGAGATCTTGGAGTCGTGGATAGTTCTCTGAAAACATCCACTCCATCTGCAGCTGCAGTCAAAAAAAGTGAACAGAATGCTGGGAATAATTAAGAGAGGGATAGATAATGGGACAGAAAATATCACGTTGCCTCTATATAAATTCATGGTATGCTCATATCTTGAATACTGCATGCAGGTGTGGTCACCCCATCTCAAAAGAGATATATTGGAATTGGAAAAGGTTCAGAAAAGGGCAACAAAAATGATTAGGGGTATGGAACAGCTTCTGTATGAGGAAAGATTAATAAGACTGGGACTTTTCAGCTTGGAAAAGAGATGGCAAAGGGGAGATATGATTGAGGTCTATAAAATCATGACTGGTGTGGAGAAAGTAGATAAGGAATTGTTTGTTATTTTTCATAACACAAGAACTAGGGGGTCACCAAATTAAATTAATAGGCAGCAGGGTTAGAACATTAAAATGAAGTATTTCTTCACACAATGCACAGTCAACCTGTGGAACTCCTTGCCAGAGGATGTTGTGAAGGACAAGGAGGGTTAAACAAGAGGGTTAAAAAAAAACCTAGATAAATTCATGGAGGATAGGTCCATCAATGGCTGTTAGCCAGGATGGGCAAGAATAGTATCCCTACCTCTGTTTGCCAGAAGCTGGGAATGAGCAACAGGAGATGGATCACTTGATAATGTGTCTGTTCATTCCCTTTGGGGCACCTGCCATTGGCCACTGTCAGAGGATAGGATACTTGGCTAGATGGACCTTTGGTCTGACCCAGTAGGGTCGTTCTTATGTTAAGTTTAACAACAAAGAGATCTTAAGCGAATATAAGTAATGAGGCATAAAAGTCGGAAATGTTTATGAAAACAAAGATAAAACATGCCAAACTTAAATTACATTAGATTCAAGCAAAGTTTCTCATGACATGCAGATTACTGACCAGGGTAGGACTACCCTGCCCCCCACCATAGTCCAACAGCAGGTTTCCTTTGTCGTCTTAGATTCAATGCCAGAGACAGACAGGGAGAAAGAGGAAGGTGTCTTGCAGTGTCTGCACCTTGTTTTTATAGTCCTGTTTTCCCACCCCCTTTGAGAAGCAGTTCCACCTGGGAGCAAGGTGACAGGTGGCTTGATAAAGAAAGGAAACTCCATGCTGTTTCTTTGCTAAGGCTGTGACTAGGCTAAAGACCAGACAGCGGCACAGCTGTAGTTGTGCCACTGTAAGGTCTCTGTGCCAGTGGGAGAGCACTCTCCTCTGGCATAATTAAATCACCCCCAACGAGCAGCGGTAGCTATGTGGGTAGGAGAGTGTCACCTGCCAAAATAGTGCTGTCCTCACCAGTGCTTTTGTTGGTGAAATTTGTCGGTTGGAGTTCTGTGTGTTTTCACACTCCTGACGGACTAAAGTTTTGCCAACAAAAGTGTGTGTGTAGACGAAGCCTAAGTAGATTTTTTTTCCCTGCCCCCTTCCTTGCCAAAAGATGGCCACTCACCAGGTAATAGTCCATCAGCTTGTTGACACCTGGCTGAGGTGGCAGCTCGCCCTTTGTCTCTGGGAAACTGGTTTAGCTGCTCCCCAGACTTATCTGGGAAATTTCTTGTTCTTCCTGTTTGTTCCTTATACTCCATGCATTTATGTATAGACATCTGGGAGGTTAAGCACATTCCTCCACTGATTTCCTTCTTGTTGCCCCTATGACCCAATTGTAATTTTCCACATCTCCCTCTCTCCCAACATCTAGCTCTAACTTAAGGTCACCTCCTTTTTATATCTAGATGTGGGCTTCTATCTGCCTTCTTTTGAACCTAGTTTAAAACTCTGCTCACTAGGCTGGGGAGTTGCTATGCAAAGATGCTCTTCCCGTTCTTGGCCAGGTGGACCCTATCTCTTCCCACCAATCCTCCTTCCTGCAACAGTATCCCATGGTCAAGGAAACTGAAGCCCTCCTGTCCACACCATCTGTGCAGCTGTGCACTTATCTCCCTCTGCTTGGGCCTTTACCATCAGCTGGGATGATGGATGAAAACACTACTTCCACCCCCTGATTCTTTCACATTTGCTCCCAGAGCCCTATAGTCATTGCTGATCTGCTCAGGGTCATATATGGCAGTATCATTAGCACCCACATGGATGAGCAGCAGGGGACAGTGGTCAGAGGGATGAATGAGTTTTGACAACCTTTCTGTAAAGTCACAGATGCAGGGTCCAGGCAGGCAGCACACCTGCTAGGACATTATGTCAGGTTGACACATGGATGCCTCCATCCCCCTCTGAAGAGAGTCCCTGCAAGTCTCCCAGCTCTGGGAGTAGGTGGCAGCAGCCAGTCTCCTCCCCGTAGAGCAGCTGGTTCTCCTTCTTCCTACGGTGCTGCTGTAGTAATCTCTAATCAGCTAGCTTCCTCCATCCTGGATGTCTCCATGTGCGTCCTGTCAAACTTCTATTGATTTTAACAGCAGTCACGTACAATTATCTAAGAGATGAATTTGGCTGTTAGTCCTTTGGGCCTTTTAGCAATCATCTGACCCTTTCCCACAAAAATAATCCTGTCAATTTTTGGCTTCATATAAAGGTCAGAGTTTTTCACTGACAATATTTTCCAGAGCCTTGGGTGTTAGACTTAAGTATATGACAGTGGTCTAATATTTTTTTGACATTCTGCAGGTCAAAAGACCCCTTGTGTATTTTTGATAATAGCAAGAATTGCTTTTATCTGGGAATGACTGGATGCATTCTCTCTAATGGAAGAACATTATGAACAATAACTGTTCTTTTTTTTTTGGTAATTAACCTTCTTATGACATTTGCATTAATAATGCACTAGATTATCCTAATGTCCTAATGTAGCTGAATTTCTATTAATGTTTTCTCTGCTAAATAAATAAGTGAACTGAGTAAAAGAGATGACATTTGTTTTAATTGTTCATCATGGGCTTCCCCCCCTCCTCCTTCTAAAGCCTTGGTAGTTTGTTAAATACAAACTCTTAAATGGATGGCATTTCATGATGGGTTTTGAACCTAATTATATCAAATGTCATAGCATTATTTATTTAAAAGGTTTTGCAAAATTACTGTACAAAGGAAAAACATGTTTCTTCTCTTTTAAAGACCTTAAATCATTCCATTAACTTCTACTAATTTCTATTTGGCAAGTTCAAAAATGCACTCAGTCAAGCTCACTTGTATTGTTTTTTAGCTTCCTTTAAAAGTGAGTCATGTTCCTGGAACTCTGTTAACTGTTATTGCTTCTGCCTTACAAGACTGTTTATGAACATGTCTTTTGGAACTGAAATGAGGAGAGTGTGGCATATCCAGGGGAATCTCGAGGTGGGCCTGCAAGATAAATGTTTCCACTTGAAGAGTAGAATAACCCAAGTGGCTCCATGAAGTTTAATAGGTAGCTATTTATTTAAAACATGCTAGGTGAAGAATCTAATGGGAAAAATATTGTCCATCTCTATATAGAAACTCATTAATGTCAACACAGCCAACGACGTGCTACCGGACTCCTCATTGTTTTTGTGAACACAGCCGAGAATTCATTCTCTGTGCATATGATGAACCCTCTTGATGGTATCTATCAGGTAGAAAGACTATGTGACTATGCTTTCATGAAGGTACTGAGAGACTAAGAACCTACCTTGAGCACCAGAACCTTAGATCTTGATCTGTAGGAGTAGCAAGACTACTCCTTCCCTGGAACAGGTGGTAGGAGAATGGGTGAAGCCTTGGATTCATCATTCCTTAATCTCTAGTCACAGTAGTTGAGCCAGCATGGGGGAGAGGGTGTAATAATTTACTGCTAAGACAGGCAAGCAATAAGCTACCAACTCACAGAAGGTAGGAGGAAGCAAGGGGGGAATTGTGACTCAAAGATGAGTCTGTCACAATGACTCTGGGGAGTGAGAGGGGTGCTGCTTAGTCCCCTGCCTTTGGTCAGAGCTGTGCCTAAAGCCACACTGAAGTACTGAAACGTGAAAACAAGAGCCTTTTTAGTGTAAATAAAAAAAATTAAATTCATTTTGTTTTAAATCTATCTATAAAATCTTGCAAATTCCTACAAAACATAGAGGAATTCTGAGTTATGTGCAATGTTCTCAATAAAACACAAATGCCTTTTCTTGTTGTTGTTTTTGTGATAATGAAAAGCAATATTGACAACAACTTGATATAAGTGATTTACAGCAAATAATTTACTAGATAAATGTACATATGTGATTTCCTCTAAGCTATTCAATGTTTGCATCTATTTGCCTTTTTCTTTCCTATGTGTGCTTTTACTTTGTGGATTAGTCATGAATACTTTTTATTTTGTATTTAATAGCTGATATTCAGAAATTGGGCTGTTTGATCTTATGTAGAACTATCTGATTATGTTTCAGGTTTTAGTTGAAAACTGATTTTTGTCTGTGGCAACTAAAAACTGACAAAGTTCAACCTGAGGAAAAACATTTTGGTATTAAAAAAAAAATCAATTTTAGTTATTTCAGCAAAATCCTCCAAAATGTAATTGAAAAGAAATATTTCCCTTGGAAATTTCTGATTTGACAAAATAGCCAGTTTAAGAACATAAGAATGGCCATATAGGGTCAGACTAAAGGTCCATCAAGCACAATATCCTGTCCTCTGACAGTGCCAATGGCAGATGCCTCAAAGGGAATGAACAGACAGGTTATCATCAAGTGCTCTATGCTCTGTCACCCAATCCCAGCTTCTGGCAAACAGGCTAGGGACACCATTCCTGCCCATCCTGGCTAATAGCCATTGATGGACCTATCTTCCTTGAATCTATCTAGCTCCCTTTTGAACCCTGTTATAGTATTGGCCTTGACAACACCCTCTGGCAAGGAGTTCCAGAGGTTTACAGTGTATTGCATGAAAAAATACTTTCTTGTGTTTGTTTTAATCCTGCTGCCTATTAATTTCATTTGGCAGCCTCTTGTTCTTTTATTATGAGAAGGAGTAAATAACACTTCCTTATTTACTTTCTCTATACCACTCATGATTTTATAGACCTCTATCATATCCCCCCTTAGTTGCCTCTTTTCCAAGCTGAAAAGTCCCAATCTTATTAATCTCTCCTCATATGGAAGCCATTCCATACCCCTAATCATTTTTGTTGCCCTTTTCTGAAACTTTTCCAACTCCAATATATCTTTTTTGATATGGGGCAATCACATCTGCATGCAGTATTCAAGGTGTGGGCATACCATGGATTTATTCAGAGATAATATGATATTATCTGTCTTATTATCTATCCTTTTCTTGATAATTTCCAACATTCTGTGTGCTTTTTTTGACTGCCGCTGTACATTGAGTGGATGATTTCAGAGAACTATCCACAATGACTCCAAGATCTCTTTCTTGAATGGTAACAGCTAATTTAGACCCCATTATTGTATATGTCTAGTTAGAATTATGTTTTCCAATGTGCATTACTTTGCATTTATCTACATTAAATTTCATCTGCCATTTTGTTGCCCAGTCACCCAGTTTTGAGATCCTTTTGTAGCTCTTCACAGTCAGTCTGGGACTTAACTATCTTGAGTAGTTTTGTATCATCTGCTAATTTTGCCACCTCACTCTTTACCCCTTTTTCCAGATCATTTATAAATATGTTAAATGGGACTGGGCCCAGTACAGATCCCTGGGGGACACCACTATTTACCTCTCTCTATTCTGAAAACTGACCATTTATTCCTACTTTTTGATTCCTATCTTTTAACCACTTACTGATACATGAGAGAACCTTTCCTCTTATCTCATGACTGTTTATTTTGCATAAGAGCCTTTGGTGAGGGACCTTGTCACAGGCTTTCTGAAAATCTAAATACACGTATTCACTGGATCTCCTTTGTCTGCATGCTTGTTGACCCCATCAAAGAATTCTAGTAGATTAGTTAGGCATGATTTCCCTTTACAAAAAACAGTTGAGTATTTCCCAATTATCTATGCATCTGACAATTTTGTTCTTTATGATAGTTTCAACCAGTTTGCCCGGTACTGAAGTGAGGTTTACTGGCCTGTAGTTGCCAGGGTCACCTCTGGAGACCTTTTTTAAAAATTGGCATCACATTAGCTATCCTCCAGTCATTTGGTACAGAAGCTGATTTAAATGATAGGTTACAGATGACAGTTAGTAGTCCTGCAATTTCACATTTGAGTTCCTTCAGAACTCTTGGGTGAATACCAGCAGGTCCTGGAGACTTGTTACTGTTTAGTTTATCAATTTGTTCCAAAACCTCCTCTAATGACACCTCAATCTGGGACGGTTCCTCAGATCTGTCACCCAAAAAGAATGGCTCAGGTTTGGGAATCACTCTCACATCCTCAACAGTAAAGACCGATGCAAAGAATTCATTTAGTTTCTACGCAATGGCCTTATTGTCTTTGAGTGCTCCTTTAGCATCCCAATCGTCCAGTGGCCCCACTGGTTGTTTAGTAGGCTTTCTGCTTCTGATGTATTGTTTTTTTTAAATTGCTATTACTTTTGGAGTCTTTGGCTAGCTGTCCTTCAAATTCTTTTTTGGTCTTGCTAATTATATTTTTACACTTCATTTGCCAGAGTTTATGCTCTTTTCTATTCTTCTCATTAGGATTTATCATCCACTTTTTAAAGGATGCCTTTTTGCCTCTCACTGCTTCTTTTACTTTGTTGTTTAACCATGGTGGCTCTTTTTTTGGTTCTCTTACTATGTTTTTTAAATTGGGGTACACATTTAAGTTGAGCCTTTATTATGGTGTCTTGAAAACATTTCCACACAGCTTGCAGGGATTTTACTTTTGGTACCGTACCTTTTAATTTCTGTTTCACTGACCTCCTCATTTTTGTGTCGTTCCCCTTTCTGAAATTAAATGCTACAGTGTTGGGCTGCTGTGGCGTTTTCCCCGCCACAGGGATGTTAAATATAATTATATTATGGTCACTATTACCAAGCGGTCCAGCTATATTCACCTTTTGGGCCTGATCCTGTGCTCTACTTAGGACTAAATCAAGAATTGCCTCTCCTCTTGTGGGTTCAAGGACCAGCTGCTCCAAGAAGCAGTCATTTAAGGTGTCAAGAAACTTTATCTCAGCATCCCTTCCTGAGGTGATATGTACCCAGTCAGTATGGGGATAGTTGAAATCCCCCATTATTATTATTTATTTTTTATTTTAATAGCCTCCCTAATCTCCCTGAGCATTTCAGATTTACTAACACCATCCTGGTCAGGTGGTCTGTAATATAGCCCTACTGCTATATTGTTATTTTTCAAGCATGGAATATAGAAATTCCATAGAAATTCTATAGTGCAATTTAGTTCATATAAGATTTTTACTTCATTTGATTCTACGCTTTCTTTCACATATAGTGCCACTCCTCCACCAGCACCACCTGTTCTGTCCTTCTGATATATTTTGTATCCTGGTATTACTGTGTCCCATTGATTAACCTCATTCCACCAAGTTTCTGTGATGCTTATTATATCAATATCCTCATTTAATACTAGGCACTCTAGTTCACCCATATTATTATTTAGACTTCTAGCACTGGTATATAAGCATTTTAAAAACTTGTCATTTTTTGGCTGTCCCTATTGCATGATGTAATTGAATGGGACTTTTTTCATTTGACTGTTTCTCATCAGATCCTCCCTATATTTTATCTTTTTCCATCCTCTCCTCCTTATTAGGACATAGGGAATCTCAATTTATAGATCCTCCCCTAAGAGATGACCAAACCACATGCTCCTCCGCACCTGTCAGCTTTCCTCCAGCCCTTAGTTTAAAAACTGTTCTACGACCTTTTTAATTTTAAGCGCCAGCAATCTGGTTCCATTTCGGTTTAGGTGGAGCCCATCCTTCCTGTATAGGCTCCCCCTCTCCCAAAAGCTTCCCCAGTTCCTAATAAATCTAAACCTCTCCTCCCTACACCATCGTCTCATCCACGCATTGAGACCCTGCAGTTCTGCCTGTCTTAAGTGGCCCTGCGTGTGGAACTGGAAGCATTTCAGAGAATGCTACCATGGAGGTCCTGGACTTCAATCTCTTACCTAGCATCCTAAATTTGGCCTCCAGGATCTCTCTCCTATCCTTTCCCAAGTCATTGGTATCTACATGTACCACGACAACTGGCTCCTCCCCAGCACTACACATAAGCCTATCTAGATATCTCGAGAAATTTGCAACCTTTGTACCAGGCAGGCAAGTCACCATGCGGTTCTCCCGATCATCGCAAACCCAGCTATCTATATTTCTAATGATTGAATCACCCATTACTAATACCTGTCTCTTCCTAATAACTGGAGTTCCCTCCCCAAGAGAAGTATCCTCAATGCGAGAGGATACCACAACATCATCTGGGAGTAGAGTCCCAACTATAGGATCGTTTCCCTTTGCTCCATTTGGATGTTCTCCTTCCAAGTGAAAGTTTCCATTTAAAAACTTCCAATGGGTTTCCATTTAAAAACCCATTGATGGAAACTTTTCAACCAGCTGTAGTCATATGGTATTATTTCTGTATCCTGATTTGATGTATATAACTCTTACAATCAAGACGTGGAGCTTGAAGACAGCACTTGATCTTTGAATATTTCAGGGAAAAGGATATATGCATAACCAGGGTATCCTAGCAAACTTTTAACCTTCTTTCTATACCATACTAGCTTTGTCTGAGATACTGTATCATTCCTAAAAAAATGTAATTGAATAGATGTAGTTTTCTCTCAATACATTCACACAACATACTTACGTCTTCATGTGTGGTCCTGCTAGGTAAGGATGAGACCACATTCCTTATCTGACATGATTTTTGCCTCTTTGCTATGGCTCTGAGAAGGGATTCTACAAATCTGGTCCCTCTTCTGTCTTAACCAATGTCCTATCCCATATATGGCATAGTAATTTAATTTGCATTTATTGGTCTGTCATTTTCTATCATCACTGCAGTCAATCACACAAACTAATACTGTGCAGAGCTCTAGCTGCAAAGGGTGTGGGCAGAACATAGACTGGTACATCAATTGCCTCTGTGCAGGATTCTGGTGAGGACATCTCCCTTTTTGCTGTGTCAATCAGTGCCCCATTCCTTATAAAAATGTAACATGCATGGGACTTTAACATTTCCTACTCAGGAATGCTCAAGTATACAAGCTTCTAATCCATTTCCTAGCAGGGGCGGCTCTAGGTATTTCGCCGCCCCAAGCATGGCAGGCAGGCTGCCCTCGGCGGCTTGCCTACGGGAGGTCCCCGGTCCCGCAGATTCGGCGGCACACCTGCAGGAGGTCCGCCAAAGCCGCGGGACCAGCGGACCTTCCGCAGGCATACCGCTGAATGCAACCTGCCTGCCGCCCTCACGGCGACCAGCAGAGCGCCCTCCGTGGCTTGCCGCCCCACGCACGCGCTTGGCGTGCTGGTGTCTGGAGCCGCCCCTGTTTCCTAGGTCCATTCTACAAGTATGTTATGCCCTCTTTGTTGTTTATGGAAGGTGAACACCAAAAAGGGTTCAAAGACAGCAGAAGCAAATTTAGTTTTAAATGTAAGCAAATACTGATGAGTTTTTCGGTTTTCCCCCAATATTCATTCAGCTCCAGAGGATGAAAACTAGCATTTTAGTGGAATTGCTTGATAAATTCAAACTGCAGTTGTATAGGCACTTAACAGGTGCTACTAACACAGCTGGACGGCTCTTTTTAGCCTTTTGTAGCATTCCAAAGAAGTAATTTCATGCAGGAAAATACTTCCTTTCAAGCTTTTACTTTTAAATTTAGAAAAAGCTAAACAAATTGTCAAACATACCAACAATCCTGAAGAGCCACAAACCCTGAAGTTCCCATGTTATGACCCCAGAAAAGGAGCACTGTGTCCTTAGCTGGTGTAAATTGCTGTAGTTCCACTGAAGTCACTGTTTATCCACAGCTTCTCCCCGCTAACTTTAGTCTTTTGACAACCAGCTATTTAATAATCCTGGTTAGCATCTACATCTCCCTAAACGTATACACTGAATTCAAGGCACTACACCAATCTATATCAGCTGAGTATCGCTCAAGGGTGACGCACATTGTGCCACTGTAGTTCAACTCCGTAGTAGAAGGCCATAAAGGCTTTTAATAAACCAAACAAAGATCAGATTGTGCCCTTCACAGCTATGTTCTTTTAACCTTTGTAATACATGAAAGTGATAAGACAAAGAGACATGGATTCTGTGGAAGCGGACTGTCTAAAACCTGGCACATCCCCCCTCAAAGTATCTTAACATGGAACCTTTCTACAGTATGTATGTAGCATTTTAACATGTTTTTAAACTAAAGTTCCCCCATAGTACTTTTAGCTTGTAGAATGCTTGGTAATGACAAGGCTTCGTGGCCTATAAAGTAAGGATTGTTTCGTTAGGATTCTTTAGTCCTTCAGCTTTTGAGCAAATGTCACACCCCGAAAGATTTGAACAAGAATCTGATGCTCTATGTTGCCACATTTTGAGCACTATCCTGTTGGGAATACACTGCAGGAATGTTAAATAAATAACCTTATGTACCCTTTACCTTTCAGCTCTAAATGCTTACACATAAAAGTGTTGAACTTTTCAGCAGGGGAAAGTCTCTCTTTTTTTTTTCCCCTCCCAGCTCTTTCTGCTATGCCTCTTCTTGCCGGGGGATATTAGAGATATGCCAGCATTAAAATGCTACTTACAGCTACACATGTGGAGATCCATTATACCATTCACTACTATTCATTTACACCTCTGTGGCTAGCGATGGACAAATCAGTGGGAGAAAAGGGTTTCCCTGAACCCTTTGCTAATTTGTTTTAGAAGGCCCTGAAATTATTTATTTTCCCATGCTCCCTTCACCCCACTTCCCCAATTATTTTTCATAGCTGCACCACTCTGCACTTTGAGTCTGTCCGGAACTGGGACCAGAAAGGCCAAGCCAACCTTAGGACACCTTCTCTTGTCGTATTTTCAGCCTGACTGTAAGCAAGAAGCACCTACCACAAGATTGCCAGCCAAATTTTGCAATCTGAAGAGTTTAGAATAAAGATGAGATCATCCAAAACTTCGCTCATTGGTCAAAATAGACACAAACCCATGTTAGCTGCCCAGTGGAGAATTCTCCCTGCCTAAGCTGATCCTCAGGTAGTGTAGAACTGTAGCAGCTTCTACCCTATGTCAAGCTTAGGGAGTGTGGCTGGCAATCAAAGAGCAATGGCTAGGGCACCCTGGGCTGCTGCTGACCTCAGCAGAAGTAATAGCACATTTGGACTATTGGCAGCCTTCTGGCTTCTCTCATTGATGCTGGCAACAGGGAAGCACAAAGGGCCATGCTCTGCTCCACTATTCTTCCCTCCAGCTGCACAGAGTAGAGTTGGGTGGAAATTTTCCACTAAAACATTTTTGATGAAAAATGCAGATTTATCCAAACTGTTTTTTTGGTGGGGAAAGGGCTGATTTTCAATGAGTTTCTCAACTTAAAAAAATTAATAAATAGACAAACAAGTTTTGAATGGGTTGGAACATAGCATTTTGCCAAAATAATTGCCTTTTCCATTTGAAACAACTTTGTTTTAAACTAAGTTAATTATAGTACAAACATTTGAAGAAAAAAATCAAAACATTTTAATTAACCTAACCCGGGAGAAGAAAAAGGTTCAGATAAACTTTTGAAAATTCAACTTTTCACCCCTATTCAAGACAGGAAAAATGTCCCAAATATTCACAGGATGGGGAAACCATTTCCTGTCCAGCTCTAGCACTAAGAACTTGGCTGTAATGAAGGATCAGGTCTAAAATCTTTTGATCTTTAGCCATCAACTCCTGAAAACTCTTAGCCAACCATCAGAGACTGAAATAATAAAAATACACATGAAATTCTCCTAAATGCAGGGCCAGCTTTAGGATTTGATTGGGCCAAAATGATCAATTGCTTGCTCTAAAACTTTGGAACTCCTTTAAAACTCACTGAGGGGGCTCTTCAGGTCAAAATTACCAACCTCCTTTACTGAAGGAGAAATGGGGACTGGCTCTCTAACTGCACCATAGTTCCCAACATCTGAACTAAGAGACAATTCTCCAAATCATTTGGGATCAAGGGGCTTCCATCCGCTGCAGGTGTTTTGGGCTACAAGCAGGCAGCTGGGAGAGAATACACAGAGGCCTCTGAATCCCCCTATAAATCCAAACTCTGTGACCCTGCCCCTAAAACTCAGGGAATCCAAAACCATGTGCTACTTAGGCACCAAATGACCGTCCTGACTGCTGTGGGAAAGTGAATGACCTCTGATTTTTATTTGAAATCCCAGTGACAAGTGTTTGACTCCAAGCAAACAATTTACATTTTGATGGTAATTGTCGCAACAAAAGACTCAAATTTAACTCTATATGAGAGGGAGAGAGGTGAGATTAGCCTGGACTTTTAAAGTTTCCCAAAATTATTCTGATTCCATAGCAACTTTTTAGATCCTTCATCCCAAACAAACAAAAGAGCTCTGCTCAAACGTACAATAAACAAAATTAATGCTCTAATTAGCCTACTCTCTTGCATAATTTTCTTTTACAGAAACTCAATGGTTTTTAAAGTCACTGTGGGCAAAGTGGCTATGCAATACCTAAATTACAGCTCCTTCTAGTTAATTTAAGCCATTCTCTCTATGCTGCAGCCAACGCAATGTTATTTCTTCCCAGCACACTGTACCTGGAATATGATATTAAAAGGAGTGATTTTCACAGCTCTTGCAGATCAGCATTTTTAGTGCTGAGCTTATCACATCATTCCCAGATGTATTGTCTTTCAGAGTCAGTACCTTAAAGAATAATGGCAAGAAAGATAATGTCAATCCCATGTGTCAGAAACGGTGTAGACAAAATCAAAATACCCAGGACTTGTGTGATAGGAAGTAACTCATATTCAGGGATACCCAGTTCTCGCTGACTATGGATAATTTTACACAATGTATTATTAGCAACAATACATGCCGCTAGTGGATATCGTTTACCAAGCTCCTAAATGGTAGAAAACACAAACAAGATCTGTAGTTTCAATACATAGGCATAAAGCAGTCACAGCTGTTTCAGATGATGCTACCAAATCCGCAGTTGCGAGGAACCCCCAGAATGAGAAACCACCACTGATGCTACTGCTCACCCTCTAGGGTGATGCTGTGTTGATTTTGAGTGGAGATGACTGAATACTCTTAGCGATAATACATTTGCCGCTCTCTTCTTTCCTTCAGGACCTCTCCCTCTTTAGCACAGCTTTTCTTGGCCTCCTGCTTAATGGAAATTCTCCTTCCACTAATTCCCTCAGTGAACACACACACCAATTATGGCTGCACTACATGTCATTGCCCACCTCCCCCACATGTCCAACTGAAATCGCATAGGAGTTAGTGGAAGGTAGGATGGAAAATAAAGCTTCACATGGAAATCTGAGCTTTGCAAATAGAGAACCCAAATCAAATGCCATTGCCGGCAGCCCCCAGTCTGCATGAAGGGGCTCTGAGAGCACTGGAAGTGTCTTTCACTAAATTGGGGAGAGGCAGTGTGATGCATGAAATATTTTATATGAGAGAGAGAGAGTGCAACGGGAGAAATATTGCAGAATGGCAAGGAGGCCTGCATTGATTCTGAGAAGCATTCATTTAGAGATGCCTGGGGTCTTCTAGTCTTATTTGGTATTAGAAGTCTAAGTGCTTTCCAGCATTTACTGTACGTTTATTTCAGGCCATGCAAAAGTCTGTTCAAAACCAAATGGTGCTCTAAGGAGTCCTGGGAGTGTCTTGCGGTTTTGTATGAACAGATCTTTTACCTGAAGGGTGGCCTCTGTCTTATTGCTAGAAAGCCAGGCCCTCACATATCTGCAGTGGATGTGTGTGAATGCATCACTAGGGGGCAAGAGATGTCGTTGCTCAACTCACCCAGAGAGAATTCATGTTGGCCTGGTTCTTGTATAGAAAGAGAGGTGGTGATGCAGGGTGTTGTGTATTTGGTTGTCATGGTTTTGTTGCTATGGCAACTGAGTTAGATTATTATGGGTTAGCTCAACCGGTTTCAACCGGCTGAGGAGCTCTCTGTACATATGTAAATAAAATGGAGGTTTTGGTTAGCTGCCTGCTCTCTGGCCTCAAGTGATTGCTTCCTACACCGGCTGCCCCAAGGATATAACACTGGCGACGAGGATGGGATTCCGGTGCTGCTCCAGTAACAGAAGGAAGTAGAAGTTAAGGTAAAGAACCAACAAACAAAAAAGCTGCTTATTTGCACTGACTGTGAAAGTGAAACTAAAAATCATGGCTACTCTGACCAGGCCCCTGGAGCCTTTTGATGAGAATACAGAGCAGTGGCATGTGTATGCTGAGCGTTTTGAGCTTTTTGGTATTGCAAATGACATTACAGAAGCGAAGAAGGTGCCAATATTCTTAACTGTTGTAGGGGCTAAAACCTACTCTCTGCTACGCAGCTTACTACACCCTGTTAAGCCTGAGACTAAATCTTACAGTGACATTGTGGAAATCCTGGGGTCTCATTTCTCCCCAAAACCACTGGTAATTGCTGAAAGATATAGGTTCCACAAAAGAGACCAAAAGGAAGATGAAACAGTTGTACAATTTGTAGCCATTTTAAAAAAGCTAGCAGAACACTGTGAATTTAAAGAAATGTTACATGATGCCCTGCGTGACAGGTTAGTGTGTGGCCTGTACAGTGAAGCTATACGGAAGCGCCTACTGACAGAGGCTCAGCTTACCTTACAGAAGGCTGTTGATATTGCTGTCTCCATGGAACTGGCTACAAGGGAGGCACAATACATCGGTGCACCCCCTAGGGTGCAAAAAGTGTCACAAGAACCGACCCACAAAACTGTGCAGAGTCAAGAATGTTACCGCTGTGGTAAGCCGGGTCACCAGGCATCAGAATGCTGGTGTAAGGACCTGGTGTGTCGACACTGTGGCAAAAAGGGACACATTGAGTGTGCCTGTAAACAAAAGAAAAAGAGGCCTGTGGTCTGGCCGACAAAAAGAGGAACCCTGCATACCCTAGAGCAGACCCAGGATGATCAAGGTGACACCTCATCGCAAGAGGAAGTGCCACTGCATGTTTTGTCTTTGGCAATGGGCTCACATGAATACTGGGTAACCCCGTTATTGGATGGCAAACGTATACGCATGGAACTGGACACCGGTGCAGCCGTCTCACTGATCTCCGAGACTGTGTATAAAGAAAAGCTACAGCATCTTCCGCTTAAGGCAACAAAAACTGTTCTGAAGACGTATACGGGAGAAGCTGTGCCTATGCTGGGCACTATTGATGTTAAGGTGGAGCTCAATGGACAGGTGGCTAAATTGCCACTGTTTGTGGTGAGAGGTAACTACCCAGCCTTAATGGGTAGGTCTTGGCTTGGGAAGATTCAACTGAACTGGGCAGAAGTGCACCGGATGACTAAAGAAGAAACCAGTCTAACCCCTATACTAAGGAAACATGCTGCTGTTTTTGGAGATGATTTGGGAAGTATGAAGGGAATCACTGTGACATTGAACATTAAACCTGGCAGTCCACCAAAATATCTGAAAGCCCGAACTGTGCCATATGCCATCAGGCCAAAAGTTGAAGCAGACCTGGAGCGCCTGGTCACCAATGGAGTCCTAATACCAGTTACCCATAGCTCATGGGCCACTCCTATCGTTCCAATCGTGAAGAAAGATGGCTCTCTCCGGATTTGCGGTGATTTTAAAGTCACTGTCAACCCAGTGTTGTGTGCAGAGCAATACCCGCTTCCCCGCATCGATGACCTCTTCGCAGGCCTGGCTGGGGGACAAAAGTTCAGTAAGATTGATCTGAGTCAAGCATATTTACAGATGCACGTCGATGAAAAGTCCCAAGAGCTGTTGACTATTGTGACTCATAAGGGGCTTTATAGATACTGTCGTCTACCCTTCGGAATAACATGTGCTCCCGCCCTGTTCCAGAGGGCTATGGACCAGATCTTGTGTGGCTTGTCAGGAGTTCAGTGCTATCTGGATGATATCCTGGTCACTGGAAGAAATGAAGAGGATCACTTAAAGAATTTAGAGGCTACCCTACAAAGACTGGAAGAGTATGGCCTACGAGTTCGCAAAGACAAGTGTGAATTCTTCAAGCCCTCTGTTGAATATTTGGGACACATCATTGATTCTGCAGGTCTTCATAAGGCCCCTGCAAAAGTTAAAGCTATTGTGGAGGCTCCCCCACCTCGAAATGTAAGCCAGCTGCGCTCGTTTCTAGGACTCCTGAACTATTATGGAAAGTTCATCTCACAGTTAGCCACACTGCTAAAACCACTTCATGAGCTCCTTGGGCAGAACAAGGCCTGGAAGTGGACTGAAGCCTGTGATGTTGCGTTTAACAAAGCTAAGGATGCATTGCTAAATTCTGAAGTTCTAACGCACTTTGATCCATCCTTACCACTGCAATTGGCCTGCGATGCCTCCCCTTATGGAGTGGGAGCAGTCGTGTCACATATTATGCCTTCAGGAGAAGAGAGACCTATTGCTTTTGCTTCACGCACTCTAAGCAAAGCAGAAACTAACTACGCCCAAATCGAACGTGAGGCATTAGGAATTGTTTTTGGAATTCGGAAGTTTCATCAGTACCTGTTTGGGCGAAAATTTACTCTTCTCACAGACCATCGACCTCTGACATCAATTTTTGGACCTTACACAGGCATTCCCCCATTAGCTGCTAGTCGTATGCAACATTGGGCATTGTTACTTTCAGCACACACATATGAAATCAAATATCGGAAATCCACTCTACACGGCAATGCAGATGGCCTCTCAAGGTTGCCTTTGCCGGTCAAACACCAAGATAGTGCCCACAAGGAAATCTTCTACTTTGAACAGGTAGAGAATACACCCATCACTGCTACTCAGATAAAGAAGGCAACTCGCGTTGACCCAGTATTGTCCCACGTTATGGACCTGGTGATGCATGGAACATCTCGACAAACCTCTCCGGTCTCATCCGACCTTGTTCCCTACATGTCCAAGCGGACGGAGTTATCGGTCCAATCTGGTTGTTTGTTGTGGGGGAGACGTGTCATTATTCCACCACCACTGAGATCACAGATGTTAGAACAGCTACATTCCGGTCACTGTGGAATAGTGCGCATGAAGGAAATTGCACGAAGCTATTTTTGGTGGCCTGGACTGGACAGCGCTATTGAAGAGAAGGCAAAAGCTTGTATGTCATGTCAGGGTGTGAGGAATGCACCCCAGTGGGCACCCCTACACCCATGGGACTGGCCTGAAAACCCGTGGCAACGTATTCACGTTGACTTTGCTGGCCCCCTTGAAGGAAGCATGTTCTTGGTGGCAATAGATGCCCATTCTAAATGGCCAGAAGTCTCTATAATGCAGTCCACTTCTGCAGAGACTACTATCCAAAAACTACGAGGACTCTTTAGTCGTTTTGGTCTGCCAGAACAACTTGTGAGCGACAACGGACCGCAGTTCGTTTCTCAGGAGTTTCAAAATTTTATGAAAGCAAATGGGATACACCATATCACGTCAGCACCATATCATCCGTCCACCAACGGATTAGCTGAAAGATTTGTGCAGACAATGAAAAACGCTTTGAAATCAGCAAGGGGACAACACTCCATTCAAAAGCGTCTGGATACCTTTTTACTTTCCTACAGAAACACACCTCATGCTATGACCCACGCATCTCCGGCCTTTCTAATGATGGGACGACAGCTGCGCACTTGCTTTGATCTGCTGAAACCTTCTGAACCCCGACAAATTGTGCAACATCAGCAGCAATATCAAGTCATCAGACGGGCACCCAGAGCAAAAGACCGAACCTTTAGCCCGGGACAGCCAGTTTTGGCTCGGAATTATACTTCCAGAGCTAAATGGGTTCCGGCCACAGTCATCACTCAAACAGGACCTGTTTCCTACACAGTCCGGACTGCAGAGAATCTTACCTGGCGGCGACATGTAGATCAGCTGTTGCCAGGTCATGCCAGTCCTCAGGACCCATCTGCAGTTGAGGGGTCTGACTTCACCTCTTCTGGTGAGGGATCGAATCACGAGTCACCTGTTTCTGACTGTTCTCCTCCATTACTGCCGGCGGCTGAGATACCCCTTTGCCCAGCACGAGCTGATACCACCTCCTCACCTGTTCGTGCTGCGGACCCTGAGCCTCTAGTGCTTTCGGGTGCAATAACACCAGTAGTTCGCCGTAATCCACCTAGAGACAGAAGGCCTCCTCATCGGCTGGATCTTTAGCTAGGGCGAACCCACGGTTATGGGGCAAAATAATCCCCAGGGTTTAGCCGGGAATGGAGGCAGTCTACCCTCCTTCTCTAGTCTAGTGTGTGTTTTATTTAGGGGATGTTCTTATTAGGGGGGGAGGAATATGTTGTGTATTTGGTTGTCATGGTTTTGTTGCTATGGCAACTGAGTTAGATTATTATGGGTTAGCTCAACCGGTTTCAACCGGCTGAGGAGCTCTCTGTACATATGTAAATAAAATGGAGGTTTTGGTTAGCTGCCTGCTCTCTGGCCTCAAGTGATTGCTTCCTACACCGGCTGCCCCAAGGATATAACACAGGGAGTATTCCAGGTAATATGAGAGGTGGGAGAAGAGGTCCTGACTGTTTCTTTGCTGGGAAAGTATGGGTGGGGCAGATATTAGGGGAAAACTTGTGAGGGTCCTGGCTTTGCCTTTCAGAGCCGAGAGTAGTTGGTCTGCTGCCTCTGGAGTCCTGAAGGAAGGAGGTTTGGTGCAGAAAGAGGTCCCAGCACCTCCCTCTGGGATGGGAAAGTCTCTGGTATTATGGCAGGATGTCCCAGGTCCTACTTTTTAAAGATGCTCCTGCCTTAGTGGAAGCTACAATTGGGCTGAGAGCAGAGTGGGGGCTCTCTCCTCCCCCTTGGCTGGTGGCTTTTGTCTCATGGTTCATGTAGTTGACGCTGAAGCCTGGGTAATGGAGAACATGCACTTGATGACAGAAAGCACCAACCCCTGCATCGGTGAAGCTGCTTTGCTTCCACATTCTCTAAGCCTGTTGGAGAACTGAAGGTGAGTGGCAAGATCTGTTTCTCCTCCCCATAGCTCCTGCCCCAGTAGGCCTTGAGGAAGGTACAGTTTGAGAAGATAAGGGAGTGCAGGAGGGCTGTCAGTTGTGAAGGGCTGGTTCTTTCTCCTCTGGGGGCTTCATATGCTTGAGGATGCTGGCTACTGTAGATGGGAAGATGCCCCTCAGCAAGTACAGAAAGTTTTGGTTGGCTGCTATGGAGGGAGGCAGAATGAGGAAGGCAGACAATGTAAAATAGGATTTCCACATAGACACATAAGCCCCACCGAGACTTCAGGGAACACCCACAGAATTGGCAGTCTGGTCCTGTATATGATCCAAACCATTTCTACAGGACTGTGAACATATAATTTCCCTGTCAATAGCAGTTAGCTAGTTGTGTGTTTGCCTGTTGCAGCCGAAAGCCAAGCTAAAGGGGAGGAGGGGACCTAGAAAGTGAGGATTATTCTCCAGATTTCAACTCACCTCAAACTACTCGCTGTAGCTGTGGTTCTTAGTTATTCTAAGAGATTTTATTTCAGTTCTGGGGAAATTATACTAGTCCATAAATAATGTCATTTAATTTTAAAATACCCCCTTTCTTGATATCGTATGGACATGAGCTGCATTTGGGAAGATATTTTTGAATTTATAGCAGTGAAATTAAAGCTGTCATGGTTCAAATGTGTGCATATCTTTGAGAGCTGATGGACTGCTAACACATCTGCATATAATGAATATAAGATCACACAGATAAATACAAAGTGTTTCAAGTTCCATGGTTCCTCCTTCCCCCCCATCCCTCCAACTTTTCTTTTCTTACTTCCTAAAAATAGAAAAAATAAACTATATGTGAAAATAAAAAGACAGCTCAAGTTTTGAGGTGGTGATTCAAAGTGGGGAAATATAGTTAGATGTATTTAATTTTATTTTTAAAAGATTTTTCTGGTACCCACATAGCGAGGAACAAAAGAATGCTGTTTGAGTGGTATATAAAAAAATGATCTACCTTTTTTGCAATGGGAAAAGGAATGGCACAATAATAGTCAGGTTTTCTGTGTTCTTTTGACAGTCTATTAACCTTAATTTCCAACAATAAAAGCCTGTCAGACTTGTTTACTTGCTATCTGAAAACTCATTTAATTGCAAGATAAAATTAAAAGCAAATGAAATCTAAAGTTTTAAATTACAGCGTGGTAAAGCAGCATCGTACAGTAAAATGGCTTAATACATTTAATGATTTTTAATAGGACATGAATGGTTTGCAGTGCTATAGATAAAAGTGAAAAGCGTGATTTTCACAGAAGTGTTGGCCAGAACCAGTTGGGTCTGACTATAGATGTACTGTACAAAGGACCAGTCAGGAAGATATTTTGCTTCCTTAGAATAAACATGAACAATGTGAACTTCTGTTTTCCCACCCTCCTTTAGACTCTAGTTTATCTCTCTGGCTTGTGCTATGTTCAGCAGCATTCTAGTGACATGAATGGCATTTCCTGGGAGATATCTCATTAATGTTTTTATTACTGCATCCTAAAATACATCGTACAATACCAAAGACATTTGGGCAGATTTGGACATTGTGTCTTGAGTGTAACTTCAGATCTGGTTTGTGGACCACTGTCTCAAAGTTCCAGCCACTTCAACTGAGAACCATTTCAACTGACAGCTATTTCTATAAAAATAGAAGAGCTGCAGAGCATTGGGAACATACAAAGAAAGGTAAATAGCTGGCTGCTTACACGGTGTTATTTTTAAGTGAACACTATACAATGGTTATGATAATTTGTTTTAATCTTCCCTCCCCCCCATGTCAGACCCTGTTACACCTATTTTACTTGCAACTGTAGTGATGACACATGGGAATTTCAGTTCTCCTGGGAAACACTGAGAGCCATTATTGTATCTAACGGTAACACTAGTACAGTGCTACTTACAAGTCTATGAGAAAGTGTGTCAGACATGTTAAACCAAAATTGTCCTCTACATCTGCACACACTATTGGAACTCACATGCTCTGATGCTCAAGTTTGAATGGGGCTTTGTTACAAGCCACTCACCCCCACAGCATGTTTCCAATACAGTGTATAGTTACACCGAGTGTGAACTGAAACCATACTGAACATAACCATGGTCCTGATCCTCAAACTGATCCACTGGGGTGGATGCCCTGTAATGGGGCACCCGAGGCGGGGGAGGGATCACAGGTGGATTTCTACATGCTCTTCTCCTGCCAGTTGGCTGACCCAGGAGGCATCCAATAGATTGTTTGCCTCACAGAGTGCAAATAAAGTTGCCTTCTCAGCTGCTCTGACCACCACTAGCTGGAACAGCGACCTGGAAACGCCTCTACTGCCCCATGATCATTTGATCGTGCAGCACACTAGCCACATGCTTTGAATGATTACTACTGTGAGGTGCAGCGCTAGCTATACTGGCTTTCTCCCCACAGATGCAATGGAACTCCCCAGCAACTATGTTAGATAAGCTCTCTGTCCCTTAGCTCTCTTAGATTGGCACAAAGGGGTGGGACCAGAAACCAAGAATTCTATGACTTCTCTCTTATGAACCATTTGTCTTTTCTTACCCCCACCCCCTGCCCTTCTGCCCCCATCCTCCTAGGTACCCACACAACAGTGTGGAATGAGACTGACTTGCCAGATGGTCATTTGGTATCTGATGAAAATGAATTAAATCTGAATGGAATGTAGAACACAGTGAGGTTTCCTAGACTGTCAAAATGGTTTGTCTCTGCTAACCATGCTATGACCCTTCTGTAAAAGAAAAACATCTACAGAAGTCGTCATGGTTTGCAGGAAATGTCGTGTGTCTTAGCAAGGAAGGTAGCACTATTTTGATAAATAAGTTATAATAGAAAACCACTCCTTTTGGGGATGTATTAACTGTATACTTCATTAGCTGTGGAAAAGCATTTACTGGCTTCATTTTTTAGAATAAAGGAGTTGTCACATTAATGTCAAATAAAATAAAATACCCACCCACTCAGCCTTAAATACCCTCAGGCCCACTTTTCAGCTACTGATGACATGTGTTTTATATGCATGACTACACCATAGTTAGACTTGTTCTATGCCATAATACATATCAAAGATGTATATCATGAAAAGATAAAGGGGTCTGTGATGTGTATCATTTCTGCAGAAATACAAAGCCTAAGGGATTAGTTGGTGTGAGCTACACAGGATCTCCACATACCGTAGCTGAGTTAGTGAAAAAACACAGACAAGAGCATCCGATGGGAAATAAATAAAGTGACTCAACTCTGGGTTGGGGAGGGGAGGATGTGTAGTATTCTGAATTAATCCTTCCTTTGCACCATCTGTATCTGTTCCATAAAAAGTAATTTTTCAGAATATAATATATTCATAGAGTTAAAGGTCAGAATATCATCTAGATCATCTAGTCTGGCCGCCTGTATATCACAGGCCATTAAATTCCACTCCTTTACCTCCATATAGAGCCCAATAGAATAGGAACTTGCTATAGATCCCGTTTCAGTTCAAACATAAGTCAACAGGTAGCACATTTATTTAAATCCAAGCATAGGAAAATAGATTTATAACACTCCCACCAGCTTATGAAATAACCCCTCCTAAGGAATCTGTAAATGTATAAAACACTTTTATATAAATGAAGTACAGTATAAGGGCTTTCCACCTGTAGCTTAATGGTCTCTCTGGTGAATTCTAGAAAGCCATGAAAGGTGTGTGATGAAGGTCTTATACTCTCCAAAGGTTGTATTCAAACCTCTCTGACCTATGCTCGGCTGGAGAGTTGGTCTCTTGCCTCCCACATCACATTCACAGCTATCCACACTTGCGTGCAACTGAGGCCCTCCTTAACCTATTCTTCTATACTTTTCTCCAGTGACTTGGTTCTCTTGTGTAGGATAAGACACCAAAAGTTTATGCTAATTTAGCCCTACACAAAATGTCAAAATCTTCCAAGTCTGCAAAATTGGAGTGGGGAAATCAAAGGAAAATAGGTTCATTGTGGGGTAACTGCTGCTTCTGGTTGAGCCAAAACTACCACAAGAATGGCCTTTTGCACAGTATTTTCCCCCATCATTTAACTAAACCAAGTTCCACTTCAGCTCAATTCTGAGGCTAACTGTTTGTTGTCCTGAGGTTTTTGCAGGGCTGTGTTTTTGGCAGTCCTGCCATACAAGGATTAATGGTAGTGAAGCAGAGTTTTACCAAGATTAACAGCTTCATATGAAAATTGCATTTACCCAGTTTTGTCAACTCATGTGAAACAAAACTCAACGGTTTTCCCATAGTGCAGACATTTAATTTTGGAAATATATTAATTTGTTTATTCTGCATAATCATTTGTAAAGAACTGAAGGAACCGTATGCCAATCTTAGTATTGTTGTGCCTCTCCGTATAAAAATCACTCTGACTTCCCATCAATAGAAGTACAATCAGAACAATACGCTACTATTTACATTAGCATTTGTATAAATCCTTTCCCGGCTACCCATCATTTTGATGGATTATTTTAGCTGTTTCACCGGTACTTGCAGAATGTAATCTCTGCCCAGAATGTGAGTGACTTACTTGCTCTTGACTCAATGAGCTGTTCAACCATAGAGCATTGACAACTGCCATGGTAAAATCCAATATGAATTGACTTGCGAAAGTCAATTAGAATCCCGTGTTTGGTTAAGGATTCTTATGCACACAACATTCAGATACCTAGTCAGTCACATTCTCTCAATGGAAATGTGCATAGGTTTATTTTCACTGTGATTTGTTTATTTATACTTTCACAGAATAAATCCTTCCAGCATTTAATCCATTGTCCTTCTCCAGCACAAAAGGAAGCTTATTTGCACAGAGCTGCCATTTTAGTGGGGTAATGAATGCCTGTTTGTAAACAGTTGTATTAAAATATGCAGTAAGTCTACAGTGGCAGAATTCATCAAGTAGGATAAACCTAATCAGTATTCCCATTTTCTTCTAACTGATGGAAATAATGAGCACCCAAGAACTGCTTCCTTTGAGCCTGCTTCATACTAGTTCCTGTTGTAGCCCCTCCTTGCAAAACAGTGTGTATGTTTCATAGGTGCACACATGGGGTTGACGACAGTAATGGCCAGTGTGCGTATTGAGTGCTGTGGTGGTAAATTGAGGCTTACAGCATACACACTGTCCTTACAAGCCATACACAATAGTAACAGAGAAACAGCAAGAATTAAAAACCAAATACCACACTGTATTTCCTTAGCTGGCAAAAACTAGATAAATCTGCTCATTTAAATGTGAATAGTATGAGAAAATTGGAGCCTTTTATTTCCTGGGTTGCGGGTATAACTGGAACTAAAACCCAGACCTTTAGACTTCTGGATAGTGCCCTAACACTAGACCACACTACCGCCGCCTCCCAAATCACTCTATGCTTCTTTCCCAATGTTTTCCTCCGAACTCTGGGAGAATTTGCTAGATGCTTTGTAGTTGCTGCTATCTCTCCCCTTGTTTCTTTTTCTTTTGCATTATAAGAGCAGAAATGCCTCTCTCCCCATAATTATCATCAAATAGGATCAGGTTAGTTTTCATCAGTGTTCATTGTTCAGGTAACAAACTTGATTTCATGCTGCACTATTAAATATGGCTCCAGACTCAGACCATCTGTGGGGGACATGCAACATATTTTAAAGCTGCCTGCAAATGAGCAAACCAAAGAGGTGTCTTCTGTTCAGTAGTTTAAGACTCTTCATGCCACTGAATGTTATTTACCTGGGTATTTACCAAAAAGTAAAAGTCAGCTAGAGCATATGCTGATGCAGATTAATAAGGAGGCTGAACAGCAAAAATTCTAGCAGGTGGGTGAACCCCAAAATGGTCATTGTTGACTTAAGTTGAGAAGGGATGAAAAAGGGCAAAGAGGTTGCAGCTCTTTTTTCATTAGTTGTTTTACTGGTAATTGTACACAGGTTCTAACTTCCCCCCCCGCTATCATTTTGAAAAACAGCTATGGTGTCACTGGGAATTAATTAGCTGGAATGAATTTTGCTGCCCTTACATTGATTAGTACATTACACTGTAAGAGATCCCCTTGAAATCAATGGGACTTCTTGCAGAACAGGGTATTTATCTATGTGAGCGAAGGTAGAAGAATTCAGCCTTTATTTACTTTGACTTACTGACTTGAAGACATAAGCAGCTGGTGCAGTTCAGAGCAACCACAAGGTTGTTCTAAACTATGCTGATGGTACAGACAGGTGTTGCATTGGCCTCAGGATCAGGGAGCCAAAAACAGCTTGTTTAAATAAGCACCCCTCTCATTATGATGCATCCAGAACATATTGGAGACAGCTGAGAATCTAGTCCAAAATGCTGTAGCGAGTATTCTAAGAGGAGTGTATGAAAATCAAAGACTGCTCTAAATGTGAAAGAAGAATTATCTTCCCTTGCCACAGAGTGCGGCTGGTTTCAGATGGCCTTCATCACAGTGCACAATCTCTCTTCCATTCTGACTTTGCTGATCGTTCTTGTCAATGTCTCTTTTGATTTGGCTTGGCATTATTCATGGCAGAAGAGTTTTCCTGTGTGCTCACTCAGTCTTTATTTCAATTCTTTAAATCTTAATATGTAACTCAGGGTGGCTGTATTTGTCATTCTTTTCTTAGCTGCTTCTTCAGGGGGCTGCAGGCTTTCAATGAAATACTTCAAAAGGGTCCAAAGGTGCAGATGTAATTAAAACCTCTCTTAGCAAATACTGGTTAGCACGTTCTTCTGAGCTCTGATTAGGGCATCAGCCATTTTTTAAAAAGAGAGTTCTAACTCATGGCAATATTGCAAAAAGATATTATACAGATTTTTGTTTGTCCACCGCTGAGTATTTTTGCCCTCCATTTAGTATTATTATGCTTTGCTGGACTAATGGAAGTGAGCACTTATTTAGCAACACAAATGAGAGATTTTATGTGCTTATTTCCCACATTGGATGCTGCAAAATCCAAATAAAGAACTAGGTAAGTAACAGCTATGCATAAACCATGCATTTGATGGTGTCTTCTTTGTACTGGACCAATATCAGCAACAATAAAATCCAGCAACCAAATTCTGTGATGTAAGCCAATGTTTTTCTCTGCTGAGTTTCCCCCAGGCTATTGTATCAGGTGTGGTCAACATGTATTTCAATCACATAGGAAGTGGTTTCCATTTTTTTTAAGCTGTATCAGATATGTAAGCAACTCGATGTGCTGTTCATAGACAAACTGTTTTGGCTAACAAGAGGTCCAGATGACTGTAGTCAGAAGCACAATTTCAGTAACATCTTCTAATGAAGATTTTTGTTTGGGAGATATAGCTTTGTATTTCTGTTCAAAAGGTGTGTGTTTTTGGGGGGAAGGATTTAAGGACATGGTACTCTAGTGCAGAGTGGCTTAAACGCCTTTCTAAAACCTATATGTTTACTTATCTTTTGTACAGTTACACGTTTGGTGCTGAAATCTCTGTGATCTAAGCTGCTTGGAAAGCTAGTTTGGTTTATCTTCATCTCTCTGAGACTGGGAGTAATTGGCATCTTTCAGATGATTTCTGATTGTCCAAAGCTGATTTATAGTTGACTTTGCTGTTCTCTTCTCCTAGGTTGCAGGAGTTGGAGGGTTGCTTTTCTTTTTTACCCTCATGTGTTTCCTTGTCTTCTATTATGCGGTGGGGAGAAAGTGTCAAAACTGTGGGTCTGGAGTAGCATGGCTTAGTCTTATGTCCTCTGACAGCTCAGGACAAAGTCAAGTACTCCTTAAAAATGTGTTTTTCTTGGGGAAAATGTGTTTTCCCCTCATCCTGAGAGCATGCAGCTGTCTTGGAGAATCATGACTGGAGATGCAGTCTGATGGAGCTGGATACTCTGAATCTGTCATTTGGGGAACTGTTGTGGGCAAAAAGAAAGAAGGAGTGAAGTTTGAATCATGGAAGCTGGCACAGGAAGCCTCCTTCGAAGCCAGGAACGCTGGATGCATGAATTGCCAGTCACTGAAATAGGTATTATCTTCCCTGATGTACTCACTGTTCCTCTCCCAGGGTTTCAGCAGTGGAAAGTAAATAAAATTATGCATTCCTCCTACCTCTGTCCTGGTAGCTAAAGCACTGTGGGGTCACATTTACATCCTCCATCTTCGAATATCATTTTCCCAAATGTTTTTTTTTCTATATCGTAGAAATGCTTCTGCTGTTATAGATGCGCTGCCAGTTCAAGGCACTCCCAGTTGGCATCCCCATGTCCCTTTTCTATGTTCCCCCACTCCTCCATATTTAGACTCCCCTGTGACAGACTACATGTGATCACCCTTTATCCCTTTACTGTCAACTTGTTCAGACAACAGAACGATGATGATGATGATGATAATGCCGCCATATGCACATGGGAGGAAGATGTGTCCCACATAGCTTTTCCCTGTCTGATCTGCTCACTGAACACTTCCAATTAAACTTTTTTAAACTAGTCTATCTGCCCTGGATGCACAAAAGGAGTTAGGCATCTAGGTCTCAGTTGTAGGTACTTAAGTCTCAGTTTTGGAACCTCTGTGATGCTCAGAACTCCCACTGCTCCCTCTAGGCATCCAAACATAAGTGCCTACGTTTCAGCCTCCGGGCCTGTTCACTGCTGTCTTACTTTAGCTCAGGGGTGGGCAAACTTTTTGGCCCGAGGGCCACATCTGGGAATAGAAATTGTGTGGCGAGCCATGAATGATCATGAAATTGGAGTTGGGGTATGGGAGAGGGTGAGGGCTCTGGTTGGCAGTGCTGGCTCTGGGATGGGGCCAGAAATGAGGAATTTGGGTTGCGGGATGGGGCTCCAGACTGGGATGGGGGAGTGGGGTGGCAGTTGGGCAGATAAGGGTTTATGCCAGACAGACAGCAAGGAGACTAGCAGGGAGGCAAGCGGCAGGCAGGCAGGCAGATTGTGAAGAGGAGAGTGGTAGCCGTGTGGGCAGGCGGCCATGGATGGTGAGGAGACTAGCAAGGAGGCTGACTTATCCTGGGCCTGCACCCCTTAGGGGTGGTCTCTGCAGCAATGCAAACCCCTAGTGTAGATGTGCTACTTCAGTGTAAAGAGTGATGTGCTGTCTTATAGCTTACTCCAATTTGAAACCAACCTACTTAAGCAGTTGGTGTACATTACTTTTGAGTACTGGTGCATATACACCTGGCTGAGCTACACTGGTGCAAACATCCCTGGTGTAGACAAGGCTTTAGACTTTTAAATACGTTTGTATTGCTGCCCACTCTTTCAGAAACCAAAATTATAATAAATGATATTTGTACTGCTGTGTGGTGAATATAAAACTTAGTTTTGGAGTTTTTGTTAGGGGAAATAATTAGCATGGCTTAAAGAGCATGATATGTCGGTGGCATTTGCAAAATAAGTTGTTTATAAAGATACAGTATTGTCTTTTTTTTCTTTGTCCTTCTGGGGTGATGAGCATTTTAAATGAAAAAGGACTTTCTTAGCCAGTAATTGCTCTCTACTGGGACATCTTCTTAAAGGCCTGGTACACAGCCCTGTCATAAACAGATAGTTAAGGGTTAATGTCTCTTTTACCTGTAAAGGGTTAAGAAGCTCAGTAAACCTGGCTGACACCTGACCAGAGGACCAATAAGGGGACAAGATACTTTCAAATCTTGGTGGATGGAAGTCTTTGTTTTGTGCTCTTTGTTTTGGGGGTTGTTCATTCTCGGGACTGAGAGGGACCAGACATCAATCCAGACTCTCCAAATCTTTCTGAATCAGTCTCTCATGTTTCAAACTTGTAAGTAATAGCCAGGCAAGGCGTGTTAGTCTTATTTTTGTTTTGTCAACTTGTAAATGTTCCTTTTTGCTGAGAGGATTTTACCTCTGTTTGCTGTAACTTTGAACCTAAGGCTAGAGGGGGGGGTTCCTCTGGGTCATAAGAATCTGATTACCCTGTAAAGTATTTTCCATCCTGATTTTACAGAGATAATTTTAACCTTTCTTTCTTTAATTAAAAGCTTTCTTTTTAAGAACCTGATTGATTTTTTCTTTCTTGTTTTAAGATCCCAGGGAATTGGGTCTGGACTCACCAGGAGTTGGTGGGGGAAAAGAGGGGGGAATGGTTAATTTCTCCTTGTGTTAAGATCCAAGGGGTTGGATCGGTATCACCAGGGACTTGGTGGAAAAGCCTCAAGGCTATCCAGGGAGGGGAAAGTTTTGGGGGGACAGGGAGTGTTCCAGACACTGGAATTCTGGCTGGTGGCAGTGTTACCGGATCTAAGCTTGTAATTAAGCTTAAAAGTGTCCATGCAGGTCCCCACATCTGTACCCTAAAGTTCAGAGTGGGGGAGGAACCTTGACAAGCCCGCTGAAGATAATGGAAAGACTTCCACTGATGGCAGTAGGCTTAGAACAGTGGTTCTCAAACTGTGGGTTGGGACCCCATTTTACTGGGGTTGCCAGGGCCAGCATTAGACTTGCTGAGACCCGGGGCTGAAGCTGAAGCCTTACCTCACAGCCAGCCAGGGCTCTTACTGTCCCCCTCTTCTCCCACTTGGGGACATGTAGTAATTTTGGTCTCACAATGGGGGTCACAGTGCAATGAAGTTTGAGAGACTATTGTAGATCTCTCGGACAATATTCAAACACACATAAGTAAATGTCCCTTTCACCAAACAATTGGCATATTCTAGAATCTTGTACCATTGGTAATGTGTCTTTTGCCAATTAATAAGTGTTTTTGTTTTGTTTTTAAGCAGTAGGGAAAAATCCTAGCTCTAATGAAATCAACATTAAAACTCTCACTGACTTCAGGGGATTTCATCCCAAATGCTGAGTGACTCTTTCAGGACTAAACTGTGTATTTCTTTTGAAAATATGTCCAAACATTAATAAATTAAATACTTCTTTCCATAGGTAATTGTCCCTTTGGGGGAAGAGAGGGAAGAGAGAGTCTTGTTCTACAACTGAAATATTCCTTTCTTTTAACAAAAAAGAAAAGCAAATTAGTGTCAAATTGCCAAATGTCAAGTCCATTATTAGGAGCTAATAATGTGTCCTGTACTCTCACACATGTTTATGTATGCTGTGCATATGTGAGGGTACTTAACACATTCACTAGTAATTGTCTTTTTCAGGGGTATCACAGGTTAATGTGTTTCTGTCTTTTTTTTAAACACACACAAAAGCCACCAAGGGTTTTTACAATGGCTAATGCATCTTACTCAAAAACACACAGAGTATAAAAGAAATGGCCACTTTGCTCTTCAGCTAGATAATTTGTCTTTTTCCTTTAAAAACACACACACGGAGAGATCCCATTGGTTAGGAAGTGCCATCTCCAGGGGTGGTTCCGAGAGACTAATGTTGCTCTCTCTTTTAAAGACACACATATTAAGAGTCTGTATTGACAAGTGCCTTCTCCAGTGTTTGAGAGTCAGTCATTAATATCTTCTGTCTCTAAAATGTGATTTAGAAAAAAAAACCAAAACCCTCTCATGACTCTCACCTCACAGCTTGAACTTGCCCTTCAGGAAAAGAAGCCTTGATATTACTTTTATGTTCTTGAGTACATCTCAAATTGCTATCCCTGAATTTGGGCTTGCAAAGTGTTAAATCATCATGCTTATAGTTGACTGGAGTGGACACTGGTGGTGAAGATGCAGCTGGAGTCAGAAAATACAGATAATACAACTCTTTTTAGTTTAGACCAAGGATTTTTATATGCCTATTACCCAGGCTCCATTTTATTGCATTTATGTTTGCCTTTGAAGCCACCACTGCTGCCATGACTGGGAAGCCGAAGCAGTGGGCCAAAACACTAAATCATAGTATACAACATGGTCAGACTTCCCAAGAAATAACAATGCTGCAAGGAGGTGAATAGAGTGACAACACTATCCCCTGTATAATTCCGTGCCACAACTGCAATCTTTTTTGGTCAATATTTTTAGTGGTATGGTTCCCACATACTTAACTTTCAGGATTCAGATAAAGATTATTTAGATCTGAAAGAACAGATCTGGAGAAGATGTTGCCTCCATGAACTCACTATTGCATTCTGTACACACTACAGCCAAAATTTCCTGCTTGGTTTATGCTCATTGCAGTGTCTTCTGGGTGTGTTAAACCAGGCCTGCACAACTCGTAAAGTGGCGAGGGCCACATTACGCCAAAGAAAACAGTTGAGGACCAAAAGCCCCTGGCACCGCAGGACCCCCCTCCCCCCAGCACCTCCCGGCCCTGAGGAAACACCCCGCACCCAGCCCTGCAGAAACAAACCCTCCTTCCCCAGCGCCGCCCCACCAAAACAGCTGTGGGCCAAAAACGAAGGTTGGGGGAGGGGAGGTGATACTTGATTTTAAATCATCCAGGGGCTCCCAGCTGAAGAGGTGGCTGGGAGCCCTCAGGGGCAAATTAAAGGGCCCGGGGCTCCGGCGGCTGGGGGAACCCGGAGCTTTGCGGGGCTGGGGCAGGGATTTAAAGGGCCCAGAGCTCCTGCTGCTGAGGGGAGCCCGAGCCCTTTAAATCCCAGCCCTAGCCTGGCTGCTGGAGCCGCGGCCGGGATTCAAAGAGCTCTGGGCTGCCCGCAGCCGCGGGGAGCCCTGAGCCCTTTAAATCCCAGCCGTGGCCAGAATTCAAAGGGCTCTGGGCTGCCTGCAGCCGCGGGGAGCCCAGAGCCCTTTAAATCTCAGCCGCGGCCAGGATTCAAAGGGCTCTGGGCTGCCCGCAGAGCGCCGTGTGTGGGGGATTTAGAATCCCCCTGCGGGCCGCACAGTGAGCCTCCGCATGCGGCCCGCGGGCCGTATGTTGTGCAGGCCTGTGTTAAACTAACTAGCTACTAGAGCTTCCCACATTGGACAGCAATAATAGATTACCCTATCAACCATCATTACCTGACCGATAAGAAGAAGTCCATAGTCTTCAACAATTTTTTAGCCAAATATTCATCCGTGTCCTCAGGGTCTGCAAATTTGGGCTATATTTATATCTAGTAATTTCTAATGTATCCATCATCATGGTATCTAAGTGCTGCTAGAATTATAGACAATTAGATAAACAAGTGTATTCGCCTCTTTGTCAGAAGAAGAGATGCGCAAAAATCAAAAACCCACCAGCCATTTTCATCCTTAAACCAAATAAACAACTTATTTGAGTTGTTCTAAAAAAAAACTCCCACAAAAATCAAGTACTAATTTGTTCCCAAAACTGGGACTGCTTATGTTGAAATACAAGTTATGATTAGTGAATAGCTTTGCATTTTCCCCAAAAGGGAGGGAAATATTGCTGTTGTTTTCCCAAACCATATTCTGCAGCAGAAAAGGGATAGGAATCTTAAAGGAGAAAGAACAATATAACTCACCAACTCATTCACTCTTGCTTTCATCTGGCAAGACTTATGTTGAATAGTCATTGTCGTATAAGTGATACTAAAGAAAGAGTTATTCAGCAACTTGCAAGGTAAGGATGCCCTCCTCTCAGGATATGATAAACCAACAAGAGTTTATCTGATACAATGTTTCTTTCTTGTGGTCCACTATTTGGGTGTGTTGTAATAATTAGCAGCCTATTTGGGCTGGGATTTATGAAGTTTCGAAAAGTTTCCATTTTGTTTGGGTAACTTTTCTTAACTTGAAAGACAAGTAACTGATTGATTGATTTCCATTAGTCTAGATCAGTGGTTCCCAAACTGGGGTTCGCAAAATGTTACAGGAGGTTCTCGGGGGGGAAAATTCCCTAAAGGCGAACAGAGCTGTCCGTAGGGACTCTGGGCAGCAGCCTTGGGGACATATCTATCACACTGAGGAGATTTAAACTTCAAGACTCCTTTTACGACATAGAAAGGGAAGTGGATATATTTTGCTGTTTTTAACATTAAATAGGCTGCTAGTGTTGTTTTTAAATTACTATGAAGAACAAGTTTAAGCTTTGTTGTAACGTGCATTGTTTGCCTGGACTGCTCAAGACCTGAATGCTTGTGTAGGAGGAACTCTTTGAGTTGGCTTCTTAAATACCTTCATGCTGTTTCACATCTGATACTCCTTGATGAAACATAGGAGCCAGAGGCGCCAGTACGGGGGACAACGAGGGTCAAATGCCACCCACTTTGGCACCTCCCTCCCCCATGGGTCCCTCCCATTTTTTCCAGCGGCCCTGTGTCCCCCCTTTTCCAATGGTTCCCCCTGAGGCCCTGGGGTGTGCGGGGGCTTTGCCTTGTCTTATAACAGGCTTAATCAAAAGTGATACAAGCTACAAAAGTGAGATCTTGGAAGAGTGTTGCTATTTTCATACAGTAATAAAAATACTGTAATGATAAATAATCATTAAAAAATAGTGTGTAATAAGTATGTCATAAAAACAAATTTTATATTTCCAAGATCACTGCTTTTATAATTTATGCTGAGGTAAGGAAGAAAATCCCTGGAAATATTCATTTTTAGGAGGGGGTTCAGAAGACTTGACATTTTAGTGAGAGGGGTTTGCAGGTTGCTAAAGTTTGGGAACCACTGCTCTAGATAATACTTAGTCCTGCCATGAGTGCAGGGGACTGGACTAGATGATCTATGATTAACTGCTGAACTCTTAATACTTCGTATACAAAGGATGACAGATACATAGAAGCTATATTTAACTATCTGAGCATATGATAAAAGTAATTTGCTATGTTATCAGACTATAACATGGTAAAATTAATTTATCATATAATTAATGATGGAATATGCAATATGACAGTAGTAGGCTTGAAAGCACAAAAATAAATTAGGGAACTGCCAACCTGGCAAATTCTCTTAAAGAATTTTCTTAAGTCATAAAAAAAACACTGTTTGCTAAAAATATACTGTACCGTATACTTATTTGAAGTGCTGTAATTTCAAATCTATCAAGATGGTATTTTAAAACATTTTGGAAAAAAATGCCATTGTGGTTTAAGAACTTGCACAGTTTCAAGCTTCCATTCAGAAAGGACTGAGTTAAAAATACAGATTTATACTGGGACTGACCGTTAAAAATATTTATTTAGACTAGAAATCTTAATAGACTATTAGTTATAATCTATGAATGGCATGGACTAACCAATCTGGATAAAATAAAACAACACCCAATCAGTCACTGCCGTCCACCCTAACCTTTCCCCATTGTTCACAGTAAGCTGAAAACAAATCTATATCTCTCCATCTGACCTAACTATTTATACTACACTCTCACCATAGCAAAGTATTGAATTGTCATCTTGCATGTTTTTTGGCTTTCATTTTTTTGGTTGGTAATTGCTGAAAATACCTTTAAACAGTATGAGATTTTCAAATCCAATTTTGCAGATTTATAAGGTCTGGATAGTTAAGATAAGTAATAATCAGACATCCAAACTAGGCCTGAACTCCAACAATCCCTCATCTACACTATAGTAGCAAGCACTAAAATCATTTCCCCATGTTGGGATATGGCAGGGGACATATGGATGGTAATGGATCCAAAAGTAAGCATTCTAACCAAACATTCAATTTCATCAGGACTAATTGTTTTCTTCAAACATCAGCAATAGCCAGTCCAATGATTTTTAATTGTTAGCCATTGTTTCCAAATTGTTACCCACAGCCAGTTGCACTGACAGATGGCTGTTGGCTGCACTACTGTACTCTGAGCTTTTTCCAAGCTCTAGTCCATGGGAATTGGGCATAAATAAATGCCACTGTGTATTGAAAGAAATTTCACCATAAAAGAAAAATGATCACAAATGCCGGTACAAGCATGTATAGTGCACCAACACCATGCATAACACCACCATTGGCGGTAAATCCTTGTTTATACAAAGGAGTTGGCCCCCAAAGGTATACAATATTGGAATGTTTTATTTCGTCACAATGTGTTACAGACATGCATTCTGCGAGAGGTACTACATTGCTGTTATGACTAATACAGGACTTTCAGTAAACATTTATAGATTAAATCCAATCTTGTTGGGAACCTTAGCTCCATCTGAAAGCAGAGGGAATGGTAAGTTTAAATACAAAAGAAGCGATGTCGACAAACTGTATGTTAGCAAGGGGGAATGAAATTATATGGTAAGATCTCAAAAAATCCTAGATGTATATCTCAGTAAACTATTTAACAGGGCTGTTAACAATTAATTTTAGTTTGACCTAACAGCAAGTCAAAAGAGCTAAAAATGAGATCAGTCTATTAAAATGCTTGGCACACATTCAACCTGGGTTAGAAAACGTTGTTGTTGTTTGTTGTTACAGGTGCATGACATTAAAACTACTTTGACTACACGCTGAGAAATGTCAGTCTTATAATTTCCAAACTAGGATTTTTATGAAAGAAATTTGATTTCCCAAGTCTTCTGAAGCTGAAATTTTAATTGGCTGCAGCGCTAAGTTTTAGATAGGACTGATTTTACTTTCTTATTAGAGGAGATAAAATTGATACCGTTGACTGAATTGGGCCAATCAAGACACTGATTGTTTTCACAACTGAGAGACACTTCCTAATGATTAGCTCAATTAATATTGAGAACAATATTGATCATCACTCAGTGGCTATCAGGGAAGAAAACAAGGAAAGCCTGTAGTATGAATCAACATACATCAGCATTATTGCTACCATTCCTAGGGAAAAGAGGAGATCATTAAAGGCAGGGGGTGTTCTGATTAATTCTGAAAGTCAAACATTTAGCTTAGTTGCTGGTATGTTTGCTTTGTAAGTGAATTATATTTTCTTTTTAATAAATGAAGTTCAGCATTACCACATAACTAAAATTAATAATGGAAAGGCTGCCTGTTGATGAATATTAGAACCTGATCTAATGATGATATGAGAATCTTTCCCCATTTTCCCTAATTTAAAGACCCATTCCCAAAAACCACTTAACCAAGCATTTAACTTTCAGGGAAACAAATGAGGAAAGAAAGGGGAGGGGATGTAATTTAAATGGGATTAATCACAGTCTTAAAGGTAAATTCTACTCAAAGCTTTATTTGCTCACAGCTATAAAGCAGGAGAATTGTAGTAAATAGGATTACTAACATGCCTAAAGTCCATTGACGATGAACATAGCATTCCTACTTCCTGCCAACATAAAAGCTATAGGAGATTCTGCTCTTCATTTTATCCAGCAACTCAATTATTTTACTGCATCCAGCTTTTAAAATATGTCCTCCGTTATCAGTGTTCCCTTTTCTGCAGGCAGCAATCACATGTTGGGTATCATAACATTAAATACTGCCACTGACTTTTGATTTAAATGATAGATGGATCTAAAACAATAAGCTGTAGTTACAGTCCCTAGTAACTAGTCTTTTTTCCCCTTTGATTTATGTAGTTCTTCAGATACCAATCTATAACCAAGAAGGCTCTTGCAAAAGAATGGCACTGTATGGAATTTCCCAGCTCCATCTTGCAGAAAAGAATTCTGGGAAGCTTCCTGGGCTGTATATGTAAGGCAGTGTTTAATTATAGTTTCAGTATGAGAGGCACTCTCCCTGTAGATTCGCAATATAAAGTTATTACTAGAATAAAGTTGGGCCTTGATCCTGATGATATTTACACGGATGCTTAACATTAAGTATGTGAATGTCCCAATCAACTTCAATGCAACATGCCTAAAGTTAAGCCCAGATGCGTGCATTTGCTGGTTTTGTAACTTGTTTTGGGGCTGTATTTTAAGAATTTGTAACAGAACTTCCACACCAAATCTCAAAGGGTAAGGTTCAATATGCTTTTTTTAAGTGTGTGTTTTTCCTCTTTACGCCACAATCCCTGTACGTTTTTGTCATAATATATATAACATGCCTTTTGATTATCTAACTCTACTTCTGGACTGCAAAGAGGTTTGTTTCCTAAGACATCTGCCATCTTATAGCACAGTTGTTGTCTTAACAACTCCAATCCTTTTATAATTAAAACTTAGTGATATCTGTCTCTGACCCTGTCTGTGTCTGCTTTCTGTAGACTACTACACTATTTATGTGCACTTCTTTAGTCAGCCTTCGGTACAGGAGAAAATAAATATATCACTGAAAGGCATGATTGACACTAAAGTAAAAACAGCCTTTTATAAACAGCACAAAGCGAGTGTCACTAGGCCAAAAAGTACAGTTGTAATCTGTGGTTGTGTCTAGTTGCTAGAAGCTATTACCTAGTTAGCGCTTATTTATTCCTCAGTGGAATCACAGAGTGAAATTAATGGCATCACCAATAGATGGGACCTCTAAAACATAGTGTCTTTTATGAATAGCTTCAAACAAAACAGGTCCTTCCACTTGCATTAATGGTTTTCCAGTTTTCAGGAAACAAAAACAACCCAATCCGAATGAGGGTGTTGTTTGGTTTTTTTGGTTTTGTTTTTTTTTACTTAAAAAATAACACTTAGGAGTTTGACCTCCTCAAGTGCAGTCAATAAGAGTATTTGTCATTGACTTTGATGGGAACAGAATCAGAGCTTTAATGTTTTCCACAATGGCTCTTATAAACAAAATGTTTAATTTTTAAGCATTACGTTTGGAAAATAGCCCAAAATTGACAGCAGCTGGCATATTGCTGCAATGAAAATGCAAGCATGTACTTTGGCCTCTTCCTTTCCAGCTAGTCTAGGATTATCCCTACACCAAACTGACTCTGCAACTATACACTCTTGACTCATGGTGATTTATTTGTTCACTTATTTTTGCACTCGACAGTGCAAAAATACATTTTCAAATACTGCCATGTCATCTGAGAAAATGGAATTGCTCATATTTCCATTCTATAGGATATCCCTTTCTCCGATTTGCTATTACCTCCGTGTTTGAGCTCTCAGATTTCACTATGATCAGATTGATAATGTCTGTAAGGAGCTATTACTTTATTTTTCCTCCCAACTGTAAGCCTATTTTCAGACACTGACTCCTGTCTACTCTGTAGAGTTACTCTTTAAAATATTTCTTCCAGCCTGACAGACAATTAGTACATGATGGCTGGGTTGTTTTTTTTTGTAAACTAAGAACATATGTTGTTTATCATAATCGTTTTCATTGTGTGGGAGGCCATCTCCTTTCAAATCTACCCAAAGACACTTTGTTCTATCTTGAGCTGCTCTCTTTGCTTAACTCTACATTTCATTGCCTGGGTCTCAAGATTTAAAAGATTTGTTACGTGTGAAAGTGTGAAAAGCCTCCTTTTTTTGCCCTATTGATTTTATTTTTCCCTAACCACTTGAACGAAAGTGTACAGCAGAAAAGTTTTCCCTGCTGAAATTGTGATTCGGTCACTTTTGTTTGTGGTGATTTTTATAATGTAACCATGGAATTTTAAATAAACCCAGCAAAATTAAAGCAGTCATTTTTTTCTGCATGAGACAAGGACACTTTAAAGAACATTTATAATAAAATGTTCCATATCTTACAAAACTGATGAAAGTACAGATGGCATAATGCACTAGCAAAGAGAAATAACAGGGTGGCTATAGTAAACCAAGTTTATAGACTAAGGTCCTAATCCTGCTTGCACTCTCTCTTTCAGGACCCCTGGTTCATTGGAAATCCACATGGGTACAGGGATTCTCTGACATGGAATAATTTGCAGGAGTAGGGCCTAAGTGTGTGGCAAAACTTCCCATTAATTTCAATAGATGCCAAATCTAGATATTATGCACCAATATTTTCTATTGGTTGGAGCAGCATATCAAATGAGTAGAAGAACTGCAATTGTGCCCAGTCCTTGCAGGGAGTTCAGTCTGGGGTATTGCACTCTTCCCTCTATTCTGTTGGTGCAGAAACCAGCCTCCATCTACCCTACTGCAGTTTCCCCCAATATATTCCATGTCTCTCATGCTATGAAATGAAAGGCAAATTGTTGAAGCTTTTCTTTCTGGTATTATGTTATTTAGCACTGAATAAGCACTGTTTTATCAATGTTATTTGCTAGTTTACTGTTTGCTTTTACAGATATCTTATCTGGCTATGATAATACTGGGATTTGAGCTTCAGACTTGCTTTTCTCTAGGCAGCTGACCACAAACCTGGTGAAAAGACTGAAGGGTGCAGGTTCTCATGCTGCTTCTCGAGCCAAATCTCTCAACCTTCATACCTGCTAATGGCTTACATAAGAAGCTGAAAATTTATCGCGTGTATTCACAATGTGGAACACCTGTTTTGTTGTACATCATAAGTGACAAATTCTTTTTAATCATAAACTTCTGTTTTAAATAACTGTACCTTTTTTTTTTCAAAAGAAAACTGGACAAAATAAAGCAACCATAAAGACACCCTGTATATGTCAGTTGCAAGATTTGAATGCAGGACCCCATCTCTGTCCCACAGATCTCTACGATTTGAAAGAAAAAAATTGCTCTGGACCAACCACTGTTGGGAAACATGCCAGACATGACACATACATTGCCAGCAGGTTACATAAATATTTGCTAGACTTTAATTAAAGACTGGAAACCAGAAATCCTGGATTCTATTCCTGGGTTAAATGATGGAGTTGTGATGTGGGCTAATATCCACCTAAGGCTTATACTACTGTATTTATTTCACTTGGGATATATAATAGGATGTATTTTTAGACCTATGCCTGAAGAAATACTGGACTAGTGCATTAACCCTCTGCACTAAGCAGTCCCCTCATAAGAGGCACCGCTAATGCTTTCACAGTCTAATATATTGACCATTACTATTATTTAGTCATTATCATTAAATGAATGGAGGTTCCCTTCTGCTGTTGTCTGAACCTAATGTTGCTAATTTAGCTAAAACAGTACTTCTGGCCAAAATGTTAATGAATGGTGCACTAAAGTTAGTTTAATCATCAATTAAGCTAGGAAAATTGAAACATCCTACAGTCATGCAGGTGCTTATGGCTGAATGTGATTAACTTAATTTAAAGACTCCTCTTCATTCATATGCAAAAACAGGGCTATTCTCCACTTTGTGTGGGTATCACTACATGATGCATAAACTTAATGTTATCCTGCCTAAAACAGCTGAGCACACTGAATAATGTTAGGGAATTATTGCCTTACAAATATGGCCACAATTTTATAGTGTCTATTACAGCTCTTGGCAACAAGGTCACATGCTATCAAGTTTTTAGTATTAAGTTTAACAAAGAAGGTTAACGGGTGATCTTGATTACAGTCTATAAGTACCAACGTGAGGAACAAATATTTTAATAAAGGGCTCTTCAATCGAGCAGAGAAAGGTGCAATGCAAACCAGTGGCTGGAAATGGTTATGGGGTGATTTGATTACAGTCTATAAGTATCTACCTGGGGAACAAATATTTACTAATGGGATCTTGAAGCTAACAGAGAAAGGCATAACACAATCCAGTGGCTGGAAGTTGAACCTAGACAAATTCAGAAGGGAAATACATTGTACATTTTTAAGTGAGAGTAACCACTGGAACAACTTACCTAAGCTTGTGGTGGCTTCTCCATCACTGACCATTTTAAAATCAAGATTAGATTTTTTTTCCTAAAAGCTCTGCTCTAGGGATTATTTTGGGGCCGTTCTATGGCCTGTGTTATACAGGAGGTCAGACTAAATGATCACAATGGTCCCTTCTGGTCCTGGAATCTGTGAGTCATATTGATTGATCTCGGATGCCTTCTTATTGAAACTTTATCTGTCTATCTATACAAAGCTGGAAAGGTGATGAACATGTATGTCAGCCTGTGTTTCTTCAACTACTCCCATTAGATAGGAACTATGAAGGAGAAATAAGTCCTTCAGAAATGTAAAGCATTTTTCCCCATCTATTAGGGTTATATCACTTTTAGTTGTCATGCTGCTTTTCCAAACTTTGAAAAAAATCAGGAAATGAATTTCTAACATGATACTCTACATTTAAATGTAAAAGGTCATTTATCTTTTATCTCACAGTAAGTGAAAATTTATTCACATGTCAAATCTTTCATGTCAGGGAGAATCCAGATTGTGGGCGCTAAAGCTTTTCATGTCATGTTTCTAATTAGGTCTGTGACTCATTCTCATGAATAATATATCAAGCCACATATTAGCATCTAATCCAGCTAACTCATCAATTTACAGTAACCCTTGGCTGCAGCAACTATAATAAAAATGTCAAAGAGGCTGCAATATTTTTCCAACAGCTGTTAGAAGTTCTGTATTGTCTCTGGATACTGAACTTCAAAGCAATTTATCAGGATTAAAGGAAACACAGTGGGCATTTTGGGGTTGAATAGATTTGACTGAATCCATTATACTGAATTACGGTGAAGGACTTTTGGGTCTAATTACAAAATTTTATACCTGTATTGATGGAAGCTATTTTCCTCTTCAATGTGGAATGAAGGCTCCCCCCTCCACCCCCAAGTGCTGTCACCTTCTCAGGAGCATAGCGTGAACATAATGCAGATTGTATCTGCAAGAAACTGTAGTACACTTTATACTTGTGACTGCCTCATACAAATGGGGCCAGCTAATGGATTATTCCAAAGGTCTTAACGTACTCAGATATTTCATTTGTGTACCCCTTGATGGACTCTGACCTTAATTTTACAGAACATTTTCGCAGTACTCTTCCCTGCTCTGGATGTGACTGTTGTTGTGGATATATCTGGCATTTTGTTTGTGATCACACTGACAAGTATTGTCAAACAGTTTCACTCCATCATGTGGTGATCATCACCAATTAGTTTATTTGACAGCTATAATTTCCCAGTGCACCGTCACTATTATAACTGTAAATTATCTTTGAAAGTGTCCTTAAAATGTCTCCTTTGACCACTGTTGTCTGTTTTCCATCATCTAGTTCACCAGAGGTCAATAGCTCTGACATACGTTTCCCTCTCGGTTTTTTTGTGTTATTTTTTAGATGGGAGATAGATCTCCCTTCCACTTACAGTCCCCAGAAGAATCAGCCTTTGTGTGAGGCTCCAAGCAGTGACTGATAAGTGTGGGGACGGGGGAGAGAGATGGAATTTAACAAGCTTTGCCCAGTTTTTCTGCCTTTCCAAATACTGTTGTTCCATTGCCACATCTGCTGAGTGCTGCAGAGAGAAAGGGAACCTTTGAAAGTGATGTGGCTGCAGTCTGTCAGACTTCATGAGAATAACCAGCATTGAAAAAAGACAGATTATATACCTGTTCTTTTTTTGCATGTGTATTCGCTCCTCACCCCACATCTTCCTCTCTCCTTTCAAATGAGCAATTATAAATCTAGTATTTTAATTATAGAAAGATTTGTAGGATACAGAATACATTTCTGACATATATTAATGAAAATCAGATTAGCATATGGAAATTACAACAAATTAAGAGCCAGATTTTCAAAAGAATCAAGCTCCCATTTAGGCACCTAAGTATTTTTGAGAATTTGGACATTTTACTTATTACTTCACCATATACATAAGAGTTAGCAGGAATCCCCTTATTGTAGTGGGATGTGAGAAATCCAGTTAATAACATTTCACAATATCTTTCCTTAGGTATTTTAAATGGAAACATAATTGGCCTACAAATTAGATTTCACAGATTTTATAATAAGAATACTCAATAGGCACAGAGTAATATTTTTAATCAGCACCTAAGTGACTTAGGAGCCTACATTGTATTGAAAGTGAATGGAAGGTAGCCTTCTATGTCACCTAAGTGCTTTAGCTATTAAGTTTCTGTCCAGTTGAAAATGCATACAACTATTTGTTGGGGAAAAAACATGTAAGGGGCAATGCAAGTTTTTTGGTTGTTACAAATCAATAATGAGTGCGTGTTGGTGGTAGTCCTTTCAAAGGTTCTGTGACAGACAAGGCATGTGGATTATGATATTTTCTCCACATCTGAAAGCCTTCCATTCAGTGTGGCCCTCCAGGCACACTAAAACTGGAAAAGTAGTAAGTGAAACGTCATTAAGTATTCCCCAAGAAACTCCAAAAAGGAACTGTAGCATTTTCTATTTTATATTGCATATGGGGAAAGGAATAATAAATGCCATGGATTTCTACGCCCAAGAATGGAGCATGAAACTACAGAGTTAAGATACAGCACTTTCAAATGACTAACCTGTGCTTGGCAAAAACATCAAGTAATAGATACATCAACAGAGCAATGTCAGTAACATTGACATAGACAGAATTATTTGCCATTTTGTAATTCAAAAAGTTGAATTAAAAGAGCGGATCAGGTATGTAAGCAGTAGGATTCTGAGCCTTTTTACCTCTGTCACTGGTTCTAATCTAATTGGTTCCAAATGGTAGCAAGTGAAAGCTGTTAAATTGATAACTCTTAGGACATTTATGGGAAAAGAGCTAGTGGTCTCAGGACTAATTTCCAATGGGCAGGTATTATAATCCCCATTGGAATTAATTGGCACACTCACTATTTGGGAATCTAACAAGAGTGGCTTGAAACTCAACAGGCATGGAGACTGAACTACCCTCTCTCCTTTAAAGGTTATAACTTCAGGCCACAGTTGAGGTACCATGATGTAGTAGTTTAGACTGTTGCTGCCCTTTCCCTGTACTGTTAACAAGAAGACAATTTTAGTATCCAGAGATCTGAAGTCCAAAGATTTCAAGGGCATTGAAATTAATGGTAGGGAAACAAGTTGTTGCAGAATGGGAGAGTAGAGGAATTAAAAAATAGCTGTTCTTTCTTCTCTATAATTACATGCATACTTTGTGTAGATATCTAAATACAGTAATGTGAAGCCTGAAGAGGTATGTGGAGGGCACAAACATTATTATTACCTTATGGTACTATCTTCAATGAGCAGAAAAAATAAAGTAACATATAAGTGCTTTAGGATTTTGGCCCAGCTCCACAAACAGACTTAGGTTCAGCAACACTTTTAGGGTACGTCCATACTACCCGCCCGGATCGGCGGGTAGCAATCGACTTCTCGGAGTTCGATATATCGCGTCTCATCTAGACGCGATATATCAAACTCCGAACGCGCTCCCGTCGACTCCGGAACTCCACCACTGCGAACGGCGGTGGCAGAGTCGACGGGGGAGCCGTGGATGTCGATCCCGCGCCGTGAGGATGGGTAAGTAGTTCGAACTAAGGTGGTTCGACTTCAGCTATGCTATTCACGTAGCTGAAGTTGCGTACCTTAGTTCGAACCCCCCCCCAGTGTAGACCAGGCCTTAGATGCCTAACCACCCACTGGTATCCTCAAATACAGATTTATGTGCCTAGAATCCCTGAACAATGAATGTGGTGCAAGAGGCATCTGAGAATAGAAGCCACAAAATCCAGCATGCTGGGTGGTTCCCCACATAAACTACTAAATAGCAAACACTGATAAGAGGAATGTGTCCTAAGTCTCACCCCTCTCAGAGATTTAGGCGCCGACCTCCTCTTGGGCTCCACAGCTGGGAGCCCTCTCCTGGAGTCAGGCACCTGTGTGGTTTCCTTAACTACTGGACTATAGAGTCATTCTCACTTTTCTTGCTGGGCCAATGAATACTTCATGCACATTGGAACAGATTTGATAGGAGATATTGACAGAGACCCACATAAGACTATCCCTTAGGATAGTAGTTAAAACGTGTCTCTGAGAGGTGGAAGAGCCCTCTTAACATCTTTTCCTCATCAGGCAGAGGGGAGAATTGAACCAGAATCTCCCATTCCAGGTGAGTTCCCTAATCACTGGGCTAAAGGTTAATAGGGAGGCCATCACATCCTGTCTCTGATATTTTGTGTTCTTGGAGCACTAGACTGATGGGGCTCCATCTATCTTCATCTGGTCTCTCTGGGGTTTAGGCATGAGAGAGGCTTCCTGGAGTCTGCCTGATGCATCAGTGCACATGATCAGAGGCAGAAACTTAGTGTCTAGGGGACTTTACAGGAAAAATGTAGGTGTCTAGTGAGTTCAGGTGCCTACAAAGCTAAGTGGGAGTTGTGTGTGGGGGGGGATCACAGTGGCACCTAAATCTAGGCTTGAGGGGTGGGATATACAGAGGGACTTAGGCATTGTGATGCTCAGTGTTGGAATGCTTATCTTTTTAGCACCTAGAAAGTCATAGGAATGATACTGCGATCCACAAGGCCAAGTTATGTGCTTAGGCTCCCTGTAGAATGAATGGGGAGAGACAGGCACCTAAGAATACAGTCCACAAAGCCAGTGTGGTAGGTGTGGAGCTGCTGACAACAGGGGTGCATGCTAAGCGTCTTTTGTTTCTAAATAGGCATCAAAGGCTGGGTTGCAGGGAGGCACCTATTTCTGTTGAGTCATCCATGACCCTGAACCAAATGCCTGGAGTCAGGTGGCTTAGGTGCCTAAAGTGTTACTTGCTGGAATGAGTTAGGTGCCTGCCTCCCTTCACATGGAGCTAGAGGACGAGAAGGCAGTGCCCACCTTACAACTTTTAGTTCAGTGGTTAGAGCACTCTTCTGGTATATGGGAGATCTAAATTCAATTCTTCTCACTGCCAGAGGGGAGAAAGGATTTGAACAGGGGTCTCCAACTCTTCAGAAGAGTGCCCTAAGCACTGAACTATAAGACAATCTGCTGCAGGAGTCCTTCAGTCTCTCCTGTTCAAGCTGTTCCACTGTGGTTAAATAATGAAAGAGTGGTTGGAGCAGGAGGACTGGACCACAGCACTGGGGAGACCCTGGGTCCAATCCCTCTGCTCCAATCACTCTTTCATTAATTGAAAACTTAGGTGCTGCATGAGTTTAGGTGCCTACAGGATTTGGCAGGAGTTTTGTGGGTCACAGTGGAGCAAAAATGGAGACTCAGGCTGTCCTGCTTCGAACAGGTGCCATAACTTGTGAGCTGAGGCAGGGGTTCATAGATTCTATGCTCAAAAGGGATCATTGTGATATTCTAGTCTGACCTCAATAATTCCTTCTTCTTTATCAATGCTTAGGTGAATGGTCAGCCATTGTGATTGTTCACCATTTGGTTGTTCCTGTGCTGGTGAAAGGGCTTGACAGGCCAAAAGTCCAATGTCAGAACAGCTCGAATAGATCCTGAACTTGGTTTTCATGCTGAGATTATATTGATTCCATATTTATCACAAATGACCCATGGCAAATGCTGTGATGCCAATCTGTTGAAGAACCTCTGTATGAGAGTTGGAGGAACTGTATAGAATCCAAATAGCAAAAGCTGGAGACTACTTCAACCAGGCCACCTGGAAGGACGGTATTGTGATCTCACCTTATAAGGGCAAGGGACCATGAAGCAAATTTAAGAGCTACAAGCCGATAACCTTGCTGTCCATACCAGGGAAGGTGTTTGCGCATGTTCTGCTGGCACATTTGGATCCCCTGCTACATCAGAAGCATCACCCCCAACAGTCAGGCTTTACAAGGAACAGGCCCTCCGCTTGTTGTTGGAGATACACCATGAGTTCAAGAAGCCCCTGTATACAGAGTACGTCAATCTTAAGGATGTATTTGATTCACTTGACTGAGTTGCACTATGGAAGGCCTTAAAGGGTGTAGGTGTCCCAACCATTCTGCTGGACTTGATTAGTGAGCTGCATAATAGAACCACTACCCATGTACATCTGGGAATTGGATGTCAGCACCTTTTAAATCAGTTTCTGGAGTCAGCCCAGGCTGTGTCTTGGCCCTGCACTCTTTTGTCAGGCAATGGATTTCATAATGCAGCATTCCATCAGGTCCATAAGCATTAAGATCTGTGATCTCTCACTCTCAGACCTTGACTATGCTGATGACGTTCTTCTAGTACAGAGCCTCGACAGGTTTCGCAAGGCACTCCAGCAAATAGAGCAGGAGTTGGCCAACATCAGCCTCTATGTTTCACAGTCAAAAACAAAGCTGCAAAACCTAGGATCAGGTCCATCCATGATGCCAGTCTCTTTGAATAATGAAACTGTTGAAGTAGTATAATTCCTAGAGCATATAGTTTAGAAAAATATCTAATCTTGATTTTAAAATTGTTGGTAAAAGAGAATCCACCATGACCTTCGGTAAATTGTTCCAATGTAATAGTTGCATCTAACGAAGTGGGTATTCACCCACAAAAGCGTATGCTCCAATGCATCTGTTAGTCTATAAGGTGCCACAGGACTCTGTCATTATTAAATAATTGTTCCTCATGCAGATACTTAGACTGTAGTCGTCACCCCATAACCTTCTCATGTCATGATTTCTAATCCTTTAATCATTCTCGTGGCTCATCTCTGAACCCTCTCCAATTTATCAACACCCTTCTTGCGTTGTGAGCGGCAGAACTGCATATATTATTCCAGCAGCAGTTGCATCTGTACCAAACACAGAGTTAAAATCACCTCTCTGCTCCTACTTAAGATTCCACTGTTTATGCATCCAAGGATCTCATTAGGTCTTCACGGAGTGCCTGCAGTGCCACCCTTGGACCAGCAGGGGGCGCTATAGAACAGCCACACATGTAACAGGCTGTTTAAAAATAAAAAATTGAGAAACGTTTATAAATGACTGGTAGGAGATAGCCACTCAATTCACTATGAAGCCATTAATGTACATAGTGTACCTAGAAGTTACAAAAAATCAGTCCAAAATGAGAACATATGTAAAGAAATAGATGCCTTAAACTTACTGATCATTATCTTTAATGTGAAATGGACAACGATAAGAAAAGGTAAAACAGGTCAACCATTTAAAATATTCTTCTTACCAAGAAGAATGCAAATAATTGTTTTGAGGAGAGCAAAATAAGCACTCTCAGAGAAGAGGGGAGGGGTCAAACTGTACCTAAGATGTGATTTACGTCTTTTTGGAATGAAATAACACAAAAAGGCGAAGTGAGCTGATGTACAAAATTGGAGATTATTGCAAAAAGAATTGCTAATTAAATGTAAGAAAGTGGCCCTAACAAAGGAGGAAAAATTAGCTGTCATTAATGCATTTAAAAGAAACAGAGCTAAAACAAAATATGATAATTTAAGAGATTGACATCAGTGATCAGTATCTGCTGAGTGATGCTTTTCAAAAGAATATTGAACTGGCCAAGATCAAAGTTACTTGCACATGCAGAATTTCCAAATGAAAACTATATGAGAATGTAGGACTGATATAGACTTAAAACATTTCAGAAGGTATTCATTATCTGAAAATAACAAAATAGCCAACATTGATCAGACCTCAGAAAAAGTGGAAGTAATCAAAGCTACGACCAAGTAGGTACACTTGATCTGCTGAAAGTCAGAAACTAAAAGAAATCACACAGTAATTTGAAATCTGAGACATCATTTTGATAATTTATTCTCCCTTGAGAAGGACAGAGGGCCTAAGAACTGAGGATAGGAAGGCAAGGCACCCAATTTAATTTGACGTTATTTCAGGAGATTGGGTTAGAATATTATTTTCCCCAACTGAATGAACAAACAGGGTACCCACCAAAATTCCTGTTTGCCTAGTCATAATCTCTGTTGAGCTGACACCCCTGTCATTTTAATTAAGAGAAGGATAGAAGGGAGTTTTCAGCAATAGTTACTTGCCATTAGAAGTTTGACAGAACCTCTATTTGTTGAACATCAGAAGATGATGCTTAAAGGTCATTATTCTTCCAGGTCATGGGTAGAAGGGGAGAGAGAAATGGGTAGTTGACAGAAAACACTGGAAGAGTCTCTTTTTAAAAGCCTGGGATCATTTTATGCTTACAATATATGTGCACACACTCAGGGAAAGGCACATTCTTAAAAAAAATCTACATAAATGGCTAGATAACCATGATTATGCTACAGGGAAAAAAAATCTTTCCAAAATCAGCTTTCTGCCTGAAGGCAAACTTGTCTAAAACAATTATACTTTTGCAATCCATGTAATTAATATTAAATACTTGCTAGTGGTTCAAAGCTAAGCTTTTTATTTAGGAATGATCTGAATAGTGTATTTGAAACCTCATTGCTACCAAGGAAAAGGCAAAATAGTTGACCATATCTCATATGGGGTGCACCTCTATTTCAGAGGTTACATATAGTACTTTGCTCAATGATTACTGCCTTTTCTGAGCTGGAGAGTATAATACAGCACATTTCCCTTTGCTGCTGTTACACTATTTTGCTATGCAAGACTTGCAAATCTACAGCATATGGCTCTGCTATATTGGCCTATAAAAAAGGAAATAACTGCATATGACTTTTATTTGGATGGTGAATGCTGGGGAAAAAAAAACAGAGTCCCAGGAGATCTTCTCAAACTAAAAAGCCAAGGTGTTTGATGTGGTGTCAAGGACTGTTGAAATATGTAATTCATTCCATCTGCTCTCCTCAGCACAGGAGAACTGCACATCAGTGCCAGCTGCCTGTGCCTAAAACTGAAAGAGGAGAAACCTTGGCACTCATGTTATATACCATCATACTTGTAGAGCGTGACAAGCCTCAAGTTCCACTTTTTTTCTTAAGCAATGTCTCCTTGTTAACAAGATGGCCCAAATTCAGAGGTGAGTCTAAGGGAGTTACAGGGATACTCTACTGGTGCAGCTGACACTTTTCTTCAATATATGTTGCATCAACTCAAGCTCCTATGGACTTCATTAGATTGACTTACTTACACCTACCTTCACATCCACTTACAAATATGCAACTCACACCCAACATATGTCACCATTTCAGCCCAAATTAGAGTCAAAGTGAATCTAAGAGAAAATAAATCGGTCTATCTCCTACATCAGAGGTAGGCAACCTATGGCCCACATGCCGAAGGCAGCACGCGAGCTGATTTTCAGTGGCACTCACACTGCCTGGGTCCTGGCCACAGGTCCAGGGGGCTCTGCATTTTAATTTAATTTTAAATGAAGCTTCTTAAACATTTTGAAAACCTTATTTACTTTACGTACAACAATAGTTTAGTTTATATATTATAGACTAAAGAAAGAGACCTTCTAAAAATGTTAAAATGTATTACCGGCACACAAAACCTTAAATTAGAGTGAATAAATGAAAACTTAGCACACTACTTCTGAAAGGTTGCCGACCCCTGTCCTACATCAATAAACCAAAAAAAGAGGAATCTAACAAGATAACGACTGACCAGAGCATACAAAAATGTATAAATTGAAGTAATTCATGCTCTATTTTTATGTATTATGAGAACTTGTCAGACATTTTCTGACAAAGTTTTTCTATCAGAAAATGCTGAGTTATCAAAAGAGGAACATTTTGTGGAGGTCACCTGTGACAAAAATTCATTTTGGAATAAAAATTGGGAAAAAAAGCATTTTAATAAGATTGAAACTTTCTGTTTAGATATTTTCAGAATGGACCATTTTGATTTTCCATTTCAAAACCACTTTTTCTTTGAACTGTTTTTATTTTATATTATAAAATATAAAATTAATATCAAAAGTCAAAATCAGAATGGAATGTTAAATTGGCCTGACGTAATTTCCCCCAGAATTTCAGTTTGCTGAAAAATTCTATTTTGATGTGTTGTTTTCATTATATCACAGAACAGAAGAAATTGAGTCACACAATTCCACCTAAAATGAAAAATCTGGTTCCTGCACAGCTCAGCTTGCTACTTATTAGTGGCATGGTTCAGAGCATCTCTGCCATCCTTGGTCACTGAGTGCACTGCCTCAGGTGTTAGCCCTCTTGCCTTCATCTGTCCTGTGGTAGAATCCAACAATTCTCCCACCATTAGACCAGGTTCAGGGATATGGTACCCTCTGTACCCCCCATGATTGCTCAGCAATTCTGACTGTGTTTGGCTACTTGACAGTCTTCCCTTGAGGAGTTGTGACCAGTGGTGAATACGGTCACCCAAACAGACTTATCAAAACAAAGTACTGTTTAATCTTAACAAAAGAAACATAGCATGGAAAGAGAAAAGGTGGTTTTTTTTCACCCAATAAAAAGATCTACATACTTATCTTTCTTACCTATAAGAGTAGGTAGGGCTACCTTATACCAAACACCCAAAAATCTAGGGACTGGGGTTCAGTCTTCTCTCTAACAGCTTGTGCCTCACTCACCTTTGTTCTTCAGGGACTTGCCCTTAATCCACCCTCAAGTCCTTTTTTTCATTTTTTCCTGTCTGGATACTACCCTTCCCAGACAGGGATAAAAGCCAGCCAGTTGAACTCATAATGATTAGAAGTGGAAACTTCATAGTGAATGACACCTGCACAAGTATCAGTAATTGGGGCTGATGTGATTGTCTGCTTTCCTGCCTACCCACAATCTAACCCCTTCTTGAAATAACCCTTTGTAATCACACACACACACACACACACACACACACACACACACACACACACACACACACACACACACACACTACCCCTAATTTTAACTATCTAGCAAACTGATCAAAATTGAAAATTGAAATTTTGACTGCAAATAAAGTCTTTCCTCTTGCTTAATTGTTTTGTGTTTGTGCATTTTTTGCTAATTTTCCCCTCGCCCTCTTCCTTTCCCTACCGGATTGAGAACCCACAGTGCTGAATGCTATAGGTACATGTAGTAAGAGACAGTCACTGCCCAAAAATATATAATATAACTTACAATAATATACAACAAATGATGTAATTAATTCATGTCCCTTACCAAGTGACACCATTTGGGCAACAATCTGTAATAAATCAATGTACTAAAGCCTACAGACACAGTTATTAAATTAATTACACATAAATGGCCATGGGTCTAGAACTCTGGTCCTTTAGCTCCAAAGCCCTATGTCTCTGCTATTTGATGCAAAATAGAATTTTTGTAGTTACTGCGAGTAAGAGATTCTTTATCCTTTTTGGGGGTGAGCCACTAGAGGGAAACATAGCTCACTTATACTCAGAGGGGACAAATTTGCCAACACATTTAAATATGTGCCTAACTTAAAGTCCAAATTGAATCAGTGGGAGCTTTCACATACTTAAAATTAGGTATGACTTGCTGAATCAAGTTCATAGTCAATATTCTGCATGAGTCTGAGTATGCCAGCTCAGTGTGGCACTCTGCCACCCTCTGGTGGTGTCTAGGCAAGGTTGATATTGATGAGCCTGCTACCGCCATGGCTAAGGGAGTGAAGTCTTTTAACTCAGGCAGTAGAGCTTCCTGCACTGAGATCCGGAGATCCCAGATTTAAAACCTGCTACTGACAACCCATCTGCAACACAGACATTACAAGTTGTGCCCCATATGGGAAATTGAACTGGGAAGCCTCTTGAGCTTGGGAAAGGGGGTGTATATAAGCAATGCACACGGTGTGGTGCTCTCTCCCTTCTTAGTGGTAGCTAAGCCACATGGAGATAGATGATCCTGCTGCAGCCTTGGATAAGAGAGAGGGGTCCTTTAGCTTAGACAATAGAGCAGGGATCAGCAACTTTTGGCACACAGCCCATCAGGGAAATCCACTGGCAGGCCAGGATGGTTTGTCTACCTGCTGCGTCAGCAGGTTCAGCCGATTGCAGTGCCCACTGGCCATGGTTCGCTGTTCCAGGCCAATGGGGGCTGCAGGAAGCAGCGGCCACACATCCCTTGGGCCATGCCGCATCCTGCAGCCCCCAACAATTGACATCCAAACAAGAAAACTCATGGCAAAACATAGAGTAATGAAGTTTAGTCAAGATATGGACAGGAGGAGATAAAGAAAGGAGAAAGCAAATTTCCAGAGAAAAACGTGAAACATTTACACAGCAATCAATGTACAAACAGTGATGGAGAGAGACCAAACCCATTAGTGATCACAGCTTAACAAACTTGTTGAGGTATATCTCCAGACAGAGACAGAGTGCCTCGTTATCAGTGGCCAAGATCAATCTTTGAGGCTTAATTACATTAAAAACAAAACTGACCAACAGAACTACTCTCCAAACTACAGAGTGTGTTCTGAAAAGGAAGAGATGGTGGAACATTGTGTTGAGTGCCTGCAACAGCCTGGCTGGGGGAGAATATAAGAATAGACACAATAAGGTCTCCAAGTGTCCACATTGGAGCCTCTGTGGCAAGTATGGATTTAAACAAATCATGAGGTATTATGATCACCGGAATGAAAGCTCTCTAGAGAATGAAGAGGTTACGATTGTATGAGATCTGGCAGTTGCCACAGAACAAATGGTGCAGGCAGACTAGACATAGATGTTGTAGAAAAGAAGACAAACAAGACCATGTTAATTGATATTGCCATACCAGTAGACAGAAACATAAAAAGAAATAAGGAGAGAAGATGGTGAAGTATGAATAACTCTGACACCAAGTGGAACGATTATGGAAAACTGGAACAAAGATGAGTCCAGTGATTAGTGGAGCATTTGGAGCAATCCCTAAAATTCTGAATGAGCAGCTCATGAACACGTTAGGAGTGCTAGCCACCATGAACAGTGACCTTCAGAAGATAGTTTGTAGGCCCTGAAAGAATTTTAAGAGAAGTCAAAGGACTGCAAGTGCATTTGAGCACCTAAAATACAAAAATTCCGCAGAAGGGTTAACAAAACTCCTCACTACCCAAAACTACAGAGTTAGTTTGGGGGCAGGATTTATTGGTGACTCATGGGGATAAATTAGACTGTAGCTTTCCCCTTTCCATGCTTATAGAGCTTGTTATGTTGTGAAGGCGATTTGTTTAAAGATAATCCCCATCGTGTAATAGTGAGGGATAATACTAATAAATAATAATTAATAATTTGCCACTGAAATGCACTCATATCTGAGATGGAAATGTTGTAGCCTCTGTATACCTAGGAGACTACACAACAGTATGTTGGAGGAAAGAGAAGACTGGCTTAGCTAACTGAAACTACATAGGGAATTTAAGAACAGCAGGCAAAATTTATTTACCTAAGCTGGAACTTAGCCAGGACACAAAGGGTTATCACCCTTGCTCTTACAAAAAGTGCTATGGGATTTTTAATAACCATGAGTAATCAGCAGACCTGCCACATCTCACTCATTTTGAATTAATTCTAAGGCAGGTTTTTAAAATATTTTATTCTTGTAATGAACGGTTCAATAATGTGTTTCGATGTGACAGTTAAAATCCCCTATGTTTCTAAAATTTATTTGTTTTCACATCTTGAAAGCCCTGTATTCAGGGAGTTCACTTTTATATCTCAGAGCATATTATTATCAATAACACTTTTTTTTATTTGCATAGTTTTTGTTCCTCAATGACATTGTAAATTGCTGGTATAGTAATTGATTAATATCAAGGTTGAAAATACCATTTATTTTTCTCAAACCCCATGAAGTTAGTAGGTAACATATGATTATACACCCCCCACACACTATTATATACAACAAAATCCTAGATTACATGAATGTTCTTTAGATGGCAAAATCACAATTTAAAATTAAGAAATGCTAAATTTAAGGTTGCCCAGGTAATTTTAATTTGACCTCCTTGTGTGTCTTTCATTACATGACCACATACCATTTTTTTCTACAGGACTCCTGGCTCATTCAGTCCATATACTTTGTGAGGACTCTATGTACAGGAATGAACTGACCCTTTTTTAGTATGCTTAAATGTGTACATGTACACTCACTCTCACTCTCACACACACTCTGATGAGGGTGTATAAACCCCATATGAGCAATGTCAAAATTAGGGAGAGCCCAGCTAGCCCATTTTGTGGCACCTGTAGGGGAGACAGGAAATTAAGTGTGAGACCCAGGTGAGGAGAACCAGGCTGGGTGGTTCATATAAAGCAATGGTTCTCAACTGGGTACATTAACTCATCTAGTAATTTGCTTAGTTTTACAACAGGCTACATAAAAAGCACTAGTGAAGTCAGTTCAAACTAAAATTTCATACAGGTAGTGACTTGTTTATACTGCTCTGTATACTACACACTGAAATATAAGTACAATATTTATATTCCAATTGCTCTATAATTACATGATAAAAATGAGAAAGCAATTTTTCAGTCATAGTGTGCTGTGACACTTGTATTTTTATGTCTGATTTTGTAAGCAAGTAGTTTTTAATTGAGGTGAAACTTGGGAGTACACAAGAGAAATCAGACTCCTGAAAGGGGTATAGTAGTCTGGAAAGGTTGAGAGCCACTGGTATAAAGGAAGGACTGCAGGGCCAGTAAGGAGGGTTGAAAGAAAAGAAAAATTGTATTAAGATGCATGTAGCCTGGTGGGAAAAGGCAAAGGGAAGAAAAGGGTCCAGGTGGCTGTGAACTGATAATGAGGAGGCTCAGCTCATCAACAACAAACTGGCAGGAAGCCACACAGGGAGTCAGACTTCCAAAGAAAGAGAGAACTGGAGACTGTGGCCCTGGAAAAAGTGCTAGTGGACAGGTGGTGGTAAGAAGCAGCAAGGGCTTATAAGGACCAGGTCTTAGCTGTTTAAACACAGAGTCCTTGGGCTGGAATACAGAGGTGAGGGTGTGTGTCTGGTGTCCCCTACTATGCCCAGAAAGGAAGACAGGAAACCCCTTGGGGAAGAGGGGTCAAGGACTATACACACCAGAGTAGGACTTGGGCTGATAACCTGTTGCAGGATCATGGGACTTCTGGCCTGTGGCACTCCATATTTCCCTGGAGGAGATCAGATTACAAATGAGCTGGTTAGATATGAGACTGGTGAGAAGAGCCTGATTGTCCCAGAGCCAAGCAATTGTCTGGGGGATGGGGAAGAACTGAGGTTGAGTTGCTCCAATGCTGCACCCAGCTGTGAGAAGATGCTATCTGGTGAGTTTGTTACATTACCCTCCCCATGTGTGTACACACTATTCTTCCAGAGATAATACAGCCCCTGACTATATTACTTCCTCAGAGACCTTCTTTAGAGGTAGGTATCCCTCCTTAAATGGATAATATATTTTTTATTAAAATATTGTGTACAGTATACAAGTGAGGGCCAAATGCAAAAAGACTGAGCAGGTCTGTTCAGATAAGCCACCATGTCTTTCCTTACACCACTGAATGTGACAAATCTCACAAACAGCCTTCCTTGCATTACTTTACTTTTTTCTTTTGGTCTGACCTGGCTTCAGTTGAGTCAGAAATTCTGGGAGATTAACTTTTCTCATGGTATGGCATTTTGGCACTTCCTCTTCCAGCCCTCGATAGAACCACAATGTTTAGAAGCAGCCACAAAGTAGCCCAAACCTCTAACTTAAGTATCCAATTTTTCTAGCCCTTGGGTGTGAATTGGTGATGGAATGTTTGGTTTGGTTTTATTTCATCCCAGCTGCTTTGCTCATCTGTGTGTAGCAGGTACATCGCTTCAGCAGAGACTAAATAAATGAAATGATCAGTCTCTTACAAATACTGTAACTGTCAGAACTATGATTGCTAAATTCTGGAAGGTGTGGGAGGTAATTTACAGGTAGGGGGGAAAACCTCTCTAAAATTTGAAGAGCTGTATTCAAGCTACTTAGTTACTCATAACCATGAACACCCTCTTAAATAGATGCTGTGGAAACTTTCCTTACTCCTGTGTAGAAGAGAATGGAATTTTTCATTTATTGCTTGCCCTAGAGTAGGCCATGGTGCTTAATTTTTATCAAGTAAAATCAGACACTAGCTCGAAGAGCTTTCAATCAACATTAAATGTATCATTTGTTTACCCCCTCAATGTTGTTTATACACTGTTTAAATTGAAAATATGGAATTCTATGAAGTGCTAAAATACTAGCAGCTATTAGGGGGTTAGTCTTAGGGGTTTTTAGTCTATGTGAAAATTATATAATATATCCAATACTGAACTTCCCAAATGAGTTCACTTTGATATATAAACAGGATTCTGAAAACACTGTATTTTTTTCTGTGAAAACATGTATTTGATTTTCTCTTTACAACATGAGCTAAACAAAAAAAAAACTTTTTTTTTTTTTAAAGAAAGTTAGGAGCATGCCTTTTGAGTGCAAGACTGTCAGGTTTTTAGCATGCTAACAATCTTGAAAGAGACATATTTCATAGTTTAAATGGTACTTAAGTACTAAATTGGTCAATTTCTAAGCAATTTGATACTAATTACACAATTACTTTACTTTGATAAAGTACAAAAAGATACTTGCAGTATTTTTGCCAACTCTATGGAAGAATCAAGAACACTATTATTTGATTTAAAACTTTGTTGTTAATTCATCATTACACATGTCTAAGAGTGAGTACCCTGAGTGCACTGAAAGAATGTAGTTGTATCTTAAAATAAGAGCTGTTGAGCTCATAGGAGTGAGAAAAGCATTCAGAATGTATATTCTATTTCACAGGGTATCTCCTGGCCCAAATTAATCCAGACTGACTGGGCACAAGTATAAGTGTGAGGGGAAGGAAGTAAATGTGAGTTAGTCACCACTATGTTCTCCTGGTTTTTTGGGGTGCTGCTGGCTGGCCACGCCCTGGCATGAAATATGCTAACCTGGAGGTTGCTCAGTCATATACCACCTGCCAACACTGGATTGGGGTGGGAGGATGGGGGATGCTGTTGGTTTTGAACACAACCCTTTTCCTGGGCACACCCCTTACTCAAAGGTCAGGGGAAGGGATAGTGCAGTAGCTGCGGCAGCAGCTGCTTTATATGAATAGAGGATCACCCTATACACAGGGAATCCTTTGCTGGCTAGTGCTAGATTTAAACATGGGTTTGTACCAATGGAATAGCAACAAGCAGCCTTAACAGACTGAGTCTAGCCCTGTGACTTAAAGAATTACTTTTTTACATACAGCAGATAAAAACCCTTGGTATTTTGACATTGTCAAATGCAGGGATTAAAATGAATGCTGCTCTTGATTGTTCACATCAAAGACCAGAAGATAGCCATGGTCTCTTTCTGAGCAGTGTCATAGAAGAATCTATAGAAGACTCCAATGACTTAAGGGTAGCAGGCCCAATCAGACCACTTCCTAATGTCTGGAACAACTTTAAGCAGCTTGTTACTTAAATTGTACCCCTGGCTTTACACCACAAGTTTTTCTCAGTCTACCACAAACCTACTGTTATCAGGTTGTCCAGGGTTTAATTCAATACAGACTTGAGCCTACTATGTGTGTCAAACGGACACATTGTTTGCTGTTGCTTTAATGTCTGTCTACCAGATACTAATCCATAAGGCTAAATTCTCTATGGTGTAACCAGGCACAGCTTTAATGGCATTTTGTTCATTTAGATCACAAGATAATTTAGCCCTAGTGTTTAGCTGTCTTGATGCTGTATCTAAGCAAAAAGAGGTGTTACTGCAAATGATTAATCCAAAGTTATATGTTACACTGGCTCTTTTTTCCACTCTTCTCCTGATCCATCCCTTCCCACCCCGCAACAGAATTCCTGTGTGGATACCTATTTTGAGTCTCCATTAACATAGGCCAGACATTTCATAAGGTTTCATGTAACAGGGTATCTGGCCTTTGAAAAGGTACATAGGTCTCAGTCTATTGGTGGCACAGCTGATTTTTCCTCCCCAGGTAGAGAGAGCTATGTGGGGAAAAAATAGACCTTGGGTGGATATGGTGCTAAAAAAACCAAAGGCCTGTGTACAGCCAAGAGGTGACCTGCAAAGCGAAGTGCTAGGAACAGTCTCCTGCAATGGAAGGAGGAAGGCAGCCATGACTGAATAAAAATTCTGTCTGGAAGCTTTCTTCTCTCTTTGGTGGAGAAGGCAAAGAAGACAATCCAAGGTTTGTATCTTTTATGGTGGGTCAGAGTAAGACAGTACTTGAGGAAGTAGGGGCTGTGGTGAGCTTATGACTAGAAGGGAAGGCTTTTTTGTGTTTACACACTGAATTTCATGTTAATGAACTAGACCCCAAGAAGGGTGGTGGTTGGACTTGTGAACATCTCTTCTGAGTATTTGAGTCTAAGAAGGGACAGTGAGGAAAGATGCTGCAGAGCTACCACTGTGCCACAAGGAGCTGTCAGGAAGCAGTTGACCTTGTTGGAGATCAGCTGCCACAATCAGTGTTTTGACTTTCAGAAGAGCTCAAATCCTGCATAGGTACCCAAATATGTGCTTGCGTTTCACAAGAAAATGCTGCGCTCTTTTGAAAATCTGATCAGACATAACATTTGCTGCTGGGTGAGGAAGATATTTGAATAGCTGGCCCTCAAGTGGATAAATGGGAGCAAAGCTGTCTTGAAAATCTGGCCCCAGTTGTGGATGCTGAGTGTAAACTTGAAAATCTGGCCCTAAACTCCGCCATATCAGTTAAGGATGTAACTACTTTTGTCTTTCCTAGTCTAGCTGTTTTTCCCTGCTACAGAACAGCATCTAACCAATATTTTGAACAGCACAACTTTCCTCTTTATCTTTCCCACTTGCAAATACCTCTTCATCATTCCAAATGGGAAGCGGATCACTACTTATGTATAAAAATATTTCCCCCTTCTTACCCACCCTCTTCCTGTCCTTATTTTAATCTAACCCACAGAAAAACCCAATCTCTCCTAGCCTTTTTAGTCGTCTTGCTAGAGTTGCCTTCTATGCTTAAATAATTGACTCCAGACCCAAATCCTGAACATATTCTGAATATATAAGTTGCCAATTGTGTAGGAAGTTTGCGTTTTCATAAAAATGATGGTTTGGAATAACACAATGGCTTGTTGCTGGTACAGTTAAATTTGGAATTATTGAATTGCTTATTGCTTTAAAGCAGTTACTATTGCGGTAAGCTTTCACAGACAAGAAAAGCCTTATTCAAGCTCACAAACATCTACAATAGAAATGATACAGCAACTATAAAAATACCGATACTTAGGCCACAGAAAAGAACAAATGTAAAAATTCCTTCTGCTTTGCAATCCATTTCAGTTAATACTTAGACTTCATAGGATGTCTTCATTTTATAGCAGAATATCACTTTTCCATACTCTAGCAACAATATTTTTTGCAATTCTGATGATATTTGAGAACAGTGGCTACCTATAAATACAGACACCTATTGACACTCATTCAATTTGCCAACAACAGATAAAAAGGACTAGGGCTCAAAAATAGTGAGACAACGTTAGGTCAAACAATAATTTGTATCTCAAACAGGAAACTGAAAAGCTCAGTTAAATGCAATGCAACACAACAATGAGGCCACTCTCAACTGTAGAAACATTAATTTGACCTTACAAATATTTCATAGACTATGAAAGGAGGCAAGCATTGGAGTTAAGGAACTAGACTGTTACTCAGTTGAGCTAAAGCCTTCTTCTATGACCTTGGGCAAGTTACTTTCAATAATCTAAATATTTTGGCACTTGAAGCTATAGCTGTGTGCCTAGCACTATTTTAAAAATCACACAGGTGCCTAACTCCCACTGAAATCGATGCCTTAGTTACTCATCTGTAAAATGAAGAAATAATATTCCTCTACCTCACACAAGTGTTCTGAGGATAATGCTGCTACTGATTATGAAATGCTACCATGGTAAGCACCATAGAAAAGCCTGTGAATAAATAAAAAGCCCTCTCTTTTATTATTCTACAGTTGCAAAATTTTTCTTCCCAATTTTTACGGAATAAATGTGTGGCTCCAAAGTGAACTTAGCTATTGTCTGACCATTTTCTCCCTGTGTCTCAGTCCAGCGAGCAGGTGGGAAGCATCATTCTGCAGTAACTGTAAGACATTCTTTCATGTACAATGTGCAATTAACAAAAAGCCCCTCCTGTCCCATGGTGACACTATGGGTCACCCAGGCCAGTAAGCAGTTCAGTCAACACCTGTCATGCAATTCTGGGTGACTTAAATGCTATGCAATGGTGTCTCACAGCCCTGACATCAACAGCAAGCATGAAGGTGTCACTGTGGTTTCCACCATCAAGTTACTCTTTGCAGGTGGACGTCAGCAACCTTTCCACACACTGCACAGAGCTGGTTCATAGTAAAAGCTTAACAACAAAAGATCATAGATTCAAAGTGATTCCAAGTAGAAGGAATAGGGATAGTTACAAACAAACAAGCAAAACTATGCTTCTAAGACTAAAGTCTAACTTAACAAGAGTCTTTTGCAGTTTTCTCCCTGCAGTCATTCTTCCAGGATGGCTGGCCAACACAGAGTCAAAGTGCTTGGTTTCTTTGTTTCCTTCGGTGAAGGCTAACCCAAAGTCCTTTTCCCATTCCATATATTCCTCCAAAGTTTACTGTCCTGGTGTCAAGATCCAGGAAGGGATTCAGTTTCCTGTCTCCTCTAGCAGGGTGAGCCATCTTGACCATGCCTGAGTCCCCATGTGAGGTTTCCTTCTCCAGTTTTGCAATGCTAATGAAGTCTTCCCATCCCTTGTTTGTGAGCTGATTGCTGTGTTTACTGCTTATGAGGGAATTCCCAACCCTTTGTCTATCAAAACCTCTAAACTTTCATTGTCATAACTAAGGTGTTTAGAACAGGCACATTTCCATCACATCTGTATAGCTCATTGTATAGTAACTGTACATGCATGCTGCAAGAATATTAATGACAAGTGAGTTACTAGTTTTCCAGTGACACCAGGGCCGGCTTTAGGCCGATTCCCACCTAAGGGGGCCCTGTGCCCATGCCTAAGAGGGCCCCTGGGGGCGGGGTGGCAGGACTGTGCTGGCATTTCAGTGGCAGCCAGGGGGGGGGGGGGCTCTGCTCCGGATATTTGGCGGCATTTCAGCAGCAGGGGGTCCTTCGGTGCTGCAGAAGACCCGGAACGGATCCCCCCCACTGCCGAAGTGCCACCGAAGATCTGATCTGCTGCTGGGTATTCGAATCAGGCCCCGCAGTTCATAAAGCTGGCCCCGAGTGACACAATACAAGACACCTTCTAAACAAATATTGTGACTACAGGGTGTGGGGTGCACTGACGCTCACTGCTACATACCATGGAGCCACCTCTGGCTTTGGAGTGCTCTTAAGGTCACACTCATGCCTTCAAAAATAGACATAGAACAGGCCCTTGAGGAATCATTCTCCACCAGGACCTTGGCATAATGCTTCCCCACAAATTCAGTGGTTCCATCCTCACAATCCCTCTGGATCTCCTGCAGCCCAGAGCCCTCTGCAGGGTGTTGTCAGATGCTACCGGCGTGGTGCTCTGCTCTGTTTAATGTTGATATCACTCGGCTGCGTGTGTGTGTTCCCTCTGTGTGCTGTCCCAGCTCTTCGAAGATAGCTGACACAGCAGACCCGGAGAGAACCCCCAATGACCATAGAGTCTAGTAAGATACAAAGGCACTTCGGCCAGGTTTATTGTCAAATGAAGCACAATGATAGTTCCCTCTAGATTTTACTCTACAGGACATACTACGAGTATGTGCCCCCTGGCAATGGACTCAGCTCAGTCAGTGGCGGGACTTTCCACTGCCCCCTAAGCTGGACAAAGACACCGCCCCAGGGATGCATTCTTATACACAGGTACAAACAAGTTACACATCACTCCTGATGTATTGAGGTGCAACCTTTTCTACGTAGTAAGGTACCGCCTCTCACCTTGTACATGTTAAAGCAGCAAAGAATCCTGTGGCACCTTATAGACTAACAGACGTTTTGGTGCCACAGGATTCTTTGCTGCTTTTACAGATCCAGACTAACACGGCTACCCCTCTGATACTTGTACATGTTGGTTCGAACAAAACAACACTATCCATTATATTACCCTTTGGCCCTGTCATTGGGATGGGTCGGCCTGTTCCTTGTTATCTGTGGAATGTTCCAGTATTAGTGTCCTGGTATCTTGTTTATACTTCAATACACTATATGAATATACATTTATGCAATATTAGCCCTTTTCTTGCCAGCTTCTGTGAGCAGGGCCTGCCTCTGGCTCACAGCTTCACTTTGCTTTATGTTAGCAAAGTCCTGACCATTACTTTAGTTCAGGCCTTAGACCTCATACCAGGCCTCTGATACCAAGGTTTATATCTCAGGGCCTCCTCTTACTACACAGGGAGACCCTGTAACTTTCTGACAACTCTAGAATCATCTTGGGCCTTAACAGCAATGGAGGCAGGTGTCCCAAGCTGCCCCTGAAACTCCCCCTAAAGGAAATTTTTCTCCATCATGAAGGGGGAATCATGAGATTAAATTATGTTCTGCTGTACTCCCCATGAGGTTTGAAGTGACAACGACCATTACCCCTTGACCCCAACATCTGTCCCTCCTCTTCCTCAAATATTCGATCCTCAATGCTACCAGTCTCCATGTCATCCAAGGAGGAGTAGATGTGAGGAAAATGGCGACTGAAGTAGCTGCAACTGTTATATAAGGCTGTGGAGTTTGTTGCACAGACAAACAAAATCCATCTCCATTTTGGATAGTGGGGGAGGCCTTGGCTGCTGGGGACAGAACAGACAGTGGTTGGGAGTAGCTTGTTATAAGCTGCTGTTGCTGTATTAAGTAATGTTTAAATAATAATGCCTTAAGTTCCACCTTAAGAGCCATACCTGGACCATTGAGGCATCTGCCTGCTCCCCCTTTGCATGAGGCAGGGAAGAGCATCAAGGGAATCAAGCCTTGTTGTCATTTGCTCAAAGGACTGCCAATAGAGGATGAAATAAGATAAAGTGGGAACTGATGCAATCCTTTCTGTGCCACATGGTAACACACTTTGGTAGCATGAAGGTTCAGATTTCCAGTATGCCAAAAAATATAAAATGTGTGAGCAGTAGGCGGCAATTTGATACTGTCATCAGTTTTCACTCAAAACTCCTATGCAAGTCGATGGGAACTGACAGGTGCTTAGCACTCTCAAAAATCAGGCTACTTAATAAAGTTCTTCAGGATTTAAGAGCCTAACTTTAGGCTTTTGGAAATTTTAGCCACTCTGAATGCTGGTATTATACATCAGGCTTCTGCTTTTAGGTTTTAATTGATAAAACACTCCCAATTTAAAAAAAAGTGTTTATTGCACAACCACCAGAAATCTAAGGGCTTAATCTACATAGAGCAGTAATATGGACTATCAGGTTGTGATTTCTAATGTGCATTAATGTGTCATGCATTAATTAGTCCATGTAGACCTTGCTAGCATGCACTAAAGATTCCTTAGCAAGCTTAATTGTAGTAATACCACACTAGAAAACATTACAAAAAGATGACTTTATTACAATATACTGTTATAAGAAGTAATATGTAGTACATACCTAAACCCCTGTTTTTTGACATTTAAAAATTCAGTTTGCTGCAAATAAACTTTCAAAATGAAATTAATATACCCCCCCTTTTAAACAAACAAACAAACAGAATCCCATTTCATGTGCTATTTCTCTTAAATTAGTATTCAACCTTGTTTCATTTGTGGACCCCTAAAAAATGTCAACCATCAGCGCAGACCCCTTTGGAAGTCTTAGACATAGGCTGCAGACCCCTGAGATCCATGGACCACAGGCTGAAAACATTGTCATGTAACTTTTTCATTCCCGTATGAAAGGAACAGTTCAATAGAATAGACCTGTAAAGATTACTGTATATCCTTACTGACCAATACCATACAGGATTAGATTATTTTTTTTAGAACTGAAATTGTTGATGGCAATTGCCTGTCTAATTTCCCCCTAAACAATGCTAAAATGCAACATGATTTATCTTTTCTTCTCTGTAAGGTGCGTGTCCACAAATGTGTAGAGAAATAAGTGACTTAACCTATTGTGACATAACATTTTTATGAGATTTTCCTCAGGAATATTTCCACTGGTGAAGAATTTGCACCTATAATTTTATAAATATCCTTCCACTCTCTTCAAATACTGATTCTGAACAGTATCTAAGAAAAAATCCTCTGAAGTTGCATCTATAACAGGGATAGGCAACCTATGGCATGGGTGCCGAAGGCGGCACGCGAGCTGATTTTCAGTGGCACTCACACTGCCCGGGTCCTGGCCACGGGTATGGGGGGTTCTACATTTTAATTTAATTTTAAATGAAGCTTCTTAAACATTTTGAAACCCTATTAACTTTACATACAACAATAGTTTAGTTATATATTATAGACTTCTAGAAAGAGACCTTCTAAAAAGGTTAAAATGTATTACTGGCACACGAAACCTTAAATTAGAGTGAATAAATGAAGACTCAGTACCCTACTTCTGAAAGGTTGCCAACCCCGATCTATAATATCTCAATGTGTGTTCAGTGCCATGCTCCATGCAGAATATTTGACCTGACATCAGGTATAGAAATTCCAAAAGACTGAAAGAGTACTAATGTTGTAGCAGTAGTCAAAAAGGAGAGGTGGAATGACCTGGAAAACTATAGGCTGGTTGGTCTGACATCAAACCTGGGCAAAATAATGGAAATACTAATAAGGGATCAGCTGATAAAGAATTAAAGACTACACTTCTATCTTTAGTATGCTAGCTCTTATCAAGCTTCTGTAGGTGGATCTCCTTGAGCTGGAAACTATATCTCCAGGTGGAAGTGTAGATATACCTTTAGTCTTTTGTAAGGTTTTTGACCTAGTACCATATGACGTTCTGATTTGAAAAACAACAAAACCTCTAAATATCAATAGAGAGCACATCTTAAATAGGTTAAGAACTTCCTAACTGACAACTACTTTGAGATCTGCCAATAGGGAATCCCAATTGATGGGGGTGTTTCTAGTTGGGTTCTGTAGGGATCAGTACTATGCTTGATGCTAATCAATGTTTTCATTGATATTGGAAGTAAATCCGGAAGTAAATATAATATCACTAATATTTCCAGATGACAAAAAGTTTGGCAGAGTGGTAAACAAGATCAGGGCAATCACAAGAGTGATCTGAAGTGCTTGGTAACCTGGACCAATTCAAACCTAGTGTGTCTTTAATGCAACCAAATATGAAGTTCTACATCTCATAGTAAGCAATGCAGGCCCAACCTAAACAATAAAAATCTGTATCCTGGAAACCAGGAGCTCTGAAAAAAGTTCTAGGGGTCACAGTGAGCAAACAACTCAGTATGAGCTTCCATGCAACTCTGTGCCCTCTTTCCCCCCTCCACCCCCCCTCTGAAAAGCTAATGTGGCTATTGGATGTATAAACAGAGGAGTAGTGAGTATAAACAAATAGAGTGTGTGGTGTGTCTTTTTTAATCTCTGTATATAGCATTGGTGAGAATACTTTCCACTTAACGTTAAAAAAAAAATTGGAGAGGGTGCAGAGAAGACCCACAAAAATGATTTGAGGAGTAGATTAAAATGTTGCATAGTGAAAGACTTAAAGAGCCCAATCTGTTTTGTTCATCAAAAAGATTAATTTTCTTTGATAAGTTTACCTTCATAAAGTGCATTAAATGGCTCTTCAATCTACCAGAGAGAAGCATAGCAATCACGGCTGGAAGCTGAAGTCAGTCAAATTCACATTGTAAATTAGGCACACGATTTTACCAGTCAGGGAGATTTACCATTGGAACAAAGTACCAAAGGAAGTGGTGTGTGTTCTCTCTTGGTCTTCAAATCAGGTCTGGAAGCTATGATTCAGCCAAACACAAGCTATTGGGCTCAATAATGGATAACTGGTTGAAATGCAATGACCTATTTTATACAGGTCAGACTAGATGATCCCTTCTGGGCTTCAACACTCTGAATCTGTGAATCTCTGAAAGGTAACCTCTCAACTTAAGCAAAGTAACAGATCAAAGTATATTTTTGTCCCAATCTCCTCTTCTGTGCATAGACTTTAGGGATGATAAAACATGTTTATTTTTGTTTATATTTCACCCCTGATATTTTTCAATAGTAATACTAATTTCTACAGAAGCATTTATTGCTTCCCTTTAGCATAATTTTTACTGAGTGGATAAGGGGATGACAAATCAAGAAGACACTATTCTGCTGTGTGGGAATGGGGGGAATCCAAATCAGTGGGTGTGGACAGTCTATGTGATCATGGTACTGCCTGTGGGTTCCCTGCATCCTGTTGTGAAGAAGGTGTTGGTAATGAAGTGCTCTGCAGTATTCTCCCAGCTCTGGGGATGGAACTATTTTCTCTGCCTTAGTAGTAATACTAATATAGCCCAAGGTTCAATATGCTTCAGTAACAGTGGTGGGAACTACCAATTATGGTCTACAAACTTTGCATATGGGGAGAACTTCCTTGTTCCTGACAGAGTCCCTCTGCCATGCCATCAGGATGTTTTAGTACTGAATTTGGAGAATGAGGCAAACAGAAAAGGCGGCTGGACTATAATCCTGTTCTATATTTCCTTACAGAATAAAACTTTTGTTCCTGGTGGTTTGCTTAAGTGGGGCTGCTCTGAGGTGGATACACACTGGCACACAATTTAGAAAACACTGGGAAATCTCAGGCTCAGTCCCCCAAAGTTGTGTAACAGCCACAGGCAAACTTGCCCTGTGTTTAACAACCCAATACCGGGATGGTGAGAAGGAGAGGACATTACACTAACATTGTCCATTCCACATGTAAAGGAGCATTAAATGCATCCCTTTGTCACCTCCTATCTCATTGATACCTTCACCTCAGCACTGAATTGCTTTCAGACTGCAGTATAACATTTTGGATTATTAATTATTACCGGCTGTGCTAGTGTTTCTGCAGGTGTTCCCTATAAATAAAGGCAATTAAATATTATTGCACACATTAGGCAAAGTGATGTTCACATGCCTGTATTTTGTGTGGAATGTATAAAGTATTGTAAAGTAAATAGTGTAATGTAAATGATCACATTGCATGGCTTGTTATAATACTGGTTTGTTTTTAAACATCTTTCCCCTTTAAAAGAAATCCATTAAATTTCCATAACTGGGCTGAGAATATCACCCTTGTTGAGATTTAATACCTAGCTAAATAATTTGTACAGTTTTTGTTATCATAGTTCCCCCCCCGCCCCCGCTCCCGTCTTTCACAAATAATTGAAGTAAATGTGATAGGTTTTGGAGAACCATCTGTCATGTGTGGTATCACATCCTCAACTCAGACAGAAAAGTGGTCTTGTGATAAACAAGTAGGCAGTTTAGGAACATAAAGTGCTTAAACCTATGAAGAAAACAGCTTCCCTTCTCTCCCCCCAACCCAGCTGGTTGGTATAATATAATCACTTCCAGCATTTCAGTCGTCTTTTTTTGACAGAATTATCACCGACTAGAGTAAATAAAATAGGCAAGGACAGAAAAAGCTCTCAGCTCTGTTATTAATAGTCAGTAGCAGAACTTTCATAATGGCTTCAAGGTTTCCATTGGTAAAGTGAATGTTACACTCAGAATTTGGATTATAAGTGAAACACTGAATGCGGCTGTAATGTTGCACTCTATATGATTCTATGAAAATATGCTAATGAGTGTGAGTATAATGTAACTGGAATATGCTTCATGCAAAAGGTTTCTTGTAAGGTATCATTACAAAGTTTATAATCTACGGAGGATGACCACACTCTTTGTATAAATGTATCACTCCTGTATCTGGAACTAGAAATATGACTCTGAGGTCCTATTGTAGTTATGCAAAGTGTGGGCCATTAATGGTGGTTTGGAATCTTGGTGGCTCCCATCAACCAGGATAATTGACTGTGGATGGCTCTGTTTGCTTGCAGGCCTTCCTGTGAGTCAGGCTGGGGGGAATGAGGGCTTGAAGTCTTGCAGTGACATGTGATCATGTTACCTGAACTGGAATCCATCTTTAACCTGGTGTTTTCCATTTAGAAGGAGGGGTTGGAACCCAGAGAGGGACAAAGGATTCTGCCTTATGCAAAGCTATATAAGGGGGTGGAACAGGACAAAGGGGGCTGCAATCATGAGAAATCCCTTAGCTACCACCTGAGCTGGAATAAGGACTGTACTGGGGGAAGGATTGGGCCCAGACTGGAAGGTGTCCAGTCTCTGATAGAAGCTTATTGAAACATCTCTGAGGGTGAGACTTTATCTGTATTCAGTTTTCATACTGCATTAGGTTTTGACTTGCGTGTTTTGTTTTATTTTGTTTGGTAATTTACTTTGTTCTGTCTGTCATCACTTCGAACCACTTAAATACTTTTTGTATTTAATAAAACCACTTTTTACTTAATACATACTCTGTGTTAATTAACAATACCTGGAGGGGCAAACAGCTGTGCATCTCTCTCTATCAGTGTTACAGAGGGTGAACAATTTATGAGTTTGCTCTGTGTAAGCTTTATACAGGGTGAAATGGATTTACTTGGGGGTTTGGACTCCACTGGGAGCTGGGCTTCTGAGTGTTAAAGACAGGAACACTTCTTAAGCTGCTTTCAATTAAGCCTGCAGTTTGTGGGATGTGGATCAGACCTGGGTCTGTGTTTGTAGCCAGCAAGTGTGTCTGGCACAACCAGGCAGGGTTCTGGAGTCCCAAGCGGGCAGGGAAGGCAGGGGCAGAAGTAGTCTTGGCACATCAGTTGGCAGCCCCAAGGGGGTTTCTGTGAGCCAACCCATCACAGAAGCTTCCATAGTGAGTACATGTCCCCCCTCCCTTCCCACACACACACTTTTGGAAATGTGTTCCACAGTATTAATTAAAAAAAAAAGTGCAGGTGTCAATGTGTCAAAGTAAGAATCCATTTTGCTGATAGTAATTGGCATGAAGCATACTCCAGGTAATTACAACGATTCAAAGTGCTTAAGGTTTTGGATCAACTGTAAACAGTTATGTGGTTTTTGTTGTTGTTTTTTGTTTAAAAAGATTATAAACTGATGTTTACATTCAAGGAAATAATGAAATTCTTGCCTGAATCATACTGGTTTCTAATGTCATGTCCAGTGCAGCCAGTCTGAGCTTTAAGTTTTGCAAGTTAGGACTTGGCTTTCATATAGCACTGCTGGCCCTAAAACTCAAAGGAAGATCACACATTAAAGGGGGATCCCATGATATTTCAGAAATGGGTAGTGGCACCTATACTACCACACCCCTCCTGCAGCTAGCTTAGATGGTATTGCTTGGGTTTCTCTGTACCCCACTGATCTCTGACAGCCATATTGGCCATTGGGACTGTTGGATGCTGGAACAAATTAAAGAAACCTTCAGATTTTTTTGGATAACACTACAGGACTGGCCCATCTGACAGTCAGCCCAAGACTGGGGGAATGCATATGTGGATTTGAGGTTTTAAAGTCATATTTGCATCCTCACTGAGTTTTCCTGTAGAGTTTTCCCATGCACTTGATCTTCATCTGCAGATTTCAAAGATGTTTTCAAAGGAAGGTAAGGATTGTTATCCCCATTTTGCATATAGGTGACATCTGGTGAAAAGCAAAACTCCCATTTACTTCACAGGAGCCAGGATTTCACCCCAGCACTACTGACTCCCAGTTCAGTGCCTATCCACTGGGTCATGCTCCTTCCTCCTCAAAGTATCTAGAAAACTTTACCCTTTATACAAGCCTCTAAGTCTGGATTAAATAGCTGAGCTTTTTATGCTCACAGTTGTAGTGCTTACAAACTCGCCTTAGACACTTAAATAACATCACAAGTGCTGTGGTAAGGTAATCTCTGTATTCAGTATAGGCAATGCTTCACAATCCTTATGTAAAATTATCTAGCTATTAAAGAGGGTTTTGTATGTGAACAAGTACAGCCACTTCCATTTTAAGTTCACTTCTGTAATGACTGAATTATTTTACCTATTTGTGAAACACATTCAGACAGCAAACGTAGTGTGTGTGTGTATTGTGAATACATATGTGCAATTAGCAGATAGACAATTATATCACAAAGGTATTTGTGACATTCCATGACTGCAGTATTTGGACGATGGGCATCTGGAGAAATCATGAAAATCAATCTGATTCTTCTCTGTTCCTTATATCCTGACAGTTCCTACATGTAGAATTCCCTTTTGTAATAATATCAATAGCAGATCCACTACCATATTGATTTGGACACGTATAGGATATGGTCATAAACTTATTATGGTCTCCATTTACCAACCCCAGATTTTCTGTTCCTGAAAGTCCTTAATTTTTGTACGTATCTGGAGCGTTTGGCCAAATCCTCAGCTGCAGTCTGGCTGCTTTATCACACTCTACTAGTGTGAAACGATTCTAAAGCTGGTGTACCTAGCCATGGAAAGATGAACCGATTGTTACCCCTCCTGCTGACAGCACAGGGATAATGACAGGGAGGAGGAAGGAATTATGGCTCTGGTTTCCCTAATCCCTCTAGCAACCCTTGGGACCATTGGTAGATGGTGCTAATTGGACTGTATTAACTGGCTGCTCTAATTTAGGCCAGTTCAGGTAAAGACAAAAATAGCTTAAAATCACCTTGGTTTGTGCTTCTTGAGTTGCACTAGGCACTTCACAGCCATGTTCAAAGACTAGAGCCTAAGACTTTTCACAGCTGTAGGAAATGCTTGTAGATATACTAGTTAACTTAACTCTTATTTCTTCTGCAAAAAATATGCCACCTCTAAGTCACAAACTCAACTTGGCAAACTAATGTGCTCCTCGTGTTTCTTTAACGAACAGGTCAAGTTAACACATGCAGGAAAGTATTGTTAAATAAAATATTTACCTTTCACTTTCCAGTTGATTTCTTCTGTCAAGTGCATTATATCTGTATAAAACCATGATTGTATCACTTTTTTCGTTCCTATTTCATGTATTTTTTCCTATAAAATCTTCCACACGTACGGCAATAGTTGGAATCTATTTCTAGTGGGCATAATCCAACGGTGGGTTTACTCATGATGGTCACAATTCCAAAGCATTGGCCAATATAGGGAGTAATAGAGTCAGATAGTGATGCTCTTATCCTATTTTGAAATAAAAATTGTAAATTGGCCTAGAGTCCTATGGCCACTTGGAGTGGTCTATATAAAAGACATTCATTCTTTGAAATGCTACCTTTTTTACCTACCCAATGTCCTTTTGTTTTACATCGCCATCTTTCATGGCATTTTTCCACAGTGGGATGCATTTTTTTTTCTTTAGTGAAAGATAAATAGGACATAAGTTCACTATTTTTCATTGTATAAGATGTGCTTGTCATATTTTCTTGGTGTAAGTACATACATTTAATATATAAAATTGACACTACTTGTCTTCTAAAGAGAACTCACCAATCTTTTCATTTGCTGCTTCAGCCACTCCCCTAGGCAGAAGCTTGAGTAAATCAACAAGCTTTTCACCATGCCCTGATTATCCATAAACTTGGACTTTGTCTGACTAATGGTGGGTGTGCAATCTGATTCTTGTTCAGCCCATACAGTAAAAACACCCTCCAGGCAAGTCCATATAACTGCCAAAGAAATAAAAACCAACTGACTTCTTTATTTATTATGGCTTCATTTTAGGCCCAGGAAATTTTAGTAAAAGTCATGGTCAAGAAACAAAAAAAAGTGAGCAGTATACTTTTAAAATCAATGCAATAGCTGGGGAACAAGAATGTTCGTATGGAATGATTAAATAGCTGTTTAGTATTTTGAACAAGCAAAAGCCCAGAAAGCAATATATCCCATGATCAAGAGTTCCAATAGTTTAATTTTGCAGTGACTGATGCATAGACAAACATCTACACATAACTTTAGGAAATAGCATGTTTAAATGGAATGCTTTTCTTCAGAGTCTGGAAACTCTTTCCAAAATGATACTATGATCAAGATCTTAAGATAAATGTGGGTGCTAGGCAACTCTGAAATCCTGACAGACACTAAGAAAATAAAGCATCAAAACAAAGGAAAAGGCAAGGCCAAGGTATCAGCAGAGTAATGGAGCATCACAACAGGTCAATGAAAAATTGAGGCAGAAATCAAAATTGCACATGTAGCAAGAAAAATAATGTCCCTAGTATGCAGTTTAATGGGACATTTAAGATACACCTTAATAAACTAAGCAGAGGAGGAATCAAATATTCTTATGTAGAAGATAAGATCAAAAGCATAGTCAGTTCTCAGTATGCATTCCAACAGTGGTCAGATTATGCCAGTATCACCTCTTATTTTCTGATATCAAACATTATAAACTCATCCAGAACTAACAATGAAGAGACAGCTTTCAAATCAGTCAAAATAATTGCAATTGAAAACTTTACCAAGTGCAATCTCGAGTCAATTCCTGAACTAATTGATTGCTAGAATGTGTATGCATTATATTATTTTCATATCACTGCATATATTATCCTATAAATTAACCTGCATCTGCTCATTTTCAGCCTTTTGAAGGATCTTAGCCTTGAACTGCAAGGTAGAAATCATAGTAGGATGATCATTAAGCAAACCAGCAAGCTTTATCATCCAAGGTCTAATAATTTCAATCTTAAAGGCATTAAGAGTTACACCAAAAGTCAGAGACTTTTCTAAACTGTGTGTACGCTAAGATCCAATGGAATGAAATAAACTTTATAAACTAGACTCTTCAGGCCAAACATCCAAAGAACAGATATTCTTAGAAATTATCCAAACAATTCTCATGTCAGATGTATCAGCACTATAAGAGCTAGAGTGATAGCCAATGGAATATACATGGATTCAGTTGTTGAAAATAATGACTATGCTTCTTCCATTCAGCCATGGAAGACATGATAGCAGGAGACTCACAAGCCATAAACAAGGTCAGCATTTTGAGATCACTGCTTTATCTTTTCCTTTGCAAGTCTATGCAAAGTCAAGTTATTTCTATATGTAGAAACATTTGACCTTTTATAACATAAAATTAATATGAAATCCACTACTTTTCCATTTATTGTCCAGTTTATGAACTGCAATCAGCAAAGCCAATACGGTAGCTATAAATGGAGATTTTTCTCTTCTAGGGGAATAGCAGAAACATTAACAATATCTGTCATTGTGGTATTGGATAAATACTTATTTCTATGTTAGTATGAAAATTAATCATTGCCTATAGTGGTGATGTTGATATGACATAAGGATTAAAAGTGGTTATGGGTAATTTATTTTGGGGAGGGAGAATCTTCTTTCTATGGACTTGATCCTGAAGGTATAGAACAGTCTCAACTCCCATTAGCACCAAGAAGCTAGACTTTTTTATTTATTTATTTATTTTTAATTTAAACTGTAAATTTATGACTACTACAGCAGTCAGTGGAAGGCTATGGAGCTATAACAATTTACACCTGTTGAAAATCTGCCCCTAAATATTAAGAAAACATTAACACTATTTTTGTAATTTTTATATCTAACTAATTCCTCTCTATTCAATGGCAACACCTAGAGACAGTGCTTTATTTACTAATCACCTTTACAAAAATTCTTTATCTCAAAAAGAAATCATATATATAGCAGCCTTCGTTTACAGTCATGCACAAAATCTTTACACAGAAAGTAAAATCAATGGGACACTTCAGAGTCATCTTGCTCCAACCTTCTGTAGGAAGGTTTAGGGGTGGCATTACACGTTGTATAAATCCTCTAGGAAACTATTCAAATAGCGCTTTGGTCAGTTTGGGCCTCATCCTTCTCCCACTGGAATAGGATAGGATCCTGACTGGAGGCCTAGAAGCCGGATTTATTTGTTTCCATTCTCTATTTTCTTCATTCTTATCTGCTCAACACATCATTTTGCTCAATCCCATATTAAACAGGTCATGATAAAAACACTCTGAGTCTGACACTCGTTATTTAAGAAAATCTTTGCCTTTTATCTTGTGGCTTTTAATTTATTTTTCTTTGTTTTTTTTTTCTTTTTTTTGTTTTGTTTTGTTTTAAGCTTTTATCACATCCCCAATCCATTTCAGCTAGTCCGATCTTCTCGTAAGTTTTACGAAGTGGCATATCTCAACAATGTTGTGGCCTCCGGCCAAGGCTAGCTTACTCACCTCCAAAATCTGGCTGTAGTCCTGCAGGGTGGTGATGACTTGGCAGATTGCTGGGGCCACCTCTGCAGCATCATATCCCTTGTCTCCAGACCATGAGGAAGGCTCTCCATGAACTTCAAGCCATGGAGAAAGTGTGTCCTGTGGTTCAAGGGAAAAGCAGGGCTATGTGACTTGATCTCCCACTCTGGAAACTGAAAAGTGTATGTAGCCTGAAGCTTTAGGAATGCTTAAGTATTTCTGAACTGGGGAACTTCCCCTGTGCTTGTAGGAGAAGCTCTGTCAGCCTGATTCCCTTTGAACTATGGTGAAAGCTGTGAAGATGATAGCCACATGTGGTTAAGTGGAGGCTCAGAGAGTATCATACTATCTTCTGTAAGATCCAAAGGGCTTGAGGACTGAACTCCTTGCTCATTTTGTAGTGGTACAAACTCTCTCCCCTGCATCTGAGCAAAATGGTAGAAATGCAATGAAAGGCACTTCATGAAGACTGCTCTCCTCTACCCACATTTTTTAATGCCTAGGTCTATACCTGAGTTGTTTTCATTTCCCTTGTCTTAGCCTTTTTTCTTTTTTTCAGTCCTGTCAGATCTTTCAAAGAATCTTCAGTGTGTTTCCATGAAACATTAAAAAACTGTGTGTGTATGAATTCTACTCATTTTGATTTGCCACAGCTTAAGAGTTCTGCTTTTGTTTTTATTCAAAAATCAGACATAGGGAAACCAATAAGGTATTTATAATTAAATTAGATTTGAACTGTAGATGTAAGTGGTAAAGTATAAGTTTGTATCTCTGAGTGTGTATTAGGTATATAAATTAAATAAGGGTGTACCACAAGGCCTACAAGCTTTAGGTCTGTAAGATATAGCTTGGCCATAGAAGGTCTCAGGCCTAAAACAGGTTGCCATGACTAGTACCAGGAAAAAACTTTATAGTAAAAGATGAGTTAACTTCTAAACTAGAAACTATGCAGCAATAGACTGGATAGTATGTCCCAATTTAGCAGTTAACATTGCAAGATGACTAGTAGTAACATCTTGGGGAATTTTAACTTGACCACAAGTTATGGAAACTACTTGATGTTAATGAGTAAAAAAGGAGCTAATGAGGTAGGGTATGAAAATGGGGGACCCCTACATTAGTGGGGTGTGGAAGTATGGATAAGGGAAAAGGGGTTGCAATACGTATTCATATGTATGAGCCTTAGTAGGCATGAATGTAACTCAGGATAAAAGATGTTGTTTAGCCTGTATGCTGTGGAGGGAGCACACAGGGAGACACTAGGATGACAACTACTTGTGGTGGTTGTGGTGGTGGAGATGATACCAAAGAAGGAAGAATGACTGACACTCCAGAGTCTCTCAGCAAGAGATGTGAGAGATGCGCGCGCTCGCTCGCGCGCTCGCTCGCGCGCTCTCTCTCTCTGCTGTTGTATTTCAGTGTATGCAGGATTATTTATTTGCATAGTTGATTCATTCATAGAGGGACTTGTGATGAATTGCAGTTGTTTCTCGCGTGCTTCTACAGACTCTCATTCTAAGGATAATGATAGTGATAGTGATATTCTTGATGCTATAGCCCTCAGGAAATTTAACCTTTGTTGACCACTGCGGTCCAAGAGATTGATCAATATGCCAATCCATCAATAAAGCTACAGGCTGCTCAAGAGTTCTTAGCTTATGATATGATATTGGATATCATATGATACATGATATAAAGAAGAAATATCATGGGAACATTTATTTTGATAAAAGAAATCTCACATTAAGGTCTTTAGGTCCTATCTGGCAAATGCTTACACGTGTGATTTAGAGTTATACGCAGATGTGTTTGCAGGATCAAGGACTTAGACTGGAAACACTTCAGGGCAGGAACACAGTATGATATAGAATAATAACCACTACATGGATTTGGAAACAGAAAACCAAACACAAAGTAAATTATTTTTTTGTTATCCTGTACAGTTTCTTAAAGACTTCCAAACAAGGCATTTCCAGAAAGACTTGCCTATTTTTAAACCATAGGCACCCTTTTCCTCTTTCCATTGTGCTATAAATGTATGTCCACACTGGTTTATGATGGGATTGATTGGGGGGGGGCATCAGAAAGGCTCAGAGGGTCCCCTGTATATATGGATCTTCCACAATCCTGGTAGAGTGGGGCAGTCAGCAGCTTCTACAGAAGAATTACTCCTTGCTGGGGGGGGAGGGGGAGAAGGATTCATTGCTGGGAGGGGTTGAGTTCACATCATCCTATTATCATTCTCTGTTGGAAATCAACACAGAAGGTAGGAATGCAGATCTCCTGGTGATGAAGGTCATGTAAGTACATACACAGATAAACAGATAATGGGAGCTAAAGGTGATCAGCATCTCCTAGAACCCTGCACATCTAAGGGATAGCCTCTTCATTTTAGTCATTTAGAACTGGACTGGACAAAACACTTGAAAATGTATTATACAGAACTATTCTGCACTGAAAGAGGGATGAACAAGATGACCTAACAGGTCGTTTCCAACTACGATTTCTGTGATTCTGTCAACTCTCAATACTATATTAAGAGCTTGTGGAATGGAACATTTTATTAAATAAATTCCCTTTAATAATGTGTCACTTTCACACATTCCCTATTATGCTATACTTTCATGCTGTCAATTGATCCTTCAGCCTGAATATTACCTCATCCTAGGTGGGTTTTTTTATGTGACAATGATAGTGATTAATGTAAATGAAGTAATGGGTGTAATTTACCTGCTATGTCTGTGGCTGATTCAAGCACAGTACCAATTTAACTTCAGAAGGGTATATAGTAATAGGGGAAAATGAGTGCACAAAACTTCTGTAGTTTCACTGTTATAAGTGAAATTCAAAAGTGGCTGATGAAAAGGCTGTGAAAGAGGCTGGAAGAAAGTTTCATTAACAGCAAAAAACAGCTGTGTGGGAGAGCATCTTTACACTTCTGCAGTTTCTGAACTTAAATGGCATTAAACAGACTAGAGGGCAAGAGAACAAACTGCAGTGAGAGAATCTAGGGGAGCATGTAATTTAGTTTATAGGATGGAGGAATGAGAGTGGCTGAACAATGAGACTTCCAAAAAGGCACTTTATGGAAATGTAAAAATGTTATGGAGCAAGTTATAGAAATGTGAGTCTTAAAGGAGTCAGCAGAGAAGTAATAGAAATGAGTAAGAAGTCAAAAATGGAAATGAACAAAGTAGAGAGACAGGATATATGTGCCTAATGAGTTTTCGAGAGAGAGAGAGAGAGAGAGAGAATTTGCTTGCTTTCTCTCTCTCTCTCTGTCATGCAGGTATAATACTGGTTCAGTAAGATGGAATCTTTAGCTGAAATTCTCTGGAATTTCAGCACACATAAGAGACATAATATTATGGTAGATGAAACATATACAAAATATTGCTGATTTATTTCATTCTTTTGCATTTGGGATTCACGATATGGCTGAATGTGTATGGTTTTAGTTATGTTCCTGTATGCATTCAACTTGTAATCATCCAGGGCCAAGGACCTGATCCAAAGCCAACTGAAGTCAATGGGAGTCTTTCCATTGATTTCTGTGGGCTTTGACCAGGCTCCAAATCCTGTTGCTTTACTTGTAAGAAGAGGCCAGTTGACTTCAATTGGACTGCTTCCATGAGCAAGGATTTGGGCCATGAAAGAAGGGATGAATTCGAGAGTGAGAAAAGGATCGAAGGGGTGTCATTTGGAGGGATGTTGCGTTAGAGAAGTTGGTTACATAAGCGCAATGTGGACAGATATTAGAAAGGCAGGGTTGAGGATGAGCAGTCTAAACCTGGTGTGGAAAGAGGCAATCAAGTGGGTGACTTAGGAAAGGCTGAAGAAGCTCTTAGCAATGGATCATTCAGAAGTTATTTAAGTTCTCGTTTAAATACAGTTGTTTGACACGAAAGGGCAGACTTTAAAAAAAAAAAGAGTTCCAGGGTGAGTGCACATGTTACATGGGTGGTGGTGTGCCATAATCCCCTTACTGCTGGACCCCTCATGAAACCCCAATTACACTCTGTCCCAACATGGTTCCCAAGCAAAACATGGCTGTAGATCAGTGACTTTATTGAAATCCCATGAACCACTGTAAAGTATTTAGCATCAGCTATAACAGACTATTAAGAAGCAGTCATTGTGTCCCTGTGTCTGTACATTTCTTTGGGCAGCACTAAAAGCGAGAGTCCCTGGGCTGCAAGAACTAGGGGGGGGGAGGGAGGGAGGGAAAGGAAGTGGGGGAGAGACAGGGAGGGTGCAAAGTTTAAAAGGGCCCGGAGGGGGAAATAAGTTACCCCCTTCCCCCCCCCAACCATCTTTCTTTCCCCTTACAAACAAGAGCCACACAGAAGGGGAAAGGTGGTGATTGGTGGCTTCTCTGTGTGCCCCACTTGATCGGGGAAGGAAAAGGGAATTGTTTGTTTGTCTGAGGAAAGTCATAAACGTCCATTCTCCCTGCTGCCACTTCAGTGTTTTGTACTGTTCCCAAACCCTGGTGTGTCTCCATTCCTGCTCTGAGCCACTCTATAGAAGCCCGAAGAAGTGGATGTGGGTGAAGCATCCACTCTGGCAGTTGCACAAACAGAGAATCTTGTCCCTTAGCAGTGGAGAGACCACTAGCTTGTGGTGTTAATCCAAAAATTCAGGGAAGAAAATACACTTCTTCAGAGTCATTCCTGTCCCTTTCAGTGCTATTCCTGCACACAGAGAGCACAGTTTCTGGTGTTACAGAGGGTATTGGTGGGTGTTCTTTGTGGGCTCTGTTTCTCTTCCGTGGGAACGCCATCTGCTAGCTGAGAATATGATTAAGTTCCTCTTGAATTGCTACCCAGTCGTGTGAGCATGATTCAGAAATTTTTGGTGTAGTGATATTCAAGCTAGTTCTTTGGGTTTAAGAGCAGGGAAAATGTGATTGGTCCATCTTCGTAGCTCACCAACCCCCTCCACTCAGCAATATGTAGAGGAGTCACCATTAGCAAAAACATCTCTCTGGCATAGATGGCTGTGTGTGTCCTCTGCAGTTCTGGAAAGCCACTTCTCTTTTCCATTCTGGTACTTTTAAAACTGTTGTGTTCTCCAAGTGATGGCCAGCCCCTAAAGAAGAAAAAGGTGACTGGTGATGTTACCCCCACACACACTCCATCCCACTCCCTGAAGGATATGAACCAGCCCCTTGATGCACTGTAAATATTCTGACAAGGTACCCATTTTTCTGGGAGGATTTGATTGGCACAGACCAAAGGAATCAAGAGCAGCTGGACTTTCTTAGGGCAAGTGAGGACAGTCTGTTAGGTAGGATGAGGGATTCTTACAAATCACAAGCAATGGGAGCATGCACTCATGCAGTCACTAGTCCAACAGGTGGCTGCATGCTTTCAGAGCCTTCCCATCACCATTGTAGCTGCTTTTTTCCTGGATCAGGCAGCACCTCCTCCCCCTTCTTCTGCTCCTCCTCCAGCTGCAGCCCACACTGCTGATAAGGAAGTGAATGGGAGCATGCTAAATGACCAGCACAACATACTCCCACCAGCACCCCAAAACACCTTGCAGGGGATCTCCTCAGATCATGCAGGAAGGAGACAATGAGTCCCATCCTATCCCTGTAGCCCAGACTATGCTCAATCCCGAAAATCCACAAAGAAGATATCCACCGTTTGTCCCCCTTGCACAATAATTCTCAGTTGTTTTCCCTCACACACATACTCACTGTCAGGGAAGGGAAGAGCAAGGGGATGTTTCCACAGACATTGGTTATTCACTTCCCTGGGATCTGTTGTTGCTCATTTGTTCCTGTTTTTATTTTTATTACAAAAAATCTGCTTGAAATATGTAAATAAGTTACCGTTCACTTCACGTATACACACCTTATTTTCTGAGTATGATCCATGTGATACTTCCCAGAGATTTGGGATGGGGTAGCGGGATTCACTGTGATTTATGAAAAGTCTGGTGCCATGGAAGTGCAAACAATTACATTCCTCCCCTGCCCATGAATTTGCTATTTTAAAGGGTTTTTGACAATGAAAAAAGCTGTGAAATAACCATTGCTGTCTGAAGCACCACAATGAGAAGCAGAAGAGAATTCAACTAAAACGTCTTTGTCTTTGTTAATAATTTAAGTGACAGTACAGAGAAAGGAAAGAAAAATAAAAGAACATTGAACATATCTTATTCAGAACGGTACATTTACAACCCCATGTGCCCCGCCCCACCTAACAGTTACAACTGGTAACCATGGGAATACTCATACCAGAGGAGTGATCATGCATAACAGCTAAGTGAGGTGAGCAATGCTGACAGAAAACATTGTGAGGAAGGAATGGGAAGGAGAGATGGGAAGGGAGCGGAATCTTTGGTCAATGATTGTGGTTAATTAGTGGCCATAGCATCTCACTAGACTGGCCACTTCATGGCCTTTGGTTGAGATGGGGTTTCATGCAAGGATCTATTGGATTTGGACCAGGGCCATGAGTTTCCAGGAGTGAATCATTATGGTAGCTTCTCCTTACTTGGAGATGGGGAGTGTTTGATCACCATCTGGAAGAGATGGTCAGTCCAAGATAGGTGAGGACATTTTGTCATGTTCCTTATATACACATCCATTCAACACATCAGCTCCAGGGTGTAACTAGCTACGTATGTAGTGTAGTCTGATTTTTTTTATTTATAGTTCGTGTGGGTCTTTCTTCCAGATAAGATCTGAACTGGGCAGAAGAATTGATTGCTAATTCTGGTCATTGGTGTTCATCCAGGGATGTAACAAATGCCCCAAATATTACTAATGCACCCCAAGCACTGTATTGAAGATAGAGGCAAAAGCGTCACTTATGAGAGTGGGGATCTGGGTGTTTGGGGTAAAGAAAGGTACAGCCTGGGGTTGTGCAAAGTTATATGTAATATGAAAAAAACTCCATGGAGCAATTCAGAGTTCTGGTTATAATAATTTAGTTGTTTGTCTGATGCACTTTAAAATATGAGACAATCTTTGGAATAAATAATAGTGCTTTTGCACTAGAAGCTCCAAATTCTTCAAAAGATCAAGCTGGGAAAATATTAGTATACTCGATCTAGAATACTTTGCTTTTAACCTCTGATATAGTAGGTGGTTTCCTTTGGGATTCACTATTAAACACCATTTTTATAATGCCATTGCAACACTGAGTGAGCAAACTGTGTAGGTATTGTTTATTTCTCTCATCTCCCTCATGAATTTTGAACTGAACTGGAAATTACTTTTTTTTAGTTTTTTTTTCTGGGGCTTTAACAACAGATTCTGAATGACTGCTGTCAGAGGTACTGCAGAGTTCAATAAATTTGATTCTGTTCCCTGAATTTCAACAGCACTTACATGCAAAGACTAATGTTGTACACAAACAGTAAAAGGAGTAAGTGCATAGCTCATTTACTAAAACAATAAACTGCAGTATAATGCATGCTGAGGAAAAATACCATTTTTCATAAAATACTTTTATGAACACCTCACAAGGCATTTAAATAGTCAAGGAAAGTTTTATATATTTCCTGGAAGAAAAATATTGTGACATTACACACAAAAATGATTAGCTATTTAAAAACTCATAACATAGATTGTGTTTAAAACGTCAGATAAGAGTATTCACTCAGAGCCTTTGCTTTTTTTTAATGACTGTGCTACTATGACACTGAAGTTTGTTCTTTTCCGGCATTCGCTTATATTGGGATGACTACACAGAATTCTTTTCTGTAACCTTTAAGAATGAGATCCAGCTTCTTTGTTTTTGTCAGTGTATAGAAAGTGGACTAAACCTTTTTACAATCATGTTGAGTGGGACTTTTCTAAAGATACCTATCACAAAAAAAAAAAGATCCCCACAATTATGGCCAAAGTACTGTACACAGCCAAGGCGGGAACTTCCCATGATCACTGTTGTAAAGAAACATTTTTTCCCAGGTTCCAGCAGCAGGCCCTTGTTCACTAGGTGCCTCTTCATTTCTGACCACAGTCAGTGTAGGAACTTCTTAGGATACTTCATCATCTACCTCCATGGAAATTGGTGTGTAGCAACTAGGTAGATACCTCTGGTCCTTTAGTTATGCAGTTCAGCTTGTTGCCTCATAGACTATTTTCATCTCTTCAGTATCTTTTGTCATTCTTCTCTTGTATATATCATAGGGTTTTTGTTTTGTTTTTTGTTTGGATGAACCATGACAGTCATTTGATGCTGTCACAGTTCAGGGCAACTACATCTGTATTTCCGCACAGTGGTTCAGCCAGGGTATTTACTATCAACTTCCAGTTCCCCAGCCATTTCCTATCTGGGTGGAGATTGGCATCTTTCTCCCTTCTGATTACGGTGTTCCTAGGTTGCATAGTTCCCTGCCTTCATTGTATATTTCTCAGCACATAAAGGTTGCCTAATTACACCTGCTTGCTTTCTCTTCAGAGACTGATGATAGAGTTATTGCCAACAGTTATAAGTACCACAAGTTCTTTCTATGCATGCATATTTCATTCTTAAGGTACAAAGCACTGCAGAGAAAACATACTAAAAACAATAAAAGAACCTATATGCATGCTAATAAGCTAGAATTCATCCTACCACTAACATGGATTCTGATGGACCCAGTCTTTCCAACCCTATCCTAAGTATTAGGGCTGTCCATGGACAAGTGATCCTATCTGTTTTCTGTATTAGGAAGAAGACCATGAGACAGTTTAATATCAGGTTATTTACCAAAAACTCTTTTTGTCTGTTGGGCCCTGGAGAATCCAATTTGAATTAGCATATGCATACTTTCCAGGAGTTGTTTCTCTGGAGATGAAACAACCTGAATGAATTTGCCTAAGCACTCCCTGCTGTTTACCCTTCCCATGGAAATGCATGTAATTCCACAATAACACAATAATGTGTTTTGAATACAATGGACCCCAAAAGGATTAACTTAATTCAATAAAGTTAATTCAGGATATTTCAGGAAAGTGTCAGTCTGTCATAGATACCAGAGAAGTCTTCAGAGAATTATCTTCTTACTCAAGGAAGGAACTGTCTATAACTGTGTTTATGTACTGTAACTAAGACAGTGGAAACCTGATCAGTTGGGGCCTGACATGACTCTGCAGTATAACTGAATAGTCATAATCATTACCCGAGAAACAGATTTGCCATCTTAAAATAGTTTTGCAAACACTGCACCCCACACAAAGAGCTTGTGAGATTTGCAGTGTTTCAAACTCCACAAGCTTCACCAGTGATGGTTGATGGCATTAGAAACTGGTTAGCTGAAAGTGACTGTGATGGGTGGGTTAGGCCCAGAGGCCCCCTGCTAGAGACCTCAGGGTTCTGCCACACTTGTCCTAGGTAAGGAGCTGCGAATAGGTCCTCAAAGCTGACTAGAGTGGTTGCAGGAGAAGGACCCAATCTGGGTCCAGGAGGGCCCTATAAAAAGGAGCTACAGATCCTGATACTGGGCAGTTCCTCGCTAGAGCTGGAGGAGTGTGGATGGTATGGCTGGTTGAGGGAACTGAAGCACAGTGGACAGCCCAGTGCTAGTAGGGACAAGGGGAGCGAGGAAGAGCTCCTGGCTGGCTACTGGGCCTGAGCTTAGAAGAACCCTGAGCTAAGAGTGATATTGGTGAAGGCCGGAGCCCGGAGTAGTGGGTAGGCCCAGGTCCCCCCCATAGGCTACTGGGGAAGGGCCTACAATTGGACATCAGTAAGCACCCCCCTCCCCAGGGGAATGAACTGTCAGGAGGCCCAGCTGAAGACGGGGGCCAAAACAGACTAAGAGGGAAAAATCATTGCTTCCAGAGAGGAAGCCCTGGGGGCACAGCCCCATGGCAGGGCTGGGACTGATTTAAAGACTTCAGACATACCCAACTAGAGGGGGTGCTCGCAAGAGGTGGGTGCTGACTCCATTACAGTGACATGTAAGGTAAAGATATAGCTCCCAAATTACAACAATGGGTCAAGATTATACCATCCTTCCAATGAATTTCATCCATCCCTCTACAAATCTACACAACAGTTTAGGACAGGAAGTGAAGAATCCATTTAAAATTTCAGGGGTAATTTTAGGTAGGCAGATTTTAATTATTCATACTGAAGTTTGGCAAGGTCCTCCGGGCTAACTCACTTCTTGAATAAGGTGCTTGCCACAGGCTGAATGTACTCCACACTGGTTTTGGCAGGGAAAATATTAATTTCTTGCAAAGGGAGACAGGCAGAGGGCTTGCCCCATCAGCTGTGTGTAAAAATTAAGGAAGTAGTTTTCACCTGGGCAGGAAGGGAGATGTACTTGTGCTCGAAGTGGAAACAGCCTTTGTTTTTTACTCAGGGAAAATGAGGATGTGTTCTTCCTCCCGACCCCATTCCTCACTGTGGGTGATGACATGAAAGCTGAGCATTCCCCAAGACTGAGAGAGCCTCCCTCTCAGGCTTTCATACTGCTCTTTCTCCAGCCTGTGGAGAAACTAGCTTTGAGGGAAGAATTAAGTGGGTGTTTGAGATTGAAATAGAAGGCTGCTCTGTTAGAGCTGGAGTCCACAACAGATGGGAGGACATGTACCACACTGGTGACACTTGCGGGTGGGCGGTGAGTGGCTGATACTCCTAATAAGGGGTGACAGAGTATTTGCAAAGCTCTGGCATCAAAGGGGGAAGGTTTGGCTATTGTTTTCTATTTGGAGTCTTGTGTCTCTTAGAAGGGAAAGATTCTTCACTTTAGTTAGAAGGCCAAGCTACTTGACCAACACAGATTGAGTAAAGTAGTGAGGAGAAACTGAGGCATAACTCCACCTACTGAAAGAGGTAAAATCACTCTCATGCTCCAGTATCTCGTCTGAATATATGCAGTTCATATCTTTGTTTCACACAAAGTGCACAGCACTCCCATTCCTACCATATTGCCTGACACCATTCTGGGACGGTTATTTAATGATTCGTTTCTGAGGGGAAAGTGTCATATCTAAAGTAGTTCTCGTCTGAAAAGTCTCTCTTGCTCAACTGGTCTGCAGCCTCTGTGTATTCAGAATCAAGTTTTCTCTCTCTAACAACAAAAATGAGTATTTACTACTGTTGACCCAATACAGCAACAGTATAAGAGAATGAGCTGGTTTCTGTTCATCTGTGTCATCAACATAAATGTTAACTTGTGCAGCTCTTTATGTCAGCTCTTAACGAAAGATACATGTAAAGAAACACACAGAAGGCAATCAGATTGCACATGTCATGGCATAACTTGGTAACAGGTAAATGAGGATGATATTTGACCTGGTGATGGTGATGATGCACAAAAAGGAAAGATCTCAGCTTGACCTTTTATGCCCAGGTTGAATTTGAAGAGCAAGCTGTTAGAAAAGGCTTTTTAAGGGCTTGAATCCTGCCCTCCTGTTCTCTCCCCTTCACTCCCCCCCCCCAAAAAAAATGTTGTAGATCCCTTTACCCAGGTGGTATTCCATTTAATTTAAGTGTTTCTACAACAGGATAACATTCAAATAGTGCTGGAAAGTGTTGTACATTTCAATATAACTGCATGCAGTTAAATAGTTGTTGGGCTCAACCTTCTGAATGAATGTTTCAGTGAAGTGTATGTAATTTAACAAACTATACAGTAGTGTGGTGTTTTTCATATGATTCTGCATATGCAGATTCTGAAACTTAAATGTCTGATTTGGGGTCGTGTGTCCCTTGATACTTGCAGACAGTTTTTCAAAGCTTTGTGGGTATTTACATGGACTGTGTGTGTGTGTAGAATGGGCCATCATTTTTCACTGAAAAGCTTTAGATGAAACAAATCAAAGTCCACTGAAAAGGAATATGAATAAAATGTATTTAATTAGCCTCCCACAACAGAAATTTCCAAACACTTAATTCCTTGTCTTTTATGTATAATGATTGTTTGAACCAGTTTTCTCTGGCATTTCTAAATCCTCATTTCCATTTATACAGGCCTACTGCAAATCCCAGTCATTCACTCCTACACTTGTGAAGCTGAGCCTTGATCCTGCAAACACTTGTCCACTGAATTAATTGCAACTGCTCCTGTCTTAACTTACTTGCATGTGTCAGTGCTGGTGGGATCAGGCAACTAATGTACATCCTTGCACAAACTGCACTGTTTGTCTAGGATCATCATTTTTTTTGAAATATGGTGTGGTGATTAAAACATTCTTAATGAAATGACATTAAAGTAAACTACTGGGAAAAATCCCTACACACTTTAATTGTACAAAATGTGCTCTGTGTGTCTGACTTTTGTGTGTGTGTGTGTGTGCCTCATTATAGCTTCACTTAAATTTTCATGCAAGTTGTCATTGGTGAAGGCTCGTTGTCACCACTGGTTATTTATGGCATCCTGCCCCTTCAGTTATTTCTTTTACAGACACAGTTTGCCTCATCTGTTGTTCCCATGATTGCTTATGATAGATCTGCAGGTACATTTAAAATAAATAATTTACAATACCCTTGATAATGAGGATCAACCACTTCAAGACTTTTTCTCTTTGCGATACACCATGAGCTTTAAAATGACTTACCAATGTACATCAGTTTTGAAGACACGAATATTTGGTAATTGTCAGATCATGATGATGTAATGTGAAAGGAAAACCTAATGTTCAATATAATAAGAGAGAAAACAAGTCGGCTACATCTTTTAAGTTGTTTGTAGCTACATGCATCACTTGAGGCAAACAACATTGACATACTACAGTAGCGACAAGTGTGATCATAATACATTATCCTGACAGCTTTCACATGTAAAGCTAGAGTGGGCAAAACACTAGTAAGTGAACAATCCTATGCTGACTGGCAGATATGGTATATTGTCTAACAGATGTTTTCCATCTGTAGGGCACCTGGGTCAGACCCTGGCCTATGCTTCAGTCCATTTGCACCACTCCAGCAATACAAAAGGGCCACTTAACTATTCTCCATGCCAGAGCGATCCTTAACTGCCCACTTAGGGCAGCTATCTGTGCCCCTTCCCTTCCTATCCGGCTGGCACAGGGGGAATGTCAGGGACTTGGGTAGAAAGTACTCCAGCAATCTTCAGCTGCCAAATTGCCCCTCTTCCAGAAGCATAAGGTTGGTACACAATGAACTATTTACTCCCTCCACCCCATGCACCAGGTTCTGGCCCAAGCAAGTGGTCAACTGTCCGGAGTGTCCAGTGTTTACTAAAGCTAACTCCTAATTGAAATGCTTGTATTTGTAACTGCTAACAGGGAAAAGAGTATGACTGTCCTCATTCTAATCACTCCTTGAGGGTCAAGGAAGCAAAATGCTCTGGGTTATTGTCTATATGAATACTCCCCCCCCCCCAAAACAAAAACAAAAAAGAGAGAAATAAAAAAAATTCTATCCTCATGCTATGAGATGAGCAAGCAAATAAAGGGAAAAGATACAGTAGTGCTATAGGAAGCAGAACTATAACATAGTCAACATGGTGGGGAAAAAGTTATGTGACTGGATGGTTATTGCTCATGTTTTTATTTTATTTTCCCCTTCTTCCTTTGTCCATCTTCTTATACTTTATTTGTCTAATTAAATTCTTCAAGGCAAGGGCCATACAATGATATAGTGCTATAAAAATGTCATTAATAAACTTTATCAGTTAATAAACACCAACATTACAGAGAAATGGCTACTACAAACCTTTACAAGAGATAAAGTGCCACTAGCTGTTTTTCAGTCTGCTCTGTCAATTCTAAAAAGATTATAACCTTCAGTGTTAACTTTCATGTCATGCAACACATCCCATCATACTTCGGTGGTGAAGTCAGTCTCCTTCATGTGGCATTACCTCTAGCGCACCCTGTTTACTTCCCGCGCTCAGCTCCTAGCGTTACTAAACACTGGGGAAAATTTTATTTTCGCTTTTTCAGTGCTGTATTTCTCCAAACAGACAATAACCCAAAGCATTCTGCTTTGTGACATGGATAGAAGCCGAGAAAGTGAACAGAATGAAGACAGCCACTCTTTCTTTTTTCTGCCCCAAGTGTATGTTGCTAAAAATACAATATTTCAACTTGGGGAGCTTTGGAAAGTACTTCACCTTTTGGCCTCAAAACTAACACTATTATGATCTGAGATGAGTATGGATTCCGTGTCTTGTGTTGCGAGGAGGTGCTTAACCTGAGCTGGCTTGATTCTTGCATTTAGTTGAGCACAACGGGTAGGTGATTATGTCGATAGCTCTGTATGCAGAGCAGATATAGAATCAGGCCTGAAGGATTCTGAGATTTACAGATATAAAAATATGGGGAAACAACTAGACAAGATTGCTTGTCATCTGTCAAAATTTGTAGAAGTAAATAAGAAGGGGGAAAAGATTAAATGAGATTTACTCAGCCAGGAGAAACACAATGAACCAAAATAGATAAATGCAGACGGGCAAGGAGAAGACAAGTTCAGGGTTTACAATTAGTCCATAAAGAAACTCTGATTAAAGGGAAGTCTGGGGAGATTAATATGTTTAGGAAGGATCAGCCTATTCTTTGCTTTCATTGACATCCTTTGGTAAAACTCCCAATGACTTAATGGAAAGTGAGTTAGACCAATGTCAAGCACGTCTGAAAAATCTCTTATTTTTTAAATCGGGTCTGTATGAAAGTAAAGAAACATAGACCCCACCAGTTAACGAATCTTTAATGGATTTGTGATGATCAAACTACTGGAAGTACTTCAGTGATTTGCATGGGGCACACATTATTTAATGCAAAAGAATGGCAAGTAAGTAGCACAAATCAAAATTCTGAAGGACTCAAATTAGGAAGGATGGTAAATAAGGAAGTGAAACTGTAGAATGAAAACCCAGGGGGTTGACGTTCAGCGTGGCTAAATGTGAAATAAAACAGAAATCCTGGGTGGTCAAAAGAGGGTATAATAAGGGGAAAAGCATGGATTTATTGTACACTTGACAGGTTTTTTAATCTAATATTTTTCATAGAATGCCTTAATGGAACTGGCTAGAACAGTGTTGCACATTGAGAGGAGTGTGACATGTCTGGCTGTAGCTTTATGAATCTCTGCCATGCCTGTAAGCAATTGACTGAACACTGCCAACTATTGGTAGATAAATTGTAAACATTACTCCCACAACATGAGCATTAACATGCCATATGCCACGAGCTAACATATTTAAGCTTGTAAGACTGCTGTACAGCATGAGATAAAATACAATAATATGTTACCCATTGCATTTCTGTTTAAGCTGTAAAAAAATCCTACAAATCAATATTTTATTATTAAATGTAATTCTTTGAGATGCAATTAAAAGCACCAAGAACAAGAGAATATTTTTTTTATATTGTAAGCTGCTACATAAGGCTGGAAGTGGATTTTAAAAGGCTCAGTTAAAATCTGTACTACAGTTGGAATCTACAGTATGTTTCAAATGGAATAACAGTTGGAACAGATGTCCATACGTTCAGCTCTCTGTGCTATGCACAGCTGAAGTTTATTTCCAGGCTTGTATGGAGTCTCAATAGAATTTGTGATAAGTGGGATGTAGGACAAATTTATATTTGTTCTGTTTGTTAATTACAGGTGAACTTTCTGTTTGAACAATAAATTCATTTAATGCTCATAAATGATGCCAGATTGGGTAAAACTGAAGGACTCAGAGCTGTCAGAGTGTTCATGTAAACTCCCTCATCAGCATCCTCAATATTCTTCAGCCTTGACCAGGAGGAATACTTCTGAGGGTGGGAACATAGGTTGCTTTCCATGGCCTGTTCTGGGCCTCTTGGACATGATTACTAGGAAAGGTATTTACTATAGTTGTGCTCTGATATGTATTTGTTCACTAGTATAGGAATTGGACTGCCACCAAAAGCTCATAGTCAGAGGCTGCCACATAATTTTTGGTTACTTACTATTCAACTGCACTGGGTTTGAACCCCCCGACTTTAGACATGAGAAGCTCTGTATTCTGTTGGCACTCAACCAGTCTTGTTCTAGGTGAACTTGCTATTTGTGGATACGAACACAGTGCTCGAGAAGGCAGAAGTGCAGTTTGAATGAGGTTTAAAGGAATTATTCTTTCTTTTTGAGAGAAAGGAATGGCTCCTGGCCTCCAACTTGATCAAGAAAGACTATGGAGCCCTGGCTTCATAGCTTATGCTCTGAGGGAAAGCATTTTTAAATTGTTTTGTTATTCACCTAAGGGTATGAACCAACTTTTGACAATGATTTATAGTAAATTTAAGCTAGTATTAAGCATCCTCTCATAATGAGTTGCCACTATATGAAAGCTAAAAAGACAATCAACATTTGAAAGTAGAGCAGGTAGAATTTAGTAGGCATTAAAGGTTACATTTTCAAAGAATCAATGCCATTCATGTAGTGGTTAATGCAGGCATGCACTCTTCTGCAATCCTAGCACAGTATTTATTTTAGTTCTATAAGGTGGGCTGAAAATTGAGCCTGATGAGGTGTGCACGTGTGGATTTTATCTCCAGTTTTCACCTGTGGCCAAGGAACCCACATAACATGTCAAGAGTGAACTACAGATGGTTACCCTGATCTGTCTTTGTGTCCCCTAGTACTGGCCTGGCTGTGCACTAGTCCAGTTCCCCAGAGTATGCTAACAGCCTACTGAAGCATAGCAGTAGATATATCTGTTATTATGATATAAATCTATCTGCACCAAGAAATTGTGCTTTGACTCTTTGCATGGTGTCCTGAAGTGTTGCTTGCTACATGAGTGCAAATAGGAAAAACAAAACTTAGTTGAGCACTGGCTAAATATGGCATTTAATGGAATGTTCATGTTCATCAAAGTTTTGCAAACAACTAGTGGAACCTGCTATTTTTGTGATTGTTTTTAGGGAGGGCTTTGTATGGTTTCACAGTAGGGAATCTTACAAAGGTCTGCACCTTTGAGGCTGCATGTGCAGGGATATGTAGTTACATCCCCACCTGTTGTATTCTGTAGCATATTGTACGTGACATCAATCAAATCAAAGAAGAGGTTCTTTTTTAGAGATGAAGGATATTTAGGTGCCCAGGTTAATTGGAGTTGGGTACAACTGAGTAGTTAGGCTGTACCCAGGGAAAAGCAGATTATTCCATATCCTAGAGATAATAGCAGGGAGAATAAGAACAAGAAGCGAGTCTCTCTTATCCTACCTATAGGAAACAAAATAAACTACTACTAGCTCAAATTACTATTTCATTCATCCCTTACAATCTTAAGGTATTGTTTGGTATATAGTGTGCATCCTTAGGGTTACAGAAACAAGATATTATTGAAATAAAGATAAGGTTAACCCGGAGCATTTAGATAAATCCAGGAGTGATATTGATTTTATTTTATTTTTTAAGTCATACCATCTTGCAATAAAGATGAAAAAAATGTCCTTCATGGTGCAGAAACAACTCCTCAGAGAGCGAGACTGCACAGTAGGCAGGGCTTTATGAAATGTAGTAGCTTTAGTTGACAGGGATTCGTGTGATCTTGTATTACCACTCGGATTCAAATGTCTGCACCCCTTGAATGTTCCTTTGTGTGTGTTTGAACTACATTTCAAAGGTGATTTTGGCCAAAATGGCAGATGGAAAATGGGCAAAACCACCAAGGGTCATTTAGAACTGGGACCCAGTTCATCCAACACTCAACCCCAACTCAGTTGAAACCTTTTTCTTTTCAGCAAACCTCGCCTTAGGTTATATAGATCTCTGAGGCACAATTCCTTCTTTGATGACCTATACCAGAAACACAGTACAACACCCTTTGCAACAGCTCAAGTGAGCTGAGCAACACAATGGTGGAAAGATTTAGGAAAGACTTGGTCAATTTCTCACTCGTCCTCACCTGTTCATGCAGAGGAAGAACTCTTGTACTCAAGGCCCAGGTCACCGACCCAGGGTTGCAAAAGGTGTCCCCATCACTTTGCCTGGGCATATAGTCCAAATCACACTTTAGCCCTTGTAATCTTGTTTTCAATTTGAAAATCAATCCTTTAATTAATAATGAAAAGATGGGACCCCAGTCCTGCTGCACAAATGAGTCATGTTTTTTTAAGCCAAAAGATTTTTCTCTTCAATTGATCTTAGTTTTTCAGTCTAACCGTCCAAATTTTATACTGTGGTGTAACACTGAGCCACAGCAACTAATCTCCACTGTAAAATGTTCTCAAGTGCACACTGGAAATCTATAAGTCTATTGAGTTACATGTGTCTCCTTGTCTGTAACATCCTTGAAGTGCTTCAATAAATTAAAAACTCTCTCATTTCTGAAACATGTTTGCAGTCTTTTTAATTAGCTCATATTTTCCCCAAGTATTTCCTTTCCTTTAAGGCTTCTATTCTATGTATTCAGATACATTCAGTAGGCCATTAAAACATCCAGCACTGAAGATAGATTATGAATTCATATTCTTAGAATGATTAGATCAAGTACTCACTGGCTTCTCTTAGCCAGAATGATAGTATGTCAGAAGACTATATGTAACAGTCAAATTACCTTCAAGCATTTATTATGCATGGATCATAAGAAAATGCAGTACTGTCAAATGGTCTCATATCCTTAAAACTTGTACATAATCTTGCAGTTTAATTTAAAATATTCACAGGGAATGGTGCTGGGCCCCCTTTTCTTTACTCAGCTGCAAATCCCTGCCTTTATTTCCTGCATTTCCCCGCTCATCCCATCCTGTCGTTCTCATCCCATTTTTTGTAAACTTTCTAACCTGTTTCCCTAGCATGTTTTTTTTCTCAGTGCAATTATTCACACATGACCCAACAAATACTGCAATGCTACTGATACTTGCCTCCAATTTCCTCATTTGATTTGCATCGTATTATAATCCCACTGAATTCTAATCACAAACCAACCTTTCAGGGATATCAATCCCCCTAGAAACAAAAACACTGCACATTAAAATTGAAACTAATAATGGAGAGACACTGAAATTCTCAAACACTTCTCATACATTCATATTTGTTTCATAGTATAAAATGAAGCTTTAAAAAGTCCTGTTTTTTTTGGTTTTTGTATATTAAAATCTACATCCTCATAATTTTTGTATCAGTGTCTACCAAGAGAGAACAAAACAATGATCTCTCTCCTTTCCTTGTAAGCAACAGGTGGGTTTAGTCTTTTTAATAGTTCTTTCATACAGTGTGGGAGTATTGATGTGGGCAAGGGTAGTATAGCAGGAAAGCTAGAACAAAGGAGTGGGTTTTGAATTTACTTCTCAATGCTGTGAAGTCAGATGTAATTTAACAGCTTCAAGTTTTATAGTGTAAACTAATTACTCACTGTAAGCACTGTGAGAGAGATCATTCTATATTAAAGCACTGTATCCCAGTGGAACTGGAACCTCTTTCTTTTAAATTAACTTTTCTTAGGTTATTTCTACTGTAAGGGATGACATTTCTTTCTCTTGCACGCACATTGGAATAATCCAGTATTGGTCAATAAGCTAACAAGTCAGGAAAGCAATTAAGCCATCTTTGGCCAGACAGAGAACAGGGATGCTTTCCTGAATTGGGCCTTGGACATGAAGGGAATAATTTTACGTTTCACTGTCCCCAACAAATACATTAAAAATCAAAAGAAATCACTGTACACTTCTGAAGAGCTGCTGTACCTAGGGGAGAGAGAGATCCCTCCTATTGTATAATACCTTTTCTAAACTTGCCCTTATAATATCTAGTACAAAAGTTAAATAAAGACTAAACTTGAATATCTATATTTTTGAATATGTTTGTAATACAAGGGTAAGGGGGAAATCTGATTTTAAATGAATTTCACAAGTATAATATATTTGCCAACCTTCCCCTCTCCCCCACAACACTTATTTAGTTTGTATACCTGTAGCACCAATTTAAAAACATGTACAACTGAGATAAACTGGGTCAGCATTCAAAGCCAGATCCTTAGCTGTTTAAAATCTATTGGCATAGCTCTGTGAAAGTCAATTTAAACTAGTTGAAGAACTGGCTCTTAAAACTAAGTCAGATTGACTGACTAACAATTGGTATCCATCAGAGCTGGGTGGAATGTCACAAACACTGCAGAGTATTCATTCAGTTCTACAAAATGAATTTTCTTTGGCTATATTTCTGTCCTTTAAGTATTTGCAGTCCACAAACATTAGAGCAACTGAGTCTTACTTCCATAACTGCTCCCTGGAAACTTACTACGCACAAATATACCTAGCAATATCTGCCACATCCTAAATTCCCATAGCATCTGTTTATCCCTTAGAAAAACATACAAGTTGATAAACCTTCTTCCATATACTGCATATCCTCTCAAAACTGTAAGAACTTTTCTTGCATTAAATACTTCCTTAAACCCCTCTTCTTCCATAATGTCTATGAAAACTGCCCAGCTAATAATGGATATATTAAAGGGCACTTAAGCACATTTAATTAATGTTACTAGTTTTTAAAACTGTTTATAAAAATTGTGCACATTTTAATTTCTCTATCTCTTGCAATTTTCATGTTGATCTTCCTGAAATTGTATCTCCATGGGCTGAAGAGAACATTATGTCAGGGATAAAGATATAATTCCACTGAGTGCCATATGGGTGCAAGGGTCCACCTTACAGCTCAGAGTACAGGTTGAGGTCTTTAAATTGTAAGCTCTTGAATGCAGGGAGACTGTCTTCCTAGCCCATTGTGGTCTCCACTGGAATAAAAATAACAAATGCAGACATGAGTCTCTGATAATGTATTGTATCTTGGTTAGGATCTAGACCCAGTTCAGGGAATCCCAATAGTAGCCCTTGAAAACAAAGCACTTTCCGTGTTATTTTAAAGTTACTTCTATGGATTTTTAACATTGTGGTTTATTTAATGTTTGATAGTCAGGATGGTAACTTTTTTTAGTTCATTTTAGTGTGTTCTCAGTGACTTCTTATGTAGAATATGGAATCTTCTTATTGTGCCATTTTCATTTCTGCAAAGAACTACTTTGGAATTCAAAATCACTGCCCAGAGAATTTAGTGAGCTGTAATGGAGCTTCATAATGACAATTAAGATTTCTTTCTAAACACTAATTTTTCTTTAGATCATTGAAAGGTGCCAGATAAAGACGGCCACAGCTGATCTAACAAAGGCTGAAAGAGCAGTCATGGGGGCATCTGACTTTCTGAAAGCTCATTAATATGGCACAGCTGTCATGTCTCTGTCTTAAAAAACAATACATACCACAAATAACTCTATTATCAAAACACAGTAAATGTGATTAGTGTTATAGATGGAAATACAGTCCTAGGATTCTAGTTCAAAAGACAGTACCCATCTCTCTTATTTGAGCTGCTTTATCTATATTTCTACATAGTTTTTTGTTACTAGCACTGAAAATATTTTATAAACACTTACGTAGCATTTTGCATAAATATTAGGTTATTTTTCAGACAGGTTATTTCCTTTAGGGAAGAGATCATTATTTCAATCCATTTTGCAAAGCACATCTTTCCAAAGTGAACTTGAGCGCCTCAGTCCAGCTCATCATTATAATGATTTCAAATGTCCAGTAATGCCAGTGAATATTAGTTAATATAACGGGATGTAGTTGATGTGAATTGGACATGATATTTAATGTTATGTTTCACCAGTGCTGCAGTATGGGAAAAACACAACGTCCGTGCCTTCCTGAAAGGAGCTGTAGGCAGGCAAACACCTCAAATATGTGACTATTTGTGTTGAAGAAATATGGGTTGACCATTATGTAAATCGCTTGTAGACCAAAGGCCTGATTCTGCAAAGCTCCAAGCACCTCTTGTGAGATGCTGAACACCCTTGACTTCTACATGAACAAACAGGACAGGATTTAGTACTTCTCAGATGGTCAGCTGGACTTTGCAGGACTGAGCCTAATGTCAGTATTCAGACAAGGACCTGATTTGATTGTGTCCATCAATGAGGATTGAATACTCAACATTTTATCCAATCAAGATCAAGCTAGTCTCTGATATTTTGGACTCCCTATCTGTACACCTGCTAAGGCATTAGTCAAGCAAAGCACTTGAGCCCATGTCTAGCTTTCAGAGCAGTAGGAGTCCTATTTTGAGCATGTGGACAGTTAATAGGACTACTCGTGCTGAAAGTCAAACACTTATCCACATGCTTATGGTAGTGGGGCCTAAAGGTATGTCACATACTGATCCAGCATATTAAATGCCAGTCCATGGGACCCAGGCTTGTGGACTTGGTGATTCCAAGCCTTTGCTTGAGTATCCACACTGAATGGTAAACCTGGGTTTTCAATTGCTGTATCCGGGTTACACAGACCCACATTCTACTATGCAGACCTTCTGGCTCGAGTCTATGGCTTGAACTTGTCCACACTGCAACATCACAGGGCTTGAACAGGAGTCTCAGCAGGGCTCTGGCTCTGGCCCACACACCCCCAGCAGAGTCCTAGGACCTGAGTCCTGAATACTTGCTGTACTGAGTCTTGCTGATTTGTGTATGGAGAGAAGGGAGGTGTGGGCTCAAACCTGAGTCAGAGCCGGGGCTTAGAGTGCAGGGTAGACACAACCCTAACTCTCTGATATGCTATATCAGTATGTGACAGAATTACAATAATACGTCAAGAGATTCCCATGCTACCAAATTTGAGATGAAGTGCTCGAGTTCCGCAGTAGGATGTGAGATCGCTAGTAAGACAGGGCGGGGGTCTACCAAATTCACAGCCATGAAAAGCACGTCATGCACTATGAAATCTGGTCTCCCCCTGTGAAATCTGGTGTTTTGTGTGCTTTTACCCCCCTTTCATGGGGAAACCAGAGTTTCTCAAACTGGGGGGTCCTGCCCCAAAAGGAGGCTGCAGGGGTCACAAGGTTATTTTAGGGGGGATTGTGGTATTGTCACCCTTACTCCTGTGCTATCTTCAGAGCTGGGTGGCCAGAAAGTGGCGGCTGTTGGCCAGGCACCCAGCTCTGAAGGTGGCCCACTACCAGCAGCAGCAGCACAGAAGTAAGGGTAGCAATGCCATACCATGGGTACGTCTACACTACGGGATTATTCCGATTTTACATAAACCGGTTTAGTAAAACAGATTGTATAAAATCGAGTGCACGCGGCCACACTAAGCACATTAATTCGGTGGTGTGCATCCACGGTCCGAGGCTAGCATCGATTTCTGGAGCGTTGCACTGTGGGTAGCTATTCCGTAGCTACCCCATAGTTCCTGCAGTCTCCCCCACCCCTTGGAATTCTGGGTTGAGATCCCAGTGCCTGATGGGGCAAAAATCATTGTCGTGGGTGGTTCTGGGTAAATGTCGTCAATCATTCCTTCCTCCGGGAAAGCAACGGCAGACAATCATTTCACGCCCTTTTTCCCTGGATTGCCCTGGCAGACGCCATAGCATGGCAAGCATGGAGCCTGTTTTGCCTCTTGTCACTGTCACCGTATGTGTACTAGATGCCGCTGACAGAGGCGATTCAGCAGCACAACACAGCAGCATTCATTTGCTTTTGCATGATAGCAGAGATGGTTATCAGCCGTTCTGTACCATCTATCATACCCTTGTAAATTGGCTATGAGATGACGGTTACCAGTCCTTTTGTGCTGTATCCTCTGCTGCTGTCATAGGTGCCCCTGGCTGAGATCGGCCGGGGGCGCAAAAGACAAAAATGGGAATGACTCCCCGAGTCAATCCCTCCTTTATGGTATATAAAAATAGAATCAGTCCTACCTAGAATATGGGGCAAGTGTATTAGAGAAGCAGTGTATCAGAGAACCAGAGAGCACCGCCGCTCCGTGTCAGATCCCGCAGACATGATGAGCTGCATGCCATTCACAGGGGGTGCCCCTGCAACAACCCCACCTGTTGATTCCCTCCTTCCCCAGCCTTCCTGGGCTACCGTTGCAGTGTCCCCCCATTTGTGTGATGAAGTAATAAAGAATGCAGGAATAAGAAACAGTGACTTGTTAGTGAGATAAAATGAGGGGAAGGCAGCCTCCAGCTGCTATGATAGTCCAGACAGGACATTAAGCAGCGTGGGGGAGAGGAGCCCAGCATCCCGCTGCTATGATAGTCCAGGCAGTACAGAATCTTTTCTTTACACATGAAGGGCGGGGGCTGATGGAGCTCAGCCCCCTATTGCTACGATGAAGATGGTTACCAGCCGTTCTGTACCATCTACTGGGAATGACCAGGAGTTTTTTACCCAGGCGCCCCTGGCCGACCTCACCTGAGGCCAACCAGGAGCACTCACGGGCTGATGATGAGGACAGGTACCAGTCCTATTGTGCAGCACCATCTGCCACAAGGCTGATGATGAGGACAGTTACCAGTCATATTGCACCATCTACCACCAGTGAGGGGGAAAGAGGATACTGCAATTGAGTGCCGCAGCATCGCGTGTACCAGCAGCATTCAGTAGACATAGGGTGACATTTAGAAGAGTCAAGAGACAATTTTTTTCCCTTTTATTTCTGGGGGTGGGTGGGGGGGTGTAAATTGACGAGCTATGCCCTGAACCACCACGGACAACGTGTTTGACCCTACAGGCATTTGGAGCTCAGCCAAGAATGCAAATGCTTTTCGGAGACTGCAGGAACTGTGGGATAGCTTGAGTCCTCAGTCCCTCCTCCCTCCATGAGCGTCCATTTGATTCTTTGGCTTTCCGTTACACTTGTCACGCAGCAGTGCGCTGAGTCCCTGCTATGGCGTCTGTCTGGAGATTTTTTTAAAATGCTTTGGAATTTCGTCTTCTGTAACGGAGCTCTGATAGAACAGATTTGCCTGCCCATACAGCGATCACATCCATATGGTCCATGCTGGAGCTCTTTTTGGATTTTGATTTCGGACTGCATCGCCACCCGTGCTGATCGGAGCTCCACGCTGGGCAAACAGGAAATGATATTCAAAAGTTCGCGGGGCTTTTCCTGTCTACCTGGCCACTGCATCCGAGTTCAGATTGCTGTCCAGAGTGGTCAGTGGTGCACTGTGGGATACCGCCCGGAGGCCAATACCGTCGATTTGCGGCCACACTAACCCTAAACCGATATGGTAATACCGATATTAGCGCTACTCCTCTCGTTAGGGAGGAGTACAGAAACCGGTTTAAAAAGCCCTTTATATCGATATAAAGGGCCTCTTAGTGTGGACGGGTGTGGCGTTAAATCGGTTTAACGCTCCTAAAACCGGTTTAAACGCGTAGTGTAGACCAGGCCCATGCCACTCTTGTGCTTTGCTGCCTTCAGAGCTGGGTGGCCAGAAAGTGGCAGCTGCTTATTGAGCACCCAGCTCTGCAGGCAGCAGTGTAGAAGTAAGGGTGGCAATATCATACCATAGCCTTCAGAACTGGGCTCCCAGCCAGCAGCCACCACTCTCCAGCTTCTCAGCTCTGAAGGGCACCACCTCCTCCCCTTACAATAATGGGTTCACTGTGAGATAGGCCTTGTATTATAGGTGTAGATGATAGCTCTCAGTTGCTTATAACTTTGCCATACTTAACTGTGATTTCTTAAATTCTCCATGACAGTTTTTCCCAGCTAAAACTAATTAGGTCAAATCCATGAATAGTTTTGGGTCAACAGAAACTGCATTTTTCAGCAAATAAACGATTAATCTGAAAAATACTGCCCAACTCTACTTGTTAAAGAATAGTATTTATTTAGAACAAAAGCAATGAAGAGAAAACATGCTTTATTATTTTTAGCTGTACTGACCTTGTCCCTCTCTGCCTCAGAAAGGCTTTTAAATTTTTTAGATGCTGATCTTGAGTTCCCAGCCTGGCAAAAGAAGGTTTTCAATCAGTTAGAGGGGATTATTCAAGGCAACATCTTACCCTTTGTCTTTCTCTTGTATGTGCATCAGGTTCTTAGCTGGGGAGCCATGGTGTTGGTTCCCTGTTTGTTCTTACCACAGCCCTGACATAAGTTAGATCAATGCATTTATACAGGAAAGTCTTACAGCCCAAAATAAAATATCTCCTCAATGACTTGGTCACATATACTGCTCATATCATCATTACATCACAACATTAATAGACTAATACATAATACCCTCTGCAGGAAAAACAACACATCAGTGCCATTCCTTTCACACACAACTTGGGGGGAAGTGATTGGATGCTTACATGGACAGCATTGGTTCTAACAGCTTTGGATATTCTTGTTATCTTGGATGGATAAGATATTAAAATGCCTGCTTCAGGGCTTAAGTCAATCTAACTAGTAGGGACTGCACCTTCCTCTAAAGCAGTGGTCCTCAACCTTTTTTTGTCTGGCGGGTGCCAGACGACGAGCCACAGAGGACCGTGGTGGATGAGCATCCGCTGAAATTCCACTGATAAGCGGCAACGTCAATAGGCGTCACCGCTGAAATGCTGCCGACAAGCAACGTCATCCAGAGGTGTCGCTGCCAAAATACTGCCGAAAACCGGCGGCATTTTGGCAGTGACGCCTCTGGATGATGCAGCTTGTCAGCCACATTTTGGTGGATGCTCATCCGCTGGCCAGTACGCGGGCACCACGTTGGGGACCCCTGCTCTAAAGCATCTGGTCCGTGCCACTGTGGATACAGGACATTGGATTAGATGGACAATAGTTCTGATCCAGTCTGGCAATTCCTATGACCCTGCATTATACAGCACAACTGAACCGCTGTCTGCATCCAGTCTGCACCTTTAGAAGGAAGAAGATTGTGAGGTTTTGAAAAGACATAGACTAAAAGAGGAAACAGTGACTCTGTCCTTGACAGATATTTGGACAAACTTTTTTCATCGTGTATGGCTTTCACTCTTAATTACTGTTGGACCCATTGATTCTAGAGACTCATTCTCCCTCATTCTTGTTGTCTTAGAGTGGTGAGTGTCCCTTTCTTCTCATACTTCTTAGAATAAGAACACAAATATTCCCCTTAAACTGACTCTACTACTTCTCCCCCCTTCCCCCAGTTGAACCTGTCTAGATCTTTTTCTCTATGGTCCCTCCTACTTCTCTAATGGTTAGAGTTTTAAAGACATGGTACACAAATCCTTGCACCTCTCTTCCCTTCAACAGCTCTTTACAGAGCTGTTTTTTGTTGTTTTGGTGTCTGTAAATGAGGCGCTGTATGCTTAGTTGGGATAAACTCTTTTATTGTATATTCCTTTGGGAGACTTAGCCTCAGCCATTTATGACTGATAAGTTAAATGAATTCCTGCCCCCTAATACTAATCCAGTAGTAATGACTGAAAAGCTGGCACTGGTGTTCAAAGTAGTGCTTGGTTCCTTGGAGGTTCTAGTATTTGAGTTCTCTCCTTCTTTCTACATTTCCCTTCGAGCCTTCCCAAATTTGTGAGTATACTCATCCTAAATAAATGAAATGATATGCAGACAATAGGAACCACTTACACTTGTTCAAGTGTAGCATTGACCTGTACTCAATGTCCAGATTTTCCTTTCACATAATCTATTGTTAGTTGCAATCGCTTCTTTGCTCCTCTCTTTCTCTGACTCGTTCTCTGTTGGTTGCATATTATATGTAAAGTGTTAACCTCTGGATTTCTTTTCCAAGAACACACAATAAATGAAACTGAGTGCAGGTTAACTTGACTCTGAATGTCACGGGATTGCTTTTAAAAAGCTGTTTCCTTTCCAACTGGAGAAAAGACTAAAAGATAATCCCTTCTTCCAAGCAATTTGCATCTCAGACTCTTTGCCTTATTAGAGTTATCATTACACTTGTAACTGAAATAAATGTGGATTATCTTTATGCCCTCAGAGGCAAGGAATTACATTTCTGCACTACAACATTTTTATATTAAAAAGCACAGAAAAGTAAATAATAAAAGGGAGAGGCTAAGTAGAATATAGAAACCAATTATACACTACTTAAACCCAGGCACTGTTATAAAAAGTGGGCAAAATAGGTATGGTCAAGGGCAGTGTCTCTAACCAGGAGTGATTTACAGGCTGCTATTCCTGTTTATGTAACTAGGCAATGGGAACTTCTGGATTAGTCTTAAGTGCACCATATAAGAAACACTAAACTAAATTCTGCAATCCGTTACCACAATGCAAATCTAAAGAAATGCTACTGAACTCAGTTGGTATACTCTGGATTGTCTGGCTATGCCAAAAGAATGACAGGAGATGTTAGATATGGGTTTAATCAGGCCACAACTTTATTATTAGATGTCTGGGACTAACCCGGTGGATAAAATGTGCAGTGCAGGTGAAAACCCCCACAATTCACCAGGCTGGGGAGCGGTGAGTGCTTTTTTCAGCACCCCCTTCCCATTCATTTCCATCCAGCAGATCCACTGCCAGGAACCTCCAATTCTGGGATGGGGAGAGGAGGTTCCATCAGTTCCCCCACTTCTCATCCAGGTCCCTCCAGCAATTCCCTTGCCAGGACTTGTCACCCACCCCCGCTTGTAGGAGGGGTTAAGGTGGACTATGATGAGGGGGGTTGGCTCTCTTCTGTACCAATCAGAAGAGTCCCCAACTCACTCATTTAACAAGCACCTCTCCTTAATTCCTTTTCCAAACCATTTATCTGTACATTTGTGCCTTAATTTATGGAGTACCTGCACTGAACATCCACCACCAGCTTGAGTTGCTGAAGACTGGTGAGAGTATTGTTGTGCCACAGCTATGTAGACTCTTCCAGATCATCTGACACACTAATATGATCCCAGATGACTGGAAGAAAGATGTTCTTTCCCTCTGTTCACAACGAGAGATGAGGCCAACTGAAGCAATTATAGAGGTGTTCAAGCTGTTGTCAGTTCCAGGGAAATAGTGATGCATGAACATTACCAAATAATTCTGTTTTAGGAACACTCATTAAGCCTATTTTTAATTAATCTATTCTTCAGTTCCCTTTTTTAAATATCCTAGTGGGTATTTTTAGGTGATCCTTCACCAGCTAGACCACTTCTCAGTCCCCTAGTGATGACTAAAAGAGGACTGGTGCTGGCTGTTATAGCTGCCAAAACTAAGAATTCCTGTTCTGTGGGATTTAAAAAAAACGGAAATTTTGTGTTCATTTTGAATTGGAACAAAAAAAGCCTTTGCAACTGTCCATGAAATCAAATTTAAAAAATAATTTCAAAATTAACCTTTTTTGATCATTTTGAGAATCAAAATATTTTGTACTGATGTTGGATTTACTTTATATCATATATTAAAAAGTTGAAACAGTAATTTCAAAGTGGAAAACTGAAGCATTCCAAAAAAGGTCAAAATGGAATTTTTCAAACCTATCAAAATGCTTTACATTTTTTCAAAATGAAGTTTAATTTCAATGGCCTAATTCCAAAAGATGTTTGTATTTTGGCAAAGCCAGTGTTTTCCAGCAAAAAATATTCATCCAAAAATTTCTAACCAAACATTGCCAACCTGGGTCTGATGCTTGCTGGTTGCAGATCAGAAGACAGCATCCACTTCCGCTTTTTTGATTCTTCTCCCCCTCATTTCAGAATAGTTTATGAGTAGACTTAGTCAGTGACAGGTTAGTCTTTTGGATTGAATTTCCCATCGGCAGAGAAGTGCTATCTGAGATAGCATTATAGCACAGAACTCGTTTACTTTATTTCTTTTAATGATTTTTATTATTTTGAACAGTTAAGGCTAGGGCGGCTTTTATTGCTTCTTCATTATTGATAGCCAAACTGGTTTTAGAGGGCATATTCTAGCACTAAGAAGCTAGTCGAGTTACTCAGTCCACACTAAAACTCTAAGTCTGAACAAATCAGGAGCTCTACTCTATGCTATGTGGGGTACATACTACACATAAAGTAGTAACATACAGGATTAAAATTAAATTACAACAGCATAGGGCTAAATTGTGCTACCAGTTACACTGGAATAAAATTGTAGTAACTCCATCTGCCTTCAGTGACTGACTTTGCATTTATACCAGTGTAAGTGACCCATAGTATTCTGGTAAACAAATATTGCATATTACCATAGAAAATGACTCTGAAATCAATTTAATATTTATGGTGCTATCTTACAGTGAACAGACATGTTAGCTTGATATTTCTTTATTTCAAAGTACCAATTAAGTTATGCTGAATATGCCTAAAGATTCCTAATGCATAGATTGCAGGTTTTGTCTCACTAAACCAGGGATCGGCAACCTTTTGCACGCGGCCCACCAGGGTAAGCACCCTGACAGGCCGGGCCGGTTTGTTTACCTGCCGTATCCACAGGTTCGGCCGATCACAGCTCCCACTGGCCATGGTTTGCCATTCCAGGCCAATGGGGGCTGTGGGAAGTGGCGGCCAGCACATCTCGCGGCCTGCACTGCTTTCCGCAGCCCGCATTGGCCTAGAGTGGCAAACCATGACCAGTGGGAGCCGCGATGGGCCGAACCTGCAGATGCGGCAAGTAAACAAACTGGCACAGCCCACCAGGTTGCTTACCTTGGTGAGACGCATGCCAAAGGTTGCCAATCCCTGCACTAAACTATGCTTTTTAATTCTTCTGCATGTTCCTCAAAGGAAAAGGTATGTAGGTAGCCCCTGTGTAGAATAATCACCTTTCTCTTTGCTTTTGAATTGATGGTGGGAAATTCATTTTTTAAACAATAGACTATTAAAAACCTAGTCAGATTTGTATTTCACTGCATACATTGGCCAGTGTAAATTATGCTTGAAATATCAGAAAATGTTGCCTTCTCTATGCAGTATGGTAATCATAGAAATGTAGGGCTAGAAGGGACCTTGGTAGGTCATCTAGTCCAGCCCCCTGTGCTGAGGCAGGACCAAAGTAAACCTATAACATCCCTAACTGTTGTTTGTTCCACCTGTTCTTAAAAACCTACAGTGACCAGTATTCCACAACCTCCCTTGGAAGACTGTTCTGAAGTTTAACTAGTCTTATAGTTAGTAAGTTTTTCCTAATATCTTACCTAAATCTCCCTTGCTGCAGATTAAGCCTATTACATCTCCATGTCCACTGAAGGTAGGATGAGAACAGTTGATCACCATCCTCTTTAGAACAGCCTTTAACATATTTGAATAAAAGTTTTCCCCATCCCCAAGCTTCTTTTCTCAAGACTGAACATGCCCATTTTTTAACCTTTCATCACAGGTCAGGTTTTCTAAACTTTTTATCATGTACATTGTAGTGATGGTGGCTATTTATTTCTTGAGTAGCTAATTCCTCTAAAGAGTAGAGCTATATTACCCAGTGCAGCACCACTGAAGCCAATGGAAGTCTTTCCATTGACATAGTGCTGATATAAGCCCACTAAGGGTATGTCCACACTATGAAATTAGGTAGATTTTGTAGAAGTCGATTTTTTTAGAAATTGATTTTGTACAGTCGATTGTGTGTATCCCCACTAAGCGCATTAAGTCGGCGGAGTACCAAGGCTAGCATTGACTTTTGGAGTGTTGCATTGTGGGTAGTTATCCCACAGTTCCCGCAGTCGCCACCGCCCATTTGAATTACATAAGAACAGCCGTACCGGGTCAGACCAAAGGTCCATCTAGCCCAGTATCTGTCTACCGACAGTGGCCAATGCCAGGTGCCCCAGAGGGAGTGAACCTAACAGGCAATGATCAAGTGATCTCTTTCCTGCCATCCATCTCCATCCTCTGACAAACAGAGGCTAGGGACACCATTCCTTACCCATCCTGGCTAATAGCCATTTATGGACTTAACCACCATGAATCTATCCAGTTCTCTTTTAAACGCTATTATAGTCCTAGCCTTCACAACGTCCTCAGGTAAGGAGTTCTACAAGTTGACTGTGCGCTGCATGAAGAGTTCTGGGTTGACCTCCCAATGCCTGATGGGGCAAAAACATTGTCGCAGGTGGTTCTGGGTACATGTCGTCAGGCCCCCCTCACTCCATGAAAGCAACGGCAAAAAATCATTTCTCGCCTCTTTTCCTGGGTTACCCGTGCAGACGACATACCATGGCAAGCATGGAGCCCACTCAGCTCATCGTCACCATACATCTCCTGGGTTCTGCTGACAGATACAGTACTGCATTGCTACACAGCAGCTCTTTGCCTTTGCAAATTAGCAAAGATGGTTAGCAGTCGGACTGCACCATCTGTCGCCACCTCCTGGTTTCTCCTGGCTGACCTTGGTAATGTCGGTCGGGGGCACCTGGGCAGACATGGGTGCTCCTGGATGACCTCAGTGAGGTCAGTCAGGGGCGCCCAGACAAAAATGGGAATGACTCCAGATCATTCTCTTCTTTAAGTTTCGTCTAATGGAGATTCAGTCCTGCCTGGAATATCATGCCAGCTGGGGGCTTCTGCCTCAGGCTGCTCTCCCAGCCAGCAGCACTGCGTGGTTGCACCTACCCCAGCCTACCCCTTGCTCCCATGGCTCATGAAGCCTGGACAGTAGTAAGGAGCAGTTCAACTATAGGCTGAACAAGTGCAGAACCCCTTGGCATTCTTCCATGCAGTTGATCTTAGACTACCTCCTTCACTTGAGGAACCAGGGCCTGGCACATTCCTCTATCAGGGTGCATCTGGCGGCCATTTCCGCCTTTCATCCACCAATCCAGGGGCAGATGGTGTTCTCCCATGACATGACAGTCAAGTTCCTCAGAGGCCTTGAGAGACTTCTTCATCAAGTTTGGTCCCCAGCCCCTCAGTGAGATCTGAACAAGCCTCACAGGCCCGCCCTTTGAGTCTTTGGCATTGTGCTCCCTATCTCCCTTATCGTGGAAGGTAGCTTTCCTGGTGGCGGTGACGTTAGGAAGGCGAGTCTCCAAGCTGCGAGTGCTGACCTCAGAACTGCTGTACACGGTCTTCTGTACGGACAAGGTCCACCTCCAGTCCCACTTGGCCTTCCTTCCCAAGATGGTGTCTACTTTCCACATGAGCCAGGACATCTTCCTTCTGGTCTTCTACCCTAAGCCCCATGAGACTAGTGAAGAGAGGCGCCTTCGCGCTTTGGACATAAAAAGGCCGGGCTTTCTACCTAGATCGAACAAAGCCTTTCCATAAGTCAACTCAGTTTTTCATGTCTACAGCTGATAGGATGAAGGGCCTCCCAGTGTCCTCGCAGAGGGTTTCTAACTGGATCACCTTTTGCATTTGGACCTGCTATGAGTTGGCAGGAGTCCTGCTGCTGCCAATCGTCAGAGCTCACTTGACCAGAGTGCAGGCATATTCGGCAGTCTTCCTGGCACACTTCCTGATACAGGAGGGATCAGGAGGGGAGGGATAGCTCAGTGGTTTGAGCATTGGCCAGCTAAACCCAGGGTTGAGAGTTCAATCCTTGAGGGGGGTCGCTAAGGGATCTGGGACAAAAATCTGTCTGGGGTTTGGTCCTGCTTTGAGCAGGGGGTTGGACTAGATGATCTTCTAACATCCCTTCCAACCCTGGTATTGTATGATTCTATGAATGTGCCTTTGGACATTTAAGAGCTCACTGGTGCTGTTTGCTGACTAGGCTGTTTGCAATTAGATTAGAAGAGCACAGCAAGTCCCACTGCACATCACAGAGGCTTTGAAAACCAGTTTTATGACTGGCCAGGCTTCAGTGTGACAGTAGTTTGTGTTTCTCCTTGATACAAACCCACCCCCTTTGTTGATTTTAATTCCTTGTAAGCCAACCCTGTAAGCCATGTTGTGAGTCGCCCCTCCCTCCATGAGAGCAATGGCAGACAATCGTTTTGTGCCTTTTTTCCCACAGACAACATACCACTGCAAGCATGGAGCCCGCTCAGATCACTGTGGCAGTTATGAGCACTGTAAACACTATGCATGTTATCCTGCAGTATATGCATCACCAGAAACTTCAAAAGCAGTCAAAAAGGCGACGGCAGTGCAGTGACAAGAGTGATGAGGCCATGGACACAGAGTTCTCTCAAAGCACGGGCCCTGGCAATTTGGAAATCATGGTGCTAATGGGGCAGGTTCATGCCATGGAACGTCAATTCTGGGCCCGGGAAACAAGCACAGACTGGTGGGACCGCATAGTGTTGCAGGTCTGAGATGATTCCTAGCGGCTGCGAAACTTTCGCATGTGTAAGGGCACTTTCATGGAACTTTGTGACTAGCTTTCCCCCACCCTGAAGCACAAGAATACCAAGATGAGAGCAGCCATCACAGTTCACAAGTGAGTGGTGATAGCCCTCTTCAAGCTTGCAACGCCAGATAGCCACCGGTCAGTCGGGAATCAATTTGGAGTGCGCGAATCTACTGTGGGGTCTTCTGTGATCCAAGTAGCCAATGCGATCACTGAGCTGCTGCTATCAAGGGTAGTGACTCTGGGAAATGTGCAGGTCCTAGTGGATGGCTTTGCTGCAATCGGATTCTCTAACTGTGGTGTGGTGATAAACGGAACACAAATCCCTATCTTGGGACTGAACCACCAGTATAGCCAGTACATAAACCAAAAGGGGTACTTTTCAGTGGTACTGCAAGCACTGGTGGATCACAAGGGACGCTTCACCAACATCAGTGTGGGATGGCTGGGAAAAGTACATGACGCTCACATCTTTAGGAACTCTCGTCTGTGTGAATGGCTGCAGCAAGGGACTTACTGTCCAGACCAGAAAATAATCATTGGGGATGTTGAAATGCCTATTGTTATCCTTGGGGACCCAGCCTACCCCTTAATGCCATGGCTCATGAAGCCATACACAGGCAGCCTGGACAGTAGTCAGGAGCTGTTCAACTATAGGCTGAGCAAGTGCAGAACGGTGGTAGAATGTGCATTTGGATGTTTAAAAGCACGCTGGCACAGTTTACTGACTCGGTTAGACCTCAGCAAAACCAATATTCCCATCATTATTACTGCTTGCTGTGTGCTCCACAATATCTGTGAGAGTAAGGGGGAGACGTTTATGATAGGGTGGGAGGTTGAGGCAAATGCCTGGCTGCATTGATTACATGCAGCCAGGCACCAGGGTGGTTAGAAGAGCACAGCAGGGCACGCTGCCCATCAGAGAAGTTTTGAAAACCAGTTTCATAACTGGCCAGGCTACGGTGTGAAAGTTCTGTTTGTTTCTCGTTAATGAAAACCCACCCCCTTGGTTCACTCTACTTCCCTGTAAGCCAACCGCCCTCCCCTCCCCCCTTTGATCTCCACTTGCAGAGGCAATAAAGTCACTGTTGTTTCAAATTAATGGATTCTTTATTAATTCATCACACAAATGGGGGGATAACTGCCAAGGTAGCCCGGGAGGGGTGGGGGAGGAGGGAAGCATCAGGTGGGGTGGCGGAGGAGGGACGGACAAGGCCACACTGCACTTCAAAACTTATTGAATGCCAGCTTTCTGTTACTTGGGGAGTCCTCTGGGGTGGAATGGTTGGGTGGCCGGAGGCCCTCCCGGAGGCTATGGAACTTGGGGAGGAGGATGGTTGGTTACACAGGGGCTGCTGCGGTGGTCTGTGCTCCTGCTGCCTTTCCTGCACCTCAACAATACACCGGAGAATATCAGTTTGATCCTCCGGTATCCTAAGCATTGCTTCCTGCCTCCTCTGATCACACTGATGCTACCGACCATTTTGATCCCACCATCTCTCCTCTTCCTCCCTCCACCTGTCCTCACGTTCATTTTGTGCTTTCCTGCACTCTGACAGTGTCTGCCTCCAGGCATTACGCTGGGCTCTTTCAGTGTGGGAGGACTGCATGAGCTCAGAGAACATTTCGTTGCGAGTGTGGTTTTTTCACCTTCTAATCTTCGCTAGCCTCTGGGATGGAGATGATACGCGGAGTGTTGAAACATTTGCAGCTGCAAGAGGGGAAAAAAGGGAGAGTAGTATTTAAAAAGACACATTTTAGAGAACAATGGGTAGATTCTTTCACAGTGAACCAAGCTGTTAACGTTACATAGCATGTGTGCTTTCTTTACAAAGTCGCATTTTGCCTCTTATATTGAGGGCCTGCCAGTTTGGGGTGAGAGATCACACACGCAGGGCTGGCGGGCAACAGAATTCAGCTTGCATGCAGACATGGTAAGCCACAGTCTTTTGGCTTTTTTAACCTTCATAACATGTGGGGATGGTTTTAAACAGCAGCACCCTCATTTCCCATACCAAGAACCCATTGGGTTGGCCATTTAAAATGGGTTGGCCTTTTAAAAGGAGGGCTGCAGTTTTCAGGTTAACATGCAGCACAAATCCAACTAACCCCCCCTCCCCTCCACACACATCCAATTCTCTGGGATGATCACTTCACCCCTCCCCCAACCGTGTGGCTAACAGTGGGGATGATTTCTGTTCAGCTACAGGCAAACAGCCCAGCAGGAAGGGCCACCTCTGAATGTAGCCTGAATAAAATTCCCCTATTTCAACCAGGTGACCCTGGGAGTACATCCAGGAGAGCTTCACTGAGATGTCCCTGGAAGATTTCCGCTGCATCCCCATACACATTAACAGACTTTTCCAGTAGCTGTACTGGCCGCCAATGCATCCCAAGTCTTCAGGGCAAATTAATCATTAAACATGCTTGCTTTTAAACCATGTATTATATTTACAAAGGTACACTCACCAGAGGTCCCTTCTCCACCTTCAAGGTCCGGGAGCCCACCTTGTGTGGGTTGGGAGGGTACTAGATCCAGGGTGAAAAACAGTTCCTGACTGTCGGGGAAAATGGTTTCTCTGCTTGCTTGCTCAACCTCCTCCTCCTCATCATCTTCCTCATCCCCAAAATCTGCAACCCTGTTGCATGAGAATCCATTGATGGAGTCCACGCACAGGGGTGGGGTAGTTGTAGGGGCACCCCGTATAATAGCATGCAGCTCATCATAAAAGTGGAACATCTGGGGCTCTGACCCAGAGCGGCCGTTTGCCTCTCTGGTTCTTTGGTAGGCTTGCCTGAGCTTCTTAAGTTTCACATGGCACTGTTGCAAGTCCCTGTTATAGCCTCTGTCCTTTATGCCCTTGGAGATTTTTTTTTCAAATATTCCAGCATTTTGTCTTTTGGAACAGAGTTCTGATATAATGGATTCGTCTCCCCATACAGTGATCAGATCCAGTACCTCCCGTTCGGTCCATGCTGGAGCTCTTTTGCGATTCTGGGACTCCATGGTTACCTGTGCTAATGAGCTCGCCACGCTGGCCAAACAGGAAATGAAATTCAAAAGTTTACAGGGCTTTTCCTGTCTACCTGGCCAGTGCATCTGAGTTGAGAGTGCTGTCCAGAATGGTCAGAATGGATCACTCTGGGATATTTCCCGGAGGCCAATACCATCGAATTGCATCCACACTATCCCAAATTTGACCCAGCAGGGTAGATTTCAGCACTAATCCCCTCGTTGGGGAGGAGTACAGACATAGATTTTAAGAGCCCTTTAAGTTGACAAAAATGGCTTTGTCGTGTGGACGTGTGCCGGGTTAAATTGATCTAACGTTGCTAAATTCGACCTAAACTCATAGTGTAGACCAGGACTAAGAATATAAAAGGACTAGATGTTCAAAACTGCAAAGACTTAATCATGTTATTTGTCAACAATAAGCTAAGTCAAAGGGAAGTCACTGGGACTATTGACATTAATGAAGTCATTTATATTTGTAAGTTTGCTGCAGGATTGGGCAGCAAGTGAACCGTCCTATGATTCTAGTCTCCTGTACCTGTGGATCTGCCTAGCACATTCTCTTCTGTATTTACGACATCAAAATATTATACTATTCAGTACTTATGCTCAGTTGACAGTACTTCAAATATCATGATCTTTTGGGACTCTTCCCCCCACAGATTTAGAGTTGATGTGTTATTCAAATGACAGTTCCAAAAATGGAATCTGCAAGACATTCCAATAACCAACAGGGTTGTTGCTTAGTAGAATGTTCTTCTAACAGATGTTCACTCTTTTTAAAGCCTTGTGATTAAAATTAAAGGGCTCACCAAATATTTTTTGGAGTATAATATGTAGGACAGTAACATATTGAACCATTATGCAATTCCCACTAGACAAGTACAGATACAGTTAATATATAAAGAATGATAAATTGTATTAGGGAAGAAAATATTTTGCAGCTTTTGTTTTCTGAACTTAAGATTCCAAGATAAAATACTGCCAAGCAAATAACGTTTTTCCATTTTGAAAAAGTGAACTGACATATTGCAGCCAGTACTTTTTTCAGAGCCAACGAAATACTTTAATTTCAAATCCAGCAGCAGAAAAACTATTCTTCATCTAAAAAATTCTATCCTCCTTGTATCTTCAAGTAAAGAGAGATGTTTTAGGTAAAATTTAACCATGGAAGTATATCATCTATAGGTTCAGTGACTGGAAATAATAGCTTATGCCATATTGTGTATCTTAAAATACTAAAAGCAGCAAAGAGTCCTGTGGCACCGTATAGACCAGGGGTCGGCAACCGGTGGCTCGCGGCTCGCCAGGGTAAGCACCCTGGCGGGCCGGCCCGGTTCGTTTATCTGCCGCATCGGCAAGTTCGGCCGATTGCGGCTCCCACTGGCCGCGGTTCGTGGTCCCAGGCCAATGCGGGAGGCAGGAAGCCGCGGCCAGAACATCCCTCGGCTCGCGCCGCTTCCTGCCTCCCGCATTGGCCTGGGACCGCAAACTGCGGCCAGTGGGAGCCGCGATCGGCCGAACTTGCCGACGCGGCAGATAAACAAACCGGGCCGGCCCGCCAGGGTGCTTACCCTGGCGAGCCGCGAGCCACCGGTTGCCGACCCCTGTTATAGACTAACAGACGTTTTGGAGCATGAGCTTTCACACACGAAACCTCATGCTCCAAAAGGTCTGTTAGTCTATAAGGTGCCACAGGACTCTTTGCTGCTTTTACGGATCCAGACTAACATGGCTACCCCTTGGTTTTGGATATGGGCCCCGATTCAACTAAATATTTAAACACATACATTACCTTAAGCACATCCTCAGTCCAATTGAAGTCAATGAAACTATGCACATAATTAAAATAAGAGAGATACTTAAATATCTTGCTAAATCAGAGATTTGACAGATATGTTTTGTAATATGTAATTCATTTCTTAAAAACTTAAGGAAGCTTTTGATTAAGCATGTGTTTTAAATGTGTTAAGCATAATCTTAAAACTGTACTTATTACCAAACAATAATGTAATAACACCCATTTTGTAAGTAAGACATTCATGGGGTTATGGTTGAGTGAACTGTAATTGTCTCAAATTTCTATTGATCCAGAGAAAATGAGATTTATATTAGTGTCATTAATAAATACCATAGATCGTGGGGTCGCCTACAACATGCAACTTTTCAGACTGAAAAAAGGAAAGAGGTTTTAGGAGGAGTTAGACTATGAGAATTTGGACTTAATAGCTCAAAATATGTTAATTACCAGTAATAACAAAATAGAGAGGGAGGTTGAGAAGACTATATTTAAAATGTTCTTTTGTACAAGAGCCCTGGTCCAGTGCCTCAGCTAGTACATATCAGCACAGGTTCACTGACTTCATTGGAGCTAGCCAGTTTTGCATCAGCTGAGGGTCTGGCTCTGCTAGTGTTTGTGTAAATAGTTCCCATTACTAGGATCTCTCTTTCATTCCCCTCTCCTCACCCCCTTTGATTTCTCTCTCTCTCTCCTATTCCTGAAACTCTTTGTAATGTGACCACTCTTACACTTGACCTGGCAACCAATAAATATGTTCTGATTCTTATGTATTGGTAAAATAATTGTCTTAATCTTTTGTGAATACGTGAAATATGAGCTGTTACTTGATGGCAACTATTGAGACCTCCTTGAACAATAATGGAAATATTGTGCAGGTGTTATATTGGTGCATGACCGAGAACCATATGCTGCTTTGCTCTGAAAAGAATTGGACTATTTGCTAGGAATCTTTGGGAAAATGTGCATTCTGACACTTTTTCTTCAAACTTTAAGTAATACTTTTATGTTAAAGAAAAATATAAAATGAAAAACTAGCATTTTAAATTTGTGTACACATTGTGTCTATTTAGTGCGTAGGATATTTACCTCTTACATATTAATTTTAGCAAGGTAGTTAATTTTGCGTCCTTTCGTAGTAGCATTACCTATGCACAATGAAGGAGGGTTCCCTTTGGCTCTTTCCTGGGTTTAAGTTGATGTTTTAATGATTTCTTAGGGTACTTTGTGTGTGAGGAATCCATATACTATATCTTTTGTACCAGGTATCTATTTATGTTGCATTCTACAGCCATTGCTGAATCAAAAGGATTAATGTTTTGCATTTTAATACTCTCCAGTTTAACTGAAGTCAGTATGTCTCTAGGGCTATCAAAGTGTTTCAGTGCAAACTATTTGAGACAGGAGCAGAGACTCTGTGCTTCTCCAAAGGTACAATGATCAAGGAAGTTGAAAGGACAATGAAAAATTATAACCGGAGTTTCATGATGGTCTGCTGTTGATGCACACACCAGGAATCACTTAACTGAAGGCTGGAAGTGGTTGTATGGGATGAAGAAAGAACTGATGCCAGCAAGCTTTGGAAATAGTAATCATTTAACAAACAAGATGAAATGAACCCTGATTAAAGAGAGGACTAGCAAATAAGCAATTTGTGCACACAATTCCCTACATAATGGTTTTAGCCAAAAGCCACAATAGAGAAAAGTACAAGTTAAACTATTCACAAAGAGTTTGTCCAAGCTGTTTCAGAATCAGAACCTATAACCATTAGCTAGGCTTGGGAGATTAAAATGCATATTTGTGCAATAACTTAATCAAATTGTAAAGTCATGTGTGTGTGTGTGTGTGATGAGGGAATTCAGAGTCAATGAGAACAAGACTCAATTGATCATATGGTCCTCTTCTGTCCATTTCTCTGCTCCTTTGGATTCCTTTGTGACTTCTTTATAAGCTCATTACAATACCTCTGGGACAGATCCAGAGTTCATTCTTTACAGCAAACAGATGCGTAGTAACATTTATACATTACTCTGATCTGAAGGGAATTATAGAGGATTATTTGCTTGTTATGGTAGGAGATTTACAGGAAGATATTGGCACTGTATTTATTCTCCTGTTGAAAAGGGCAGGTAGTTAGCAGAAGTGTTTTTCTAGGTTTAATGTTTTAAAAATCTGATCAGATTGGGTGAAGGTTAATATTTTTATTTATTTGCCAACCAGTTGGTAAGACTTGTGACACATTTGCCTTAGTTGCTGGATAGTTTAGAGGCTGAGTATGGTTCAAAATGTAATAACTGCAAGCCCAAACCATTGTAATTAGTTTAAAATTAGGAAAAAGCTATTGTAGATGTCCCCCATTATTTTGTTTGTTTCCATCTAGTCTGAATGACCACCTCCCAGAGCAGTGACTACAATCAGTTACTAACATTAAACTCTACCTCAGAAAAGCAGGTTTACATAGAATGGCTTTTTCAAAGTAAAGGACAAGTGTTTAAAATCTGTCTTTAAAAAATAAATCTATGCGAGAAATGAACATGTCTCATAACGTAGAGCAGTAGGAAAGCAGCTGCTCCATCGTCTGTATTTCTGCCGAAGAAAAACCAACCGTCACAAATGAGTTTCCCATTAGCATGATCAAATGGTGCCATTCTTATTTGATTTTAAAAGTCTTATTGAACAAACAAAGCTATTATTTTTTTAGCTTCAATCTTTTGAAATATTTTCTTCAGGAGATGGTGACTCTTCCTCATTATCTCTTTTAAAATAAAGTAATACAGGATTCAATGAAAATACTTGATCTGACTCTGCATTAGCTGTATCTCTAAAACCATTGTGAACTTCAGAGGTCATTCTGGAATCATGAAATTTGGTCCCAAGTCCTCATTCTTTTATCTAATAAAAACTGGATTTGTCTTTTAACCAATTTTCAGAAATGTTGAACAAAAAAAAAATGCTGAAACCCCATATCTACCAAGCAGACAAGCTAACTTTTGAGCCTTTTAAAGGACTTTTTTCATTGTCAATCTTACATTAAATATAACAAAACATTAATACCATTTAAATATATGCATTTGGGGCTCACAATTTTAATTAGAGTGCTTGCCAGTTTCAGAAACAGTTGTAAAGTGGAATTATGCAAATGGAATATGGATCATTTCCAGTCTATACAATTACTCCAAGACGTATGTGGGCACTTGGGAAGCATATCTGAGAGTAGCTAATGTTACCTGTTACTTTGCTCCACCAGCATGCCATCTTGCATTTTAACAGTGTCAAGGTACATTTAACTTACACCCAAATGTGTCATGATAGAAGGTTGAACTTACATGAGTCAGTGAGACTTCAAGTGATTCACAGAAGAATGAGCAACTGTGGTTGTGTAATCCAGTCTTCTGCACAGCACGGGCCATAGAACTTTCGTAAAATACTTTGTGTTTGAACTAGAGCATATCTTTTAAAAAAAAAAGTGTGTATATATAAAATCCAATCTTGATTTAAAAAGTCCCCATGATGGAGAGTCCACCACAATCATTGGGAAATTAGCCTTTGGAACAATTATTCTCACTGTTAAAAAGGTTTCTTTTTTCCAATCTACATTTGAATAGCTTCAGTTTCCAACTATTGGATCTTGTTGCATGTTTGCCTGCTGGATTTGGGTCCATTATAAAATATTTGTTCCCCATGCAGATACCTGTAGACAATAGATATCATCATAGATCCTGTCATGTGTCATCGCTGTATTTTTATACATTTTTAATTAATACAAATTAGTTCTTTGAAAGCCTGTAGCAAAGATTAATACTAAGATAGTAGACATACAATCTGATGAGTTTTTCCTTCAGAAGATTGTCTGCTATTAGAAACCTCCCCTTATTTTCACTGACTGGACCACATCTTGATCAAGATTCTCATAGGCTTCCCATTCCTAACATTGTGAAGCATCTCTTCTTCCATAAACAATTGAGTAACAGCCCAGTGGAAGCTATGGACAATGAATGTTAGGAAAGTGTTTAAGGACTTTCCTGAATACTACAGGAAGAGTCAGATCCATCTGACTAGCCAACTTCTTCCAAACCACTAGCAAGTGATCCACTGAACTGCAGGCCATAGTTAAGAAACCAATGTACAAAGAGGCATAGAAGCCTCCCTAGTCAAAAGGACACTATCATCAATGCATTTGTCCCTGTGTGTGTGTGTGTGTGTGTGTGTTTTGTTTCTTCTGACTGAACTAAGGATATGGTGATAAGTACATTCTTTCCCTTTTAGACACCGCAGTCCTCCCTATCAGTCTTAAGGAAGGATCCTCAGACTTTGAAATTCACAAACCTATTTTTACCATTGGAATAACTTACATCACAACTAAATTAGGCAACACATTTTATTACGTGCCCAATTTTGAATCGTTTTGTTTTAATTTCATCCATGTTAACTCAATTCACACTAGATTTTATATCTTACTAGAGGGCAGAATTCTGGTGAAAAAATGTTTAGTTCATATTGGATGGACCTTTTTGGAGATTTGCTCACAAACGAGGAGGCTTTCAATTTTGAAATTTCTTCTGCTGCTTTTTTGTTCCTCCATATCTCCAAAACCGTAGTACCTACAAACTCCAAATGTGCTCTCTGATGTGGCCTGGGCAGGAAACAGTGCATTTGAGCAATTTTTTGTGGATTAGCTATGGAAGTAGCAATACACATATATACAAAATGTATATACAGAGGAATGCATTGGTTTTTTTTCCTTTTTGGTATACTAAAAGGTATCTCCTGTACATAAACTGGGTTACGTAGGCATAGGAATAAAATGCCTTTCTCCCCATTGAGTCTCCCCTTCAGCCTATCTCAGTGGACATGTTGACTTTTGGCCTGATCCTGCAAAATACTGAGCACCTCCTAGCTCTCAGTGAAGTAAAGGGGAGTTGAGGATTTGAACTCCTGGGACATGCTTGCAAGCATCAACCATCTAAAGCATTTTCAGATTTTCAAAAGTAGTTAGACTTGAATAGAGAAGGGAGGTGGTCCAGTGGCTTGGGTGCTAGCCTGGATCTTGAGAGACCTATGTTCAATTCCCTGCTCTGCAATAGGTTTCATGTATGACATCAGGTATCCTAGAATATCAGGGTTGGAAGGGACCTCAAGAGGTCATCTAGTCCAACTCCCTGCTCAAAGCAGGACCCATTCCCAACTAAATCATCCCAGCCAGGGCTTTGTCAAGCCTGACCTTAAAAACCTCCAAGGAAGGAGATTCCACCACCTCCCTAGGTAACCCATTCCAGTGCTTCACCACTCTCCTAGTGAAAAAGCTTTGTCTAATGTCCAACCTAAACCTCCCACACTGCAACTTGAGACCATTACTCCTTGTTCTATCATCTGGTACCACTGAGAACAGTCTAGATCCATCCTCTTTGGAACCCGCTTTCAGGTAGTTGAAAGCAGCTATCAAATCCCCCCTCAGTCTTCTCTTCTGCAGACTAAATTAATCCCAGTTCCTTCAGCTTCTCCTCATAAGTTATGTGCTCCAGCCCCCTAATCATTTTTGTTGCCCTCCACTGGACCCTTTCCAATTTTTCCACACCCTTCTTGTAGTGTGGAGCCCAAAATTAGACACAGTACTCCAGATGAGGCCTCACCAATGTCGAATAGAGGGGAATGATCACATCCCTCGATCCGCTGGTAATTCCCCTATTTCTTCCGTCCTAAGTGCAGAACTCTGCACTTGTCCTTGTTGAACCTCATCAGGTTTCTTTTGGCCTAATCCTCTAATTTGTCTAGGTGCCTCTGTATCCTATCCCTACCCTCCAGCGTATCTACCACTCCTCCCAGTTTAGTGTCATCTGCAAACTTGCTGAGAGTGCAGTCCACGCCATCCTCCAGATCATTAATGAAGATATTGAACAAAACCGAGCCCAGGACTGACCCTTGGGGCACTCCGCTTGATACCGGCTGCCAATTAGACATGGAGGCGTTGATCACTACCCATTGAGCTCAACAATCCAGCCAGCTTTCTATCCACTTTATAGTCCATTCATCCAGTCCATACTTCTTTAACTTGCTGGCAAGGATACTGTGGGAGACCGTATCAAAAGCTTTGCTAAAGTCAAGGAATAACACATCCACTGTTTTCCCCTCAACCACAGACCCAGTTATCTCCTCATAGAAGGCAATTAGGGTAGTTAGGCATGACTTGGCCTTGGTGAATCCATGCTGACTGTTCCTGATCACTTTCCTCTCCTAGAAGTGCTTCAGGTAAATCACTTATTCTCTCTATGCCTAAATTTCCCATCTGTAAATTGAGGATTATAGCAGTCCCTACCTCACAGGGGTATCACATGAGGATATATATTTTAAAAATAGTGCGAGGCATTCAGATATAATGGCAATGAGGGCTGTATAGCAAGAGGGAGAAAGGTAGCAAAATTCATGCAGTGCCCTGAACTCTTCTGTAAATCTTACTGTTAGAACCAGACCGTGACTCTTGCTGCTGTATATTCGTGCTGGGAACTCGTGCTGGGAACTAGAGGTCAAAGTCTCTGTGTTTTGCCACCTGCATCACAAGTAGCAAAGTGGCAGGGAGAGCAGTAGGTGGGCAGTGTGGTGTAGAGTTAGAAGTGTATGTTTTTTTTTAAAGTATCTATAATTGGCTATTGCGTGTAGTAACTCTTAAGTCTCTTACATCTTCAATGTTCTAACAAAGGTGTGTGCGTGAAGCATCAATAGACACATGCATCCATTTGTTTTTCTAGAACAATAAGATACAAGCCATGTGACTGGGTCCTTTCCATCACTAGTATCCTCAAAGCTCAACCACTTATTGGAACAACTAATTGGGTAAGTCATAGCCAGTTTTAAATTGTGCCAGTATACAATTTATCATGCGGTCTCTGCTTTTCTACTATAATGCATTTCAAGGCAGTATGCAAGTAAGTTAAATGGCAGTAAAACATCGTATCATCCAGTGTGCTCACAAATTCTAGTAGACTTTGCAAATTTGAATAAAGATAAAGGTTAGCAATTGAGAGGGAAAAAAACTGTTCAAGATAGCTGATGGGTTTATTAAAGTTTGATCACTGTACCAATTAATGTAAGAAAAAAAATAAGATTTTATTCCTCCTCCTTTGTTTTTAGATAAAATGTCATCCCCAGAGCACAATGGCACAACACTTTATGGTTCATGAAAGGACTTTTTCCTCTCTGTCATGACTACCTGATATTAAAATACGTACAACAATAAACTGTTCTTAATAATCAGTTTATAAAAAACAGTACAATTGCTTCCAACTGAGAAGCAGAAGTACAAACAATGCAAGATTTTTATACACTAAATACTGTCCAGGTAATAGAAGACATTGTCTTTTCTCACTAAGTGTCTAAAAGTAGAACTCATAAAGAATAAATAAATTAATACTAAAATGAACGAAGGACTTTTGGATATGAACACTAACTAGCTGGTTCTTCAAACAATTTTTCATATATTTTTCTTTCCAAAGATAATTTATACTGACTACTTGCTATTCACTGGTACTAGAAACAAATATTTTTGGCATCATTTTTCCTGGGGGAAAAAAACAAACACTTTTGTGTGAAATCTTTGCAAAAATGAAAATCTTCTAAAATTTCCCATGGGGAAAAATAATTGGCATTCTTAAACCAACTTGAATTATCACTGTGCAGTTGCTCATAATCCCATGATATTGTTTGTTCTTTGATTGGATGACTCTAGCTGTGATAAGAGTGGAAGAGTGTGATCAGTTAAATCTGTCAGGAAATGGGTGGAAACAGATTAAGTTAGAAATAACCAGGTAAACAGGGCTAGCAAGTGGAGAATGTTTTTTGTCGTTGTTTTAATTTATTTAAGCTCTGTAGAAATGGGCTCAGGCTGGCAAGTTTCAGTTTTACTATGGCTAAACCAAGCCCTCCTCAGGTGGTGTGTGTTTAGTTTTTGGTTTAGTTTGTTCTTTCGAGTTGCACAAAGGGGAGCTCTGCTCCCCACCTCTGCTAAGAACAAGGGTAGTACTCTTCCATCTTCCTGTTCCTCTTCCAGTGGGTGGTATTTGTCAGTTGCTGGAGCCTGCTAGGCTTCTCTGTCCCAGCACATCCCCCAGCAGTGTGCTGCCTGGAAGCAGCTGCTACAGCTTTCCTGCCAGTCTGTGCCTAAAATAGGGCTGTGTAGTACTGCCACGTAGGCCTGGTCTATACTACAGGGTAGGTGGATGTAAGATGCCTTGCGTTGACCTAGCTATGGAAGCGTTTTCACTTAAATTTGGCTCCTGCCAATATAAGTACATCTCTACGCCAATTTAGTAACACCACCTCCACAAATAGCATCGTTGCTGTCTATGTTATTAGGTTACCAATGTCAGTGTAGACACTGCATTGCTTACACTGACTGTTACTGGCTTTCATACCACAATGCCCCACACTGACAAAACAATCAGTGCAAGTGCTGGTGAGGATGCGCACTGCCAACAGAAGGAGCCAAGTGTGCACATACACAAATGATGTAATCGCTGTCGTGGCTATATGCCATAGTAAGTTAGATCAACATAATTTTGTAGCGTAGACATGGCCTTAGTGCACCTAGTGATTAGTTGTGCACTGTGGGTAATACTTTTGGCAATTGTGCTCACTCTGTTGGTCCTGTCACCCAGGAGAGATGTACCTATTGGGTTCCGGGAAGTGGGCAGGTGGAAGCCCGCCCACTGCTTAAGGATCCCCCCTCTAGCCTAAGGGGAGGATCTACAGGACCTCAAAACCCAACTGAGTTCAGGAGACAACTAATAAAAGAACAGGGACAGGAGTGCATTCAGAGGGTCAAAATAAGGGAGCCTGATGGGGACACCGAGCAGAGAACCCCGGACAGCACCCACTGCTCCTCGAAGGTGTCAAGGGAGCCAGTGGACGCTGCCCAGAGGAACTCTGCCGAGATGCGTGAACGGACAGAGGATCAGAAACAAGCCCCACAGTCACAGGAGTCTCCATTGGCCAACCTCCTCTCCCTGGTTTTGTAAATGGCCGTTTTAGCCAGGGCTAGGAGGAGGTTGACCAGGAGGTCCCGTGACTTTGTGGGCCACGGATAGGGAGTGCAAAGAGCCCAGGAGAGATGTAGCAGGGTGCTTACCCTGCTCCTGCCCTGAAGGGATTAAAAAAGCCCAGAAGAGAGCTGGGCTGGGCAAGGTAAAACCCTGGCTGATTGGGGGAAGTGGCTGCAGCTGGGCCTTATAAGAAGGCCAGGGAAGCCAGGAGCAAGAAGTCTCTCTCTGCCTGTAGAGGGAGATGGGCCTGGTTGCAGGGAGCTAGAGACAGGGTACCTGAGTGAAGCAGGGCTGGGGACAGGCTGAGGAGCTGAGGAACTCCAGCCTGGAAAGCCCCAGGCTGCGGCCTAGCAGAAGGCCAAAGAGTACTAGGGGTTGCAGAGGGCAACCCAGGGGTAGGCCAAGGCAGCAGGTCCAAACCCAACCTTACCAGCGATGAGTAGGCTGATACTACAGTCTACCCTAGGGCAGTGGGTCTAGACAATGACTGGCAATAGCCATATACTGAGGCAAGGTGGGGATAGTGAGTGGGGGTTCCCCGGGGAGGGGAGAGCCTAAGACTGAGGGGTTACTGCCAAGGGGCAGCACCCCAGATAAAGGGGCACCGGGTCCTGGGAGGGACATGGGGGCCAGAGGACAGGCGGACGACCGGCCTGCAGAGGGCGCTCCAGAGCTGGAATGAGCTAATTCCCAGGAGTCACCAACAGGAGGTGCCACAGGGGTGAGTCCGCACGTCTACAGAGATTTTTTTTTTCAATCCTGCAAGGACTAAGAGAAGCAGCTCTCTAAAACTATGTTGTTTCCTTCCCTGACTTATTCCAGGACTGATATCGAGAAGCCTACTCTCTGCTATACCAACCAGAGTCCTATTACCAGATGACTCCTCAGCTGCCTTCTTAGGGCAGCTTTAAATTCCTTCTGTGCTGCTGGGGAGGTGCGAAGCAGACTTAAGTTTGTACACAGATCTGGATCATATTGTACACAGAATAAGTGTGTAGGTAAACGGAGATAGAAACAAATATGAAAGAAAGAAATGTAGGCGTATTGATATTTTAAGGCAGGACATGATAGATGGCTAGAACTGGGACCTTGTGCAGTGACTAGGTTATAGAGTTTAGTAATTAAGCTTCCATTTTTAGCATCTTGCTAGCCATGCATACCAGTCTTCATGTTGGATATAAAATAGCAAGATATGTGATGCATGTTTTCATCATAGTTTACACCATTTTCAGATTATCTGAGGTGTATATTTCCCAAAACCTATTAAGAAATATGACACTTGATTGCTTGTGACATGAGAATAGTTGCATCACTCATAATTTTTGACATACACTCTATGAATGCAATTAATAGTTCAGATTTTCATGTCTTTTTTTTCAGTGTGATCGTGAAGCATCACAATAAAAATAAAGGCAACTATACAAATAAAATAATCTGAGTAGGATATTGCAGACAGCTAATTTAGCAAGTGACATTTTGGGGTATAGGATCAGAAATTAATTAACTGTCTACAGTACAATCAAAAACAGCAAGGATGAGAATTGTTTTTAATTATAATTTGTATTTCTATTAGAGGATACTGGATGGATTTGAAGTTGAAGCAGACTTTATTGGTGGATTGCCTAAGGCACCACCAGGGGTGCTGGAACAGTTTTTATAGTGGAGGTGCTGAGAGCCATTGAACCAAACTGTAAACCCTGTATATAATGGAAACTATTTCAAGCCAGGGGGTGCTGCAGCAGCCCCCCGATCCTCCCTCCTAATTTCAGCACCTATGGACACTACACATGATTCTCCATGAAACAGGCAACTAACCACAGTACTAAGTAGTAGGGCTTTAAATATGATCAATTCACTGATAAAAGCGCAAAAGCATAATTACTTTTTTACAAAAAAAATTATGGTAGAATGAAAGCAAAAAATGTCAAATGGAGACAGAGTGGACTTCTTTCTGAATAAGACAGATTTATTCATTATTACTGTTAAAGATCTTCAATCCCTAAGGTTTCAGACATTTAAATTATATGATTTAAATAATTTAGTTAGTTCTCTAATTTCTTTACCACTGATGGGCTGACAAAGTTTAAGTACTCAGAATATGGGAGAGAAGAGTAATAGCAAATTTCTCTGGGATAAAATGAGATTTCTTTATCAGAAGAGCATAGGCCAAAGTTCACTGATGGTGGCAAGGGACATAGAAAAATACTCCCTTCTTCTACCTGTGCAATATATGTGAATTATTCTCCAATCACAATTGTGCATGCATCAGATCAGGTCACTGCTTAACACACAAGAATTTCAGCGTATTTTTGTAACTGTCTTCTGTCAAATGAAATGGTATTTGGCCAATGAACCCATCACTTCACCTGTTCATATTACTTTAAGAAAATATTCTAGAATGAGATAATAAAAAAAAAAAAGCAGGCAAGAAGTTCTTGAAAAAATAATTAAGTTTGACATTTATAGATTAAGTAGGAAAAATATATAAAGGAAAGAAACTTCTTTCTAATATAAACATTTAATTAAAAGTCCCAGGAGAGGTGGGATTCGGTGAAACTGTGATGCAGATTTGAAGCTTAATTGTTAGGTTAAAACTGAATAGAGGAAAATCCCTGAGGATGTCAGTTTTTTAAGTCTAAAATTGGTGACAATTCTTAGTTTTCTCAGTTAAAGCCAATATGATAGTTGTCAGGCTTCACATTTTGTGATGCGTCTGCTGCTTAATCTTTCTCAGGGAATCTGTGTTCGAAGAGTTTTATGTGTCAATGCCAAGAACAGATGCTCTTCAACCTTTATATCTGCACAGTGTGTAGCAATAAAAAAATCTTTTAAATGTTTGAGCTGGGCTTGTTCACAGGGAGCCTGATTGTCTGCAGCCTAAGCTCTGCTGGTGCAGTCAATCTGCCTGGAGAGGAGTCGGGCACCCTCATACAAACTGCCCACAGCTCTTTATTTGGGATGTGGGGTCAAGGATCTGTGTTCTCATGAAGTGGACAGAGCTGGTGAGGGCTGAGCTTAGGGCAGTGATTTAATGTATTTCCCAATCAGCTTTTGAAATTCGGATGCCAAGCTGGAACTAGTTGCCTTCCCGGATGGAATTCCATGGGGGTAGTGGCAGCAGTACCACTGACTGCACTTCCTGGGAATGAATCAAGTGTGGTGCCAGTTGCCCTGCAGATGAGAGGGGTGCAAGTTGCCTCTATCAATGAGCAGTCTCAACATTCTGAAGCTTCCCTAATGTCATATGACCTTTATCCTACCAGAAGGAAAACAGACTGTTGGTCCATCGAGCCCAGACTTTTGACTGGGTCAGTGTCCTCTGTGTGGTACTTCAGAGATAAAAAGATGCTAACACATTAGATATGTGTAACGAAAAACCTTGGAGCAATACATTTTATAGCACTCTCTTTGCATGTAAATGAATAGATCACTATTGGCAGGATATTAATATGCAAATGAACAAGACCTGCTTCTAGCTCTTTGGCACAGGCATTGTTCAGGGGTGGGTGAGTGTATTAGAGGCCACACAATTAATCATAAATACAAATATGGAAAGGATTAAAAATTGGACAGGTTGGTCACACCTGTCATACACAGAGCTGAACATTTGGCACACTAGTGTTTGATGGAGGCTTGTTAGCCAGATTTTTGAGGATATTAGCATCACAGCTGTTACATAAACAGAGAAAAAGGGAATATGAGTTACCCACACTTCTGCTGTTAATAATCTGTCTCCTCTATAATAGGCTCAGCAATTGAGCCAGAGCTATTATAATATCTTGCCGAATTTTACTATCTAGCGTCCAACAGCTCCAGAGTCCTGTAGATCAATGGGTTACAAAATTGAACTCTTAAATTAGTGACAGTATCTGACACCTCCTGATATGAGGCCCTCTTGTTTTACTACTTGTTAAACTCACTTGGGTCCTGAACAGGGCCGGCTCACAACATTTTGGCATCTGAGGTGGGGATGATGCCTCCATGCCCCCTCGCTTGGGCCAAAACTTTGAAAGGTCTCAATTCTGCCGCCTTCCCATTCTTCTCCTCTCATGGTACTGCTCTGCTACCTACCCCAATAAAGGAGAACTAACAATTTAAAATGCCTTGATCAAAAATTTGAAGTAACACTTACATTTGCTGTTCAGGCATTTGAAAGTTAACTTTTCTTGTCTGCATAGTAAACACTGGCATTTTTATCTGTTTGAATAATCAAAGTGGTGCTTTCCGTGCCTTCTTGGTTGCAAAGATTTGAACTGCTTCCTGCTGAAGTTCCACAGTCTGGGCCAGCTCATGCTCTATTGAGATGGTTGCAAGGCCGATCAGCCTCTCCTGTATCATTGTGGAGTGTAGATGTGTTTTTATTAACTTTAGCTTGGAGAAGCTGCATTCTCCACTGGCAACCATTACAGGAAGTGTTAGAAATATGCGCAGAGAAACAAAAGCAATTGGAATGAGGGTGGTCATCTTATTTGTGCACATATATTCCAGAACAGCCTTTGGAGTTGATCCTGTTGAAATGTATCTTGAAAGGGCTTTCAGTTCATCACCTAAATCACTCACATCAATATTGTGCATGTCATCATGTGTCAACACTGTCTCTAGTGCCCTGCATTGCTGGTGTAGGTCTTCTTCAGATATAGTGAGGTATCATAGAACATCCCAAATATACTGCTGTGTTCCTTGAGCTGCATGAAACATTCTTCAACTGACTGTACTGCACAATCTAGCACCTGGTTAAAGAATTGTTGTTTGGGGTCTCTTATGGGATTATCCCATGCCTCGTAATCAAAATGTTGTCATCTTCAGTGACTCTTGTATTCTTGAATGGGTGGGAAAATAGCTTAAGTGTGAAGTTCCTCTCCCAATTTCTGTGCATTCTTCAGAACATTTTGAAAACCCTCATCTGATTGCTAAGACTTTAGGTATGACTTTGCTTTGTCTTGTTGTCCCATTGCTCCAGATATATCCAGGTCAACACCTTGGAGTCTCTTGCTTACAACATTTATTTCAAACAGTATGTCATGCCACAACACTAAGCCACACAGAAATTTGAAGTTATGTATGTTTCTGGTGATTCTATTTCCCTCTGCCACTGTTCTCCCACGAACAGTTCCTGTCATAGCATTATCCTCCATAATGGCAACTATGGCATCATCTATCTCCCCAATTTGGTGTTTGATAGGCTTTAGTGCCTCCCTCTGTTCTTTCCTCTCATGTTAGCACCATTATCGTAGCCCTAACCTCTCATGTCAGCTATCGCAATTCCCAGATCTTCCAGCATTTTAAGAAACACATTTGTCATACCAGCTCCTGTAGTATCATCAATGTCAATACATTCTAGAAAATGCTCTCTGACAGTCACCATTGCAGGGACATTTTCACTGGGTTCTGTTGTTGTTACAAAATGCACCATTAAAGTCATTTGTTCTGTATGGCATGCAGTCCAGAATAACAGAATTGCTGACTTCAGATCTGCCACAATCTTCTGTTTGATTTTTGTTGCCAGTAACTGTGTGATCTCATTTTGAATTGTGTACATTTCTTGGGTGGTGACTCTTCTTAGATGCTCTGGAGTACAGCATCAAACTCAGCCATCAGCTCCACAATTTTAAGGAAGTTTCCATTGTTTGGCACATACAGCTGATCTGAAGTGCCACACAGTGCTAGGTTTTGGGTAGCAAGCATTCTCACAATGGCAATGAGCCTTTTCAGAACATTTTGCCAGAGGTTGCCGATCCCTGGCCTATACTGACAGTAGAACACCCTCTCCCCATTTACATACGTAGTGTCTCCACTGAAGCGATTCAGTTGTGCCACTCTAGCATTTTAAGTGTAAATAAGCCCTAATCTATGTCTACACTTACAGCACTGTGTAGAGTACATACACTGCAAGTCCCCCTTGCATGGATATCGATAGCAGCGTAGACAATGAGGCTGCTCAGGTGAGTAGAGTAAAAACACTCCAGAACATCAGGGTATATACCCTCTATGACTCTCTATAGGTCCAAGCAGCGGACCCACATGAGTCTACCCTGTGCCTGCGCAGAGGGATTCTGCACTATGCCTTGCCCACATTGAATAGTTTATAGGATTGGAGCCTATGTAGTTATATCAGTATAAAACTGTTAGAACGCAGTAGTGAATCAGGGCCAAGATCTACACATTTATTTTTGGCATGTGACAGTTTTGAAATATTGTGGGTTGCCGATGTTTGTAGTGCAGTAGCAAGTGCACAAGTTATTTACCTTTGTTCTGGTTTTTGTTTTTAAATACATACATTGTAGCATCTTGGTGCCTTGAACCTTGTTTGTTTTTTTCCTTGCTAGTATTCTAACTTACTCAATTGAGTATCATTGTTCATCTATTTAATTTAATAACAGCTCCTTTCAGCTTTGTAAGACTTAATTAAAATGTACTGTACTGAAAGAAACAAAAAAATTAAATTAGTTGAATTAGTAAATAACAGCAAATTAGTAGTAGTTTAGTGATTTAATTAACACAGCTTTATCCCAGCACACTAGTTAATGAAAGTAAAGTGCTAGGCCATCTGGTACAATTTCAAGAAATGTGGAAACAGAGCTGCCTCGCTTTGTACCTTCCTCTCATTTGTCATTTGCATTTTGATGAGTCCATTGGTTCTCCTCTTTTAGATGATTATTCATTTTATATGTGAAAGTCTATAAAGCATTTCAGGATCCTTCAGAATGAAAATTGCTTTATAAAGGTAAGGTAGTAGTATTCCTACTCTGTTTCCTAAGACTGTTATATTTTCTAAAGGATATATGGAAAAATAAGTGCAATCTATCCAAAAAGTCTGTGGCTATCACTCCATGCTAGAAATGAAAAGCTGCACATCTTCGCTCCATGGTTCTCATACTTAATTGACCACGTTAATTTATTGTTTCCATTTACTAGGTTCCAGGGAATGGATAGCTGCAGCTTTTTTTTAAAAGGTTCATCTTCCATGTTACCTCAAAATGGATATATCAGGATGTGGCATTATCCTGTGATTATAAGCACATAAGTAGTCTGTCCCAAGATTCCAAAAGCATGCCCAGGAGAGGTAACTTCATTTCAGAATCCATAATTTTGTGTGCATAATTCGTATAGATGAAAGAAAAGGAAGGGATAGAAGAATCCTTGTGGGTGAGGAAGTGAAACAGAAGGAAGGAGCTAATGATCTTCAGCCATGAAGAGAATGCAATTCCGTCTCCTATTCATAGGGAGACCTGGGCAGGAAATGGTTTCCTGTCCCATGAAAATTTTCAAGTTTTCAATATTTTTTTTTCTGTTCCTCATCAGGACAAAACCTGAGACCTTTTGAAACTTTCTGCATAACATGAGGGACACAATAGGCTGGTGGGTAGGGTATTCATCTCGGATGTTGGAGACTCCTGAAGTTCAAGTCTCTGATATACCTGAAATTTTGATATCTTAAATCCAAGGTGACTGTCCTAATCATTGAGTGATTGACTGATCCCGTTAGTTTTGACCAGAAATTCCATCTTTGTCTTGAGAAATCTCCCGAACGAAAGTTCCATCATAATGGACACCTTCCCACGAGACATTAACAAATTGGCATTTGCTGTCAGAAAATTGTTTCATTGAAAAATTCCCAACCAACTCTATTCATAGGACTATGGAAATTGCTTTACTGGATCAGAACAATGGTTCATCTGTTTTAGACAGTGGCCATTACTAGAGTCTTCACAATGGACAGACATGTAGTAATGTATTGGGCAGTTATGTAGTAATATGCTTATAAAGGCAATTTCTTCCTCACATTAGCTAACTATTGAGTGCTTTATGTCCTGAAGCATGGGGTTTAAGATCCCTGATTCGTGTTTCTCTTAGCTAGTGTAACTAAGGCATTTTTAGTCATAAACAAACCCTGGTATTTTCTTTTAAAAAAAATCCTACTATACTCTAAACTTAATTTCTCCAATACTAATTTCTCCCTATTGTTACTCACATCTTCTTGTCTGTCTGTAATGGGCCAGCCTCTTACCACTTCAAAAGTTATTTTCCCTCCCTTGGTATCCTGCTGTTAATTGATTTCATATTAGACTGACTTCACACTTGGTAAAGCAGCCCCCATTCTTCCATGTATTTATACCTGCTCCTGTATTTTTCACTTCATGCATCTGATGAAGTGGGTTCTAGCCCACGAAAGCTTATGGCCAAATAAACTTGTTAGTCTCTAAGGTGCCACAAGGACTCCTCATTTTTTCATTTTAATAGTATCTAGTAGCAGGGATTTTTATGTGACAATCATTTTAATATTAATTTCTTAATTTCATTGAGTATCCTCATTTATTTGTTTTATGAAAATAAATGGGGAAATAAAAGCTCTCAAATTACTTTTTCTGTATAGTCATTCCATGTACCTCTCTCATGTATGGCTCCTACTCTGAACTAAATACTCTTTGAGACTCTGTGGATTTTTTTTTCTATATCCTTAATTTTGATTTGCCTGTCTCTGGACATTCATATTTGTTCCATATGCTTTTGAGGTGGAATGCCAGAACTGGATAGCCTCTTCCAGACGATGGCAGCCAGAGCTACAGTCATGTCACGCACAGGCTGTAGTTACAGCCATAAATCAAGAGCTGGTACATAAACTAGAACAACCCAGGAGAAGCTCCTGGAGGTATTGTGATCCAGGCACCCCTTTGAGTCCTAATTCTCCCTGCTCCCTTCCCTTGTTCTTCAGGTGGAGGGATACACTAGTATACAGAGGTGAAAAATCCAAGTCCCTGAGCGAGAGTTATACCGACCTAACCCCTGCTTTAGACAGCGCTATGTCAATGGGAGGGCTTCTCCTGTTGACATAGCTACTGCCTCTCAGGGCGGTGGATTAACTATGCTGATGGGAAAAGTTCTCCCATTGGTGGAGTAGCATGTTCACTGAAACACTACAGCAGCACAGCTTTGCCATTGCAATCTTTTAAGTGTAGACGTGCCCCAACTCAACTGCACTGTCCAATGACAAGGGGAGAATGGAGCCAAGGGTCCATTAATTCTGCTCAGAGATGCCCCAGTAGACCCAATGTATTAGGGGTGTTCTTAATACCTCTTAGTCCCTCACTAATCCAAGTTACAGTCTGATCCTTAGTAAATACAGTAAGTGAAATCTTGGCTCCATTGAAGTCAATAGCATAACTCGCATTGATTTCAGTGGGGCCAGAATTTTACCCAATATCTTAATTATCAAATAACAGTTTAAGGTGAAGGGGAAGAACATTATGTCAGAAAATAAAATTAGTTTTATATTGTTCGTGTTTTGGAATAACATTTCCTGTTCCCAGCTTAGGCCCATATTCAGCAATGCATTCATGAAGTCAACAGTATTACTCATGTGTTTGTATTTAAGTATTAGAGAGGAGATTAAAGAAGCCGCTCTAGATTTATGAAATGTGTTGTACATTTCAGAACTAACAAAGGATTTAGCTGTTACTGAATAGACAAATAAGGAACTATTTCATTGAGTTCCTTGAGTTAAAGGCATAATATGTAATGTCAGTCAATTCTCTTTACCAATGACATTTTTCATTCAGTTTTTGATTAGGGGAAAGAAATAGAGGGGTTTTTTTTTTGGTGCTGTTTATTTTACTAAATACTTACTTCTCCCCTCACATCTTCCCTACCAATTGAAAAGAAAAAGTACATTGAGTTTCCTGTCCCCAACTGCAGGTGAGTGTGGTTAGAGCATGTGACTGTGGAGGACAGAGATCTGAAATAGTGTTGTGCTGGTGGGTGAAGGGTTATATGGGATCAACTCCAAGGGAAGCAGGCACTGATGTGAAGAGCTCTGGATGTATCCATTAATTGGATATTTTTAAATAATATGATTTTGCCTCATTCCTTTGGCTATCCTAATGCTACAGTATTTTTTTAATGAAAAGGTGGAATTTAAACTATTATTGATTTCCAGATGGCTTTCATATCTTCAACCACTGAGAGGAAGGCTCCCTGTTCTAAAGAGATCCCATTTTGCCTCATTCCTTTGGCTATCCTAATGCTACAGTATTTTTTTAATGAAAAGGTGGAATTTAAACTATTATTGATTTCCAGATGGCTTTCATATCTTCAACCACTGAGAGGAAGGCTCCCTGTTCTAAAGAGATCCCATTGTGCCTTCAGTCTAGCAAAAATCAGAGCTTAATTTTGAGATCTGTAAAAAACCTGACTCTTCATTATTGGTGAGCAGCAGAAAGAGACAGTTTTTTAACAACTCTTACTCATGCAAAGTAGCATTTATGCATAATGTGATTCAGCATGAGTAAGGGTTGTATAAGCTGACCCATATATACTAGCTTTCTTTGTGTAGAACATTCTATTTTGTGTATTCTACAGCATGTCTCAAATCCAGTGTTTTTTTCCCAAAGGCTTCTCCCCCCCGCCCCCCTCCGCAATGGAACATCTGAAATACACTTCACATTATTCACATACATAATGGCATTGATTATCCTATTCTATTAAAGCAATTGTATGTTCTATTCTCATGCAGCATTTATTAATTTTGGAATAAGTTCTGTTACAGTTTGTTACATTATTTAACCTGAATATGTCATTTTTCTTGGTCCCAAGAACCAACCAAAATATTGAGTTCTGGATTCTTGTATCTTGGGAATGGCTCAAGCTAACGATTTAAGCCTTACTCCACAGTTTGTATGGAGAAACTTGTGGAGTGTTGGCATGGAGACATATTTCCTTCAGTACCTAACATTTTTATTTATATAATAACTTATGGCAAAACCTTGATCAGTCAGGGCTGTATTCTGATCCTACTTACTTTCCATGTGAAGGACGTCAAAATAATCAGCATTTAGTGTTCTTTCTGAATTAACATAACAGGTGTTTTATGCATATTTTGAAAAACTTGTCAGGTGTAAGAGGAAAGTGAAAAGAGGATTTTAGGTTTTACTAAAAATAATAGAAAATTATACTGAAAATATAATACCATTATATAAATTGATGGGCTATAAAAGAGCTGTGACATGATCAGCAGAATATTTAGAAGAATAAATAGCTTCCCGAGTAATTCAAAAGCTGTACAAATATATAACACACCAGAGCTCAGAACAGAGAAGTATATCCTATATCAAAACATTGAGAACCCCTGTTTTATGCTGTGGTATAACACTGGAGTAAATCCATACTGTATCTTATCATGTGTGTAAGATGAGGAATGACACATTAAATGTGGGTGACCATGTAATATTCTATAAAGAGAACCATTCAGTGTGACAAGGAAAAATTCAACATGAAATGAATACTCTGTGATGTAACCTTAATAAAAATTATGTACAGAACATGCACATTTATTTTTACTGCACAATGAACTTGGATGAGTGTTTATGTTTGAGTGGCATATAAAAGCTTTGCCAGTTAGAATTCTATGACAGACCTTTGATTCTGAATGAAAAGGGTATAGAGTTTCAGCAGAATAAAAGCTCTAGTTTAAAACACCTCTGAATCCCCTTTTAGTGGTTTGGTTTGTTTGTTTTTGTTTTTTTTAACGAGGATTTTCTCTTCAATGGTAATGGGATTTCAACAGAATGTGTGAAGTCAAATCAAGTTTAGTGATAGATCATAATGGGGTCAGGAGATGTCCCACATTTACAATTGAGTAACTCTTCTTTATCAATAGAGTTCCATGGGCTTTAACTTGAAGTAGAATGTTACGTGTTGTTAATCATGTTACAGTAAATGACAATTTTTTAATAATTCATGGCATATTACTGTGCAACACCTACTATGCAGTAGAGGGTGTCAAATTTAGGATTTTTTTTTTTTTTACAAAAGTACCTGAAATTTAGTCCTCTTCTCTAATTCCAAAATTATTATTTTACTAACTCATTTACTAAAGATGTACGGTAAAATTATGAAAAATGCCTAAGTGAATGTCAGTGGGGCTTAGGTTCCTAAAACACTTAGGTGCTTTTGAAATTTGTCCTCAAACACTTCAATTTGTTACCAAGTAAAATACTTGTGTTACTGGCCAAGAACTTACCAGTAATATTTGAAGATATGTAGGCAAATCTCACTTTATAAAAAATAAACTCAGAGAAAATCTACAGTAGCTGATCACAATCCTACTGCATCTGACTAAAACAGGGTAGGCAATAATTGCTCTTAGGGCTTTATCTACTTCAGCAGGGACTTGTTAAAATTGATGGCTATCTACCTATCCAACTTGTGGGTCAACAGGCGCTACCTCATGGGGGTAACCTTTTAGTTCACAACTATGCATTTAGCAGCTTAAGAATGTTTTGGAGTTGGGCTAAGTGATATTGATATTTTGGGGGGTATTGTATGGACAATCAATACTACTTGCCTGTAGTGGGGATCAATAGGCTTTTTGGATATTCACAGGATAAATCCTATGAAGATTCACGCTGTGAGAGTGATCTAACCAAAAGAATTGTATTGAAGTAAATGAACATCACAACACTCATACAAGAGCTAGTGTTTTCAGAACTAATCAGTTCCAGATCTGTAGTATTTTAGTCTTTAGGCATATGCTAGCCTACTACTACTAAATCATATATAAACACATATTTTAACTTGTGCTTGGACACTGTAAATCATTTCTTGGGTTTGATGTCAAAGGGAATTTCCTCCACTAAAATATTCAGATGAAGAAATTAGCTTATTAAATAAAGAAAGTTTAAATGTAGCTTTATAGCTGCAGCCCTGTGTTAGAAGTGGAGAGCCAGCTCATGCTTTTTTGAGGTCCACAAGTCCTTACTGAGTTTGTTTGACAGAAAATTGCATTGTCAACTGAACAAAATGTATTTGTGAAAAGTGTCTGCTTTCTACAGCAAATTCCAATTTTTTGGTCCAAAAAAATCCCCTATTCTCCTTCCGGGGCTGGTCTTTATCTCCTATGCTGCACTGTGCTTTAGTGGTTTCTGTTCCCAGACATTCATACAGTACTGCTCCTTTCCCTTCTGCCCAATCCTGCATTCTTTGTTTCATGAGAATTTTGATTTGTTTCTGGCTCTGTTACAGAAAATTCACAAACCATTAACCATGGCACCATTTCCAAACATAGTGCTAGATGTCTCTTCCTTTGTTTCTTACCCATTTCCTTTTGTATTCCCAACATGTTCTGTATTGTTCTGAGCAGATATAATGGCTATATTAATAGCCTATGTTGTTCTCCATCATGTATTCTTTTGGATCAAAATGGATAGATGGCTATCCAGTTTGAAAGAATTTTGTTCCATTTCTAATAGGTGATATCAAATCAGCTCACATTATTATCGGTATCCAAAAGCATACATGCAAATTTCATTCAGCACACAGTTTGCTTTTCAAGATTCTATAGATCAGTAAGGCCTGGTCTTCCTCCCTTTCTTCCATGAATCCCTCACTATTACAGCAGAATCACTATTCTTCCCCACACATCACCAGGCCAACCCATTGGTCAGTTGGTTTATTCAATCTTCCAAAGCTCCTTCAAGGACCTTAGAACAGTTGCTCTCAATGTTTCCAGACAACTGTACCCCTTTCAGGAGTCTGATTTTTGTCTTGTGTACCCCAAATTTCACCTCACTTAAAAATTACTTGCTTACAAAATCAGACCTAGAAATATAAAAGTGTCACAGCACACTATGATAAATTGCTTACTTCCTACCATATCATTATATAATAAATCAACTGGAATATAAATATTGTACTTACATTTCAGTGTACAGTATATAGAGCAGTGTAAAAGAGTCGTCCGTATGAAATTTTAGTTTGTACTGACTTTGCTAGTGCTTTTTATGTAGCCTGTTGTAAAAGTAGGCAAGTATGTAGATGAGTTGATGTACCCCCTGAAAGACCTTGGTTGAGAACCACTGCCTTAGAAAACCGCTTGGGCCTGATTGTCCTGTCAGATTATTTTTACAGCAGTGTAACTCTATTGACATCAGAGTACTCACTCCTGGTTTACATTGCTGTAACTTAGTTTAGGGTCAGAGCTAATACTACCATCCTAGATGTGATTGCTGAAACATAACCATATTTTCTCTGTGTTATTATTAATATGTTGTTTATTTCAACTGTATAATATTCAGCAAAGCTAGTTTAGATTCTCTTGATTTATACTGGTTATTAATATCCCTCTGTTCCTTTCTGTGATTCAATGACTTTTCAGGATAGAAACCAAAAATTGTGATTGTGAATTAAGGATAGCCAGAAAACATGAATTCCATTTTCTACAAATAAATAAATAATCATGATTTTGTTCTGATTTAGGATGAATCATGACCTTTCAAAAAAAAATTCCTAAAAATGAGGGAGACCGATGAGCAACTTAAAACTGGACTTCCTACAGACTGTATGAGTACCCTAACCACTGGACTATTGGCTATTCTGAGATAGGTGTCTTCCCCCATCTTCTGCACCACCATATTAATTTTGACCAGAAATCCCATCCTAAATGATAAATATTTCCAACAAAGGTTTAGTACAACTGATATGTTTCTGTGAAAAGTTTTGATTTTGGTGAATCTGCATTTCCCCACAGATTATAGTTTTGTCAAAAAAATTCCAACCAGCTGTAGTGTGACTGTCAAAACATTGGAATACCTTGCACCGAACAGTTTCAGGATGGCTTTGACGCCCCACCTAGGTGGCTTAAAACTTAATATTTTCACATGGTTGCCTATTGTGTTCATATATTTTGAGTCCATTTGGAATGGTACAACAGAACTGGTTGACTAAAGATCCTGGTGGGAGATAAATCCACACACTTTCTCTCCATCTGCTCTCATCTTCCTTTCTCCCTCCCTCCAACTATTTTCCTCTTGACTTTGATTTCTTTAGTTTTTTTTAATAAGGGCCATAAAATCTGTGTGTTGGGAATATTGTGGTTAATAGATGGGAATTGAGGCATTGTATAAATATCTTGGTCTTTTCTGATGGATAATGGTTTTGCATTTGTTCCATATGTGAGCACCTAGAATTTTTTTAGTTTGTAACAAGTACAAAGATTGAAAAAGCTTAATAATAAAAACCCTTCTATTTTTTCATTGGTTATATTTATCAGTATATCATCAGTGTTCATGTTAATTTTTCTGCTCTTTTCTAGAGTCATCTGCATAAAAGATCATTTTATTTATAGCATTCATTTCTAAATGCCCATTGCTTTTGGGACCCTGTGCAGATTCAAAACAATAAGTCAAATCTGGGCTCAGAGGTTCAAGAGCTGCCACTTAGCAAACGAGAAATGGGCAGAAATAGAATAATCCAAGTTTGTTTCTTTTGTTTAAGAAAAGAAATGAAGAGACAGTTTTTTTAAAAAACCTATTAGCCCTATTAGCCCTAAACCTATTTTCTGTCAACAGTTATTTATGGGCACAATTGATGTCCTTAGATGTCTAAAAGAGTATGAGTGTGCCCACAAATCAGGCACTCAGACTTCTAAATGACCTAAACTGCCACCTCATATCAAGCAAACAGGATAAATGGCACAAGAAGAGCGGGTAAAGGAAGCAGCTGAACAATAGTTACGGGGTTGAGCAGGGGGTTGGACTAGATGACCTCCTGAGGTCCCTTCCAACCCTGAGATTCTATGATTCTATGAATATGGTCAGCAATCGCAAAACATAGCTGCTGCATCAACAAATGATCCAAATACAGTGATGTCTGATACAGTGGCATGATGGTAAATAGGAAAGACAACTAATATTAGTAGCATAGCATTAATAATGTCAATAGTTCATTAACATATCAGCCAACTGGATGAGGGATCTGTAGCTTTCCTATGCATCCATCCATCCAAAGACTAGAATGGGAAATCAGAAAGCTTCATGCATCACATCCCTGTGGCATTTGAAATATTCAGACCATTTGACGTTTACAGCAGCTAATATGGCCCAATAGTTTTACTGAACTGAACTGTGTATACAATTATCCTATTCAGCTGTATATGAAGAGATCTTTCAATCTGGTTGAGCTAAACTAAGCATGGGATTAGGGCACAAGGCAACTTCACAATACCCAAATCCAGGGAATCGATGGGGTGGGGGTGGGATTAAGGAACAAGTTAGATCACCTTGTACAGTGTTTGTAGCACATATTACTACATGGAGGGATTTTGAATATCTCTCCTTGCATTCTAATCTATAAATGTATTTTCATCCAGTAAAATTCCTAAAACAAGCATCTGTAATTTCGAAGAGTCAGTGTGCAAAAAGGAGGGAAAAGTGGCAATAAAACTGGAGTTTATTCAGAGTCTGATAACCTTATTGCCAGAGATGATTTTTCAGTAATTTGTACTTATTTCCCTTTGTATGTTGGAACTGATTTATTTCTTCCTATGTTTTAGACAGCTTTCCATTTCAGACATTGATGATTTCATGCAAGATACAGTATTAATTATTTCCCCTTTTTCCTTAGTGTCTAGTGCTTCTAGAGATTGAGCAATATCCCAGTAATAGATTTCAAACATATTAGCTATGCCGTTTTTCAAAAAATATTTCTCTGCTATTTATATTTGATATTTTTTTCAATATGACTCAATGTGGTTCCATCACTCACTGTTTTCCTCCAAGGTAAAATTTTAAAATCATTTTAAAGAAAAAAGCAGTATTTTTTCCTAGTCTTGACTTCTGACAGCAGCTTAGATCTCCAAAGCAGTTCATAAAATTATATTTGCAAATCATAAGTATTTTCTTGGGAAATGTACAATATATGAACTGATGTTATTTACTCTTATTGAAACTCTAAAGTCTACAAGTATCCTGATGTCTAAATTGGCACAATGGCCCTGGAGGACCATTACCTGAGTTTTCTCTGAGAGCAAGTATATCTATAAATGCATATGTAGAAAAAGTTCCAATTATCAGCTGAACAGAGCCACATAAAAAAAATCAATATACAAAACCCATTTGTCAGTCCATTTCAATTACAAATGAAGTTGTACTACGTTTTCTGAGTATTCACCTTCCTCCTTTTACAAAGAATTCTTTCTTAAAAGCTATTGAAATAGGACTAAACCTTCATTGATCTACTCTCAAAACAGCTTTTATTCTTTTAATTTGACAAGTAGAATAACAAAAGTGAACCTTGAATAACATGAGAGAAGCTTTGATTTTTATGATCTGCAGGAAAGTTGAGATGATTATGTTGACTGCTTAGTTAGCCCATTATATCAGTCCTTCACCCCCTGAAGCCAGATTCTGTGTTGACTTACTCACCATTGATTTCCATGCACTCAAATCAGTTTAGAATTTGAGCCATAGTTTATGAGTACCATTTTCTGTAACACCAAAATCCAGCAAACTTTCGCTCATGCACCATTGACTCATTTCATGATAATACTGCCTCAATTAAGCACAATGAAAAAATCACACAGTTTATCTGTAAAATCCTAGGGGAAGGAGGATCAAATCAAAAAGTTGATGAACTTATTGCCTCAATGGGATTAGGAATAGATGTCAATTCTGGGGATGAAACAAAACCTGGCATTATAAATACAAAAAATATGAATAGAAACACCCTGCAAGGACATATGGCCCACCTCCCTGCCTTGTCAATGAGTTACAGTTACCTGCAATATTATTCTAGCACTCTAGCCCAGTCAAAAGTAAATTTTCCCAAGTGATGTTTTTTTCTGCATACTGAGGCTAAATTTTCTTTTGTTTAAATGCCTCCAGGCTTCACTAGTTTATACCCTTTCTAGACATTTCTCTACTAATAATTTACTAAAAGTGTTCATTGTCATCATGTAAATAACTCCTACTAAAAAGCCCAGGTACAAACTCGACAGTATTTTTTCTGATTGTAAGAAACAGGAAATGTGTATGGACTAAATAGTAGCTATACAGTCTGTCCTGTGCGTACGTAGATGCCCTTCCCCAGTGGCAGACCATGATCCTACCTTACTCTGGGGAGAAAGTAAGTTATTTCAATCTTTTCATGGAGCAGCTTAATCCTTCTAGTGTACTCAGCCAGCTACTGAGATAGGCAGTGAGAGGCAGAGCAACTCCTAACCCATGTCCAGGTACTTACTTGTGAGGGATCACTGGATAAGCAGTCTCTGCTCTTCCTGTGGCGGGCGTCACAATCTGAACAGGCGAGTAAAGAAGTGCTACTGTTCTGTGTGACCAAACAAGGGCTAAAAGGATCTAGCTTTATGTAACATATAGGGCAGTAATTAAAAATGTTCATTTAAAGTACAATGTGTCTGGGGAGATGCAAAAGATTTTTGGCTTTATTTTATATATATATGGCCTTGTATTGCAGAGAATTTGCTAGGATATACTTTCCCATTCTGGTTGCAATTTGTTGTCACAAAATTGAATTGTGCGGTCTGATTTCATTTTCCATTTTTGATGGTTGGAGGTCCTTATTTTATCCAGATGGACTTGCCCTTTCCCAGTGTCACCCTTTGAGATGTACCCTTTTGAGATGACCAACTGCGCCACCTAATTGTTACATGATGTTCTGTCAGCCTGTCGGAAATTGTAATTGGTAATCAGTTTTCTAGAACTGTTTCTGTGTAGCAATAAGCTGTGGGTATTTCATAGACCCATAACCAACTTATCCGGGGTTCTCAAACTGGGGGTCAGGATGCCTCAGGGGGTCACGAGGTTATTACATGGGGGGTCATGAGCTGTCAGCTTCCACCCCAAGCCCGCTTTGCCTCCAGCATTTATAATGGTGTTAAATATATAAAAAAGTGTTTTTAATTTATAAGGGAGGAGGGGGGTCACACTCAGAGGCTTGCTATGTGAAAGGGGTCACCAGCACAAAAGTTTGAGAACCACTGACCTAAACAATCTATTTCTTGATATTTGAATAGTGTTAGATTCGTCTTCCAAAATTCTGCCTCCTTGTTCACCATTTCATACAAATGAGTAGAATATCATTTTTTCCCCATTATTAATCATTGTGGTAAAAAATATTTGAATATACTTTCTGCCTGGTAAATTTTCCTGGCATTTGTGTAGTGCTGTGCCACATGTTTAGAAGCCCAAGTCCCTATGTCTTTCTATTGTCTATAACTGCAAGTTTGTTCCTTCCTCTATCTTTTTTTTTCTTTTTTTTTTTATTGATTTAGAGTCAGGATTTTGAAATTTTTACAGAAACCTCAGGCAACATGGAAAAAAAATTCATATGTAGGCAGCCATATAATTCAGCATGCACTTCTTCAGCAAAGGTAGTGGTTTGTGGCAGAAGGCTTTTGTTACATTTCCAGCCATACTTCTCAAATGTCTGGTTCAGAGGTACATTTTAAGTCTGGGTATTCAAGCTGTGTTTGGTGTCAGGATCAGTTCTTGAAAAGAATTTTGGTCCTCCTACAATAACAGCAAAAGTGTGTTTTCCTCCCCCCTTCCCCCAGAAGTTTGCCTTACCTGCTTTTATTTAGTAATTCTGTAGGAACAGACTATAAAGGCAACTAGATGTATGGTTCTCTTGCACTCTAAATCCCATTTCAACTGGACTAATCCCTACTTTTTTTTCTTCTACTTATTCCTCTTCCATCTTTTTGTGTAATAAACTAACTCCAAAATGAGAAGAAATTAGAGGCAAATGAGGTAGGACATCCATCAACCCACCAGCTCTCTATTTTTAAAATCAACTAAAAAAGCTTTAACAACTTCTCTACCCCAAAATGCAGCACAGATCACAGATTAAATAAGATTGTAGGTAATTTTTGCTAATTCAGGCTTTTAACTGCAATTGGTATTTTGAGTATTATCTAAAAATTCTTTCAAACATTACCCTACTGTCCCGGACAAGAAGAAAGACAACAGAAATGTAGTTTAAGCAGGCCACAGTTTTACTAAGGCACATCTGACAACTACCTCGCATGAGAGTTAAGGGAGTGGGGAAGAAGGGGGCATCTCCTTTGCTGTACCAGTCATTAGGAGCTGACTTCCCATTCCAGTTTATTAGAGAACCAGACCCCCTAGTGAATGAATACATGCACTGGCCAACAGAATAAATTTTATAACCTAATCTACACACCAGATCTCTGGGATGCTGATAGGAAAGTTTAAAAAAAACCCACCCTATTCATTCCAATCTGGCAATGAGTGAAAAATTCCTTCCCAGACGCACAAGATAACTAGTGAGATGCTCACAGCTAGGCCACAAACCCTGTCAGCCTCGTATTCCACAAGAGGGGAAGGGAGGTATTTTTCTTCCCTCTCAGAATGGCCCCTAACACAGAGTGAAAGGCTTATAAATTTGCCCATTAATTGTGTGGGAACCAATAGGCTTTGCTACACTCTTGTACCCCACTTATTAGTCCAGACGTCCTGTCCTCAAGACCCTAAGGGGAAGAATGCACACAAGAATGGGAGGGGAGCATACTTTCCCCAGCTGGTCCAGACAAAGCCCATGTCAAACAAATGTTTTATACCCTTGTCTGAAATCATCAAGAAACCAAGGTGCAAAACTCTTTGAATAGTCCTTATATATCTTGAAACCCTGCCCCCTTTTTTTTTCAAATGAATCATTTTAAATATTTAATGGGTTAAATATTTTGGATTGATATAAATGAACAATATAAAAATAGCAAAAACCAAAACATAGTTAATATTTACTTCATTCACAACTTATTGGGTCAAATTCTGCACTGACTGAAGCCCTACGCAACCCTATCAAAGTGCGCACAGGTTTAACAGTAAGAATTGGCTCTTTTTGCTATTTATATTACAATATAATAGGATGTGCAGCAATTAATAAATTGTTTGAAATCTTCGGCTGGTAATCCAACAGAGCAAATGCAAGCACTTCATGCTAATAGCTGTTCATTAGCAGTACTGTTATTATTATTTATATATAATCAACGCCATGCTAGTGAGGAATGATAACAGTCCCTTTTCCAAAGAATTTGGGATCTAAATAGCCATGATTAGAACAAAAGATCCCTCGGTTTCTGAAATGCCTCAAGCTGACCTTTCTTGTCCTTGCTTTCAAGGGCTACATCATGCATGTCCCTGCCTACACATCCAATCTGGTCTCCTTTTGACTCTCCCACTCTCCCTCCACTGCCTGCCTGCCTGCCTGCCTCACCAATGATGACAGCCTCTATCTAGGTATTTGTAGGCTCATGAACACCAATAGTATCTGAGCTTGCCATTATTTAAAAATGAAAATAAAAATCTCCTTTTTTTCTTCCCCAACAGCCTATAGGAGACCATAGCTTGATCTAGCTTTGGATTGGTTTGTTGGTTTGTTTTTTGGCCAATATAGTGGTTTTTAGGGGATACTTATATTGAGGAAAAAGCCACATCAGAGATAAGTTTTGCATTTAGTTATCAATGTGGTGATGTTTTTTTTCCTTGAGGGAGTGAATTTCATAGTCTACACTCATCTCTTGTGAAAGTCCTGTTGCATGTGCTCATGATGATGCCTCTATTCATTGACATGTTCATGGCTGCAGTGGAACATAGCTACCAGGAAGTTCATGGTGACAGAGGGAGAAATCTACTCTGCACATGTGCTAATTGACAGCCTAGTGCAAATCTCTACTCTTTTAATGTACAAGAGTAAATAGTTGTCGGTCTAGTTGTGTGGACATGCAGATTGTGTGTTCACTCATCCAGTGTTGCATGCAATTGTCTGGCTGTGAATTTAGGATGAAATTCACCTCTGTACAGAAGTCTACGAAGGCCTATGAACCTTTTCTAGAATTTACATGAAATTTGAGGCTTTGTGCGGGTCCTCTAAAAACTAAGACATCAAAGAAAATAGCTTTAACTCTTTCAACCTATCATACACTGTGTGGTGTATTAAAAGGGGTATGCATGTGACTTTAAAACAGAAATAAGATTCATTGAGCTAATATAATAGAAACAAAGTATCAGAAGGGTAGCTGTGTTAGTCTGCATCCACAAAATGCTCAAGCTGGCATTTCCTGAAGAGATACCTTAGTGTCCCAATAAAACAGGAGCAGTTTTCCATTACCCTTACATTTGAAATGGGATTTTATAAAATTGATAACTACCATTGTCGCACCAACATGCCTTAACACTGATTTCAAAGTTCCCATTCCACCACCTTTAAAGATGAGTGAGTCATTAAATCTTCATATATATTCAGTCCTTTGCTTCTCCACAGAGGTTTCAAACAAGGGTAGGTGCCATTGAGTAGAAAAAACTGAATATCTTGCAGGATTGGTCCCAGATGAAGCAAATACACACACAGTATAATTTTGATTCTCTTCATGCTTTTTTTGTATATAGTGTTGCTTTGTATTCAACTGCACAGTAAAAGCTCTGTCTGCCTCATATCTGTATTTGAGTGTGTACCCTCTGAATGCACTTCTTGGATGCATGCTACTGAACCATCAGAAGTATTAAATGCTACATGCAGACTACTGCTGCTCCACACTCTCTGCAGACATAGGGCAGATCCCTCTGCAGATATAGCTACATTCTAAATAGAGCATCCAGTGAGTGAAGCTTTTGCAGGGCTTTGGCAGGTCTTTCCTAATAGGAGGCCTGATCTATAGAAGTTGGAAGATGGTGGGCCATTGAAACCATTGGCTTAAAACTAAACATTTGGTGCCAGATCATGCCTTGACCCTGCATGGCTGCACAAGGTGGGAAAAGTCACAAGGAGACTCCTTACCTTGTGTCCTATGCAGAAGCCAGGAACAAGGGGTTGAGTTGATGAGGCTAAGACCCCCATATTTTTTCTATGCATTGGTTAACAAAGCCAACTTCAAGCGTGGGAGGGAGAAGGGGAGGTTGGTGGGGATGGGTGTGTTGTCGGGGGTCTTTAGAAGATTTGAGGAGTTATGCATCTACCAGAACTTCCCCAAGATGGTAGGCTTCTGCCCTTCATTGCAGGACTACTCTTGAAGGCCTAGTGGAGACTTTGACCAGCATATAGCAATATAAGACCCTTATCTCTCTTCAGTAGTCCACGTAATTGCATAAGAAAGGAAAACAGTGCTACCAAAAGGTAGTAAAAAGAGCAATCCTAATACATAAACATTAAAATAATGAGGATGTGTGGGGAAAAAATGGCTGCACCTCACTGAAATAGCACATTCATATGACCCATTTTCACTTTAACTTTTCTTCATGTAGTGAAGGTCAATAATTCAAAGGAATGTTGGAGGCCAGTTGTTTTAAAACTCAGGTGAAGAGAGAGAGAAAGAGAGGTAATATAATTGTTCTGCTGTTTATAACATGGGAGAATTTAACCTGGAAGAGAAATCAAGAAGCAAATAATGAATTCTACGTACAATTGCAAGAAGGTTACTTCCAATGTGCAAGTTACAGTACTTTTGGTTTTGGTTTCCCTTATCTAAAACTATTTTATGATACTGAATGATAATGTACTTTTTCTGATCTATCCGATGAAGATGTAGCAAGAGATTAAACATGAGATGTCTTTTGTGAAGAGATCTCAAAGGAGTTCTGCTGAAAATTTTAAGTACCAAATACCAGCAGCTTGTAACAAAAAGTGCTGTGAACAGAATAGTTAAAAGAAGTCATGAATGTAGTTAGAAACAAGAGTACTGCAAGGGAGATGCCTTCAGTACCAGTTGAATTTTAATTTAGGAGAATGAACAATTAAGGTAAGCTTATTCTAGATTTAAGAGGATAGGACAACATTGTACTGATGCTACAATTTAAATAACATGTTTCTATTTTAACGAGGAGTCCGGTGACACCTTAAAGATGAACAGATTTATTTGGGCATAAGCTTTTATGGGTAAAAACCGACTTCTTCAGATGCATGGAGTGAAAATTACATATTCAGGCATAAATATATATTGGCACATGAAGAGAAGGGAGTTACCTTACAAGTGGAAAAACTAATGTTGAAGGTCAATTCAGTCAGGGTGGATGTTGCCCACTCCCAATAATTGATGAGGAGGTGTCGATACCAAGAGAGCAAAAATTGCTTCTGTAGTGAGCCTGTCACTCCCAGTCCCTATTCAAGCCCAAATTGATGGTGTTAAGTTTGCAAATGAATTGTAGTCCAGCAGTTTCTCTTTGAAGTCTGTTTTTGAAGTTTTTTTGTTGAATAATGGCTACTTATAAATCAGTTATTGAGTGTCCCGGGAGATTGAAGTGGTCTCCAACTGGTTTTTGTATGTTACCATTCCTGATGTCTGATTTGTGTCCATTTATCCTTTTACATAGAGACTGTCTGGTTTGGCCAATGTACATGGCAGAGGGGCATTGCTGGCACATGATGGCATATATCACATTAGTCGATGTGCAGGTGAATGAGCCTCTGATAATGTGACTGGTGTGGTTGGGTCCTATGATGGTGTCGCTAGAGGAGATATGGGGACAAAGAAGACAACAGGGTTAATTACAGGGATTGGTTACTGGGTTACTGTTTCTATGGTGTGGTGTGTAGTTGCTGGTGAGTATTTGCTTCAGGTTGGGGGGGGGTTGTCTGTAAGCAAGTATTGGCCTGCCTTCTAAGGCCTGTGAGAGTGGGGAATCATTTTCTAGGATAGATTGTAGGTCGTTGATGATGAGCTGGAGAGCTTTTAGCTGAGGGCTGTATGTGATGGCCAGTAGTGTACTGTTATTTTCCTTGTTGGGCCTGTCTAGTAGTAGGTGACTTCTGGGTACCCGTCTCGCTCTGTCAATCTGTTTCCTCACTTCTGCAGGTAGGTATTGTAGTTTTAAGAATGCTTGATAGAGATCTTTTAGGTGTTTGTCTCTGTCTGGTGGCTGAGCATTGTGACTTTGTCTTCACTCACAACCATTTCAACCCTCCCCTCCCGCCCCCCTCACACTTGAAGTTGGCTCTGTTAACCAATTCAGAGACAAATATGGGGGTCTTAGCCCCATCAACTCAACCCCTTGTTCCTAGCTTCTGCATAGGACACAAGGGAAGGAGTCCCCTTATGACTTTTCCCACCTTGTTCAGCCATGCAGGATCAAGGCATGATCTGGCACCAAACGTTTTTAGAGACTGAACAATGTTTTCCAGTTAATCACTGGACTTTAATTTAGAAATTCATATTGATTGAGTATGGAATATTTTCCAACAAACTTCTCACAGGCTTCTGAACACTGTGTCTAATCATTGTTTGTCAACATAAACATGTAGATGCGTCAGGGATGCTCCAGACTAAACTCTTCTTGCAGACTTTTATTTTCTAGTTCTAAACCAATGGTTTCACGAAGTACTGAGGACACACCATCTTCCAACTTCTATAAATCAGGCCTCCCATTGGGAAAGACCTGCCAAAGGTTCACTCACTGGATGCTCTATTTAGAATGTAGCCATATTCGTGGAGGGATCTGCCCTGTGTCTGCAGAGCATGTGGAGCAGCAGTAGTCTGCATGTAGCATTTAATACTTCTGATGGTTCAGTAGCATGCATCCAAGAAGTGCATTCAGAGGGTACACTCTTAAATACAGATATGAGGCAGACAGAGCTTTTACTGTGCAGTTGTATACAAAGCAACACTACATACAAAAAAGCATGAAGAGAATCAAAATTATACTGTGTGTGTATTTGCTTCATCTGGGTCCAATCTTGCAAGATATTCAGTGCTTTCAACTCAATGGCACCCACCCTTGTTTGAAACCTCTGTGGAGGAGCAAAGGACTGAATGTATATGACGATTTAATGACTCACTCATCTTTAAAAGTGGTGGAATGGGAACTTTGAAATCAGTGTTAAGGCACATTGGTGCAGCATTGGTAGTTATCAATTCTATAAATTCCCATTTAAAATGTAAGGGTAATGGAAAACTGCTCCTGTTTTATTGGGATACTGAGGAATCCCTTCAGGAAATACCAGCTTGAGCACTTAGACGTATCTGATACTACCATTCCTGCCCCAACTCCTGTGCCTGGAATCTAAAGCTGTGCATATACTTCAAAAATGAATAATGAATTTCATCTCCTATTCTATTTGCAAATAGTCCAGGAACAGACTGCATTTTTGCCACATATATTTATTATCCAAAATGACTGAGCAAATAATTTCTGCAACTAAGTCACTGACTATGACTTGTCCATGAACAATTTCTTGGGAGATTTTTATATTGGGAATTTAAGGTGTGAGTCACATGGCGTGTTTCTGTTAATTGATTGTGTGGGAGCAACCCAAGAATTAGGTTGCTGATGGCTATACTCACAATTATGAATTCAAAATCCACTTTTGGTTAATATACAGTAGTATTTGCTTAAAATCTACTGCTTCAGCAATCATTCCTGCTAGTAATTAATTTACTAGAATAAGTGCCAGGAGCAAACACAAAAAGGTGTGGAAATGAATTCAAAGCAAATTTGTTTAAAAATTCAAATAAATATTCACAAAATATTCTTCAGCATTTTCTCAGTTCTAGTGTCAGTTCATTGAGGACATGCCATCCTCCCCTTTTTTTACCCAGAGAAGGTGTAATTTATGTTTTAAATCTATGCAAATAATGATTGCGGCTTTATCTATGTTCAGAGAATCAGAGATTTTTCTGAACTGGCTCTGACTGTCAAAATGGTCTTTAAGTAATCACCTACTGCATTTTGAAGCTCCTCTATGGAACATAAAACCCAGCTAGAGTATGTATAATGATACACATCTCCCCGGAATCTCTCAGAAAAGAGAAATAATTTGTTAGTGTAAAAACAGATCTGCCAGCAGAGAGACTTCAAGTAGGATGGCTTTGATCCAGAATAAATTATCCCTTAAATTGCTTAGATCTCCTATAGACAGTACAGAAGCAAAAAACATATGCCTTCATCTGGCATTTTCCTTCTTGCCATCCCATAACATGAACATTTTAGTACAATTTTCTTCCTCCCTCCTCCCCACACATACACTTTACCCATTCATTATAGTTGATCCATAGTCATCCTATTTTAGAGCTATACTCTGTGTCCTAAATTTTAATTATTTCCAAGAGTTAAAGTACTTCATATTCAAAGAATATTTGGTTATTAAAGCAGAAAAATTGATTATATAAATGGAAATTGTACTCAATAAATGTTTATAAGCTAAGTGATTATGGCTAGTGAACCCTTGGTAGTTGATTTCCTGGAGGAGTTTGGATATAAATTTGCCTCCCCGTGTCTTTATTCTCTTTTTACTGCTTTTTATGATGATTATAGATACTTTATATTGCTTAGACTACAGATTTATTTTACATGCAAATATTATCCAATTTCACATCTTCATTAAACTTTAATAAGGCTTTATAAACTGACGGCATAAAAGACAATATTGAATCAACAAAGCCTATATAATGATGATTGAAATGCAATATCCAGGAAGAGATGGGGAAATAACTTAAGTGATAGCAGTGTTGGTAAGCCTGAAGATGTTTTAAGTTTATTTTAAGCTGTAATAGTTACACAAGAAGTGTTACGTAAAATCCTCCTAAAAACGGAAAAGATAAAAATGAATTGTTATCTCTGATTTTTTGCTATGGTATGCTTGAAAATAAATGATACTAGTATTCATTGTACGTTGTTTCTTTTTCTTTCTCAGCTGGTAATTTTATCATAAAATGAGATTGTCTGAGTTATAGTGAGAGCTGATCTGAATATAAGAAAAAATGCAGTGCTACAAAAAGGCAACTATAATAACAAATGTCCAACAACCTGTAATTACAAGCATATCACACAAAAGAATTGTACACATTAATTTTACATCAGATACAGCTGTGTAAATCCAGAGTAACTTGCAGTCAATGGAGGGTTTTTTTCTGGATTTACACCAGTGTAATTTAGAAAAGTATTAGGAATTGCTACTTTGCTCTGACCAGTGCCTGATCATGTTCTGTCTCTGATAGCACAGCTAGAATTCCTAATTGATGGGATTTCATGCATCAGAGATACAGAGGCAGTAGCCAAGCTGAAAAAGGAAAGGAGTCAGCGTGCCAGTAACTTCGTCTCTTACAACATGGGCAGCTGTAATTACCTGATATATGTATATCATCAACATGAATGAACAATTATAAATATTTGAATAAATCACAACAATATACATGTGGCCAATCCAGTTTGAGCATAAGGAGGCTTTTACTGCAGTCAGAAAGATGTGCTACATTATAGCAGTGAAAATTAGGAGAGTAATCTCCTGAAGACCATTCCAGTCAAGCATAATGATTCATAGATGTTAAGGCCAGAGAGAGAGAGGATCATTATGATCATCTAGTCTGACTTCCTGCATAAACCAGGCCATAGAATTTAATCCAGGAATTCCCTCATTCACAGAGTGTTATGGCACATACTCCTTTTTAAAAAGAGAAAAGTGAGTATTCCTTAAATGAATCCAAAGAAAAGGATGGGGTTGGATTGCTGCCTATGCCTATGGATTTTATCAGGGAAGGAAAAAGGAAATGTTCTTTCTTTCTGACAAGAGTATGGACAGCAACCTAAAGTAGTGGGATGGGAGTGTCAGTGCAGAAATCAATAAAGAGAAGATGGGAAACACACTTCATTTATGAATCTCAAAAAAACCAACAACAAAAACTCACAACCACCTCATCAACATATGAGGATTTGCTCCCTATGCTGCCTCGCAAATTCCTTCAGCGGATGTGCTTACTCTTTCCCCTGAGGATGTTAATAAGCACCTGGTGGAATGAAGCACAATATAATCCAGAATAGAAATGTCCTTTGTTTTATATCTTGCATTTCATACAGCTTAATCTAGTTGGCAATGGTAATTTTTTAAGGACTTACCAGACCTACACAGAATCCAGAAATATGTCAACAATAAAGAAGGTGAATCCAGGAGATTTTTTTCATAAGTCACCTGGGTCTTTGGGAAAGAAATCCCCCTTTTGAAGGAATCAGTATCCTTTATTGGACCGGAAATTGCTCTAACAAAGGAATTCTCATATAGTGTAAGTGTACCTTAAATCCATATTAGCAATAATTTAGTAAATCCAAACCCAGGAGGAAATATAATCTAACTTGATCTAAGGAGGAAATTTTAGATCCTATTAGATCACTCTGTCAAGGTTGTTATATTAGTTGCATGGGAATACCTTAATAAGTGTAGCTGCATAAACAAGCAATCTATCTGGTCAAAATATTCTGGATGGAAAAACTTATCACTGAAATCTTCTGGCCTGAGATTTCCTCCTCCAGAAGTTAATTCCCAGAGAAGGAGCCTGGGAAAAAATGTTTCTACTTTTTTTCTCTTAACTTGCCCTTTCCTGTTTTATCCTTCCTATAATTACATTTGCCTTGACTGATAATGGGACATAAAAATAAAGAGGAAAATGAGTCTAAGCCTAGAGAAGATTTGGCATTGCTCTTATGCTACTTAGAAGGTTTAGCAAACAGCAGGGATGCTCTTTCTATATCCATGTTCTCTGATGAGGCAGCACCTTCCTTTTCTCTTGAATGGCTTTTGTTAAAGGAAACTTTTTTTTACCATGGCTGAAACAGGACCTTATCTACAAATATGGTGGGTAGAGGACCTCTGTTGCTTCTAAGACAGATGGGTGTCTTCATAGTGAGATAAAAGGATTGGGTGAATTGATGGTCTCTATGATGCAAGATTCCTGCTTCCTTATACTCTGCTTAAAATAAAAAACAAATAAAAATTCCCCTCAGCACTTCTGAGATTAATCATGTCAATTCCTTTAGGACACCTGATGCTAAGGGGTACGAATAGCATGTGTAGAACCTGAGGCACAAACCTGATACATGGATTCGGATGTCAAAACTTTTAGGTGAATAAAAGTGAATAAAAGTTTAGGATTGGACCACTGGCAACTTCTGTGACCCTGCATAATCCATTCTGTGTAACACAGGAACGAGAGCCTGAAAGAGTTGCTTAGTCCTACCTATGAGATTTTATAAAACAAAAATTGCTCTTGCTATTTCTAGAGATGGCAATATAACAACCTTTAGAAGAAAATGAGTTGTTTTTAAAAGGCTGGTTTAATTATTCAGAAAAGGAAACAAATGGGGAGCATGGAATCAAGTTTAATAAACCTCTTTTACCTGAAACATAATATGTCTTTCATGAATGTTTGATATAGACAACACTGACGAAGTTTCTTTGCTGGAACATCCAGACTGAACAATTACTAAAAGTAAAGACTTCTCCTACTGCCTGGCATCCTCTGTTACCAGGGGAGAAAAAATTTATATCCACTAGTGCCGATACAGGACAGTTCAGAACCACCCTCCCTGAGGTCCTCCCCAAACAACCTCATGCCCAGGAGGAATGTGTAGGTTGTGCCGTAGCGAAGATGATGCAGCCTACTCCTAGAGGGTCAACTCTCTGATTGGGTGGGTGGATGTGGCAGCATCAAGGTCATGGCCCAACCTTCTCCCCACTCTCTTCAAGCTGTTCATTGGAAACTGTCCTTGTGCCCCCCTAAGGATAGGCACCATGTCTGTGATCAATCTTTGCCCAGGGTACAAAATAGGGGACTTCTGGCATACTGCCTTCTGTGCACCCACAGAAGGACAACTCTCAGTGTGGCCAAGGCTATTAAGAAAACCCAAGCCCTTCATCTGACATTCCACCTTGCATTCCAAATGAATGTGATAACGAGATGCCCACAGTCTTTGGTTGTATCCCGGATAGGAAAGAAATATACAAACTAAGGCTCAGGTCCTGCAAAGGGATCTGTGTTTCTGCAGAGAGTCCTGTCATCTGTCAGGAGTTAGAGATCCATACCACAGTCTCGACAGCTGGATTCTGAAAATGCTTAGTCAGGTGAGCAATGTCACAGACTTCACTGGGGAGGCAAAGTACTCCATGGATATAGCACAAGAGTGAATGGCTCTGTCACTGTCCTGTTGTGCTTTTGAGCAAGTCACTTCACCTCCGTGCCTCAGTGTCCCATTTGTAAAATGGGGAATGGTGACAGCTAATTCTTTGAGAAACTGAGGCAGAGTGACATATAAGAGCTAAATATTGTTAATGCGAGTAAAGACTAACTGTTTGTGCCAAGATTTGCAGAATTGGGCCCAAACTTAGGGTATGTCTACACTACAAGACTATTTCGAATCAACTTAATTCGAATTTGTGGAATCGACCTTATGAAGTCGAAGTTGTGTATCCACACTAAATACACTAGTTCGACTGTGTGAGTCCACAGTAACGGGTCCAGTGTCGACTTTGGAAGCGGTGCACTGTGGGAAGCTATCCCACAGTTCCCGCACTCCCCACTGCCCATTGGAATTCTGGAATTTCCCCCCAATGCATGCTGGGGGGAAAAATGTGTCGAGGGTGGTTTTGGGTAACTGTCATCATTGAACCATCAGTCACGCCCGCCCTCCCTCCCTCCCTGAAAGCGCCTGCGGGCAATCTGTTCGTGCACTTTTCTGCTCAGTGACAGCGCGGGCGCCACAGCACTGCAAGCACGGATCCCGCTGCAGTTATGGCCGTTGTCAACTCCTCGCACCTTATCGTCCACCTCTTCCACAGTCAGCTGCTGAGAAATAGGGCTACTTTTCAATGGTGCTGCGAGCACTGGTGGACCATGGGGGACGTTTTACCAACATCAACGTCGGGTGGCCAGGCAAAGTTCATGACGTTCGTGTTTTCAGGAACTGTGGTCTGTTTAGACGCCTGCAGGAAGGTAGTTTCTTCCCGGACCACAAAATAAGTCTTGGGGATGTGCAGATGCCTATAGTGATCGTCGGGGACCCAGCCTACCCGCTAATGCCCTGGCTCGTGAAGCTCTGTGCAGGCGCCTTGCACAGCGACAAGGAACTCTTCAAGTACCAGCGAGCAGTGAGCAGCGTGACCTGAGACTGTTCAGTTTCTTTACAGAGAAGCTGAACCTGCCCCTGTTTCTTTACCAAGTGACTGTTGACTAGCATCTGCAGTTACATACCCCGCCCACCCCCCTTCCCCAACTTCCAACACACGTTTAAAAATAAAATACATGTTCCACTGTAACTTTACAAAGGTTTCTTTATTGATGACTTTGCGTTACAGGGTTGAAACTGGGACACGGACTGTGCTGGGTAGGGTGTGCAGTGATGTAAAGACCGCCTGTAAACTTGAGGAATGACAGGCTCCTGCTCCCAGAGCGGTCTGCAGTGCCGGACTGAATGTTTCAACGGAGCCTGCCATCCCTCCTTTTTGGGACTCTGTGTGCGGGGGCTATGTGGCCTTTTGCCGGGGGAGGACGGATACAGATTCCTCTGCTGCGTGGCTCTGTGGTCCAGGACAGGGACCGTTGCATGAGATCTGTAACCCCCCTCCCCCACTACAAAGTCACGTACCCCCCCACCCGCACAGAACCTGCAAACCACCTCCCATACTGACCAGGGTGCGTACTGACTGCAGTGTGTGTGTGACCTGCTGCTGATCCTGCCCCCATGTCTGTACCCTGGTAAAGGTGATTGTCCTGTCCAATTACCAACCCTCTTCCCCCCCCTTCAAACACAGTCTCCTCTAAAAGAACATGACGGAAACAGTAATTAACAGAAAAGTATTTTTTATTATCAACTAGACAGTTAGGGGATGAAACTGGGATGGGGGCTTGGGTGAGGCGGGAAGGAAAGGACTTCTCAAAATTTAGGGTATGAGAGCTTTTGGGTACTTGAGCACTCTGCTGGGGTGCAGTGACAGTTTTCACGGCCTCTGGCGCCCCTCCTTCTGGTTATTTTGGGTGAGGGGGGTATGGGACTTTGTGGCGGGGGAGGGCGGTTGCAGATACACTGCAGGGGGGCTCTGTCCTCCTGCCTGAGGTCCTGCAGAACATGCACAAGGCGCAGGAGCATGTCCGTTTGCTCCCCCATTAGTCCAAGCAGTGTTTGAGTCGCCTGCTTGTCTTCCTCACGCCACCTCTCCTCCCGTTCGCTGTGTGAGCGCTGGTACAGAGAGAGGGTCTCCCTCCACTGGCTCTGCTGGTCCGCCTCGTCTCGGGAGCACCCCATAAGTTTAGCGAACATCTCGTCCCGTGTCTTTTTCTTTCGCCACCTAATCTTTGCCAGCCTCTGTGAGGGGGATGCTGTGGCAGGTCTGGACATAGTCAAAGCTGTGTGATGGGAAAAAGGGAGTGAATTCCTTGCAAAGATACATTTTTGCAAACAATGAACACAGTCTAGTCTGTCTCTGTGAATTCTGGGTTGAGATCCCAGTGCCTGATGGGGCAAAAACCATTTTCGCGGGTGGTTCTGGGTAAATGTCGTCAGTCATCCCTTCCTCCGGGAAAGCTACAGCAGACAATCATTTCAAGCCCGTTTTCCCTGGATTGCCCTGGCAGACGCCACAGCGTGGAAACCATGGAGCCTGTTTTGCCTTTTGTGCCTGTCACCGTATGTGTACTAGATGCCGCTGACAGAGGCGGTCCAGCAGCACTACACAGCAGCATGCTTTTGCTTTTGCATGACAGCAGAGATGGTTACCAGCCATACTGTACCATCTACCATACCATAAATTGGTAATAAGATGGGCATGGTTACCAGTCCTTTTGCACTGCACCATTTGCTGCTGTCATAAGTGCCCCTGGCTACTCTTAGCCAGGGGCGCAAAAGCCAAAATTGGGAATGACTTCCTGAGTCAATCCCTCCTTTTTGGTATCTAAAAATAGAATCAGTCCTGCCTAGAATATGGGCAAGTGTACTAGAGAACCACTGTATCAGAGAACCAGAGAGCACAGCTGCTCTGTGTCAGATCCTGCATAGATTATGAGCTGTATGCTATTCACAGGGGGTGCTCCTGCAAGAACCCCACCTGTTCATTCCATTCTTCCCCCAGCCTTCCTGGGCTACCATAGCATTGTCCCCCCACTTGTGTGATGAAGTAATAAAGAATGCAGGAATAAGACAGTGACTTGTTAGTGAGAAATGAGTGGAAGGCAGCCTCCAGTTGCTATGATAGTCCAGATAGGACATTAAGGAGTGTGGAGGAGAGGAGCCCAGCATCCTGCTGCTAATCCAGGGGCTATTGAATCTTTTCTTTACACATGAAGGGTGGGGGCTGATGAAGCTCAGCCCCCTGTTGCTATGATGAAGACGGTTACCAGCCATACTGCACCATCTACCATGAAAAATTAGGTTCACCTGACCATGGGGGACCTGATAGATGCGAGTCGGCATGGTTACCAGTCCTTTTGCACTGCCCCATGTGCCAATAGGCTGATGATGAGGACGGATACCAGCCATATTGTACCATCAGCCATCCATAGCGTGGGGGGAGCAAGGATGTTGGTGTTCAGTGCTGCACCATCGCGTCTATCTGCAGCATTTAGTAAATATAGGGTGGCATGTAAAAGAGTCAAGAGAGGATTGTTTTCCTTTTCACTTCTAGGGGTGGGTGGGGGGGTGCGTAAATTGCCTAGCTATGCCCTGACCCACCGCGGACACTGTTTTTGACCCTAGAAGCATTTGGAGCTCAGCCAAGAATGCAAATGCTTTTCGGAGACAGCAGGAACTGTGGGATACCTTGCGTCCTCAGTCCCCCCTCCCTCCATGAGCGTCCATTTGATTCTTTGGCTTTCCGTTACGCTCGTCACGCAGCAGCGTGCTGAGTCTGTGCTATGCCGTCTGTCCGGAGATTTTTTACAAATACTTTGGACCAGGCGTAACATTACAGTAATTCCCCTAATTAGATGCAGGAGTCTCCGAGCGAGATCACACTGAGGACGGTCACTGAAGGAGATAGAGAGCGCATGCTGCGTGAAAGCCAGCACAAACCAGGGCCCTATGCAGCCGTGCTCGGGGAGGCAATGCTCCCTGAGTACCTCATGAAAGCCTCGCGCGGAAAACTGTGCTACCACGGAGCACCCAATAAGGCAGCTCTCCCCAGGAACCTCCTGCGGAGGCTTTTCGATCTCCCAGGAGGATTTCTGTTCTATCCCCATATATAGAGAGACCACCTTTTCACATACTTCAGATTCCTGTTATATTAAGAATAAAAGTTTACATGGTTAAAGCACTTACCGACTGCTCCTTCCCCTGATTCAGGATCCGGGTTAATGGCCGGGGACGGTTGGCAGGGGATCTCCATGACGGTGATGAAGAGATCCTGGCTGTCGGGGAAACCAGCGTTGTAAGCGCTGTCGCCTGCCTCGTCCTCCACAAACCCTTCCTCATCTTCCCCGTCCGCGAACATCGCCGAGGAACTGGCCGTCGACACTGTCCCATCGTCAGAGTCCATGGTCACTGGTGGGGCAGTGGTGGCAGGCTCCGTAGCGTCCGTTTGCTGCTTTGATTTTTTGGTAGCCTTGTCTGGGGTCCTTGATTTTCACGCGGCGCTGCGTTGCATCCCGGCTGTATCCTCTGTCTCTCATGGCTTTGGAGACCTTCTCATAGGTCTTTGCATTCCGTTTTTTGGAGCGCAGCTCCGAAAGCACAGACTCCTCGCCTCACACACCGATCAGATCCAAGAGTTCCCGGTCAGTCTATGCTGGGTCCCTCTTTCTATTCAGAGATTACATGAACTCCTCTGCTGGAGAGCTCTGCATCGCTGCCGGTGCTGCTGAGCTCGCCCCGATGTCCAACCACGAAATGAGATTCTAACTGTCCAGACAGGAAAAGGAATTCAAATTTTCCCGGGACTTTTCCTGTGTGGCTGGTCAGAGCATCCAAGCTTGGACTGCTGTCCAGAGCGTCAACAGAGTGGTGCAGTGTGAGATAGCTCCCGGAGCTAGTAAGTTCGATTTGCATCCACACCTAGCCTAATTCGACATAGCCATGTCGAATTTTGCGCTACTCCCCTCGTCGGGGTGGAGTACCGAATTCGAACTAAAGAGCCCTCTAGGTCGAATTAAATGGCTTCCTGGTGTGGACGGGTGCGCGGTTAATTCGAATTAACGCTGCTAAATTCGAATTAAAGTCCTAGTGTAGACCAGGCTTTAGATTCAATATATTTTTATCATGATATTTTTTTCCTAAATAGAATAAAGGATGTAAGCAGGTATTAGGGCCAAGTTGCAATGGGAGTTTTGCCAGGGATTTCAATGGGGGCCAGGAGAAAACCTTGTTGCCTAAAGTTAGAGTAGGTATTAAATCTGAACATAGTGTATTTTTCCTATGTGGAAATCAAATTTACATGGGAAAGCATGAGGAACGTATTTCACATATGTTACATTTTAGTCCGGCCAGAATCTAAATATTCAATTCTTTCTTGTACACACTGGAAATGGTATCTCAAATAAATGGCTTCAGGGATGGTTTGTTAATATGGAATGTATCCACTGCCCAAACAATTATGACAATGTTTTGCCAATAGAATTATTTACAGAAAATAACTACTTACGCATAAATACAACATGGTCCTATCAACACCTAATAACCACCACTAGATGAGGAGAGATTAAAAAAACAACAGCATGAATGGGAAATAAGACATAAGCAGTGAAAGGAGAACACATGATGAACTGTGCTGTAAAGCTACATTTTTCTCAAAGCCCTTGCCAACCCACCTTAAATCAAGTAACTGATCTGTACACACATGTCCAGATTTTTATCTGAGTTCTATCAGACTAAACTAGAAATAATTCCATTTGATCCAGTTGTCCCCTGTAATTGACTTAAATGGTTTTAGTGTTGTCATGGGTCTACCCTCACTTGAAACTGGGCGGTTTCAAAGTGAGGACCCGCATGCCACCATGTCAAAGGTCTCACCCCCACTTGGAGCTGTTCGGCTCCAATGTGGGGACCTGACTTGGTTTCCCTCTAAACTAAAATTCTAGTTTAGATCTAGTAAGCTGCCACCATGTCATGGGATCTCACCCCCACTTTGAGCTTGTGGGTTCAAAGATGGGGACCCGCAGGTATTCTGCCACCACCCTAACCCTTAGGGTGGGGTTCCTTCTCGCCGCCACCACTCAATCAAGAAATGTGGATTGAGACACAGTCCTTCCCCAAAATCCTAGGGGATTCCAAGAGCCCCAAATCCATGGAGTTCTCACACCCAGGAGAAACAAACCATTCCCCCTGCTTCCTCCCCCCCTCCCTTTATGACAAGTGTAAAATTACAATATGTAGTATGTAACTAAGAACAAAATATGGCACATGGTCTGTACTGCAGCTTAAATGTATATTAAGACATACATAGCTCTATAACATATATAGAGATATAGTCAATTATTTTCTATTTGCTAGCTCTTTTTTGTGATATATAGTGGAGGAGCTTCTGCAGCAATCTGGCTGGCTGGCTAGAACTTGTATATCTTTGCAAATATATATATGTGCTAGCTAGCCAGATTGTTGCAGAGGATCTGCCACTACATTTTTTTTTAAATTGTGTTCTCCTTGTTTCCACACAGACCTGGGGCACATCCTCAGTTAGTTTAAATGAACATGTCCACTGAAGTCAGTGGGGCTACATCCATTGACATCAGCTGAGTATCTGTCCTTCAATGTTTTAAGCCGCCAGCTTCACAACTACTCTCTTCTCCATTCGGAGTTATTAGATCCTCCGCAATGGGAATGGATGTGTCTTTTGCTGTTTGTAAGCAGGCAGAGACATTTGAAAAGCTCAATATATCTATACATTTACAATAAGGGATTTGCTTTCACCAGGTTTTTCTTTTGTGCTGGGTAAAGGAAGGTAGAATGAGCCTTTTGTGTTTGTTTAATAATACTAGTGGCTTTTGGGGGCCAACAACCAGCTCTGTCTGACACCAGCTTGCTCATCAAATACTATTTTGTTGGACAGTAGTACTCAGGATACAGCAGAACCAGTGTCTGAAGTAGGCAACAATGGCATGTCCCTCTAGCTTAGCTTTCTGTGATGTAATGCAATCTGTGGGGTAAACAGGGCATTCATTATAATGCCTGCAATCATTCACTTTCTCTTTTATGACTTTACATTTTTTATTATGTCTTCATTACACAGCAAGGTGCATTTCAACTTTGACCTTCATCTGCAGATGGAATAAAAAAACTGATTTCAATAGGGGAAAGTAATTTTTCATTGCCCAAAACTCCCTTTTGATGGTAATAGCTAAAAGGCTGCAGCTGAAAATGGATTTTTGTCTGCTCCTGCTAAAAATAGTGAAAAAGCATTTTCACTGGTATAAATGTGATTGTCCGCTCCCCCAATCAGTTCTATAATGCATCATCTACAAGAAATGTAACAACTTGTTCAGACACATTGTGTCATTAAAGATTTAAATTAAGAAACAGAGCAGTGAAAATGTTTATTTCAAATATGATTTGATGGCCCTGTGCACCTGAGAAGCCAATTATAGTCCATGGCTGCACTGAGAGAGTGGGCCAGGCTTAATTGATGATGAAGCCCAGCTGGGAGAGCTGGGTTGTTAGTATAAAGAAAGGAAGTCTGGAGCAGAAGGGGGTTATAGGTAGAGAGTGAGGAGCCCTGCAATTGCTTTCTGGGACAAGAGCAGAAAACCCAAGGCACAATAAGCCGTGACAACATAGTCTGAGTAGAGAAGGCTGGAAAGCCACCACAAGAGTTGTAAACATTTTCAGGATAGAGCAGCCACTGGGATGAAACAGGCTTTGGTTGTGCATGTGGGAAGAAAGGCAGGATCTGGACTTCCATGGAGAGAGCCATGAGGGGTGCTCATTAAGAAACAAAGTAAGGGACACTAGAAGGGGGATGAGAATGCAAGCCCAAGAAAAGAAGAAGTTCAGAAGTTTGCTAGCGAAAATCCAGGAGAGAGCCCTGAGTGTCCTGGCCCTGAAAGAAGTGTTAACCTAGAGCAGTTATAGTGAAGAGGGGCTGCTCAGAAAAACAGTGGCAGGGAGTTGGACTGAGCACACTATGGCTGCTGGTCATAGAGTCCTGGGCTGGAAACTGATGTAGTGAGAGGGCCAGGTTCCCCTAACAGCTATGGAGGTGTGAGGCTGGAGAAAGTGACAAGGACAGTGGAGAACCCTGAGGAAAGGGAGGTGGGGCACTGTGGACAAGAGTTGGGCCAAAGGCCATATATAAGGTCTTAGATATTGCTGTGTTGGACTTTGTTTACCCCAGAAGGGGTGGACTAAATCATGACCTGACCAGAGGGCTGAGTTGCAGAAAGAGGCAGAGGACCAGGGAGGAAGAGAGCTGTTATGCTATGCCTGGCTACAAGGAGACACTCTAGTGGTGAGTCTGCCCCCGTCACATGTGACGTGGCTAATATTCAGCCCAATTCTAGAAATACCTAATTTTAGCAGCTTTGCTATTGTGGTTAAATGAAAAGAAACATTAGTTTATGGATCTGCCTGTACAAATAAGGCATGACTCTCCTGTAAAGCTATTGGAGCATTGTTTCTTAATTCACTGACTAGTTTTTCTGCTAATTTTATAATTTTTTGCTAGTGATAAAAGTATTGAACGTGTTCCTGTGTGAAGGTTTGAATTGTTTCAAATCCCATTAGCATCCCATGTACAAGGTCTGCGCTGCCTCCAACTTTTCATGCTCTGCTGAATAGGTTATTGACAAATCTGACAGAAACTGCAGGCCTGTCCTGAGAATAATCTTTATATCTCAAGGGATTCTCGGGGGTTAGAAATATGCAGTGCATTCTGGGATGCTTTTGAACAATGGAAGTCCTAGAATCCTTGAAATGTGAAATAAATCAGTTGGTGCTGCAGAGTGAGTACCAACTGATTTACCAAGGACTTCAACACAGCTGACAAATGTCAGTCGTGGTTGTGCTGGCCTATCTAAGGTGATAGGAAAGGAAAACAGAAGGAAAACAGTCACTGGGTCCATGCTGTTTGGCCAGTGTTGATTATACTTGGAGGGAGGGAAAAAGAGTGGGATGGAAGATGAAGAGAGGAAAAATAGTGAATGGAGAGGGGGGAAAGGATAAACTTAGGAGATCTGCCACGCGTGTTGTCAATCATTCTTTCTTTTTTTTGCTGTTTTTTATTATTATTATTATTGCTAGATGTATTTGCTAAAGCCCCCGGTTCTAACATGCAATTGGATAAATTAAGTGCCAGGAATAACTCTGAAGGGAGCTTGACTAAATGGAGGTGTAGAGCTGTGAGCCATTAGCATGTTGATGATATTGTAAACTGTGACATTGCTATGGGAAATGATAAAACGGTGCATAGCTGTTAAACAAGGGCAATGATAGAAATGAGTTCTGAGGAGTTCTCAGTGGGAAAGAAGAGTGATTGCTTATTACCATTCTTTAGGCTCAACCGAGGAAAGACAAGGCATCTCGGCACGTCTCTGCCTACTCTTGCCAGTACTCACTAGTGAACCAGCAGTGCCTTTTTTATGTTCTGAACTATGAACTTTTCTTAACAGTGAATTTAATCTATCAGGCTGCCAATTTGTCCCTTTTATAGACTGTGTGAATTGTAGGTAATATTTTTATGAATATGCAGACTTAATTTGCCTACACACTGAGTGTGAAGGGGTTGATTCCTATTCTGCAGAAATGGGGAGTGAGACAGAGCTAGAGATCACATATACAGTAGGTCTGGATGGGTTGGACCTAAAACACAATCAGGAACTGAACTGAGTCAACACATGAATGGAGACCCAACAACTGAATATTATCTCTTACTGACTGGCAGCCAAGAGCAAGCTGTCTTCCTCCAAGTCTCTGCAGGGAAGCAGAGTGTGAAGTCCCGAGTAGGAGAACAGAGGGACAAGGTGGCAGGAGACTGAATGTGTGCAGCTGCAGACATACAGGAACACAGACCCAGAACCAGAGTCAGGATGGATTCCAGGAGAGCACAGAATATTGGGACTATTTCCACCTATATAGACTCCATCATCTTAAGCTTGGCTTTTTCATGCTAACCTAAAGATCCCCAGATGCTATATTCCAGTTGACCAGTAAATACTGACTTGTTTTGAAAAGATTTTACTGTGTCATTGCAAATACTCATTGGGTGGTTGTTCCCAATCTGAACTCATTTGGACTTGCAGTAGAGTGAGAAACAGGGTGCTGCAGCCTGATGGCCTAGTCCCAGACCCAAAGGCCATGTGGCTTGCCCTTGTGAAGAGCTAGGCCTAGACCATGGCACATAAGTATTCCCACAAGACTGTATAAAAGCCTGAGCATATCCACAGACAGCCCTGATACAAGCAGATTTCAATCGTATTGAAAGTTTTCAAAAGTTTATCTGGATTTCATATGTTTATTTGGATCTGATCCACAGACATGATTATAACACTTAAAATAATCTCTGAGGGCCCATTCTGCCAGCCTTAATTAGTGCGAGGAGAGCCTTTCATTGGGCCATCCCAATTACACTGAATGCATCACTGAAGCTGGGAGGCAGTGTGGTTCAATATATAGAACACTACATTGGGACTCAGGCTTTCATTCTACTAGTGGCTCTTGTGCCAGTCAGTTTACCTCTTTGTGCCTCAGTAGCCCCATTTTAGAGTGGAGGAAAATATTTACCTCTTTTGCAAAGTGTTTTTGAGATATATGGATAAAAAAGCACTATAGCAAAACTAAGAATTATTACTGGTGAAGTAGGGTACTAGTCAGAGTGATCGGGGAAGCACAACACGGCTCAAAATGAATACTACAGAATCAAGAATTCTTTACACAAAACAAATTATAATATTGCACATCTGTAGAGATTCACGGCTAGTATTTGCCATTATAATCTTTCAACGGTAGCATTTCTCAAGCCAGTCTGATAGTGGATGCAGTGTGTTCATACAATACTACTGGCTAGTGTAAGATATAAGAGCAAACTTAGCATTTGTCTAAAAATGTACCTGAATGAAATGATAAATAGTTTTGTGGTGGTTATAACTCAGCTCTAGCTTGCCCTGGTGTAAAATACAGTAGAGGCTTCTAAATGTTAGATTCCCTGTTCTGAGTTCTGGGAAGCTGCACAAAGCATTTAGAATAACTTCAGGGGGGACTTCTAATTAGAGATCCTTTATAATACCAGCTGTCCACATGCTGAAATGAATTTAAATTAGCAAATGGTCAGGATTGCTATATGTTAATTCTGTAGGAGGAAAGTGTTCGGGGGAGGGAGAGAGGAGATTACCTGAAAGACAGAAGAAACTCCGAAGCATACTGTCAGCTCAGCTAATTTAGAAATTGTCTTAATTTTTTTTTAAAAGCGCCTTTGTAGAATTTTTTTAAAACTCCTTTAAAATGTATATTTATTTTGATGCTTTTGTTTTGAAAGGTTGTTTAGGCAGGCCCTATATCAACAACACCAAATCTATCCAGGATTGCTCCTTCTTGGCACCGCTCCTGGTAAGGTCCTAGGAGTGCACTGCCAAGGAAAGTGAGTGGACAATAGTGCACCATTGGGCAGTTATATATCCCTGGGGCCAAAATGCCTTTACATAGTGAAGTTCCATTACCAACACACAACATTTTATTAGCAAGAAGAGAAGGCCCGATTGTCAGTCACTCCATTTCTGCACTCATGGCAGTGGACACACAGGTTTCTTTTGCAATCTCTATATTCTTGGATGGTTGAGAGGCCTGCCTGGCCCCTGATGTAAAGCTTCTCTAACTCTGCTTCAGAGGGTCCCCTATGCCCTCAACTGGTCCCCATTACCCCATAACCATTATGCCCACTACACTCTTTGTGGAGCCCTGTGTCTAGGGAGTATTCTAAACCACTTTCAGGACCTCTTTCACTGCCAGAGTGATTCATGGATTAAGATCAAAAGATAACATAGGATGATCTACCCTGATCCCTTGTATAACATAGGCTTTATAATTTCACCCAGTGATTCCTTCATCCTTTTTGGTTTACCCAGAACTTATCTTTCTAGCAAGACATCCACTTTTGATTAAAGACTTCAAATGACAGAGAATCTGAGGCATCCATCATGAAGGTGCTCCAATATAGGGGCTACAGAGAATTATTTAAAGGAGGGGCATATATTTCCCCCCTCAACCCTCCTCATCTCTCAGGTGCTCCCTTCCAGCAGCAACCTGACCCTCCCCAGTGCATCCAAATTTCAGTGAGTGGCATTGACAACCTATCCCAGGTCACAGCACCACTCATGTGTGAAACTTAGTGATGCTGCAATGCCACTCCTCAAATTTGGCCCGGCCACTTCTCCATCATGATAGGGGACAGCTGGGCCAAACTTGAGGGATGGTATGAGCCTGTGCACCAGATTTCAGTGCATGACCAACAGGTGGCTGGGCCAGATTTGAGTGGTGGTGTAGCCTGCTGCATGGGGTCACAGGGCCACTCAGATTTGGCCTGGCCAAAAGTGGTCAGGCCACAGACCAGATCCCCTCACCCTCACCCAGGTTCCACAGCCAGTGCTCCAATGATTAATTACCCTCACTGTTCTTTTTAAGTGTCTATTTTGAGTCTGAATTTGTCTAGCTTCAGCTTTGAACCATTGTATTTTGTTTTCCTTTGTCTACTAGATTAAAGAGCCATCTACTGTCAGAAATCTTTTCCCCATGACAGTACTTAGACTTCGATCAAATCACCTCTTAACTTCCTTTCCGATAAATAAAATAGATTTTACTGCTGTAGAATCAATTTATATTTTCAGTGTTCTTCCAGATGTATAAAGCATACTATAACCTACGGCAGCTGATGCTATCTAGTGTGGTATGCCACAATTCAGCATTTTAACAAAAAGGAACTTCAATATGCTCGCTGGTTTAAAAACTTAAACATATGCTCTCTTATTTGTTTACTTGGCTGTTGCTTAATTACAAAACACGTGCATTGAAGCTTGGTGTTTGCTCCCGGAACTTTAATGGTAATGTATAAAATAATGTCCGTGAACATTTTGTGAAAGTAAACATTGCATAGGTAGTTCATCTTTCAGGCAGAACTCTTCATTATCTTTGATTTGACTAGCTTTTATTACCCTATTCAACTGTCCCTTTAAAAAAGATGTCCTGATTAGAGAGAAAGTAATAAAGCGAGTGGGAGTAAAGGAGTTGTGGCTTTAAATAAAATATAAAGTGGTTACATAAAGATGTCTAGTTTCTCAAATACTGGTTATTTTGTTCTATGCTAAGGCTTTGTTCATTTATAGAGCTACCTACACCCCTTTCCTAACTAATGTGGGCACTTGAAGCATTAAAAATAAGTTATTTTACAATTTAAAAACAATAATTTAAATATCATATAACCTCTTTATAATAGCTCATTTAGGCTTCAAGAAAGCACTTAAGTACATGCCTAAGTGCTTCGATAAATCAGGGCCTGATAGAGACCATTCACCTCCTAACTAGACACTATATTGAGACAGTTTGTCAACCCTTAGTTGTATGGGCAGTTCCCTTCTACTTCTCATGTCCCTGAAAATCTACTTAATTATTTGTGTGTAATTAACTTAATTCACCAGGCCCACCTGTTCTGCTCTGTAGAGGGCTATAAATATCTCTGTGCCACCTGCCCCAGATATGAAAGCACCAATAATTCATATAATTCCCTCTGACAAGTGACCGTGCCTTGAAGGCAGCTTTTTGTTTTCTTTCACTGCCTATGAAAACCTGTATTACATAAAAATTGTGTGCAGCAAGAAAGTTTCCACAGGATCTTCTTTGGGCAAAAAAGGAAATGAGGGGGGGGGTTATGTTCATAATTTCCTTATTTACAAAAGTGTGGTTCCTATTAGCCCATCTCAATCACTGTTAACTGATTTCTGAACCAGGATACCATGATGTAGAAAAACACTGTCTTGGTAATATACATCCACTTTCTTTTTAAATGGCAGTCTATCCAAAGCCAGCTTTAGAAGTGATGATACCTTTGGTGAGGGGTGTGTGCGGCTTATTTTGTTCTGTTTGGCATCCTGAGTGAAAATGATCCACATTAGCCATCCATGAAGTACAATGTTAGGGTAGTTTCCAGTCCAGTCCCCTCTTCCTCCACACCAGCTATCTTCTGGTACTCTCAGTACTCATATTAGTGAATATCACCAATACTCATAGCATAGTGTTAGCTACAGGCTGGGTGATGCCAGCAGAATATGGCACCTGTCCACTTCACCTGTCCAAATCTGATGTGGAATCCAGCTTTATTATTGCAAAATGTAAATTCTTCCGCCATTAATCTTCCCAGAGTGTAATTAAGGTCCCAGTCCTGCAAGCCAATCTTTGCAAGCATTCCCCTGCATCAGTGGGGCTACTGTGAAGGCACAGGATTCTGGGTCATCTTACAGGATTGGACCTTACATTTTCTGATAATCTGGCCATATGCTTTTCAAAGCTATTTTTATCTTTTCCAGTTTGTCTATGATCAAAGCTATCAATATGTATACAAACCACCCTTTCCCTGGTCCATTTCACATACCAAGTCAGCTTTCCGTCATGTTAGTCTATAAGGTGCCACAAGACTCTTTGCTGCCTTTCCGTCATGGGAGCCCACAAGTTTGTTTGTAGTACCAATCTTTATCGAGTGCACTACTGAAAACACAGAGGAAGATATGAGAAGGAGTTCCTAGAATATCTTGCCACTTTATAGACTTATTTTTTGTACATTTAGTTCCAAAGAAGCAATTTTTATTGCTTTTTTTAATGACAATCTGTAGAATTATTGACACGTAAGGCAGCATGGTCCAGGGGATGGGGCACTTGACTGGGGCTCAGGAGATATGGGGGGAAATCCCACTTCCACTGAAATCAATGATAAAACTTCCATTCACTTCAATGGAAACAGGATTTCACCCCTAGATTCTCCTCCAGTCTTTGCCATTGTCTTCATATGTGATATTGGACAGGTCACTGCCACTCTGTGCATGTTTCCCCTTCCAGCCTTTGTTTAGATTTACACCATCTCTCACTGTGTCTATACAATCCCTAGCAAAATGGGACCCTGATCTCCATTGGAGCCTCTGGGTGCTACTGTAACAGCTACTAATAATGCTAATTATTGGCAACTTACATCCCTGGGCCACATTTTTAATAGTCACTTAATTGAAGATGCCTCCCAGAATCTTCCCCATCTGTGTTCCTCCCTTCTCAAATGAAGGTAGGTTATATGCACGTATATACTCTGATCATGCAAACACTTAGGCATGTGTTTAACTTTACACATGTGGGTAGTCCCATTGACATTCAGCATGAATGCACACTTAGTGTTTTCATGGGATGCATATTATTATTTTATATAAAAAGTATGCCATTCAAATGTAATAAGACCACTAAAACATGATCACCACCACCCCAGTTGTTGTGGAAAATATTTTCATTGCACATTCTTTGTTTATAGTTAATTATCTTTCAGGGGGGTTATTCTATTAACTATTTAAAGGTACCTAGCTAGCGTGTATTGATGTTGAATACACTTTAACGACCATAGAGATTCAGTCACTCCAGATTCTTGCAATCCAATGCAGTCTTTGGGGGCCAATCCTGCATTCCTAGCTTAAGCCAAAACTCCCAATTCAATTCACACTTCTAAGAAGTGTAGAATTGCGACATTTTTAGGCATTGATCCTTCAATCACTTATGCATGTGAATAACTTCATGCATATTAGTAATGTCTTGGTGATTTCAATGAGAATACTTGTGTGTAAAATTACCCATGTAAAGTGTCTGCAGGATCAGGGCCTTAATTTGGGGATTCTATGTCACACTTTAAAAAAGAAATCCATTAACAGTGGTTTAAAGCAAAAAAAGCAAAGGTCAGAGATTATGCAGTGTTTTCATAATCTGTGAGAATAATATGTTTGATAGTTGAATCACTGAAGGGCTATAATTTTACACCACTATTTAAAAAATATTAATAATTAAAATGGAAAAAAAAACATTGTAAGTGCAATGTATACCAAACCTGTCTCTGCAGCAATACAGTGCATTGTTCTAATGGAGCAGGACACTTTTCCCACAAAAACCAAACAGCAAATTGTAAAGATGCAATTGTACTTCAAATATATCCTTCCAAAGGTTTTGTTGAGTCCTCCTATTGACAGAAGGCTTAATCCTGTATTTCTCTATCAGCCTAAATTTGTAATGGAGCCAGGATTAGTGCCAAACATTGTGAATAGGAGCTGAGAGGGGGAAGGATAAGTGTGATTATATAAACTGTATTTTGGAAATTAAATTGCTTCATTCAGGCTAGAGCTGTGATAAAATGGGAAACCATACTTTGTGAACATGCTCATTATGAGAAAATCAAAACAATCAAAATAAAATACCTATAAAGGCCCTAAGTAAGCAACAGCTCAAAGGAGCTCTTTGAGCATCAAATCTAGTGTTTAGATTGTTGAGGAGGGGACTGATGGAAAGCCTAAAAAAGGGAGGAAAAGGTTGGGCCCCAGGGCAGAACAGTCAATGGGCCCCTAGAAAGGGATGGCTACGGTTTACAACACTACTTTTTATCCTATTGATAACACATTAGAAACCACTCTATGTAAGTTGTGGCATTGCTTGATGTAGTTAACTTTTTTTTTCCAGTTATAGCACCAGTATTAAACAAATTATGAGCCTAAATATAAGATGTAGAATTTGTTATTTTGAATTATGTATTTAAATTAAATAAATACATTATGGAATGAAATTGGAGCGAGTCCAGCGGAGGGAAACAAAATAATTAGGGGGCTGGGGCACATGACTTATGAGGAGAGACTGAGGGAACTGGGCTTCTTTAGTCTGCAGAAGAGAAGAACGAGGGGGGATTTGATAGCAGCCTTCAACTACCTGGTATGAAATTAATTCTTTATAGGATATGAAGGATCACATACAGTATATATGCTATGGAACAGGAAGTTGAAATAAAACATACAACACTAATTTTCATTGCTAGGAAAAATATTGGACTTTATCTGATCTTGAGAGGAAAAGTCATTTGAATGCATGTGCTGAATGTGGGGCTTTGTATCTTTGGACAGAGACCAATCTTTTTGATAGTGGTATATTGAACTGCCTGAAAACATCATAGCCAAAGATGCCTTCCTGAATATTGCTAGATATTTTTTAAGATACAAATATGTGACATGACAATGGCATTCACTGTGTGTGTGTGTGTGTGTGTGTGTGGTGCTATGCCTGCGTTGGCTGGTGCCCAATGAGTTGCTGCCGGCTGCATTGCTGGGCACTCTCTTCCAGCACAGCCGCCGCTGCTGGTACCACCCCATGCGCACCTAGGGTGACCAGACAGCAAGTGTGAAAAATCAGGACTGGGTGGGGGGTAATAGGAGCCTATATAAGAAAAAGACCCCAAAATCAGGACTGTCCCTATAAAATCGGGACATCTGGTCACCCTATGCGCAGGCAATTTAAAAGGTCATGGGGCTGCTGGCCACTGCTACCGCAGTGGAGGCCCCCGGGCCCTTTTAAATCACCCAGGCCTCTGGACAATTGCCCCCCTTGCCCCGCTGCTCTGTCAGCAGGCCTGGAAGCAGGAAATTCCTGTGGGCATCAAACGGTGTCTCTTTATATGCCTTGCTGGATTTGGCTCAAACGCCTTCTGAAAACTTCCAGGGGAGGAGCCAGGAATCTCAAAGAGGCTGGTTGACTTCCTGTTTTTTCAAGAGAAGTGTATTTGAAATGGGGCAGGAGGAAGCTGACAAAGGAGCATATAGATAACCTGGCACTTGGTTCACTTGCATGATCAGCTGATATAGGCAGTTTTGCAGGGTCAATTTGTGCCTCCAGATTAACTCTGTCCTCAGATTAACAGCAATGCCTTCACTAGGTATGCATTTGCAAAACCTATCCATGCACAGTTGTGGAACAGGGATAGTGCTTCAGAATCAGTGCTGCTTTCCTGGACCTACAAAATTAAGGCTGGCCAACATCATAACAATGTGTGTTTCTAAAGCTTGGCTGTAGATTATAGAACATGGAATGCGGTAAACCAGAGGGATGGACACACTGTACCAAAGGTTTGGATTGCATGGGGAATAGTAAATGCAACTCTGTGATGGACCCAGGGCCGCCCAGAGGGGGGGGCAAGAGGGGCAATTTGCCCCAGGCCCCGGGCCCCACAGGGGCCCCCACGAGAGTTTTTCGGGGCCCCTGGAGCGGGGTCCTTCACTCGCTCCGGGGGGCCCGGAAAACTCTTGCGGGGCCGGGCCCAGGAGCTTCTTCCGCTCCGAGTCTTCGCCGGCGAATTACCGCCAAAGCGGTTCAGCTCGGTCTTCGGCGGTAATTCGGCGGCGGGGGGCCCTTCTGTTCCAGGACCCGCCGCCGAAGTGCCCTGAAGACCCGCGGTGGGGGCCCCCCGCCGCCGAATTACCGCCGAAGACCGGGCTGCACTTCGGCGGCGGGTCCCGCTTCAGCGGTAATTTGGCAGCGGGGGGTCCCCGCCGTGGGTCTTTGGGGCACTTCGACGGCAGGTCCTGGAACGGAAGGGCCCCCCGCTGCCGAAGACCTCAGGCCCCTGGAATCCTCTGGGCGGCCCTAGTGATGGATTTAGTTTTAGCAACTAAAAGGCCATAGAAACTGAACTTCTTGCCTGTGCATTCTAGGCAGAAGCACATTGGTAGGGCAATGCTGGGAAGCATATGCTGTTAGTATCAGGACTCCAACTCAAGGGCTTTTCACAAGCACCAACATTCACATTAAAAATCCTCAAAATAACTGCGATTTCCTAGGCTCACTATCTTTCTTCCAGTAACTCTTCAAAATGAGATCTTGATTTATGTGCTGTCACTCTTGGTTTCTTTCTGTAGATAAAACCACTAATGTTTACCATGAGCTTTTCTGAACTTAGAACCTGTACTGTCAATTGGTTACACATCAAAAGAGAATCTTTGAAAAGGCTTTGGCCGGCCAGTGGCAGGAAGATGTTGATCCTGGAAAACCTGCCCCAGAGAAAAGCTGACCTGTGATTTGAGCCGAATGGAAATGACAGTCTTTCATTTTAGACTTCTAAGTCTGAAGGCAGCACAGAATGTCTTAAACTTGCCCAGCTGTAATGCTGCCATCACATGTTCTAAAGCAGCAAACCTTCAGAAGTTTAAAAATTGGCCCAGAGGGACATCCCTAGAGAAAAGCACAGCCTGTGATAGGGGAAAGCAATAAAAGTACCAAATGGAAAGGAAGGAGGAAAAGCTGCATAGGAACAAACTGACAGAATACATTTTTATCCATATTATTTGCACAGTACAAAAAAAAAGGCCCCTGGTGTCTCAGATTCTCTCCTGTGCTGTGGTCACTTTACACACCACAGTCACTGTACACACAACATAGCCTTGAAGATGGCCGAAGATGGATCCTCTCTGTTTAAGGGGATTCATGCACGCTCACATCTTTCCATACTGCTGATGCAGAGGATGTGGCTAGGGAAGAAGTGGTATATTGTACATTCCACTTATTTTATCTGCAATATCAGCCCCTTTGACTGTTGGTATGTTAGTACAGCCTCCAGACACACCAGACCTGAGATCAGGCAAAGGACTGGCACAATGCATTGATAGCTGAGGGTTGGAGCAGTACATAGGACGCTTTCCATCTCCAGTCCTGAGCTACACTCCTGCCATATCTGAGAGTCTGGGCTGCTAGGAAGGATATTGTTTTCTAGCATCATTCTACTGTGGCTGGGTAAACCCTGTAAAATGATACCAAATTATTCATAAAAAAGCAAAACCTCCCTAAAATAACCTACTCCTACAACACTGTGACGGGCCTCTTGTTAAATATATAAGCTTAAAAAGAGTGTTTGTGATGTTTCATCTGCCTCTGCAGACAAAGTTATGGAAGTGTTGGCTGAAGTTGCACTGCAAGCTTCTGTATTTTACTTAACTGAAATCAAAAGGCCATATGAAATCTCAAAAGTTTCATTTACTACAAGATGTTGCATAAGCAAACCAACTGAGCCAATATGTACGTTTAAAGATGTACATGATACAGCTGGAAGCTGAACAAGACCAAAGCTCATTCTCCATTTTGCAAGGCAGGGTCTGGACTACAGGAAGTTACAGGCTGCAGTCAAGCATAACCCAACTCCTCTCCCCTGTGCCTCGTCTCCCCTGTGGTGTTGTAGGAAGATGGCACCACTGAGCAGAGTTTTGCAATATGCAGAATTCCTTCTTCATACCCTGCATCACCCCCCCCCAGAATGCCATGTATCTCAAAGAGGTGATTCAGTTTTTAGATCTTGCATCTCATTTTTCCTCTCTTTTAGTGGTCAGTGTCATTTGGGACATCGGTGTGTTTTCTTGTCAGGATTGGAAGTAACCAGGGACTGTCACCTGATGTGCTGAGACTACCTCTGAGCCCGTTTTCTCTGCCAGTTTGGGCCTCCAGAACCCTGTCTTGTTGAGCCAAATATTCTAATCTGCTGCAACACAGACCCAGGGTCTGAACCACACCCCTAAAGCTGCAGACTTAACTGAAAACAGCTTAGCAAGTGCTCCTGTCTCTAGCACCAGACACCCAGCTCCCAGTGGGATCCAAACTCCAAATAAAGCTTATGCAGGGTAAACTCATGAATTGTCCGCTCTCTATAACACTGATAGACAGATATGCACAACTGTTTGCTCCCCCAGATATTAATCACTTACTTTGGGTTCATTAATAAATGAAAGTGATTTTATTAAGTATAAAAAGTAGGATTTAAGTGGTTTCAAGTAATAACAGACAGAACAAAGTAAGTTACCAAGCAAAATAAAACAAAAACTTGCATGTCTAAGCCTAATACAGTAGGAAACTGAATACAGGTAAATATCACCCTCAGAGATGTTCCAATAAGCTTCTTTCACAGACTAGACTCCTTTCTAGTCTGGGCCCAATCCTTTCCAGACCAATGTTGTAGTTTATGGCCTGGTTCCAGCAATCACTCAAACCCCTGTAGTTACTGTCCTTTGTTTCAGTTTCTTTCAGGCATCTCTTTGGGGTGGAGGGGGCCATCTCTTGAGCCAGCTGGAGACAAAATGGCACAAAAACATATACAGTTGTTATATATTGATCAACTATTGACTACAACTATTGCTAATCAACTTAAATATTTTAGTAAAGTGTTTTAAAATTGTTAAGTTATAATGTTAATACAGACTTAAGATTAACTAGCTCGAGCATAACCAGACCTCTTCACTCCAAAACTTTACCCTGTATTCTTCCAAAGATACATTAACTTCAGTCGACCGTTTCCTGCACTGGCCAGGCACACACAGTTGGTGAAGCGCAAGTCCCTTTGGTTCAGGGGGTGTATGGGAGCCTGACAAAGAGTGATCTCTTTGTCCACACACACACCCACACCTCTTCATTTTATGTATACAGTATTTGCTGGCTGTGTTTCAAAGCAGGTCAATGAATGAAGGTGGCCAAATGTTTTAGGGTTATATTTGTGGTTGTTTTGAACTTATGAAATGTGCACCTGTGCTCAGCTCATCTCTTCTCTATGCAGCTAATTGTGGTCAATTTGCTAGACTCAAAAATGCTCAAGTCAGCTTAAAGAGGTATTTGGTTGCAGAGCATAGTAACCACAAGACTGTATCTACCTTTACAGGGTTTCCTTTTTAGTCTATAAAGCTTCCTAGATAGATTATGCTTATGCTTGCAGGATTCAACTGTACCCATTTCTTACAACTTCCGGAAGGTTGAGGTCTAACAGTACTTGATAAGACTTATGCACATTAATCACAGATACACACATACAGGCAGCATAATCATAACTATCAAATTATAACCTTTACATAGACACCTTATTTGACCTCCTTTGTACAAGATTTGGTGCAACTATAGGACCTTGGTTGCAACAATGATGTATACAGTCACAATTCATGTTAACAACATCACATAAATATTGTTCAAATTCAAAGTGACTAGCAGCCTCCAGATACATGCAGATATTCAAGTAGAGCATGAGCCTTCATGTTCAATTTTCACATGATTTTTTGTATCCAGCAAAGTTATGAATTTAAGCTCCCAGGATTGTTTTTTGAAAGTGTTGTGCAAGTTTATTTGGAGGATGAGGACTGAGAGGTCAGCTGTAGAGAGATCACTTTGTGAAAGGTGTTCACCCATAGGTGATAGGGTGTGTTAACATTTTTTTTTGTATGTGTGTGAGTTCACTTGAGAGCATAGTGATTGGTTTCACCCACACAGTAGTTGTTGTTGGGCTATTTCGTGCATGAGGTACACTGCATGTTGTGATAGGCATGGGTAGGGCCCATGGATCTTGAAAGGTGTGTTATGGAGAGGGTGTTGAGATCATTGTAGCAGTAGAGATATGTCTACAGGTTTTGCATCTATTGTTCTAGCAGGATCGGGTGCTGCTTTGAGTTGGTGAATCCTGATCTGTGGATAGCTTGCTTCTGATTATGAGCTTGGAGAGAGTCAGCTGTAAAGTACAAATCAAAGATGAGTTCAGAAGAGAGAAAATAGAGACAATTTAAAAGCCAAATGAAAGGTGGCGTGCATGCATGTGCACCTTATACATGTAATAACTGCTGATGTTTAGTCTAGTAGCCATGCTTTAACTAGGATAAATGTAAAAAGTTAGTTTTTCGTCCTTGAGTGTGTTTAAATGTTGTTGGTTGGTTGGTCAGATACATATTTTGGTTGCTATGGTGTACTGAAAACTGTGTTCTAATTACAAGTTATCACTTTAAATTATAAAGAGGGGGCTGGACAGGAAGCTGTATGTGAGTATTTTTAGGCAACCTACGAAAAAGCCAATCTGGATTTAGATGGTAGAGTTGTGCTTCTCTTCCTTAGGAAGCAGCTGCTATGTCTTTTGGTATTTGGTTAGTGTGTGTTAAGTTTCTGGATTCTAAGAAACAAAGTAGTGTTATACTGTAGCCTTTCAGGAAGAGTATTTGTTTTGTTTCTCACTCTGTGTGTATGCTATGAACATAGCAATTGGTGTAGTGTCAGAACATTTGTCCCCTACTACAGGGCAATCTAAATCCCCTTGTGTCAAAGCTTGCTTTTCAAAGTGAGAATTAAAGATGGTCCAAAGTTTGAATCTAGACCTGAATCTCCTCAATGTCAGGGGTCATCTGGTCGGGAGTTCTGGTACAGGTCAATCTCTAGTGGGAATCTGAGGTAATTTTGACCACAGTCATTTTCTTTTTCTTTTCTTTTTTCTTTTTACTTGGTGTGATCTATTTCAGAGTATGACACTGTGTTCAAGGGTGGTAATCTCAAATTATGTTCCAGGTTTAATATTTAAAAAAAAAGAAAATTTGAATGATTAATTTTAATGAGAATGGAATAGCACTTTTCCTATATTTACATTTTTGTGTTTCTAACAATAGGATAAGTACATTTCTTCTGAGAGAGATGTTGGTTAATATGTTGTACCCCTTACTATGTAAACATTTACACAGTCTTTAGGTACCCTACTGAAAGAATGAATGCTGTCATTTCCTACTCTACATTTACAGCCAACCTGTTCAATTTCAATTTTAAATGACTATTTGTATAGCATTTTTTAAATAATGGTAATCTATATTTAATCTGTAACCCCAAATTATGATATCCCGGAGCCCTTACAGTGACTTTATAATTAACAAAGAAGTGTCTAGTCCAAGGTATGATGTGCATAATTATAATAAAATGTAAAAAGTAATAAATAAATAAATAAAGACCAGTGATACATCAGAGGAAATAAAAAATATACCCCCCAAGGTACACTTCAAAAGGAAACATTAGTAGAAGTTGGGTAACATGCAACAAAGGAAATTACCTTTTATATATGGAAGTGAATAATGCTAGAGGATATATCATATAACTTAATCGGATAGGCTATAACAGGAAGATGCAACTGTGGTTTCCTTAATGACCAAAGGATGGTGTAATCAAATGCTAAATGTATATTATCAGTCTCTGCCACTTTTCCATAAGTGCTAAAATGCAGTATAACTTGGCCGGTTGTTTAGATTAATAACACATTCTCTGCTGAGTAAGTGGAAGGTATTAGAGGCAGACAGATTTCTATAGTGTTGTGACATGAAGTAATCTGATATCATTGTTCTATAATGTAAAGATTAGAGTCTGTTTAAAAGTGCTTTCATGCTGTCTATTTATGAAAGTATAAGCTTGCAGTCCTCTTTCGTTTGTTTTTCTCTTTATGCTGCAAATTGCAAATAAGAATTACTTAAACTAATCCAAACTGGGTCAGTATGCTCTGTTATAGCAGAGGAAGTTACTAGCTGATACTCTCCAAGGAAAGAGAACTTTGACCTCTGCCTAGGCAGGTGCAGATAACTCAGTTTACAGAGAAGGTTGAATTCTCCTTCTGGAGCAATTTGAGAAAAGGGGTTGTGAGTACAGAGACTCAAACTACGATTTAAACTAAATTTACAACACAATACCTACAGCTCTTTTTATTTTCATATGTTTACAAATTAACACTACGAAGAAGTCAGCTAAGAAATTATTTGTATCCAAGTCCACTGAAGTCAATGCAGTTATGCTGCCATAAAACTGGAGTAACAGACTGGACAATCAAGTCCCAAAACTGCTAGTTGTTTTTACACTACAACATTTCTGTTTAAAGATAGATGTCCCTTTATAAGTGTGAACAAACAGTGTCAGTTGACTTTATTAGTATAACAGCTCCATGAAATGTTATAATCAACCTGCTTATTTTTGGCACTGAGTGTGTTGGTGATCTCCCAATAAAATCTCTGACAAAAAAAACCCTGGTCTGTTAAATTTTAGTTCAAGAAATATGTCAGCAACTAGCTGAGGGGAAAAAAATGTCTGGCTTTTTCATTCAGTTCAGTGTTAATAATGTGTTGAAAGCAAGTTATCCTAATTAGAGGTGGAGAGGGAACACTTAGCAAATTGAAACTTGAGTTGCACTAAAATCTTATGCAATGTATGTATGAAAGGAAAGTTTTTTAAAAAAAATCTTCACCTTCTGCAAGAATGCATCTTTCTTACTCAGAGCTGTAGTTTTTGTAACTACACTAAAATCATAAACAGTTTTTGTAATAAATAAATGTAATTACTGCTCAACTCTCACTTACAAGCAAGCTAAGCTACTTATGCTACTGAACACAGATTTACTTCATTTTTACCAGAGACTAAAGTGATTTTTCGTGTCATGCTGGGTTTTGTTTCCATTAATGAGCCGTACAATAATTAAGACTAAAAAGGGGAAATTGTATTTGAATACAGGGGATCTGAGTTACTACAAGTTCAGATTATCAACATGAAAACAGTTTCATTTTTTCCTATGTTGTATCTTTGGAAATGTTGGCATAGTTAAAAAGAAGTCTTCTGGCTGGTATAACTCAGCATGCTGGCTGTTTTCAAGTACCATAGGAGATATGTACTGTATCTAAATTTTTTTTTTAAATTCCTGTTAGTCTATGTGACTGTGTGTGACAAGTTTCTTTACAATTTCCAAAAGAGGTTCCTTCTGTATATATGCTTCCAAAAAAGGATTAAGAAAAATACTAATATTTTGGATGATTAAAGAGATTTTGGCATTGGCAGCAAGGCAATGAACAACAAGCAATCTAAAACCCATGCTCTATATAGGGAGAGAGAGAGGAGGAGGAGCCTTTTATATACCTCTTTAGCACCCCCAGGAGCCTGGACTGAGTAACACCAGCTTCTCAGGGAGCTTCCTGTTTCCTGATGCTTCCCTGAACCCACTTGAGGAGAAGAGGCAGTCAACTGAAGAAGGAGGAGACAGTTAGGCCCTTAAGACGCTGATATCTTCCCTCACTCAGGCCCTGCTTATTTGTCCCCTTCAATTGAGTGTTGAGAGCCACTATAGCTGGCACAGAAAAGCAGTCATGAGTGAAAGAAGAAAACACCCCTCTGGGGCAGCATTCAGAAAAAGAAAGAAAGCAAAGGAAGCTTTTCTGTCTAAGCAGGAAGGAGCTCTCCTGAGATACATAGACACAAATGTTCATGGTGAGCCTTCTGGCCCCAGTGAGGATGGGAATGGTGAGGAGATGCCTGATCTTCCAATTAGTCAGAGTGCAGGTGACCTGGAAGCTGCTGCATCCATATCTCCATCTCAAATGGATAAAACAATGCACATTCCTAAATAAAAGTGTAGATCAGAGAAGTGTGTGGTGGAGGCGCAAGAAACAGCTGCTGTTGAATTTAGTTCCTTAAGTCAAGATGATCCAGGACTGTGGACCCACTTGAGCAGTAGCCTGAGGGACTTCCTTGTACTGCATGGGCCAGAGCAAGTGAAAAACTTGGTGTTCACCAAAGACAATGAAAATAGAAGTTTCCATCCAACATATTACTGGTGTGAAATCCCCAATGGTGACAAAGTGGAGAGGCCATGGCTTATGTTCTCAAAAACCCAGAATGCTGCATACTGTTTTTGTTGCAAACTCTTCCAGTCTAATGTTCCAGCCACATTGGGTTCTACTGGAACAAAGGACTGAAAAACTCTGGCTAGAAATCTGGCATGCCATGAGAAGGCACCAAATTACCAAAGAGCATTCCATAGGTGGAAAGAGCTTTAACTAAGGTTAAAGGTCACCATAGATGATCATCATCAAGAGAAGATTGCATTAGAGTCTTTTTACTGGCAAAATGTTCTGAAAAGGCTCATTGCCATTGTGAGAATGCTTGCTACCCAAAACCTAGCACTGTGTGGCACTTCAGATCAGCCAAACAATGGAAACTTCCTTAAAATTGTGGAGTTGATGGCTGAGTTTGGTGCTGTACTCCAGAGCATCTAAAAAGAGTCACCACCCAAGAAATGTACACACACCACTTGGAAAAACAATTCAAAATGAGATCATACAATTACTGGCAACAAAAATCAAACAGAAGAAAGTGGCAGATCTGAAGTCAGCAAGATATTACTCTGTTATTCTGGACTGCACACCTGACATCAGCCATACAGAACAAATGACTTTAATGGTGCATTTTGTAACAACAATAACAATAGAACCTAGAGAAAATGTCCCTGCAATGGTGACTGTCAGAGAGCATTTTCTAGAATTTATTGACATTGATGATACTACAGGAGCTGGTATGACAAATGTGCTTCTTAAAAAGCTGGAAGATACAGGAATTGTGATAGCTGACATGAGAGGTCAGGGCTACGATAATGGTGCCAACATGAGTGGAAAGAGAGGAATGCAGACACAGACCCGAGAGTTAAACCCTCAAGGTTTTTTTGTCCTTGGTGGTCCTTGGTGGTCAGTGATGCAGCATCAGCTTCTAGTGAGACTGCTGAATTTTTTAATGTAATTCAAAGCATCTATGTATTTTTCTCTGCATCAACTCATCAATGGCAAATTTTGAAGCAACATCTGGGAACATCCTCTCTGACACTGAAACCACTGAGTGCCACACAATGGGAAAGTTGAGTGGAGGTGATAGCCTATTAAACATCAAATTGGAAAGATAGATGATGTCATAGTTGCCATTATGGAGGATAATGCTATGACAGGAACTGTTTGTGGGAGAACAGTGGCAGAGGGAAATGGAATCACCAGAAATATACATAACTTCAAATTTCTGTGTGGCTTAGTGTTGTGGCATGAAATACTATTTGAAATAAAAATTGTAAGCAAGAGACTCCAAGGTGTTGATTTTGATATATCTAGAGCAATGGAACAACAGAACAAAGCAAAGTCATACCTACAGTCTTACCAGTCAGATGAGGGATATCAAAATGTTCTGAAGAGTGAACAGAAGTTAGCAGAGGAGCTTCACACTGAAGTTAATTTCCCACCCATTCAAGAATATAAGAGTCACCAAAGAAGATGACGTTTTGATTACAAGGCATGGGGTAATCCCATAAGAGACCCCAGCCAACAATTCAAAGTTGAATTCTTTAACCAGGTGTTAGATTGTACTGCACAATCAGTTGAAGAACATTTCATGCAGCTCAAGGAACACAGCAATATATTTGGGATGTTGTATGATATTGCAAAACTCCTCATTATACCTGAAGAAGACCTACACCAGCAATGCACGGAACTAGAGACAGTGTTGACACATGATGATGACATGCGTGATATTGATGCAAGTGATTTAGGTGATGAAGTGAAAGCCCTTTCAAGATGCATTTCAGCAGGATCAACTCCAAAGGCTGTTCTGGAATATATGTGCACAAATAAGATGACCAGCCTCTTTTCAAATGCTTTTATTGCTCTGCGCATACTTCTAACACTTCCTGTAACGGTTGCCAGTGGAGGACACAGCTTCTCCAAGCTGAAGTTAATAAAAACACATCTACGCTCCACAATGATACAGGAGAGGCTGGTCGGCCTTGCAACCATCTCATGATGCTGAGCATGAGCTGGCCCAGACTGTGGACCTTCAGCTGGAAGCAGTTCAAATCTTTGCAACCAAGAAGGCACAGAAAGCACCACTTTGATTATTCAAACAGATAAAAATGCCAGTGTTTACTATGCAGACAAGAAAAGTTACATTTGCTGTTCAGGCGTTTGAAAGTTAAGTGTTACTTTAAATTTTTGAACAAGGCATTTTAAGTTGTTAGTTCTCCTTTACTGGGGTAGGTAGCAGAGCAGTACCATGAGAGGAATAGAACAGGAAGAAGGCAGAATTGAGACCTTTCAAAGCGAGGGGGCATGGAGGTGTCATTTGAGCTCCCTGCCTCAGGTGCCAAAATGTTGTGGGCCAGCCCTGTAGGAGCCTATATAAGAGAGATTCAAAAATCAGGACTGTCCCAATAAAATTGGGACATCTGATCACCCTATCCCCGCCTCCTGTTTTTCATTCTTTTTTTCTTCCTCCTCCTCCTATATTATAAATAATAGGAAGTACATGAAAATAAAGTGAGGTACCTTGATTTTTTTTGTAGTCTAACTTTTTTTTTCATAGACCACTTGAAATGTGCTGAGGGTCTCGGCAGTCCACTTAATGATCTTTCCAAATATTATTTGTACCATTAGCTAACTATTGTAAAGTGCTTTGGATAAGAGCATTTTATAAAAAAAATAATAATAATCGTTCCTTGGTCCACCTGAATAGAGTTCTTGAACCACAGTTTGAGAACGTAGGTCTAGATGAAAGCTTATATTTGCATTACGCTAATGTGAAAAATGTGTAAAAATAAAAAGTATAGATGATGTATGAATGGAAAAATAAAAGTTAACTTCCTCTGAAGAAACTTATTCAATTTGGGAATATATATATATAGCTTTTTTTTCTACACTTTTTCTTTACAAAATCATCAATTAAGTTATCATAAGTAATATTTTGTAAAGAGGCACTTTCAATTGTCAATATTGATGAACTTGTCAAATGTTCCTGACTCATCATATTTCACAAATAGTTTTTAACTCATTTCAATACAGAAAAATAATGTTCACCAGAAGCATTTGTGACCGGTATTGTTAAAAATATTTTCAGAATGGTTTCTACATTTGGTTGCCTGAAAACTGTCACATACACGGCTGTGCAAATCAACTGGTGATCTCAAAGCACAGACATCATCATTTTTGATAAAATGAATGAAATGTTTCACTTCATCTTCAAAAAGATTTATGTCTATGTCCTCTCTGTAGAATTCACTTAATTTCTTACTTTAGTGGCTTTTAGCCTTTTCATCCATACTTTTGTCAAAAAACATGTAAAATAAATCAACAGTTTTCTTTAGAGATTCACCTCTACTCTGCAATTGCACTATTATTGTGTCACAAATAACACTGACTGTCTCAATGATGATCTTCTCTTTCCCTTTTAAATTGATTTCATTGTCTCTAGTTTCATCGAAAAATAACTTCCTGGGTTTTTTTACGCTTCTCATCAGATATATCAGAGGAACCTGTATTTTCTGCTAATGTTAGTGCCTCTGCTTCTACTGAGCTATAGTCATTTCAAACTTCCATAATAACTTGTAACTGAGGCTAACAACTGTGCAGCATTCAATAAATTTGTATCAACCTTTTGCAGCAATTTGCTGATGGCATTAATTCTTTGAAGTAAATGGTTCCACAAACGAGTAAAAACAGCAATATCGTACTTTTCAAACTTTTCTACTAAGGATTTTGCTTCAGTTTTCACACGTGTTTTTTCAGAATTTGATGTGGCTATATCTAATAAGGTTTTCTTTATAACATCATAGCTCATTTTTAAGCCAAAACAGCATCTGCATGAGCAGACCACCTGGTGTCACAAATTCTTTTGACTGTCAAATGTTTTCCATACGCCTGTTCCAAGCGTGATTGTAGCATACTCCACTGATGTGTGGAAATTGAAAAAAAAGCATACGTGTTTTGAACTAAGTAAAAAAAATGTGTAGCTCCCTCACAAGATTCGCAGCATTGCAGATTACATTTAAGGAATGGCTAGAACATGGTATGAATAAAGCAGAGGAATTTATATTGCTCAGTCTTGCCTGTGGATCTGAATATTTTCCTGCCATATTTGCGGCGTTATCAAAGCTCTGCCCAAGATAATTTTTGATGTCCAAACCTAAATTTGCAATGATTTCCAAAACAGTTGTCACTAGACATTCAGAAGTGTGGGATTTTAGTGGGACAAAACAAAGAAATTGCTCTATAACTTCACCATTGCCGGTCACATATCTTAAAATTAATGTTAATTGCTCTACATGACTCACATCTGGTGTTGAATCAATTATTATGGAACAGTACTTGGCATCCATTACTTCATCATGGTTTCTGAATTGGTTTCTGAGATGCTCTGCCATTATATTGATGAATTCATTGTAGGTCTGGTGCGTTAAAAAGTTGGTCTTCCCTAAGCCACAATATTGATTATTTTTCAAATATTAATTGAGAAAATTGTCAAATTCACAAAGATATTCAAGGTAGGTTAAAAAATTAACTTTTTGATTTGACAATGATGACTCATCATGTCCTCTTAGAAGTAGTCCCAAAGAAGACAGCAGTTTGCCCATGGCAACAACACGGCTCAGCATTTTCCTCCAATAAGACACTCCTTTTCAAGCTGAGCCAATAACACAGAATCAGTTCTTCCAGATACTTTACACCTTTGCAAACATAACAGTAGACTGCCTTAGTTGTTTCTGAAAAAAATCAACAAATTTCTCATTTATGTCATCCCATTTTTCTTCATCCTTAGAAAATGGGACTCGTGAAGACCTCTAAATTACTTTTGTCCTCCAACCTCATATTCTTTTCTCAAATTTTCCATATTACCTATGTTTTTCGGTTTATTTACTAAGAAAAATTCTATCATATCCAATTAAACAGATTTTGGCCGTAATGCAATGTCTTCAGGGTAGGTTTATTCCCTTACTTCAACAAAATTACCAATATTTTGTAGTTTCGTTGACACTTCAGCGTCCACTTGTTCAACTTTTGCAGTTGTCATGATATCTCCACAACTCGGCAAGTGATCAGATAATTCAGATGTTTTCTCGTCCATACGTTTTGATGAATGTCTACTATTCAATACTTCAAGCTTTTAAAAATAAGATGAAAAACTGTCTTTTTGCTTAGCTTCGTCTTCTTGCCTTGCCTTCATTTTCTTTGTGTTTTTGACTGTCAGATTCAGTGTCGCTTCATTATTGCAAAAAAAAATTGACCTTGATTTTAGGCAGATTAAAAATGTCTGAAAGAGCAGGGGCATAGCTACGGGTGCTCATAGTGGGGTGCTGAAAGCCAGCCCCTGTCCCTCCCAGGCGCGGGTCCAGACCTGGGTGCGGGTCACAGGGTGGCAGCCAGGATCATAGGCACAGGAGCCAGGGGTATGGGCAGGGCTGCTGACAAAATTGCCAGTCCCCTGGGCAAGGGGGGGGGCGGGAGCTGTGGGCCCCCAGAAGGGGCAGGGCCTCAGACAGAAGGGGTGGGGCTGGGAGCCCGGCACATGAGCAGAGCGTCCATGAAGCTGGAGAAGGAGACAGGAGAGAGGACACCAAGATCTCCATGGCCATTGAGGACAGCTTCGGGCGCCCCTGTGGCCCCACGCTGGCTGACCCGGAGAAACGGACAGAGACCCACGTGAGCTGAACACCCACCTGAAGTTAGGGGGAGAGCATGGTTCCATCAGCAGCCACCTGAGCACTCTGCTGCCTCTGCGCGCTCATCCCTGCTCACCTCCCGCTGCCGGTCCCTTGCCTGTGGGCTCTGCACCAGTTCCAGGGGCCATCCCCATCCCCTGGCCACCCTCTTCCCCTCCCCCATGCAGCCAGTGGCTGGAGAGAAGTGGCGGCTTCCCTTCAAAGCGCCACTTCTCTCTGGCCGGCTGTGCAGCCGCCCTGTGCTCCTCCTGCATTCTCTGGCCCATGTTCGTGGCACTTGCCGCCACCTGTATCTCCTGCCTGCTCCCCTGAGGCTGCAGGTGAGCCTCCCTCTCTGATCTGCCCCCCACAGCTTCTGCCCCCTCAGTCTCACCCCTGTGGAGCGGGCTGCCCAAGTGCCTGGCTCTGGGGGCCCCTGTTATCAGGGGTCCTCATGCCAGGCCATGGTATGTTTCACTGTAAATCCGCCCCGTGAGAGAGACGAGCTTTCAAGCTTACACAGAGCTCTTCTTCAGGTCATGAGATGCTGAGATCAGGGCATGCTTGAGGTAGGCACTGTACAAGCACATAGTAAGAGATGGTCCCTGCCCTGGGAGAGCTGTCACTCTTAACAGAAAATTCAAGGCTGGGATGGGGGGAAAGATACAGAAGTGAAATGATTTCTCCAGAGTGTCAATTGGAGTCAGAAATTCAAACCAGGTTTCCTGACTCTCAGTCTAGTATCCTGTCCACTGGAACTCACCCAAATCAATGGGATAATGTATGTGTTAGATGCTTTGGGGGCAGAGTTCTCAGCACCTTGCAGGACAGAGCTCATAGAGAGAGACATTATAGCATAAATCTTGGTGGAATGCAGGCAGTAAGTCGTCACTCTGTATTTCAACTCAATAGCATCACTATGGTACTGCTGTGTGTAGAGGTTTCTGTGGAGAAGGAGGAGATTTGGCCTTCATTTACTAAAACTGATGTTATACAAAGCTAGAATAAAATATGAGCTCTCTCACGTCCTTTATTAAAAATTATATAGTAACAATATAGCTTGTAATTGTGTGACTGCAGGATCTGATCCTCCAATCATTACAACAAATGTGTGTTTATAGTTTAATAAAGAAATAATAGTAGTTTTCAAGTAGACCTATTTTTTAAAAATATACACTTTTTAAGTATATAATCCATCACTTATGGATTCAATTTTGATTGGGAGTGGTAGTCATTGTACCAAATATTCCAGTGAGTTAAGAAATTAGAACATATTGTGAAGCTTTGCAAATTTTGAACAATTACAATGTTTGTTTACTGCATATAAAGCTCTTAACGTTTTTTTAGGTGTAAATAAATATTCTCTTTTCCAAATTAAGTTATTTCTAGGACTGGACTGTTTAACTGCAAAAATCTTACAAAAGTATGAGAAGGAAACTTCTAAATGAAAAGAAATACCGTATACTTTTATGAAAAAATAATGTAATCAGGTTTCAGTAGGCATAGGGCAGTTGGTCACATATAAGCTAGTAACCACTTTTGAAGCATTTCAAAGACTTTAACAATAATAAACCATGACTGTAATTTATGATGCACTAAAGATTAGACACCTTAGACAATAACAGGTGTTTTATTACAGTGTATTTTGCTCATCACGTTTCAAACTTCACCTGAGGCTGACCACGCTCTAGATTGCTAACTGTGCCTTAATGCATAGCAGAGGTCTGAGCTGAAATTTTCTAACCATGATGTTTTAAAATAATAGTATTTCTGATTACAGTATTTAAATGGTGTGAGTTATAATTTTTGTTATAAGAAAAAAAAAGCTGCAAAGTGTATTTCGTATCTAAGATGATGGAAACGTTTAAATATGTACAAAATCAATGAGACAATACTAACACTTTAATGCCAGAGGCGATATTTACTAAAGGGATGTGCGTTAGTTAGGTTGAAATGTAGTTGAAGTAGGGCATTTCCCAAAAGAGAGAGCAGTTAAATATCACAATATGTAATGCCTTTAAAATTAAACAAACCATTGTTTTTAATGAAAAGAAAAGTGGTTAAGTCAACATTACATAATTTAGAGTTAGTCACAACTCAAATATTTTAAGCTCTCCTCTAAGAAAATAGCAAAATACTAATAAAAATAATACCTGAGGGACCTAAACCAGTGAGGTCCCTGAGCACTATCAAGACCTCACAGTATTGGGCCGGAAATAACATCCTCATTGTACCAGTGGCTACCTATATACTACATTGCATTATGTGGCCTGAACACTCACTCTTAAACATGTATGCAACCACTTCTTACCAGTATCTGAGCTGTAAAATAGTGAAGGAAGGTAGGTGGTGCATATTTAGATGAAGCTTAATGTATTAATGTTTAAAAAGTCCTTTTAGAACCTTGAATGGATGGTTCTGTTGGACTTGGACATAGGAGTACCAAATCTTTCTGGCAGCCAAATTAGTAGCTATGCCAGGCTGGAGAAATTGCTGTCTTGCCGTGAATTGGGGATAATATTCTGTTGTGCTCAAGCACTGCCATATCTGAGTCACAAGGAAGCTTTCCTCTGCAGCCATCATGTCTAACTTTGGCAAGACCTACTCATTCATCACTTGGTGTCCCAGTAAGCCTACTTTGGTGCCTGCAAATAGGCACTACATCAGATATACAATTAAACCTGCTCCATTCAAACAGCTGCAGACACCCTGTTTCTTGAAAGAGAGGAATGAATGATTGTCAAAGCCTACTTGTGATTTACAGAACTGGCACAAAACAATGGTCAGGTTATGTGTATTCTGCACTGGAATAGCTACTGACAAGTGAAAAGAATGAGGAGTCCTTGTGTCACCTTAGAGACTAACAAAAGCTTATGCCCAAATAAATGTGTGGGCTATAACCTACTTCATCAGATGCATGGAATGAAAAATACAGTAAGCAGGTATAAATATACAGCACATGAAAATATACAGGCTTACCAAGGGGGAGGGGGGTCAGTGCTAACAAGGCCAATTCAATCAAGGTGGATGTGGCCTATTCCCAACAGTTGACAAGAAGGTGTGAGTATCAATAGAGGGGGAAATATTTTTTTGTAGTGACCCAGCCACTCTCAGTCTTTATTCAGGCCTAATTTGATGGTGTCGGATTTGCAAATTAATTCCAGTTCTGCAGTTTCTTGTTGAAGTCTGTTTTTGATTAATTTTTTGTTGTTTTTTTTGTTGAAGAATGGCCACTTTTAAGTCTGTTATTGAGTGTCCAGGGAGATTGAAGAGCTCTCCTACTGGTTTTTGAACATTACAATTCTTGATGTCTGATTTCTGTCCATTTATCCTTTTGCGTAGAGACTGTCCGGTTTGGCCAATGCACATGGCAGAGAGGCATTGCTAGCACATAATGGCATATATCACATTGGTAGATGTTCAGGTGAACAAGCCCCTGATGGTGTGGCTGATATGGTTGGGTCCTGTGCTGGTCTCCCTTGAATAGATATGCGGACAGAGTTGGCAATGGGATTTGTTGCAGGGATTGGTTCCTGGGTTAGTGTTTTTGTTGTGTGGTGTGTAGTTGCTGGTGTGTACTTGCTTCAGATTGGAGGGCTGTCTGGCCTGTCTCCCAAGGTCTGTGAGAGTGAGGGATTGTCCTTCAGGATAGGTTGTAAATCCTTGATGATGTGCTGGAGAGATTTTAGTTGGGGGTTGTAGGTGATGGGTAGTGGTGTTCTGTTACTTTCTTTGTTGGGCCTGGCCTGTAGTCAGGGGCGGCTCCAGGCACCAGCGCACCAAGTGCGTGCCTGAGGTGGCAAGCCACGAGGGACGGCCTGCTGGTCACTGTGAGGGCACCAGTTAGGCTGCCTTCAGCGGCATGCCTGCAGGAGGTCCAACGGTCCTGCGGTTTCGGCGGCAATTTGGCGACGGGTACGCCGAATGCACGGGACCAGCCGATCTCCCACAAGCAAGCCGCCGAAACAAGCCTGACTGCCGTGCTTGGGGCGGCAAAATATATAGCGTCGCCTCTGCCTGTAGTAGGTGACTTCTGGCTCTCTAAATCTGTTTCTTCACTTCCCCAGGTGGGTACTGTAGTTTTAAGAATGCTTGATAGAGATCCTGTAGGTGTTTGTCTCTGTCTGAGGGATTGGAGCAAATGTGGTTGTATCTTAGGATTTGGCTGTAGACAATGGATCGTGTGAGGTGGTCTGGATGAAAGCTGGAGGCATGTAGGTAAGTATAGCGGTCAGTAGGTTTCCGGTATAGGGTGGTGTTTATGTAACCATCGCTTATTTGCACTGTAGTGTCCAGGAAGTGGTGGATGCTGTCTGGGCCTGTTTGCTGGGCTCTGCTCTGACAGGCCAGTATTCAGCACCACAATCTGTGGTTCCCAGGGAAGTTGAACCTCATCCATTTGTGAAAGGATATTAAACCTTCTCCAAGGGAACTGGGGCTGCAAAATGGATATGTCTTGGGGACAGAAGCAAATTTACTTTTCATTATCGTGATCGTGTATATCATACCAGAAGATGGAACAAAGAATTTAGGCCACACTTACAGGATGGAGGACTCTATTCTGGAAAAGACGTGACTCTGAAAAAGACTTGAGGATCATGAACATGTGCTTTCAGATTGATAATATGCCCAAAAGGATTCGTGTGATCCATGGATGCATAAATGGGAATATCGAGTAGGGACACTCCAAGAACTCAACCAATTTAGCTTCACAAAGAGAAAGTTAAAGAGTGACTTATCACATTTTAAACCTGCATGGGGAACATCATTTTGATAGTGGGCTCTTCAGTCTAAAGGTATAGCAAGATCCAGTGGCTGGAAGTGGAAGCTAGATAAAATCATAGTGAAAATAAGATGAGGGTAACCACTGCAACAATTTACCAAGGGTGGTAGTGGATTCTCAACCCCTGGCAATTTTTAAATCCAGGTTTTTGTTTTTGTTTTTTAAATATGCTCTATTTCTACCTGGAATTAATCCAGGAAATTCCTATGGCCTCTGTTATACAGGAGTCAGACTAGATGATCACAATTGTCACTTTTGGTCTTACCATCTATGAATAAACTATGGACACACACATTCTCTCTCTCTCTCTCTCTCATAAAAGTAACTAGCTGAAGGTAAGAGTAGTTACTACCTGATTTGGTTGTCCCATTTCTGTGTTTTTTTGTGGGGTTTGAAAAACATGCACAACACACAAATGGGAAAAAAACCACACAACAAGAAAAACCACTGTACACATACAATTTTTACTACTTGACCACATTGTATATTGTTTCTTTATGCAAGAGTAAGATTCAAATTGTGATCTTAGTTTGCAAACCAAAATGATTCCATTCGTGTGTGTGAATGCTGATTTGTGTGATGAGGCTAGTGAAAAGTTTTTGGCACAAAAATAAACTTGCATTTGGAAAAAGTCCTTTTTCAGCTAAATGTGGATGGAATATTGCTGTTGAGAAGATTGTCTCTGTTAGCAACTTACCTTCATTCTTCTGATTTGATTAGAAGGCCAAGACTTACTCTAAAGAACAGCAAAAAATATTAAGAAGTTAGGAAAAATAGATTTACGTTTCAGTCGAAAAAGGTACATACCTGGAAAAATGTTGCCTTTCTTCTAAACTGTATGTGCTGATTATTAAATACAGTTAATCTGAGTAGTTACTGAGGTGAAAACAAACAAACAAAAAACCACACCTCATTTACAGTACTCTCTGGGGCATAACAGCTTTGTATGAATAAAATGCAAAATAAATAAATGAGAGAGTAATTTAAGAAAACTTAATATCATACATGAGCAGTAAACCCCTAATTTCAAATGCATTTCTTATACCACTACCATTGAAAGAACGCTATTTTATCTTGTCCATCACATTTCCAAAATCCAATTATAATCATCCTGCATTTAGCACACAGATACACTACAGTATAAAAGCTATTATTAACTTTACTAGGAAAATCATAGGAAAATCATATCCAGGTAGACTAAAATCCACTGATTCAGATACCTGATGTCTGCTCACATGAAACCAGAACTGACTGAAAAGGTTGAAAGAAGAACAATTGAAAGGGCCAGAGAAACGTAGTAGCATTTTCATGTGACAAGAGACCCCAAAACAGGGTTCATTAGTCCTGGAAAAAGGAATAGAGGAGATTTTTCTACATGAGGAAATTCACTGGCATTCCTTTACTGATAAAATTATTCCGCTATAGTCAGAGGTAGATTAGGGGTTTGTGGGGCCCTGGGCCAGAGCAAGTGGAGGCCCCTCCTCACCCCATCCGCCTGCTGTCCCCTCCACCAACTCCCCCCTACCGCCTGGTGCTCCTGGGTCACTGGAACACACAAGCCTTCCCACTGCATCAAGGTGCTGCCCCTAACCAACTTCTGATAGCACAGGAAAGATTCAGATTTATAACTGAGAACAGATTCTGCCCAGTGTGCATGCAACATACCAGACTTTCAAAAAGGAAAACAACAACAACGTTTTTGTGCACATAGTTCCTAGTTAATCAGTGTCCTCTTGCTCAATGACTCTTTGGTTTCTTATACCATGTCTAGCACCATGGTATCTCAGGCTAGGTCTACACTAGAAAAGGTTTGCCAATATTGCCATCGCAGGAAACCCTTAACCAGCAACTCCTCCAAGTATAGTCTGTTCATAACAAACAAACAAAAACTTTTTTTGTTATATAGCTTAAGTTTGGCTAGCAAAATAAGCTGTTAGCAATAACAATTTTATGACAATATAAGTAGGGATCTTTAAAAATGGGTCCAAAAAAAAAAAACCCCCACACTGCAGCCTACATTGTGATATTGGCAAAAATTTCCAGTGTAGAACTGGCCTAAGTGATTTCACAACTATGTATCCTCCTATTTGTGCTTACTGACACCACATACATGCAGTTCTGTGTATGCTAATTGTCTCTATTCATTTAGGCAGGTGATGGCCTTTGTAATCAGAAACCAAAGTAACAAAGGAAAGTCTATTTTTACTGTTGGTGATGGGACTAAATTGCTAATTATCTTAAAGGAATATGTGAAATCCTTTTAATTCCTCATAAAATAATCACTCTGACAGATAATGATCTGGAATACTTCCTCTTCTGAAAGTTTTTAAATGTGGAGCTATGCTCAAGAATCTGAGACATTCACAAAATGAACAATAATACACTTCAGTGTGAAATAAGTTGATGTTCTCAATTCAGTTCTTGACCAATGTCCACATAATAAATCACCATCATATTGTCATCCTTATTAGCAGGCCCAGTCAAGAAGCCTTGGGTTATATATGCATGGAGACTCAATTATTCCTTTTTCCCCCCAGGGTTTCCAAATTAAGATGAAAGAATGTTGGTAGAATTGTGGAGAAGTGGGGGGGAGCTTCCTTCAGTCAGTTCTGTCAATCTGACATGTATCTGACACGCAAAATTCATTTTACATGAGTTTACAATGGTATTCCTACTACCAGTTTGGATTTTATCACAACAGCTTTGTGTTTATACCTGGGGAAGAGAGGGAGCAGAGAGAGAGAGAGAGATGCAATTGGAGACATTTTATTTTTTATTCAGTAGCACTATTGGAATATTAATGTACTATGTGTTAGTATTTCAGGACTGAAATACTTTGCATTTGTCACTGTCTCATTTAATAGGAAAAGTCAATAGAAATTGTTTTAACACTTTTTTTTCACTTTAGAAGAAGACATATTGTGGGTGTTAACACTCTGGGTTTGTTCACTTTCTGGTAATGTCAACATAATTGATTTAAAAAAATTTTTTTTTAAAGAAATCATTAAAATAAATAATTGAAATCCAATGTTTCTAGCTCTGGATATCTGAGTAGGGATGAAAAGTTCAGTTTTGTAAGAACAAACAGTACTTTTGTGATGTACATTAGTCTGAAAATCCCACTGGTTTACAGAGGTAGATTCTGTGTATAAAACTGATTTTACTGTGAGACTGTTGATTCCATATACAGATTGAACCAGCATGTAAAACTAATATTTTTGTAAATGAAAAGGAATAGAGCTGCTCTTCCAAATAAGTTGTTATAGAATCAGATTGGCTGGTGCCTGATCTTGTTTAATTCTCCATACCAGCTGGAGAGGTCTTGGTATTAATCCTTGATTGATACCAAATGAAACTGTTTCAGTGACAAACTATAATACAACTAGCCAAAGAGTGGTGATAGAAATAATGTAAACAATAATTGATAAAGATGCAAAATCCATGGAGTTATTAAAATGCCTGTCATGGGAACCCATAAAGGAGATAAGAATTCTTGGCAAGGAAAGATTACAGTGACCAAATGTTGTCTCTGTAAAGCTTCTACTCTAAACAACTTATTGTAGGTGTGCTAAATTGTTTGTTCTTTCTTTGGCAATAAAAATAACTAGTGAACTAATAACCTGCAGATAGATAGTGTTCACAATGGGAAATGAGACAACTGGAAAATAAGGGCAGTATTCTGAGTCATGTGACCATTAAAGTAGTGAAGAAAAGTTTGAAAGATGACTCAATCAGGGCACACATGAATGGAAGACAGACATAGGGATGGATTTAAATGTCAGGTTTCAACTTAATTAACTTAACAATGCAGGGCGGGAGGGGGAGAAGGCTGTGATCTACTCACTTCCTTTCACAAACCGGGAATTTAATTGGGTCCAGTGTGGGGTTACAGAGTTCCCACCATATAACCAATAATTTGGGGGTAGACTCAATTCAACCAATGCCAGGACTCAACTCATTTCTAAATCCTTCTGCAACCCCTCTGTGGAACTCCCAGACTGCAAAAATTGTGGGTCTCCCCATCTCCTTACAGCAAAAGTTTCAACAGTAAAATCTCAGGTCTCGTATACTTCTGGGAGCTGGCCCTTTTAGCCTCTATTCTCAATGGACACCGGCTGCAAATTGCAAAAAGCTAACCATTCTGATGTTACCACCTAACATTAAAAATCCTATTCTTACTACTTTTCACCTGAGCTGTGCCTCCACAATACTGCGAGGAAGGCAAAAAACCCTCCAGACTCCTGCTAGTTTGGCGCAATGGGGAAAAAAAATTTCCAGGGGGAGGGTGAAGAGCAGCAATAGTTGCAAGATGGCCACAGGGCTCCTGGGAAGGCATTACATTTGGAGAGAGACCCGTGAGACCCAATCAGCTCCCTGCATCCCCTGGCTTGGGCTGATCAAAGAGACAGAGAGAAGCCCTTCTTCCAGGTGCATTCCTATATGCACTTTGGGGCAGAAGGGGAGGGGCTCAGCTACAGCATGTCTGGGCATGAGCTTGCCCCTCTCCCTCCAGGAGATAGGTTATCCCCCTGCTGAGATGGGGACGAACTTTTTGTTAATGGAAAAATACATAGGGCATAACCCAACTTTCAAAATTCTGACATCATGGATAGCAATCACTTTAAAGGCATCAGAATGGAAGGAAAATTAAATAGTTTTTTCAGGCAAGATGTATTCCCTTAGCAGTCATGGGACGGAAAATGGACATCTCTGCTCCAGGGAGAGATGGCCACAGAAGACTTCCTGTCCCATCACTACAACATAATACAGGGGAAATAAACAACCGATCCCAAGGGAACCTTTCCCTTGAGACTATACTAGGTTTAACTATAGTGTTTTTTGGTTTCTTTCCCAAAAGCCAGAGATATAAGAGGCAAGCCTAGATTATAAAGTAAGGTGTTACAGAAGATATCTGTGTGATCATCCATTGTCTCAACTATGTAAATTAGTAAAAAAAAAAAGTAGCACAGGATTAGAAATTAATCTCAGTGGGTTCCTACTTATCCTGCAGCCCTTACTCAATTAAACTTCCATTGGCTTTGTCATGGTTATGAGGGAGTGATGGGGAGCTGCACCCTTTCCCATTTCTGGTCTTCCTGAGTGTATCATATCATTCTTGTCCTTCCCTGTCTCAGGGTGGAATTTTGCAATTCTTCTACTCTTAGACTAGGACCTAGTTACAGTACCCTGTGTGTCACCAACTGTTCATCACCCTGCAGCTCTCTCTGGGTTTTGGGCACCCGTATTTACTTCTTGTCTTTAGGAAGCTGTGACCAGTGAGATGGACTAACAGTCATTGTCATCATCTTCCTTTTTTTTTTCTTCAAAGAGAAAAGGTTGTTGGACTGAAGCCTTAGGGAAAAAGGGATTTCAAAAGAATAAAGAGAGCCTGTATGTATATTTAATCTAATTCATTCTTCTGCTAAAGTAGACGCTAAATTAGATAAACTTCCTCTTAAATTACAGAAATGCAACTTAATCAACTTGAAGTAAACTCAGATCCTCCTGTGTGTTGGTAGGCCTTTCAAGATGGCTCTCCCAGCCTGATCCAACCTGTTAAGACTGATTTTAGTGCTTCCCCATGGCAGTAGGGTACAGTGATTAAGGCTACAACAATTAAGGATGCTCACTATGACACTCTCTTAATTGTAAACTGTTAGGCCAGTGGTGTAATGGTTAAAGAAAGAAGTGGGTAAACTGACCTTTTTGGTGTTCCATGCTGGGTCTTGGCACTCAAGGTGCTCTTATTTTGAATTGAGTTTAAGTTAGGATGATATCAGGTAGGAAAACCAGAAGTTCCATCAAAATGCATTTTTGGCACTCACTTTCACTGACAAGTCACCACACTGTGTTTTAATAATTATTTAATTATTTTAAATTAAAGAAAGTCTCTGGGTTAGGCTAAAAGGGGTAAAAAAACAAGGGTAATGTCATGCTAGAAGTCTACTACAAGCCACCTAACCAGGTGGAAGAGGTGGATGAGGCTTTTTTAAAACAACTAACAAAATCATCCAAAGCCCAAGATTTGGTGGTGATGGGGGACTTCAATTATCCAGATATATGTTGGGAAAATAACACAGTGGGGCACAGACTATCCAAGAAGTTTTTGGACTGCATTGCAGACAACTTTTTATTTCAGAAGGTTGAAAAAGCTAATAGGGGAGAAGCTGTTCTAGATTTGATTTTAACAAATAGGGAGGAACTCGTTGAGAATTTGAAAGTGGAAGGCAGCTTGGGTGAAAGTGATCATGAAATCATAGAGTTCACAATTCTAAAGAAGGGTAGAAGGGAGTACAGCAAAATAGAGACACTGGATTTCAGGAAGGTGGATTTTGCTAGGCTCAGAGAGCTGATAGGTAAGGTCCCCTGGGAATCAAGACTGAGGGGAAAAACAACTGAGGAGAGTTCACAGTTTTTCAAAGGGACACTATTAAGGGCCCAAAAGCAAGCTATTCCGCTGGGTAGGAAAGATAGAAAATGTGGCAAAAGACCACATTGGCTTAACCATGAGATCTTGCATGATCTAAAAAATAAAAAGGAGTCGTATAAAAAATGGAAAGTAGGACAAATTACAAAGGATGAATAAAGGTGAACAACACAGGAATGCAGAGGCAAGAATAGAAAGGCAAAAGCACAAAATGAGCTCAAACTAGCTACATGAATAAAGGGAAACAAGAAGACTTTTTATCAATACGTTAGAAGCAAGAGGAAGACCAAGGACAGGGTAGGCCCACGGCTCAGTGAGGAGGGAGAAACAGTAACAGGAAACTTGGAAATGGCAGAGATGCTTAATGACTTCTTTGTTTCGGCCTTCACCGAGAAGTCTGAAGGAATGCCTAACATAGTGAATGCTAATGGGAAGGTTGTAGGTTTAGAAGATAAAATAAAAAAAGAGCAAGTTAAAAATCACTTTAAAAAGTTAGATGCCTGCAAGTCACCAGGGCCTGATGAAATGCACCCTAGAATACTCAAGGAGCTAATAGAGGAGGTATCTGAGCCTCTAGCTATTATCTTTGGAAAATCATGGGAGACAGGAGAGATTCCAGAAGACTGGAAATATAGTGCCCATCTATAAAAAGGGAAATAAAAACAACCCAGGAAACTACAGACCAGTTAGTTTAACTTCTGTGCCAGGGAAGATAATGGAGCAAGTAATTAAGGAAATCATCTGCAAACACTTGGAAGGTGATAAAGTGATAGGGAATAGCTAGCATGGATTTGTAAAGAACAAATCGTGTCAAGCCAATCTGATAGCTTTCTTTGATGGGATAATGAGTCTTGTGGATAAGTGAGAAGCCGCGGATGTGGTATACCTAGACTTTAGTAAAGCATTTGATACGGTCTCGCATGATATTCTTATTAATAAACTAGGCAAATACAACTTAGATGGGGCTACTATAAGATGGGTGCATAACTCAGGGCCGCCCAGAGGGGGGGGCAAAGGGGGCAATTTGCCCCGGGCCCCGGGCTCCGCAGGGGCCCCCAAGAGAAGAGCGGAGGCTCCCGCCTCCGCCCCTCTCTTGGAGCCTCGGCGCATCAAGCGCCGAGTCTCCGGCCGAGCCCCTGAGCCCCGCCCCGATCCGAGCCGCGTGGTGAGGGGGCGGGGCTGGGAGCTCCAATGGGGCCTGAGCCCCGCTCAGAGCGGCGTGGGGAGGGGGCGGGGCAGCTGCCTCCGCTGGGCGTGGAGCTCACAGCCCCGCCCCCTCACCACGCGGCTCTGAGCGGGGCGGGGCTCAGGGGCTCGGCCGGAGACGCGCTCAGGTAAGGGGGGGGGTTAGGGGCCGGGGCCGGGGGACCTGCCGCCGCCGCCGAAGCGCAGCCCGGTCTTCGGCGGCGGGGGGCCCCTTCTGTTCCGGGACCCCCCCCCCCGCCACCGAATTACCGCCAAAGACCGGGTTGCGCTTCGGCGGCAGGTCCCGCTTCGGCGGTAATTCGGCGGCGGGGGGCTCCCGCCGCGGGTCTTCAGGGCACTTTGGCGGCGGGTCCCGGAACGGAAGGGCCCCCCGCCGCCGAAGACCCCGGGCCCCCGGAATCCTCTGGGCGGCCCTGGCATAACTGGCTGGATAACTGTACTCAGAGAGTAGTTATTAATGGTTCCCAATCCTGCTGGAAAGGTATAACAAGTGGGGTTCTGCAGGGGTCTGTTTTGGGACCGGCTCTGTTCAATATCTTCATCAATGACTTAGATATTGGCATAGAAAGTACGCTTATTACGTTTGCAGATGATACCAAACTGGGAGGGATTGCAACTGCTTTGGAGGATAGGATCATAATTCAAAGTAATCTGGACAAATTGGAGAAATGGTCTGAGATAAACAGGATGAAGTTTAATAAAGACAAATGCAAAGTGCTCCACTTAGGAAGGAACAATCCATTTCACACATACAGAATGGGAAGAGACTGTCTAGGAAGGAGTAAGGCAGAAAGGGATCTAGGGGTTATAGTGGACCACAAGCTAAATATGAATCAACAGTGTGATGCTGTTGCAAAAAAAGCAAACATGATTCTGGGATGCATTAACAGGTGTGTTGTGAGCAAGACATGAGAAGTCATTCTTCCGCTCTACTCTGCGCTGGTTAGGCCTCAACTGGAGTATTGTATCCAGTTCTGGGCACCACATTTCAAGAAAGATGTGGAGAAATTGGAGAGGGTCCAGAGAAGAGCAACAAGAATGATTAAAGGTCTAGAGAACATGACCTATGAAGGAAGGCTGAAAGAATTGGTTTTGTTTAGTTTGGAAAAGAGAAGACTGAGGGGGGACATGATAGCAGTTTTCAGGTATCTAAAAGGGTGTCATAAGGAGGAGGGAGAAAACTTGTTCATCTTAGCCTCTAAGGATAGAACAAGAAGCAATGGGCTTAAACTGCAGCAAGGGAGGTTTAGGTTGGACTTTAGGAAAAAGTTCCTAACAGTCAGGGTGGTTAAACACTGGAATAAATTGCCTAGGGAGGTTGTGGAATCTCCATCTCTGGAGATATTTAAGAGTAGGTTAGATAAATGTCTATCAGGGATGATCTATACAGTATTTGGTCCTGCCATGAGGGCAGGGGACAGGATCAATGACCTCTTGAGGTCCCTTCCAGTTCTAGAATCTATGAATCTGTGGTTTTGTAAACAAAAAAAAGTGAGTAAACTTAATATTCCTCAAATGATATGTGGATAAACTCAGTTTACCTGTGTTTGCCTTAGACTACACTACTGTGTTAGGTCCTATTAGAAAGGGCCTCTTTCCCTAGGCGGGTAGGTAAGGGGTATCCCTTCAATTTTATAATACAGAAACACCATGGTAGTGCCCAAGATACTGGCTTACACTTCATCTTTGTTACTTCAGTGCAAATCCAGAAATTTGGAGGCTAACGAGGGAGGTATTTTAGACATGTCTTCAGTACTTGTGCAATTGACAATTATTTGTGTTTTTAAAATGTTGTGTTGGTCTATAGTTTCTGTTTAGCACAATGTATAAATACTAATAAATAAATATTGTATAATTTAAAGTTGCCCTAAATTTCTAAAAGATTATGCAGTCAAATAAGTCACTTATAACTTAGTCACATGGGTGAGTGTGTTCAAGCTAGTATTCGCCTAGCTACGAGTTTGACTTGACTACAATAAGTGAAGGTATTTGCAGTAAGAATCAAAAGATCAGACAGCAGCCCAGCTGAAACCTTCAATTTTGTAGGTTCCTCCCACGTGTTTCATTGCTTCCAAGAGTTCTGAAGTCCTTACTTATCCCAGGCAGCCTGGAATTTGCAGAGCAAACTTTACTAAAGCACTGGTGAACTTCAGAAGCCTCCTAAGAATGCTAGAAATCTTGAGAAAGGGCTCTGCTTGATTCCACTAAATATCTCCCATGAGAAAATCTTGCCACGCTGAATATCTGAAAAACGCCCTCCACAGTGGTAGAAACTTTGGGGATTCTTATTTCTAGTAACTGTCAGTTTAAAAAGCTGAAAACCATATAGATTCACTAAATGTGCGTATAACTAATATTATGATGGAAATATTGAAGAGGGTGTTTGTGTGTGCATGTATGTATAAAGCCAGATTGGTAGGTGCAAAATATTGCCCACTTCTTAATCAGGCTTTTAGTCAATTACTTTCTCTTTGTATTTCTATGAACTATGGAGACATTGGTATCAATGTCATAGTTGAAAGTTGAGTTGAGATTTTCACTTAATTTGACCCAATAATTCTTCACAAACCAGAATTTTTTGTATAAATAATTCAGTGAAATGTTTACTAATTTTGCCAGAGAAAACATTTTAAATGTTCTCTCTTGCCTTGTTTTTCTCATATTTTATGATAGTTCTCTTGCACCTACTCTTCTTCCACAACCCTCTTCCCCCTACAGCCTCTCCATATACTGAACCACTCCCTGAGCCTTAGAGAAGCTTAATTAAAATCACTAGAGAATTTAAATGTGAGAGAAAAACTGGGCCTTATGAAATTAATTAATTAATTCCCCCCTCCAAAAATCTCAGAAGTAAGAAGGGCTAAATCCTAGTTAGAATTAATAAGCGTTGGGAAATGCCTTAGACAAGTGATACATTAGTTACAATAAGCATATGGTATTTATGTTTAGAAGCATTGTACTTACAATTAAGCTAAAGAGAATTTTGAAAAATTCTGCCATGGTTGAATGTCAAGCATGGAAATGGCTATGGTGGAAATACAGATAATAAGTGTAGCTTCATACAATGTGGAAAATTCATGTATAGTTTCTATAGAATAAGTGATAAGTTCAGCAGCCAGAATTCCAAGATATGTTCCGTAATCAGTCATGAAACCCCACAAAAGTCAATAAATTAAGGGCTCCTTATCTATCCCTTCCCAGACCCCTTGTTTCTCTCTTTCTCTATTCATCCTTTTTCCATAAGGAAAATTTTCATTTTGGTTCACCTGATATAGTCACAATTAACTGTTAATTCACTTTCCCTGCAGTTCTGCCTAGAGTAAGGTTGGACTCTTTGTTAACTCTTGTGTTAGCTGTGGTAATTTGTACGTCTCTGGAACAGCTCAAGCTAAGTTTTTATGATCTGGATAATGGAAATGTTCTCCATTTTGAATCAGCATTTTATTACATTGTTCCAGTCCTTGCTACGTTCTACAAGTGCTGCTATACCATACGTAATGCCTTCGTATAGTTTTATTCTAAAACATCCTGAAAAATCTCCTAGACTATGACATGCTTTTTTACATCTGAAATTCAGAATCAGCAATTTTTAATTAATATATAAGCTTTCAATCAAGCTATACTGTATGGTTGTGCCTGTACATATAATTCCTACATAAAACACCTTGCTAACTGTCTCAAGTTAGCACCATCCCTCCCCACACTCATAGCTCATGCATCCTCACCTCCATTCTCTCTCCCTTCTCCCCATTCCATATCTCTGTAGATTTAAAAAAAAGTTTGAAAAACTTTGCCTAGCACTATAAAATATATTGGACCCCATTTGCTCTATAACACTCAGGTAAATACCTTCACTGCAGAACATAAAAGTATAAGTGGTCTCAAAAAAGAATGAGATACGTTCATGGAAGATAGGTCCATTAATAGCTATTAGCCAAGATGGTCAAGGACGCAACTCCATACTCTGGGTGTCCCTAAATCTCTGACTGACAGAAGCTTAGACTGGACAACCGGGGATGGATCACTTGATAAATTGCCCTGTTCTGTTCATTCCCTCTGATACATCTGGAACCGGGCTAGATTGACCATTTGTCTGACCCCCAGATATGACCATTCTTATGTTCTTAACATGGTGTATAGTCCAGTGCTCTGGACGGGGGGAAGAACATTCAATCTCCTCCCACACTGCATGGAATGTTTCTGTGTGGCCAACTCACTCACACATTATATAGTGTTTAAAAAATTATCCTCATATCCTTTAACAAACCCTTCCTGATATTTTTGCCAAAAAGTGTTCAAAACATTATTGATATAATCTCTTAACTAAAATGTCTTTATCCATTTACAAGTAATATCCTAATTTATTTGTCAACTGTAGTAATTTAGATTAGTAATTTCTGTAAACAAACACCGACGTAAAAGTTATAACTAAGCACTTTGCCAGCAAAGGCTGAATCCTTTTGTCACACACCATCAATCACTGTGCTAGCATAGGCCTTGTTTGCATTAAGCAATGGATGGTGCCAGTATGCTGTATACTCAGTGTGGATATTTGCCAGTACCAGAATTTAGTCTGAAGTATAAAAAATGTTATTTCTATATTGTATTTCAGCTTCCTTCCCAGAGTCTGTAATGGCATGGAACTGCAGTAACCTGAAGTGGTCGTTCTCCACCTTTTCTGTATTGTGAGCCCCATGTTACAGGACTCAATGAAAAAGATGCTGGACCCTTCTCCTATCTAACCCCTCCCCTCCCTGAATATAGCCATGAAGAAAAGGAGAATGGCTACCATCCCCTGAAATATTTTTGCACCTCTCTGGGAGGATCATAGCCTCCACTCACACCTCTTCCCCCCACCCCACCCATGACTCAGAACTCCTGATGTAAAAGGTTTCCAGAGAGGCCACAAAGAGTTAAAACTGCCTTTTTCAATTGAATCATTTTCTTGAAAAAAGAACATTTGGAAATATTTACTAGAATCCCCAAAAGCCCTATGGCAGGGAAGCACATTTCTAGAATATTCTGACATGAGAGTTACTGTGGGACTGTCTCTTTGACAGCTGATGGAAGCGCACGCGAAATGTTAATAGTCACAAGTGTTTCCTAAAGGAAGGGGCAGTGTATGCATGTCTGTGTCCTGTTGCCTCTCCTCAAGTACTGGAACTAGATGGCTCACTCTTTTAGGGACACACAGCTTGCTGAGGGCCCAATATCATATCCAGTGACGCTAATGAGGGTCTTTCTATTGATTTAAATGGAAGTTAGTCAGGTCCTAAGAGCCTAATGCTGCAAGGTGTTGTGCAACTACCACAAGGGGAGTGTAGTGGGGTGGTCACTCTCTCGGCCTCAGAAGGGGTTAAAAGCCAGTCCTGGGAGAGGGCTGGGAGCCTTAGGCTAGGCTGATTAGGGAAGGCAGCCACAGCTGGGGCCATGCCCCAATCAGACCGCAGCTGGCCTTATAAGAGGCTGGGAGCCAGGAGCTCAGGCAGTCTCTCTCTAGATGCTGAGAGGGATAGGCCCAGCTGCTGGAAGCTGAGCAGGGTATCTAGACTGGAGCAGAGCTGGGGAGCTCCAGCCTGGAAAACCCCCAGGCTGCAGGCCTTGCTAAAGGTTGGAAAAGGTACTGAGGTTGCAGAGGGGCAGCCCAAGGGTAGGCAGAGGCAGCAGGTCCAAACCCTCCTTGCCAATGATGAGTGGCAATTATACTGCAGTCCGCCCCAGAGAGTGGGGGCTAGATGGTGACTGGCAGTAGCTCAAGACTGAGGCAAGGTGGGGATAGGGGGTTGGGGGTTCCCCGGGGAGGGGAGACCCAGTGAGACTGTGGGCTACTGCAGGGGGCAGAACCCCGAGAGAAGGGGCACTAGGGTCTGGGAGAGACACCAGGGCCAGCGGCAAACAAGACACTGGCCTGAAGAAGGCGCTCCAGAGGCTGGCGAGCTAATTCCCTGGACGACCAGCAGGAGGCGCTGCAGGGTGAGTTGTCACCCCATTACAGGGAGGCATGTACATCTTGGCCTTAACTCAGCAACAAAGATGAGTTTTCTTCAAAGCCAAAATTATTACACAGGGATTTTTGAAGTCTCTTGACCCTTAAGGCTATTAACCATCATTTATTTTATAACAGTGGTCACCAAGAATGGCAGTTCAGGTTGCAATACAGTTTCCAAAGTATCCCCGGTTTTCACACACTCCTTTCCTTTGCTAAAATTATTCATGGTTTGTCTCTTCCCAAAGTTGATTTTTATTTTAAGTGAGCAAATTCCTCACCTTTGTGAGATGTGAGAAAATAAAATCTATTTTTTCCCCACTGTAAAACACAAATGTTCACTTTTGGGAGGGTTCTGATGAATGATTTAAAAATGGCAGTGAATGTGTGCACACAAAACACTGTGTATGGCACTTATAGTACAGAGCGAGTAACAAATGCTTATGGATATTTTTGGGGAAAATATGACTAAAACACCATCATTATGAATACTTGAAAACGGGCCATTGGACAGGCACAGTAGAAAAATAGGATTGACTTTTAAGTGATGATTTTAAACTCCATTAGGATTCTGCATGGAGTAGGGGTTCATCTTTACAAATCAAACTCAGCGTTAAAGCCTACATATAACAACTTTACCCACTGCATCCAGGGGAAAACATGGCAACTCTTTAAAAGGATACAGAAAATCACTTGATATGACAATAAATGAAGAATCATTTTTCCAAATTGTCACAAAAAGAGGAACTGTAGCTAGGCAGACTTGACCATTATTAGTATTGGCCACTGTAGAAGATGACTGTTTTCACTGAGAATTTCAAATTTTGTATGCCTACATGTAAATAGATACCCATGACTAGAGTGACCAGATAGCAAGTGTGAAAAATCCAGACGGGGGTGGAAGGGTAATAGGTGCCTATATAAAATTACAAAATTACACTGGATTTTTAATAAGAGAAACTTTCTCCTGGCTCATGTATTACATAAATAGACGTTGACTTTCACATTCCCTTAATCTTATTGCTAACTAAAAAGAATACATTGTAGCATGTATTTTGTTTCTTTGCAGTTGACAAAGTAACAAAGGAATACTAATTTATGACAACAGCCAGTTTACAGCCACAGGACTCTTCTGTATTATTTAATATGTAAAATCACAATATATTTTAAAAGGAAATGATGGGTAATACATACTTGTCAAGAGATGTTAGTTACCAAGGAAGATCAATGAATTTTAAGCAGATTCTCTGAAAAGAATTCCTGATAAATTATTAACTCGGCGCAATAGTTTACATTAAGTGTTTATTGTTTTTAGGATGACCTTCATAGACATCTTATGTTTTAATCCACATCTTTCTTTTTAGTAGCTCAGATTTTATTATATGTTTTTGTAAGTGAGACATACTGGCAATTTTGGTAGGACTTAAATATTCTTTAACAGAATATAGTGGTATTTTCAAAATGTCTAAATGACCTAGAGCATATTACTGACTTTCACTTAGTCACTTTTTTGAAAATCCCATCCAATGGCTGCAGTAATGATTCTTCTAGAAAAATACTATAATACGTTTATGTTCTCTCAGGTCTATATGCAGTAATGGCCCAATCCAAAGCTTGCTGATCATCAAACAAAGCTCGTTCTGATCAGGGCCGGCTCCAGGTTTTTTGCTGCCCCAAGCAAAAAAAAAAAAAAAAAAGCTGGAGTGCTGCCGCTGAAGCAAAACAACCCTGAAAAATGGAGTGCCACCCCCTGTAAAGAGCCGGAATGCTGCCCCTTGAGAAGTGCCGCCCCAAGCACATGCTTGGAATGCTGGTGCCTAAGCCAGCCCTGGTTCTGATCCAGAAGAAAAAAAAAAAGCTATCAACTGTGCACAATTCTTGCAGAGAATATTCCAGATCACTTGATCTTAGCCTTGGATGTGGGTTCAATTTATGTGATTCTTAGCTTCTGTTCATGAAAGCTAGGCTAACATAATCCTGAAGTTTTTCAAAGATGTCCAGTATTCCTGTGTCTTTGTGTGCTCCACCTGCAATACATTCTTGAGCATGGTTTGGGGTCAGAGGTTGCAAGGAAAGAAAATGCTAGTGGGACTGGCCATGGGTGTGGCCTCTCCGGCAAATTCAAGTTCAGCCAGATCAAACCTCTATGCAATTCTGGTTTTCTTATATCCCCTGAAAAGTAAACTGTGGGTTTAGTTTGTGAATTGAAACCTAACATTTCATTCTCCCCAGAAGTGGCTGCATTTCAGCAGTGGCTGAAGTAATTGTTAAATATTTCTTACTACCCCATATGGTTATGTGGGTCTTTTAATCTCTCCATGTAAAGAGTTTTGACATGCTTGTAGGTTAAGTGTTACAGGTTTAGAGATGGTCCACACCATAAAAATCTGATTTGGGTTTCAACCTTCCAAAGGCTCCCAAAATTGGGATCTATTTGGATATACATCTTGATTCAGGTTGAGTTCTAATTGTTTTTTGTATTTTATGCTAAAAAGCCTGGTCCATGTTTTCACTGACAGAATAATTCTGTTACTCTCTCAAAGCCCATTCCTGCATTCAGCCTCTTCTAGTTCAGTTTTATGTAACACACAACCATCAGTTTGTCTTTGTAAGATAACATACAATATGCAGACATACCAGCAATGGCTGAAATAGAATCCTGTAGGATATTTGTCTATATTTCTAGCACTCTTGTACATGCCTCCAATTCTCAAATTTTAGAACTAAGCTACATGCTAATTATCTTTTCCTATTATTTTTCATTCTTCCCTATGGCACTAAAATAACCTCCATTGTTATTCAAATAGTTAGTCACTCTATTCTGTTAAAGCTGCAAGAATATGTAAGACTTTCACTTCTCTAGCTGAGGTTTCAATAACCTGTGCAGCTCCAATTAGTAGGAGTTGTATATCTTAAAATTCCCAATGTGGCATTAACTTCCTGTTTATTCAATTTAAAATTCATGCTGGTCAGCAATCAAAACAGTGCAAATCTTTTTTTGAAATAGTGAAAATCTTCTAGGTGGAGGGATGAAAGGCTGCAAGTGAAATCTTGGAATGATCTCATTCTTTTAAACTAGTGTATTTTTAGGCTGGTTTGATGCATTGTCCTCATACAAGGAAGCCCAAATAATGTATTTTGATGGTGTATGTGTAAATGTGATTTTTAAGTCCTCGTGGTTTACTTTCATTTTTGCACAGGTTATAAGAAAGCAGCTAAAACTACAGAGCCCTACCCTGAACCTTTTATTATAGCATTCATTTTTTCCCCACAGAAGAACCACTAAAGTTCATTAGACATCAGTTGGTCATGATTCAAGGACTGATTTGCCTTTGTCATTCATTGACAGAAATAACATCATTAAAATGTTCATCTGCTTGCTCTGAATGCCATCAGTTCCCTTATACAAAATTATTTTGAGTGAGAGAGATGCAATGGCATTTACATTTTTTGTGAAAAAGTATATTTCTCTGGTTTAGTTTTATAGTGCTTCATTGATATATCAAGGGTGGGTTCCTCCCTCCTAACTTTCCCCTTGGGAATCTTAGATCGGGCTAATTCATTGTTTGTGCAACGGGATCTGACTGCTTAGGTTAATATCAAAGATAATTCTATGAAAGGAACGACTTGGCAAGATTACTGCACTGTGGAGCAAAGGGAGTCTCAGAAGTTCTGATATATATAGTTGGCATTTGGAGGTGATGGTTTGTAAATAGCCTAAATAGAATGTTCTGGTTTCCCACATTTGTTTTGTGGTAAAGATTTAGGATGGTTTTTCACACACAGGGACAAATTCTGCTCTTACTTGTACTCTAAACAACTTCTATGAACTGAGAGCATTCAGACTGAAATTCCAGCCTGTGCTGGTGCAAAGTCCAGAACAGGAACTGGTGGGAGGACCTTGCACATTTTTGATGACAGGGCTCACTAGGGGAGCCCGATGTTTGTCCTAACTTGCACCCAGTTAAGCTGTTCAGGGTCTCTTTGGGTGTATCCGCTCTGCAATTAGACACCTGCGGCTTGCCCATGCCAGCTGACTCAGGTTTGTGGGGCTCAGGCTAAGGGGCTGTTTAATTCCATTGTAGATGTTTGGGCTTGGGCTGCAATCTGAGCTCTGGGACCCAGTTCTAGAGTCCAGGCTCCAGGGCAAGTCTGAACGTCTACATCACATTTAAACAGCCCCTGAGCCCATGCCTCTTAGCCCAAGTCAGCTGGCATGGGCCAGCCATGGGTAGGGTGACAAGATGGGACAGTCTCAATATTCAGGGATTTGTCTTATATAGGCACCTGTTACCCTCCCACCCCCCCGTCTGGATTTTTTCACACTTGCTATCTGGTCTCCCTAGTCTATTTACAGTGTAGACATCCTGTAGCAGGGTGGACCCTGCTCCGGGGTTTTAAGGGGTTAAAAGTGGCCTGACAGAGCTGAGCTGATTGGGGAAGTGGCTACAGCTGGGGGCCACGCCCCAAACTGAGGAGCAGGGCCTTATAAAAGGCAGGGAAGCTAGGAGCCCAGACAGTCTCTCTTCTGCCTTCAGAGAGAGATGGGCCTAGCTCCTGGGAAAGAGAGACCAGGTACCTGAGTGCAGCAGGGCTGGGGAAGGCTGAGGAGCCGGGGAGCTCCAGCCTAGAAAGCCCCAGGCTGCGGCCTAGGAGTGGGCCGATAGGTACTGTGGGTTGCAGAGGGCGGCCCAGGGGTAGGACAAAGCAGCAGGTCCAAACCCTCCTTGCCAGGGATGAGTTGGCTGAGACTGCAGTCTGCCCAGAGTGGGGGGCTAGACAATGACTGGCAGTAGCCATACACTGAGGCAAGGTAGGGATAGAGGGTGAGGGTTACCTAAGGAGGGGAGACCCAGAGAGACGGGGGTTATTGCCAGGGGGCAGCACCCCAGAGAAAGGGGCACCGGGTCCAGGGAGGGACACGGGGGGCCAGACGAACAGGTGGATCACTGGCCTGCAGAGGGCGCTCCGGCGCTGGACGGAGCTAATTCCATGAGTCACCAGCAGGAGGCGCCGCAGGGGTGAGTACCGCCCTGTTACACATCCCCAAAGAGGAACATTCTATTTGTGCATGTGGAATATAGTCCTCCACACTGTCCCCCAGCCCCAGAATGTCCCTTGTATGCTCCTGAAGCACCCAAACTCCCGCTTTCCCAGAGGAGTGGGTTGTGACTATGTACCTGGGCCTCTGCACCAGAATTATTCCCCAGTGAGGTGGTACAGCTGCTTTGCTGTCACTTTGTGCTGCTATAGCTGGCACCAATGTGCTCACAGAGCGACTATTAATGTAACCCTTCGTGTCCTCCTAGAGCTCAGACACAAGCTCTGCTGTGAAATGGCAAATGGCAATTTTGACATGCATTCTGGCTTCTTGCAATCCAGAACTCTGGATGACATCTTGCTCTGAAGAGCAAGTCATGCCCAATGAAGCACATGTCGCTACTGCTATTGCAGTGAATATCTAAAGGCAGAATTAAGCCTTTGGGGACTGTGTACCTGGCAGGAATGGCCCTCTGCACCAAAATTATTCTCCACAGGGGCTATACCCTGCTTTGCAATCACTTTGTGCTGCTGTATCTGGCACAAAAGTGGTCACAGGTGCTCTTCTACTTTGTATCCAGGCAGTCCCAGGACTTCATTATAAAAACAATCAACCCTCAATGATTTACATATTGCTATTAGGTGCATTAATATATTATTCAGAGAAAAATCACATCAGAGGAGGACTTTGTAGTACCAGCAGAGAAATAGATAGGCAGTCTGGAATGTCTCAAGTTCTATATTTTTCTATAACGAGGTTAACTTATTTTTAAACTCCATCATTTAAGACAATTACATTAACTAGATTTCACATGATTAATCCTAATGTTAGTGAGAGGTGTGGACAGGCAAATTTCTCACAGTGTACTTTACATTTATGAAAACAGTCTAAGGTACTACCTCTCATTAAAGATTTGATAGACTGTTTCAAAGAGGATGAATATGCCGGTATCTCTCTCGTTACAGATTGTAAATGCCTCAAGGAACTGTCTAATGTGTCCATTCTGTTAAGAGCTTAGCATTTGTGGGTGTTATAAAATAATGGTAACTTGTGTTTTTAGAGATATGGATATGGAGTTAAATTCTAATTAAAAGACATTGAGGTTTTTGAGCACTGATTAGGGACAGGATAGATATAAAAGTGTGTGTGTGAATGGAGGAGTTTTAGGAGCCAAGTTAAAAAGACTGATGAAATGCTGTTTTACCATTTATAAGAGGACTAAGGCAAAAAGGCCTTCTCTAATGGGTGTGTGTGATCCCCTTTTCCATTGCTGAGCTCACCACTGGTGTGGCAGCAGAGCCTAGTGCTAGGACCTAAACAGAGCTACCTTCTTTGGTCCTGCTTTGAGCAGGGGGTTGGACTAGATGACCTCCTGAGGTCCCTTCCAACCCTGAGATTCTATGATTCTTTGTGAAGTCTCTCACCCTCTCTTTTTCTTTAAGTCTGCCATTACTTGCTTTTCCTGGAATGCTTTCTGTTGCTGACCTGCAAAACAGAAACTGCCACACACGGTAAATTCTTCTCCCTACTAAGCTTCTGGCCTGAAATGGCCAATCACTCAGAGTAGTCACAACAGCTCGTGATGTGGAAGAGGAGCAGGTTGCAGGGAGAAAAGAGTGGGAAATAGCGGTACAACATACTGGAGAAGAGAAAAAAGCTTTGACTTTCTATAGCTAATAGAACCAGGACAGAGACTAAGGATTCCTAAGGACATCTTAGGTGGCTAACTGCCCCTGTAGGGCTTAAATCCAATATATAGGTACTATGGACATTCACAAAACCTCAGCATTTTAATGCCAGAGCCCGACTTCCCATTCCAGTGTCTGTAAACAAGCTAATATACTCTCTGCATGGCCAGTGCCAAGATTGTAAAAAGTGACTCATGTGTTTAGGTGTCCAGTTCCAAAAAGTGCTGAACACCTACCCTCCGAAAATCAGGCTCCTTTGAGCCATTCTAACCTAGGCACTGAAAAACTGAAGTACCCAAACTCATCAGTCACTTTTGGAAATCTTGGCTTGAATTTTTTCTTTAACCGAAAAGACAAAGAAATTATCCCTGATATGAAATGTTGCTGTTTAAATAAATAAATAAATAGCTATAGAGTTTGCAGGAAATGTTTGTTATCTGTTTGTTCTTTCTTCCAACAAGCTGTCGGAATTGTATAAATCTATGTAGGCTGGTGAGCATAAATTGTGTTGTAGTACCTTGTAGTCTTATCTTCATGTGCTAAGAATATCTGCATTAGTGAATTTAAAACTGCACAGATTTCAATTTTATTCCATAGAATGCAGCATACTGAGAACATATCTGTTTTATTGTTTGCTCTGAATTATTAAAAAATCATAATTATGACTTTGAATTAGAAAAGATGTCTGACTACTTGCTCAGAAAGATTGGGGTTTTTTTCTGCCATATAATCACAGGTCATGAAAGACAAAAGGAGACAAAAGACAAAGTAATAACAAGGAGATAATCCAACCACAAATTATGCATAATTGAGCTTAATATTTGATACTATATCTAAATATATGAGGATCTGAACACCAGCTTTGTTTCAAATTTAATTTCAAAGTGAAAAACTCAGAGACCCCCAGATAACTCCATTTTCCATTGGCTCTTCAAGGTACTCATAAAACATTTTACATTAATCATTCATAATAAATCAACAAGACTAACATACATACATATAGAAAGCATGCAGACCACAGTACAAGAACATAAGAACGGCCGTATTGGGTCAGACCAAAGGTCCATCTAGCCCAGTATCCTGTCTACCGACAGTGGCCAATGCCAGGTGCCCCAGAAGGAGTGAATCTAACAGGTAATGATCAAGTGATCTCTCTCCTGCCATCCATCTCCACCCTCTGACAAACAGAGGCTAGGAACACCCTTCCTTACCCATCCTGGCTAAAAGCCATTTATGGACTTAACCACCATGAATTTATCCAGTTCTCTTTTAAACGCTGTTATAGTCCTAGCCTTCACAACCTCCCCAGGCAAGGAGTTCCACAAGTTGACTTTGTGCTGTGTGAAGAAGAACTTCCTTTTATTTGTTTTTAAACCTGCTGCCCAATAATTTCATTTGGTGGCCCCTAGTTCTTGTATTATGGGAACAAGTAAATAACTTTTCCTTATCTACTTTCTCTACATCACTCATGATTTTATATACCTCTATCATATCCCCCCTTAGTCTCCTCTTTTCCAAGCTGAAAAGCCCTAGCCTCTTTAATCTCTCCTCATATGGGACCCATTCCAAACCCCTAATCATTTTAGTTGCCCTTCTCTGAACCTTTTCTAATGCCAGTATATCTTTTTTGAGATGAGGAGACCACAGTATTGGTACGCAGTATTCAAGATGTGGGCGTACCATTGGTTTATATAAGGGCAATAATATATTCTCCTTCTTATTCTCTATCCCCTTTTTAATGATCCCTAACATCCTGTTTTCTTTTCTGACTGCCTCTGCACAATGTGTGAACGTCTTCAGAGAACTATCCACGATGACTCCAAGATCTTTTTCCTGATTCGTGGTAGCTGAATTAGCCACCATCATATTATATGTATAGTTGGGGTTATTTCTTCCAATGTGCTTTACTTTACATTTATCCACATTAAATTTCATTTGTCATTTTGTTGCCCAATCACTTAGTTTTGTGAGATCTTTTTGGAGTTCTTCACAGTCTGCTTTGGTCTTAACTATCTTGAGCAGTTTAGTATCATCTGCAAACTTTGCCATCTCACTGTTTACCCCTTTCTCCAGATCATTTATGAATACGTTGAATAGGATTGGTCCTAGGACTGACCCTTGGAGAACACTACTAATTACCCCTCTCCATTCTGAGAATTTGCCATTTATTCCTACCTTTTGCTCCCTGTCTTTTAACCAGTTCTCAGTCCATGAAAGGACCTTCTCTTTTATCCCATGACAACTTAATTTACGTAAGAGCCTTTGGTGAGGGACCTTGTCCAAGGCTTTCTGGAAATCTAAGTATACTATGTCCACTGGATCCCCCTTGTCCACGTGTTTGTTGACCCCTTCAAAGAACACTAAAAGATTAGTAAGGCATAATTTCCCTTTACAGAAACCATGTTGACTTTTACTCAACAATTTATGTTCTTCTATGTGTCTGACCAATTTATTCTTTACTATTGTTTCAACTAATTTGCCCGGTACTAATGTTAGACTTACCGGTCTGTAATTGCCGGGATCACCTCTAGAGCCTTTTTTAAATATTGGCGTTACAAAGCAGTGGAAGCAATGCATGTGTTTGAAAGTAGTGAGGGCATGTGAATGAAACATATGCACCAGCGCAGAATGTAGAACTACCATCACTAGCAACTTTTAAATCAAGATTGAATGTTTTTCTAAAAGATATGTTCTAGTTCAAACAGGAATTAATTTGAGAGTTTGAAAATGTTGTTTTTTCCCAATTTTTTTTCTAAACAAACCTTTGTCGATATTTATCCAGGCACAACAGTATCACGAGGGATTGTCAGGTTTATGCCTAGAAATTCCAAAAAGAGATGAAACACCTTGGATGAGAAGTCAGAATGAATACTGGCTCCCTCAGCTGGAGTAACTATATGTAAATACTGGCTCTGCATTTAATTTTTCTTCATGTTTTCAATAGGTTAAAAAAAAAGTTTCTGATATTGTAGAAGTGCCTTCATCTCCCAGTGACAGCAACATCTTAGATCCTAACACTTCAACAAAAAGACTTGGTCTTCTGCTACCATGTCCTGTTTATATAAACTATAGACTTTATTCATTTTATATAAATATAAATGAATAAAGGCCACAGTGTATACAAACAGGAAGAGATGGTAACATTTTAAAAAAACATTCTCTGACTGACACTGAAAAGTGTAGTGTGGCATTCTATACCTCTAGCTGTGTTAATGAGGGTAATTTTTAGTAGTCTGCACTCTGTAGATGTTTGCAGTGCCCTGCGGTTAGTTTAGCTCATCTATATCTCTGCTTCACTCTGTTTGCTTCAGACACTTAATTTAGTATGCAATTCTCAGATTAGTTTCACATTCATATTATTTAAGGGCCTTGCACCCACTTTATCCTTTTTTATTACTTTAAAAAAGTTCATGTTTGATATTTGATACATGAGTAATGAAAAGTGTTAAAATTCATGAGTAGCTTCATGCATATATAGTGAACACAGTTTCTGTGGCATTAAATGACAATCCATTGGGTGCGAGGGGGAGACATCCCCCCCCTCCCTTGTTCTGTCCTACTTACCACCTTTAAGAGCACAGAACCTGCTGAACTAAGGTCTTCAGCAATGCCAACTCACTCACCTCTGCTACTTCAGTACCTCAGATACCATACATCTCTTACATGGTTTTTTCAGCAAATAAAACACAGTTCAGCTTCATTTAATAGTGACTTGGGTGCTTCAGCTTTTGGGTGTCCAACATGAGAAACCATGGAGGGGGCTTGGTTTTCAGGGAGTGCATGCTCAGCACCTTCTGAAAATCAGACTCCTCTGGTGTGTACCAAAAAAATTGTTGTACCCCAAATCATTAGTGGAGGAAAGCCAAAACAAATATGCCTGTAATGTGTAGTGTCAAGTTTTCCAGATGACGAAGAGATCAAATGAGAGAGATTAGGACATGCCAGTTAGAGGGGGAAAATTGCAGGTCAGATTTGCAGCTATTTTTAAACCTGTCATATTTCAGTTTTTATAAAGTAAACTGAACACTGATTTAGTGTGAAGCATAAGCTCTAGGGATGTCCCCCTGTACTGTTGTGCAGCATGATGACACAAAGCTAGCCGGCAAAGGCTGTGAAGAAATGTTTTATATCAAGTTTTATATTGCACCCATGGCTAAGACAGCAATATTTCTAGAAAAGAATCTCAAGAGGTATCTAAATTTATCTATGATCAATTTCATAAGTGGGAGCTACATCTCCACTGTCACTTCAGAGGAGATATTCCTTTCCTCTTTCCCTATGTTCTTTCAATTTCTCCCACATCCTATAAATCTCACTTTCAACTTCTGTCAGTTTCTTCTGCCTTCCTACATACCCAATTTTCCACCCATTCACAGCTCTAATTCACACTCCACATTTCTTCCCTAAATCAACTTTATTTTTCAGTGACCTACCTACCCAAAGCCTCTGTCTCATCCCATCATTTTTATCTCCCTTCTCCATTGCTCATCTCTTCCCAGAATGGGTCATGAACAACCATAAGAGTACATTCACCTTCCAGAGGCACCAGTGGAAGCTTAATTCTTTCTCTCTTCCTGAAATCTATTAGGAAGATTTTGTAGACTTTCCATGAGAACATCATGATTTTCTCAAATGTTTTAGTCATTCATATTTTGGATAATTTATTTCAGTCCATCCATTCAGTCCATAAAGTGTGCTTTGTATATTCAATAGTTAAAATTCAAAAGTTGAACGTCATCTTTGGTTAATGTTGTTATGGTTATTTATAAGTATTGCGATAGCACTTAGATGCTTCAGTCAATTATCATGGCCCAATTGTGATAGGTGTTATACAAACAGATAACAGAGTTGGTCCCTATCCCAAATAATTTACTATCATAGGACAATCTAATGATATAGTTTCTGTTCCCTGTTTGGATTTATGTAAGTCTTATAATTGGTTTGCTTGTGTAAATGCTCATGCGTGTGAGTCCAAGGGTATGTCTACATGCAGTTGGAGGTGTGATTGCAGCACATGTAGATATCCTGAACCTAGTCACATCTCCGTCCTCTGAATTGCATTATAGACATATTTTATGATTCACTTTCCAGAAATACTTATGCTTCTGAGCTTAAAAATCACTTTTCTCAAACATTTGTACTAGTAAAAATCAATCACTTGGATGTTCAGAAAGGCGAATATAAAAGGGGTACACGTGACCAAATTGAAATATTCATCCCCCACAATTTCATCATTCATATAGCTCTAAACTTTACATCTGACTGCATTTATTTTCCTTTATTAATTTAAAGGAAAAATGCATCTCATGGAATTGCTAGAACTGTTGGCCAAATCCTGTACTCATCTGCAACCTTGAATGAAATGAATGGAGAACAGGGGTTGGCCATGTGTTGTATGAGAGGGATTCAGTTTAATCTACTATCAGAGGGGTAGCCGGGTTAGTCTGGATCTGTAAAAAGTGGCAAAGAGTCCTGTGGCACCTTATAGACTAACAGAAGTATTGGAGCATAAGCTTTCGTGGGTGAATACCCACTTCGTCAGACACATGTGGTGGAAATTTCCAGAGGCAGGTATAAATATGCAGGCAAGAATCAGTCTGGAGATAACGAGGTTAGTTCAATCAGGGAGGATGAGGCCCTCCTCTAGCAGATGAGGTGCGAACACCAAGGGAGGAGAAACTGCTTTTATAGTTGGCTAGCCTTTCACTGTCTTTGTTTAATCCTGAGCTGATGGTGTCAGATTTGCAAATGAACTGAAGATCAGCAGTTTCTCTTTGAAGTCTGGTCTTGAAGTTTTTTTGCTGCAGGATGGCTACCTTTAAATTTGCTATTGTGTGGCCAGGGAGGTTGAAGTGTTCTCCTACAGGTTTTTGTATATTGCCATTCCTAACATCTGACTTGTGTCCATTTATCCTTTTACGTAGGGATTATCCAGTTTGGCCGATGTACGTAGCAGAGGAGCATTGCTGGCACATGATGGCATATATTACATTGGTGGACGTGCAAGTGAATGAACCGGTGATGGTGTGGCTGATCTGGTTAGGTCCTGTGATGGTGTCGCTGGTGTAGATATGTGGGCAGAGTTGGCATCGAGATCTGTTGCATGGATTGGTTCCTGAGTTAGAGTTACTATGGTGCGATGTGTGGTTGCTGGTGAGAATATGCTTAAGGTTGGCAGGTTGTCTGTGGGCGAGGACTGGCCTGCCGGGCGAGGACTGGCCTGCCACCCAAGGCCTGCGAAAACTAGGGATCATTGTCCAGAATGGGTTGTAGATCACTGATGATAACCTAAGTCATGCAGAACGCAATGCCATCCACAGCCTCAGAAACAACCTTGCCATTATAATCAAAGGGGCTGATAAAGGAGGTGCTGTTGTCATCATGAACAGGTCTGACTACCAAAAGGAGTCTGTCAGACAACTCTCCAATGCCAAATTCTACAGGCCACTTTCCTCAGATCCCACTGAGGAATATAGTAAGAAACTGCACCATCTTCTCAGGACACTCCCGACCTACACTAACACAGGAACAAATCAACATACCCATAGAGCTCCAACTGCGGTTATTCTATCTACTAACCAAGATCCACAAACCTGGAAACCCTTTGCCAGTTTAATCTACTATAACTCTGAGAGGTTCATTAGAATTGCACCTCATTTAAACTGTCTTGACATAAAAATCATAACTTCTTTGAGAATAGTCAATAAGTATGCATAATTTCCTTTCCCTGATTTTATGTTCCTGTTGTAACTGCTGATTTGTGGTTCCACCACTAATTCTCGTGATCAACATCCGAACAAATGCCGAGAAAAAATATGCATATATTTCATTCAAATTAAATATGTACCATAATCATTAAATTCTACCCAGTATTCCTGGATTCCACTAGCAGAAGATGCATGTGATAGAAGAAATTATTCCTACTCAGTCCTGAATAGCAAAATAACCTGTGGAGAAGGGAACTCTTGAGAAATTACTTCATTTTCTGAATTAGTTGCAATTAGCATAGTTATGAACAAGAGGTGGGGGATATTACAGCAGAGAAATTCCTAATGTTAAAAGATCAGAGAGACTATATCTGACTACACTTTAAAAAAAAAAAAAAAAGCACTCATGCACACTTGATGTTGGAGTTCCAGTGCCTGATAGCTTAAGTTCAAACCAGCATAACAATAAAAGTTATTTATATATACTCTCGAGGTCTAATTAGGCATAGTATTTCAAATATATGCATATATTTCAAGCAGGATATTGTAATGTTTATGGAAATAGACACTTAACTTTGAATTGCTTCCATTTACATATGCAGATTAGCTAAGCATTTCACTGATAACAGATTGTAGAGGCCCAGCTATGACTGTTTATGGCAAAGCATAAGTAAATCTGCAAACAAATCTTTTAAAATGTAAAGGCTTTGATCAGCTCAGAACCTTTCAAATTTTGCAATGACTTGTGGGTACTGGAAGCTTAATACAGATCTTTTTACCTCCGGTCCCAAGTTTAAGTCAAGGCCATGTCAATAATTAAGTCATTGTCTTCTGATAACTGATTTTATGGACTATGTAAAATAAATCTGTAGACTCAGTCCAGTCCCTAGTGGCTATCTTCCCATATCAAAAAAACAACCACTATCTATAGGTATTAACCCTGGCACTCACTGCAGAAAGACCAAGGATTGCATTGGCATCAAAACTCATGTCTGCTTTCGGCCATAGCAGTTTTCTCTCAAGAGCCTGGCTGAGAGATCATAACCTATTCTGCACTAGGACTTTTTACAACATTTGCTTAACACCAGTGGAACTCCAAAGGTGTTTTGTACTGCTGAGTCTGCAGGGTTAAATGACATGGTGGTAAAGTGAAACTACACTGGTGCTAGACAATAAGTGCAAACATTCCCAGTACATATGTACTGATTGTGTAGGAGGTGTGGGGTAAAACTCCATATATCTATCCTATCACTGTACAGAACACTTCAGTCTCCAGTGCTGCCAAGCTTGTACTTCTCACAAGCACTAAATTCACCTAAATGGAAAAAAGAAAATACATTTAAGGGTAAAAAATAGGAAAAGGAAAACTCACAGTAATAAGAGAGGCCAGGCCACTGGATGTCTTGGGACTCAATATACCAAAATGAATCCGCATATTCCAACTGATTGGCTGTATGTTCACTCTGTTCTCTTATGTCAGGGTAGATAATGAGAATAAACTCTTCTAATTTATGTTTGCAAATTCTATTCTCACAAAAACATAAAAGGGATAGATGAAGCAGGAACTTGAGAGATACTAAAAAAAGATCATTCTGCAACAGAGCCACCAAATGGAGATTGTTAGTTATATTAGAGTCAGTTTCTGTAAACAAAACAATGGTATATGTTCTTGTCAATGTCTCAGGTATGTGCAAGAGATGTGATTTTGGAATGAAAATATAAATATTATATTAAAAGAGGGCTCACTTGTCCCAGATGGACAAAGCTTGCTTGGGAAGGAATTCTGCACCCATATCAGAGTCAGGAAGAGTCTGGAGTATACCACTCAAAACAAGATAGCAGTACTTTTTTCACCGTTTGCTTTCTTTTAGTTTTGGACAAGGTCAACTCAGCTTAAAATGTTCTAAACCTAATATTGGTAGTGCAACCACTACTGCTATGGATGGAATTGTTACATAGAACCAATCTGGAAAACAAAACCAAAAACCTAATGGCCTGGAAAGACCCATATTGAAAATAGATGCTAAAATGAATAGAGTGGTTTCCAAAAATTGGAAAACCATGTATTATGCTGCAGTACATCATGGGGATTAAGCATTTCACAAAGATATTGGGCTTCTAAGTAAACATGCATATCACTTATTCCTAACACTTTCCAGCAGGCATTTGGGTTGGTTTTTATGTAGCATGAAGCAAGCTACTTTTATTTATGCTGAAGACTGACAAAGTCAGATCAAATTCAAGCCATTGAATTTTCTAAATGAATCCAAAAGTCAGATCACAAGGGTTTGGTATCCCTTAATCACTGACTCTATTTTTCACTTTTCCAGAATACACTGTGCAGACTAAAGCATCAGTTATTTTCATTTTTAAAAGAAACTTTCTGCCTCCTCTCATATTTTTACATGATTCTGCCAATTTCTCATACAGATATTAGTCAGTATTTGAATACATGAATGTTCAGGATAGTCTGCATTAGCAGTAGTTCAGTGAAAGATTAAAGGTTGACTTTTCCAACAAACCGTCTGTTAGTGAAGAGTTATAACTTTTGTAATCAGTTTTAAAGACCTAGCTTGTGCCATAACTAAGTATTCTCTGAAAGAGAACTTGACTTCAGCAAATGTATCCATATTTATGAAGACATGCTGGATGGCTTTGAAAAATGGGTGTTGATTAAGAGATTAGCATATATCATTAATGGTAGAGTAGTTATCTGATGAGGAGAGACAAGTGATTCTTCAACTGCTAGCTAGCTTGGTTTACAAACAAGATTAGAAACATATCCAATACTGTAGATCCTTATCTCAGAAGAAACAAGTAATGATAGAACTGACTGGAAAATTAGCAACACAAAATACATGGGCTTTTTTCTTTATTGATAAAAAATTGTATTTATTCAGGCTTATTCTTCTATACAAATGCCTTGTGAAGCTGACCCGTTCCCTAAATGTTTGGGTAAAGGCAGGATAAGCAATAGTCTCAACCATCTCCTTCAAGATTTTGTGTTCATTTTAGTAGAATGCTGTCTTCCCCACCACATCAAAATCAGTGGTGACCATTTTATTGCCAAGAGCATTCCTAGATTGTCTTTACACAATATTTTGCCTGACATTAGTGTAATTCAAATTCAGTGCATACACAACACTGACACTGCAGTATACACTCCTTTGCATGTCCATCTGAAGAGGGTGAGAGGATGGCAGTCTGATACAGTTGTTTGCTGCATCCCCCAATTATTTGAGCTAGTTAACCATTAAGACCATAGTATCGAAAATACTTCTCGTCCTTATTCTACTCTTAGGTTCTGAGACTGAACGCACATGTACCCACAAGCCTTGTCCCTTTTCTCATTTCTGTTCTACCTTCCTTTCTACCTTTTGTGGACTACAGGGCATGACACAAAATTAATTGAAATCAGTGGGAATCTTTCAGTTAAGTTCTATGGGCTTTGGCTCAGGACTTGGAAGAGATCTTCACTTTTGCCATCCACATCTACTCAACAACGGCTCTACTGGCCACCCACACATTCTGACTTCTTGTTTCTGCCACAATTTCAGTATCATGTTGTATATGAGATTCCTTACTTAGCTGCTTCCTGGCGTGACACAGAGGCACCTGGCAGCAGTAGGAAGCTGGGTAAACCTATTGCACTTCCTGGAGACCCCATTTTCCATCAGCCTGGGATGGCTCCTCCTTGCCACAATGCATCCAACAGGAGACTAACCAATATCCAGATGGCATCCACCTGTGGGTGACAGTAGCTCCTTTCCAAGATGTCAATATCTGGAAATACTGTGAAAACTTAATCAAGGGAGCTAGTAAATATCAAACAGATATAAAATGTAATATGCATATGTGGTATAACACACATTATTCACAGAGACACAAGTGCTTTAGCTCTGACCTTCTATCTCTGTCATCACCACTTTGTTTTTAGTAGGACTGTTGATTAATTGCAGTTAACTCACACAATTAACTCAAAAAATTAATCATGATTAAAAATAATTGCAGTTAATCCCAGTTTTAATCACATTGTTAAACAGCATACCAATTGGAATGTATTAAATATTTTGGATGTTTTTTTCTACATTTCATATATGATGTATTCTGTGTTGCAATTGAAATCAAAGTGTATATTTTTATTGCAGATATTTGCACAGTAAAAATTATAAAATAAATAGTATTTTTCAATTCACCTCATACAAGTACTGTAGTGCAATCTTTGTTGTGAAAGTGCAACTTACAAATGTTGATTTTTTTTCTGTTACATAACCACACACAAAAACAAAACAATGTAAAACTTCAGAGCCTACAAGTCCACTCAGTCCTACTTCTTGTTCAGCCAATCACTAAGAGAAATAAGTTTGTTTACATTTACAGGAGATAATGCTGTCCTCTTATTTACAATGTTACCAGAAAGTGAGAACAGGCAATTGCATGGCACTTTTGTAGCCGATACTGCAAGTTATTTGTGCCAGATATGCTAAACATTTGTATGCCCCTTCATGTTCGGCCACCATTCCAGAGAACATGCTTCCATGCTGATGATGCTGGTTAATTCAATTCGTGACTGAACTCCTTTGGGGGAGAATTGTATGTCCCCTGCTCTGTTTTACCTATATTCTGCCATATATTTCGTGTTATAGCTGTCTCAGATGATAACTCAGCACATGTTCATTTTAGAACACTTTCACTGCAGATTTAGCAAAACGCAAAGAAGGTACCAATGTGAGATTTTTAAAGATAGCTACAGTACTCGACCCAAGGTTTAAGAATCTGAAGTGCCTTCCAAAATCTAAGTGGGACAAGGGGTGGAGCATGCTTTCAGAAGTCGTAAAAGAGCAATACTCTGATGCAGAAACTAGAGAACACAAACCACCAAAAAAGAAAATCAACCTTCTTCTGGTGGCATTTGATTCAGATAATGAAAATGAACATGCGTTAGTCCATACTGCTTTGGATTCTTATCAAGCAGAACCCGTCATCAGCATGGACGCATGTTCCCTGGAATGTGGTTGAAGCATGAAGGGACAGATGAATCTTTAGCACATCTGGCACATAAATATCTTGTGACACCGGTGACATTGTAAACAAGAAGAGGGCAGCATTATTTCCTGCAAATGTAAACAAACTTATTTCTCTTAGCGATTGGCTGAACAAGAAGTAGAACTGAATGGACTTGTAGGTGCTAAAATTTAACATTTTTATTTTTGAATGCAGTTTTTTTAAACATAATTCTACATGTATAAATTCAACTTTAATGATAAAGAGATTGAACTACAGTACCTGTATTAGGTGAATTGCAAAATACTATTTCTTTTTTTTTTTACAGTGCAAATACTTGTAATCAAAAATAAAGTGAACACTGTACACTTTGTATTCTGTCTTGTAATTGAAATTAATTAAATTGAACATTTTTTAAACATCCAAAAAAGTTTAAATAAATGGTATTCTGTTATTGTTTAACAGTGTGATTAATAGCGATTAATTTTTTTAATAGCTTGACAGCCCTGGATTGTTTATTCGCTTGACAGTCCTAGTCTTTAGGTATGTCAGCAGTGTTAGTGATGTGTTTGGTTTAGGTTATAAATCATGAGACATCAAACAGCCAAGTTCAACTGGTTTTTGTTGTTGTTGTTTTGTTGTTGGTGGTTTTTTTTTTTTTAAACAAATTTCTGTAACTAAAGATAAATCAGAACAAATACAGAAAGGAGACACTTGCCAATCCAGCGTCCCAGCATGCAGCTCAGATTGATTTTAGTTGATCATAATGTTATGGGCTTTAACATATTGCTTGCTCCTTTCTACAGTTGTGGTTAGCTAGACACCAATCACTATCCAAACACTGTCAAATATCAAACTTTTGATTAACACTCAAGATTAAGTCATAGGTTAATGAACCCTAATTTTACAACTTGATGCTCTTACAATGGATGTTTTGGCCTACTTATCAACAAAGGTAATACTAGGTTCGTTGGTTAGTTGTGAAACACTTCTCAACCAATCATTTCATTTTGCGCTTTACAGTTTAGAATATATTTGTATTATCCAATAATACCTTAATATCACATTTTGTGGTTAACATTTCCTGTACGTCTGCAGATGAATTCCATTCCCAGTTAAACTCTTTTTTTTCTTTTTTGTGGTTTTGGTTACAATTTCAGAACTTGTTGTTCAAGTGCTATAGCCATCCGGACACACAAAAACCTTAGTGCACATTAATGTTGTACTGCTTGAAATGGGACCACATCATTGGGCATGAGGGAACCAGTGCGTGCCAGCAAGGTCCACACAAGTATGTCAGTGCATGACATACAAGTGCAGAATAATGTTTACACCCCTCTGATGTAGACTGTGTAGACAAATGCAAAGTCTTTCACCAAGAGCTTGCTTTAGGGCATAACCAGACATAATGACTTATGCTGGTAGTACTCCTTTGATTTCATTGGGACTACTCGTGTGAGACAGAACTCTCATGCAAGTGTATTTTGCTGAACATAGGCAAAGATGAAAAAGGATATTATTACCACCTGTTTGAATATTCCTGTCTGTTTGAATGTTAAGTGTCAATTAAGTTGATCTTGGCTTTGTAATTGTTTCATTTCCCCCCCCCCCCGAAGTTTTCCCCCTTCTACAGCATAAGTGGTGTAATTTAATATGTGACTCTGCATTGTTGCCTTAAAAGCAGCCTAAATAGAACTCAAGAAAAGTTCATTTGTACTATCTAATGGGGAGATTCACTAGTAGCTTAATAGTTTTTTTTTTTCTCACTGAATACAGACTATTGGAGTAGAACTGAATTCAGCCCTTAGTATTTGTATGGGGAAAAAACATACAGTGAATCTAGACATGTTATCTCATCCAGCAGTTGAATTCACAATGCTTTAGATACGAGAAAATTCAGTAAATTCTAGAGTAGGTTGGAGAATAGAATCCAATGATAATTTTATAATATTCCCTGAGAATCATACAGACCTAATGACTAGGAAATTAACTAGGAAATGTTAATGCTTAATTAACTCTGTGTAGGAAGTATTTAAATCGTGTACTGACTATCGTAAAGTAATCTAATGGTGTGATTATGTAATCACTAATTATAAAAACAGAACTGTAATAGATGGACCTAGCATCTGTACTATTCTAGGAAATTGACTGTGACACACATCCACAGGATATTGGCAGATGATTCCTTGCTCAGTGCCCCAGAGAAAGCTTCACCATCCCCCATGTGCACCACCTCCACAGTCGTATGGCTGATGGTGTAAGATTATCCCAAGTAGTCGTACTGAATAGTCACTAGACACCCCCTTGGATATCCTTAACAGAACACTTCTTTCTTTTAACAGAGAAAAGAGAGTCCAGAAAGTGAGACATCTAGACAGCAGACTAACCAGTGCCAGGCAAGCTTCTAACTAGAAACTTTCCAGTTAAGTTTAAATACAAAGGGGAGCTATGGCACTAGTTGCAAAATATATCCTCTTTAGTCCGCAGGTAATTTATAGTCAGTAAGAAAACATTAGCTTAGGGGGGAGGGATAGCTCAGCAGTTTGAGCATTGGCCTGCTAAACCCAGCGTTGTGAGTTCAATCCTTGAGGGGGGCCACTTAGGGATCTGGGGCAAAAATCAGTACTTGGTCCTGCTAGTGAAGGCAGGGGGCTGGACACAATGACCTTTCAAGGTCCCTTCCAGTTCAAGGTATATAGGTATATCTCCTATTATTTTTTATATTATAGCTGGTAACAAATACACTATTTAGTTACTGAACTGAAATATACAGATACACTGTGCATATATCTTATGTTCTGTGCTTGTCAACAATACACTGGTCATAGCAATGGTTGAGGATAGAGCACTGTAGCCTCCTTCAGCCTTCAATATGTGCTCAAGCCTTTACCTATTTCTCTCCCTGCCTCCTCAGAGGGTCAGAATTAAATATTGCTCTGAGGCACCTGTCTCTCATTGTTCCCATTTAATAATGCCCAAGATGATCATTTTCTAAATGTCATCAGTAAAAGGAGATTTTGTTAACAGATGAGCAAAATAATGAGAAAATCCTGAAACATAAGGTTAAATCACAATCACAATACTTTGTAGTATTAGCCTCTACTTTGCATAGTATAGTTGGAAAATACCTCAGAAGTCTCATCTAGCCAAATAAAGGACTGAGTTTCTGTATGTACTCTCTAATTTACTGCTGCTTCCCCCTGGCTGTCAATTGGGTACAAAACACTGAAACCACACTGCCTCCCGCTCCTGGCATGGCTATATACTGCATGTTAAAAGTGAATGGTGCTGCTAAATTACTCCTGCACTTGGGAAATTCTCCCCTCCAGATATTGTGTCCCATTATGGCTGCGGCAACATATAGTTTCTGGAGAGTGGGCCAGAAACTCGCCAATGATCTCTCTCTCAGCCAAAAAGCACATCTAACAAGGAATGCATCTCCCTCCTGGATCGGGCATGTTCTTACTGATACCTTTGTCTGGCTTGTGCTGAACTACAATGCTTCCTGCCTGCAGCCTACATGGATCTTTCATTGTTACACCACATTACATCAACCTAAGTGATTGTGGCTTTGAATAGATTTCACTTTGTTTCTGCTCGGTTAGTGTTTATCCTTTTTTGAACTGAGTGCTAGTCAAAGTTCAGGGCCCAGGGAATGTTCCAGTTGGGAATAGAAATTGATAATGGAGTCTGGTGTTTTCTTTGATGCAGTCTTGTTTATTTACAAGGAATGTATAAAATCCTGCTTCTTTGAATGCAGGAGAAACCAAAAACAGGGGCTAGCCTCCTGACTTACAACCCCAAGCCTCTTTAGCCAGCACAAGACTCAAGAGCTGTCACTCTAGCTTCTTCCAGGGCCATATTGTGCTTACAGGCTTCTGCTTGGATTTCTTCAGGCTCTTTCTATCATTGTTTCATTCGGTATTCTCCCTCCCTCCCCTTCCAACAGACACATTCCAAAGCCCCTCTGCCTACACAGTCCAAAACTCCTGGGCAAATTAATATAACCCTTTTGTTTTAGGTGGGGCTTTGTGATAAACTTATCCTTAGTTTATTTTAATTGAAGGGTATTCACATCCATCAATCCCATTGAGGTTGTAATCCAGCTCATAACATTTGGATCACAGATGGAAAAATCCCCATATGTATATATATTTGTTTCACATGAGAGGTGCACATGCTGAAGTGATAATGGTCTGTATACAATATGTACAATTTATGAGCTCTTTTAGTTCACTCTTACATCAGAGATAAAATACACCAATGACTTAATGCTAAGTAGCAACCTTAAAAAAAAAGACAAAAAAGATCACACTCTGTCTTTGAAGAGACGTCTGTGTGATCTTTACTCTTTAGAATGGATCTTAACCTTGATTTTACATTTCATTGGAAAGACCGAAGCTTGCTATGGGGCATTGCTTCCATAATGACTCAGAGAAAAAAGTGCCTCCTACTGACGTCTGGTCTACACTTAAAAGTGTACCAGAATAGCTATGTCCTTAGAAGTGTCAAATCTCGCTCTCTCGCTTGCTCTCACTCACACTCTTAAAAGCCCTAGTCTAGATCTAGTTATACCACCTAAAAAGTCAGCTTGCCAGCATAGCCCAGCAAGCCCTTTCTAGTATAAATTAGGCCTGCAACCTGAATGAATAACTTGCTGCAGCACCTGGATTTCTCTAGAGGTGGCCCATGAATGCACTGATTTGACCTATCGCCTCTTAGCATGTGTCTAGTTAGACAAATAGTTACTGCATGGCAAGCTGGAATTTAAATGTACAGCGCTCCCAGGGGCTAACCACTAAGCCGCCACATGGATCCTGCTGCTGAACACTAAAAGTTCCTTAGTGCACTTTGCCTTACATTTCATTTCAAATAGCAATCGGTCAAAGCGCACTGGGGAACTTCTAGTGCGCAGCAGCAGGAGTCAGTGTGAGGCTGAAGTGCTGTAGATTTATGCCCCACTTTGCCACACATCAATTATAAACTCTAAATTATAGCAGTGATCAGAATTTTTTTTGACAAAACATTTTGTCATTGGAAAATACTGATTCGTGAAAACGTATCTGTTTCAGTGACAATTCCTCAGGTCCAGGATGGACTTTTAGAGGAGGAGGAGAGAGAGGACCCCCTAATCACACCCTGAATAGTCAGTAGCTCAATGGTTTAGGCACTCACGTGGACTCTGACAAACCCAGGGTCACATCCTTGCTCCTCCCGATTTGGAAGAGGGACTTGAACCTGCATATCACATGAGTGCCCTGTTTTGGGGCTGTAGAGTCCTTCTTTCTCAATTTCTCCTGTTGCAGCTGTTTCCCTTTGTATAAATCAAATATTCAGTGAGCTAGAAAGAGCAAGCGAACTCTATAGCCTAGTGGTTAAGGCGCTCGCCTAACATATGGGGGACTGAAGTTTAAGGCTATGCTGGGAGGGAGGGTGTCTCCATTTTTTGCAAAAAACAATTTAAAGGTCTCATTTTCATTCCAAGCAAAACAAAAATGAATGTTTAAAATCTTGAAATTTTTCACAAAATGGAATTCTTGTTTTCTGGCCATCCCTATTGTTAATGCACAGTAACTAGCAGCAAAATAATCTAAAGTATATTGCAACACACTGGCTCAGGGCAGTTTTCCAGAACACTGGATATTTTTTTCCTAATGTGTTTCTCCACTCTATCCTCGTTTTACAAATAATCAGCAAAATAGATCTGTGTCCTTTCAAATCCCTGCACAAGTCAGTTGTCTCTTCAAACATACGGTCTGTTTACCTTCCCAAAGGCCAAACACCTTCTTAATACCGAAAACTAAAAACCTGTCCTATATCCCCCTCTATTCCAGTGCCCCAGACCCAGAAATTCATTGTAGTCTCGTTATGCATTTAGATTCCCCACTGGTACTTGAGAGCAGAAGGCCAATATACTAAAGAGTCTACATTAGACTGTTTAGGCACCATGCTATAGTAGTTCATATACTTTTTTTTTAATCAGAGAAAAATAACTGACCTTGTTGAGACTTGAACCTAGAAACCCCAGCTTCTATCCCGACACAAGAACATTTTAAAAGCAAATGTGTCATACTCAGTGTTAGAGAAGGAGACTCAAAATTTCCTTGCCATTGCTAAACAATCATCAGTAACTACTTTTGCCCAAAGAGAATTTTGTTTCAAAAGAGAAAACTTCATTCTCACTTGAAATATTCAGCATCCACTTTATGATCACACAATTCATCTTACAGGGGAAGAGGGAGAGGCAAAACACAGCCGTGTTTTATTTGTCAGCATACTTTCTGACATTGTCTGATACAGTACCAGCGGTTGTAGGGAAAACAACGGAAAATGCTAGTTTGTCATAAATGTGCTTAAACAACCCACTATTATAGGGACAACTATAATCGGGTGAATGAAATAACAGGTGGAAAGAAATAGCTGTAGAAGTACTGTGAAATGGCTTTAAATTGCACAAAAAGTCTGTTCTATGTAGTTTACTTTTGCCCCAAGTTGGGTATTTACTTGAAGAGATGGCCAGGAAATGGAAATCCCTTCCTGTGAAAAATTCTGCATTTTTTCAGGAGAAAAAAAGTCCCAAAATGGGACAAAATGGCAAAACCGCAACATTTAATTGTGGGAAGGGATTTCAAGAACAATTCCAGTTTTGGAAACCAAAAAGGGATTTTTTGGCTTCCTGGCAAACCGGTTGCCAGAGAAGCAGAGTCTGGCCATTCACCCTTCCCACAGTTGCTGAAGACAGAGAGCCCAGCCACTCAGCATCACTTCCTTTCTCCCCACCACCAGCTCTGGGGGCCAGAGCAGCAAAGAGTCTGGGCATTCAGCCTCCTTGCCTCCTCCCCAGCTCTGGGACCAGAAAGCCAAGTGCTCAGTACCTCAGAGCCCTCCGGGCAGGCAAACTGAGAGCCATTATTTTGATTTTCATGACAGAAAATTGACTTTTCAGTTTTGGGGGAAAAAAATCCCCCATGGGAAACATCAGGTTTTGTGAAAAGAGCATTCCAAGGAGAAATGTCCAGCCAGCTCTCTTTACCGGTTCTTCAGCGAGTTGCCCCCCTTTCTAAAAAATAAAGGGTCAGATTATGCTCTCAGCTAACTCATAACTCCATTTACCTCAATGGATTTATTCTGAGTTTAGACCTGTGTGACTGAATAGAATTTGTTCCATAGCATTTAAAGTGACTTTATTTTTCTCTATCCCACAATTATAAATACAATGGGCCACAGACATGAGTCTACACTGATATAAAGCTATTAAGGTTCTGGATTGCTAAGTCTATAAAGCAAAGCCTGTACCATAATGTACCTCCACTGTCTTTCTTCATGATATCTGGCTGAACTTGAACTTTTTCTTTCCTACAATATATGATAACATTACTTGCAGGCATCCTAATTGGAAATAAATAAATAAATCCACTTCTCATCAGTGCTTCTAATAATTTTAATTGGTAGAGCAAGTTCTTCTAATCTGAATTTACCTGGTCTGAAAGCAATTGTATTCAGCCCCAGCACCAGAAGTCAATAAGACAGTGTGTATTCAGATGTTAGAAATTTAGAAAATATAGTCATTGTTCATCCATCTTGTGCAAAACAATGACAAAAGAGATAGTTCTGCTACAGTTGTTGATGATAAGTTTAGCACACACATGCTGTTATTTTCAAGACTGTCAGTATAAATACATTTATATTAGTACCAATTCTTCCACACAGATCACATTCTAAATATATCCCTCTTTTCAGGATTTAGACTTACAGTATATTTCTTCTTTTATATAAATTAACTTCAGTATATAATTCACTAGCTAATCAAATTTTTGAAAGTACATTTCTCTCCACTGTTCATATACTTCCTTTCATGATGTAACTAAAATGAAATAACATTGCCGAGTATTTATTTAAATTTTGTACATCCCACACAGGCATCTACCCCATGAAACTCTACCCACGATTCTGACAGTCATTCTGACAACACAATCAGTCAAATGTTACCCAGTGACTGTTTCTTAGGTAACCAAAACACAGCTCCAATAATGGATTGCATAATATGGAAATAAACCCCAAATTAACATGAAGAGAAAATTACAGCACGTCCATGATTTTCCCTGGAATTTGAAGTCTTAAAATCTTCTAAAGGTGCAGTATCAGCATGACGCTATACTGGAGTATGACCCATGTGCAGAATGTCAGGTGTCTAATGTACTTGTTTCTTGGTAGGAGTGAAATTCACCCCTGGCTTTGCATCATTAATTCTCACTTGAGTCCTCAAAATGGGGCTTACGTGGTTTTGGATGTAAGTGATGCACAGGCCTTGTGCTGGTGCTTACACTGGAGTGTATTTCACCCTGGGGAACAGGGAACAGACTACATATCTCTCTTCAAGTTTTATTTTTCCTTGTTGGTTATGTTGCCTCTTCTCATGATATCACTAACAGGACATAAACAGTATGAGAAAACCAATACTATGTTGGTGTAGAATTTCAAATGTGGGTTTTTTGCTTTTTTTAATAGTCTGATCTAAAGTCTACTGGACCTACCAGTCTAGGTTTGAAAACTCTCCTGGGATGTTAGGAGGGTGGAAGAAGGTGCAGCCCTACAATGTTCCTGTGGCGACTGCTAGACATGGGAATAAAAACAAAGCAGTTTTACTTTTTTCAGGATAAAGTCTACCTTTAACATCTGCAGGGATATCCACTTATCATACCATATGTATGTATCATAGTATTACAATACAGTACTATAGTCCACATACAAAAAAAAGCAGTTTGCATAAAGAGGATCAGATGCTTTTGTTTGTGATTTAATAAAAAGGGAAAACAAGATCGGGGGAAATACAAATTTTATATGTTGAGGTTTGAATTCATGAATATACTTAGTTTGCTAGCATTACAGATGTTGTACATCTGTAGAGATTTATGGACTATGTTTGTAGTTCTATTAAGTAAGGAAATGTATATATGCTCCTGAGGATGTGAAAGAAATAACCCTAGAAAAGTCAGCGTGGAAAAAGAGTTTTAACAGGCATAAAAAGACATCCACCCGTTGCTTAGGCTTTATAGGTTCATTCCTTCTATCTTATTCTCCTAAAACAGGAAAATTGCACTTTACTTTCCCTCATCTCACCTAAATAACCACAAACAGCTTTTATTCCGATTGCCTGTGTCTTATGCAGCCAAAATTGGTTTCCTACATTTTGGGGGTGCTATTTTCCCCCTGAAATTGTGCTTGCATATTTTTTATTGTCTATATTGGATGTTTAATTTTTTTAATGACTTCAGTATTTCTTGAACTATTCTAAGAGCATACAGCTTGACTTATTTCCAAATTGAAGCACTTATAACAAAAATATTAAAGCACTCCAACAATAGGAAAATTGCTCTTGGCTGTGCAAATTGATTTGAAATTATTGAAGTGCTCCAAACCTTTTGTAAGCACTTTACTCTGAATCTTCTCAGGGAGGTTCTGGGATGGTAAACTATAGATCACCATGAAGCAACTTCAACACTGCAGACTCTTCAAGTACTTTTAGCTTCCTCAAACAGGAAATGAAGATCACCTAAAAGTTAAGGTATGCAAATTTTGGGGAGGGTCAAACACAGGTTCTTATCTATAGGTCTATAAGATCATTGTCTAATAAGATATCTTTTGATCCAGAGTCTTTAGGAAAGATGCAAACCTTCCTCCTTGAGAAAGCTTTTCCACGATGAGCGATGCTCGTTGTACAGCCATTTCCCCCCCACTTCTACTCCCAAGCCTATATCAACCAACAACCCTCCAACAAAACCCAAATCCTACCCTAGGCAGACATTTACAGTAGAAAAAGAGACTTGCCAGAGATTCTATAAAGTCTTGTAAGGCCTTAACAATTACTAATGATTTTATGTGTAAGCCACTCAGGCTCATCTTCTACTACTGGTCCCTTGAGAACTAGACAAAGAGTCTGTTCTCCTACACACTGTGTGAAAGGGGCAATATTCGCTATGTTCTCTACATCCACAATATCGAGAGAAGGATTTGGCCCTTATGGTTGGGTTTTCCTCTTGTCATAAACAGATAGTTAAGGGTTAAGGTCTCTTTTACCTGTAAAGGGTTAACAAGCTCAGTAAACCTGACGAACACCTGACCAGAGGACCAATCAAGGGACAAGATAATTTCAAATCTCTGTGGAGGGAAGTCTCGGTTTGTGTTCTTTGTTTTGGGGGCTGTTTTCTCTTTGGATCTAAGAGGGGCCAGACGTATATCCAGGCTCTCCAAGCTTCCTGAAGTATTCCCTTTTATAGTGAGTATTAGAAAGGCGGATTAGTCTTTTTTATTAATTTCTGTATTTGCAAATGTGGGTTTTGCTGGAGAAATATTTTATTTTTGGGTGCTGTATTTGTACTGATGATAGCTCTCTAGTTTCATAAGCTGTACCCTGTAAACTTCCATCCGGATTTTATAGAGCTAAATTTTACCTTTTCTTTTTTTCTTTAATTAAAAGCTTTTCTTTTTAAGAACCTGTTTGATTTTTTCCCTTGTTTGAAACCTCAGGGGATTAGTTTGACTCACCAGAGACAGGTGGGGGGGAGGTGAATCCCTCTTTGTTTAGATTCAAGGAGTTGAATCAAGGTAATCTCTCCCAATGACTAGGGGAGGGGGAAGAAAGGTGGGGGAATGGTTTATTTCCCTTTGTGTTAAGATCCAAGGAGTTTGGATCTGGGTTCCCCAGGGAAAGGTCTGGGGGAACAGAGAGTGTGCCAGACACTGAAACCTGGCTGGTGGCAGCAAGTACCAGATCTAAGCTAGGATTTAAGCTTAGAAGGATCCATGCAGGTCCCCATCTTTTGGACGCTAAAATTCAAAGTGGGGAATAAACCTATGACATCTCTATTTTAAGTCTTAATAACAGTGTAGAGATTAAAGGTAGGAAGGGAAAGGAAATAATGAGAGAGAAAACAGACTGAAAAAACTGCATTGATGCAGAGTGACTGCTTAATTAGAGGAGTTGGGTGGACACGGGAGTGTGGTCATGAGAATGCTGAACTTGACTGTTACATTGTGTTGAAATTGGTAGACATGCCTTAGATTTTAGACATGTGCATTGTGACATTGCAAAACTGTTTTGTCGTGTCACTGGCCAAGAAGAACTCTTCTTTGGGAGTCCATCACCAGAGCTCAGGAAGGTGAAATGATCTGAGAAAGTGAAATGACTAACCCAGAAAAGTTCACATTCCAGAGCTTGTTCAGGGTACTGTTAGCAGAAGGAATCTTTCATCCTTCCGTGTAAGATGAATTAACTTCTCTGCAACTTGCTGATTAGTGTCCCTTGAATGATACTTACTACAGAGATGGTTTGAACTGGAATCCCTAATCCAAACTGCCTCCAGTGTTTGGTGGCAGATGTGCCTTTGAAATCTGGACCTGATCCTCAACCTGAATTTCATAGTTAGGGCCAATTTGGATAATGGATCAAACAGGAACCCTAATTCCAAATATCTCACAAATGTGAGGCTGGGTAAAGGAAGAGGAGGGATGGGGAAAGAATTTTGAAATCTGGACCCTAACTTTGATTTAAATTCCATAATTATAAATAATAATGATAATACTTTTCTGCTCTAATATCTTTTGTCAAGGGTCTCAGAGTACTTCACAACCATTAATTAATTATTTTCATTTCACAACACCTTTCTGAGGTAAGGATGAAAAACTATCTTTATAATGGGCAGAAAAGAGATTGGAATGTAAACACCATGGTCATCCCAACAACTGGAGTATCCAGGATCCAAATATGGCACTTTGAGTCTCTCTCTACTTCATAAATCAAGGTTCTGTCTGCTTTGCATTGACACTAAAATCCCCAAAAACACTTTTTCGTAAAATGAGGGGTTTGCCCACAAAAAAAAATTCCATTCCCAACCTATTGTGCAGCATAGTGTAGTAATTATTGGCCTGGTCCAATGTCCACTGAAGTTAATGACAAAATTAATTAACTTTAATGGACTTTGGATCAGACCCTACGTGATCCCTTTATATCCTATATGTGGCTGTATAAGACTTGTACATACCATATATATATATAGGTCAAAGTACTGTCCTAACTTAAAAACCCTGGGGCTGATGTATTTATAAATCAGGCCAGAAATTGGGCCATAGTTTATGTTTAAGCAGAAAAACCAAAGAAATCCTTTGGGATGAAGATCACTGTATAAATCTGAAAAATTATAAGGCAAAACTTAATTTTAGGTACCACATTGAAACAAAGCAGTTAACTTGTGAGGAAGAATAAATTTATCCTTGTTTCCATCCTATGTGTTGCCCTAATTAGATGGTTTTATAAGGACAAAAGAAAAAATACTGTGCAAGTGAATCACAAATTGTGTTTTATAACCCGCTTAGTATTTCAGTGAAATGTTTTCTGTGTGGTAGTTACTGAATCATGGACTGATGCACATAGGAAGTAGCAATACCATCTTCAAAAATGCATTGACATTCTAATTCTTATTGTTTTGAAATGAATCTTGGGCTATTGGAAGGACTTTTTAAACATTACTGAATGTTAATGTCTGGATTAATTTTAGTTGTTCTCTGTGCATTTGAAGAAGGTGTGGCTTAAAGAAAGAAATGTCCTAAGAAGGTTCATGATAAATGGACATATTTGATCACACTGAATGTGAAGGGACAAGGTAATAACAACACAAGTCATTAGAAGGCAACATCTGAGATTAACATTAGAGCTTCTAACTGCAGGAGAGTCTGAGCCCCAAAGTTTGGCTACAGATGATCTAAACCATCCCAAAGTTCAGAGCTGTAAGGAGTTAAGTTATTGGTTCATTTTGTTATAGATTATAGAGCCTGATTGCAAAGTTTGATTGTAGATACAAACTTTTCCAAAGATTAGGGATGTTCAGATCTGGGTGGGTTGCTTTGAGTTTAAATTCTGCACGAATATTTCCAGTTTAAATTCTGCACGAATATTATTCAGTGACTATTCCCCCCCACACCCCCGCTGAACTCCAGTTATTTATTTATTTACTTTGTAACCAGAATACTTTTGTCATGATCCTCAACGGTAGCAAAGGAGCCATCACTGCTGGCTGGCTGTGTGTTGGGACAGTCTCCTGCCTAAGTTAGAACAGCTTGAGGGCTGCTCTAAATTGTGCTAGCTGCCAAAAGGCCCCAATGGGTCATTACAGCAGCCAGAAATTGCTAGGACATAAGGAAGCTCCAATCACACCTCCTTTTGAACAGTGTAATAGCCTCTATGTTTGTTGTATACCACCAGAGAAACTCTCCTGAATTTCCCATGGCCAGCTACACCAGCATTAGGACAGCTTCTCAACAAAGAGGCTGGAACACAGCACAGAATCAGAGCCCTTGTTTCTCTGGAAGGTTTATAATATCCATCTGCTCTTTGAATTTAATGGTATTTTGTATTTGATAAAAATCAATGCAATGTATGAACTGAAAAGAAAGACCCTCCATAACCATTTCTGTTACTTTTTGCTAAGGACATTTTATGCAATTGTTTGTGACATAGAAATCAGGCTATAGAAGCCATCCTACACTTTCCTGCAAAATAAGATTTAGTATCATAAACATCATTGGAGTAGCTCCAGGAGAGGCCCAGTGATATAGAACAAAAGAGAACAATGAGAAACAATCGATCACTTATCAGCCTAGAAGGCCAGTAAGACCTGATAGGTTTCTGCAATAAAACTATCTTAAACCTCCCAGTGGATTTCCATACAACAAAAATCAAAAGGGCTCATTAGTCACACAATAAGAGAGACACTGAGATGACTTCTTCTCACATTTAAACAACTTTCTTCTTCAGATTAAACTTTCTTCTTCAGCCATCAAGCAAGCTTCAGAGAGAACAAAACTCTTCGTGCTGTGTGAAATTCACAGCTGTGCTAAGGGTAGCTCAAGGCCTACTTATGAGGGTTGCAAGATGTAAATGATGTCTGATTGTTATTACTACCCTTGGTATATCATACCATAAAATAATCTGTAGTCAGCATTTGTAAAATTATTAATCTGGACAGTGAAAACATCTAGGGTACTATGGCCATTTAGTTCCTGTTATCATTTAATTATGTTATTGTCATGGTTAACTCATATGTTGTTTCATATGTAATCAATGTGTGATGAATAGATTTAAGTTGTAGGATCATAGGAGTATAAAACTGGTACATATTTAGGAGTGATGTGTGTGTTACCTTTATAAGTAAAGCATTAGCATAAGCAAGGCTGTAATGTCAGGCCTACAGGTTAAGGCCTATAAAATTTCAGTTTAGCCACACTAGGCCTCAGGTTTAAGGAGACTTGATATGAGTCGGTGACCCAGGTATGACTCTATGCTGGTAAGGTTACAAGATTACTGTAAAGGGTGTGCCAATCGGTGATGTTCCTGAAAAATATGTCACAACGAACTCGTCTAGACCTCAAGACACCAGATTGTAACATCACAGAAATCTCTGCTAGGACCACAGATTACTATGGAAACATGTTTACATACATGCTAATGAGAATAAGTAGAACTTATTCTATGAACAACCTATGAGAACAACCTATGAAAAGCAAGGCACCCCAAAATTGACAGTGTGTGCAAGATCAGGAAAAGAAGGTTGGAACCCTTATGCAGATGCATTTGGTATTAGGCATGGTCAGAACAACAAGATTAAAGAGTTCCTAGTATGGATATGGGTGGGAAGACCTCATTGGGAAGACCCCTGAAGGAACAAACCCTTGATCAATGACCACCTGTTGAGAGATCCATCATGCTCTCTAACATCTTTGGTTATGTGAGTATAAATACAGCAGTAGCTATTGCATGGACTCTCTCAGGTTTCATATACTGATGTGTGAGTGTAACTTTAATCAGCTGCTTGGTATAACTTATAATACAAACAATATTTTTTACTTGTAACTGTGTTTGTGGTCACTGTATTCATTCTTCGTGTGCTCCTAAATCTCCTAATCTAAGAGAATTGTAAAGGGTAACTTTCACCCTATTCATCTGAAAACTGTAGCATCGCAGGAGCTGGGCTCAATCTCTAGGGACAATATAGTTTAACACAGAACTGTCAAGTCAATTTTAGATAAAGGCTACAGGGCCAAGCTAATTCTTGGTGTTTCAAATGAATTCGATAAAATCTATGTCATACTAGGGATTATTTTCCTTTTCACTTTGTTTTTGTGTTTGTAAAAAAGGAAAATAATTCTTGTATCTTTAGCTATAGTTTGCAGCACAAATGATTATACTATTTAGTGTTTGTACGGGGGTGGCACATAGGAGATCCAGTGAGAGACAAGGGTCCATTGTGTTACAACTCTACAAAGGCAGAGCAAAAAGGAATCATGTGAGCAGAATTGCAGTGAAAGAAATGCTATGTGGTTCTAAGAGCTGGGTGAGGAAAATTCCATCTAAATACCCTCATCATTAGCATATCTACATCTCTTATAAATTCTATGTACTATGTACTATTTTTGTTACTACTTTTGTTTTTTTTTAAAGAATGGGTTAATCTAGTCCCAAATAACAAAGGTGAAAAGTTGAAAACGGGGTGAGGTGGAAAACATTTCATAAGGTGTATAAATGTCACTGTTACATAAGCAGTTCTCATGGGCTACTAAAATGCTCATAAGTAGTTCAAATGGCAATTTAACCTGTTTGTTCTCCTTGCTCCCAGTCCTGATTTCTAACATTAGCCCATGTCTGCCTCACTAAGAACGTAAGAATGGCCATACTGCATGAGTAGGGCCCTACCAAATTCACAGTCTATTTTGGTCAAGTTCACAGTCATAGGGTTTTTAAAACCCTAAATATCATGATTTCAACTATTTAAATCTGAAATTTCACACCATTGTAATTGTAGGGCTCTTGACCCAAAAAGGAGTTGTCTGGGGGTCACAAGGTTATTCTAGGGTGGATTGTGGTACTGCTACATGGTCTGGTATTACCACCTTTACTTCTGCACCGCTGCCTGCAGAACAGGGACCTCAGTCAGTAGCTGCCACTCTCCGTCTGCCCAGCTCTGAAGGCAGTGCAGACGTAAGGGTGGCAATACCACAATCTCCCTAAAATAATCTTGTGGAACCCCTCCCCCGACCCTCCCCGCAAATCCCTTTTAGGTCAGGACCCAAAATTTGAGAAACACTGGTCTCCCTCCTGAAATCTGTATAGTGTAGGGTAAAATCACACAAAAGACTAGATTTCATGGTGGAAGACCAGATTTCATGGTCTGTGATGCGTTTTTTCATGGCCATGAATTTGTTAGGGGCCTATGGATGAGACCAATGGTCCCTGTACCCCAGTAGTGACCAATGCCAGATGCTTCAAAGGGAATGTACATAACAGGACAATCACAAAGCGATCCATCCCCTGTAGTCCAGGGGCAGCTGGCAGTCAGAGGCTATGGGACACACAGAGTGTGGGTTGCATCCCTGACAATTTTGGCTAGTAGCCATTGATGGACACATCCTCCATGAATTTACCTAATTCTTTTTTGAACCCAGTTATATTTTGGCCTTCACAACATCCTCTGGCAATGAGTTCCACAGGTTGACTGTGCGTTCGTTGTGTGAAGAAGTACTTCCTTTTTTAGTTTGTTTTAAACCTGTTGCCTATTAATGTCATTGGCTGATGCCTGGTTCTTGTGTGATGTGAAGAGGTAAATTACACTTGCTTATTCCTTCTCTGCATCATTCATGATTTTATAGATTGTTATTATGTCCCTCCTTAATCTTCTCTTTTTTCCCCAAGCTAAACAGTTTTAGTCTTTTTAATCTATCCTCATATGGAAGCTGTTCCATATTCCTAATCATTTTTGTTGCCTTTCTCTGTACCTTTTCAATTTATAATATATATATTGAGATGGTGACCAGAACTGTACACAGTATTCAAAGTGTGGGCATACCATGGATTTATAGAGTGGCATTGTGATATTTATTGTCTGATTATCTTTCCCTGTCCTAATGGTTCCTAACATTGTTAGTTTTTTTGATGGCCGCTGCACATTGAGCAGAAAAGAGCTCTGTGTGGATCAAAAGCTTGTCTCTCTCACCAACAGAAGTTGGTCCAATAAAAGATATTACCTCACCCACCTTGTCTTTCTAATATCTTGGGACCAACGTGGCTACAACTACACAGCATAGACACACACAGACATACACTAATCTATCTCACATACCTGGCCAATGTATTCTTCTTATCCCTGTACACTTTCAGGTATTTAATTCCTAGGTGATAAAATATAGCACTAATTATATCAGGCCTGAAACAAACTTTATCAGTGTTTCCGTTTAGGGGAAAAAAAACGTATTTAGACATGTGAAAGTTATTGTTCATACCATGGGAATACTGATACCCAATTTTTCTTTATATCTAAGATATAATGTAGGTTGCTGAGATGTGTCCTGCTATATTGTGTGTGGGTGTATAGGTTTCCAACAACACTTCACAAAAGTCTCTGTGACCAACTAACTAGTCTTAGCTAACCTGCTGGTCAGTCTATGTCTTTGGCTAATGAGTTTTGTGGTAACCTTAGAGTGCCATATTCCAAAACATCAGTTCTAGTCTCTCTCTCAAGTACTTCCATTCTGTTCTAATCTAATCTGAATAGTTGTAATTTCAGCATTTTGATTAGTCCTCTTGAACACACAGAGTCCATCTTTGCCCACATTGAAGTCAATGACAAAATTCCCAGTGTGTTCAATTTTTTTCAAAAGTACTCTCTTCTACTTCTGCAATGTCTGTTATAACTCTAAACATAAAAGTGCAGAGATTCTTTTATTTCCTTTATCTCTTATGATCAGTGTAAGAATTTATGTGAAGACTTTGTTCTTCTGCTAAGTTAAAATTTCAGTCTTGCGGAACTAACCAAAGTGCTGACATATATTTAAAAAATGTAACTTGGAACACCCTGCAGACCTCAAGTGTTCCAGAAAATGGAATAGTTTGCTTTTTTTATATTTAAACAGTTGAATCTGATTTTTCTCCCACTGAAGTCAGTGAGTGTTTTGCAACTGTCTTCTGTGCAGCTGAATTTTGTTTATTGTTTTTTTTTGGTAATTCAATAATAAATTGACATTTCAAAACTCTGAATAATTAGGGTTGAAACTGCTCAGATAAAACCATTCCTTTTAATGGTAAGTTTTTAACCAACTTTTTTTTTTGGTAGAAATACCTGGAAATGCTGAAGATGCAATTGAACTATACAATTCATTTGTTGATGTCTTTTCTTCCTAAACATGAAGATTTAAATAGTCCAAAATTAAAGCTTTAGTCTCTACTGAAAAGGTCCATCCTCACACCCGCTGTGAGGAAGGCAAAAAAACCACACATCACCGAAGCCAATTTTGATGGTGTGGGAAAAATTCCTTCTCAGCCCCCCTTTAAAAGGGGAGACTAGTGTAATGCCCACAGCAGGTCTAAACCGAGGCCTGGTCTACACTACGCGTTTAAACCGGTTTTAGGAGCGTTAAACCAATTTAACGCCACACCCGTCCACACTAAGAGGCCCTTTATATCGATATAAAGGGCTTTTTAAACCGGTTTCTGTACTCCTCCCTAACGAGAGGAGTAGCGCTAATATCGGTATTACCATATCGGTTTAGGGTTAGTGTGGCCGCAAATTGACGGTATTGGCCTCCGGGCGGTATCCCACAGTGCACGACTGACCGCTCTGGACAGCAATCTGAACTCGGATGCAGTGGCCAGGTAGACAGGAAAAGCCCCGTGAACTTTTGAATATCATTTCCTGTTTGCCCAGCGTGGAGCTCCGATCAGCCCGGGTGGCGATGCAGTCCGAAATCAAAATCCAAAAAGAGCTCCAGCATGGACCGTACAGATGTGATCGCTGTATGGGCAGGCAAATCTGTTCTATCAGAGCTCCGTTACAGAAGACGAAATTCCAGAGCATTTTTAAAAAATCTCCAGACAGACGCCATAGCAGGGACTCAGCGCACTGCTGCGTGACAAGCGTAACAGAAAGCCAAAGAATCAAATGGACGCTCATGGAGGGAGGGGGGACTGAGGACTCCAGCTATCCCACAGTTCCTGCAGTCTCCGAAAAGCATTTGCATTCTTGGCTGAGCTCCAAATGCCTGTAGGGTCAAACACATTGTCCGCGGTGGTTCAGGGCATAGCTCGTCAATTTACAGCCCCCACCCACCCCCAGAAGTAAAAGGGAAAAAAATTGTCTCTTGACTCTTCTAAATGTCACCCTATGTCTACTGAATGCTGCTGGTACACGCGATGCTGCGGCACTCAATTGCAGTATCCTCTTTCCCCCTCACTGGTGGTAGATGGTGCAATATGATTGGTAACCATCCTCATCATCGGCCTTGTGGCAGATGGTGCTGCACAATAGGACTGGTACCTGTCCTCATCATCAGCCCGTGAGTGCTCCTGGTTGGCCTCAGGTGAGGTTGGCCGGGGGCGCCTGGGTAAAAAACTCCTGGTCATTCCCAGTAGATGGTACAGAACGGCTGGTAACCATCTTCATCTTCAGCCCATGAGGGCTCCTGGCTGGCCTCCTGGTCATTCCCAGTGGATGGTACAGAACGGCTGGTAACCGTCTTCAACTTAGCAACAGGGGGCTGAGCTCCATCAGCCCCCGCCCTTCATGTGTAAAGAAAAGATTCTGTACTGCCTGGACTATCATAGCAGTGGGATGCTGGGCTCCTCTCCCCAACACTGCTTAATGTCCTGTCTGGACTATCATAGCAGCTGGAGGCTGCCTTCCCCTCATTTTATCTCACTAACAAGTCACTGTTTCTTATTCCTGCATTCTTTATTACTTCATCACACAAATGGGGGGACACTGCAATGGTAGCCCAGGAAGTCTGGGGGAGGAGGGAATCAACAGGTGGGGTTGTTGCAGGGGCACCCCCTGTGAATGGCATGCAGCTCATCATTTCGGCGGGATCTGACATGGAGGGGCTGTGCTCTCTGGTTCTCTGATACACTGCTTCTCTAGTACACTTGCCCCATATTCTAGGCAGGACTGATTCTATTTTTAGATACCATAAAGGAGGGATTGACTCAGGAAGTCATTCCCATTTTTGTCTTTTGCGCCCCTGGCCGATCTCAGCCAGGGGCACCCATGATAGCAGCAGACGGTGCAATATGACTGGTAACCGTCTCTGCTTGTCTTTTGCGCCCCCGGCCGATCTCAGCCAGGGACACCTATGACAGCAGCAGAGGATACAGCACAAAAGGACTGGTAACCGTCATCTCATAGCCAATTTACAAGGGTATGGTAGATGGTACAGGATGACATTTACCCAGAACCACCCGCGACAATGATTTTTGCCCCATCAGGCACTGGGATCTCAACCCAGAATTCCAAGGGGCGGGGGAGACTGCGGGAACTATGGGATAGCTATGGGAACTATGGGAATAGCTACCCACAGTGCAACACTCCAGAAATCGACGCTAGCCTCGGACCGTGGACGCACACCGCCGAATTAATGTGCTTAGTGTGGCCACGCGCACTCGATTTTATACAATCTGTTTTACTAAACCGGTTTATGTAAAATCGGAATAATCCCATAGTGTAGACGTACCCCCAGCCTGCCATTTGCCTCCACTAGCTGGCTACTAGGGGAGGGAGGGTGGATGCTGGCTTCCTCACTGCTTTCACATAGAAACTTGCCCCACCCAGGTTTCGTATCTTTATGCACATTCCTGGGGGGTGAGGGGGGGGTGAGTCATTGCTATAAAGTTAACCACCAAGCACCTTTTGCAGGAGTTTCTGACCTTCTTCCTCTCTCCCCCCGCCCCAACCACAAAGCAGAGCTGTCCTTCTTTGGGTAAGCCCGCACAGGTTCTGTTCCACCTTTAGTTGTCACGCAGTCATTAAGAAGAACACAACAGTTTCCAGCACTTAAAAAAGATTCCTTCAAAGTTAATGGGTGATAACAATATTGTGTCAATAATACTTCTTACTGATTGATTTTTCTCAAGCGAAGGGAAGTATTCTTATTTTTCCCAGCAATATTAGAAATGCTGTCATTTGACATAATACCCTTTTGTTCCTGGCGGGCCACTGAAGAATAGAAGGAACTGAGTACAGATAAACTATTCTCAACTGAGAGTTAGTGCATTTCTCCTGTATTCTTCCTGAGGTCCTGATCTTGCAGCCCTTACATTGAGGGGCACTTAATAACATACCATAAGTTGCCCCATTAGAGTCAACAAGCTTGATAACTTATGTAAGTTTTGCATCTCTTAGGAGGGAAAAATGTGATGCCAGATATTTAGACAGATAAGGCAATGTAAGGAAGAATCCTCTCTGAATCAAGATGTTTTCCAGGGACTGGTACAGTTAGACAATCAGAAATACAGTAGATCTGCGGCAGGAGTGGCAGGCAGGCATGCAGAGCAGGTCAGCGTGAAGGGGCTCCCATTTTTCTGGAGGCCCCCAATTGGCCAGGGCCCGTGGGCACAGGCCCCGTTGGCCCAGTGGCTAATCCGTCACTGACCACAGCTAAAGCTTCATAACCTGCCAATCTAAAATACAGTAATGGAATTACTATATATTAGACACAAACAGGAGATACCCCTCATGTCAGGATATGATTCAGGAAGGAGGCTTTAGTTTATAGCTGGAATACCTGTCAAGGAAATACTTCTAGCTCCTGATCCAAATGATATGCACCAAGGTCATATAGTGTATAAACTGAGAAATAACATATAAACCAAGCTTGGTATTTTTTTTCTCCAAAACAACACTTTGACTTTTTACAAATGCTTTGCTGCATTGTTACACTTCACATAAACCTTGAGACATATATGTATGTTTCAGTGAATGTGTGATAATGTTTATTGCTTGAAATCAAATAGCTTTTTGCTTTATTGAGAGAACCATGAAAATGTCACATCTTGCCTACAGTAATTATGGTAAAATTTCTGGATAACAATAGTTAAATCTATGGGTATGTTTTGGAGCAAAGGGTTGGGTTGATAGGCCAGGGCTTGAGCTAGTGCTCTGACCTATCTGTATAGACAGTGCTTTGAAGTTGAGGCCCGGGTTGGAACTCAGACTTTGAAGCCTAGGAAGTGGGGTGGGCTTTGGAGACTGAACTCCAGTCCGAGCTGTGACTTCAAAGCACTGTCTACACAGCTATTTTAAAGCACTAGCATGAGCCCCACTATTGCAAGTCGGCTCACCCAGCCTGGGATGCTTGTTCCTGCTCACTCCCAAATGCTGTGTAGACATACCTTGTGCCTTGTGGAAATACCACTACCTTAATTTAGTTTCTTCTCATTGAATTTGATTGAGACAAACAAGGAATTTTTTGTTTGGTTTGTTTTTTGTGTTAAAAATGTAGCTACATGTTTCTATTACTGTTTGTTATTGTGGTAATATCTAGGAGCCCCACTCCTGGACCAGGATCCCATTGTGCTAGGCACTGTACAAATACAGAGCAAAATATGGTCTCTGCCCAAAAATGTATAATCTAAATATACTTTTTACTTTATTTTAAATTAGATTGTTTGCTCTCTCTCTCTCTCTCTCTCTCTGTGTAGAAGGCTAGACTGTCATTCTGTTAAACAATAAATAAATACATCTAATGTTGAGATAATCCTGCAGATAAAATCGACATCATTTGAAGTATTCCTGCTGAATACTTGGTAAATCTCTTTTTTGTTCTTTCTATCTACCCTTAGGCAGATATAGGAATCAATGCTTTTCATCGTTCCGACACTGTATAATTTCATAACTTATGAAGTGTTATTTATTCAAAGGTACGTACAACTTTTCTTTGAGCTTGAGTGCAAACAAAACTATTAACTTGTCATTTTTATTTCTATTTTTTAGTTCATGCTGTATGTGGAAGGCAATTTAAAAAAAAACATTGAAAACATTCTTACTGTTCTGAATTCTGTGTTAGATATGGTGAGATGTAAATTAGACCTTTTGTGCTATGTAGACATTTAGGATCCCATATCAGAGGGGTAGCCATGTTAGTCTGGATCTGTAAAAGCAGCAAAGAGTCCTGTGGCACCTTATGAACTAACAGACGTTTTGGAGCATGAGCTTTCGTGGGTGAATACCCACTTTGTCGGATGCATCCGACGAAATGGGTATTCACCCACGAAAGCTCATGCTCCAAAACATCTGTTAGTCCATAA